>NC_138999.1:92136606-93570661 GCF_964374135.1 Grampus griseus | reverse complement strand
GAGAAGCTGTAGCAAGAATAAGATCCAAGGCAAGACTGTGAGTGGGGAAAATGAGTCATGAGGTCAGAAGCCAAAAAGATTAAAAGGAGGCCAAGAGGTAGAGTGCAAGGCAGGTCAGAGAGAGCAGTTCAGGACAGAGGCTGTGAAAAAAATGTGAAGATCTCTGAAGCCTGTGTACTCCTGGCTTTGAGATGAAAATCTTGTTGTTTCCTGAGCAGATTGCCATCACCCACAAGACGGGAGGCCTCTCCACTTTAAGTGGAAGCTATGGTTAGGAGAGGGTTATCTGGAAGAATGTGGAAGAAGATTAGAATTTGGGTCCCATTACAAGTAGCTGTGAACATTTGGAGGTTGGAGGATGGGGCCTGGACTAGGCTGCTGAGAACAGCATTCTGAGAGAGTAATTACTCTGGAAAGAGTAAGAGACAGTGAGGGAGCAGGTGTGGCAAAAGAAGAGCAGATCGAAAAGGAAAGGGGGATGAAAAGGGCAAGGGGAAGATGAAGCAGAATACGAGTGGGGGCATTTTACATGTCTTAATATTGGCTTTCAATTAATTGTAGCGTTCTTTCTGGAAATTAAAAACAAAACAAAACACAGGAATGCTGTGTGAGATTCAGAAGCCATGGGTCTGATTCAGTTAGAAAGTACAGTTCTAGCCCCAGGCTCTCTGAGTTGCTCTGAAGTCCACTCCTAGTTTTCCGGAAAGCTTCTCCCCGGAATCCACTAACTTCCCCAAGTCAGAGGTAGTGATGAAAAAATTCTGGTCCCCAACATTTTTGGCATGGAGGGGACAGGTGTGTGGCCACAGGGGAAGTTGGCTCTGAGTGGAAAATCAGAGACAGCCATTTGAAAGTGCATGAGTCAAGCAGGGTATCCCATGTCGCTGTCTGTAATCTTGTGAAGCTTAGCTTGACCATAAAAATCCTATCTCTCCTGCCCACCCCTCATCCTTTCACATGCTATAGATAGTCCAAACTCAGTTCAGATTTCTGTCGTTATTTTCAAAACTCAATCAGAGTAGTACCTACCTTCAAAACAAATAAAGATATAACCAATTCTAGGACCAGACGAAACAAAGCTCTTTTATAAGCTTGCTTACAATATTGCAAACTCATTTCTAACCATGGCTTTTGAGGACCAAAGCCAATGACAGAAGAGCTAGACACAGTGCACCCAAAGGGGAAACAAACTCATCTGACCTTAGGAAAGTAATCATTCAAGTGGAGATTATGCATTACGAGAGCAGCCAACTGTCTACCAACAGTGGGTTTGCAATCACAGAAATCTTTCTCAATGGCTTTCTATACCCTCTAGCAATATTGTCAGAGGTTTGGATTCCTGAACAAGACCAGTCTGAAAGAGCTGTGTGTGTGCATTGCTAATTCTTTACAAAGATTACAGCTCTTTGATTCCCAAGGCTATTTCTTGTTCTGACTCCCCTATTTCTTTCCACCTCATGTAACTTCACTCTTCAGCCTCAAATCCCTGTGCCCAGGCATGAGCCAGTCTACTGAAATATGGGCAACTGTCTTGGCATGCATGGGCAATCAGATGTTTGAAGAAAATTGATGAATACCCATGTGTCCAAGAGATCCATGGGGCTTAGGGAATTAAAAGGCTTATTCTTGTGGTTAAACACTGGGAATGCCATCTCATTCCCGTGCACTGATTTCTCTATTATCAGCTGGTAAGCCACAAGCAGATCCCTTGTTCATCTGCCAGGATGCAAACTAGCCCTTCTTTCAAGTCCCACTTTTGTTCTCAGGCTTAGGAATGCTGCAGTTATTCCAAAAGGAATCTGGCTGGCACAGTTAATTGGACTTATTAGGTCATAATTACAGTATCGGAGCATCAGCCTGCATTTTTCTGGATGTGATTATTGGCGCTTCCTAATGTATATCTTTGGGTCCTGATGCCACCATTTAGGATCCAATGGTTGAACTGATAGAAAACTA
The DNA here is from genome assembly GCF_964374135.1 of Grampus griseus. NCBI lineage: Eukaryota > Metazoa > Chordata > Mammalia > Artiodactyla > Delphinidae > Grampus > Grampus griseus. The sequence continues at coordinate 93,568,705 of NC_138999.1, read as the reverse complement.
GCATATAGACAACTAGGCTGAATGCTTCCCTGAGCCCTAAGTCTATGAATAAACTGTGTCCTTAGGAAGGAGTTTTGGGAAAGCAATTGATAATCATAAATACTAATGTATATTGAGTACTTGCTATGTGCCTGGCACTATGCTTGCATTATCTCATTTATATTTTTTTACTTTGTTTTCTAAAAAATTTTATTGAAGTATAGTTTATTTAAAATGCTGTTTCAGGTGTATAGCAAAGTGACTGATATACATATATATATATATATATTCTTTTTTTTTACATTCTCTTCCATTATAGGTTATTACAGAATATTGAGTAAAGTTCCCTGTGCTCTTCAGTAGGTCCTTGTTGATTGTTATCTACAGTAGTGTGTATATTTTAATCCCAGACTCCTAATTTATCCTTCCTCCTCCCCTTTCCCCTTCGGTAACCATAAGTGTGTTTTCTTTGTCTGTGAGTCTATTTCTGTTTGCTAATAACTTCATTTCTATCATTTTTTTAGATTTCACATATAAGTGATATATTCACAACACACAACAAGCGGAGGTACTATTATTAATATCCCACATTTACAGATGAGCAAACTGAGGCTCAGGGTGGGTAAGGTAACTTACCCAAGATTACACAGCTAGTAAACACAGAATTGGAATTTACTCCCATGTCTGTTTTGATTCAGAACATATGCTCTTAACTAGTGCACTACATTTTCTCTTCTTGAAAAGCGTCTGTCTGCTCCTTGCTTCGCTAGCGAGAGCTCATCTGATTTTAATTTGTTAGAAACTAAAACGCAGTAGAATAAACAGATGTTTCCTTTCTGATGAAGTGATGGATTTTATTGTCCTATTTTACATGTCACTAATGGGTTTGAGGCAGATTGTGGAAATTTGTAGGTAACACATCAAAAGTATTTATTGGGCATCTATCATGAGCCAGCACATGTTGGGTGATTCAAAGACGTGTAAGAAACAGGTATTACCATCAAGAAGTGTCTTACCAGAGAAATAAGGCTAACCCACAGGAACCCCTCCGAGAACATATACACATGTATGTATAAAAAATAATACTCCAGGACTTCCCTGGTGGTGCAGTGGTTAAGAATCCGCCTGCCAGTGCAGGGGACACGGGTTCAAGCCCTGGTCCGGGAAGATCCCACATGCCGCGGAGCAACTAAGCCCATGCCCCACAACTACTGAGCCTGCACTCTAGAGCCCACAAGCCACAACTACTGAGCCTACATGCTGCAACTACTGAAGCCTGTGTGCCTAGAGCCTGTGCTCCGCAACAAGAGGAGCCACCACAATGAGAAGCCTGCGCACCGCAGTGAAGAGTAGCCCCCGCTCGCCGCAACTAGAGAAAGCCCGCGCGCAGCAGCGAAGACCCAATGCAGCCTAAAATTAATTAATTAATTAAAAAAATAATAATACGCCAGTTCAGGTGACATCTCTAAGTGCTATGGGAGACAGTGAGGTGTTAATAGAAAGGACACAGGCCTAAGAGCCAAAAGGTGTTGTTTTAGGAACAGTCATGCAATGTTAACTTTTCATATTAATTTTAAAATAAAGTGGGCTTACCTGGGTCATTCTGGGTTTCTTGATTAGAAGCAGAAGACAAGAAATAATCAGGAAGTCTTCATGGAAGGGCGGGTCGCATTCGAATTGGTAGGGAGGAGGGAGGAGACTCCAGGTCCCAGGAAGAATCAGGAAGGGACAGAAAGAGTTATGGCAAAGAGAGGAAAATGAGCCCGGAGTGTTGATGGGCCAGCAGAGAAGAGACACTTAAATGCTTTACGGGGCACAACCCACGATTAGACACAGGGAAAATCAGGGACCAATGGACTGATGGATTGATTTTTATTGTGGTAAAATACACATCACATAAAATTTACCATTTTAACCATTTTAAAGTCTACAATTCAGTGCCATGAGTACATTCACAATGTTGTGCAACCATCACTACTATCTTATTCCAGAATTTTTTCACCATTCCAAGTGGGAACCCCATACCCATTAAGCAGTCCCTCCTCATTCCCCCCTCTCCTCAGCCCCTGGCAATGACTAATCTCCCTTTGTATCTATGGATTGACCTACTCTGAATATTTCATATAAAGGGAACCACACAATATGTGGCCTTTTGTGTCTGGCTTCTTTCACTTAGCATACTTTTAAGGTTCATCCATGTTATAGTATGTATCAGAAGTTTTCTCCTTTTTATGGCTGCATAATATTCCATTGTGTATATGTGTGTGTGTGTGTGTGTATACCACATTTCGTTTATTCATTCATCTGTAGATAGACATTCGGATTGTTTACACCTTTTGGCTGTTATGAATATAGCTTTCATGAAGGCAGGTATATAAATTTTTGTTTGAGCGCTAGCTTTCAGTTCTTTTGTGTATATAACAAATAGTGGAATTACTGGGTCGTACGATAAACCTATGTTTAATTTATTGAGGAAATGGCATGCTTTTCATGGAAATCTAGCATAGTGGTTTAAAACAAAGGTTTTGAAGTTTGAGTTGAATCCTAGCTGTGCTATTTACTAGTTGTATGGTCTCGAGCGAGTGATATAACCTCTGAGCCTCAGTCTTCGCATCTGCTGAATATGGTTGCTTGGGGGGTTACGTGGCATATACATGCAAAGCACTTAGCACAGTGCCTGGCACATAGTAAGCACTAAATACATGGCAGCTACTAGGAATACCCTCTATAAGTCTCACGCTAAATGTGATGTATAGTCAATATCACAGATAAGTAGAGGCACAGCCCTTTTATTGACTTTGCCACTTACCCCTGCACCCCCTTGTAGAACTCTGGAAGTGATCTTAATCTCCAGAGAAATGAGGTATGCTGGTTTCTTAACACCTCAGTTTTTAACTATGTAAATTGTGTGTACACATGTACAGATATGCAGACACACATACATACACACTTACATATACATATTAATTTTTCTACTCAAAAAGTTTCTTTAAAATGTCAAAAGCCTGTGTGTTTTTTATATAAGACACTGTCCAAGAAGAGACAGTGTACTAGTTAAGAGCATGTGTTCTGAATCAAACAGATGTGGGACTAAATTCCAATTCCGTGTTTCCTAGCTGTGCAATCTTGGGCAAGTTACCTCACCCCTCTGAGCCTCAGTTTCCTCATCTGTAAACATGGGGATATTAATAGTACCTACATTTATTGGTTTGTTATGAGTGTTAAATGAGATCACGCAAGCATAGTGCTTGCCACACAGCAAGTTCTCAACCCTCTGTCTGTTGCTGCAGAAATACCCATGACATTGCCCTTCCCTGCTTTCCCACACCCTCCAAGCCATCGATGTGGCCCATGGGAGTTAAAGAGTCAAGAGACTTTAGCCAGATTCGAAAGAATATCAAATGATCATAAAGATTCTTTCCAAATGAAATGAAATTACACCATAACAAAAGCAGCTCAAGACTCTATAATCTCAAATGTATCTTTTGAATTTCCTGCTTATGATTAGTCTCTTGGCTGGAAGCTGTATTTTTCTAAGAGGGATTAATGTTCCACCTACACAAAACAGAATCATATAGTATTTGTGCTGAAAGGGGAAGGGGCAGTGAAAGTAATTAACATCCATTGTACACTGTGCACTCAGTTTGTCTTATTCGATCTGTGTAACAACGCTGTTGTGAGGTAAGTGTCCATATTCCCACGTTGCAGCTGCGGAAACGAGCTCAGAAGCAACTTGCCCAGAACTAGTAAGTGTTATAAACCAAGATTTGAACCCAGATCTCTCTGAAGGCTTCAATTTACTATACCACACTTGCTTTAAAGAATGTCTGGGATCTTGTTTTGCTGTTGGTGAAGCAGAAACCAAGAGAGGTAAAGTGAATTACCCAAATTCACTTAAGCCAGTTAATAGTAAAGAAGGGACTAGAAACCAGTTCCAAGAATGCCAGCTCACGTTACTTTTTTGACTCTAAATGAATGAATAATGTAGTGGCTCATCAGTTAAAAAATGATTAAAAGATTGGAGGGAATCTGAAAATAAGTTTCATCTGTACCTTAATTACTCCCATTTCATGTTTCACAGGCTTTATTGAAAAACTGTTTTGTCCAGTTAGAAATAAACCAGTGACCTGTGTTCCCAGATGCCTGTGTGCCCACTGCATTTGCTACTTGATATTCAAAAGTAGTATACAAATGTGGGCCGTCCACTGATTTCAGTTCTATTTTATAAACATGTATTAACCACTGTGGTGGTTAATTTTATGTGTCAACTTGGCTAGGCTATGGTGCCCACATATTTGCTCAAACACCAGTCTAGATATTGCTATGAAGGTATTTTTTAGACATGATTACCTTTAAATCAATAAACTTTGAGTAAAGCATACTACCCTCCATAATGTGGGTGGGCCTCATCCAATCAGTTGAAGGGCTTAAGAGGAAAAGACTGAGATCTCCTAAGGAAGAAGAAATTCTGCCTCCAGACTGCCTTTGGACTTGAGACTGTAACATCAACTCTTCCCTGAGTTTTCACCCTGACAGCCTGCCCTGCATATTTCAGACTTGCCAGTCCCCATTGTATGAGCCAGTTCCTTTAAATATGTACAGACAGGGCTTCCCTGGTGGCACAGTGGTTGAGAGTCCGCCTGCCGATGCAGGGGACACGGGCTCGTGCCCCGGTCTGGGAAGATCCCACATGCCGCGGAGCAGCTGGGCCCGTGAGCCATGGCCGCTGAGCCTGCGCGTCCGGAGCCTGTGCTCCGCAACGGGAGAGGCCACAGCAGTGAGAGGCCCACATATCGCAAAAAAAAAAAAAAAAGTACAGACATATGTAGAGATGTACATACATGCATGCATACATACAGTAAACACACACACATCCTCATAGTTCTGTTTCTCTGGAGAACCTTAACTAATACAGCCACCTACTAACATACCAGGCCCAGTACTAGGCTCTGGGAAGATAGAGAAGAGATCTCTGTACAAAGAGATTTGTACAATGTGGCAAAATATGGCAAAGCACATTGACAAAGGTAGGACAAGGTAGGAAAATAAAGCCACAAGAAGAGTACACAGGTGTATTTCCTGCTGCCCTTTACACCTGCTAATAATGCTCATGGCACTCAGACTTTGTAAATGGACAATATACTTAATTCTGAAGGAGAAAGCTTGCCACCAGGCAAAAATAGATTCTGCTTCTCTCTTTAGGCTATTGTTTAAATCTATTGATTGAATTTATTAATTCAGTAAACATGTATTGAATCTTGGCTTTCTACATGGTGTATAATGACAAAGTGGTGACGATCTAAGAAGCCTCAGTGTTGCCAGAGCTTTTCCCTAATATTGTCCTAATCTCTGGAGCCCAGGTTAGGTATGGAGAAGTTGCTTGATGTCACTGTGCGTGAAAACCAGGCACATGGATGCTCCTGGTCAGCGCATTTGTCTCTCTGACAACTTGATTTGAGCCAAACTAGACAGTGCATCTATGGGCTGGGACAGTAAGCTGTCCCCCGGCTCCCACCTCCTGGTTTTCAGGACTGCCTCTTCAGTTTTCAGGCTCTATCAGTGCCTAACTTGCACGTAACACCCATCAGAAAGGCTGGCCTGGTATTTTAGGGAAGACCTATGTCCTTAAAATGTGCTGAATTCCACTTATGCCCCAAAACGCAAGCTCTTCTCTCACTCCCTGCACTGGAGTCATTTACAGCCTTGGGGGAGAGAAGACTAATGAATGTCCATAAAATACTTGGAGAACCATGCAACGTAGCATGTGAATATTTTCAAAAGTTTGTCTTCTCCCCAGTATCTGAGCCAGTACCAGTCTTATAGAACTTAAGTGAATGTGTCTCACTGGCTAAAGTGCGAGCTCCCCAAAGGCAGGCTTTGTCCCATTCCGCTTTGTATCCATACAATTTTAGACCCGACTTTCTCTGCTCAGATCTTTAATGTGAGTGTTCCTCAGGCCTTTTCCCAAGGACCTCTTCTCACCACGCACAATGTCATTCCTGCACAATTATATCTTTCAGCCCAAATCTTTCCAAGCTCTAAGTACATATATAGCTGACTACTTAGATATGTCACCCTGGCTTTCACAGTTTCCTTAAATTCAGTGTGTCCAAAACAGAACTCATTCTCTACACACACACACATATTGGTCCTATTCCATGCTTCCCCATCTCAGCAAATAGCACCACCATCCTCCCTGTTGCTCAAGCTGAAGGAGTCACCTTTGACTCCTCCATCTCCCACATCTCATCATTCACCTTCATCCGTCCATTCACCAGTTCGGAAACCTAAATTCCTTTCCTAAAATCCTTTCTTATCGAAAACTTCAAACATATACAAAATAGAATAGTACAGTGAAACTCCTCCCATGTACCAAGTGCTCAGCTTCAGATTGACCAATTCAGACACTCTTGTTTCATCTATCCCCACTTCTCACTCTCAATTATATTGAAACAAATTCCAGAGATCATTTGACTTCATCTGTATTTCATTATGTATTTCTTAAAAATAAGTCACGAAAACATCCAAAATCCCATTATCATACCAAAAACAAAATGAACAATAATTCCATAATATAATCAAATAGCCAGTCAGTGTTCATATTTTCTCATTGTTTTGCTTCCTTACACTTGAGTGTCCAAATAAAGCCCCTACATTATGATTAGGTAGTAAGTCTCTTAAGTCACCTTTTCCTGTAACAGTTGCCCACGGTTTTGATTTGTTGGTTGCCGTTTCCTGCATTTGCTCTTGCATTATTGTAAAGCATTGGTAGTTAGATCTAGACACTTGATCAGATTCTTTCTCTCTCTCCCTCCCTCCCTCTCTCTCATCTCTACCTCTATCTCTATCTCTGTCTTCCCTCTTTGTCTCTTTCTCCCCCTCCCTTCCTCTCTCTCCAAGACTGTTTCATCATATTTCATCAGGTCGTATTTTATCCTTCCCATCAGGAGGTGTAAAATGTCTGCAATATATGCTTGTTTCTCTGGGATGTCAGCAGTTGTTGATATGCATTGCCTCAATCCTTTACCTCATAGGGGCTTGCAAATGTTGATTCTGTAATTCCATCTTTTATTTTAGGGGAAACATTCCTTCACTAATTCTTATGGTTACCCTGAGTTATAGTTCATTTAGTAAAGGCAGGATAAATGCTTGGTTCCACCACCACTCCCCCCCATTTATTTTTCTACCAATTTAAAAAATACTTAATTCTCTAGCATCCTCCAAAGGTGACTAGTGAGGGGTTTTTGTTTGGGGGTCTGGAGGAGAGTACCATTATGAACTCATGGAGTTTTAAATATTTTAAGCATTTCATTCACTGCAGTTATCATTATTGATATACAAATCATCACTTACTTGGCCAGTGGAAGTGTATTCAGATTGGCTTCTGAGTCCTTTTGACTACCCTAATAGTATTTTTAACAGCTTTACTGAGGTATAATTGACATACAGTAAACTGCATATATTTAAAGTGTACATTTTAAGTTTAGACATATGTATACAACCGTAAAAACATACCCCACAGTCAAGATAATGAACACATTCATCATCCCCAAACATTTCCTCATGCCCCTTTGTAATCCCTCCCCTCACACTTTTGCATCACCCCCTGTCCCTGGACAATAACGAATCTGCTTTCTGTCACTATAAATTAATTTTCATTTTCCAGAATTCTATGTAAATGGAAATAAAGAATATAAATGCTTTCTTACTGGCTTCTTTTACTTAGCATATTTATTTTTTATATTCATTTATGGTACTGACTCTATTATAGTCCCTTAGGAGATACGTGATTTGCAAATATTTCCTCTCAGTCTGGAGCTTGTCTTTACATTCTCTTAAGAATATCTTTCAAACAGTAGAAGTTTTTAATTTGTATGAAGTCCAATTTCTCAATTTTTTCTTCTTTACATCAAGCTTTTGGTGTTGTATCTAAGAAGTCTTTGCCTAACCTAAAATCTTTGTCATAAAGATTTTCTCCTATGTTTCTACTGAAAATTTTAAAGTTTGGGCTTAAATTTAGATCTGCAATCCATTTTAAGTTAATGTTTGTATATGGTGTGAGGTACGGATCAAGGTCCTTTCCTTTCTTCTTTCTTTCTTTCTTCCTTCCTTTCTTTCTTTCTTTCTTTCTTTCTCTCTCTCTCTCTTTCTTTCTTTCTTCCTTTCTTTCTTTTCTTTTGCATAGGATATCCAGTTGTTGCAGTACCATTTGTTAAAATCTATCCTTTATTTACTGAATTGCCTTTGCCATTTTGTTGAAAATTAATCGGCCATATATGTGTGGGTCTATTTCTGGACTCTATTTTGTTTCATTGGTCCCAATAACACACTGTATTGATTGCTGTAGCTTCATAATAATACTTTCAAAAGTCAAGTCCTGGAAGTCTTAAAGTTTTGTTTTTCTGTTTCAAAGTTGTTTTGGATATTCTAGGTCCTCTGTAGTTCTGTATGCATTTTAAAATGACATTGAATCTATGATGACCAATTGGGTAGAAATCGATTTCTTAACAATGGCTTTCCATTTACTTAGGTCTTCTTTAATTTTCTCTTCAATTAACTTTTCAGTGTACAGGTTTAGCCAATATTTTGTCAGGTTTATTCCTAAATGTCTCATATATTAGATGCTATTATAATTATATTTTAATTGCTATTTTCAGTTGTTTGCTGTTAACATATATACAATTGATGTTTGTATATTGAACTTGTGTCATTAAACATTACTAAACTCACTTAGTTCTAGTTGCTTCTTTCGTAGATATCGTAGTATTTTTACATTGTCATCTGTGAATAAAGACAGTTTTACTTCTTCCTTTCAAATCTGGGTGCCTTTTTCACCCATGCTTTATCAAACTGGCTAGAACCTCCAGCACAATATTGAACAGGAGTGTAAATGTGGACATATTTGCATTGCTCCCAATCTTAGTGGAGAAAGCATTCAGGCTTTCACCATTAGGTATAATGTTACCTATAGGCTTGTTCATAGATGCTCTTTAGCAGACTGAAGAAATTCCCTTCCATTTCTAGTTTGCTTTGGGTTTTTATCAGGAATAGATGTTGAGTTTTGTCAAATTATATTTCTGCATCTATTGAGATAATCATATTTTTCCCTTTTGGTCTACTAATATGATGAATTATATTGATTGACTTTTGAATGTTAAACCACCCTACCATTCCTAGGATAAACTGTACTTGGTCATAATGTACCATTATTTTTACATACTATTGGATTCAATTTCCTAAATTTTTGTTAAGAATTTTTGTGTCTATATTCCCAAAAGATATTAGTCTGTAATGGTAATACTTGATTCATAGGATGAGGTAGGAGGTAGTCCCTCATCTTCAATTTTCTGGCAGAGTTTGCATAGGAATGGTATTTATTCCTTAAAGCTTTGGTAGAAGTCACAAGGGAGGCTATCTGGCCTAGGAATTTTCTTTGTGGGGAGGGGTTAACTACAAATTCAATGTTTAACATCAATATAGGACTATTCAGATTATCTGTTTCTTCTCAGTGAGCTTTGGTAGGTTGTATATTGCAAAGGACTTACCAGAGGTGTAGTTGAGGCCTTGCTATAGATGGGCTTTCTGAAATGAGTTTTGCATGTCACTTTGCCTGGAAACAAAAAGCAGATGAGTTTCAAAGCCATGAAACAGAATCAGAGACAGAAATACTGGCCCACTCCTTTGCTTGTGGGCTTTGGCTAAGGCCAAAAAGTTTGAATTGGAGTTTAACTTTGCTTACGACATATCATGCTTTTATTTTTATTTTTATTTTTTGGCATGTTTCTTTTTGAAAGTCTGTTCCCACAACCAAGTAGACTACTCAACTAGTTTCTATTTTCTGCATATGAGAAGGGATTAGGGCTGTTTCTCCTAATTTTAGAAATGCAGGCATATGTGACAAGTTAGTTTGTCTTTCTTACCGTGCAAGCAAAATTAAAAACAACTTCTGAAAGGATTTACAGCTTAAAATTACAGCCATAAAATTAGGTAAAAGTAACATGCAGTTCTTGGCAAATGAAGACAGAGATCCTAGTCTTCTATGTACTGGGTTTTGTAATTTGGGGAGGGGTTCCCTCTCATTTTCCTTCTAGTCATGAGGGATGGACTTGCTATGAACCGTTCTATTTCGCTGGTTTAGATCCTCCTTCCCATGTCCTCTTTGCTCATTTCTGAGCAAGCAGAACATCTATACTCTCATCTATATCAGTATGCCTTAGAGACTGTCTATATCATGAGCTAAATATCTAGCTAAAAAATTATAGAAACAACCTGCATTTGTTTCCCATTCTATATCCTTCTGATAGTTGCTACTGCTGGTGAATTCCACATGGACTCACTGTCTGTCTCAACTGAGCATTGGTTAAATTCTCTCTTCCAAGTACAAAAGACAGAAATGGCAGTGTCCTTGATCCTTTGGACTCAATAATAGATGAGACAGTCCGTCAGGGTATTTCCAGCAAGTCGAATACTGTGTCCTGGAATCCCAGTCCTTCCTATTCCTGTAGGTTCAACTCTTGGAGAACTTATTGACTCTTCCATCCTAACTTAGGCTACCAACTAGAAACCCTAAGGGATTTTTTTTCAACTTGGAATGATTTCCCTAAAAACATCATATTATAAATAAGCCATAAGGCTCTGGGACAGGCCACTAAAGCCCATGACACTGTATGCCTAAAGTCTAGTAGCAAGAATAGGCTCACAGAAAGTAGGACATGAAGCCCCACCATGCTTTACACAGCTGAGGAACCTGAGGATCCACCTGGCCACTCAAAATAATCTTGTATATTTTTATTAGAAACTCTCACCACAATTTCTCTGAAACAGTCAAAAGGAGAAGCTGTTAGAGTGAGCAATGAATACCATAATGAAACATAAATAGTGCTATTGGAAAAGAGGGAGGGTAAGATTTAAGAAAGGATGTGTGAATGAATGTATTGTATATGAATTATATCTCAATAAAATTGTTACAAAAAAGAGAAAGAAAAGATGTGACTAGGATTTCCAGAGAAATGGATAAGATATGAAAAGCATTCCATGAAAATGGAATAGCTGATAAATAGAACTCAATGAGTAGAATATTGGAGGTGATAGTTTGGCCTACAATGGTGGTTTAGCCTGATTTAAAGGGGCTCTTAAATGTTATGCCTGGATTTAGAAGTTTGCAGGTAAGAGAGGGTCATGAAAGGTTTTTGAGAGAAGACAGGACATAATCACATCTAAGTTTTAGAAAAGTATCTCTTTACCTTTTCCAATAATACTTCTCACTTTCTTCTTTTGATCATAGTTGTCATTAGGCTTTAAGCTCCTTGAGTGTAATAAAAGTTTCCTAAATATTTGTCTTTCTTTCATCGTGCCCAACACAGTGATAATACATAGCAGGTGTGCATTGAAGTTTGTCGTCAAATCAGTGAAGTAGACTTGGTGTGAGAAAGCCTTGTTCTAGACTTGTCCCTTTCTGGTCGTGTCCCCTCTATTTAAATATGTCTCAGGTTCATTCACTTCTCCTCATCCAACTGCCATAACCCTTGTTCAGGCCACCATCTTCTCTCCAATAGTCTCTCTTTATATATATATATATATATATATATATATATATATATATATATAAATTTACTTATTTATTTTTGGCTGCTTTGGGTCTTCGTTCTTGGGTCTTCACTGCTGCACGCGGTCTTTCTCTAGTTGGGGCAAGCAGGGGCTACTCTTCGTTGCAGTGCACGGGGTTCTCATTGCAGTGGCTTCTCTTGTGGCAGAGCTCAGGCTCTAGGCACGCGGGCTTCAGTAGTTGTGGCACACGAGCTCAGTAGTTGTGGCTCGCGGGCTCTAGAGCACAGGCTCAGTCGTTGTGGCACACGGACTTAGTTGCTCCACGGTATGTGGAATCTTCCCAGACCAGGTCTCAAACCCGTGTCCCCTGCATTGGCAGGCGGATTCTCAACCACTGCGCCGCCAGGGAAATCCCTCTCCAACAGTCTCTTAATTGGTCTCCCACCTCACTATTACCCGCTCCTGTCCACTAGCGATACTGCCACTAGAAAAATTTTTCTAAAATATCAATCTGACCATGTTACTCTCTGCTTAAAATAATTCAGTGACTTCCTGTTGCTCTGACAATTAAACCAAACCTCCTTAACATGACCCATAAGACTCTGCATGAGCAAGTCTTTGCCTGCCTAGACAACAAAATCTTCTGTCACTCTCCCCTTTACTTTCCTGTTAAAGTCACTCTGGCTTTCTTTAGCTTCTCCTAGCTGCCACGTTCTTTCTCACCATAGGGCATGTGCATTGATTTTTCCCTCTGTCTGGAAGATTCTCTGCCTCACTCCCATCCCTTGACCTAGCTGATGCTTCCTGTTCTTCAGACGTCAGTTTAACTGCACTTTTTGGGGTTTTCTTGGCCACGCCGTTCGGCATGGAGAATCTTCCCCGACCAGGGATTGAACCCATACCCCCTGCATTGAGAGCATGGAGTCTTAACCACAGGACCACCAGGGAAGTCCCCCCCCCACTTTCTTAAATAAACCTTCTCTGATCCCATTAAGGAGGCCAAGTGTCCCTGTTGTACGTTCTCATATCCTTCCATTGGTCTCCTTTGTATCGTATAGCACAATTATAATTAAAAGATTATTATTTACTCTTCCAACATCTGTCTCCTCTACAAGAACATAGAGCAAAGGAGCAAGTCTATTTTGTCTAACAGGGTACTCCCAGGGCATAATCCAGTGCCTGGCACAGAGTAGGCACTCAGTAAATCTTTGTTGAATGAAGAAGTAGTGCTTATATCTTAATGACTTGAACATTGTAAACTTTCAGAGTATCCTGTTTTTCTCCATCACACTTTGCACAATGATTATTCTTCAAATATTTGTGTAAGTATTTATCTGTATCCCATATGAGAATATCAGCTCCATGATGGCAAGTACTATGCTTACTTTTTAATCAATTTATATATATATATATATTTTGTGTGTGTGTGTGTGTGTGTTACGTGGGCCTCTCACTGTTGTGGCCTCTCCCATTGTGGAGCACAGGCTCCGGACGTGCAGGCTCAGCGGCCATGGCTCACGGGTCCAGCCGCTCCGCGGCATGTGGGATCTTCCCTGACCGGGGCACGAACCCGTGTCCCCTGCATCGGCAGGCGGACTCTCAACCACTGCGCCACCAGGGAAGCCCAATCAAATTATATTTTACAGACAATAAAATGTGCTGATTATACATGTGTAGTTTCATGAGTTTTGACAAATGTGTACACTCATAAACATCTCTCCAAACAAAATATAGAACACATCCATTATCCCAGGAAGTACTCATGCCCCCAGTCAACCTCACTCTCACAACCCTGCAGAGGTAACCACTGATTTCTGTCATCATATATTCGCTTTGCCTATTCTAGAGCTTTGTATAAGTGGATTCATACTGAATATGCACTTACGTGCATGGCTTCTTTCACTTAACATAGTATCTGTGATATTCATCCATGCAGTTACATGTATCAATACTTTGTTCATTTTTTAAATTCATGAATAGTATTCCATTGTACAAATATACCACAGTTTGTTTATCTACTCACCTATTGATGGAAGTCTGGGCTCTTCTCACTTTGGGATTATTACGAATAAAACTGCTATGAACTTTCATGAAAAAGTCATATTCAATTTTTTTTATCATCCTACCCCTAGCACCCAGCACAGTGCCTCATACACAGCAGGCACACAATACACATGTGTTGAGTAAATGAATGAATCTAATCCTTCCAATGTTAGTGATAACTGTACCTTTCCTTCCTGCTTTAGAAACCATATTAGAAGGCAAATAAGTTAGAGTGACTCAATTACAGAAAGAAATGTGAATACCCTCTTAATATGTTTAAAAGTAAGTTGCAGAGTTTGTACTTTAAAATGTTATTACTAACAATTACTTTTGACACTCCTCACATCTGAACTTGTCACACAAGTGTGTCATGATGCTACTTGTAGGATTTCCGGATAAAATATAAGATGCCCAGTTAAATTTGAATTACAGGTAAACAACAAATAGATTTTTAGTGTAAGTATGTCCCAAATATTGCATGGAACATATTTATGCTAATTTGGGACATACTTGTAAGACAATATGCTAATTGGCATATACTTACTGTTTTTCTGAAATTCAAATTTAACTCAGCATCCTGGATTTTTATTTGTTAAAACTGGCTACCCTAACTACATGTGAACTGTGTGACCTCTGGTCCTCAGGCCCCTTCCAGCTTTAAAGCTCAAAGATTCCTCACTTTCTCCCAGTCTCTTTCTCACATATTTTTCTCATATATCCTTCAGAAATGCTGTTCTACGAACATGATGGACAAGATTTAGTTTTTCTGTTTGTGTGTCTTAAACATTTGCTTGGTGAATTCACTTTAAGGTCTAGCTGGACAGTACATCCCCTCAGGCCCTGGTTCATTCTGGCTGGCTAGGGCTTTTCCAAGTGAAATCCAAAATGCTTGTTCCTCTCACCACCCCCTGAGCCCATCTGTTGCGTTTGTGTACGTGTGTGAACACAGTTGGACAGACGGAGGGAAATGCCTTTCTGAACTACTCATCAATGTCTGGTGTGAGCTTCATCCTTAAAATAAAGTGTGGGTGACAAGTCTCACCTTGTAGGGAGCCAGCTCGTACAGATCCATTCCTTCTCTTCCCAGAGCCTTTCATTCATAAACTCATAGGGAACTGTTCTTAAAAGGCAAATGCACATTAAACATGGGAGAAGACTAAGGTTGGTTTAGCGTGTGTGTGTGTGTGTGTGTGTGTGTGTGTGTGTGTGTGTGTGTGTGTAAATTTCAATGAATAGGTTTTGCTTTGGAATTGCTCAACGTAAAGCCAGACTCTCTGTATTATTATCACAAAGTACAGAAACCTAGGATGATGCTACAGGGGGCCAGGCTTAATGGAAGGGCACTAAGATTTTGAGTCAAACTTGGGTCTGAATTTGTGCCACTCCCTAGCTATATGACCTTGAGTAGGCAAACTAGTAAACCCCTTCAAGCTTCAGTTTTCTCATCTGTGAAATGATGGTGGTAATAGTGCCTACCACACAGTGCAGTTGGGACAGTTCTGTGATACAGCAAAAGTGAAGTACTTAGCCAGGCACATAGCAGATGCTCCATGAGTGGTACCCATTATTATGAATGTGGCCCCAGGACTAGTTCTGATACAGCCAAAGAGGCCTCTCTCGGTTTTTGGACCCTGAGGCAACCAGCAGGGAATGAAGATTTTAAAAGGGCACCTCAGCATCTTGTATTATTTTTCATTTTAGAAGTTTACCTGTGCACTGAAAAGAAAGGCCCTGTCTTTGAGTCTTCACTACTGCCAAGTAATACCAACTCTGAGACTCAGGTTTAAACTTTTTTTTAATCTGGAAAATTTATATATAAATGTTCCTTGTTTCAAAAGTAGTTGTGAGAATTATATCTATAGGATGGTTGTTTAGAAAGTGTACAAACAATGTAAGTTATGGTAAAGTCAGTAAACCCATCTTGATAAAAAGAGCAAAAGAATAAACAGACACCTCCCAGGGCTTCCCTGGTGGCGCAGTGGTTGAGAGTCCGCCTGCCGATGCAGGGGACGCAGGTTCGTGCCCCGGTCTGGAAGGATCCCACATGCTGCGGAGCAGCTGGGCCCGTGAGCCATGGTCGCTGGGCCTGCGCGTCCGGAGCCTGTGCTCCGCAGCGGGAGAGGCCACAGCAGTGAGAGGCCCGTGTACCGCAAAAATAAATAAATAAATAAATAAATAAATAAATAAATAAATAAATAAATAAATAAATAAAAAGACACCTCCCAACACCCATCTTTCTTTTCCTGACTTCCCAATTTCAAGCTGATTCCTGGAATTGGTGGCAGTGGGTTTAGTGGGGAAAAAAAAAAAAGGCAGAGAGTGAGGATAGCTGGTTTCTTATCCCAACTCTGATACTTAACTTCCTATGGTGAGGAAGTCACTAACAGCTGAGCCTTCATTTCCTCATCTTTAAAATGCAAATCAGTCATCCAGTGATCACCTAGTAGGCAGGCACAGTACTAGATAATTCCAGCTAACATATATTGAGCATACTATATGTGGCAAGCACTTTGCTAGGGGCATTACCTTTAACCTCCCAAAACCCAATGAGCTAAAATATTATTATCCCTATTTTATAGTTGAGGAAATTGAGGCTTAGAGGGTTTAAACTGATTTGCTTTATAGTGAACAAACCAACATTACCTCAGAGGAACTTACTGTCTAGGGGGATAGGTGAAGATGTAAAGAAAGCATTGTAATATTGTGTATGTGTGTATGTCGCTGCATATACCTGTACCTCTAAAACACCTATGTCATTTTGTGGTAGAGAATCAAATGAGATTTGGTGTGAAAGGTGTTTTGAAGAAATCTGACAGTGTAAAAATAGAGCTTTACCATGAGTTATTCACCGTTTCAGAGAATCACTGCACTAATAGCAGCTCCATCTGTGGTACTTGAGTCAGCAATACCACATTCCAGAATCATTCTGCTTCAGCAGACTGTAGCATTCCTGGTGATTCTGCATCAAGCTGCTAGCCTCTGATGACTTCATTACATCTTCTTTTTTTTGATTAATTAACTTATTTATTTTATTTATTTTTGGCTGTGTTGGGTCTTCGTTGCTGCACGCGGGCATTCTCTAGTCATTGTGAGCAGGGGCTACTCTTCGTTGTGGTAGTCAGGCTTCTCTTTGCGGTGGCTTCTCTTGTTGCAGAGCACGGGCTCTAGGTGCGCAGGCTTCAGTAGTTGTTGCATGCGGGCTCAGTAGTTGTGGCTCATGGACTCTAGAGCCCAGGCTCAGTAGTCGTGGCACATGCACGCGCCATGCATGCATGCTCCACGGCATATGGGATCTTCCCGGACCAGGGCTCCAACCCGTGTCCCCTTCATTGGCAGGTGAATTCTTAACCGCTGCACCACCAGCGAAGTCCCTACATCTAATAGAGCCATGTATGAGTATTTACATATTAAAATAGATATTGTTTCATTATGAACTACTTTTGTTTTTTCTTTGCAATACAATTATGGCATAATAAGTGCTTTTTTTTTTTTTTTTTTTGGCCACACTACGGGACTTGCGGGATCTTAGTTCCCCGGATCGAAACCAGGCCCCCTGCAGTGGAAGCACAGAGTCCTAACCACTGGATATGCATTGCAGACATACACATGGAAGGGAGAAAGCATTCCAGGGTGGGAATGACACCAGTGATGTGGCCTGGTTTAGCAACGGTTAGCGTGTCCCCAGACAAGCCAGGATAGGTCAGAGACTTCCTCTGTTCTTGGTCTTGCCATGTTCCCTGGAAGCCACTCCTTTTATCCCTGCCCTCCCCTCGGCCCCCTCCCCCGCCCAGTGTAATTGAAGACTCCTGGGGGAACTGCCAGGACCAGCATTACAGGAAATTGCCTTGTGGCCAGTGGGGCTTCTCTGGTTACTTTCCTCAGTGACAGAAGACAGTGATGGCTTCCTGTCTGTTAGCTGGGTGTCTTTGCCTCCTTGTTATGCCAAGTTCCCAAGAAACCTCAGCTTGTGCTCCTTATATTTTTGTTCAGCTCCTGTTATTGGGATTTTTTCCCCCGTCTTATCCAGCTCCCTGCCTCCAGCCTCCTTGCTCCACGCTAGAGATCTGGAAACTTTTGGTCCATGATGGACAAATTTTATGGGACACCTAAAGGGCATTGTTTCGAATTAGGCCATAGCTCCAAACAGATACCAGTTTGGCAATGCCTGTTGAGTCCTCTCCCTTGAAGGTGATGAATTTATCATCCGGAAACAGACTGGTGTTTTTTCTCCTTACTAATTATACGTGTTCATTGAAGACTGCTTGGAGAATACAGGACTATATGGAAAAGCAATAGAAATTATCCATTATGCTGAGAAATATAGCACTCAACATTAGACAAAGGGGGCACAGCACTGGTGAGGATTAAATTCAATGCTGCTCTGCCTCCCTGTTCTCTATTCCATTCCAGCCCCCAGCTTTCACCTTCCACAGCACCTCTTGATCTCACCCTTATGAAAACTTGCCTGTCCTGTATACCATAAAGTGGAGGGCAAACTGGAAACTGTACAAAAGCACTTACCATGTCAAAGGCATATAAGAGAGATAAAATATCTTTCATATCAAGAAGGTGTTTGGAATCTAAAATAGCAATATTTTGTCATAGCTCTGCCATCACTACCTTATTACCGAGGTGTTGTGGTGATAAAGGGTTGTGGGAATGTCTAAAGAGATAAGAGACCATCTGAGAAATTCACAGTGCTCCCTGGGAATTAGGAAAAGGTTCACAGTACAAAGAGGCAAGAATGATTAAGTGTGAGGCTGGCTCATAAATATGCCTTTCTCTTTTGAACAAAACAGCCAACATTAAACAAAAAAGTTGGATGATACTAAATCCATCCCAGAGATAAAGTTCTTATTACAGATAATAGTTAGAATTTATGTGTTGCTTTTTTCCCAAGGTGGGTAGGGTCAGAATGGCAGTTTCCTCATTTTTGAGTCTGCATTGAGACAGAAGACTTAGAAAACACTAAGGCATAAGGGTTAAGGTCAAGGCTTGGGAGTTAGACCTGTGTTCAAATCCCAGCTCCGTGAGGTCATCAAGCGTTTTTCACATGCCATCCACTGTTTTAGACATTGGGGTTGCAGTGTTGGACAGCACAGATAAGGTCCCTACTTACATGGAGCTTACATTCTAACGGGGGGGGGGGAGACAGAATGTTTAATGTTGAAAAGGTAACAGTGCTATGATTGGAAGTAACTGGGGGCTACTTTAGGTTGAGTGGTCAGGAAAGGCCTCTCTGAGAATAGACAATTGAACTGAGACTAGGGTGATAAAAAGAGGCCAGTGATCAAAAACATCTAGGGGAAGAGCATTCCAGGCAGAAGTAACAGCTGGGGCAAAGGCCCTGAGGCAGGAACAGGCTTAAGTGTTTAAAGAATAGCATGAATACCAGTGTGATTGAAGCAGAGTGAGCCAGGGAGAGAGTGAGGAGAACAGGTTGGAGAGGGTCAGCACATGTCAGGTCATGCGGGGGACTTTGGAGAAGTTCACCTTGTTATAATCATCATCATAAAACAGAGAAGGTGGGAGTTCCCTGGCAGTCCAGGGATTAAGATTTGGCGCTTTCATTGCCGGGGTCCTGGTTCGTTCCCTGGCTGGGGAACTAGGATCCTGCAGGCCACGCAGCGCGGTCCCCCCCCCCAAAAAAAAGCAGAGAAGGGAAAAGGAAGTTGGATTGGAGAGTTTAGGGAATAGTGTTCAGTATCACCTGAGAAACTTGGATCTGACTAACTGGGCACAGGGGTTTGAATGCTGTGCTGAAAGTGGGACCCTGAGGAGAACAATTCTGAGGGCAGAGTACAGGGTGGCTATTTTCATCTATCATTACATTTCTGGCACTTGAATTTCTCTCAGGTTCTCTGCTACAGTTGCTGCTTTCTCAATGAGTGCAAATATATAAGTCCAGCGGGGCTTAGGGATACAGCTAGAGTCTATTTCCAGCCCCATGTAAAGAAATGCTGTTGTATTTTGTGGCTGGAATTTCTACCTATGTGGGGAGATGTCACAGTTCCCCAACCAGCTACCAAGCTGGCTATATAGTGAGGTATAGACCTGACCTAAAAGGGTGCTAGCTTAAGATGGCTTTTTATTTCATGGGACTCATGACACCGCCAAGCTGCTCTGATTTATTTCGTTAGGACGAGTGTGGCTAAGGGGTATGCTTCCTGGGCAGCATTGCTTCTTGCTTCACATGGTTCACTTTTTTCTTTTTTTCTTGTTTTTAATAGGGAGAGAAGAAGCCCTATGGAAAGCCATGTGGAGGCCAAGACTGCATTGGGGGCTGTAAATGCTCTCCTGAGAAAGGAGCCCGAGTAAGTTGCTTCCTTCATTGTTGAAAGACAGATAGTCACAGGAGCCGATATCTGAAGTGTGTGTGTTTTCTTTAGAATTAAACTGCTTAGAATTTTCTCTTATGACCTCATGGAACAAGCAAAGTGATGAAGACCAGCTGGAAGGAGCTTTGCTGACTAATGATAGGCAGAACTAGATTAGTCAAAGTCTCTGACGGACCGGGAAGAGGTTTCTTTCATTGACTCAATAGCGAAGTTTCCTCAAAGTTTCATCTGGGGTATTTCCAAAAGGCAATTAAGTTGTGCAGAACCAGATTATGACATGTTTGTAGATGCACATCAATTTTCATAGCTCATTTACAGATAGGCTCTTCCCTACCACTCTGGGGGACAAGTGGTCCAATCGTTATCTACAGACTAGGGATGTGCTTCATCCAAAATCAAGGGTAGCCATAAAGTCCAGAAATATAGGTGACTATACATAAAGAATGATTTATAGATATTATATTAAGGCATAGGACACGTTTCAAAACATTAAGTGATTTATTCAATGTATTGTCCTTTAATAGCCATGACCAGTTCAAATTGTTGTGCAAATTGCAATGAACACAGTGCCTTGATACAGCATTTCTATCAATCCTCGTATATGCATATGTGATGTGTTGCCCCAGATGATTTGTATTTTTGATTTGCACTGAAGAAACCTGCATCTTTAGTATAACTCAGCAAAAGTATTCAAGGGGGGGGATCAATCCATAAAAAAAATAAAATCCTATCTGCGTTTTCAAAATTTATGGCCACCCTGTAGAATTGAGATCTTCCGACTTGCAGCATTGTATTTACACTCTCATCACATTCAAACCAGCCTAAGAGCTTACATTGTCAAAGGAAGGTAGCATAAATAGGTCAACCAAACCCTTAAAAACATAGCCGAACAGGGAACAGAGTGACCACTCTACCTCCTCTTTCATTATTTTCCATTTGCAGTACAGTGAAATGTCAAACTATGCCAGAATTTGAAGGAAAAGTATAAAAAGCCATCTCTTCATCAAAAGGGACCAGACATATTATACATTAAAGGCAGAGACTTAGGGAATCATAAAATATTAGAAAGCGAAGGTATCTTTGTGAGCTTCTCGTCTTATCCACAGATGGTAGAGGAAACAGTCTCTGAAAAGGAAAATGACTTCCCAGGTCACACAGCAGATTGATGACAGATTCAGGCTATTACCTGGGTCTTTTGATTTCTCGCCTATTTACTTTACCCACTGCTGTCTCCCAGGGAAGTCGTGTTCACTACAGCCAGCGAGGCCCACGTTCTTCCTCTGATCTATATCTAGGCAACACTTTAGAAAAAAAATAATTCTACAACAAATATATGAATATGTTCTTAAACAACAGCAAGCAACACAGACAATGCAAAAGTCTCCCTTGATGTTCTCTCGGTCCCACTATTGTCTTTCTGGTCTTTTTCTGTGCATGATCAAAGATAGGTATGAATATGTATAACAATAGTTTCATTTTCTGGGTTTTTTTTCCCAAACTATAATCATAAGTATACTATGCCGTTTTGGGTTGGTTTGTTTGGTCACATAATATGTCCTTAAGATCTTTTCCTCCACCCCAAAGTTTAATCTAGCCATTTGCCTTTTGATGAACACATAGTTTGTTTCCAAATTTTTGCTATTTTGAAAAATGGAAGTGCTACAGTAGAAATCCTTGAACAGTCGTCCTTGTACTCATTTCTAGTGTTGACGCTAAGGATACGAATTACCAGATGTAAGGGTAATGGGCACTTTTAATTTTAAAAGCCAATGACCAATTACCCCACAGAGTATCTATTCAAATTTATTTACGTCAGCATTGTTGTACAAGAGTGCCCATGTTTCTATACCCTTGCCATCACTTGATATTTTTGTTAATATGGGTGAAAATCATCTCAATTCCCAGACTACATGTAAGTTTAAGCATCTTTTCACGTATTCATTGCAGGTTTGTATTTCCTCCGTGAATTTCCTGGACATATCCTCTCCCCACTTTCCTAAGGGGTGATTCTTATTGATTTACTTCACCCCTGCAAAGATACAGCAAGTAAAAATGGCCCAAGTGGAAGCAGATGAGATTTGAAGTTTGACACAAAAGGGCATTTCCTGATGGAGCATGAGAGACCCAGCAGCCAGGGAACTGAGAAACAACTCTGAACTGTTTGTGGGGCTGGGGAGCCTTTAAAACTAGAAATTCTTGTATATTCTGAACAGAGGTCAGTCCTACACCAGGCAAACATGCCTACGATGACCTCATTGTTTCACCCCTGGCTGAGATTTTGATCTTTGAAGATAGAAGGCGGTAGATTTCCTCTGTGAGGAGCTCTCATTTGGATTCCAAACATCTGGAGCCCTAATCTGGCTTCTCCTTTGAAAACATGAGTGGTTGAAGGGTCGTGGGATGGAGAAAAATAGAATATCACCGCACAGATTTTTTTCGTCAATATTTAAAAAACTCGGTGTCCACACAGTCAGATATGCTCCTAAAACTTTATTTGTGAAGCCTGAAGTTTCTGGGAACGCTTGTCAAGGTTAGTGAACCAGACCAAGCTGTATTTCATGAGTCAAGAGCAGGAATGTCCTATTTCCCAAGTAGATCAGGAGGCCGGTGCACATGGGGCCGATCCTGTGCACACGGATGCTTGAAGCTGCCCACGCAGCCAGGTCCTTTTTACTCATCTTCCCTACCCTCTCGCGTTCCCAGGGCCAAGCAGGATTGTTTAAACTGGACCCAGCACTGTTGACCCTGCAGGGCAGCCCCTCAGTACCCCTTTTGTGCAGATGTCAGAAAGATTTGAGACTGTTTTCCTTAGCTGAGAAGAGGGCCCCTTTTGGATTTCAAGCTGTTCTCTCCAGCTCTGCGAGCTGGGAGGGGAACGGAACGTTGGTTCACCCCTGAGATATGCTGCAGCCCTTTGCAGGGCCTGCCTCCTGCCTTGGGGAGACATCAAGCACGTAGCTTGCTGGGCAGTGTGTATTTTTCCTTTGCCAAAGGCCTCTTGAACTGATTAAGACATTTACACAACACCTAGCACTCCTGCGCAACTGTGATCCAACCCTTTTGGGCTTTAAGCCATCTCAAACTGATTTCTCGAAGGCATGCCATGCCTGGTAAAAAGCCCTTGCCTAGCGTTGCTGCACTGCTCTGTGCTTTCCAAAGCATCTTTTCCCAGGGTCTGTATCATTATCTGTATGCAACAAATATACTGATAAGTGATTTGCCCAAGGTCACTAGCCTGTCAGCGGCTAAACCTTATTTAGCCTACTTCAGGAGAATGGCAACTTTAAAAAATGACACGCCTAGTAATGTTAAATAAAGGTGTTTCTCCCCCGCCCCTGGACATTTAAATTTGGATTTAATGTTTGACTTCAAGCTTTCTTTCTTGCGGGTAAGTGTTGTTATCTGGAAAAACCATTCTTTTGAGTTGTTCTCTTCCCTGGTTATTTTTTTTTCTTCTGCCATTGGATTGATCAAATCGTTGTAGCTTGACATTTCCATCCCTTGCTCTCTTTTCCCTACTGGATTTGAAAGCTGTCTCTGCATTACCGGCGGGTGTCTGTCTGAGTTGGGAGCAGGCGGGACTGTTTGTTTTGTTCTGAGTCTACTATTCCTTAATAGCGTTTCAGAGTTTTCCCTGTTTTAAGTGTTCTGGTGTTTACATAAAGCATGGAGAGCTCCTGATTAGCCATGCCATCTAAGGGTGCATTATCACAGAGAATCCCAAACCACAGGGAATGTTTGGATTCCCCACCTAGGTAAGGGCTGTTGGCCCCTGTTTTATGGCTGTCCTAGCTAGAGAGTTTATGAGACTAGCCTGAGTTTCACGAGAAGCAGCCCAGGGTTCTTAATTCCTTATCTCCTGCATCCTGCTGCTTCTCTGTCACAAAGTGTGTTTCCCATGAATTCCAGAGCCCAGATGCATTCACCACCAGCCCTTCAATTTACTCTCCTCCTGCAAACAGCTGGCATTCCCTGTGTCAGCTGACTGGCGCCATGGCTACCGAGAGTACCCAGAGGTGGTTCCATTTTCTCCTGAATTAGGCAATTCCGGTAAAACATCTTTCTGTTCTCTCTGGGTGCCCTGGCCAGCCACTGTCCTTAGCCTCTCCAGTTCCAAAGCGAAAGCTCATAATGCGCATGACCTCCTTGGGTGGCCGGGCCTTGCTCCAGCTGCCTGCGGATCAGGCGTCTTGCCCCTCTGAAGGCTGGCCTCACTGCTAACGCTGGTCTCCACTAACCTTCCTGTTGCCAAAAACAATGGACATTTTTCATTCTTATCTTCTTTGACTTTGCTGCACGAGACGCCCCCTTGTTTCCTGCAACTCTCGGTTCCCTTGGATTTCATCGTGCTCTTCTCTCCTGGTTCTTTCCTATTCTGATTGGGACTCCCCAGCGTTCTATCCTCATCCTACTTCTCTTCTCACTGTAGGCCTCTCCCAGGGTGGTTTCATATATTCCAGAGATCTCAGCTACCACCCATACGATGATAGATATTCAGTGTCTATCTCTAGTTCAGACCTTTCTCTGTAGCTTCGGATCAGCATTATCAGTTTCTCGCTGGATATCTCTGCTTGGAGTTTCACTGGCACCACAAACATGTATCACACAGAATTCAACCAGCAACTCCCACCAGACATGTTCCTTCCTAAGTCCTACCTATGTCTTCCCCATCTCAGCCCCACCAAGCACTCCATTGCTCAAGCCAGAAACCCAGGAGTCATTCTTGTCTTCTCTTGCTTTTCTCCACCTCCAATTCGTCATCAAATCCCATCTATTTATCTTCTTAAATTGAGCTCAAATCCATCCACTTTTCTCCATACCAATTTTTCTCCAATCCAGGCCTGTATAATCTCTTACCTGAATTGCCGTAATAGCCTCCAGACTGGTCTCTCAACCCCCAGTCCCACTATTTACTGTCCACTTGCCACCCTGCTGTCATCATCTTTCCAAAACATAAATATGATCACAAAACTCTTGCTTAAAATCTCTCAATGGCTCCCCGTAGATCTCACAATAAAATCTTAACTCTAGCAGGCTTACAAAGTCCTCCATGACAGGGCCCTTGACTACCTCTCCAACATTACCTCTCATCACTAGGAGCCTCCCTCTTTGGAAAAAGAAACAAAACAAAACCCTACACATAAACCGAACTATTTATAGTTCACAGAACCTGCTATGTTATTTACTACATTCCAGGTTTTATACCTGCTACTCCCTTTACATGTACTTCCACTTTATATGTACTTCCACTGGCTCTACCCTTTTTCTGCTGACTTGCCTCTCTTTACCCATCCTTTAAAACTGAACACAGACTTCACCTCCTCAGAAGCTTTCCATGATCGAAGGTTATCTACTCTTCTCATCCTTCTTCTCATGCCGAACTACAGCAATCTAATGACTTGTCTGATCTCCACTATCTTATGAATTCCTAAAGGGCAGAGATTTGGTCTCCTTAGACTCTGCAGGGGCAGTAGGCAGTACAGATTGTTTCATGAAGGACTGACCAACCAACCAACCAATTTGGTTGGGTATGGTTCCAGCCCTGCTCTCCTGGATTAGCTCTTAGGTTGCTGTGAAGCAGATGAGAGTCTCTTGTCTAGAGAGGAATCCATTCTGCTAAAAGAAGGCAAAGAGCCAGGGCAGTCATTGCCATATCTTTTTTTAGGTCTTGTTAGCTGTAAGGATCCCAGCTCTTGCCCACACTCTGGTTCCCATAGCTTGCTTTGGGATTTTGCTCTACCTAACTCCTCTGGGGTTTTGACCTTGAAAACCCTGATTGCTTCTTACTCTGTTTTACTACCAGCAATTCGTTCTCTTTCCAAGATGAGGACATTCATGAATAATCGTGAGTGAAAGATAATCACAACCTTTCTTTTTGACATTGATTTCACCCTCCTCTCCACCAAACCTTTTGCTTAAAGCCTCTTAACCTTATGCAAAGTTGATGGTCTTGAGTTTCCCTTGTTCCTCTTCCTTGTGGGGGGAGAGGAAAAGTGTTTGCACAGGGAAGTAGCCACTGGGTGACAGTAGGGGAGGGAAGTAAAAAAAATCAAAAAGCCCTGTGTATTTTAAATATAGTTGTTTGGGTCAAGGATAATTGATGGTAATGTTAAAAGTTAGTGTCTCTGTCCGGAGTCAAGATGCACTCGTAGCCCAGCAGATGTTTGTGGTTATCTTAATCCTCTCTTTGATTATATTGGGACAGTGTGGGATTTATGGAACATATTATCCGTACTAGTGAGGCAGGCTTCTGTTAAAGAGGAGCAAAGGAGCTGGAGGAGGAGATTAATACGCAGCTGTGGAGTCAAGAGCACTGCTTTAGGTAGCCAGAGACCTCAGTGCCATGCCTGAGCTTTGCCAACTGGATGACATTGGGCTGCTGCTTTCCCCTCTCAGCATCCCAGTTTACCAGTCAAAAGAGTGAGGGGTTTGGGCAGGGTGATCTCAAAGAACCCACCAGCTCTGATGATCGAAGTCAGACCCCGTGCTACTGTACCATGACAGTTCCTTGCCCCTCAAGTGTCTTATCGTGCTTTCTAGTGTGGCAGTGAGATACGGAGGCCATTTTTGACAGTGTTCTACCCTCTGGAATGGTGTCTTGGCAGTTGCCTCAGACGTAAATCACTCGCTGTGGCTTTTTACTGCCGATGCTAGAAGCGCCTAACAGCTGAAGTTGCGCCCCTGCAGGAATGTGCCGTGCTCTCCTCCTTGGCCATCTGGCTGGTGTGATCTGAAGAGAGTCACAGGGATGTTGACTCACCACACACCGCCCCCCAAATACCTTCCCTGCCTGGCCTGCCTGCAGTTCTAGCTTTAGAGACATACTCTTCAGGTTAAGCATGGCCCCATCTTTGCATTGCTTGAATAAATTGCATAGGCCTCTCCTCTGGGGACGAGTCGTGTGTACAAATCTTTAGAGACTGCTCAGTTTCCTTGTCCTGCCCTGCTCATCCATATGTCAGAGACATTGGATATCAAGACATGGGTGAGGATCTTGCCTGCTAATGTGTGACGTAGTCTCTCCTCTCCCAGAATCTGCCTTCATCTTCCCTCCACAGATGTACCCTCCTCTCCTCTCCTCTCCTCTCCTTGTTTTTCTCTGGTCTCTAACTTCCTTCTTTCTCCTTCCCGGCTTCCCTCCCTCCGGCTCTAGCGTTTCTAGCTCTCCATCCCTCATTCTCATTTTCCTCACCCAGTTACTGCTCTCTGCTTTCAGTTGCCTCGGAGTGCTTCCTGTGTCACCAGTCCCTGTTTTCTGTCCTCTATGAGCAGGTGTGAAATGATAGCAGCAGGAGATCGGAAAGAGTGGCTGAGATGTACTTACAGAAGCATTGCACTTCTCCAGAGATTCTAAATCTCAAGGCCTGGATCAGTGGTCTCCAAAATTGGTGGGTTTGGGTGGAGGGGGAGGTTGGCACATGCAAATCAGTCCATTGTAAAAATCAGTGTGAAAGGAAATATTACGACTTCTATTTCCATTTAAATTGAAAACATCTAGAAAGAAATTAAGATTTGGATTAAAGCAATGTCATTTATGTAAAGTGCTTAAAACAGTGTATCGTACACCAAGTGCTATCTAAATATTAGCTATTATTAGCACTACTATTAAGCCTTTCAAATATGCAATACACGTATTGTCACTGGCACCCTCTGTTGCATATGCTTTGTAAGGTATTCTGAGGGAAGAATGGGAGCCCACAGGTGGAAGGGTTGACCCTGGAGCCCTTACTTTTTTTTTTTTTCCTCTATGTATACCAGAGGTATTGCTACCTCCTTGGGCCCAGTTAAGCAGATTTACGGATTATATTATCTAACTACATTAACCCTCACAAAATGGACAAGTGTCTTAAGAAGATTCCTGCAAATAAACCATGTATTGAAGATAATACCAATTGCGCTTCCCTGGTGGCGCAGTGGTTGAGAGTCCGCCTGCCGATGCAGGGGACACGGGTTCGTGCCCCGGTCTGGGAGGATCCCACATGCTGCAGAGCGGCTGGGCCCGTGAGCCATGGCCACTGAGCCTGCGTGTCCGGAGCCTGTGCTCCGCAACGGGAGAGGCCACAACAGTGAGAGGCCTGCGTACCGCAAAAAAAAAAAAAAAAAGATAGTACCAATAATGTAAGCACATGAAAATGGCAGCGCTCACACTTCTCTTACTACTTGAATGAGTTTTTCCATCAGCCTCATTGTGAGGTAAAAAGCACAGCAACCTAATCATACCTGACAAGAAGTCAGCAAAAAAGTAATGATGCAAGAATAATCAAGAAGACTAAATGAAATATGGATTTATACCCATTCTCAGTAATGAAAGATCTTTCCCTAAGTGTATATGGTGCCTTGAAATATTAGCTAATAATACAATGAACAAGACATTTGACATGCTATTTATTTCATCTTTAGCTCATCCTTTTACATTTTCTATTTATTGCGTGCATTTCATAATATATGTGTAGGTACATATATATGCAGAGTAGGACATGTATATAATTTATATAATCATTAATAATATAGTGTGTATATATATAAAGTATGCTCTCATTTGTGTGTGTGTGTGTGTGGTACGCGGGCCTCTCACTGCTGTGGCCTCTCCCATTGCGGAGCACAGGCTCCGGACGCGCAGGCTCAGCGGCCATGGCTCACGGGCCCAGCCACTCCGCGGCATGTGGGATCTTCCCGGACCGGGGCACGAACCCGTGTCCCCTGCATCGGCAGGCGGACTCTCAACCACTGCGCCACCAGGGAAGCCCTGCTCTAATTTTCTTTTAACTGAAAAGGGTGTGCAATCAGAAAGACTTGGAAACCACCGGCCTAGACCATACTTAAAATAGATGGGACCCACGAGCAGAGGCAAAAGAACTTGAGATGAGATAATAAATGAGATAAGAAAAAGAATAACTGTCCCCAAATCTCTTGTTCTTTCCCTATCGAACAGCCATGCCACCAACTTTAGAGCCTCACCTTGACAACTTTATATAAAATAAAGCAATGGATATCTCAGGAGCTGGGAGAGGTGAGACAGCAAAGAAATTTAAAAATCATAAAATCTCAAGCCTGGGAGGTTGGATCCAAGCCTCAAGTGGCATATCGTGGTTTCTAAACCATGCGTGTGAATGCTCTTTCCCTCTCTTTAAACGTGAAGACTTTTAGAAGAAGCCATTTCAGAGAGGTTAAGAGACTTTCCCAAGGTCCCTTGCGAGTGGCATAACTGAGATTTGAACCAAGTATTCTATCCCCCTGCTCAGCGTTCTTTCCACCATGTCAAATGGCCTCTTAATTTCATGGCCATAATCAGCTGAGCTCATCTTGATTAGATTGTCGTGAATGGAGGAATACTTGTAGTGGAGAAGAAAAAGATGCCAAGAAGATGTAGACCAGATCTCAGCAAATCAATCGTCCTTTCCCTGCCCCAGTGAGAAGTAAGCCCTGACCATGTGTATAGCATCTGTTTATATCCTTGTCTGGGTTTTAAAATGTTTTCCTAATATCCCTGTCTTTTAAAAGTCACAGGAACTGAAATCCGTGCATAAGGAAAGCCTGGTTTTCATCTGTGATTACACAGATGAAAGTTTTGTGAGGTGTCACATCAGTTTTTGCAGCTCTGATACAGGTCTGTCCCTTTATGTAGGCCACTCGCTGTATGGAAGTTCTCTGCAATGGAGTTAGAAATGTGTGGAGATGGAACTACCAAGTATATGTCAAGGAAATAATATGGTGTCTGTTCTGAGAAGACTTGCATTAATGGAAGTCTTCCAAGAATGTTGAACAAAATTAATTGCATGGCATCTCTCTTAAGCTATAGAAGTCGATGGGAAAAAATGTGCATTGCTTTGCAGAAATTTACCTCACTGTCGTCTTTTCAAAAGAGCTTTGATTTTAACACATAAGGCAAATGGCCAATTATTTAGTGACCACCTTTACTTATAGAGGTAGAGGTCCTAGACTATGTTCTGCATTTTGTTTTTCTCATTGTGTTGCATCAGGTTCAAACCCACTACACAAACATTTAAGGAAACACTCTGGGGGGGGCGTGCAGGCACTCCGGAGAATGCAGACATATCACAAGCACCAGAGTTAGGGAGACTACACACATACACACATACACACACACACACACACCACAGCCAGCAGCAGCCCTTAACTACACAGCACTACATCATCTGATTGGAAGTCTGAGTGCCAGAGAGCACAAGTCCTCAAAAGGAGGTATTGGTATAGACTGGAGTGATTAAACAAACTATTTTTTAAAATATTATGACAAAAATGTTTCTTTAGGAAGATTAATTTGATGGGGGCTGTACAGAGTGGATTAGAGTGAGAGACATGATAGGTGGATAGAATGCTCTCTATTTTTAGAGGTTAAGTGGCATGTCCAAAATCCCCTAGCACAGCAGAATGGAAACTTTGCATTTTCTGCTGCTCAGATTCTGTCTTTCTTAAATGATTCTCTCCAACCTTGAACACACGCAGAGATGCATACACATTCAAACAGTGATTTGACGATGAAGGCTCGTCTTCATTGAAGGTATCACCTTTTTGTTTTTTATGAACTGAACGATGGTACTAGTTCCTTTCCACCACATTCCTCTAACTCCTTGGAAACCAGTATCCCCATTGGTTAGTCTCTACTGATCCCAACTGAGGAAAACTCATCCCCAAACCAAGTGGAATCAGCAGCACTGAAGTGACCTTATTTTGATTACAGAGAGGACAGTAAGGTGCTTCTCTCCATCACATGCTAAAAGCTCCTACAGTTACTACAATGCCCAGTGAGAAAGGCCACCTCAGTGGGTTCTGAAAGAGCATCTGTTTCCTACTTGATGCATTTTGTTGTGGGAGTTATGAGTGAAAGGTGGGGTTTGAGGAATCATGAAAGAAGGAAGGCACTGGTTCACATAAGACAGATCTTAAAGCTTGATCAGCGGAGAAATCTACAGAATACCTTAGAATGGTTCCCTTATCCTGGTCCTACCAGCTAGGACCTTAGCAGGCTCTGTGGACTTAACTAAGCACTCGGCTTTGCTATGACAGCTTTTACAGTTTTTACAAGGTTAGTTTTACTCCTTAATTTTTGAAAACCCAGAGGAAACAAGGTTCGTTCCTTTAGACCCCAGGAAGATTAATGTATATGTTTGGTTATCAGCCATATCAAAGAAACCATGGTCTCTGGCCCTGTACATGTCTTTTCTAGTTCAAGTAATTGGAGCAACTTGGCATTCCACTGCTTTGGTTGGGTTCCTTCTTGGGGTTGACACCAGTCAGTGGTTGCTGCCCCCTTCACATGTTGCTGCGGGAATGCCAGTAAAGCTCTGAGCAAAGCAGGGAGCTGTGGAGAAACAGGCTGTGAGGCCCTGAATGGAATGAGGGGTAACCAGGGTTCAGGAGCCAGGTTTCCCCAGAGAGAGACAAAAAGAAAGCAAACAAAAGGAAGAGACAGGTCTAAACAGGCTCCCCAGACAGGGCCCCTGTGCTGTAAGAACAGAGCCTTAAACTTCACAAAGCTCAGGAAGGGAGGGGAGCCAGGGGTTAAACACAGCCTTTGCAATTCAGTTGAAGAATGATTAACTGAGCACACACAGAAAAGCCACACGTGTCCATATAGAGCAACATTTGTTATTCTTAAAACCAGCGCAGACACTCCATGAATTTAAAAACGTACCTAAAGCTGTACATCCACAGAGATATTAGTATTGATCCCCAGAAACCCCAAGGGTACCACCCCTCAGAAACAGACTCAGAGAGGCTCAGCAGCGCAGAAATACCGGGAGTCCCACCATGCCTAACAGAGGGCTGGTTTTTGAGGCATGTGACAGAGCTTAATGCCTGATGAATCCAGTCCCGGCACCTGGGGCCAAGGTTCCAATGACTGGCACCGGAGTAAGACACACGAATCTCTCTTTGAGTTTACCTTCCAAATCAGGCCCAAGCCTGGCTATAGCTAAGAGCAGGATGGAAGCCAGTCTCCTCCGGCCCGTGTGAAATGAGGGGCCGGGCTTGAAGGCCTCCCAGGTCCCTTGGAGGAAGCAGAGCAGGCGCTGTAGCAGAGCCCCTGCCCCCTCGTCTCCCCCAGGCTCCTCAACAGCCTAATGACAAGCCGCCCCCAGGCCCCAGTGTCCCAGATCCCTGAGGGGAAGCTCATCGCCCGCCCGCCTGCCCGGGAGTGGCACGGGCTCCTCGCGGGGTCCCCAGAAGCCCCCACTCCCCGAGGGCCCCGAGCCAGCACCCACTCCCACACCCAGTCCGCCCCCGGCGCCCGGAGGCCGGGTCTCCCAGGGGGCCGCTCAGCTCGCTTCGCAAGGCTGCCTCCCAGGGGAGGAGGACCGGCCGGGAGGAGACACACAACTTCCTCCGCAGCCAGAGGGGGAGGCCCGGGGCGGCCCTGAACCACCGACCCGCCGACCCACCGCGTTCACGGCCCAAACCGAGGGGCCGCCG
Organism: Grampus griseus; assembly: GCF_964374135.1. Classification (NCBI taxonomy): domain Eukaryota; kingdom Metazoa; phylum Chordata; class Mammalia; order Artiodactyla; family Delphinidae; genus Grampus; species Grampus griseus. Next base: position 93,536,366 of record NC_138999.1, on the reverse strand, counting down.
GCCCTTAGCCATGGAGAAGCCAGTCGGGAAGAAGCAAACACGGAAACAAACACAACCTGGGAACTGTGGACCAGCTTCCAAACTGAAAGTCCTCAAATATACCTTGGCCGCCCCCTCGCAAAAAAAGCATTTGCCTCATGAGAAAACCTAGGCACTTAGACTGCAGGATGGCAGAGCCAGAGCACCTCGGGGGATCATGTCGTCCAACCGTTTCATCTTACGTATGGGGTCCATAGTGTGGAAGAGACTTAAGCTCCAAGGAGTTTTCCTTGATTATGAAGGCCAGGGGTGTGTGTACTGAACCATGGAACTTGTGAGCAGGAATGCCCTTAACCCAGTGACCAGATATTCTTCCCACTTCCCAGGGATTCACAGGTACGCAGAACAGGGTAGGGGAAATTTCCCATTTTGGTAGTACAAGAAAGTACAGTGGTTGAGAGCACAGGTTTTGGAGGCAGATAAGCCCATCTTTTAAGACCTGGCTTTATCAATTACTAGATGTGTGGTCCTTACCCAGTGATTCACAACCAGGGGCAGTCTTGCCCCCCAGGGAACATTTGGCCAGGTACGGAAACATTTTTGGTCACCATTATTGGTGGGGTGCTACTGGCATCTAATCAGTAGAGGACGGGGATGCTGGTAAACATCCTACAATGCACAGGACAGTCCCTCACAACATGGAATTATCTGGTCCAACATGTCAAGAGTGTCAAGGTTGAGAAATCCTGTGTTAGGCAAATGACTTAACCATTCTAAGCTTTAGTTTCTTCATCGGTGACCTGGAGTAATAGTACCTATCTCACAGGGTTGTTATAATATATAGACTAAAACATATAAAGCCATTAGCATAGTGTCTGGCACAAAGTAAGTGCTCTACTAATTATTAGCTATTAGTTCCCCAAACCCTCCATTAACTCCACCTTCTCTTATAGCTACTGCCCTGTATCTCTGTTCCTCTTACAGCATAACTCATTGAAATAGTTGTTTATACTCAAAATCTCTACTTTTCACATTCTCTCTCGAACCTACTCTAATCAGGCTTTCTTTGCCACCACTCCTTTCTTATAAATGTCACCCGTGACATCCACTTTGTTAATTGCAACGACCGTGTCTCAGTCTTCATCTTACTTGACCTGCCATCAGCATTTGAAATGGCTTTTCACTCCCTCTTTCTTGAAAAACTTTCTTTGCTTGGCTTCCAGGACACCACTCCTTTGATTCTCCTCCTACCTCAATGTAGAAAGCTTTGCTCCAAGAGGAGGAGGACTTGGTCTGGTTTGTTTTGTTTTGTTGAATGAATAAAGTAATGAATAATATTTATTTTAAGGATTAAATGAGATCATGTATGTAAAGTGATTAGCACACATCAAGCACTTAACAACCGGTCACTGTTACCAGTACTACTACAACTATTACCACTGATGTTATTGCTATTATTATCCTTCTCCCCTACTGGGCTATGAGCCTCGAGCACGGATTAACGTTTAGCTTTATTCAATAGCAGGGTATATATCCAAATCTGGGTATATATCCAGAAAACAGTTTGCTCTGGATGAGAGTACTTGACGAGGGCACGAGCCTAGAGCAGGACCTTAGAGGAGAAATAGGTTTGGAAGAGCTTGATCGGGGGTGGGGGTGGGTGGCTAGAGTCTCATGGGAACAGGCATCCAGAAGGGAGTCACATCTTAGCCATTTCCACTCCCCTCTTCATAAATGATGAGACCATAAAAGGTAGGGAGTAGCAGTTCTCACCCATTAATCATCTCAATTCCTCCTCTCCCAAGTATGGGGGAGAAGTGGGACTGTGACCAAATGTTAGCATGAACAGAGCTTATCTGTTGGACTTGACAGAGTAAAAAGCAACATAAATTCACTTGATTCACAGTACTGGTTGCACTTCATTTTCAGTCATCTTGAACTTTGAGCAACTTTGTACACTAATCAGCTCCTATTAGCATCTGTACAAATTTGCAAGTGGCGTTTATGTTAGCCTGAGGATTTGGCTCCTTAGGGATAGCCATTAGAAAAAGTACATAACCCAAATTTTATTAGAAAACTTGTGAACACTCAAAACATCTATTAAGTGTTGCTGATCATTGTAATAACATAATTTGTCAGCATTTTAGTGAAAATGAGGTAATAACCAAATAGGCTATTTGAACCAAGATTCTCTTTTCCATTAAAAATGGAATGACTGGTTTTTTATAATATTCATGCCATTAACTACTGCCAACTGTGGCATTAAGTAATGACTAGCCTTTCCTTTCTTTCCTTCACCACCTACTCCAAACGAAATGTCCGTAGCTTGGACCCTAAGAAATGCTATTAAATAAAACCCATATGTTTTCAGTCCCTGACCATCTAAAACCTACACCCCTGCTCACTTGCATTGCATTATAGCCCATGTGCAGTAACCAACCTGCTTTACAGATGGCTCAGCCTATCTGTAACTTGCCAGATGGGACCTGGCCAAGTGCAGAGAAAAATTGCAACCTGGTTTACATTAACAACCGAAGACTTTTTTTTTTAATCCACAAAACTCTAACCATTGACTTCAAAAGGAATTATGGTAATACAACTTTATTTTCAAATCAGCATTAATTTTCTTTGGGTTTGAACTTGCCATCAACTCAGAGATCTTCTAAAAATTAACTTAGTTTCTAAATTTTCTAAACCTTTTCAACAGGCTTGTTTTTTTAAGCCTTCCAGTAGGTGCTGAATAAATACACAAGTGACATACAAGTGACATAAAGGCCACCATGATTTTCCAACTGGCTGTGCTGTTGGTGACTTCTGGCAGCTCTACTATTATTTGTCAAAGACCCTCCAATACCCATCTGGGCCCACAGATAGCCAAGGCTCCTGAAAGAAGTGTTGATAGAGCCCAAGGGGGGAAGTTGTAATTCATTCTGGAAAGGTGACCCAGCTGCCCGAGTCCCCTGAGCCCTCTATAGATGCCAAATGAGCTCCTAGCCTAGTAGTCCCATCTGTGATCTAAATGTGTCCAGAAACCACCCACTCATCTCCTCATGTCGACTAATGTGCTCACAGAGACATATTTTTCCTACTAAGATATAGACATTGCTTTCAGAGCTGTCCGAGGAAATGATTGTCATCTTTTTCATGGTCGCCATCATAAAAGTGATAACACATAACAACGAGATAATAATAGTTGTCACCACTTATGAAGTATTTACTATGTGCCAGGCATTGTACTAGGTATTTTACGTATGTTGTCTCAATACTTTAATGAGATATAAATATCATACCAGAAAGCTAACCCTTTGAAAGAGTACAATTCAGTGGTTTTTAGTACATTCACAAGGCTGCCCAAAACCATCACAACTATCTACTTCCATTACATTTCATCACCCTGTCTCATTTAATTTTCACAATAGCCATGGGGAGTAAGTATTTATTTTAAACACCATGTTACAAATGAGAAAACAAAGATTTAGTGAGGTTAAGTGATTTACCAAGTTCCCACAGCATGTAAGAACTGAGAGTTCTTTCATGTGGAACTGAGAGTCAAAGGCAGATCTCTCTGGGCCCCAAACCCATATATCTCTTTCTATCCCCTTGATGGTCCTTTATTTGTACCATGGTCCATTATCGGTTCCACCAACAGGGACACTAAAGGGAAAAGTCGTAACTTTCTTATTTCTCTCTTCCACTTCTTGCCCTCCTCTCCTTTATCCCTCGTGGGATTAATGGCTTTGGTATCCCTAGCAACCACCCTCCTCCTGCTCACACCGCCTTCATATACATACTAATATACAGCACACAGTTCCCCTGTCAAAATCTCTTCTCAGCTAGTGACTTGACTTTGCATTGAAGGTCTAAAAGACTTATAAAACTTTAATTTGTTATACTCTCTTAGGCCTACTTTTGTTTAACAGTAAGCCATCATTTAGCATAGTGATAAGAACAAGACTTATTTTTTATCTTCTGGCTGCATTGGGTCTTCATTGCTGCGCGCAGGCTTTCTCTAGTTGTGGCGAGCGGGGACTACTCTCCACTGTGCGGGAGCTTCTCATTGCGGTGGCTTCTCGTTGCAGAGCACGGACTCTAGGCATGCGGGCTGCAGTAGTCGTGGCATGGGGGCTCAGTAATTGTGGCCCGCGGCCTCTAGAGTTCAGGCTCAGTAGTCGTGGCACACAGGCTTAGTTGCTCTGCAGTATGTGGGATCTTCCCGGACCAGGGCTCAAACCCGTGTTCCCCTCATTGGCAGGCGGATTCTTAACCACTGCGCCACCAGGGAAGCCCTGAAGAAAACTTTTGACATCAAGCTTAGATTTTAAGTTCCAGTCTGGTTTCCCCATGCTAAATGTGTTACTCTGGGCAGTTCACCCCTGTGAGTGTCAGTTTCCTCAGCTGTAAAATGCAAATAATAATAATAATAATACATGCGGGACTTCCCTGTCAGTCAAGTGATTAAGACTCCACACTTCCAATGCAGGGGGCGTGGGTTCAATCCCTGGTTGGGGAACTAAGATCCCACACGCCACGTGGAGTGGCCAAAAAATAATAATGGTACACACGCATCACAGGTCTGCTATGAGGGCTAAATGGCATATACATGCTAAATATATAATGCAATGCCTTGAAACAGAGTACATGCTCAGTAAATGGCAGTAGTTATTTCGGTGGCTTCAGTGGGTGGGTAGAATGCAGAATTATAGAGCACACATTAAGATATATGGCCTAGAATCTCTCTAGACTGCAGGCCCACAGGGCAAATGTTGATTAAAAAAAGCATTTATTATGCAAGGAAATGAATGATAGTTTGCCAGGTAGTATACCAATCAAGTTAAATAGTTCCTGCAAACTCTTGCCAGGTTAATCAACTAAAAGCATAAAAATCCCTTCTGGCATTAAATCTCTGGTTGCTTTCCTCACAGCAGTCACAGCATTTCCCTGTTGTCATCAAAAAGCAAAACTTGACTTGGAAGATATTGAGCACAGCCAGGAGTGGCACAGTGTCCAGTTGGGTCTGACCTGCCTGAAGAGATCAGGTAGTCCTGGCAGACCCATGTGGTTGGATAGAGGTCAAAGGCCCAAATATAGCTGAGAGTATAACCCATGGGCTATTTTAGAGTTAGCAGGTTAAGATGAGAATCTGGAATAGAGATTTCAAGCAGGGTTATCAGGTTAGGCTTTTTAAGTCAATTTCAACATCCAATCCGAACAGGAGCAGTCAGCAAAGGTCCAAAGAGCAGGGTGCCCCAACACAATCCAGGAGCAAATACCAGAGACCCAAACTTGACCCACGAGCATAGTTGCCATTATTTATTTACCATATAAACAGACACTTTGCTAAGGGCTTTACTGTGTATTCATTCTCGCATTTAATTCTTACCCCTATCTTATAAGGGTAAGTAGCATTATCTTCCCCATTTTAAAAGTTAAGGAAACAAAGGATCATAGTGCTGGAAAGTGGTGAAGCTGGGATTAAATCCCAGATCTGTCCAACATACATGCCCTCAACCACTGCATCATATGAATGCCTCCCCAAACACTATAGTACTGCTGGTAACCAGAGGCCACACACTTGGAGACTTAGGCACAAGGATAAAATGATCCTAGCGATAAAGCTGACTCGCTGCTTAGCCAGAGAATTATTGGACTTGGGGTCATGGTTTTTTCTACTTTGTGGTAGGAAGAACATGCTGAGGGTCTGAGGTGGGGCTGAGAGTATCAGTATCAGAGACGTTGTCTTAACTGCCTCATATATTCTAATTTTCAGTGGTCACAAATAGAATAATAGCTCCTATCACTCTACCTTTAAATTTCTTATCTGCTTCCCTTGATCTATAAAAAAAAATATGACAAGCAGGAGGAGGTGGCTCTTTGTCCCCTAAAGAGCTATGTAGCCTTCTGGTAAATTAAATGACAACAGTTCTTCTAAAAGGTGGCCCCATTTTGCAAGGATGGAGTCTGGGTGCTACAGAAATAGGCTCAGAAGGAAAGCGCTGAAGACTGTGGTAGATGGGTGGCCTCTGTTGGAAACCACCTTGCTCTTTTTGGAGGGTGGAGATAATACTGTGAACTACCTCTGAATGCTTTCTTCCCTCTAGTGGTCAGTGGAAGGAGGAAAGAACGGTGGTATAAGCGGTGCCCACTTTTTACTGTAAATGCAATCCTGGAAATAACATCCGAAGAAGATTACTTCCTTAAAGAATAATGTTATAATTGGAGCTATGTTTCAAACCAAGGATACTATATCAAATAAATTTAAAATATGACCAACAATTTCTCATATTAGCAAAGATACTTACAGTAGGACTATAATAATTCCAAATAATAAAATTAAGGCTTGTGCCTTATAATGGACACAGGTACAGTCTACATAATGATTATAAAAGGGATCCCTGCTGTATCATTCTTTTTTCATCTAATTATAAAATGCCACCTAAAATAAACAATACAATATACATTGACTAAACTTTTTATTCACAATTTTTTCACCTTCTTAGATGTTAACTTTAAAGTGCTTTCCAAAGTAATCTAAGTTCTTTCCACAGAGCCATTTATAAAATGAAGTTCCACAATCACCCAGATACTGTTCAAACAATTTCCAAATGCGTCTTCCAAATTAATGCTGCCAATTTCCCTTCCCAATTAATCCTCTCTGCATTTTGGCAATGTGTATCAATAGCCTTAAAAATGTTCACAGCCTTTGACACAGTAATTCCACTCTTACAAATGTAATTGAAGGAAATAAAGCAGTACAGAAAGATTTATGAATGAAGATATTTGTCAGAGCCCTATGTATAACGGTAAAAAGTGGAAAAAGCCTAAATGTCATACAGTAGGGGAATGGTTAAGTAAAGAAATATGGTATATCCCTTGCAGTGGAATAATGTAGTCGATGATAAGATATTTCTTTGAAGAATCTTTAATGACTTGGAAAAATGCTTATGATATAATGTTAAGTGGGAATTATGGGCAACAAGTATTTGTACAGTATGATCTCAAGTTTGTAATGATGATAATTATAATATATATCTAACTGTAAAAAAAAAATACTGGAAGAACATACACCACAAAATTAGCAGTGGTTATCACCAAGAGGTAGAATTGTGGGGGAAATTTTGGACAGGCAGAGGAAGAAGAGCCCACAAAAAAGACTGAGAAAGTATTCCTAAATAGGATGCTAATGAGATCTGAAGGAATGAGGAGATAGCTAGGTAGCAGAGCTAGGTGGGTTTTCTTGGGAAGAGGCCTGGATCTATTCTGTGAACGAGAGGGTGGACTCAAGTAGGGTGACCAATCATCCTGGTTTATCCAGGACTAAAGGGTTTCCCAAGATGTGGGAGTTGAAGTGTTAAAACTGGGAAATTTCTGTGCACACTGGGATGCATTAGTCACCCAGACTCAGCAAACTGAGGCCGGTAGATGGGTAGTGTCATGACCAAAGTCACACAGGAAGCAGAGCACTGGGCTGGGAATTCAAAGGGCTTAATTCTACTCCCTATTTATTTATTTATTTGTTTTTGCGGGCCTCCCACCGTTGTGGCCTCCCGTTGTGGAGTACAGGCTCCGGACGCGCAGGCTCAGCGGCCATGGCTCACGGGCCCAGCTGCTCCGCGGCATGTGGGATCCTCCCGGACCGGGGCACAAACCCGCGTCCCCTGCATCGGCAGGCAGACTCCCAACCACTGCACCACCAGGGAAGCCCTACTCCCTATTTTGCTGCCTCTTAGCAAGATACTTAATTTCAGTCTTAGTTATGGCTATACACACTTACCTTGTTTGCTCACCAGCTTGTTCTGCGGACTATATTCAATTATTCGCAAATACAAGGGATTATCAGTAATAATAAACATGTATTAGGCACACACTACATCGCTTTGGGGCACAATTCTAAGATTAGGAGAGTATTAATAATTCCAAATTTGTAGAATTTTGAAGTCTTAGTGAGATTATATTTCTAAATAAATTAATACAATGCTTGTCTTCTAGTAAACACTCATTAAACATTAGCTCTGGTGATTATATGTGACTCATTATATGTCTCAACTTGAAAAGACAGATACGAGAATCCCCTAAAAGTACTATCCATGAGATAGTACTTCAATTAATACTCCCATTTTACAGATGGGAAAATTGTGGCTCAGAGAGGTTAACCGCCTTGCCTAAGTGTATACAGTCAGTAAGTGATAGCGCCATTTGTCCCCTGGTCCAGCACTCTTTTTCCACTTTATTAAATTGCCACCCAGTCAAAAGCCTTTTGGCTTTTTTTGAGAACATTGGCAACAGTTTTTTTTCTTTCTACTGTAGACAACCTTCTTCTTACGTACATCTTCAGTTTAGTCAAAGCCTACTCTTAGGCCAAATAGAGGACACCAGGGAACAATCTATGGGATATTTGTTAGCAAGCCTCAGAGAACTTCAAGATTCTTTAGTAAGGCTGTAAACCAATTAGAAGGTCTGCAAGACACTTCTCATACAGTAAGGCTGAAAGTCAGTAGTGTTCTGGTGAATGTTTAGCCACTGGCTCTGGGAGAGGGAGTAGAGGGACCCTGATTTGTAGCATGTGCAGACGTCGTGTCGTAAATATTTCCACCAGGCCTGATTTCAAACTACCATTGTGATTGGCTTCTGTGAACCAATGCTAGCCAGTACAAGCCAAGGCAGACCAGTTCCAATGCACCACTAAAAGCAGAATACCAACTTTGAATCAGTTGCTTTCCTGAGCGTATATAAACTCAGTGAGAATTCAAGTATGGGCATTATTCAAGGAGCTTGGTTTTAGTATGTCAAAAAGGGAGGGGGAAGGGAGTATAAGTTAATGGGTTAGGATCCAGCCGGTGAGATAATTTAAGGCAAGGCCCAGGGGAACAGAGGAGCTTCTGGTTACTGCCTGCAAGTCCAGGTCTGGCCATTCATGAAACCTCTCAGTAAAGCCAAAGCTAACACCTGTCATAGGAATGAGAGAAACTTTTTTTTTCCCTGCTTGTCAAGCTTTTCATTTTCCCACCAACTTTCTATTTTGAACATTTTCAAACCTTCAGAAACGTTACAAGAGTAGAACAATGAGCGCCCATATAGCCTTCACCTAGATTTACCAATTCTTAATATTTTCCCACATCTACTTTATAACTCTATTTTTATGAACTATTTGAGAGGTATTTGCAGATATCTTGACTCTTCACCCCTAAATACTTGAGTAGGAGTCTCCTAAGAACAAGGGCACTATCCTATATAGCTACAATATAGTCATCACACTCAGGAAATACAACTCTGATACCACAGACAGGTATAAAGTCTATATTTGCACTTCCCCAATTGTCTCAGTAATGTCCTTACAGCTTTTTTTTTGATGCAATAAAATATTATGAATTGCATTTAATTGTCAGTATCTTTGGTCTCCTTTAATCTAGAACCGCACACCCCACTTTTTTTTCTTTTGTCTTTTATGTCATCAACATTTTTTTAAGAGTCCAGGCCAGATGTTTTGCAGAATGTCTCTCAATTTGATTCCTCTGATTATTTCTCATGAATACATTGAGCTTAAACTTTTTTGTTTTCCATAATGTTATATCCTTCTCAGTGCCTCACAACAGGAAGAACATGTCATTTTTACCATTATTGATAATGGTAAACTCGATCATTTGGTTAGGGTGGTATCCAACATATTTCTCCATTGCACTGATACTGGTAAAGTTTTGAGTTTACGTGAATATCCTGTTCCAGGAGAAGCTTCTTTATGCCACAAGTATAAATTACCTTATTACTGAAAATATAAATTACATGGTTCACTGCAGAACCATGGGTTGAAAAGGCATTTTCCCTAATTAAAAAAAAAATAGAAGATGAGATTTATTTAAAAAAAAAAAGCTGGCAGTAAGCCTCTTAGACAAATTCATGAGCTATTCACATGACAAGAGATCTTATCTAAATAAGGGGTTCCTTATCTAAATTGTGACCTGCTGCTGGAAGCGTATGTCCCAGTCTATACATATATGTGTATCCCTAGAATATAGCCTAGTGCCTAGGCTACCATAGGTGTTCAGGGAAAGTTTATGGAATAAATGTCTCTCTAATTGTACTGTCTCCATGAATGAGAAATTAATCATACTAAGTAAAAATATGTACTTTATTTTGTCAACTGGCACCAGCTGGAATTGATTTGGCTGCTTAAGCACCACTCTTCTCATGGGAAATGACAGAAATTTCAGTTTTCATCCAGGTATTTGACCTTACTCAGGCGCTATTCAAGTCTCTGGTTATTCTAAAAATCTTAGCTTCTCTATATTAAAGTCAGAAACTGCTCTAAATAAATCAAGGATCAGCCCTGTATTTGTTAGGATTAGACTTGGCCGCAAATCACAGAAAACCCAAAATAACAGTGGGTTAAACAATACAGTCATTTATTTCTCTCTGATGTAAAAGTCCCCAGTTCTGGCCAAGATGGAGTAACAGGGACTGGATTTACCCTCCTGCCTGAAACAAGTGAAAAACCAGACAAAATGAAAACAATAGTCTTCAGACATCGGACACCAGGCAAGAAACAACAGTGATCTCTGAGAGACAGGACACAAACAAGGTGAGCCCTATGATTGCCCCAGCTTACTGCCTGGAAAGAGTTTCCAGTCAGTGATACAGGGAGAGGGAATCCAGGCAGGGCCAGGTGGATGAGGCTATGGAACTGGGAGTTGGGAAAACCAGGGCAGCTAGAATTTGCAGGACAAGGTACCGGAGAAGAGAAAGCTGTACAGAAAAAAACTCTGGAGATTTGCAGAGTCCCCCTTGACTCTTCAACTGAATACTGATCAACACATGTACGTGAGACTAGGAAAAGGACCACCCAAGAGGAACAGATATCATCACACAGGACTAGAAATAGTGCCTGTTCCTTCCAGCCAGAGTGGAAAATCTCATAATTCACAGTATCAGAGTTCTCAAAAGGGTCTTGCCTCAGTAGTGGTGCCAAATTAGCCCTAGACTGAAGGCTGCTCTAGACCTGCCTAATGAAGTTTAAAAAAGAGCCTTGAAAGGCTCAAACTGTTTCCAAGTAACTTAACTGTGTTCCAGAACAAAGCCTAAGACTATCCAACAAGGCAAAATTCACATCTGACATCCAATCAAAAACTTCCAGGCATCCAAAAGAAGGAAAATATAACCCATAATAAGGAGAGAAATAAATTAAAACTGACACAGAAATAACACAGATAATGGGGCTGGTATACAAAGACTTTTAAACAGTTATTATAACTATTTTCCATATGTTCTAGAAGCTAGAGGAAGGATTAAGCATGTGAAATAAAGATATGGAAGACATTAAAAAGACCAAAATAGAACTTCTAGAGATGAAAAATTCAATGTCTGAGATGATGTAAAAGTCCATATAGATAGTTGAGGGCTTGTATGGCATCTCCATGATCCCTAGGGACCCAGGCTCCTTCTGTCTTGATGCTCTCCCATTCTCAACGTATGGTTTCCAATTTATGATCCAAAATGGCTTCTCTAGCTCCAGCCATCATATCTGCATTCCAACCAGCAGGTTTGGAGACTAAGGGAAAATAGTATGCCCCTCCATTTAAAGACACTTAGAAATCACATGACATCACTTTCCCTGGCATCCAGTTGGTCAGAATATAGTTTCAGGGTCATACTCGTCTGAAAGTGAGATCAAGAATCGTAGTCTTTATTCTGGGTGGCTATGTGCCCAGTTAAAATGTCAGAGTTTTACTACTTAGTGAAGAATGGGAGAACCAAAATAGGGGGGCAACTAGCCACCACTTTTCAAGTTCAGGCTCCTATCAGTGCAGGAGAGGTCCTGATCCAGTTTGAATAATATTATGATTCCTGGCTTAAAAACAATCTGAATAAGACACACCTCGGTGTTTTTCATACTCAAAAATTTTAAATCTAGGGCTTCCCTGGTGGCGCAGTGGTTGAGAGTCCGCCTGCCGATGCAGGGGACGCGGGTTTGTGCCCCGGTACGGGAAGGTCCCACATGCCGCAGAGCAGCTGGGCCCATGAGCCATGGCCGCTGAGCCTGCGCGTCTGGAGCCTGTGCTCTGCAACGGGAGAGGCCACAACAGTGAGAGGCCCGCATACCTCAAAAAAAAAGAAAAATTAAAATCTGGCTAATTTGGTTTGAGGTTGTTTGACTTCCAACCTCCATACCTCCATGTAATTTTGAGTTTATATCAAACTGCCAGAGTTGCTCCATTTCCCCGATCAGTGACACCAAGCTAAAGGTGGAGTTTAACATTTTGTTTGACTTATGCCTATGTTTATCCTGGCCAAGAAAGTGGGGTCATTCAATGTGTTTATGCCCTAGTCCTGAAACAGCTCACTTTCTTTCTTTCCTAATAAAGTCACTAACACCTGCAGCTGAAACTAACTTTCACAGGGGCATCCATATTGCATGCCCTGGAACATCAGGGCCTTCTTCCTGATGGAGGAAATTTTAGCACATGATAGATACAATCTGTTATTTGCAAGAGATGGTAGGTGGACATGCAATTGATCTGTTTTTGTCAGGCAAGAAACTATTGCTGAAAAATGGCAGTTCTTTCAAGGTGCCGTACAAACCACGTATATGACTGGCTCACTGAGTCTTCCCATAGAGCATTTTGCACTAGCTCTGTGTGCTGTCTTGAGCAACTCAGACCAAAAAATCTACAAGAAGTCAGGCCTGGATGCTCTCCAGTTAGTAATGTTTTAATAACCTTCTGCACAGACATTGCAGTAGAATATTTGCACTTTCTCCCCAAAAGGCTCTCTCCTCCTGTAATCACACTGCTTCTCTATTATTAGCATCACCACCATCATTATTCTTTACACCAAATAATAGTGATTTTTGAAGTATAACATACATAGGAGTTTCATATAGCAAACTAACAACCTAAAGAAATGCTTTGGTGGAAGGAGTTGAGATAGAACCTACAGTGCTGATTTGGACTCCAGACTGTGACCTCAGGGGAAGACTCTTTCCTTGTTATGGAACCAAATTCGGGTCCACTCTCCTGCATGCAGTAAAGCCAATCTACTGACACCACGTTGTGGTGACAGAAAGTACAGCGTTTATTGCAGGGTGCCAAGCAAGAAGAATGGGCAGCTCATGCTCAAAAGACCCGAATTCCCTGATGCCTTTCAGGGAGGGGTTTTTAAAGGCAGTGTGAGGGAGGGAGCTGCAGGGTGCATGATCAGCTCATGCATAATTCTCAGATTGGTTGGCATCAAGGTTAAGTTTTGAGCATCACCAACCTTCTGGTTTCAACCAGTCTGGAGTATACATGCTTGTGGTCAGCAGTTTTCATCTGGTGGGGGTCTGCTTCCTGTATAAACAATGTAGGAATGTGTGTCAGGCCTGTGTCTCCATCTTTCAGGGAACTAGGAGTTCAGTGATTCTGCGATGTGGTGGATTTATAGTCTAAATTGTTACCAGTTTCCTGGCCCAACAAGTATTCTTTGTTTATACATCTTCACATTTCCTAATCATTAACTCTTGAGCCAGCCTTTCGAGACTCAGGGGAGGCCTGGGAGACTAAAGCAAAACCCTTTTACTTCAAAGGACAGGGACACAGGGGCTTGTATGCGGTTTCAATTCCTCCTTTTGTTTGATACTCCTCAATCTTGAGGGGAACAAGTTCAGAACAAGAAAGAGAATACAATTTTGGACAGAGAGGTTAATCATAAACTCAGCAGAGGAACTCGGCTTTAGGGAAACTCGGTTTCAATCCCTACTCCTATTTCAACCTTCCCCAAATCTTTGAGAGAACGGGACAACCACCACTCTGCCTACTCTTGGGCTCTCCCACTGTGAACCTGTCCACAGAAGTCATGATGGAGTAGATTCAGTAAACACACTCGTTGACCTGCTGTGCCCTATTTAATGTGGTTTCCCATTGGACATCCAGTAGACCCAGAGCATACCATCTAGGCCAAATGGAAAGAGATGCTTTTTGACTTAACAAAATGCTGTTTGTCAGGTGTAATTTTGTTTTCAGTAAGACCTTGAAGTTTGGATAAAATGAAGGTAGGGATGGAGAGTTAATGTAAAGGGAAGATAACTCATGAGACTGGGTGTCTATTTTCACCCAATAAGAAATGGACATTAACAACTTAAGTTGTTTTCCAGGTGAAGGTGAGAAGGAAACCTCTGTTAGGCATGGAGGTGTATTTGAAGCTTGATGCTATATGAGCTCAAAAACTGGAACTTTGTTCCATTTATTCTAACAAACCCCTCACTGACCATGCTATCAAAAGATTGGGGTGAATGCTTGAACTGTCAATGACTATTAACACTAAAAATTGCAAACGTTTGCCATCTGAGCGCCTGTCTTTCTGACCCCTCTTTTTTTATTGATTTGGAAAACATAACATTCTTTGAACTGGTTGGCTCCAGATCTGTGAAGTGTTTTGGATCCAACCAGTGAATTGCCACAAACGAGGCAAATCAAAGAGGATTTTTTGCTGTCTTTGAGGAAAAAAAACGTGTTGAGAGTTTCACCCAATAATATGCAAAAGGACAATTCAGCTTTAGGTCTCTGTGTCTTTCTTTTCAGTGGATTAAGCCTAAAGCACAAGAGCTATCTGTCCTCCACCAGTCAGGCAGGGCAATAACGTAGTATTAACAAATCAATAAATGTAACACTAAACCTATTGAACGTGTTACAGTTCTCTCTGCCTCCGTATTTGGGCTTCTTCATCTTGTTCACATTTCTCAAGTGTGGCCCTTCTTCAGATGTCGTCTTACATAACCAGAACATACTTTCAAACAGCAAATTAGCATCCAACAATCTTCCTCCCCCAGCACCCTCTATTAAAGAGGCTCTACCTTCCTCCCAAGACCTCTTTTTTCTTGGGAACCCATGTCTAATACATTCTTGTCACTTTTTATGCCCTTGTCATGTAGATTTTAAAGGCTTTTTAAAGGATTCCTGTTATAAAGCACTGTGTCCTGCCCTTACCTGTAATCAAGGATGTCAGATCCCACAATTGTCAGTTTTAGCTACTGAAGAGAATAAGAATGAGAGACTTTGAGGCTCACTTCCCCCTCGAAACTTCAGAGAGCCACTCTATGGACAAAAGATGTTGTTCACCTTAAGGTACAGACACCCCAAAGCAAACATTCTCTTTGAACCAACAGGTACATAGCAAGTGTTTACTGAACACCTATTCTGTGTACAGCATTGAGCTACGTACCAGAGTAGAAATAAGATGGGCATAGCATGGTCCCCATCTTGGATGATGTTCTGTTTTCAGCTTGGGGAAGGGAAATATATAATAAAACCTAAGAATAGAGTGTCCAGCTTATGAACCATCAAATGTTAGGGCTGGAGAGAACCTTTAGTTATCACCTAGTACAACCATGTTTTCAAACTGTGGATCCTCAAGCCTTAAGATTCAGCAAAGTGCCTCAAATGCTGCCTCTCTGCCCTTCTTGCCTCTGTCCCTTTCAACCAGTGACACTGCTTTGAACTTCTATAAGGTGTTGTTTGTGTCACTAAAGCTCCATAGATTTTGAAAATTTACAAGCCATAAGTCTAGTCCAACCCTCTCGTGTTACAGGTGAGGAAACAGAGCCCCAGAAAGTGAAGGGAATTTGCTTGTGGCTCCATGGCCAGTTAGAAGCTGCAACCCTCAGTTTTCTGATTCCTGTGATCTACTTCCCCATGTCACCTAGCAGCCTAGCAGCAGACATTTCTAAAATATCAGCGTGGCCTGCCATCTTAAGAAGAGTCACTTGTCTCAGGAGCAGGAGGAAGTTGCTTTGGGGTATCTTGAGCCAAGAGCTTAGCCTGAGTTATTCCACAGTATCAGAGAAAGGAGAGATCAGTGAGAGGTATTGTTCAGCCTCCCATTTTGCTTCCCCCAAGTGGGTCCTCATCCTTCACAAAGCAATAAGACTACCTAGCTGGTAGAATTGTGAGGATTAATTGAGATCATGCATCCAAAGAGTCTGGCATATAATAGGTGCTCAATAAATGGTAAATCTTAATCATATAGCTATTTCTTTGGAATATAAAGTGGTATCTTTCAGTGATGTGGCTCCCAATTATTACATAGGCAAAGAAAATGAGGATTCGTGAATCAGAATCCAAGTCCAGGGTGAGCTAAACTGGTTTACCAGATGGATGCCAATTTCATATGTTATTTGGTGGAGTCAAGGCACATCCTTCATTTCCCAGGGAGCCTGGTAGGGTTTGGCAATCCTAGTGTATCCAACTGTGCCAGGACAGAGAGCTAAATAGAGGGTGTGGTACTAGGTTTCTTTAAAGCACAGGTCTGGAAAATACTATGCTTTGCCTCTCATAATTGAGCTGGCATACACGGAGAAGAAAATTGTCAAAAAGGATGTTCGTTTTTCTTGGATGAATTCAATTCTCAAAAAACAAATGAAATTTCCTCACTTGCAATGAACACACTCATACGTCACTGCATAGAGACCTAAATAGGAAGAACCCTCTGTTTTGGAGACATGGCCTGGGAAGTGTCATTGATGGCATTGCCTGGTTTCACGGAGCATTTGCTTTCTGTTTAGTTTCTGTGACTTTGACTGGGGAATTTTCCAAGGCAAAGGTTACATTTTGGACTTGAAGATCAGAGCTCCACTCATTTGAACCACCATTCTACTATCAGTCCCACATAGTTGATTTCTTTCTGAAGACATATGTGGTTTCCTTTGGGTTGCTGACTTAGATATTTCAATTCCAGTGTTCCCACTCTGCTGTTTCTCCTTGGATTGTGGATAAAAGCCCTTCTTCTCCTACTTGCTTTATCTCTTCTGAGCTGTGGTCCTGATTTATTAAAGGTTAAGCAATTTACCCCAGATTTCTTGGCTAGAAAGTAGCAAGAGCCAGGAGTGGAACCTAGGCAATACGACCTCAGAGTTTAGGAGCTTAACCCCTATGCTCTGTTGCTCAGGGATTCAAAAATCAAGAGGAAGCACCTCAAGGCTGGTGGAGTCAAGGGTGAGTTTGCAGAGAAAATAACCATGGGCCTTGAGGGATAGATTTTGACAGAACAAAGCATTGAAATAATGTGAGTATGCCATACAGGTAGCAAAGCACAGGGTAAAATGTGGGCCAGCGTAGATCATTTGGCTAGAATATGGGGTCATTTGAAGGCTGTATTGGAAGATGATTCCTTAAACAGAGTTGGGATTATATTGTGGGGAGCCTGTTTTGAGAGGATGAATTTATGCTTAGTTCATTAAGCAACTGAAGGTTCTTTCCTTCTTCCCCTTTTCCTTCCTTCTTTCCTTGCCTCCCAAGTAATATATGTGCTAACAATTAATATCTAAAAAAAAAAAAAAGAATTCCACCTGAAAGCCCCTCAACAGAGATTATTCATGTTAACATCTCTCTCTTTCTCTCTCTCCCTCTCTTTCTCTCTCTCTCTCTCCATATATAGAGATATATATTTCCAGACTTTATCCCATGCAAATTTATACATATAAATAATTCCATATTATTGGATATTCCATATTTGTAGAAGGAAAAATTCTAAGATGCCTGCTCCCTGGCTATATGCCCTATATAATCCCCTCCTCTTGAGTGTGGGCACACCTGTGAATATGATGTGCTATGGCTCCCTTGATAAGTCATGTTATATGCCAAAGGTGGTGAGCTAGTCACGCCTGTAATTACATTACATTATATAAGAATTTCCAGCTGGCTTTGAAGACTAATCTTCACGTTGTGAGAGAGCCATGTGGCTAGGACCTGAGAGCAGCCTCTAGGGGCTGAGACTGACCCCCAGCAGTCAGCCAGCAACTGACTGGGGAAATCGGGGACCTTAGTCTTAAAACCACAAGGCACTGAATTCTGACAATAAGTAGTGAGCTTGGGTCACAGCCCTGGCTGATGCTGTAATTTCAACCTACTAAATATTGACTACATCTTCTTTTATGTAGCCAGTTCTTAAAGATAGCAAATGACTGGCCCAGAGGGGTGCCTTTCATATGCAAACCAACCAATCCAGACCCAGTATCTGAACCACCCCCTCTGTTTGGCTCTTACACTCCAGAAGGCAATATTCCTCTGCCCTAATCATCCCAGGGCCGGGTACCAGACAACTAGTGACAGCTTCTATAGCCCAGAGCCCACTGAAATTATTCAAACTAACCAGTCTTGAGCCTGATTACTCTGCCTTGCCTTGCCTTTCCCATAGAAACTACAATAAAGGCCCTTGCCCATGCTTTTCCCTCACTCCTTCTGCCTCCTGGCCAACCCTGGCACTTCCCATGTGGCTCTGTGTGGTGTGCTGTGCCCCTCTTCTTGGAACCTGTAGTAACAAATTATCTTTTCAACGGCAGTCATCCCCTGATCTGTTGGCCTCACCATACTTGACTGATAATAAAACCGATATTTTAAAACAGTGAGAGACCCTTAGCAGCAGTCAAACTATGCTCAGACTCCTGGCTCATGGAGACTGTGACTTAATAAATTTGTGTTGTTTTAAACTGCTAAGTTTGTGGAAATCCGTTATGCAATGATAGAAAACTAACATACACATAAAATTGATATTTAAACAGACTATATTCTTCTCTAACCTATGTTTTTTCATTTAATGTAGCATATTTATGTTCATGTATATAGAGATAAATAGAAATAGATATATAGATATGGACACACCATTAAAAGATCTTGAGTAAGGGAATGAACCACTTAGAGCTGAGAATTTAAACAGCAGTAAAATGTGGTACAGTTAAGAAAACCCAGAAGTGGAGGAAACCTGGCAGGAGATTATACTGGTTATCTGGATTGGTGGTTCTCAACCTCGGAATCTCCTAGAACAATTTTTAAAGTACTGATACCTGGGACTCACTACCCCCAGAGATGTTGATTTAATGGTCTAGGGTACAACCTGGGTATTCAGTGTTTTAAAACCTCCCCAGGTGCTTCTAATATACAGTCAAGGTTGAGAACCACTGGCAGGTAGAGGGTAAAGTGTGCAATCTTGAAATAAAATGGTCCTGTGGAAATAGAAAAGGAGGGATGGGGTGAATAAGGCATTGCTGAGGAAACCACCAATAACCCAGTAGTAAGAAGACTGAGAGGTAAGAAGAAAGCTCATCTTGCTTTTATTGTTGTTTAGTTTGTTTCCAATTAGATTTCCACTCATCTCATTAGTATTATTATTAGAATTTTCATGAGAAGATAGAAACGTGAGGCTGCCTATGCGTACATGGAGTGGCAGGAATGTTGAGGAGGTCTCAAGGAGCATTCCAGCCAAAGGAAATGTTATGAGCAGTTTCAAAGGAGGGAATTCGTTTTCCAGGTATGAGCCTGAAGTTAGTGGCTGACACAATGAGTGAAGTTAGAGGGACAGAGCTGTCACACAGAGGCTTCAGTGCTATAAGAAAATGGGTCGTTCTCATTCCTTGAAAAGAAAGGGAATGAATAGATTTTTCAAAACGGTAGCTGAGAAAGACGACCTGAGTGCAACATGAAGGAAAGTAGAGAAAACCTAAAAGCCAGGAGTCCCACCGGCTGTTACAGTAAGCAAAGCATGGGGAATGGAGCCTATTATAGGGCAGAGCAGTGGGAGGGGAGAGGAGCAGGACAAATCCAGAGATGCATCCGAAGAAAAGGCAAATTTGAAGGACCTATTGGATGTGGGTTGCCAAGCTTTGGGTATGATGGTAAGATGGTAATAAGGGATCTGATCAAAATGTATCTATTTTGGCATTGTGGTTAAAGGAAGGGTAAACTGATTGATTAGATTTCAGATGTTCTTGGGTATCCCTGAAGGCAGCTGATAACTAAGGGAATTCATCCACCATAGGCTTTCCCTTGCTCAGAGTGAATGGGTGACTGATCGATTTCACAAGGGAAACGTAGTAGAAATAAAGTGGTTTAAAGTAGTTCGCTTTCTCGCATTCTCTATAAAGGAGAGAACTCCCTTTGGACAGCTGCATACAGTGAGAAACAGCAATCCCAGCTGCCAGTAAAGAGAGCACACAATTTTTTTTCCTTTATAGACCCCCAAGGTGGAATTTTCTGAGGCTGTATCTGGTTGTGATTCATATTTTTGGCTGTGGTTCAAGGCTTGGCGTGCGACCTGTAAGCTGGTCACTTGTAGCTGAAGCAGCAGATGGTCGTTCCTCCTTCCCTTAAATGGCTGAGTCTGGCCCGATTCCTTAGGAGTGTAAATAATTTACTCTCTAGTCCACTGAGTCCAGTTAATATTACTTCTCAAAATACTCCTGCCTGTGCTCTTATATTTACTTATACTTTTCTTGCCAAGGTCTTCTAAATATCCCTTCTAATATTTATTTTCTGGGTAGAAATACTGGCCTGACCCAAACTCTGTGAAGTAAATTGTGAAGGATGGGAGCATCTTTAGTCAGCCCAGTGGGATTTTTAAGTACAACTGTCCCCCTCCCTTAGGGAAGTTTTGTACCAGAAACAACCGTGTGAGATCCTGCTTTCCATCAAGGGTTTATTGGTTAATGAGGCCTGTGGCTGGTGTGGTGTTCCTGTGTTTAGCTTTTGGAACTCTCAGAGACAGTTGCTTGGAATAGAGAGCTGACAGAATTATTGCTCAGCAAGCCTGCCGGCCACAGCCCACATGACTCCACCAACATCGATGAATTTTATGGCTGGTTCAGTGAACACAGCAAGTATTTGAAGAGACACAGTGAAGAGCTGTTGGCATCCTGTTCTGCTGTCTGAAGAAGTCTGCAAGGCTTCTCGT
Organism: Grampus griseus; assembly: GCF_964374135.1. NCBI lineage: Eukaryota > Metazoa > Chordata > Mammalia > Artiodactyla > Delphinidae > Grampus > Grampus griseus. The sequence continues at coordinate 93,515,702 of NC_138999.1, read as the reverse complement.
TAAGCCATCCTTTTTCTATCTCCTTCTACTCTAGGCTTTGTTGTTCTTCCTCAAGTGCCTGAACAGGGACTCATGGGCAACGATGACTTCAGGATGAGGTCACTGGAGTGGAACCTTGAGACTTAGCCCCCTCCCCCAGTTTACTTGTGGCAAAGGGGACCCTTTCAATTAAAACCTGCAGTAACAGAACATGACCAAATGCCACTTTACCCTAGCATTCTAGCCCTTCAAGCTGCTACACTCTTAAAACAGTCCATTGCATTTGTATAAACCTTGGATGTTTTGTAAAAGTACTCTCATATGTTATCATATTTGAGACTCATATCACCTCTACAAGTTATATCAAATAACTGTCACTATGTAACAAACCATTCCGAAACTCAGTGGCCTAAAAGATTTCTTATTTCTCACCAGGCTGTAGGTTTCTTGGGCGTAGGCCAGTCTAAGTTGGGCTTGGTCATGAGTCTGTGGCAAGCCTAGGGGTTACCTGGCCTAGGCTGGGAGTGGCTGTGCTTCACGTGCTCCTCATCCTCCTCCTAGAACCATGGGCTAACCTGAGCGTGTTATTTTCATGGTAAGGCAGAGAGAGATGCAGGGGTGAGTAGAGCCAGTAATGCCTCTTAAGGCCTGGGCTCATAATTGGCTCACTGTTATTTCCACATCATCCAATTTGCCAAAGCAAGCTCCATGATCAAACCCAGAGTCAATGGATGGGAGATGGCAGGGGCAAAGAATTGGGGTCAGTAATGCAATTTTCCACAGGTAGCTAGGGCAGATATGACTGTTCCTGTTTTACAGATGAGAAACCCGAGACCCAGAGAACTTAAATGATTTGCTCAAGGTCACATGGAAAATCTGGGCAGGTCTGGAATGCAAACCCAACTCTTATGACTTCTAGTCCTCTCTGCTTTTTGCCACACTAAATTCCACGATCCCATAACATACACAGCTAGGTAAAGGTCCACGGCTCTTTTCTCTTCAGGGATGAACCCTCATGGCCTGGTCCTTTTCTGTTCTCTCTTATGCCCCTAGGGTTTGCCTCCTTCACAGTTGTCACAATCTACTCTTCCATTTGGACCTGTTTGGGGGGGGAGGATGGAAGTTCCTCCTACTGAAACATGCAGACACAAATTCTCCCGTCCCTGAAACAGACATACCTATCTCTCCATTTTTAATAAAAATAGATCTTTAAAAAAATCTAAACATCACATATTAGTTGAACTAGAGTGGCCTCAAACCCCAATATACTATGGTCCTTTGAAGAATGGGAATATTATAATCATCTGAAATCTGTCAACTTGCTTATTGCTGACTCTGAGCTTTACTTAGATGTTAATAGGTCCATGCTAGTGTTGTCTTAGCCCTTACCTGACTGCCTTTGTAGAGTTTTTAGTTGCCCTCAAATCATGCCTCTGCCCCATCCTGCCCAGTCTGGTCTGGGTAGAATTTTAGTCCAAGCTGCTCAAACCTAGCCTGAAGAGATTTGAGCTGGTATCTTTGATATAGCCTGCAAGATTTTTTCAGGTGTGAGTCTCCATGGTAACCTGTGTCTCTGGCTTTTGGTAGACTTGCACTGCTAAGTCTGGCTTTTGGAATCCTAAAGGTAGAAGATACCATCTGCCCTTAAATTCTCCTCCTCAGGGTTTCTGGCCAGCATGCACTGACAGTGTGTTTGCCTTATATGAACCTTCTAGACAGAGGTCTCCATGACCCCAGTCTCTGAAAGCCCCTCCCTTTTCCTTAGCACGGTTCTCTCCTTATCTTTTTTTTCCTGTAGTCTAACTTCCAGCAGCTGGTTGCTATGGCTGTCTGGCTATATCATTCAGTGAGGCTCCATCTAATCTCTTTTGAGTCTAAGGGCTAATGTGCCTTAGCCATAGCAAGGAAGCTGAGTTCTGATCTCTTTCTCCATACTTCCATGGAATCCTGGAAGACAGATTACTTGCAGTGATTTCTGGAGGCAGAAGGTAAGTGAGTAGCCTCTATAGTGGTAGAACTAAGAGGGAATGCTGGTTGTCCTTGAGCCTTTGGAGAATATAGCTAAATCCAGAGGAAAAGTGAATAAGGACCAGCTTGGTAAAAAAAAAAAAAAATAGGTGCAGCTGCTGGAAGAAACAAATTTCTGCTACTGATAAAGAACCTCAGTAAATTCAAACAGTGTCCAGGTGTGGTCCCTGATTATCAGTAACTTCAAACAGTGTCCAGTTGTGGTCCCTGATTATCTTGCTGGCTCATTGCTAGGGAGATAAGAAAGCAAAGAAGTCTGGTTAGGAGCATCGCCATAGATATTTTGTCTCTCACTTTGGTATGGTCCACCATTAGGATATGAAGAGGAAGCAAGGAGGCAGCTGACAGGGTAGCACCACATGCTGTGATTCCTGACTTGTGTGTCTAATAGTTGACAACATGGTACAGTAGTAGTCAGTGTGGGCTCTAGAGCTAGACTGCTTGGGCTTGAATGTCTTTTGATGTGTGACATTTAGCAAGTTTCTTAACTCTAAGTTTTAGTTATCACATCTATAAAAATGGGCATGATGCATCCTACCTCATATGGTTGTCATGAGGATTAAATAAAATATAAAGTTCTTAGCACAAATCTGGGCACATAAGAAGCACTAAATAAATATTAACCATTGTTAACATTAGCTGATGCACATTTTGGGTGGGGGGACTTTCAAGAAGGAAATCAGTACCAGAGTACATTGAGACTACGTGGTATCTACTGGGCATTCCTTTTTTAGTAAACTCTTAAATATGGTAAAAACTCCCATCACTGACATCTACTTAACTGATGTGGTGGATTGAGTTGATGCTTTCCCTTCCTACTGAAATATATACTGACTAATGCTCAGGGCACAGAGAAAGGTCACGGGCAGTAAGTTACCCTTCAGTTGACCCTTATACTTCCGCTCCCATGTGTCAAGTTGATGCTTATCAAGAATTAGTTGTTTTCATTATCAGCTGGCACCGTTTATGGAGCATACTGCCCTATAGTCACTGAATTAAATGTCATTTCTCTCCTATAAGGTCACAAATATATTTAGCTTGATCTGAAAAAAAAAGAATTAGTTGTTTCATCACCAAACCCATTTTTGCCAGTTGTACTTGCTAATGTAATTAGGTAACATTGTAAATTTATGAAATATGAGAGTAAAAGGAAGGCTACTGTTTCCATGTAAACTAAGTTCGATTCTTTGGAAAGACTTGATAAAGAAAAGTCTTAAAAACTGCTCTATTGTTGAGGCAGGGGGAAACATGAAACTGGAAATCAAATGGGATGCATTTGGGATGTAACTTACGGAAGAAAGAGTCAGAAATGTCAGCCAAAGGACCCACACTCAGAAAGAGGGGCTTGGTCTTACATCACATCACCAGATTGCTGAATGAATATACATTTGTGTGTTTTAGGTTGAAATAAAATGCTTAAGGACCATATGTATCATTTTATATGATTCTTCACTTTAACCAATCAATTACTTATTATACAAGAGAGTATTATATATACAAGAGAGCTTCTACTATATGGTCAGTGTATTGTGTTAAGTAGTTTATATGCTCTGGGCTTGAAAGAAGGCCCAGTAGAGTACATTTACCAGCTTTATGGGTGAGAGCTTGTAATAGGCAGAATAATGCCTCCCCTCCCAAAGATGTCCACATCCTAATCCCCGGAACACTGTGAACATGCTATGTTATATGACAGGGGGGAATGAAGGTTGCAGATAGTAGTAATGTTGCTAATCAGTTGATCTTGAGATGGGAAGATTATCCTGGATCACCTGGCATGGCCCAATGTAATCAAAAAGGTCCTTACGCGTGGAAAGAGGGAGGCTGAAGAGAGAGTGTCAGAGTGATGTGAGGTAAGAAGGACTTGACCAATGTTGCTGGCTTTAAAGATAGAAGGAAGGGTCCATGAACAAAGGAATGTGGGCAGCATCTAGATGCTAGAAAGGCAAAGGAATTGATTAACCCCTAGAGCCTCCAGATAGGAATGCCATTCTGCCAACACTGATTTTAACCCAGTGAAATGCATTTCAGACTTGTGACCTACAGAAGAGTAAAACAATAAACTTGTGTTGTTAAGCTACCAGGATTATGGTAATTTGTTATAGCAGTAATAAGAAACTCTTGCAGACATTGAGCCAAGTTGATGACAAACAACAAATTCTATCCCCTAACCATCACCACCACTACCACCTCCTGGTCCCGCAACTGTGCTTATAGGAAGCCTAGGCCCTTCATACTTTCAGGTACCCTAGACACAGAATTTACACTTAATATCTGTGTCTGGCCTTAGAAGCACTATATTTACTAAGTTCCTACCATTTGCCAGGCAGTACACTAAATGCTAAGGCCTCACTGATGAACAGCATAGATAAAGGATCTGTCTTCATGGAGCTCTCAGGCTATTTTCATTATCTCTTCCCATTTCAAGACCTATATTTTACAGGAAGATGGTTCTCAACATCTTCATGTGTCTTGACTGAGGAATACATTGTTTTTTGCTCATTTGTAAAACAGAGAGTTTAGGTCATTACGAACTCCATTCTTCCCCTAATCCTTTTCCTCAGATTGCTTTTGATTTGTGACTCCGGTACCTCCTCTTTCACCCATTCACCCATCCCACAAAGTGACTTTGCAGAATTCTATCATTACAGTCTTCCAACATAAAAATACCAACAACAAAACAGATATTTCCACCAAGGAAAGAGAAGGATGGCTCCCTCATGCTCCATCATCTTCCCACATGGCCATGTTTGTTGTAAGCTTTCCACTCCACTCAGGTGTTTTCCTCCATCCAAAATGAAGGACCTCATGAACTCCAAGTCTCTCCCATTTATCAGGTCCAGCTTATGTCTGCCTTCAACAATCCCCTCCCCAGCCATAGCAGCTCACCTTTGCCTCTGTAGTATGCACAGTTCTGAGTCACGCCTTTGTGTCCTTTATTATTTGTCATTTTGTCCTCTATTACATGTGGCATCTGAGTTTTATTACTTTCCTGATTGGAAACCCCTTCGATGGTTTCCCACTGCCTTCAGAATAAAGTCCAAACTCTTCATCATAGCGCTGAGTCATCACGATCTAGCAGCCCTGTCTTCCTCTTCATATTCTAGTGCCATTCTCCACCTTCCTCATCTGTCTTAGTCTTTTCAAGCTGCTATAACAAAAATACCATAGGCTGGATGGCTTATAAGCAACAAAATTGTTTTACTCACAGTTCTGGAAGCTGAAGTCTAAGGTCAAGGCACTGGAAAATTTGGTGTCTGGCGAGAGCTCACTTCGAAATCCATTGATGGCCATGTTTTCACTGTGTCCTCACATGGTGGAAGGGGTGAGGTTGCTCTCTGGAGTGTCTTTTATAAGGGCACTAATCTCATTCATGAGGGCTCCACCCTCATGACCTAATCACCTCCCAAAGGCCCCACCTCCAAATACCATCACATTGAGGGAGTAGGCTTCAACATATTAATTTGGCAGCGACACAAATATTCAGCCTATAGCACTATCCTCAGCAGCCATTCTGATATTTTCAAATATCAAACATTTGTGATATTTTCCATCTTCTCTTCAACCTCTGGGCCTTCAACATGCTGCATCTTCCTGAAATGCTTATCATCAGCTATTTCTTTTCCCACTCCTGCCCCCACCCTCCTCACTAAAAATCACCCCATATTAGACCTCCCTTGATAGTATCCTCCCTTAGACACATAATCCTTTAGCACCATGCATTTCTTTGTAGCACTTATTAACTTGTAATTACTTGGATTTTTTTTTCTTCCTCTAGATGTAAGCTCCATGTTTGTTGAAAGAAAGAGTGTGGGTGAATGAACTAATGAATGAATGATCTTTTAGTCTCAACTTTTACAGCTGTTTACTATCTGTCTCCTCCAATTAAAATGTAAGCTTAGTGAGGCAGGAACCTCGTCTATCTTATCGACTGCTGCTGTGTCACCACCAGTGCCCAGCTTATAGTATATATTTTAAAAGTATTAGTTAAAAACAATGTTGGCATCTTTGTGGAGTCCAGTCAAAACATACCTTTCTTAAATCTTAGGCCACTTATACATAAAGAAGGAAGCAATGAGAAAGTTCCCAGTGTTTTGGGATTCCCCCTGAACCTGGAATCCTGAAATTAACTCCATTTCTTTCCTGTCATCTAAATGATGTTAGTTAATACTACTTAGCAAGTTTACAATGTTGTTTTCCTCAAGTACTTCTACATAATTTTCCCCCTATGAATTAATTATATTTTTTGTAAGATGAACAAGCCAGATATAATTGGCCCTATTAGATAGATCAGTGACTCTTAAACTTAAATTTGAAGCAGAATCACCCAGAGTGTTTCTTAAAATTGCTTATTCCTAAAGCCAAGCTCAATTCTGATTCTTTAGATCTAGCATGTAGCCCAGGAATCTGTGTTTTTGAAGCTCCCCCCAGGTCATTCTGAAGCTGATTGTCCGGGAATCATACCTTGAGAATGCCTAATATGGATTTTGAATTGAGTGTTTGAGCAGTGTAATGACCTTTTCGGATAATAATATTAGATACCATCCATTGATAGTTACTGTTTGCCAGATACTGGTCTGTTCCAGGAGGCCTTATAGAAAGCTATCATTACCTAATTTAATCTTTTCCACTAGTCTATGAGGAAGGTATTAATTTAATCCCTCATTCTGTAAGTTAGAGAGCTGAGGCTAAGAGAGGTTAAGTAATTTGCCCAGAGTCACACAGATAATAAGTCATAGTGCCACTCAACATATTTTGACTCCAAAGCCCGCCTTTTTCCTTTAATTCCAGGCTACTTGCCTCCCACAAAGCTCTCCTCATTTGCAGACTTCTGGATCCTTGGCAAGCTCAGTGTGCACTTACCTCTACAGTCCTAATCAGAATTATGATCTGTTGCCTTTAAAGGTGCTTTATTGCATGTTACCGAGCGAAAAAGGTCTGTCTTCCTACAGTTCTTTGTTCTGCATTTGTAGAAACAACAGACCCCAGGGGAAGAGGCCCTTTCTTAGAAGAAAAAAAATGTTCTTTCTGCCCTCCTCACATACCACATTAATTATCAGCTACAGAAGAAACTGCTGAAACTTCTGGCCCACTTGACCTTTCTTCTCCTCCAAACCAGGAAGCAGCACAGCAAGAGAAGAGCTTCATTCTGAAGCTCAAGTGCTCTCCCACATACCATAGCCTGGGACAAAGGTTCAGAGTGCTGGGTATGAGTCCTGTGATAAGACAACCATCAATAGGTGGAATGTTTATGGAAAATAGATTGGGATGTACAAACAAGAACTCTAGTTTGAATTTAGGGTAAATATTGAGTGAAACTCCCTTTATGCTTGGCCTTTCCTGTACACTTGATACTAGGAGGTCATACAGAGACCCTCCATGAACCCAATATGATAAATTCCTCTGCATAAGGCTTTCAACTTGTAGCAGAAGCTGGGGTTGAAAGTGCTTCACTGGGTAGTAGAGGTAGCTAGGTGAGGGATCTCTCTATTGCATCCACTTCTGGCTTCCACCTTCTCCTGCTTCAAAAGAGTATCCTGGTGGACAACAATCTGGATACTTAAGTATGATACTAGAAGCAAAAGCCAGGAAGGCTTCTCCAGAGGTTATTAGATCTCTGCCAGGCAGGATTTAAGGTAAAGATGGCAAACAGTAGTTTCATGCCCACTCCATGCATGAGTGGCTGCCTAGAACAATATAGTGAGAAGAATTATGAGGCCACATATGAGCTCTGCAGGAAAGAGTGCCAGAATTGATTAGTGATGTCTGCCATGGACATGAAAATCTGCCAACAAATGATCTACTTTTTTTTTTTCCACTCTTGCTCAGAGCTAGTAGTTCCTTAACATGATTGCACACAAATCACAGGAAGCTTTTTTTAAAAATACTGGTACCTGGAGTCCACCCCAGACCAATTAAATTAGATTCTCTGGAGGTGAGATTCAGGCATCCGAGCATCCACGGTTGAGAGCCACTGCTCTGTACCATCACAGATATACAGAAGACTTAACTCAGTACTTCTCAAATGCACTTCCTCCAACAAGGACCTGCCAGGCTGGCTGCATAAGAATTGTCTAAGTAGCTTGTAAAATTGGGGATTCCTGGGACCAACTCCTAAAATTTTGAATTTGGAAGTATGGGAATAGGTCCCAAGAATTTGTATTTTTAAAAACCTCACAGGAGGAAGCTGATGTGCACCCAGGTTTGGAAACCACTGCCCTGAGCTCTTCATAATGCCTCAGATGAATGACAACTCTAAGCAGAACCTTGTACTCTAGGACAGTGATTTTCAACCCAGACTGCACATCAGCATTTCCTGGGAAACTTCTTAAGAACACCAGTGCCTGGGTCTAACTCCAGATCAATTAAATCACACTCTCTAGGGTAGAACCTGGATGATTCTAATGTGCAGCTAAAACTCTAAGAATCAATGCTCTAAGAAGTAGGATGCAGGAACCTCATTTGAGAACTTCATCAGGTAGATGTCATTTCTCTTTTGCTATGGATTCCGTCCCTGACTTAGTCTAGTGCTTTGGCTTGATGTTAGGCGGTAGAACCCCTTCTGTTTCCCTAACCTTGTTTACCCACTAGAATCTATCATTTATTATGGTTATGGTTGTCTTATGGGTCTTCCTGGACTAAGTAAACATTGGCTGCAGTTGCTTACTCATTTTTTTAAACGAAGAGCTACTGAGTGTACCTGAGTGTTTATAAAATGTAGATTCCAATATCTTTTACCTCTATAAAGAAAGGTTTTTGAAGATTTTTTTTTAAATTGTATTTAGATAATCAAATGAAAACAAGGGCAATTGATGCTTTTAAGAGACAGTCTTTGTAAAGACAAGGTTGTATTTAAAGTGAGAGGCCTTCAAGGCCCCTCACTGTGAATTAGTAGGAGCAAAAAGACAGCTTAACTGCCAATCCATGATTAGCTATTGTAAGGGAGAAAAAACTTTTCCTTGACCCTCTTAGGGTCCTTTGCTGGGTCTAGAAATTAAACTGACAGAGACAGAGTAGCAGGGAAAAAGCATACAAATTAACTTTTAAGTTTTACATGATACGAGAACCTTCATAAGGAACTGGAGACCGGAAGGAGTTATACTTGTATATTTTTATGCTAGGTTTGATGAAGAGTGGGCAGTTGTGTAGAAATATGATAGGTTAAGGAGTATGAGGTAAGTGTAGTAAACTGAGGAACACTTAGCAAGGCCTGTTTGTTCAGATTCTTCTTCGCGTCTCTTTGTCTTCGGAGACAAGGATGCTCCTTTCCTCTGGGTATGGGGAAGGCATCTCACATAAGGGTTTTATGACCTGTTTCAGGGGAGAAGGGTGGGGGGAAGGTCAGAGTGACCTTCCTACTTCTGCAGTTTTCTCAAACTCCTTCAGCTTAAAATATTCAATATATCGAGGTGCCATGTTTGGGGGTAGCATGCCCTGAACCCCATCACCTGGCTGGTCCTTTTTGAAGCAAATGGAAGAAATATCACTCCATTTTTTTGAAGCTTTGTCTTTATGTTTGTCTGCCTCACATTAGTTGTGTAAGACAGCTAGACAACCACAGACAGAGTCAGCCTTGCAGGGATGACCACACCAAACATGGTGAGATTTGCCGAATACAGTAGGAACACCCCCTTATTCCTCAAAATGCATTTTTTAAAAAATTCCCTCTATTTCCTCATTTAGGCTTGAATTTCCATCACTAATGATGAATGTATTTCATTTAAACATTCCCTCGTCAGATCCGTGTTTTTAAATATAAACAGAACTAACACATTAAGTCCCCAATACCTCCAATACTCTCAGGAAGGAAGAGCCATGACAATCTTGGTGGAGAAATGACACCATAGAAGAGAAGTTAAAAGAACCTCACAAAGAGAGCCCAAGGCTTCGAAGACTAACTTCTCTTCTTACTGCAAGTTGGTTTTTCCTTGCACTTCCCATTTCAGGATTTACTTGCAGAGGTAAGCTGTTTGAAAAACCAATTTGAGGCAAGAGGGAGGAGCCTCCACAATGGCACCTGCCAGCATGGGCTTCATGCAGTAGAAGGAGCTCCCCAGTATGTGCTGCAGCCACCTTCTGCCTCTCCAGGAGACTCTCCAAGACCAGCAGATAAAGGAACAATCGTTTCCAGGCTGCTTAGGGTGAAGGAGGACACATGGGAGACTAATACACAGACTTGCTACCATTCCTGTTTTCAGCTCCATACTCAACCCTTACCTTCTGAGAGTTATCCTTAAAACTATGCAAAGCAGTACTAAGAGGACGTGGAATTCGCGCCTTCTCACAACTAGGGCACCTACCAGGCACCGGTGGGGGACCATGGACACCTAAGGGGACAGGAGGAACCCCCAGAGACTGGCTTGTGGGATCTTGGTTCCCAGGCTGGAGGTCAGACCTGAGCTCCTGTGGTGGGAGCTCTGAGTCCAAACCGCCGGACTAACAGAGAACCTCAGACTCCAGGGAATATCAATCGGAGTGAGGCCTCCAGGAGGTCCTCATCTCAGCACCAAGACCCAGCTCTATCTAACTGCCTGTAAATTCCAGTGCTGGACGTCTCAGCCCAAACAACCGGTAAGACAGGAATATAACACCACCCATCAAAAAATAAATGAAATGACAAGAAAATACATTACAGACGAAGGAGCAAGGTAAAAAGCTACAAGACCAAATAAATGAAGACAAAATAGGCAACCTACCTAAAAAAGAATTCAGAATAATGATAGTAAACATGATCCAAAATCTAGGAAGCTGAGTGGAGAAAATACAAGAAACATTTAACAAGGATCTAGAAGAACTAAAGAGCAAACAGTGATGAACAACACAATTACTGAAATGAAAAATACTCTAGAAGGAATCAATAACAGAATAACTGAGGCAGAAGAACAGATAAGTGAGCTGGAAGATAAAATAGTGGAAATAACTGCCAGGAAGCAGAATAAAAAAAAAGAATGAAAAGAATTGAGGACAGTCTCAGAGACCTCTGGGACAACATTAAATGCACCAACATTCAAATTATAGGGGTCCCAGAAGAAGAAGAGAAAAAGAAAAGGTCTGAGAAAATATTTGAAGAGATTACAGTCGAAAACTACCCTAACATGGAAAAGGAAATAGTCAATCAAGTCCAGGAAACGCAGAGAGTAGCATACAGGGTAAACCCAAAGAGAAACATGCCGAGACACATATTAATCAAACTATCGAAAAGTAAGTACAAAGAAAAAATATTAAAAGCAGCAAGGGAAAAGCAACAAATCACATACAAGGGAATCCCCATAAGGTTAACAGCAGATTTTTCAGCAGAAACTGCAAGGCACAGGAGAGTGGCAGGACATATTTAAAGTGATGAAAGGGAAAAACCAACAACCAAGATTACTCTACCCAGCAAGGATCTCATTCAGATTCGATGGAGAAATTAAAACCTTTACAGTTAAGCAAAAGTTAAGAGAATTCAGCACCAACAAACCAGCTTTACAACAAATGATAAAGGAACTTCTCTAGGCAGGAAACACAAGAGAAGGAAAAGACCTACAAAAACAAATCCAAAACAATTAAGAAACTGATAATCGGAACATACATATCGATAATTACCTTAAATGTAAATGGATTAAATGCTCCCACCAAAAGACATAGACTGGCTGAATGGATACAAAAACAAGACCCATATATATGCTGTCTACAGGAGATCCACTTCAGACCAAGGGACACATACAGACTGAAAGTGAGGGAATGGAAAAAGATATTCCATGCAAATGGAAACCAAAAGAAAGCTGGAGTAGCAATTCTCATATCAGACAAAATAGACTTTAAAATAAAGACTATTACAAGAGACAAAGAAGGACACTATGTAATGATCAAGGGATCAATCTAAGAAGAAGATATAATAATTGTAAATATTTATGCACCCAACATAGGAGCACCTCAATACATAAGGCAAACGCTAACAGCCATAAAAGGGGAAATTGACAGTAACACAATAATAGTAGGGGACTTTGACACCCCACTTTCACCAATGGAGAGATCATCCAAGATGAAAATAAATAAGGAAACACAAGCTTTAAGTAATAAATTTTAAAAGATGGACTTAATTGATATTTATAGGATATTCCATCCAAAAACAACAGAATACACATTTTTCTCAAGTGCTCATGGAACATTCTCCAGGATAGATCATATCTTGGGTCACAAATCAAACCTTGGTAAATTTAAGAAAATTGAAATCGTATCAAGTATCTTTTCCAACCACAATGCTATGAGACTAAATATCAATTACAGGGAAAAATCTGTAAAAAATACAAATTCATGAAGGCTAAACAGTACACTATTTAATAACCAAGAGATCACGGAAGAAATCAAAGAGGAAATCAAAAAATACCTAGAAATAAATGACAATGAAAGCATGACGACCCAAAACCTATGGGTTGCAGCAAAAGCAGTTCTGAGAGGGAAGTTTATAGCAATACAATCCTACCTCAAGAAACAAGAAATATCTCAAATAAGCAACCTAACTTTATACCTATAGCAATTATTAGAGAACAAAGAACCAAAGGACCCCAAAGTTAGCAGAAGGAAAGAAATCATAAAGATCAGATAAGAAATAAATGAAAAAGAGATGAAGGAAACAATAGCAAAGATCAATAAAATAAAAACTGGTTCTTTAAGAAGATAAACAAAATTGATAAACCATTAGCCAGACTCATCAAGTACAAAAGGGAGAAGACTCAAATCAACAGAATTAGAAATGAAAAGGAGAAATAACAACAGACACTGCAGAAACACAAAGGATCATGAGAGATTACTATACGCAACTATATGCCAATATAATGGACAACCTGGAGAAAATGGACACATTCTTAGAAAAGCACAACCTTCTGAGACTGAACCAGGAAGAAATAGAAAATATAAACAGACCAATCACAAGCACTGAAATTGAAACTGTGATTAAAAATCTTCTGACAAGCAAAAGCCCAGGACCAGATGGCTTCACAGGCGAATTCTATCAAACATTTAGAAAAGAGCTAACACTTTCTTTCTCGAACTCTTCCAAAATATAGCAGAGGGAGTAACACTCCCAAACTCATTCTACGAGGCCACCATTACCTGATACCAGAACCACACAAAGATGTCACACAAAAACAAAACTATAGGCCAATATCTCTGATGAACATAGATGCAAAAATCCTCAACAAAATACTAGCAAACAGAATCCACCAGCACATTAAAAGGATCATACACCTGATCAAGAGAGGTTTAACCTAGGAATTCAAGGATTCGTCAATAAATGCAAATCAATCAATGTGATATACCATATTAACAAATTGAAGGAGAAAAACCATATGATAATCTACAGAGATGCAGAAAAAGCTTTTGACAAAATTCAACATCCATTTGTGATAAAAACCCTCCAGATAGTAGGCATAGAGGGAACCTACCTCAACATAATAAAGGCCATATATGACAAACCCACAGACAACATTGTTCTCAGTGGTGAAAAACTGAAACCATTTCCTCTAAGATCAGTAACAGGACAAGGTTGCATACTCTCACCACTACTACTCAACATTGTTTTGGAAGTTTTACTCACAACAATCAGAGAAGAAAAAGAAATAAAGGAATCCAAATTGGAAAAGAAGAAGTAAAACCGTCACTGTTTGCAGATGACATGATATTATACATAGAGAATCCTAAAGGTGCTACCAAGAAAGTACTAGAGCTAATCAATGAATTTGGTAGAGGAGCAGGATACAAAATTAATGCACAGAAATCTCTTACATTCCTATACACGAATGATGAAACATCTGAAAGAGAAATTAAGGAAACACTCCCATTTACCATTGCAACCAAAAGAATAAAATACCTAGGAATAAACCTACCTAAGGAGACAAAAGACCTGTATGAAGAAAACTATAAGACACTGATGAAAGAAATAAAGATGATACAAACAGATGAAGAGATATACCATGTTCCTGGATTGGAAAAATCAACATTGTGAAAATGACTCTACTACCCAAAGCAATCTACAGATTCAATGCAATCCCTATCAAACTATCAATGGCATTTTTTCACAGAACTAGAACAAAAAAATTTCACAATTTATATGGAAACACAAAAGATGCCGAAGAGCCAAAGCAGTCCTGAGAACGAAAAATGGAGCTGGAAGAATCAGGCTCCCTGAGTTCAGACTATACTAGAAAGCTACACTCATCAGGACAGTATGGTACTGGCACAAAAACAGAAATATAAATCAATGGAACAGGAGAGAAAGCCCAGAGATAAACCCACACACATATGGTAATCTTATATTCGATAAAGGAGGCAAGAGTATACAGTGGAGAAAACAGACTCTTCAATAAGTGGTGCTGGGAAAACTGGACAGCTACATGGAAAAGAATGAAATTAGAACACATTCCTAACACCATACACAAAAAGAAACTCAAAATGGATTAAAGACCTAAATGTAAGGCAAGACACTATAAAACTCTTAGAGGAAAACATAGGCAGAACACTCTATAACATAAATCACAGCAAGATCCTTTTTGACCCACGTCCTAGAGAAATGGAAATGAAAACAAAATAAACAAATGGGACCTAATGAAACTTCAAAGCTTTTGCACAGCAAAGGAAACCATAAACAAGACCAAAAGACAACCCTCAGAATGGGAGAAAATATTTGCAAATGAAGCAACTGACAAAGGATTAATCTCCAAAATATACAAGCAGCTCATGCAGCTCAATTATCAAAAGAACAAACAACCCAATCCAAAAAGGGCCGAAGACCTAAATAGACATTTCACCAAGGAAGACATAGAGATGGTCAAGAGGCACATGAAAAGATGCTCAACATCACTAATCATTAGAGAAACCAAATCAAAACTACAATGAGGTATCACCTCACACTGGTCAGAATGGCCACCATCAAAAAATCTACAAACAATAAATGCTGGAAAGGGTATGGAGAAAAGGGAACCCTCTTGCACCCTTGGTGGGAATGAAAATTGATACAGCCACTATGGAGAACAATATGGAGGTTCCTTAAAACACTAAAAATAGAACTACCGTATGATGACCCAGCAATCCCACTACCCGGGCATATACCCTGAGAAAACCATAATTCGAAAAGAGTCATGTACCACAATGTTGACGGCAGCTCTATGTACAATAGCCAGGACATGGAAGCAACCTAAGTGTCCATTATTGGATGAATGGATAAAGAAGATGTGGCACATATATACAATGGAATATTACTCAGCCATAAGAAAAAATGAAATTGAATTATTTGTAGTGAGGTGGATGGAATGAGAGTCTGTCATACCGAGTGAAGTAAGTCAGAAAGAGAAAAACAAATACCGTATGCTAACACATATATATGGAATCTAAAAGTAAAAAAAGCTTCTGAGGAACCCAGGTGCAGGACAGGAATAAAGATGCAGACGTAGAGAATGGACTTGAGGACACGGGGAGGGGGAAGGGTAAACTGAGATGAAGTGAGAGAGTGGCATGGACATATATATACTACCAAATGTAAAATAGCTAGCTAGTGGGAAGCAGCCACATAGCACAGGGAGATCAGCTCAGTGCTTTGTGACCACCTAGAGGGATAGGGAGGGTGGGAGGGAGATGCACGAGGGAGGAGATATGGGGATATATGTATATGTATAGCCGATTCACTTTGTTATAAAGCAGAAACCAACACACCACTGTAAAGCAGTTATACTTAAAAAAAAAAAAAGAAAGGAATTTGAGTTGTTATTTGTAGTGAGGTGGGTGGACCTAGAGTCTGTCATACAGAGTGAAGTAAGTCAGAAAGAGAAAAACAAATACCGTGTGCTCACACACACACACACACACACACACACACACGTATGGAATCTATTTAAAAAATGTTTCTGATGAACCTAGGGGCAGGATAGGAATAAAGACACAGACGTAGAGAATGGACTTGAGGACATGGGGAGGGGGAAGGGTAAACTGGGACTAAGTGAGAGAGTGGCATGGACATGTATACACTACCAAATGTAAAGTAGATAGCTAGTGGGAAGCAGCGGCATAGCACGGGGAGATCAACTTGGTGCTTTGCGACCACCTAGAGGGGTGGGCTAGGGAGGGTGGGAGGGAGGCGCAAGAGGGAGGGGGTATGGGGATATACGTATGCATATAGTTGATTCACTTTGTTATACAGCGGAAGCTAACACAACACTGTAAAGTAATTATACTCCAATAGAGATTTTTTTTTAAAAAAAAAAACCTAAACTAAATAAACCAACATGAGTCCTCTGAGAAATAGTGTGCTGGGGCGCTGCCATCTCTGTAGCCCCTGCACCTGGTTCGGGATAGTTGATGAGTGGCAGCCAGTGAAAATGTATCATTGCAGAACTGCCATGGGAGGTTTTGGATCCAGCCTTGGACCCAGCCAAATGAGTCCCAGTAGCCAAACGTCTGGAGGACAGCCTAATCATCCTTGTAAACAAGACCATTTCCTTTCCCCCCTGCCCATGGAAAACAGGACCCAACAAACCCCTTGCTGATGCAATATCCCCATCCATGTGCTCAGAGAATAGACCATTGTGTTTTCGCCAAGAGCTGGCTATCCAGTGAATAATGTGTTCCTATACATTTACACTCAGTGTGGAGTATCCTAGGACATGTTTATACTCAAGAAAGGTTAGTATTAACATTGTGTCAGGGGATTAATCCATTTTAATCGCAAATGCCAAGAAAAAAACCCTTTCTTTGGCGCCCAGATGTATGACTTTGGTTAAATATTTATAGATCATTTGGAATGTTTACTCTTCATTCTGGAACTAGGTATTTACTTGCATAATTGCATACTCTTCCCCCACCTCCAACCCTATTCAGTGTTCTCCTGATGTTTTCTCTCTATAAGGAGTAGCAGGGAGATGATGGGCACATCTGGCTACTGGAACAGAGCTTCTGATGTTGGTGGGAGCTGACCCCGAGCTAGTAGAGTAACCAGGAAAATACGCTAGGTATATTACCAGGATCATGGAATGAGGAGGGGCCTCAGAATCAGGAAACCTGGATTCTAGCCCCCAATCTGCTACCAATTAGGTGTGTGACCTTCGCTGGGCCTCAGTTTCCTCATCTATAAAATAAAAGAGATGAATTTGAATTTTTAAAATTTCTTCCAGCTCTGAATCCTCATGGAAACGTTCTCTAAGCCATTTGAAATCCCTACCCACTCCAGATGTAATACTCAGGCTCTCTGGAGCAGTGCCCTCCAATCGAACCTTCTGCAATGATGGAAATGTGGTGTCCCATAAGGTAGCCTCTAGCCACATTTAGCTACGGAGCATTTCAAATGTAGCTAATGTGGCTGAGGGACTGAATTTTAAATCTTATTTTATTAATTTAAATGTCATAGCCATCTGTGATTAGGAGCTACCATATAGGGCAGCATAATGCTAGACGATTAACAATGGTATTGCCTCGCTCCTTACAGAAGGCCATTATCTGCGCTAACGACGGTTTCTAATTTGGAGAAGATTAAAGAAGTTGTTGGTAAACACTGCTCAGTTGGAATGCTCTTTCTTTGATGTAGAAGGTGGGATACAATCAGATATCCTCAGATGGGTTGAGGTTTTCAAAATGTACAACTCCTGAGTTCTTATTAATGCCAGTAAAAAGTGTCAAGCCATTGAACTGATTTCCTCTTTTTTTCTGTCTGAAATGTTAATATGCTTTTAGCTGCACTATGGTAAGCTGGGAAAACAGTATCAGTGTAGGGCATTCTAAGACATCACACAGATTGCACAGAATCAACCTTCATCATTTCACATTAAACATTTTTTATACCAAAAAAAGAGCTTGTTTACTTAACTTGCAAAGTGTTTCTTTGCCATTTAATAGTTGACTGATCTATATTTCATAGCATTGACTGCAGAGAGTTATTCATCTGTCTGAATTAAAAATAGTGGCAGCTCTTCATTATACAACTCGTTGAGTTGAAAATCAGCTATGGCTGTTCCTGGACTTGCCTTTCTTGCTTCCAAATTTACAATATTTTTCTTGATATAGTAAATAATATATGATTATTAGTTATTACTAAAACTAGTACCAGTAATAACTAAGTAATAATAAGCATTTATTAGTCAAGACTTTCTATCATAGCTCTTATAGTACAAATAGCATTCATGATAAATCTTGGGAATATTTGAAAAAATATTAGACGCCAGTCCATGAACTGGTGAGAATGGAGAGTTCTAAAGAATATGATCCACTTGCCCAAGTGGTATTGTATATGTCAGGGTTGGTAAATCCATGGCTTGAAAGCTGTCATTTCCCACCCATTCCTTTGTCTTTGGCTTTCTTTCCCACTGAGCTTGGACCTAGCCTCAGAATTCTTCTCAACACAGTGTTCTAGGCAGCCAGTATCAAACAAGTGAGACAATTAACTGACAACATTTAAGATGAAGCTGATTTTCCCTCTCTGGTTTTTGCCGTGTGGACATGATCGATTTGTAAGAAACAAAAACACAGTAAAATACTATTATATTTCAGCTCTAGAGCTGAAAGGATCCCTAAAGAGCATGCAATCCAATCCCCTTATTTTATACATGAGAAGACTGAGGCTGAAAGAAGTGAGGCGAGTTAAATAAGGTTAGAAAGTCAGTTGGTGGCAAAAATAGGACTAGATCCCAGCCTCCTGACTCAGACAGACTCAGCAAGACAGACACCGTCTCCAGCCTACCACGTGGTAATTGTACTTTGCATGTTTGGTGCAGGAGTATCATTGCTCTTGAGTTTACTGGAAACGATGTCTACTTTCCTGGACAAATGAGCTGGATAGGCCTATTAAACTGGGCCCATCTATTGGTTTGTGGTGTGGCCACATCCAAACAGATTATCTGGTATATTTTCCCATGAGTCGGATTTACATGTTTTCCAGACATCTGTGTCCAGTGCCAACTGATTGGAAGAAAGAAATAGCAGCCCATTAATTGAAACGACCAACCCTAGCTTAGCAGGACCCACTGGAATGTTTAGTTCTGATTAACAAATACAATCTTTATTTTTATCATTAGCAAATTCCTGGATGTTTGCCTTTGTTAATGTGTTGCTCTTCACCTAATAATTTGCTCCTCTTAATACAGCCTGTGTCCTCAAGAGGGGTTGCTCCTATGCCTTAATAAACTGTTTATTAAGTTTAATAACATTGATATCATTGTCAGGCAGTTTCTAAGGGTTGAGCCCTCACATTTTAAATAGAGAGGAGTGAAACCTGCTATTCTAATCATGCAGTAGCAGGAACCTGGGAGTCTGGGTTATTCCATCTTTATTATTTTTTTTGATTTATAGTTGATATACAATATTATGTTAGTTTCAGATGTACAGCAAAGTGGTTCACATATATATATATTCGTATATATACTCATATATGTGTATACATATATATATATATTCTTTTCCAGATTCTTTTCCATTACAGGTTATTACAAGATATTGAATATAGTTCCCTGTGCTATACAGTAAATCCTTCTTGTTTAGCTATTTTATATATAGTGTTGTGTATCTGTTAATCCCATACTCCTAACTTATGCCTCCTCCCTTCCGCCTTTGGAGTTACCCGTTCTTTAGATTGTGTTTACAATCTAAATGGTTCTTTAGGTTGGCAATGTTAAATGATTTGCAAAGTGAGAATCACATTTATTATTTATTAAGTAGTATAATGACTATAAATGAACAATCAGGAGAAGGGTATAATTGTGGTTAATGGCATTATCATTAACTGCCAGGTGCATCTGTTTCTGAACAAACATTCAGTGCCTCTGTTTAGAGGTATGTTTATATCCTAGTTTCCCCTGCTGTTGAACATTCCCATTAAGCAGCAAGTTTTATTAGAGTAGTTTACTCTCCTTCCTTTTTTTCCTTTTAACACTTTGGTTGTGTCTCAAAGATCCCCTTCTTGTTTTTCCAATTAGATCCTTATAATCCTTTCAGTAAACTAAATTTCAGTGTGTCTGAAGCTTCTCAGCTCTTCCGAAGGCATGAGCAGGAGAGGCCTGATCCCCCAGTTTCCATAGGAAGACACACCCTTCAGCTAGTGACTTGTAATTTCCTTTACAAGATTGGCTTGGTTCCTGCCATACCTTGGGTCTACGAAGAAGCAGACCAGACACTCAGGGTTTCTTTTTTTTTTGCTTTTAACATCTTTATTGGAGTATAATTGCTTTACAATGGTGTGTTAGTTTCTGCTTTATAGCAAAGTGAATCCACTATACATATACCTATATCCCCATATCTCCTCCCTCTTGCATCTCCCTCCCACCCTCCCTATCCCGCCCCTCTAGGTGGGCACAAAGCACCGAGCTGATCTCCCTGTGCCATGAGGCTGCTTCCCACTAGCTATCTAGTTTGCATTTGGTAGTGTATATATGTCCATGCCACTCTCTCACTTCATCCCAGCTTACCCTTCCCCCTCCCCATGTCCTCAAGTCCATTCTCTACATCTGCGTCTTTATTCCTGCCCTGCCCCTAAGTTCCTCAGAACCATTTTTTTACATGCCATATATATGTGTTAGCATACGGTATTTGTTTTTCTCTTTCTGACTTACTTCACTCTGTATGACAGACTCTAGGTCCATCCACCTCACTACAGATAACTCAATCTCATTTCTTTTTATGGCTAATACTCCATTGTATATATGTGCCACATCTTCTTTATCCATTCATCTGTCAATGGACACTTAGGTTGCTTCCATGTCCTCGTTATTGTAAATAGAGCTGCAATGAACATTGTGGTACATGACTCTTTTTGAATTATGGTTTTCTCAGGGTATATGCCCAGTAGTGGGATTGCTGGGTCATATGGTAGTTCTATTTTTAGTTTTTTAAGGAACCTCCATACTGTTTTCCATAGTGGTTGTATCAATTTACATTCCCACCAAGACTGCAAGAGGGTTCCCTTTTCACCACACCCTTTCCACCATTTATTGTTTGTAGATTTTTTGATGGTGGCCATTCTGACCGGTGTGAGGTGATACCTCATTGTAGTTTTGATTCGGATTTCTCTAATGATTAGTGATGTTGAGCATCTTTTCATGTGCCTCTTGGCCATCTCTATGTCTTCCTTGGTGAAATGTCTATTTAGATCTTCTGCCCATTTTTGGATTGGGTTGTTTGTTTTTTGATATTGAGTTGCATGAGCTGCTTGTAAATTTTGAAGGTTAATCTTTTGTCACTTGCTTCATTTGCAAATATTTTCTCCCATTCTGAGGGTTGTCTTTTGGTCTTGTTTATGGTCTCCTTTGCTGTGCAAAAGATTTTAAGTTTCATTAGGTCCCATTTGTTTATTTTTATTTCCATTTCTCTAGGAGGTGGTTCAAAAAGGATCTTGCTGTGATTTATGTCATAAAGTGTTCTGCCTTTGTTTTCCTCTATGAGTTTTATAGTGTCTGGCCTTACATTTAGGTCTTTAATCCATTTTGAGTTTCTTTTTGTGTATGGTGTTAGGAATGTGTTCTAATTTCATTCTTTTACATGTAGATGTCCAGTTTTCCCAGCACCACTTATTGAAGAGGCTGTCTTTTCTCCATTGTATATTCTTACCTCCTTTATCAAAAATAAGGTGACCATATGTGTGTGGGTTTATCCCTGGACTTTCTATCCTGTTCCATTGATCTATATTTCTGTTTTTGTGCCAGTACTATACTGTCTTGATTACTGTAGCTTTGTAGTATAGTCTGAAGTCAGGGAGCCTGATTCCTCCAGCTCTGTTTTTCTTTCTCAAGATTGCTTTGGCCATTCGGAGTCTTTTGTGTTTCCATGCAAATTGTGAAATTTTTTGTTCTACTTCTGTGAAAAATGCCAGTGGTAGTTTGATAGGGATTGCATTGAATCTGTAGATTGCTTTGGGTAGTAGAGTCATTTTCACAATGTTGATTCTTCCAATCCAAGAACATGGTATATCTCTCCATCTGTCTGTATCATCTTTAATTTCTTTCATCAGTGTCTTATAGTTTTCTTCATACAGGTCTTTTGTCTCCTTAGGTAGGTTTATTCCTAGGTATTTTATTCTTTTGGTTGCAGTGGTAAATGGGAGTGTTTCCTTAATTTCTCTTTCAGATTTTTCATCATTCGTGTATAGGAAAGCAAGAGATTTCTGTGCATTAATTTTTATCCTGGTACTTTACCAAATTCATTGATTAGCTCTAGTAGTTTTCTGGTAGCATCTTTAGGATTCTCTATGTATAATATCATGTCATCTGCAAACAGTGACAGTTTTACTTTTTCCGATTTGGATTCCTTTTATTTCTTTTTTGTCTCTGACTGCTGTGTCTAAAACTTCCAAAACTCTTGAATAGTAGTGGTGAGAGTGGGCAACCTTTTCTTGTTCCTGATCTTGGTGGAAATGGTTTCAGTTTTTCACCATGCAAACGATGTTGCCTGTGGGTTTTTGTTGCAATGGTAAATGGGACACTCAAGTTTCTTGACAGAGAAGAGGATGTGAGTGTCTTCCCTTACAGGGTAAAAGTAGAAAAGGGAAAGTTGTAAAAATTTGTGTTTTTTTCATATTATCTCAGCTCCTCTTTCAGTGAGACCCCATAACTCATCTCTAATGAGCTCTATTCCAACTGTATCGCAGACTATGCCCTCTGAAATGTTGGCTTTGAAAATGTTACTTCTCCTGGCGCTATTTAGCCTCAAAGAGACCCCTCCCACAGAGTATATGTAGTTTACGTGTACACTCTTAATAAAGGAAAGTCTGACTGCCAACATCAGCTCCTTCAACTTCTTCCAGATCATTCTTCTTTCTCATATTGCTGTCACCACCAGCCTCATTTTCACATGAAATCAGATACCTTCCTATCAATACTGAAGGAAGGTATCTCATCCCACACTAGGATCCACCCATTCTACTCAGATCATTGACTCCTTCCACACTATTAAGCTCAAGGCCTTGTATCAGAGCTTTTCCTGTGGAATTCACATAGAGACCAAAACCAGTATAATGGTGAGCTTTCCAGTTGCTAATTTATAAATGTCTGACATTTTTCTCTGTGAGGGAATTTGAATGAATTTGAATTTGCAGGTCCTTTGTTGTAAAGGTCTAGGGTTAAGGAATCTCTACTTCTACTCCCCTTTACCTCCTTAGAATGTGTGTTACCATTATCCTCAAACCATCCAACCCTGGGATACTTGCAGAGTCCATATCTTTGCCCATATAGCAAATCATGGTTGGGGAAGAATTCTTTATTAGTTTGGGACCTCTGTGAAGCAGACTCTAATATGGCATTAGATATGCATGAGGTTTATTGAGCTGAGTTCCCATGAGGAAAAATGGGAAGGGAGCCAAAGGAAGTAGGGGCTGTTAGATCATAGTGCGGGGCCAACCCCTGTGAAAAAGAGGGAAGGAAAGAGGATTGGACAAGTAGAATCTCAGATTGCAGGACAGTTTTGAGAATGTTTCAGCCAAGCCAATAAAGAGTCCTCAAGCCAAAGTCGCCCATGAGAGAGGAGTCCCCTGTCTCACGGAAGGGGCCCACATTAGTATTCTTGCCATGCTCAGCCATTGGCTAGGAACTGCCTGCTGGAAGCATGACCTCGGCTCAAATGCAGCGATGGATTCAGAGGGTCAGCAGCTAGGGCCATCTGTCAATTATGCTCCCCAAAGCAAGAGAACTGTGTGGCACATTTTCAGGGCTGCCACAAAACCTAATAATCACTGGGCTTGGTTCATTGGAAAATCTTCATCACCAGCTGCTACTCTGACCTAAGCACTGTGAGTAAACATTATTTCACCCGTGTCAGTGGCTCACAGCAGGTTGTTTGAATCAGCCATCTCTTTCCTAAAAATCTGGTCAGATCCCCTGCACCATCACTAAAATCTATTAATCAATTTTTCTGGTCACATGAGCAAAAATCGAAAGCATCAGCTTCTTCTTCCCTGGGTCCATCTCTGTCTTTTCCAGTGCTCAAGAGATAGCCATCCTCGTTGTCCTTTGTGACCCCAAGCTACTCTGCTTTCTTCTACTTCTCCTTTGTTTCCATAATCTTTCCATAATCTGGCTCCTTCCCTTCTGCTATCAGACATGTCCTGGTTTCTCCACTCTTGCATAAACCTTCACTCTACCTCAATTTGAAATCCAAATTACTTTCCCATCTTTCCACACTTGCTGCCATTGGTTCAGGACAGTGCGTTACAGTGTAATACATGTTCCAATGTGAGTGTGTGTCAGAGGTCACCTGCAGGGCTTGTTGAAACACAAATTATTGGACCTCCCCTCCCAGAGGTTCTGATTCAGTCTGTTTGGGGTGAGGATCTGATCATTTGCGCTTCTAACGAGCTCCCAAGTGATGTGGATGCTGCTGGTCCAGGAGCCACACTTTGAGAAGCACTGGTATAGCAGTTAAGAGTGTGGCTTCTGGATCCAGTCTGCCTGAGTTCAAATCCTGGCTCTGACTCTTAAGTTGTGTAACATTAGGCAAGTTCTTAGTCCCTCAGTTTCCTCATTTGTAAAATAGAGGTAATAATGCCTACCTCATACAGTTGTTGTGGAGATTACATGATTTAATATATATAGTTCTTAGTACACTGGCACATACCTGGCACATAATAAATGCTGTAACTTGTTAGGTATTATTGTTCAATCGACCCAAAATGCTAGAGCCAGTAAGAATAATCTAGGCCATCCCTCACCAAATCCAAGTCCAAATTTGCATAATACCTTTATTCTTGCCGTATGTAGTACTCATTATTTTACTAAATGCTTTTCTTTAGGTTGGCTCATGGTTTTACCTGGCTAAATTTATTTTAAAATAAAAATAGAAATGGAAGACCAGTGTTTTCCAAATTTAAGATAGAATATATACAAAACTATTAAAATAAAATAAATTTATCTGTGTACCACCTCAAACCACTTATTGTTTGGGTATCCCTCTTTGAAAGAGGATTGATGTCACTCATAAGCCTTCTTTTCAAATAAGGAAACTGAAATCCAAAGGAAAGGAGGTACTCAGTTATGATCACAGAAAGTTAATGGCAGAGCTGAGACCAAGTCTCCTAAATCCCTGACAAGGACACTGTCTTTACTACCTCTTGGAAGAAATGCCCCACTACCCCTTCCTCCTGCCTTAGGATGACATTATAGCAGCTGTCTCTCTAATACTGAAGACACCTAATTTCTAGCAAGGTTTTGTCATTTAACCTGATTTTATAGGTCTGTAACAACATCTGTTTTTTATATCATAGGGGTTTTGGCCATGGTTGATTATAGTCCTAAGAGCTTAGAGTTGGAAGAGAAGCTGAACATGCTGGCTGCCAGATAATTAGGAGGAAGTGTGAAAAATGAACATGGGCAAGAAAAACAGTCAGAGGTTTTTAACAGGGTGAGGTTGGCAGACCAGTGACAGGAGTGAACTGAAAAGCAGATTCAGGGTACATACACAACTTGGATCTCAACAAAGTTAGAGGAAAGAGGAAACAAGAGCAGGGAAGAGGAAAGAGGCTCCGAATGCTGTGTTGTTTGGTAGGCCATATGCAAGCATGGGAGAAGTCTATTTAGCTGATGAGTCTCTTTATAGAACCATCACTCCTTTCTCAAGTTCTTTCAACGCCCAAGGGCATCCTGGCCCTCACTTTGAGAAATGCTGCTTTACATTTTAGTGTGGAGCACTAACACAGACTCTTCTAGATAGCATAGACCCTCACCTTAGTCCAATTCAAATAGCAGTCCATCAGAGCAGAACTTTGCATACAGCTCCCTTCAGGAGGTAAGTCCCCTCAATTCTGAGGTGCCCTTCCATTTTTCTTCTTCCCTGTGAGACTCAGAGTGGCTTGAGCAATTAGCAGAACCAACAATGGGGGTTCTTTGTAAGTGTGCTCTCAAGAGGGATAGAGCCTTCTTAAGCCATCCAACTTTTGGAAAGCTTTCCTGGCAGATCTAGGGAAGGGTTTATACAAAACGTGGCCAGGGTTTGCTTTTTCCCTGAGGCACCATTTTCCATTGTTGCTTTTTTTATAACTGGAGTTAAGAAGTTCAGGATTATACAAAAGATGCTGAATAGCCAAAGCAATCTTGAAAAAGAAAAATGGAGCTGGAGGAATCAGGCTCCCTGACTTCAGACTGTACTACAAAGCTACAGTCATCAGGAAAGTATGGTACTGGCACAAAAACAGAAATATAGATTAATGGAACAGGATAGAAAGCCCACACACATATGGTCACCTTATTTTTGATAAAGGAGGCAAGAATATACAATGGAGAAAAGACAGCCTCCTCAATAAGTGGTGCTGGGAAAACTGGAGAGCTACATGTAAAAGAATGAAATTAGAACACTCCCTAACACCATACACAAAAATAAACTCCAAATGGATTAAAGATCTAAATGTAAGGCCAAACACTATAAAACTCTTAGAGGAGAACATTCTATGACATAAATCATAGCAAGATCCTTTTTGACCCACCTCCTAGAGTAATGGAAATAAAAACAAAAATAAACAAATGGGACCTAATGAAACTTCAAAGCTTTTGCACAACAAAGGAAACCATAGGGCTTCCCTGGTGGCGCAGTGGTTGAGAGTCCGCCTGCCAATGCAGGGGACACGGGTTCATGCCCCGGTCCGGGAAGATCCCACATGCCACAGAGCGGCTGGGCCCATGAGCCATGGCCGCTGAGCCTGCGCGTCCGGAGCCTGTGCTCCTCAACGAGAGAGGCCACCACAGTGAGAGGCCCGCGTACCGCAAAAAAAAAAAAAAAGGAAACCATAGACATGATGAAAAGACAACCCTCAGAATGGGAGAAAATATTTGCAAATGAAGCAACTGACAAAGGATTAATCTCCAAAATATACAAGCAGTTCATGCAGCTCAATATCAAAAAAACAAACAACCCAGTCCAAAAATGGGCAGAAGACCTAAACAGACATTTCTCCAAAGAAGATATACAGATTGCCAACAAACACGTGAAAGGATGCTCAACATCACTAATCATTAGAGAAATGCAAATCAAAACTACAATGAGGTATCACCTCACACTGGTCAGAATGGCCATCATCAAAAAATCTAGAAACAGTGAGTGCTGGAGAGGGTGTGGAGAAAAGGGAACTCTCCTGTACTGTTGGTGATAATGTAAATGATACAGCCACTATGGAGAACAGTATGGAGGTTCCTTAAAAAACTAAAAACAGAACAACCATATGACCCAGCAATCCCACTACTGGGCCTATACCCGGAGAAAACCATAATTCAAAAAGAGACAGGTACCCCAATGTTCATTGCAGCTCTATTTACAATAGCCAGGACATGGAAGCAACCTAAGTGTCCACTGACAGATGAATGGATAAAGAAGATGTGGCACATATATACAATGGAATATTACTCAGCCATAAAAAGGAGTGAAATTGAGTTATTTGTAGTGAGGTGAATGGACCTAGCGTCTGTCATACAGAGTGAAGTAAGTCAGAAAGAGAAAAACAAATACTGTATGCTAACTCATATACATGGAATCTGAAAAAATGGTACAGATGAACCTAGTGGCAGGGCAGGAATAATGACACAGATGTAGAGAACGGACTTGAGGACATGGTGGGAGGGGAGGGAAAGCTGGGACAAGGTGAGAGAGTAGCATTGACATATATACACTACCAAGAAGGAGGGGATATGGGGATATATGTATAGATATAGCTGATTTACTTTGTTGTACAGCAGAAACTATATATAACAATTATACTCCCATATAAATGGGAAAAAAACCCTTATCTCACTGGAAAAAAAAAGTTCAGGATTTGCGCAGATAAGGTAAAGTAAACAAAATGTTTTACCCCACTGATGGTTTCTCCAAGCTTAACTTCCCCTCTCCCCACGTACTCCTTCCATCCTAGTTCCTTGATCCTGGCATATACACACCTCTGACCCCTCTTCTATTCTGCACAGTTCCCCAAGATAAGCAAAACTAACAGAGGTAGCTATATGCAGAGTGCCCATGAGTGTTACCACATCTATTGATACAAGATTTAGAGAAGTGTGTGAGCTGTATAAAATGGACATCCTGGCCTCAAATCATTGTGCGTTTAACATGTACAGTTGATTGATTTCACCTTTTTTTCTTCCCAGACAGGAATTAATTATTCCCCTTGCATGTTAGCAAACCAACATGTCATGTTCTTTGGGACTCGGAGTGTGTTAATTCAAACCAAATTACAAAAGTCCCCTGATGTCAACTATAACTGTCTAGGAGTACTTTCGTTGCAACCCTATTCCAGGCATCTTAGGGAAGAATATCATAGAGTAAAAATCATTCCCTTTAAATTAGGTGTACCCATAGGATTACACATCCCACTGAAATGTTCGGTAAAATCTTGTTAGGCCAGAACCTTTGCTATCTGGGATATCTGTGGTACTCCTCTTTTAGGAGGAATCACATATGAGAGGGAAATGACCCGAGAGGTCAGGGATATAGCCCAGAAAAGAAAAAAAAAAAGAGCCTTCATGTAGCATCCTGGGACCCCTTCCCATTTAGTCCATGTCCTGAAGCTCTAACAAATACAGACTCAGACAATGGGAAATGATCTACTGGAGAATAACTCAGAAGCCACTGAGCTCTCAAATAGCAAAGAAAGATTTTCTATCATCTCTACCTTATGAGACAGGAAGTTTGCCTCTGACAATTTAGAGAGATTTGCATCAATAAGGGTTTTTCCATGAGGCCTCAATGAACCATACAATTCTGTAAATTTGCACAGTCCATACTCCAAGAGTCCCCATTACCTAAAAGATTTGCTGTAAACTCTAATAAATACCTTAATAAATTAATGAGTTTTCTAAAAGATAGGGCCCACAGGAACCCACAGATCCTAGGATATAATTCCCAAGGGCTGAGGAAGTTGCTTGTGAATCAGACAGGACCTTCTGCAGCTTGGGGAAGAAGTGGGGGTTCTAGTTCTGCCCCAGCCTGGCCTGGGCTCCACGGGAATATATGCATTCTCTATTTTTACTTGGTTTCTGGGCTTGTATGTGGAAATCATTCAGTGGTCTCAGTACCTATGACAGGATCCAGGATTCTCATTTCAACAAATATTTCATGGCCATGTGGCTAGGTTCTAGAGAAACAAAGATGAACAAGACAGAGACCCCACCCTCAAGCACCTCACTACCTGGTGACAGAAGGAGACCAAGAGATTAACAATCACAATTTACAGAGGTAAATGTTATTATCGAGGTATAAACACAATGCAAAGTGAGCATTTTTTGTTATTTGACAGATAGTAGAAATAGCTATAAGGATGATTATTTCCTTTGCTGATGTGACCACTTTGTTTTTATGGGTTAAGATCAGATTTATCTGAACTAGGAAAAAAAAAGAAAAAACATAATTAGTTCATCACTGTACGTTATAGGGATATATGTTGACCAGCATATAACTTCTTGCAAAAATATTTTCACATGAGAATTCACATTTGGGCCTTTATTTACTATATAACATAACTTTTGTATATCTAGCTCCCTTCTATAATATCCGCTACACGAGGGCAGGGATTTTTGCCTGTTTCGTTCACTGTTGTAGCTGCAGCGCCTAGAACTGAGCCAGTGAATGTGTAATAAATATTTGTTGAACAGATGAATAAATTAAATATAGATGATTAAAAATTATGAGAAGTGCCTTGAAAGAATATTAACGTGTGTGATTAGAGATTATAACAAGGGGATCTGCTGTAGATCAGGGCATCTCGATGGGTCTCTCTGAGCCAGAGACATTTGAGCAGAGACATGGGCGTTACCCTTTAGACAACAAACAGCTCCCATATGGCATACAAAAACTCCTGGAAATCTGCAGGTGTCTGGTTTTTAAGTGACTCCCATTTGCAGGATACTCAGTTGACATGTTAAGAAATGGGTTCGAAGTGGCAATTTGTAAGCGGGGGTTCTTGTTGATTATCTCAGTCTCCCAGTTCTACCTAAATCATTGGGTTTAAAGCCAAGGCAACGGAGTTCAGACCCATGTTTCCCTCCTGCTTCAGTCCCCATGTGGGATTCTGCATAGACTTAGCTCCGTGCATTCAGTCTCTTGAAACTCCTCTGTGACCTCTCTGGAGCTGGTACCACCACTCAGGATGCTCTTCTTCGTTGGCAAGAGACAGGTCTGCCATCTGGAGTCAGAAAAACAGCCTGCCAACCACTGAACAGTTCAGCCTGGGCCCTGGACAATGAGCATCGGGCAATAGCCAATTCCTTGTCTGCAATTTGCTGATTATCACACCCCAGGGTGTGGGATTGTACAGCCAGGACCGCTTTGCTCTGCCTCTCATCAAGGCAGAATGAACACAGATCCTGACAGGTCAGATCTTCCCCCAGACCTCAGAGGTTGCTGTACAAAGGACCAGGCTTAATCTCTGGCCAAGTGTATAATTCATTTATCTGCACGGTCATGAATTCTGGGCTCTCAGGGCAGGAAGCGTGGGGCATTGTGACTGGTTCTACAGGCCCAGGGAGTCACTTAAGCCCTGATTGTATTGTGGAGGGAGGGATTTCGGAGACAAAGGCCTCTGTCCTCCAGAGATTGAGCAGACTGGAAGGGGAGCCTATGCGCACAAACAAATGGCGCTGTAGGGAGAGGTTGACAGCCTTGTCATCAATGCCCATGAACTTCTCTAGATCATGTAAGTGATGACAAGGGGGCTGGAATTAATTATTTCATAGACTTTAGCCGAGAGGAATTGAGATAGGTAAAGAGTTCATCTCAGGATGTTTGCCCACTGCACATCCGCCACTTTGCAGTGGAGAGAAGTTTTAAACACCAAGGGCTACTTTTTTCACTTGTCCCCTTCTCAGGGAGTTGTTGGGGGTCTTAATGGTCTTAATTTTCGCCTCCAGCTGTCAGAGCTCCTTTACCACCACCCAAAAGACTTGAAATAGAAGGCAGTGCTGTATAGAGAGCAGATACTTTAAAGCTAATTGGAAATTGTTTGGAAATTTACAGTTTCCTGGCTTGGCCAGCTGGCGCTCTCTCTCTGATCCTCTGGACTTCCTGCTGAAGAGAGATGGGAAGGGGATGCCATTCTGTGTTCCTGGAGTTTCATTTGCATGGTTCCACAGCCTGAGGGAAGTTGACCCGCTGCAATAAATGTAGCCTCAAATTTAGAGTTATTTGGATTTTCAAGCGTTTCCAGCTCCATATCTTTCATGTCACTGCAGCCTACCTTGAACTGTGCAATGGAGGGCGTTTTAATCATGAATTGTATGTTATATATACACTGCAGGCTCTAGAAAGGGAGGAGGCGGAGTGTCATGGAAGGCAGAAAGCACTGCAGAGGAAGGCAAAGCACAGAGCTCTAGTGCCTACTCTGACCTTGTATACTTCACCTCTTTGTATGGTGAAATATCTGGATGCGTCATTTTTTACTTTTCTCCCTATTCATTTTTGGGATGTGATGTGAAGGACATGATGAAATGCCAGGCCCAGATCTCCCTAACCAATCCTGTTCGTATCTACACTGACAATCATTCGTCACTCCATTGAAGGGTCCCTGAGTGCAATCATTATCTGGAATGCGATCAGGCATCAAATACATTATCAGTCATTAATACTTTTCCCCTCAGATGCATTTATCAAATTAGTCTCGAGAAAATTGGGACCCCTGGGGAAACGGGCTGAAAGTATAAAGCTCTCTATGGTGACTGGAGAGGATTTTGTTCGCTTAGTCTTTTTACCCTTTGACACCTAATAATAGGTGCATAGATAGTTGCATAGATAATCAGATAGTTCCTAGATAATCAGCAAGCCCTAAAGATTCCCTGCTTCATATGAGTTCACTTATCTGCCAGCCAACAGCCTTATCACCGGTAAAACCATCAGAGGACTCTATTATCCCAGTGCATCCCAAGCAGTTTGTTGCTTTTTTCAGCAAATCTTTGTTAAGCGCTAATTCTAGCACTGTGCTAGGTCCTGTAGAGGATATGGAAAATATTCCCATAGTCTTCCTTTAATGAGCTTGTTTTCTGGTTACTGGAGATAAGTCGACAAAATCTGCAATGTATACCTTTAAGGACCACGTGCTAAGTGACATAATTAGTGCTCCAGATAGAGTTTTGCAGTGATGTAGCAGATGGATTAGTCATGATAGGGTTCTTGATGGAGATGAGACTTTTCCTGGGGCCTTTAAAAATGCATATAATTTTAATATGAAGAGAAGAAGGAAGAGGGCCACTTGTGCAAAGAGAATTACACGAACCAAGGTCCGGAGGTGGGAATGAGCCTATAAATGTATGTGGAGGGATTATGTAAAAGAGGTAAGGGTAGGAAAAAAAAGCTTCAGACCAGAGTAAAGAGCAGAGGAATCTTGATTTGATCCTTTACAGCAGTATCTTCAAAACCTTTTTGATCATACACTCCTGTCAGAAAAATACATTAGCATACCCCCAACGTACGTATATTTATTTGTAAAGTGTATACTTATACTAATGCACTAGTACATTATAAAGCATAAGCAAAAATTATAAAGGATGATGTAATAAAATTTTTAAAGTTCTAATATTTCCTTCTCATACCCCCCAAAATCATCTTGTGTTCCCCCTGGGGTGCCTGTGCCCCCGCTCTGGATACCACTGCCTTAGAGCATCAGTTAAACATTTTGGGACCACAGAGCCCTTTAAAAATCTGATGAAAGCTACATGTCGTCTTCTCTCCCCAGAAATCCATGCACAGATGCTTAAGTTTTTTGTACAATTTCAAAAACGGTGGAACAGGGGATGAACCCTCTGAAGCCCATTCTTAGACCCCAGTTTAAGAACCCCTTCCCTGGGTGGAGAAAGGCACTGAAGACTTCTGAGTAGTATAACAGCCTATAGACTTTAATCTTTTCATTGAATTTGGTCATCGTGCATAAGATGAATTGGCTGTGGCCAGGGTGGTGTGGGGAAGGGCAGGTGGTAGAAGCAGGGAGACAAATTAATAGGCTATTTCAAAACCTCAGGCCTGAAGTACGAATGTAATGACGATGGAAAAGAGAACAGACGCAAATAACATTTCAAAGGAAGCGTGAGCGGGTCTCAGTGATCAGTAGCAGATGGAGGGGAGGGAGGGGAATCAATGGCAACTCTGAGGCCTCAAGTTTGGGGTAGTGGAGGAAGGGCAATGATTCTTGGAAACTGTAAACTGGTTCAGATGACAGCCCAGCATCCCAATAGAAATCATCTGAGGACAGTGAGAAATGGGGGATGAAGCTTGGGAAAACAATCAGACAGGAGTCACAGATTGCGGAGTTGAAAGAATGGGAGTAGAGCAGCTATGAGAACAGACAGAATAACAATGGTCAACATTTATGTACCAGGCACTGTTCTAAGCACTTTACATACATCGATTCAGTTAATCCTTATGACAACCTCTGTGAGGCAAGTGCTATTACAATCATCATTCCATTTTATAAGTGGGAAACTGAAATAAAGCAGCTTGCCTCAAAGTCACAGAGCTAGGAAGTATCAGTAAGGTTTCCAACCCAAGCGGTCTCCAGAATCTCTACCCCGGAGCTCTATTCCGTGTGGCGTCTCAAGAGTGAGGGGTGGAGAGTGAGTGATGGGAAAGTTCACAGGGGAGAGGAGAAGAGGAAAGGACTAGCACCTATGGAGCACCCCAACGGATCAGGCATTGTGCCAGTGCTCTAATAATAATAAAGGCAGTAGCAGGGGCGTAGTTAAAACCACCAAGCGCTCTCTGGGGCATAGTGAATATACGTCATTTTAAAATCAGTCAGCACCCAAATGCCATTTCTAGTTGGAAAGAATTCCCCATTGCATGAGTCTTGTTGTAGGGCAGGGCTTCACCCCTTACTGTGGAAGCTGAAGAAGACCAGATGCTTTCTTTCCCCGTTCCTGGGTAGCTAGGGGGTGGGCACAGGACCTATGCCAGGCCAATAGGGCACTTTCCCTGCAACTTTCAATCTGGAGCAACTGAAGCTAAGATGACAAGACAGGATTCAACTACAATGGTAGTCCATGGCTGTGGTTATGGTACCTCAACCAGACTGTTCCTGCTACTGAAGTTCCAAAGTCTTCTCCACCCTTCCATCTATTCTGGAAGTCTCCATATCACAGATTGTCAAACTACAAATCTGGCCCATTACCTTTTATTCCAAATAAAGTTTTATTAGCACACAGCCACGCCCATGCATTTATACAATACGTATTGTCTTTGGCTGTTTGGGGCCTGCGGTGGCAGAGTTGAATATTTGCAACATACGTACAGTTGAATAGTTGCAACACCATACATACAGCCCACAAGCCTAAAATATTTACTACCTGGCCCTTTCCAGAAAGTTTGCCCTCTCCTGCTCTACATCCTTCCAGTACATCCCTTTTTTGCTTAATATATGCAGACTTGATTTCTGTTGCTTACAGCCAAGAACTTTAACTGATACAAATGTATTATCTCATCTAATCCTCACAACAACCCAGACAAGTAGGTGCTATCAGTAACCTCAATTTGAAGAGAAGAAAACTAAGACACAAGGAGCTTATCTGCTCGGGATCACACAGATAATAAGTGCAAGGAAGTGACACAGCTGAAATTCCAGCCCAGTTCTATCTGACTCTATCATACATGAAAGAAATGAAGAAAATGGAGATGGAGCAGTTAGCAGTCCCAGACCTGTTTTGAGATAGCAAATGAAGGAAAATTATTTCCCCATGTTGTGTGGAAGCACCAAAGTGATCAGCACCATGGAAACAGAGAGGAGAAAGGAACAGAGATAGTAGCAGCTTGGGTTTGACATGTTTATCTCCCTCTGGCTGCTTCTATGCAGTCTATTAAAATGTTGGTTTGAGCCTCTGTCAAAAGGTTACACCGACCTCTCAATTCTTACGTTCTCTGCCAGCCTTTTACTTGCTGAGACATCTAGAATACATTTGAGTTGCAGCCCAGAGGTATACTAGACTGTGGAGTTTGAATTCTCTCTTCAGGTCACTTGGACCTGTGCTGGATCCAGGTGACAGGAGCTGAAGTACCATATTGTTTCCTCTGCTAAAATCTGTGCCTTTTGAGGACAGAGTGTGTTGGGCTGCACCCCACAGGCCTGTAAGCCTTGTAGTTGCCCAGCCTCGAGGCCAAAGAAGGAGCCCAGAGACAGCAACAGGGACGTCAATGGTTTATTGGGTAGGGGACATTACACGTCCTCAATAAAAGGGCCTGGAGTGACACCCCCCACTGTGGACGGCAGGCAAGACATGGCAGTCATCCTCACTCCTGGAGGAGAAGGCAGCTACCATTAATAGGGGGAACTATGTCAGGTTGGCTCATCAGTTACCAGGGAAACCAGCAGCTTGGGCACAGCCTCAGGTTAATGACCATCACGAGGGCTGATGTTTCTCTTTAATAAAATAGCAGGTGGAGCCATTCGAGCCTAAGGATTCGAACAATCAGTAGCTAGGGCATGGGGCAAGCAGGTTCCTGTGAGTAGGGTGTAGGCGAGGCAGGAACTGGTCGAGCAGGGGATGTACAAAGAGCAAGAGAACAGCCATCTTGAGTGGCCTGACTGTATAGGGTGCAAGGCTTGCTCGTTAATACCACCTACATATTGAAATATGTAGTCGGTGCCGTCTTTTGAAGTGGCTCATGTGGAGATGACCACAAAAGCTAATTTCACAGGCAACCCTCTGTCCTCTCTGTGTGACTAGGGCAGATGGTCACTTTCACCCTGAGCTCAGCGGTCTGGAGCTTTTGCTTTGCTAAATGCAGACGACAATGGCCAGTAAGCCACAACTTTTCAGGGGTGGGTGGGAGAAGGTTCAGGCACATACAGCTTTTCAGTCTTACCCACTGGGCCTGGAGTTCCTTCCATGGGACTCTTGTGAATCCTTACAATAACACGGTGTTCCCTCTGCTCAGTATACCATTTAATTAAGCTAATTAATGACAAGTAAACATCTCACAGCAGCGAGCCTTCTGTTGGAAGAGTCCGAAGGTAGCAAGGAGCAAAACGCAGACTGGTGAAGGAGGCTTCTTGGACCAAGGCTTTTGGAGTGTTATCGGACTGACCTGTTTGTGTATGCACGTGGGGACTGACGGACACACACACACACACACACACACACACACACACACACACACACCTTTCTGTTAAAAGAACCTTCTTTTAAGCTCGTTGGGAGAATTTGTGAGTTTCATTATTGTCACATGTACTGATGGAGTGATTTGACCCTCAGCAAACTTCTCTCTCTGATAATTTAAAGAAGAAAACCCTACTTCTGCCAAGTAGGTTGGGAGAAAATTTGTGAGCGTCCTGTATTTTGTAGCACATGATGGGCCCCCAGGAATGCTTTTTTTTTAACCGTCTGCTAATGGGCCAAGGGGACACCCGAAATGGTGTCTAAAGACAGACGTCTTTTTGCTGTGGGTCAAAACCCAGCTCCATGGCTGTCCGAGCTGGCTGTTTTTTGGATGAGTGCCTGGAGCTAACTAGCAAAAGAGTGAACCCAGGGAAGCCGTTAGGAACTTTCATTATTATTTCTTGATGATCTGTATGTGGAAAAGGAGTGTCGGTCAGGACAGTTGTCAAACCAGCCTTCAGCACACTCATTCGCAAGCTCTAATCACCAAGCTCTGATCATATTCACCTAGTACTGAATCCTTTTTCAAAGCACTTTCCCATTGAAGATTCTCGTTAAACCCCCGCAACAATCCAGTGCAAGTTCCATGATTAGGGGCTACCCTGTAGATCAGTAGGTCGACAGCTATGCCATTCGGCAGGTCAGGTGCTCAGGTGTGTGTTTCCAGGTGCCCTGGGCCTGGGACTTGGGGAATTGTGGCATTACTGGGCAGCTCAAAGAGAAGCAGAGCCTAAGCAAACTGAACTCACAGTTGCATGTTTTTATGATCGGTGACCAACGATACAACGATGACCAACAAGAGACTTTGATTCTCTCAACCCTTCGATTTTGCTGTAAAATTCTTTCAAATTAAATCTTCTCTGATCAAACTCAATGTTGATTCTAAGCACTGTAACTCTGAGAATGTTGCTTAAAAGTGAACACTGAATAACACATTGTGGCAATGGAGCCCTGTTTGGTGTAATCAGAGAAGAGCGTTTGATAGCTCACTTCTCATTCTCCCATGAAGGAAGCAAAAAACGTTGATGAACACATCTGAAGAGCCCAGTTTTCACAGGGCTTCCCGTATGCCCACTCAGACAAGGGGATCATATGTCTTAGTTAAGTCCACAAACGGAAAATACAGATCATAACATTGCCGTTCTTCTGAAGAGAACTAAAAGAGAAAATATGTCAGCTGTCATTTCATTAAATGTCACATAAGCTGCCCCAACTTTGGGGGAGGACATTCATGTGTTTGATGGATAGGACTAAGTTGTTTGAGCAGGAAGGGGGCTTGTGTCTATCCTGTGATGAAGCGGTGATATAGGGTGATGTTTCTCCAAACA
Source organism: Grampus griseus (assembly GCF_964374135.1). Lineage (NCBI taxonomy): Eukaryota > Metazoa > Chordata > Mammalia > Artiodactyla > Delphinidae > Grampus > Grampus griseus. Next base: position 93,478,321 of record NC_138999.1, on the reverse strand, counting down.
CATGCGGTAGCTTTTGTGTTCACGCAGGTGCAAGGGTGATGCAACTTCCACGCTGCATTCACTTCAACTACTATGTAAAGCAGAGGCTCCCAGCTTTGGGTGCACATTAGAATCACGTGGGGAGCTTTTTCAACTCCCAGTGGCCATGCCATACCGTGTCTTAGCTTGGGCTATCATAACAAAATATCATTGCTGTGGCTTCAACAACAGAAATTTGATTACAGTTCTGGAGGCTGGAAGTCCAAGATCGGGGAGCCAGCATGGTTGAGTTTTGGTGAGAGCTCTCATCCTGGCTTGCAGATGGCCACCTTCTCACTGTGTCCTCACATGGTGGAGAGAGAACTCTGGTTTCTCCTCTTCTTATAAGGGCGCCAGGTCTTTCTGATCAGGGCTCCACCCTTATGACCTCGTTTAACTTTAATCACCTCCTTAAGCCTGTTTCTCCAGTATAATTATGGGGTGGGTGGGTGTGTAGGCTTCATTATGAATTTTAGGAGAATGCAATTCAGCCCACTGGATACCCTAAACCAATTAATTAGATCAGACTCTCTGAGAATGAGACCCAGACATCAGTAGTTCTTAAAGCCCTCCAGGTGATTCCAATATGCAGCCAAGCTGAGAACTACTAATTTATAGCAGCCCACAACCAGCAGCATCAACATCACCTGGGAGCTTGTTAGAAAAGCAGCATCTTGGGTCCTACCCCTGACCTCCGGAACCAGAACCTGAATTTTAACAGGATGCCCAGGTAATCCGTATGCGCGGTACATTTTGAGAAGCGCTGATTGAGAACATCTAACACGTTTGTACTCTAGAGCATCTTCCTCCTTCCTTATGCAGTCAAATATTTGCAACAATAGCTATGTGAGCCCTTCACAAACTATAGGATTATCTCCGATACCAGATGCTTGGCTGGGCAGTCTTCAGAAAATTGCTGGATGGTACAGAGTACGAGGTGGTCTGCTGGGGTCTGATCACGCACTCAGGTGCCATGCGCGTTGCTGGGTAACTGCCAACAATGTGAGTGAAGTGACCAGTTTGAGGTTCTCTTCTGAAAACGGGAGTGCAGTCCCCTCTTTCTTCCTGGTGATGTTTTTGCTATTGGATCGGTTTCACAGAATTATCTTCTCTCAAAACCATTTGCAGCCTCTTTTTCAGGCTATGAATTTCACCCCGTTGGCTTGCTCAGCTTATTATCACCAAAGGTTTTGATTATTAAGAGGGCATACCACTAACCCAATCTAGATGTTTCCTATATGTACTGCTCATACTTAGCAGTTTCCATGGTTTCCACATAAATCACCCTCTTTGTCTGGTCTTGTTACAACCAATCATTAATTGCGTGGTGATTGTTTTTCTTTGGTGCCAGCTACTCTGGGCAATAAGGTTTTCTTTGTTGTTGTAAAAATGCATTTTACTAGTTTCAGTTGGGGAAGATGAAGAAGTTCTAGAGATGGATGGTCGCGATGTTTGCACAGCAACGTGAATGTACTTAATGCCGCAGAACTGTACACAAAATTGGTTGAAATGGTAAATCTTTTATGTCTTGCATTTTACCACAATTTTTAAAAATAATGCATTTTACTAAATGCAGTGTTGTGTCTTGGTTTGGATCCTGGAACAGAAAAAGGGCATTAGGATAAAAACTGATGAAATCTGAATGAAGAATGGAGTTTTGTTGTTAGCCTCATACCAATGTTAATTTCTTGGTTGTGATAAATGTACAATAGTTCTGTAAGATGTGAACATTAGGGGAAATCAGGTGATGGAGGTGTGGAGTATATGAGAACTCTTTGCTACCCTGGCAACTTCTCTATAAATCTAAGATTATTCCCCAAAACAGGTTACTAAAATATTAAAAATTGTTTCTAGTCTGACGCATCATTTTGGAAAGGATGTAGGAAAGACCAGTAGAGCAATCTGATAGAAGACAACAAGAGCTAGAATCCTTTTCTTCTCCAGAGCTTTCAGGTCAAGCCCCTTAGAAATGATGGTAGCGGAGGATCAACAGAGCACCCCTCACCATGATATGGTCCTCTACAAATTACTTGGTCAGAGGGCACTTTTCCTTCAGGGCTCCAAGCTGTAAAAAGGTAATTCATTACTTCTGTGTATCTCACAGAGGCTCTTCATAGTACTATTTGCTGAATGTCAGTTCAGCATAATAGTTAAGAGTGTGGAAGCCTGAATTTGAATAGGGCTTCTCCCACTTTCCAACTGTATGACTGTGGCTAGTTACTTAACCTCTCTTTGTCTCATTTTCCTTATATACAAAGTGTGGATGATAATGGTACCTCCTTCATAAGACTTTCTGAGCATTAAATGAGAGCATCCTTATGAGGTACTTAGCACGGGCCTGACATACAGTGAATGCTGGGTGTTATTATTTATGTGCAGATACTATATTGTGTTTTATATGCATTTATATTACATGTGAACCTCCTATCATGTCTCACTTTTATTTTTCACAGCTTTTAAATTATATATTATATAGACTACAACAAGTTTTAAATTACATTTAATATACAGTGTAGTCAAATCATAAGTGTACAGCACAAAGAATTTTTACAAAGTTAACACCCATGTTAACAATCAGATCAAAATATAAAACACCATCCTCACCCCAGAAGTCCCCAGATGTCCCCTCCCATTTATTACCCACCATAATTACTCATTTGTTTTTGTTTCTATTCAATTTCAGAGATCCTTCCCCCTCCATAGTTCATAATTTAATATAATTTGGGGATAGGCAAAACAATAACATGGTTCAAAAGTCAGAACTCCGCATTAAGAAAAACAAATATCGTATATTAACGCATATGTGTGGAATCTAGAAAAATGGTATAGACGATCTTATTTGCAAAGCAGAAATAGAGACACAGATGTAGAGAACAAATGTATGGACACCAAAAGGGGAAAGGGGGTGGGGGTGGGATGAATTGGGAGATTGGGATTGACATATATACACTATTGATACTATGTATAAAATAGATAACTAATGAGAACGTACTGTATAGCTCAGGGAACTCTACTCAGTGCTCTGTGGTGACCTAAATGGGAAGGAAGTCCAAAAAAGAGGGGATATATGTATACATATAGCTGATTCACTTTGCTGTACAGTAGAAACTAACACAACATTGTAAAGCAACTATACTCCAACAAAAATTAATTTAAAAAAAATCTCTACATTAGTTAATCTCTTTTTCTCCTTCCCTCTCTTTCCTCCAATATCTAATTTGAAGTAACATAGCTATTTATTTTTAAACGAGAATCACATGGCATTTTTGTCAGAAAATTACATGCATGGTAGTTTCTAAAACATTCTGCAGTACTTCACAGACCCCTCAATTCAGTTCAACCAATATTAAGTGAGCACCTACTATGGCAAAGCACAGTAGTGGAAAGAAAGGTGAAGCAAAGTCCCATCTTTAGACGCTCCAAGTCCAGTTAGGGAAACAGACCCTTAGACATAGAATTCTAGTTGTTCAATGCGCACTCTGAATATATGATAGAGGTGCAAAGTTCTGTATGGAAAATTACCATTCACAATAACAACAAAAAGGAGAACCTGTAACATATTTTTTTGTTAGTAGTTCACCTAACAAAAAGTATATCAGACATTTTCCAGATAAAATTTTTGAATTCCATTAATGAAACATAAATGACCTGAATAAATGGTGGGATATACCATGTTGGCAGATGGGACGACTTATCATTGTAAAGATGTCAATTTTCCCCAAATCTATCAATTCAATGTCATTCCCATAAAAATACCAGCAGGATGTTTTAAGTAACTTGAAAAACTTATTCTAAAATGTATATAGAAGAATAAATGTCTATGAATATCTAAGTCAATTTTGAAAAAGAACAGATGAGAGACTTGCTCTTCTACAGTTTGAGACATCATCATCATCATCATAAACTGTAGGACTGTCACAGTAAAAGGCAAATAAACCATAGGAATAGAACATAGAGCACAGAAACAGATGATAACAAGTACAGTGCAATTTCACAGCAAGGGAAGGATGGATTGTTCGGTATTGGAAGGAGTGGGTCACCATGTGGCAAAACTTCCCAATCAGTGTGTCATACTGAAAGCCACAAATGGGTTATAGGGGTGTAGAGCTATTGATCCCCTTGACCCTTAGGATGGCCAGGCAGGACCTAAAGTGGCCAGAGCTCCGGTGGCCTCCATCTCTGGCTATGAGCAGCCCCATTCGTTTACCACATTATGCTTGGCGCATACTACCATATACTCTCTATGCCATGACATCGAAAAGATTGAGAAGCGCTGCTATATGGAGAAAAATGAAGTTGCATCACTACTTCACATCACCTACCAAGGTGACTTCCAAGTGGATTAGAAGCCTAAATGTGAAAGGTAAAACTATAAATGTACAATTTCTTTATAGTTTGAAATGGTGTAGGACTTCATAAGTAAGGCCCCAAACTCCAAAACATAAGGTCAAAAAAGTCATGAATTTTACTACAACAAACCTAAGACTTTCAATTCAATGAAAGGACACCATAGGCAAAGTTAACAGACAGATGATAGACTTGAAGGTATTTGCAATGTCTAAAACTGACAAGGCATTGATATCTAGAATGTCCGCAGGACTCTGGTAACTTATCAAGAAAAAGGCAGAAAACACAATAGACAAATGGGCAAAGCATATTTACAGTATGGACAGCTCACAGAAGGGAAAACTGTATTGGCTAACAGGCATATTCAGAGAAATGCAAATTAAAATAACAGAGAACAAGTTGTACTCATCCAATTGACAAAAATTAAAAAGTCAGATAACACCAAGCGTTTGTGAGCATGTGTGGGGGAAAAGGAATTCTCGTGTATTGCTGGTGGGAGTGTAAACTGGAATAGCTTTTTTTTTTTTTTTTTTTGCGGTACGCAGGCCTCTCACTGTTGTGGTCTCTCCCGTTGCGGAGCACAGGCTCCGGACGCAAAGGCTCAGCAGCCATGGCTCCCGGGCCCAGCCGCTCCGCGGCATGTGGGGTCCTCCCGGACCGGGGCACGAACCCGTGTCCCCTGCATCGGCAGGCGGACTCTCAACCACTGCGCCACCAGGGAAGCCCTGGAATAGCTTTTTGGAGAGCAGTATGGTGGCACTTTTTGATGGTAACTATGTATATATTCCCACAACCCAGCAACCTCACTCCTGAGTATATATCCTGGCCAACTTCTCCATAGTTCTGAAATGGAACCTTTATGAAGATATTTATCATAGAATCATTTGCTTATCACAGAATCATTTGTGTTAAGGGATTGGCTGCAAACTAGGTTGTCCGTCAGTGAGGGAATATACATAGAAAGCAAGCTGAATGCATACTATGCATACTAACAAGGATTAGGAGCAAATACCAACATAGATCTTAAAAACATTCTCATGAAAGGAGAAATAGAATGATCTCTATATAGCCCAGTGACATTTGCTTGAATTTAAATACACACATACAGGGCTTCCCTGGTGGCACAGTGGTTGAGAGTCCGCCTGCCGATGCAGGGGACGCGGGTTCGTGCCCCAGTCCGGGAAGATCCCGCATCCGGAGCCTGTGCCCCGCAACGGGAGAGGCCACAGCAGTGAGAGGCCCGCGTAACGCAAAAAAAAAAAAAAAAAAAAAAAAACAAAAAACAACACACATACACACCAAAGGTAGGAGACAGATAAAGATGTGGATGTAGGTGATGTACACGTAGGTGTAGGTGTAGGTGTAGATCTAGATCTAGATCTAGATGGATATCTTGAACTGACATCAAATACATTCGAGAAATTTCCTGTGAGGGGACAAAAATGAGAGTGGAGATTTGGATGAAGGAAAATTTAAAAATAAAAGGGTGGGCCTTATATGGACTAATGATTCTGTTTTGCCATGAACTGAGGGGTGTGACTAATCCAGCTCTCTGTAGCTGAATTCCAAACCAAAAAAAGTTGTTTCAAGTGTTAGGAAAAAGGAGACGTTAACTCCAAGCAGGGAAATAAGAGAAGTGTTTTTGGAAGAGGTCAGATTTGCTTTGAGCTTTGAAGGATGGCTAGAACCTTGGTAGAGAGTTCTGGAAGAGAAGGGTATTTTTGGCAAGGAAACCACTTGGTTGGAAGCCCAGGGGTGAGAGAGTACAGTGTGGATTTAAGAATCAGCGAGGAGACTGTTAATACTTGGAGTCTAGGGCAGGTAAGGGTGTTTAGGGGAAAAATAAGCCTGCAAAAACAGGTGGGAACTGAATGAAGGGCCATCAGTGCCCAGTTAAGGAGTACAGGGGGGTTAGTTGCGAAAGTAATGGGGAGTGATTTACAGTTTTGAGCGGAGAAACAATAGGATCAGACTTAGGAAGATTACTGTCCAGAGTGTTAGATTGTGGCAATGTTTGGACACAGAGAGGACTCCAGAGGCTGTTGTCATTATCCAGGGGAGAGCTAATGAGGGACTGAGATAAGCTTTGGTATTGGTCCCTAAGGGGACCAATAATAGTGCTGTGGACATGGACTTGGGAAATTGACAGGACCTGAGAAATAAATTAGAGCGATGCCTCATCTTTATAGAGGAGGTGGTAGAAGCTGTAGGTGGTGGATGAAATCACCAAGAGACAGGCAAGAGCCTCTGGGCAGAATGGAAGGGACCAGTAAAGAAGATGGCGACGTGATAAAAGACTAGAGAGTCCAGAGTATAGAGCAATGAAAGCCAAGGAGAGGGTTTCAGAAGGGAAACGAGTGCTTAGCAATGACAAAAGCTGCAGAGAAGGCCTATGGGATTCGAATTTAGCAGGGATCACTGGTTACTTTCCAGAGAGGACTTTCGAGACAGAGGAGTTGGCCGACCCAGATGGCCTGGGGGTGGGGAGAGTGGTAGGAGAGGAAGAGTGGCGGCAATGAGTGATGTCTATCAAGAGGTTTGTTCTGGAAGGGTGATGGAGAGATGGAGTGGTCAGAGCAGCGGAGGAAAGATTTTTCTTTATTTTTTTAGCATCAAGCAGATGAGAGTACATCTTGAAGACCAACAGAAAACAACCAGTCCAGAAGATAGAAGGGGAAGAGAGGGTAGTTACAGGAGTAGGGTCTCAAGGGATAGGAGGGTTCCTCTGAGCGCTGGAGCAGCCTACCTGGCCATGCTCATTGAAAGCTAGCCTTGCTGTACCTTGATTTCCACCTTTCCCCTAATCATGCTCCTTTGTTTTGCCTTTGGGAGAGCATCCCTCTCCCAGATGACTTACTAGAGCTTTCCCCTGCCCCCCTTTTACACCTCCTCACTTATTTTTCCTTCTGCTGGGTTCCAGAGACTGGTTGAAACTAGACTAACAAAGAAACCTCTCTTTGTCAGTCAGCAAGTTGAGAGAAGTGGTTAGCTGCTAGGTTCTTAGGCCAAAGGACCTGCAGCACTCAAAGCCTTGAAGGGGAAAGCACTTGAAGGTCTGTTTACCACTCAACTTTAGGGGACAATTGTTGCTACTCTTGGCTACAGGCTTCACTGGGGATTTTATCTCTGCAGAATTCTCTGTTAACTTTTTCTGAAAGATTGCCAGCACCAGATCTAAAAGCTTTTAAAATCCTCATAAAACCAGAGAATGAAAAAAGTGGTGATGGATGGAGAGGTAAGGGGGGGCCATGGGGCCTCTCGCCCAGATAACCTCCCCAGGCCAGGCCCCTGGACAGGCCAGCTCCATTTTCATATCTTTTGTCCCCCAGGTCCTAGGGTTTGGCTCCTTTTGCTTTCTTTTCCAGCTGCTGCTTCCTTCCTCCCCAATTTTCCACCTGGATTCCTCTCACAATCCTCTCCTGATTTATCCCTAACTCTGCTTTCTCTGGGAACCAGATTATTGTTTTAAGCTGTTTAAAGTGCTTTCATTTCTCCTATCTCTAAGGGAATAGTTGGGCAGAGTGAAGTATAACAAAATTGTAAATGACACTGTGGCAGTGGGGAAGGTACAGAGGACCAAGAACTCGGACAAAACATGTCTTCAGTGAACTTTGAACATGGGAGCTGCCTGCTTCCCTACCCACACATGCCACTGACTCTGTCCTGGGCGTTGGCACCATTATCTTTGCATCAGCCCAAACCATCTCCCTTTGAATTGGATACTACACCAAGGTCGTGTAGATGTGGCGTGACATCGCTAATGGTCTGGTGGATTTCTCCACATTTGGATCACCAGGTTGCTCTCTCTGGCTCCAGATTTGTCTTGACAGCCTTGACTCAAGTACTAAATGCTGTGCATAGTTCCTAGCTATAGTTAGTCCAGCCTTCTCCCTTTGAGCCAGGCCCAAATGATCTAGGAAGTCATCTGTTTATCAGAAATGGCTAGCTCCCCTCCGGCTCACTCTCCAGCCTGGCCCCCAAGATCAGTTGTGTCAACAGTGCTTTCATATCCTCCTGTTGGACGCACCCTTCTCCCTCACCCCCAGTACTTCTGATGTATGTGCCAGCACCCAACCCTGGAAAACCCCACTACCTGCTTTGCCAGGGCTGCCAAGTACTGTTTGAGGAAGCTTCCCCAACAAAAGTACGTTCTCTAGTGTCGGCAGAGCCCTCAGAGCTGCTTGACAGCCCTTCACACTTTTCTAACAATTGACTTCCTGCCATGGCCTCCACAGCATCTCCTTCCCGCCCTTTGCCAGTCATCCTCAACCTCAAATACCCTCACTCTCTACCTGCAACCTCGCTTCCTACATTTATTGAGAAAACTGAGGTCAGGTTGAAATGGACTTTCTCCACTTCCCTCTTTCTTACCAAAACTCATCCTGGCTCCTTTTCTTTATGCATCCTTCTCCACTCTCTAGTTTGGAGGGATAAAATGTGCTCTTCTATCTTCAAGACAGACCTATCGACAGCCCTCGGGTTCAGAATCCTATCCCTTCTGCCTTCCTCTGCCTTATGGTATATTCATGTGTGTACATAACTAGTCTCTCTGACCTGGACTGAGTGCACCTCAAGGGCAGGGACTGTTACTTTCATCTATGTGCTCCCAACATGTGGCACCATGGCGGGCGCACGGTCGGCGCTCCACAACTGTTTTCTCAATTGATGAGTTATGAAGGGACGATGTAGATTGACTTGAGTTCTCTGTCCTTTGTGCATCTATTTAATTGGTTAATAAGTGTGCCACTGGGCAGCAAGACGGATGAAGGGAAGAGTCAAAAGGATTCAATAACCTCCAGATCCAGGGCTTTGGGTGGAGTTACATGACATTTTTGTGGGAATTTTGGACCCAGAATTGACCTGTCTCTTTATAAAGGGAGTAGCAGAAAGAGCACCAGACTGGGACTAAGAAGGTCTGGCTCAGCTGCTCAGAAGCTGTGTGGCAACGGACAAGTTAATTCACTTCTGGGCTCAATTACTTCTCTAGTACTTTGAGATGGGGTTATTCTGAACATTCAGTGGAGTCGTGGATGTACAAACACAATTGAAATCTGAAGCGCCTCTCCAAAGCAAGCTTGCAGCTTGTTTCTGATGCCACTAATAGCTCTGGAGCTTCTGCTCGTCACCTATACTGCAGCAGCCTCCGGCAGCACAGCCCGTCTTTCCTGTTGCACACAGAGCTTGATTTCATCTCAGATTCCCATTGTCCACCACGTAAAAGGAAAATATATCAGAAATGTGGAGCTTCTCGCCCTCTAGACCCCCTTCCCCTCTCCCTTTTGGCCTGTGCACGTCTGTGCGGATGACTGGACTTGTCCATAGGGACTACTGCATACAGCCAGCAGGGGGCGCTGTAAGCCATCCCATCTTCTTGAATTCAAATCCATGGCTGGCTGGGAGGTGTAGGGTAGGCTAAGCCAGAGTACCAGCAAGCCCTACCATTTTAGCAGACTCCTGTGCCTGCGGGCATGTGTATTGGGGTTGGAATGCCTATCTCTTTATCTGCATGGATGTGGAAATGAATGCTCCTCTGGTTCTAAATGAATGCAGGGGTGTGGGCCTGCAGGAGAACAGCAGGGAGACTAAGTTGTTCCTCTCCCTCCCCTGCCCTGCCCTCCCCTTTCAGAGCTCCCTGAGTTCTTTGGCAATGGGGTCCTAGCAGATTTCTTTGATCCTATCCTCCTTTTTCTCCTTCTGTTTAAGGAGCAGTAATTGGTTACTCCCTGTTACCTTCCACCCCCAAAACTTGAGGGCTTCTCACCAGAGATTTGGGGAAGCCAACACTGATCCAGAAGCAATCAGCTCACACAAGCTCAGTATTGGACCAAAGGTTGTGTGGTATATCAATGATGGGTAATTTGTTATGTCAGAGAAAAATGCCACAAGTATCCCTTTTCTAATGGAGTAGGTACACTACAGCAAAAATTGCTGTAAAGTGAATTTCTGGCAAGACCTGTTTCACTTTGAGTTTTTACTTATAAAACCATGGCTATGTTTTGCTAGAAAAAAGAAAAGAAAAAAAGATTGGCTCCAGGTTGTAATTAAACCATGTGTTTTAAAATAAACCACATATTTTTATTTATTTATTTATTTATTTTTGTTAGAGTATAATTGCTTTACAATGGTGTGTTAGTTTCTGCTTTATAACAAAGTGAATCAGCTATACATATATATATATCCACATATCTCTTCCCTCTTGCATCTCCCTCCCTCCCACCCTCCCTATCCCACCCCTCTAGGTGGTCACAAAGCACCGAGCTGATCTCCCCGTGCTACGTACGCGGCTGCTTCCCACTAGCTATCAGTTTTACATTTGGGAGTGTATATATGTCCATGCCACTCTCTCACTTTGTCCCAGCTTACCCTTACCCCTCCCCATATCCTCAAGTCCATTCCCTAGTAGGTCAGAGTCTTTATTCCCGTCCTGCCCCTAGATTCTTCATGACCATTTTTTTTTTTAGATTCCACATATATTTGTTAGCATACGGTATTTGTTTTTCTCTTTCTGACTTACTTCACTCTGTATGACAGACTCTAGGTCCATCCACCTCACTACAAATAACTCAATTTCATTTCTTTTTATGGCTGAGTAATATTCCATTGTATATATGTGCCACATCTTCTTTATCCATTCATCTGTTGATGGACACTTAGGTTGCTTCCATGTCCTGGCTATTGTAAATAGAGCTGTGATGAACATTGTAAACCACATATTTTTAAACTACAATAATAGGATAAGAGGGTAGGTCCACATCATTTCTAAACTATAATGACAACCCTGTGCTGGACCGTCAATTTGCTCCTACCTTTCACAGCTTTACATTCTGCTCTTTGTTTCATTCAATTTTTTATCTACTGAAATCTCCTCCTCGTGAACCTGTATTTATTTAAGAGCTTACTATGAGCCCAGCAAACAGGGGTTTTTGAAAACTGGGAGTTTGGTTACTAGGGTTTTTTTTTTCCCCCGAAGCAAAGCTTAGTCCGTGGAATGAACCCTCAGCCCCTTTTCACATACATTGCCTCAACTGATGCTCAAAGCAATTCAGGAAATAGGTAGGGCAAGTAATATCCCCATTTTGCTGATGAGAAAACTAAGGCCGAGAGATGAATTGGCTTTCTCAAGATCACACAGTTAGAAAGTGAGGGCAGGAAATAGAAACTTAATCCTATAATTCTGCTTTAAACAGGCGAATTTTCTGTTTACTAGAAGGCTTTCTAAGAGACTTGTGCTATCAAACCATACACAAGTTGCCCTTCAAATTCTAAGGAAAACAAAATTATGGTAAGTTAAGTATTTCAAATTTTTCCAACGTGTGTATTAGTTTTAGGTTAAATTCATCCTAAGTAGATAGAGCTGTATTTATTTTCTCATGCAGTCTGGAAACTCAGCACACACTTTATAGTACAGTGGAGCTCTTTGTATAGTCTGCGTGTATATTTGAAGGGTTATGGGGACTCATTCAACCATTTGTAATGGTTACAGAGGTGTTTGGTTGTTCTGTTTTTATTTTTGTGGCCAACTATTGGTCATATTTCCAGTTTCATTTGATTTGGGCTTCTTGACCATCCCAATTATAATACTATTATCACAAAAGAAAAGATTTTTCTGGTTTCTGATGTAGTTTTAGGAACATGTTATAGAGAAAAGGGAGATCTGAAAATTCTTGATCAACTTATTTGCCTCTATCTAGCAGACGTCTCTGCTTCGTCCTATTTTAATACTTATTAGCATTCCCCAAGGGCAAGGGAAAATACGACATGTTTAAAGACAAAATTACCAATTTCTCTCACCACGATGATCGTCAAATTAGTACACTGTGCCTGTATTCCCCCTTCCACCCCTAATTGAATATGCTAGCATTAGGGACTCGTAGCACATTAGAAGTTGTCTACGAGAACCTAGTAAACTGTCCATTGCCCACAGACCAATCAATAAGGCCACTTTAATTGTGGAACAAGAAGGAATCTTCCATCTTTTTAAGGTCTAGGATGTGCTACCCCTTGAAATGCCTTTTGTGACTTAATTTATTAATTCTGTTAAGCGAGTTTCTATTAAATAGTACCTGTTCCAGTGAAAAGATTGGGAAAATTGAGATGAATTGTTCCAGTATCAATGAAAATGAAAATATTTTCTGCCCAGAGTAGCTCTCACTGCCCCTCTTCAAGTGGGTTTGTGCTTCTGTTGATACTTTCAGGGCATTATTCAATGCAGAGAGGCAATATAAGCTTGGTAGAAGAAGCAGAGGATTTGGTATCACCAAAATTGGCTTCACCAGTTGCTTACTGTGTGAATTCAAGCAAATTCCTTACCCTGTCTATATTTCAGTTTCCTCATCTGTAAGATGCAGCTAATACCCACCTGTTAGGGCTGTTTAGAGGATTAAAGGAGACAGGTTAAATGAGACGGCACTTAGTATGTGTTTGGTGAAAAGAAGGTTATTATTATGTTTCAGAAGAGAAATGTGAATAAACAGGTAGAATGGAGGGCTGCAGAGCCTTGCCTAGCAAGAGTTAAACGTTAGCACTCTGGGAGGTGTCTTTCCAAAAATTTAAACATGCTGACAACAGCCAATGGGATGGGGGTGTGTGTCTTTGCAAACAAAACATGTAGATGCATGTCTTCGTGCCTGGGCTGGCTGCTTCAAACACTGATTATAGCTTAAGAACTAGAAAATAAACGTGTTTTCATTTGGGTGTTGAGGGCGAGACTCTGATACTGCTTCTCAGCTATGGCAGACACTGAGAATTTGGGGGGTTCTTTCTTTGGTAGACACCAATCACCTATTACTATTATTATTTTTTTTTTTGGAAGATGGGAAGGGTCCCTGGCTGTGCTGGCGAATTGTAGATGATGCTAACATTATCAAGCTGAACCAGGGCTTCCTGGGCCACCAAATGGATCTGTATATCTGTATAATATGAGTCTTTATCTGCCGACTTTAGACCTACTCTTCACCTGCCGGTGTCCTTTCTCCGTTATTTACTTCTGCAGACAGCGCTAGACCATTAGTGCTGTTACTAGGAGAGTGGACTGTAGGGCTGTACGGATGGCTGTTTCCGTTTGTCGCAATAGAAGGAGCACAGAACTGATGGGGAGGCCCTGATACTCACGCTGCCACTGACCAGCTGTGTGAAATTAGCAAGCCTCATTGACTAGCCGCTTTGTAGCTTGGTGCCCGCCACCTACTTCACAGGTGTATCGTGATGCTCCGAAAGAATGGTGAAAGGAATAGTGTTCTGAAGTTTCTTAAGTAATCTGCCCTTGGGGGGTATCTTCGTTAGTTTCCTGCTTACCACATATTTCATGGCTAGGGAGAGATCCCAGCTACTTAGGCCAGAATCTGTTAAGTTCTTACACCCACTCCGCCCTGGCCTCATAGCTGAGATGGGAACTCCAGCTGAAAAGTAGGGACAAATTGTAGAATTCAAGCCACCTGGTCCCTAGGCTGGAGGTCAGGAATTTCTGCTCCCCTTTTCCCAAAGGCCACAAGGGATGTTTCGGGATGGCAGCAAAGTCTTTTAATCCCATTTTGCCCCTAATGAGACTTGGAAGTGGCCTTCTCAAGGATTCCCATGTGCATATTTAATTCTGTATTTTCATTCATTCCACAATTGTGCTTTTTCCACACAACTATGTTTTGAGGGTCTACTGCACACCAGACACTGCATCTCTCAGAGATACCAGGGCAACCAAAGTCAGTTGAGCTCCCTACCCTCTCAGACTTTCCAGTCTAGTGACAGAAACAGGTGCTGAACATCTCCCAAGATGGTCCGAAGGTATCTTAATCCCCACCTCTCCAGAGGTGAACTCTCATCTTCCACCCAAAACTTCCTCCCCTAAGCTTCCTCATGTCAGTGAAGAGATCCACTCGGTCGCCCAATCAAGAGACTCGGGAGTCCTCCTTCACACCTCCCTGTCTTACCCACCAATTCCAATCTAGCATCAAGTCCTATCATTTTTAGCCTCTGAAATATCTCTTAAATCCATCTTATCCCTGTCTTCACTGCCATGAACCTAGTTCAGGTCACCATTATTTCTCTCCCAGAGATCACAACCTCCTCACTGGGTTCCCTGTCTCTGGTCTTGCTGCCCCATCCACTCCCTTCCACTTGTGATGTGTCCAGAGGTGATACTGTATGAACTTGAGTTAGTCCCTTTCCCTTTCTGGGCTTCAACTTCTCCATCCTGAACTGGATGATTGCCTAAGTCTGGTGCAGCTCTCTTTTCTGTTGTTCCGTGATCAGATGTTTCTTGCTCGTACTCTAGTGCAGCCATCCAGACTTCCAAAGAAGATATTGATACACCTGGCCCTCTGGCTTCTTGGTGTGTGTATTCATTCATTCATTTCTCCATTCAGCAAACATTTACTGAGCACCCACTGTGTATGAGGCACTGTAGTTAGCACAAGTGATTCAGTGGGAAGTAAGACACAGGCCCTGTCTTAAAGGAGTTCAATCTCTTGTGGGGGGTATGGACACAAATAGACAATCTAGCCCATTCTGTGGAGGGGGGTAATCATGAAAGTTTCCCTGGAAGAGCTGATATCTTGGTTGGAGCCTGAATGATAAATAGGAGCTAGCCAGGAGAACAAAGGCATGTACAAAGGCCCTGAGGCAGGATGCTGGGAGAGACTAAAGCTAGACTGGAGAATGGCAGACCAAGTGGGAGGCTGTGGCAACACTCTAGGGGAGAGACAAGGAAGTCCTAAACTAAGACCATGGAGGCAGAGAAAAATGGACAGGTTTCAGTTATATTTTCAAGGTGGAATTGACAGTCCTTGCTGGTGAATTGGATGTAGAAGATGAGGGAAAGAGAGAGGTCATGGAGGACCCTTGGGTTTTTGGCTTTATCAGCTTTGTAGATGGACTGCTATTTACAGAGTTAGTTCCATTAACTCAGGAGGAAGGATCTGGTTTGGGGAATGAGGCTGGGGAAAAGATGATTGGTTCAGCTTTAGTCTTGTTGAGTTTGAGTTGGAATATCCAGGTGAAGAGGTCTGGTAAGCCATTGGCTATAAGGATCTGACACATTGAGAAGAGGAATCTGGTCTGGAGGTTCAGACTGGGGAGTCATTAGCTTGTAGATGAGGTCCCTTTGAGGAGAATGAGCAGACCCTGAAGAGCTGAGTGCCCAAGAGATCCAGGACATCAGTGCTAAGAGGGGAAATACTCTCCCAGATGTGGAGTGCCAATTCATTCCTGGGCACACATCTCTGCCCCAAAGAGAGTTTCACAGTGTTGTCTGTGCATTGCCCACTTATACTTAAGAGAAGGAGCATTAAGTACCCAATTATAATGTCTCCATTTTACCATAAACATGCCGTAAAGAAGAGAGGAAACAGATACGTTCATGCTATCTCCCAGGTGTGTTACATTCACTGACTCAAATGCTCCCAATAACCCTACACTAGAGCTATTATTTCTTGGAGCCCTTAGAAACTCAGAGTGGTTAAGTCACTTGCCCAAGGTCACATAGCTATTAAATGGCACTAAGATCTGACTCCAGGTCTGTCCTACTCTAGAGCCTGCACCATGATACCACGTAACAGCACTCCACCACATCCTGCAGTATAGCCAGGTCCTTAAGAAAGCCTGTGCACACCGCTTTTCCCTTCTGTGCTTCATAAATATCATTTGCATCCCCTAGCTTAACACTTTGCTCTCCATTAAAATACAAATCCCCTGGGGAGAAGTAAAGCTCTAAGTTGTTGTCAGTCATTTATGCCTCAGTGGGAATGAATTTCAGATTCTTCCTTAAGAACAAATTTTAATTTTATGGGAGAAGGACACTGGAACCTTGAGGGAGGGATAAAAAGGCAGAAATGGGCTTCGTAATGAAAAGTCATTCCCCTCTTAGTTTCATAGTTCTACATGGTTGGAGGCATGTGCTGTTAAGGTTCTTAGATGTTATTTCTGCATATGTGTACTGCTTTATATGCAGGCCCATTTCTGGGTCAGCTAACCCAGTAATCTGGGGCTGGGGTTGGGGTGTGGTCTGATCGAAGGTGAAATTAAACTACACACTGGGGATTTCCCTGGTGGTGCAGTGGTTAAGAAGCCACCTGCCAATGCAGGGGACACAGGTTCGAGCCGTGGTCCAGGAAGATCCCGCATGCTGCAGAGCAACTAAGCCCGTGCACCACAACTACTGAGCCTGTGCTCTAGAGCCCGCGAGCCGCAACTACTGAGCCCGCGAGCCGCAACTACTGAAACCCGCGCACCTAGAGCCCGTGCTCCACAACAAGAGAAGCCACCACAATGAGAAGGCCACGCACCACAACGAAGAGTAGCCCCCGCTTGCCGCAACTAGAGAAAGCCCGCGTGCAGCAACGAAGACCCAACACAGCCAAAATAAATAAATTTATATATAGTTTTAAAAAGCCAGCGTTGTCCCAAGCACTATCTAAAAAAGAACCACTACACGCTGATCCCAACCCACTGTGGTCAGCAGGAGGCAGCCAGCCTGGGCCTTAGGCTCAAGTCCCAGCTCACTCTCTTGAGAATTAGACCCTGATGTGCATATTTAAAATACCGAGCAGATGGAGGCAGGAGAGCTTGTTGGAAAGACTTGGAGGAGTCCCTTCTGCCCTGTCTGGGTCTATTTGCCAAAATAAATGACATGTATCAGGGCAGGGCATTGGTCCAAGCCCATTGAAATTCTGCTAGCAGTCCAAACAGTGATGATGTTTCAGATTGGTTCTGTGAAATGATCAGTTAGGAAGAGAGAAATGATGTGTGAGCATCTGGCTACTGCAGCCTACTGATGGGGACAGTCCCAGGGGCGGGCCTGGGGTGAGGGGGGGCAGCCTCAAGGACCCCCCCAGGACATCTGCCACTGGCAAACAGGGAGAGAGCCACACGCTGGCAACGGGTGGTCTAGTTTGAGTCCCATGCTGTTCCTCACTAGCTACGTGACCTAAACAAGTCCTTCCCGTTCTCTCGGCCTCCTTTTTTCCCCGTGTGTATAAAATAGAGCCTGGATGGAACGGTCTCTAAGGACCCTTCTTGCTCCAACATTCCGTGACTTCTCTGACACCGGTTTGATTTCTTTTTCTCTGTAGTGGGAGAGGGAGAGGCCCACCCACCCACCTGCTTATCTGTAGCCTCTGTGTTCTCACACTGCCCTCTGCTGGCCGTTATGAAAAGTGCCACCGATAGCTTGTTTGGAGGAAAACAAGCGAACAAACCAAAAAAAGCACTTCATCACTGATTTAGTATTAAGCGTCAGCAGTCCACTGGGCAGGGTGACAGAAAGCCTGTGCATTGGAGACGAGGGAAAAGATCATACAGCTATAGGCACAGAGTAAGCATAGCTAGAGATGGCTGACAGAACAGCCCAAGAAAGAAATGTCTCTCTCAATTTTTTTTTTTGGCCATCTTCGTCTGTTCACGGTGCTCTGTGCCACTGTATGAAAGAAGGGACCTCAGTGGATAGGAAGCCTCCTTGTCTCGTATCCTAGGACTGCAGGCTCCAGAAGGGCCTGGTACCACACTAAAGAGGAAGTTCTGGGCCAACAGCGCCTCAGAGGCCTTAAGACGTCCCGCAGGCCCTGCTTCTGTCTGAGAGGTTTCTAGCCGGGACCAGCCCAGAAGTACACCTTCCTCCAAGGGGTACCGTTTCAAATGCCCCTTTGGAAAAAGAATTCGAATTCAAAGAATCCATGAGCTCTTTCAGAGACTCACTTTAAGTTCTCTGACTGGAACGGAGGAGTCATCTGTGTGGCTATGGTAAATTCAGCCTGCCCTCCCAGCCAAGAGAGAGGGAGCGGGCCATGGAAGCCTGCCTTTTCTGGATGGAATCAGATTTCCTGTTAAATCCAGCCAGAGAATTGCCTCACTCCTATGTCTCTTTGCTTATTCTTGCTGAGTGTGCACTCACAAAGGCAAGAGACCAGGTCTGGAGTGTGCCAGCCCCTATGCCCACACCAGGCACTGCTCGGGCTCTAGTGATGTGAGCGAGATGGGAATTGGGCCACGCCACAGTCTGCCCTCTCAGTAGCTGTTCAACGGTTTATCATGCTCTCACCTCCCCTCCCTTGATGCGCGAAAGCTTTGGGCAGGGCTCAGATTTGGGTCAAGCATTCAGTGCCCTGACTGCATCTCCTTTGCTAGTAATAACATGGTCTCGCCAAACCTATCGTGCCTCTCATCCTCCCACCAACCAGTTCTTTCCTCCCCCAACAGCTGGTTCTTATCTGTCTCCCTTGTTCCAGCCTCAGGCAGCCTGCCCTGGCCTCATCCTCTCTCTCTCTCTCTCTCTCTCTCTCTCACACACACACACACACACACACACACACACACACACACACACACACACACACACAAGCGCGCACGCGCACATGCGTGGGTTCTCCTGAACACTTGTTGATGAGTTTCAGCCCTGAAACACTGCCTTCCTCCCATCCCTCCTGTGTCCCCAAACCTCTAAGGGTTCCCTATTTCCTGCCACATCAAGTCTTCAACTTCCCTGCCTTGCTTTCCAGGCCTACTTCAGCTGGGGCCCACTCAGCCTTTCCAGTGTGGCCCATGACTCCCCTGAGCCGTGGACAGAATGTAAGCATTCCACAAACCCTCCATGGCCAACCCTGCCTTTGTGTTCCCACAGCACTTCTGCTCCATTCCGGACTTGAACTGTTTGCAATGGTTTTGTGTACATTAGTCTTGAAAGCTAGGCCCACATTTTAGACTTCTTTGTTAATCCTCAACCACAACCCAGCACTATTTTTTTAAGTGTTGTTCTTTTACTTTTTAGTTGTGTGTGTGTGTGTGTGTGTGTGTATATACAGCGAAAATTTATAAGAGTAATAAATAAGAGAATCATTGTAAACAGAAGTCCAACCAACAGGAGGTAAGAGCATAAAAAGCAAAAGTTAACCTCCCACCCCATCATTCTCAGAAATAAGCCTGTTAAGCATTCTGCAGCCTAGCACCCTCTGTAGGTTGCGTGTTACGGGTCGGGAAAGTTTGATTGGTGGGTGGCAGCCGCAGAGAATTGCATCTCCTTGGGAAGAGCATCTTTTACTTCTTTGCAAGAGTCCCGGGTCTTCGTGGGCCTGATTGACATTTGCGTCTCCAGTACGTGAGTCTAACCACTGCATAAAGCATCTGTCCTCTTCTCAGCCCTTTCAAAAGTAAATCTTGAAGGTGAATATTAAAGGGCATGTTTAATGGACTTTTCTCAGAATTTTGCACAGGTTTGTAGGAAATTGCGGACAGTCGGTAAAAGGGGCTAAGGGGCAGAGATGGAAGTGTTTATGAAAACAGGCTTTCTACCTGATACGGTGTTGTGTTCTCTGAGAGTTAATGCACATTACTAATGGTTTTCATTTTTCTGCCAAGAAAATTCAGTCCCTTCTGGGATTTGTTCTAAACAGACTAGCCGGCCTCTGTTGCACCCACTGGGGTTAATTCTCTATCTCGGTCAGCTAGAAAATGTCAGCCTGAACTCTCAGATTTAATTGTTACAGACACTTTATCACCAGGGCATTCAAAATCCTCAGGCTTCTCCCTCTTGCTATCATAATTGATACTTGATGGATATTCTCAGGCTTCTTGGATTTTACACATTCAACACTGTACAGGTGGCGGGGGCGCAGGGGCATAGAGAGGGAGCAGATAAACAATGTGTGTGTGTTCGCTGTGAGTGTCTGTTTCTAGTTGCAGTGCTGGGGTTCTGGGAACTGCCGTCAAAGATAAGCTGACAGGTTGGTCAACCGTGGGTTTCTGGGTTCTCCTCCCTTTGGCCCACCGAGGCAGTGTTCTCCAGGCACAGCCATTTCCGGGCTTCACTGCAAGCATGCGGTTGGCCATTTGGACATGGGTCCGAAAACGTCCTGATGCTCTCCAGAGTTCTGTTCTTTCACTCTTCTGATGGCCTAGCATTAACTAGGAAGAGGACAATATTATCCAGCCTGAATAACTAATCTCCTAAGAAGTACAAAGTTGAAGGATCTTGGCGCACATGAATCTTATTAAATGTGCTTATAAAATATGTTCTATCCAAATAAGCTTAGCAGCCCCTAAAATAGCCTGTTCTGATCCGTGTCTGGAACTTTGACATGCTTCATAGGTCTCTAAGCCAAAATTATTTAGTGAAGTGATGACAGTGTTCTTTGTGCATGGGAAAATGGGAAGCGGGGATGGTAAGTCCTCTGTTGACTAATCGTACTCCTTCTGTCCATCTTAGGGGCGACCAGGACCAATTGGAATTCAAGGTCCAGTGGGTCCTCAAGGATTTCCTGGCCCTAGTGGTTTATCAGGGTTGAAAGGAGAAAGGGGCTCCCCAGGACCTCTGGGACCGTATGGACCAAAAGGAGATAAGGTAAGAACACCAAAGCTTGATTTTTCCTTTGACTCATGGGCTGTGAGTGTGAAGGTAAAAGGTTCTAAATCTCAGTTCTGTTTATTTATGGAAAGGATACTAATCCCAGATACCTTGGTGCCAGGCTACATACTTTAATAAGAGACAGGCTGGGTGTTGTGCTGCTACAGCCCATTTTTGGAGAGATTCCCATAGCCAGCAAGTCAGAAAGTGCATGTATAAGCTATTTGCTAGACAAGTGGGCTGACCGTGGTGGGAAGTCATGTGGGTTTGAACTGGGCACGGGTCAGGAGGCCAATCAACAGGGCAGCAAAGGAATCCAAGCAAGGGGAACGGGATGCAAGGGGTCAGATGCTTGGAAGCCAGCTGGGCCACAAATATAGGGAAAGAGATGCAAGAAAGATTGGTCATGTCATGGTGGCTGGCTGACTGAGGTTAGCAGTTCAGTTTATGTTATCTGCCGATTTTAATCACCTCCTATTCACCCCATTGGTGAGGGAGGGATTCCTGCTCTAGGGTCCTGGGGATGGCCGAAGATATGACACCTGACATTGGACAGAAGAGATCAACAACAGGTTTATTAGTCACATACACTCACAGCACAGGGGAGGAGGACATCACACCCCATGCAGGGCCACACAGGGCTTGCGCTCTGGAACAGAATGGGCCACAAGGGGCTGTGAGAAGCAGACTTTTGTCATGTCAACAGGGTGAGTGCCCCTTGATTCTCGAGGGAGAGTATGACTGGCTTGTTTGAAAAATTCAGTGGGCCAGCAGGGGACGGAAACCCACTACTCAGGAATAAGCGAGAACTGCACCTGGTCTATTTAATAAGAAGGGTTGTTTGCCCAAGAGACCTTATCTTCAGAAGCAGAGTGGAGAAATGAACTTTTGCTTAGGCCATTTGAGGCCCTCCCAGTTTTCCCAGATGTCAAGGCAGCATGTAATATTGAGCCTTATTTTTAGGTCTTACACCACGTTGTCTAAGACAAGAACTGTCCGAGACCTTAGGTAGAGGCTAGTGATTGCTTGGAAGTGGAATAGGGAGCAAGGTGATGCAATGTGGGGAGGGAGGTACAAAATACTTCTTAACGACTTAGGTCATGAATCACATGAACAAACCCACTTCATCTAATGGAGATCAGTTATATCATCTCTTACATTCCTCTCCCTCCTCCTTTTCTTAGGGTCCCATGGGAGTTCCTGGCTTTCTTGGCATCAATGGGATTCCGGTGAGTGTGTTCATAGAAGCATTTTTGAAATTTATTTTATTGAAGTATAGTTGATTTACAATGTTGTGTTAGCTTCTGGTGTACAGCAAAATGATTCAGTTATACATATATATACATTTTTTCCATATTCTTTTCCATGATGGTTTATCACAGGATACTGAATATAGTTCCCTGTGCTATACAGTAGGACCTTGTTGTTTATCCATTGCACAGAGGCATTTTTAATACAACCTCTAGGTTCTGCCTCATAGCTCAAGCACTTTGGCCTTAACAACATCCTGTCTCAGGCACACGTGCTCAGGGTCAAGTGTTGAGATGTGCGTGGTAAGGCTTAAAGGGCAGTGCTCATCCACAGTTTCCTTGGGATTCAGTTACGGGCAGAGCTAAACCATATGGTTGGGGGATGCAGAGACATGTGCAGGCATAAAAGACCATCAGTATCTTAGACAAAGTGAGTTAGGTCTTATGGCTTGAGGGGAGCTTTCATTGGGGATGAGGGACTGGTGTGAAGATAGTGCCACATTAGAGCACATACATCCTCATTATAAGAAAATTAAGGGGGTTCATGAAATTAGATAGAAAAATACTTAGTGATACCTTAATACATTTAATTTTAATAATTTCTTTCTTCAGCCTTATTTCAGAGTGAATTTCCCTTTAGTTTTTTTTCTTTTTGACTCTTAAATACAATTTTTAAAGGTTGCTTTTTATTTACAGTTATTACAGCACATTGGCTATATTGCCTGTGTTGTACAATACATCCTTGAGCCTGTCTTACACCCAATAGTTTGTACCTCCCACTCCCCCATCCCCTATAGTGCCCCTCCCTTCCCCCACCAGTAACCACTAGTTTGTTCTCTATATCTGTGAGTCTGCTTCCTTTTTGTTATATTCACTAGTTTGTTGTATTTTTTAGATTCCACATATAATTGACATCGTACAGTATTTGTCTTTCTCTGTCTGTCTTATTTCACTTAGCATAACACCCTGCAAGTCCATCCATGTTGCTTTAAATGGCAAAGTTTCGGTCTTTTTTATGGCTGAGTGGTATTCCATTGTGGTATATATATATCACGTCTTCTTTATCCATTCATCTGTTGATGGACACTTAGGTTGCTTCCATATCTTGGCAATTGTAAATAATGCTGCTATGAACATTGGGGTGCATGTATCTTTTTGAATTAGTGTTTTTGTTTTTTTCGGATATATACCCAGGAGTGGAATTGCTGGGTCATATGATAGTTATATTTTTATTTTTTTGAGAAACCTCCGTACCGTTTTCCACAGTGGCTGCACGAGTTTACATTCCCACCAACTGTGTAGGAGGGTTCCCTTTTCTCTACATCCTTGTCAACATTTGTTATTTGTGTTCTTTTTGAGGATAGCCATTCTGATAGATGTGAGGTCATACCTCATTGTGGTTTTGATTTGCATTTCCTGATGATTAGTGATGTTGAGCATTTTTTCATGTGCCTGTTGGCCATCTGCATTTCTTCTTTGGAAAAATGTCTATTCAGTTCTTCTGCCCATTTTTTAATTGGGTTGTTTGTTCTTTTGATATTGAGTTGTATGAGCTGTTTATATATGTTGGATATTACCCCCTTATCAGTCATATCATTTTCAAATATCTTCTCCCATTCATTAGCTTGTTTGTTTGCTTTGTTGATGGTTTTTACAAAGTGGCTACTCCTAAGGTCACTTGGAGACAGCCTCTTCCATTCATCCTGAGGAACTGGCTTTGCTAGAGATAAGTGGGGAGTCCGGAGCTTGCAGACATCTCCTTTTCCCATTCCATCCAGCTCAATCCCTTAGTTTCTCCATTTTCACCCAATATCCCTACTTATCCTGCCACTGGAGGTTGCATGGTAACATTTCTCCAGCCTCTAAGATACAGTATTTGGAACTTACTGCTATCACTTTTTAGTTATATCCTTCAGCACTTCTCTATATATTTAATCTTTAGCCTGGACTGTGTTTGCCTCTAGCAGTGGTTTTCAACCTTAAGAGAAGAACCAAATCTTGTGTAGAAGCTCAGCATATATAGAACAGGAAAAAATGGAGCTCCTCCATTTGAGGGAAGTCCTACCTCATGCCTTTATCTTTCAAACAACCTCTAAGGAGTTCTTTTGAATCATATCAAAGCAGTTTGGTAAACTTTTGACTTAACAGCTTCTTGTGTTACACTACATAATCATCTAGTATCAGCTAAGGGGGTTCGAATTTCTTTGTGCCAATCTATAGGAATTTCTTGAGTACCCGCTATGTGCTAACACTCTACTATGGGAATACAAAAAAGGCATATGGCTCTACCCTCAAAGGTATTATCATCTGATTCACTTTTTCCCCAGATCTCATATACATTTGTGGATTTAGAGAATAGAAGGCTCACTTACCTTGTATTTGTTATACGTATCAACAAATCGGCCATCATATTTCTGCCTGTTATTCAACTGCAGAGTCTGAAAAATGCCCAGGAAGGGGCCAGTGGGGAAATAAGTGGATGGGGTTGGCCACCCTTTTACGCCATCCCCTGGCATTTTCTCATGTCTGTGTTCTATGACCACGTCGTCCAGAGTCTCCACTCAGAATGTGTATCTTGTGGGAACCAATGGGTGAGGGAAACTAGCAAACTGGAGGCCACCTCTTCCATTCATCCTGCAGAGCTGGCTTCACCAGAGATGAGTGGAGGATTTGAAGCTCGCAACAGTACTATACCCTTCCTCCCGTAGTCTCTTTTTAATGGGGGCTGGAAGGAAATGAATCCTGTGAAGCAGAGGCTGATTCCAGTTCTGAGCTGGAGCCCACCCCAGAGTCCAGCTGGACACTTCTGCCTCCAACTTGTGGCCAACAGAGCCAGAGGGCTTCTAGAAATTGACCACTTCTCTTTGAGGGCTTCGTTGCTTGGGAGAATGAGTCGCAGCTGTCCAGATTCCTCCAAATGAGTGCGCTGCTCCCAGTAGAAGTCCCCACTCCCTTGGCCCGTAGCTTGGCCCTTCCCTTGACCTAAGGTTGCACACTTTTTCTTTTGACTTTCAATCGCTTTAGCTTCAGGCTCCAAGCCTCACTTACTCTAAGAAATTATTACCCCCTGTTCCCTCCCTCTCTTCCAGCTATTCATGATGTATTAATGAGCACCTCCTGTTGACAGCTTACCTCTCCTTTCCATCTCTGTTCTTCCAGGAGTCTTTGGCGTCTGTCCCACACACTCTAGCTCCTTATTACATATGGTGCGTGGTATTTATTGACTGTCTTGTACGATAGCCTTATCTAGCTCCTTGAAAGCACGGAGTCTGTCTTCTGCTCCTCTCAGAGGCCTCAGAGACCCCAGGGCTAAATTCAGCATAGAGCAGGAACTCCAGAAATATTGGGGGGACTGAGTCCAACCTCTAGTGCCTATAGAAGCAGCAGTTCTCAGACTGGCAAGACTCCCTCAGATACCCTCAGCCCAGTCAGACTAATGATTTTGCCCAACTCTCAGCAGCACTTTATTAAGCCATTTGACTAAAACCAACAGCTTCCCTAAAACACATCTTACTAAACTGGATCACTGCACAAATCTGGTTTCCCCTCTTGATATTGGCGGACTGCTCACATCTGTGTCACTGGTTTTGGTCCCAGAACTCCATTTTTGCTGTCATGTAGACACTTTCCACATGAATGAGCAAGAGCATCCAAGTCTGTGCACTAAGGGGCACGGCCACCAGTTGAGAGTGAACAAACAAGCAGTCATAAAGATATTCAACATTAAAACAACGTGGACGAGGGGCGGTAGGGCTGTGGCTTTTAATGATATCACAGCTGTGAGTTGGGCTGTTGGCACCCACGAGAAATGTAGGTTGAGCCAATGTTTTCAGTTCAAATAAGTTGGAAGCAGAAGTTTTCAAGTTGTCCTTTGCAATTTATGTTTAGCTTTTCCCATGGAGTCAATCTCAAACATTTCCCCGCCTAGAGACTCATAAATGAACACACGAGGTTTGTATCTTCAAAGTGACCACATACCACTCACCAAATGGAAACTTTTCCTTTGTACTCTGGGTTCTGAGGAACAGTGTTTTTCTGGAATACAGCAGATCCACCTATTCTGTGTGTTCAATCCCCTGTGATTATATAGAACCATGGTTTTCTCCCTCAAAGAGCTGCATTCCCTTGGAGAGCTGGCACACACATATGTAAAGTCATTATCTCTACCCAGAAAGGGCAAAACCAAGGTCCCAGGGCTAAGGAAGATCCCTAGTACTGAGCCAGCCTGTTGTCTTGTCTTAACTCATCTCTGTTACCCAGTTGAGAGATAACCCCTAGCAAACTTGGCCGGGACATTTAAAAATGGTGATTAGGATCCCAGGAAGAAATAGACACTCTACCTGAAGGGGTCGGCTAAATAGAGTTAAGTGAAGGGCTTATTTAAAGGATGCAGGCGGGGTTAAGGGAAACAACAGTGCAGGGTGAAGCAACCAGCACAAAGCTGTTACCACCCCTAGTCCCAAAGGGGAAAGGAGGAATGGTAATACTGGAACCCTGTAAGACCTGGAGCCATGGAATAACAGTTGCCCAGTGGGAGCTAAGATTATAGAGAAATGTGGCCACTGCCAGAAATATAGCCAAGGAGGGAGGGCATGGGAGAAATAAACAATCTGTGCTCGTCCTTCTCGTGCTCTCCCATCTCCTGCTTGTGCCTCCCAGTGACCAAATATAATTGGAAGACAGAGGGAAAGGGAGCCTAGACAGTACCATCCGTGAAGGTCAGCCTCCCAAGGCACAGATCTAGGGAAGGTAGAGTGTAGATCTTCAGGGCAAACAGGAATAGCCATCTCATTTGGTAATAAGATGTTGATGACTCTAGTAAGCTGTCTCAGTTTCCCCAGTGCAAATAAAACTCCTCGCCTGAGTCTGGAGAGGCACAGCTTATAACAGGTTTATTGCAAAGATATGTTTATTGACCACTCCTCTGGACTCTGCATTCCATAAGTCCAGCAGTCTAGACTCATACTCTTGCATTAACATATCATCTATCTCCTACAACTATAATAGCAATGACAATGAAACAGAATTCTGTGGAGCATTCTCACAATAAGCATTTGACAAAAGGTTGTTTCCTCTAATAATTTGAAAAGTTGATTTTTGAACACATGGCATGTTTCCCTCAAATCATTAAACATATACACATATATATTATACATATATGTATATACTTTTTAAAGCCAAATATATATTTTATATATATTTTAAAGCCAAAAAATATATATGTATATACATGTATATATATGTGTATGTGTGTGTGTGTGTGTGTGTGTGTGTGTGTGTGTGTGTGTGTCTATATATATATATATGGCTTTTAAAAGTGTGTATGGGAGGGTGGGAGTCTACCTTTTATTGACCCATCTAGATTTTTGGTCTTTCAGGTCATCTCTTTGTTCCATACCCAACACACAACCTGCTTTTGATAGATTGAAAAAGATATATTTCCTAAAAAGAGGTAGATTCTGTGCACCAAGAAAGCACAGAATTATTGAATTCAGACACCAACTGTATGTGAATGATTACTGATTCCCCAGCAAAACAACTGCCTCAGTAATGAGTATGAAGAAGAGAAGATACAGTTCCTTGACTGAAGCAATAGCATGACGTGAGATAATGACAAAATAAGGTTCAAAGTGTGGTTCTTCCTTGACTTGTTTATTTTTGACCAAGCAGCATTCAGGAGAGGTGGTGCTATGGAAACTCCTTCTGCTCTTGACCAAAATCCAGCCTCATTTCCCATGCAGAACTTCCAATACAGAAAGCCGTGCCAGGCTGCCCAGGTTCCAGTCTGTTCTGAGGAATTCCCAAGGCCTGGCATGATTCCCTGTTGGTAGCAGTCCAGCTGCCTGGCAGCTAAGCCCCATCTTAGTACATCTTTGTACTGAAGGAAGGTGAAGTTGCAGCACCCTGTGTAGCCCATCTCTTCACGTTTGATCCCTTTGGTTTCAGCTTGGATCCTATTAAAACATCGATCTTTTGGGGAGGGGTAACACTGAGCTGTCATCAGCCACCTACACCTGAGTATAATGAACAGCGATGGCAGCAGAGGCGATGGGGCAAAGGGAGTGGGCAAGGAGCCAGAGTTTGACAGCATCCTTGACTTCTCTCGCTGTGGAGCTTGGAGTAGCTGAGAGTCCTGTGGCTGACTTGATCCCTTCTTTCTCTTTGAACAGGGCCACCCTGGACAGCCAGGACCCAGAGGCCCACCTGGCCTGGATGGCTGTAATGGAACTCAAGGAGCTGTTGGATTTCCAGGCCCTGATGGCTATCCCGGGCTTCTTGGACCACCCGTATGCTGTCAGATCTTTGTACATTATTTCAAATGTCTTTGCTTGCCTCCAAGTGTGCCCTATCTTCTGCTTCTCTGGAGAGCTCGTTAAGTAGCCGAGGGGCAACCACTGCAGACCCTTGTCCAATGCAGGAGTCTGTGCTGGTAGCACCACAACATTAAAAGTCTAAAGAAGAATACCAGTTTCAGGGAAGTGTACACATGCTACACTACTTAGGGTTTGGTTTTTTTTAATGATGCTTTTCGAGTTGGCAAGATTATGAAAAGACTGTAGTAAATTTTAGAGCAAAGTACACACTTGGGCTATTTGACATTTTCCCACATTAGACGATATGGGGAGATGCAGTACTTGGAAGGCCTACATGGGATCATGGGAGCGCTAACAGTGACCCAAAGGGCTTGGCAGGCTTGGTCTCTACCAGCGATTCTTAACCAGCGGCGATTTTGCCCTGGCCCCACCCCCGGGGACATTTGACAGTTATTATTGACACTTTTGGTCTTCATAACTGGGGGTGTGCTACTGGCACAGGATAGCCCCCCATCACAACATCAAGGAATCATCTGTCCCAAAGTATCAATAGTGAGAAATGGTTGAGAAATCCTGCTCTACACTGACGTAGTTTTCCCTCTTCCCACCCGCTCCCCACATCACAACCCTCAGTTCTGGGATTGTTAAGACGTTTATTGGATCTTGGTGTCATCACTTTTATTTCATTCCATTCATCCAGATAGAGCTCAAATATTGGAATCTAAAAGATCTCTAGGGCTTCCCTGGTGGCGCAGTGGTTGAGAGTCCACCTGCCGATGCAGGGGACGCGGGTTCATGCCCCGGTCCGGGAAGATCCCACATGCCGCGGAATGGCTGGGCCCGTGAGCGATGGCCACTGGACCTGCGCATCCGGAGCCTGTGCTCTGCAACGGGAGAGGCCACAACAGTGAGAGGCCCGCATACGGCAAAAAAATAAAAAATAAAAAAATAAAAATAAAAAAAGATCTCTAAAAGATACCATGCCCTTGCAAGGCTACTTTTATGAGTGGCTGAAAAGAGAAAAATAACACATTTCAAGCCCATTCTCAACCTCATTTGAAATAATCTAAGAGAGTAAGGGTGCTGATGTGATACATTTCGCTAGAAATTACACGATCTGTTGGACTCCATAGCTACGTGAATTAATTGGCGTTTTACTGGAAGAGAATTGCCTTCAGTGACCAAGTTGTGGGTGTGAGTGCATACGTGAGAAGGTGAGACGGAGAAAGCACAAGCGCCAGATTGGCATAAGGACCTTCACAACTAAGGACCAAACCAATATGCAGCAGGGAGTGGGGGAGAAAGATGTATTACCAACATAGTATGAGCTGGTTGAGTCACAGAGGCCTCCAAACACTGCCATGGCAACAGGGGAGGAAAACAGATCACATCTGTGTTAAGACAATGGAAATCCAGCAAAGTAAGGAATCACTGCCCCCAAGAGGGAGAAAAGGAATTTTGAGGTAATAAACAGCCCCTGACAGCCAAAGGACCAGGGTAAAACCTAGTCCTGTCCCTAAACCTCTCCTTAAGCCTGAATAGGAACTTGGGTGTGTATTTTACTAAGCTGAACCTTACTAACCCTGCCGAATACTGAGTGGATACCCTTTGAATCTTCTTTGATGAAAGTAGTGGCCGTGAGAATAAGGGGAAATTGGAAGTGTTAGGCAAGAAGCTGGTTTGCGCTTCTGGAACCACATTGTACTTTTATTATACCTATGGACCTTGAACTCAGGAATCCATCGTTCAATCAACGCTTCAGTCCCCAGAGCTTAGCCCTACCCCCAACACTAATCCCAACTTCCGCTTAGGTATAGGGATATTGATTTTCCCCAGGAGGCCAACATCTAGCAGACATTAGGTGGCATCTGCCACTGAAAGTCTGGCTGACTGGATGGGTTGGGCATACTTTGAACTGTTTTCCATGTTAACAGTGAGACACACCAGCCTCTTAGACAGGTGTAGAAACTGAGGTTATATGGTAGAAGCACAGGATGGAGATGGTTTTGTAGCTATATCTTAGACCAGGCGTCTGCAAACTGGCCCATGGGACCCTTGTCCCATGGCTTGCTTTTCCATTTTTAAAAGACTGTGAAGAAAAACAGAAGAATATGAACCAGAGCACAGATATGGCCCACACAGCCTATATTATTTACTATCTGGCTCTTTACAGAAAAAGTCCACTAACCTCTGTCCTAGACCTAGTCCCTGTCAGTGACTTGTACCTGTGAGATATGGAGCAGGTGAGCTATAGGCTTATAAACGGCATGTGTATTATATGTGGATGTTCAGATTGGTACTCTGAATAGATTCAAAGTCTACTTTCTAATCCCTTTACAGACTTCTGACTTGGAGGCTGGGGGAGCAGGCATGCAGCTCTGAGACACAGCACAGTTCAGGGGACGTACTTTGCCCCTTTAGCATGGCCAACTCTGCCATAGACTAAGCCACATGGTTTCAGGCTCTTGCTTTTCCATCCTCTGTCTGATCAGATCACACTATTAACAATACTGTGTGTGTGTGTGTGTGTGCGTGCGTGCGTGCGTGCATTTCTTCACAAAATTTTCTTATTTTGCTCAGGGGCTTCCTGGTCAGAAAGGCTCTAAAGGTGAACCTATCCTTGCCCAAGATAGTTTCAAAGGAATGAAGGTAAGAGCCTCTAAGGCAGACAGCTGAGTAGGCTATAAGCTGAGTTCCCCGGGATGGAGCCCCACATCCAATGAAAACATTTCCAGAACTAGCATCTGTGTCTCTATTTAAGGAGCAGACCAAGCTGGATTTTAAAAGAATCCAGAGCTTTTTGTGGTGGAAACATTGACAAATGTTTGCAACCATACTGTCAAAAAGATTTGCTTTGTAAGATCTAGGCCAAAAATAGGGGACAGATCAGCAAACAAACTGTTTGCATGGGCGTCATTTTCCTTGACAAGCCGAGACATTTCCTGGAGGCAGATACCTTTAGTCTACTACAGAATCTTTGATGTCTGCATACCTTGGTTTGAAGCCATGTATGTCTCTGCCCATCTTAACATGGCCACCAGCCCAGGATCATGGCTCCGCCCTTTTCTGTACCTGCATACCAGCCATCACCCTCGCTGGGCCCCTGGCTATCTACGAAAGTTGCCCATCAACCCTGCAGCTGGCTGGAAACGTTCATCTCTTCCTGGAATTGACAAGAACCTTTTGTATTCTTGTGGCTGTATTCTTGACGTATGCTGCCTGGTATCCTGTGGGCCTTCAGTAAACTCTGGTGCCAAATGACTGACCCTAATCCCTTGCAGAGCGGGAAGGGAGCCCATCATTTCCCTGGGAGCAGACGGGAATCTATGTGTGCAACATCTGAGGGGAAGATGCGCCCGAGCTCACTCAGCTGAAGATGGCATCTTTCTGTCTTCCACCCATGCACAGAGCCAGAAATATTGGAAATCACTTTGGAAGGCAGTGGTGGGTGTGGGTAGCTGAGAACTGAAGAAGGTACAGGGTTTGGGTTCTTGGCTATAGAAGCCATAGCTGAAGGTGGAATGTTAGACTTGGAAAGGACCTCATGATTGTCAGATTCATGTTGCTCATTTTACAGATAGAAAAACTGAGGTAGCCTGAGGCTATGTGACTCGCTCACAGGCACAAGCCAGCTTCCCGAGGAGCTAAAACCCAGGCAGTGCTCTTCCCAGGTTGCAGAGAGCTGATTTTTCACTATAAGCCAAGCGGGGTAAGACTAGCAGGTGTCAGAATGTGACCATTGTTGTAGCAAACGTTGATTAAATGGTTTTGCCAAAAACCAAAGAGACCCTGGACCCAGCGGAACACAGCAATTTCCACAAGATGGTTATAGTACAGATTCCTACGGTGACTTAAGATGCTGCAAAGTAATTAAAACGTAATCAGAGACTACATGCTCTATTGATTCTCCCTTGAAATGTCTGATTTGCGTTGTATACATATGGGCACAGATTCTCTGGGGATGAAGGTACACTGGAAGGTAGCTTTGCTTTCCTCCAGAAAGAGCAGGAAAATCACCAGCCCGCAGAAGCAGTTTCTAATTGATAAGTTCCTAGCAAAGGTGAAAATTAATTAATCCAAGTAAAATATGAATTCCTGTTCAACCAAGGCTATAATATTTTTCTTCTAGAGTCTAGATTTTTCTTAGGAAAAAAAAAAGTAGATGGTTGAATCTCTCCAATTCATGCATTA
Organism: Grampus griseus; assembly: GCF_964374135.1. Classification (NCBI taxonomy): domain Eukaryota; kingdom Metazoa; phylum Chordata; class Mammalia; order Artiodactyla; family Delphinidae; genus Grampus; species Grampus griseus. Next base: position 93,445,877 of record NC_138999.1, on the reverse strand, counting down.
TTTAAAACACAAGACCTTGACAGAGGAGGCCCAAGCTTCAGTGATGCGTTTTTATGCCTATTGCATCTTAGGTCAGTTATCTGTGAAATACCACAAGCTTAATGTATTCATCTCTTCAATGTCCTGCCTTTGTCTGTTTCTCAGGGGGAGCCTGGGCTGCCCGGACTGGATGGAGTCACTGTAAGTTGTTAACTATGTGTTGAGCTCCCAATGTTTTTCTAGTCAACAGTACCAACGACCCCTTTTCATTCCTCTCTACGGTGTTCGAAGGTCTTTGTAGAGCTTCTCAAGGACAATCCAGAGAGGTAAAGTAGAATAGATCACTCTATCGACATTTGCCAAATGAGAAAGTACTGAGAGGATGGACTGTCTACCTCCAGTGACATGGCAGGCTGGCTTTCAGACCTCTCGGCCAGGGACCTGCATCCTCCCTGGGATGTATTAGGAAAGAATTTTGCCTGGCATTTGGCAAGCATTTATTAAGTGTTTTCTGTGTGTTCAGAGTACTGTGGGTAAAATAAAAGAAGCAAAACACTCTTCTTTAAAAGGTATTCCACGTAGAAATTTTTTTTAGGGACTCAATAAGAGTGAGTCCATGAAAGGCCATGAGTTGTATTAATAAGAGCTTCGTTTTTCCTTGACTTTCCACATTGTCATCATTTTCCTTTGAAGTGGCTTCATAAAGGCCCCTTCTCTCCTCTTTTCCTGTATCATGGTTCCTTCCTTTCTTCTTCCATTCCAGAACAGATACTGAGCAGAACAGATACTGAGCAAAGGGCTAGGAGTGATCCCTGAGACAATTCAGACACGGTCTCTGCACACACACACAGCCACCTCCCACCCCAGGATGTGAAAAACTAGTAGGAATGTGGCGTAAGGATTCCACTGACATCATCAAGAAAGAGATGCTGTCCACCTAAGGCTACATCATGAGAAACTTTATATCTAAGAGAAGGTAGCCTCTGAAAAGTGTGGGTGACATTTAGGCTGACTGGCAATGGGAGGAAGCTTTCTAAACAGAGAGAGTAGTGTGAGCAAGCGCACATGTAAACAGGGATGAGTGAGGACCAAGGGCATAGAGGTCTCCTAGAGTGAAACAACATAGGCTTAGATGGTGTGTTACCTAATTCTGTAGAATAACATCCAGTGTATTTGCTGCATAACTTCTCTTAGAGATGCCTTTCCCTGCCCCCAGAAGTACAGTGTTTGCATATACAGACATGATAAATAAACCACTTAGATTTGGGGAAGGGGGAGGGTTCCTGGCTGGATAAGAGAGTTGTGATCAGTAAGGAGACCACAGGTTATGAGTTATTGTCAGAGCAATGTTCTACTCTCATATATTCCTGGGGAACCTTTGAACCCCTACTTTCTCTCCCTCCTAAGTCTCAACTTCACTTAGCCTCTCCATCCCTTGCCTAAGCACATATCACCTTATTCCTGCTCCTCAGCTTTAACAGGGCCATGCATTTTCCCATACCATCTTTCTCTTCAGATTTCGTTCTCTTGCTTTCAATATTGTCATCATTCATTTCAAAATATTTTCTAGTTTCCCTTCGGATTTTTTCTTTGACCCATGGAGACTTGTGGCGTTTAATTTCCCCAAATTTGTGACTTTCCAGATATCTTTATATTATTGATTTCTAGTTTGATTTTATTGCAGTTAGAGAGCATATTCTGGATGATTTCAATGCTTTTATATTTGTTCAGTTTTATTTTATGGCCCAACCTATGGAACTATCTTGGTGAATGTTCCATATGTACTTGAAGAGACTATGTATTCAGCTGGTTGGGGCGAGTACTGATGTTAAAATCTCCATCTAGGAACTGTGACAGGGCGAGAGAGAGTCATGGACATATACACACTAACAAACGTAGTAAGGTAGATAGCTAGTGGGAAGCAGCCGCATGGCACAGGGAGATCGGCTTGGTGCTTTGTGACAGCCTGGAGGGGTGGGATAGGGAGGGTGGGAGGGAGGGAGACGCAAGAGGGAAGACATATGGGAACATATGTATATGTATAACTGATTCACTTTGTTATAAAGCAGAAACTAACACACCATTGTAAAGCAATTGTACCCCAATAAAGATGTTAAAAAAAAAAAAAGAATAAAACAGGAGATATCAGTACAGACCCTGCAGGCAGCAAAAAAAAAAAAAAAAAAAAAAAAAAAATCTCCATCTAGAATCATGAATTTATCTATTTCATCCCTCCCTCAGTAATTAATAGAACAACTAAACAAAATATAAACAGACCTAATGGATCTTCTTTGTCCTCACTGATTTTTTAATCTATTTCTCCTTACAGTTCCATCAGTCTTTGCTTCATGTATTTTGAAGCTCTGCTAATGGGTGCATACACATCTAAGATAGATACAGATATATACATTTTCTATTCCTTCCTGATTCAGTCTTGGCAGGTTGTCCATTTCTTCCAGGTTGTCCATTTTATTGGCGTATAGTTGCTTGTAGTAATCTCTCGTGATCCTTTGTATTTCTGCAGTGTCAGTTTTTACTTCTCCTTTTTCATTTCTATTTCTATTGATTTGAGTCTTCTCCCTTTTTTACTTGATGAGTCTGGCTAATGGTTTATCAACTTTGTTTATCTTCTCTAAGAACCAGCTTTTAGTTTTATTGATCTTTGCTATTGTTTTCTTTGTTTCTATTTCAGTTATTTCTGCTCTGATCTTTATGATTTCTTTCCTTCTGCTAACTTTGGGTTTTGTGTGTTCTTCTTTCTCTAGTTCCTTTAGGTGTAAGGTTAGATTGTTTATTTGAGATTTTTCTTGTTTCTTGAGGTAGGATTGTATTGCTATAAACTTCCCTCTTAGAACTGCTTTTGCTGCATCCCATAGGTTTTGGGCCATCGTGTTTTCTCAGTTTTTAACTATCATGAATAAAGTTGCTATGAACATTCTTGTGCAATTCTTGTGGATATATTTTTTTTTGAGAAACTGCCATACTTTTTTGACCTTGATAAAAACATGCCTCTCTAGGGCCCACAAGGAGCACCCGGATCTCCAGGAGCTGTGGGACCCATAGGACCACCAGGATTGCAAGTAAGAACCAGCTAAATCTACCACGTGTTCACAGCATTCACGTGAATGCTTTCCCTACCAGGCCGTGAAGTAAATGTAAGCCCATGAAATGTAAGCCCTCCTAGCAGAGAAAGGCAACTTCCATTCTAGGAGGTTAAAGTGAAGCATGCTCTTGTAAGGAGCTATTTGTTATCTTCTTTTATCAGAGTCTCTCTGACCATCCACTCTGCCTCCAAAGCCTCCTAGTCTAGCTCAACCTAAAGTATAGCCCAAGGATGGCTAATACCCGGCACGTTTATTGTGACCTTCCACTCCCCTTACCCACGACAGACATTGCTAATTAATCACACCATTATCACCCACTCTGAGCACAGAGGCAGCTTCAAAATCTTTCTCAATCCTTCACCTTGGAGAGCTCTTCCCACCTACCTATTTCCCATCACTGGCTACAGGAAGAGCATAGCCAGTCATCTGTGTGGTTCTGGGAAATCCACATCCCCAGATTGTTCTCTCTCCAATGTGTGAAATCCCACCACCACTGATTACTTTGCTTTACTTTCACCAAAAGTCATCATTTAAAAAGTGCTGGCCTAATGGGGAAAATGACACATGAAGTCTTCACTACCTTAGCATGAAAGTGGTTATCAGGTCAACTGGGGAAATTTCAAAGGAGATTTTAAAAAAAGGAACCCAGGGAGAAGGAGCTAGAATCTGCTACACCAAAGCCAGACCACACCAAGGGGGTGGGGGACTTATCTTCAGTGACTCTCAACATGCCTACATTCTTCGGGGCTGAAACTAAAAAGCGCTCTTTCCTTTCATTTTAAATCTAGGGTCCTCCAGGCCCCCCTGGTTTCCCTGGTCCTGATGTAAGTATACTTTGTCTTGGGGCATTTGACCTCCTACCGCTAAGTACTCTAGTTTCCCCAGAGATATTCTGGTCTGGTTAAACATACTTTCTGGTAAAAAAGACTGCATTCCAATTTAAGTTCCTGGAGGTTGTTTAGTAATTGATTTTGTTTTTCCTCCCTACACCCCTGTGCCTCAGGGGAATATGGGGTTAGGTTTCCAAGGAGAGAAAGGAGTCAAGGTAAATAAATTTTGGAACATACGCTCTGCAGTCCATATGCTCCTAGAAATGTGTCTAGCTGCACACATATGCCTGCTTGTGATAGGGCTGCATGTGCACGCATAGGCTACTGTAGTCTTTTTCCTTCAAAATATTGTAGTCTTCCTGCTTCCTACCTGTGAAATGTACATGTCTTACAAACATACGCTCTTGAGATATATTTTCTCTTCCTTCCACCTGGGTGTTTCCCTGCTGATTTGTATTATATTGTGTCACCTTCTCTTTCCTTTTCTCTGCTTCGCTTCTCTCCATCCTTCCTCCTCCTCCTCTATCTCCTCTATCTCTCCTTCTTAACCCTCTCTCATCATTCCCTTTTATTTCCCTTCCCTCATTCTCCTATTTCCCTCTATACAAACTGTACAGTGATTCAGGAGCCTCAAGGGAGACTGGGAGCTTGCCCTCCCCATCCTTGGCGGCTGCCTCTTGTAGATTGCACTGTCTTCAAGGAGCAAATCCAGTCTTCAGTGTTCCAACACGGACTTCACTGCCTCTGCTTGTGCTCTTGGCAACGATTGGACCAATTAGAGTCTGATCACTATTGCCAAGAGGTAGCCATTTACCTTGCTCAAATCCTTTTTTGCTTTCTTCTAAACACCCTTTCATGCATGACCATGGCAACCGTGAACCTGCCATTTACTTTCATCCATCTTGTTTCCTCCCTCTGCAGTGCCGGTACAAAATGCATCTGGTCAGGCTTATAATTCTTTTCACCCCTTGAGACTGGTAGCTTTGTTTCCTCATTGATGCAAGGGTGAGGGTGAAGAGGCTAAAGTCATGGACAGTTGATTTGTGAATTACATCCTGAGGACAAACCTACCCTCCGGAGAAATATCTGTGTGGTGTCTGCTTTGCTTAATGTTTCCTTTGATCTTACAGGGGGATGTTGGCCTGCCTGGCCCTGCAGGACCCCCACCATCTACTGGGGAACTGGAATTCATGGGATTTCCCAAAGGGAAGAAAGGATCCAAGGTAGTGAACATTTGAGAACAAGAAGTTAATAAGCCTTTTCCTATTAATACCAGAGTTCAACTCTAATAACCAGAGTATACTGGAAGGATAGAGGGTTCTGTGTAATATGGATATGAGCTTAACTGCGTTTCTGAATATTCGTTCAAGTGCTATTTTCTGTGTTTGTTTTGCAGATTCAGTTATCAAAATGCTGAATAACTTAAAACAAACATTGAATAGTTGGGTTTTTTTCCTCCTAACTACCAACCCTGTCAATACTTATGTTGTCCCCAAAGCACTGTGACAGAGCAATAGGGTATAATGGTTGCTTTCAAGTTATCTGTTTAAAGAAACTATTTGCCCTCAGAAGATGACCCTGCAAATAGTGTACGCTGTCACCAAGTGGCAGTAGATGCCCTAATTTGCCTGATCTGAACTACCAAGGCTGAAGCTGTAGACCTGTTTAACCGAGATATTTTATAATCTGTATTTTGATATGAATGTACACGTGGTTGTATTTGAATGACTGTTTGCTGTTAAGGTGTGCAGATATCTTTCAATAACCTGACTTCCCTTCCTTCCTGGGGATTCCTTAAGTTTTGTGATCCTGCACCTGTGGTCAAGGGACCCAGGCAGGGGAAGGTGTTTAGTCCCATTTCTTTAATTCTGTCTTTGTGGAAGCAACAGCTCCGGGCCTTCTCCAGGTTTACAGGAAGTAATTATTGAGTTGGGAACAGTTTGGGAGCATATGAAAAATTGCCTGCCTCCCTAATCTTTCCCAAACCTTAGGGAGCCCTTTCATGGCACTTATAGATAAATTAGCATATCAAGGAAAGAGATTAGAGTATTATGTTTCCCTTTGCAAACTGTAATTGTTACTCTTTTCCCAAAACCATTGGTGTCTTTGCAGCCAGTAATTTGCTAGAGGAAATCGCACTGAACAGCTTCTTCCGCTAGAAAGAAAGCAGATGATCATCTTTTCTATCTTCCAATTAGCCTGAGCATTTGAGACTCTGTTTTGGATAGTTTTCTTTGCCTGTCATGGACTTTGGTCCTTTCCACACTACTAAGGGCTCCGTAAACTAAGACATCCTGGTGTAGTTACTAGTTGTGGAGACTAGGCAATCTGCACCAGCCTCTGGTGTCCCAATTGGGATACCCTATGGTTTCCCACTGCCCAACCCAAGTAACTCAAGGGAACTATCTCCTTTATGTTCACTACTTCCTGCTGCTACTCACTAAGCTTTGGTTGATTTTCCAGGGTGAACCAGGGCTTCAGGGCTTCCCAGGAATAAGTGGTCCTCCAGGTCTCCCGGTAAGTCTCCCTATTTGGTCAACATGTATTCAAGGATCTGATTGGACAAAAGCTATACCAATAGAAAGCTAACAGGAGGACCTCCTTCCTATGGTTATTGTAGAGAATTTCACCATCTTCATTGTTAGAAGGCATTTAAGGAAATGTCTTGTTTCTCAAACCCATGGGGACATTAGGTTCTTTATGAGACTATATAGCTTAGAGGTTATAATCTCAAGCTCTAGAGTTAAAACAGACCTAGGCTTGACTTCTGATTTCAGCAGTTTCTAGCTATGTAACCTTGGACAGGTTTCTTAACTTTTCTGAGCCTCAGTTTCCTAACCTACCAAAAAAGGGATAATAATGGGGTGCTTATGAGAATTAAATGAGATAATATGCATGAAAAGGGCTTAATAAATGCCTGACACGTATCAATTGTTGAGTAAATGGTAGTTACTGTTAGTAATCCTATTTTCACTTTCCTATGTGCCCTTGTATCTTAGATTCTTTCACCCAACAAATACTTTTTGAGGGCCCCTATTTGCCAGGCCTTCTGCTGGACTCTAAGGCTGCAACAGCAACTAACAGTCAGATAAGTAAAAGTCCCTGTCCTTGAGGAAAGTACATTCTAATTGGTGGGGATGAGGGAGGGGAGAGAATCAACAAGTAAACAAATGAAGGAGAACAAGTTCATATATTGGTAAGTGATACACAGAAGACAAAAAAAGGGTAAAAGTGTTGGAGTGTGGATGGGTAATGGGATGGGCACCTTTGGACAGAGTGGTCAAGAAGGGCCTCTCTGAGGGATCGCTTATTTTGAGGGAGCGAGTCATGTGGAAGGTCGGGAAGAGTGTTTCTGGCCAAGGGAACCATAAGTGTCAACACCCTGAGGTTGGAACAAGCTCAGTGCTTTAGAGGAACAGCAAGAAGGTGAGCGGGTGGAGAAGAGTGAGCAAGGCCAAGAACCAGGCAGAGAGGCAGGAGCCATATCATGGAGACCTTTGTAGGTCAAATGTGGCTTTTATGTTAAATGTAATGGGAAGCCATTGGAAGGCCCTGACTTGTATTTTTAAGATCTCTCTGGTGGTAGTGGGAGTTGGGGGGCTGGGTTATGGAGGATGGGGGGAGGGGAAGGCAGCAAACAGAGGCTACTGCAACAATCCTGGTGAGGAATGGTGGTGGCTTGGACTAGGATGATGGCAGTGGAAATGGAGAGAAGTACATGGATTCAAAATGTAAAACGTTTTAAATTTTTGTTACAGAACATTTCAAACACATACAAAGTAGGGAGAGTGGCATAATGGTCCCCCTGTGTACCCATCACCTAGCGTCAATAATTAGCAACTCACGGCCAATCTGAAGCCAACAACAGATGTAGCATTTCATTACAAATACCTCAGTATTTCTAAGAGATAAGGACTTTTTAAAAACATAATGATGATTTCATCACCACTAATTAATTATCAGAAATGACAATATCTGTTAAGTCAGAATTCAGGTTTATGATTGTCTCATAAATATATATTTTTATAATTACCTGGTTTTGAATCAGAATCCAAATGACGCTCACAGATTACATTTGGTTGATATATCTCTTAAACTACAAGATATGTTTTGAAGGAGCTGATGAGATTTCCATGGATTGGGTGTAGGGGTCAGGAGGGAAATGGATGAATCAAAGATGACTAGGCCTGCCCCCGGCTTGCTGGCAAAGTGGGAAGAGATGACTCCGGTGCTTCCCTACAGTTCTTTGAAACACTTTGGGTCTCTCCAGGTGGCCGGAAAACACAGCCAGTAGAGCCACTGGCACAGATTACTTCCACAGTGATCCCTACTACTCCGTAGAGACACAGGGGCAACAGAGAACCATCTATTCAGTGGCCTTGATTTTAATCAGCTCAGTATCTAATGAATCATAAAGGGAAAGAATATTCATGTTGGAGACGGGACACCTGGACTTCAGCCTCAGCCCCAGCTCTGGGCCTTCAAGTATCTGAACCTCTCTGTATATATGTCCTGTGGCAATGGTCATATCTACTGTTTTGAGGCCCAACTCACAATGTTCATCAGGTTTCTTTACAAAGTATAAATCTGTGCTGTCCAATATGATGACCACTAACCACATAACAGCTACCAATCCTTTGAAATGTGGCTAGTCTGAGATGAGATGTGCTGTAGGTGTAAAATACACACCAGATTTCCAAACCTAGGTGTGAGGGAAATAATCTAAATTATCTCATTAACAATTTTTACGTCGGTGTTGAAATGACAATATTTATGATGTGTTTGGTTAAATAAAATGTTGTTAAATTAACCTCACCTATTTGTTTTACTTTTTTAATGAAGCTACTAGAAAATTTAAAATAACATAGTAGTTCACATTATCTTTCGATTGGACAGCACAGACAGAGTACTTTGCAAGTGGGCTGGGGAATAAAGCCTGCACCTTTCTTTGTGAGCATTTCACATAAATTCTAGTCACCTCTTATCATCCCTATGATGTAAGCAAGGTGGGCTGGGTTTATATCCCTGACTGATGAGGAAACCATGGCCTGAACGGGTAAAGAGGCTTGTCCAGAGTCACTCAGCAAGTTATTAGCAGAGCTGAGACTGAAATTCAGTTTTCTTGAATACTAGCCAACTCCAGGCTTTTTCCTCATACCATACTGCCCCCTACTGTTCATTCTTGTCATGGTGGTTGTGGATTGCGTGATCTCCGGTGCTTTGCAGTTCACTGGCTCACGCTCCCTTCCTCCTTACCATTCCCTTCCCTGTTCTACGTCAGAGGATTTCCCCTTCTGCAATTTCACCCGTTCCCTTTGCCCTGTGAAAGACACACTGACTGACAGCAATGCACAGTGGTAAACTGCAATACCGTTTCAAGCTCAGCGTTTCCAGTGTTTCACAGTGTGCCCTGACAAATAGAAACCCCAGTTGATTGTAAAGACATCCAAGGTGGAAAAAAAAGCTTCCTTTATATGGTACAGCATCTTTTCAGAGAGTGGGAATCAAGAAACCAGAGTTCTCAGGCCACTTTGGTGTGGATTCCACATGCAACCCTGGCCAAATCCTATAACTCCTTTGCTGCTAATATCTCTATCTGCTTAATGGGAACATCTATAGGTAACTTCTGTGACTTCTGCCAGAATAGTTGTAAGAAGAAAGGTGGTGACGTGTTTGAGATGCTCTGGGCTTTTCGGAGGAAACACACTTCTCAAATCAAAAGCCCTCACGTTGGCTTTCAATTATCCACACTCACTGAGAAACAAGGCAGCGCTGAGGGTGCAAATCTCTGGGGAATCTGAAATGTTCCCTTCAACCATTTGTTTTCTTTCCATCCTAGCCCAGATCTTTGCAGGAGCTGCTGACAAGTGGCCAACCTGAGAGATTTAGACCTCACTTTCTTTCCCTTGCCCCTTCTGCAGTGACCCAGCATCCTTGCTTTTCTGGCTCAGCCCCAGCTTCACACATTTCATGACATTGTCCCAGCAGCACACTCATGTGTAGGCCACAGATGCTCCCGTGGAGATTGTCAGAGAGAGTCACATACCTCTGTGCCCTCCAAGGCACCAGCAAACGCAGGGTAAGGCAACATGGCAGATGATGGGAGAGAGAAGGGAAGAAAGCGGTGAATCCTGAGGTACCTATTGAGTGGATCTGAGGCAACTACTGGACAGGCGGGAGTTCTCTTTCTGCTGAGCACCAGGCTTTCCAGGCACTTCAGGTAGGTCCTTCGGAGGAGGAGCCCCATCTTGACAGACTTAAGCTAAGCCCTCCCCTCCGCCCCACCCCCACCCCCACCGCAACCCGGTGCCCTGAGGGGCAGTAGCAGCAGTGTGACAGGGTCAGAGTTGACAAGGAGACTGACTTTCCTAACCTCTCAAGTCGCCCTCGCAGTGCCAAGCCAAACCAATCGCTGCAGTTTAGCCTCCAAAATGTGACCCCACAGTATGCTCATTCCCCGCCCCTCCCCCATGGCCTCCGTCCCCCTTTTCAGGCTTCAGCCTCCCTCCTGCCTTCCTGCCCTCCTTGTGCAGGTGGGCCTCGCCCCTCTCCACCGCCCTCACTGGGGCCGGGCGAGGAGCTCAGGCGGAGAGGGTGACCACCGTGCTGGCAGCCTGCCTCTCGGGCCAGCAGGCCTCTGAGGACCCAGGGCCAGAGTGTCTTTCACTCCACAGCGGGGCCTGACGCCCCCTGGTTCCAGCCTACCGTCTGCAGCTTGCCTTTTTCTCACACCCCCCTCTTCACCCTGCTGTCCGCCCCAACTCCCAGCCACGTGACTGAAGTTGAGTTTTTGCAGAGCCGCTAACACCCATGAACCCAAAATACCAGGAGACCAGGGCCCTAGAGAGCAGGCCTGTAAACAGCTAAGCTAGGCTCTGATGAGGCGTTCCTGACCGTGGGTGAGAAGGGGTAAGGGAGCAGTGGGTGCTGGTCAGCTCATGATGGCGACTGACTGGGCTGGGGCCGGGGCCCAAGACATCTTGCTAGAACAGCTTGTTCAGCAGGGCCTCGTACAGGGCCTCCCTGTGCTGGGAGACAAGCTGAGCCTACAGCCCAATATCTTGCCAAGTCATTTATGTTTTATTGGCTCTAACCCCGACACACAAATTGCTTTTTAACATTTTTTTTCCTTTTTAAACTTCGTATATGTTTTTTTGCTCACCTTGTAGCTCAACCTCTCACACCCTCTGTCTGAGAAAGCAAGAGTCCAGAGGCTCTTTCTGCTTTCCGGAGAAGAAGGACAAGGGCCCCTTGTCTTTACAACTGTGGTAAAGATAGGTGGAGGCTGTGAGATGGTACCTGGACATTCTTTTCCTCACACTTTTGAACAGTTTTTTTCCCTTGGTCACTGTTCCATTTAATTCAACAAGTATGTATTGGACCACCTTGTATGTGTCAGGCTACAGTCACATGCCTTGGAGGAGACAGAAGTGAATGTGATACAGACCTCTCACAGACTTTCATCCGGAACCTGGCTTAGTGCTTGAAGAGTTTGGGGCAGCGTGGGCTGCCGTAGCTTCTGTGCACAGGCCAGGGAAGGCTCCCTGAAGTGTTTGACTTCAGCCGCCAATAGATACATGCCACCAGGGGGCAGCATGCCTCGGTTTCCAATTTGAGCCGCAGAACTAAGTTTGCATTCAGTTTGACACACAGGCCTTTCAAATAGAAACCCTATTCAGCATGAGGTGTGAGCAATTTGACTCCTAACTGTGGCTGTAGAAAAGAGGGAAGGCAAGTAGGAGCCAAAGGCTGCTTTGAGTTGGACCCTTCACAGACGTACACTGCCCTCCTCAACAACAACAACAGTAAAAACAACTCACGTTTTAAAAACAAAAGAAAGTAAAAACTTGGGCCTAGAAAACTAAGGGCTATTCAGCCAACTGTACCCACGGGAATGCTCTGAGTATGAAAGAGGAAGAAAAAAAAAACTACAAATGGGATTGGAGCAGTGCTTTGACAATTAGCTGAGCCAGGTCACATCAAGAGGACAACAGGAGGTGTGCCATAACATCTAGTGTCTTTCACAAGCTCACATTTGAGAGAACTTCACTGCCTCCTTTACTCTCATAATAGGCCTAAATGCTATCTGCCAACATCCGTGCTCCAGGAAGTCCCATTTTAAACAGTAACGACAAAGTGACCTCGATTACATTTGCCATGAAAGACTTTATCCACTCTGGTAATGAATTCTTCTGTATCTCGGGGGCCCAGAATGTGCTTGCCCTGGACCCAGAGGGGAGGAAGCTCTCTCATTCACTCTGCTTTTTGGATTTCTGCTTATTCCTAGAGAATCCCCAAGTCATGTCCATGGCTGCAAGCCCTCACCTTCTGTGAGCAGGACAAGAGGGGTTGGTGACCATCTTGCAGTCCCTTTGAGAGTGTTCCTAAAGCCCGCATGGTTCTAGATCACGCCTAGATAGAAACACTCCTTCCCACTGAAGAGGATGTTGCAGTCATCATGTCTCCAAAGGGCAAAAGCTCTTCTCTCTAGCATCGATCCCCAAGGATTAACACAATTCTCCATTTGTGGGTCATCTTTGACCCAAGCTCCTAGATGGTGGGAAGCAGCCTGTTCTCTTGGAAAGGGCCCTGGAATGGAAGCTAACGCCCTGACTGTCTCATTGACTCTCTAACCCATGCAAGATGCTTGGCCCTTCTGAGTGTTAGTTTCCGCATCTGTAAAATCAATGAGCTTAGATCTGTCATTATTTCTATGCTGTTAGTTCGTGTTTCCATAAATACTTGTAATAGTTTTTTGGGGAGAAGACATTACTTCTAGAACCAAAAAGAAGCCTTTAATGAATGGTTCAAATTATCTTCAAGGCCTATGTGTTTCTCAGGCGGTGACGAGACGCTCAGCATGGTTGAGCTTCCCCAGTGGGACAGTGGAGCTGATTGGAAATTACCACCTTGCTTTGGATGGAGCCAGGAGACCTGTGAGGAAATGAATGTTATAATCTGTGGTCTCTTTTTCCTTTAGGGTTTTGGAATTGCTGGAGAAAAAGGAGAAAAGGGAATCCCTGGTTTGCCGGGACCTAGGGTACGAACCTGGAATTTTGCTTGCCTGGATCTGTCAAGTCACCCGGTCCCTTTTGTTTTCCGTTTGCATCTCTGTTATGTAACTTGATGGCCTCCTAAGCTTCTCTTGTTTCTCTTTCTCAACCCTTGGGCAGGTCCCTAAGACCTCTTCCTCTCCCTTCTGCCACATTCCCTTGACTTAGTGGCTCCTTTGAATAAGGAATGAGGTACAGTAAGTCCCCTACATACGAACCTTCAAGTTGTGAACCTTTCAAAGATGCAAACGTATTATAAACCTATTACAGTACAGTACTATATAGCCAATTGTGTTAGTTGGGTATCTAGGCTAACTTTGTTGGACTTACGAACAAACCGGACTTAAAAATGCACTCTTGGAATGGAACTCGTTCGCATGTAGGGGACTTACTGTACTCCCTACACCAGGTGGTTCCTCAGCCCGTTTACTCTCCTTGTCCTCAACTATAATTATCTTCTGGGCTAAAGAATGACATGTCTTACTTTCATTCCATTCTATCCTGAGGGAAGGTGGGGTAGGGGCAGTTTGCAGGAATGGAAGAAAGAGGACCAAGTGCAATTTTTATAGGACAGAAACAAACCTGGGAAGTTCTAGAACATAGTGAGTAATGTTTGGAGTCAACAGTTTCCAATAATAATCTCACTTCAAGTGGAGAAATAACTGTTAGCCTCTCTGATTCCTAGCTTCAGGCACTTAGGTCTTAACGTTGTTAGTAATTGGCCAACCTTAGCCTTAAAGAAGTAACACTTCAGAGAATTAATTGTCTTTTTAGCTTGGTCATGAAGTTTGTCAAGAGTCTTTTGAGTATTCTGCAATGTTCACCCATTACCCTGCCATTTCCTTCTCCACTTTCCTCTACTCCCCTGTCTTGAAAACACAAAATCACCAACAAAAAATGCATTGGGGGAGAGAGACAAGAGGCCCTCCCACAATCTATTTAAAAATCTCATGACTTGGAACTAATGCAGACTAAGTATAATACCACCCAGCCCTTCTACCCAATTCCACATAGTACTTAAAATGTTTCCATTTATTTAGCTCTTTAAAATTTCCCTGTGTGCCTATTCAGCCTGATGGATTAGTGCTTAGAAAGAAGTCATTAAGGCACGTCTAGGAACATTCTCTTACCTGGTTTTAGGAGCTGCTAAATCCTGATCTCAGTTGGAGAGCTTTGTTATGTAAGTCTAGTTGCTTTGTCTAGTATGGGCTATTAATCTTTCTAAGGTACCTCTATTCTCTTTACAGGGTCCCACGGGTTTAGAAGGAGTCCAAGGCCCTCCAGGGAGTCAGGTATTTTGGTTAATATCATTAAAGCCTCAGTGTATAAAATCCAAATCAGAAGGCCCTCTTGCTTTACTTAACATGACCATCAATGCAAAGGGAAACACTGCTTACAATTCAAATTGTCCGCCTCTCTTTGTTTGATAGAATCTCAGCCACTCACTTCTTTTGTTTTTACCCAAGAAGATGAGTGTCCAGTGTTCAGTCCTATGATGAAGTAGTACTCCTTTAACATGTTATCAGGGCCTAGCAAAGCCAGCCTGCTTGTATTCGTCTCTAGCCTTGTGGCCCTTGTACCTCCTAACATGCAAGTTGGCTACCTAAGCGCCATATTGCCTTCTGGAACATTTTACGGCTTCCAGAGTCAGGTATGATCCATATATATCCTGGAATGCCGGCCAAAATCCCTGTGCCATTTGCCCTGGCCTAATCCAAAAACCAGCCCCTCTTGTGCTCTTAGACATTCAATTCAGTTGTAACTATGTTTCTGTCACAGGGCAAGAAGGGGTCTTCAGGTTTCCCCGGGCTTAATGGATTCCCAGGAATTAAGGTAATGTTTTTAGGAAGTGAAAATCCAGGATTGAGGAGATGGAAGGGTGAAGAATTAGTATAAATGCTGTTTAGTCCATTTGGGCTGCTATCACAAAATATCACAGACTGGGTAGCTTATAAAAAAGAGAAATTTATTTCTCATAGTTCTGGAGGCTGGAAGTCTGAGATCAGGGGGCCAGTATGGTTAGGTTCTGGTGAAGATCCTCCTCCGGCTTGCAAACTGCCTACTTCTTGCTGTGTCCTCACATGGTGGAAGGGGCAGGCTAGCTCTCTTGGGCCTCTTTTATAAGGGCACTAACAATGGTGGGAGCTCTGCCCTCATGACCTAATCACCTCCCAAAGACCTCACCTCCTAATATCCTCATCACCTTGGGCATTAGGTTTTCAACGTGAATTTTTGGGAGACACAAACATTCAGATCATAGCAAATGCCTATATGATGAAATGGAGTATTTTTTAGTATTTTGACATTTTAGATGTCACCCTTTTCACACGAAATGCGTACAAGCAAATCCATCCCTACAGGGAGAAATATTTTATTATTGACATTGTTTAGAATTGCCAACTTTTGGGTTTTGTTATCGTTTTTAAATTCTCTCAAGCAATGCATCCCCTTATTGCCTGCACCTGGGGCAGACAGCTCCTACCTCCCAAGCCTGGTTGTGCCACTCTGTCTGATTCTGGTACCTGAGTCTCCCTTTTGAGAGAATTAGGACTCTTTTGACTTCCTCTGCCTGACATCACCCACTAACAAGGGCCGTGACAGTAGCAGAGTCCCAAGCCTGCTGAAAGTGGGAAATAAAAGTTAAAACTCGGGCTTCCCTGGTGGCGCAGTGGTTGAGAGTCCACTTGCCGATGCAGGGAACACGGGTTCGTGCCGCGGTCCGGGAAGATCCCACATGCCGCGGAGTGGCTGGGCCCATGAGCCATGGCCGCTGAGCCTGCGCGTCTGGAGCCTGTGCTCCGCAATGAAAAAATTAAAACTCTGTTCCCTCCTTAGCACCTCTTGGGTGTAGCCATATTTTCTATTCCTGCGATATGTTTCCCAGGCCCAGAAGCAGATTGTCTTGGAGTCAGGTTGCAAGATAAAATTGGGATCCCTTGTCCTTGACAGGTTCTCAGTTGAGTGTCAGGCCTCTGGGCTGCCTTGTGTCACCTTCATCTTAAATTTATTGGACTTTGAAGTTAACCTATGGATTGTTTGGCCCTGGAAATCGGGGGTTACAGAAGGAGGAACCTTCCATTGTCCCAGGGAATGGTTTTGAGGGAACATAAATCTTATGTGATGAGGTCACAGAAATATTTGTGTTTAATGTATTTAATCTTTGCAGGGTGAAAAGGGTGACATTGGCCTGCCAGGCCCAGACGTTTTCATCGATACAGATGGTGCTGTGATCTCAGGTGCAACTTTTCATTGATTGGAGTGGAAAAAAAAAAAGATAGGAAGTTGACTTCTATATCCCCTGTAATTGCTAAGAGGATACTTTGTCAGCCACTGGATTGCTGCTAAACCCGATCCCCACAAGGGCCACTCATGGATCCTAAACTTGGGAAATGAATCTAACTCCAATGTCTTAGGCAAAGAAGCCAAGCCCCATACTCCATGTTTGTGTTGGGTCCACCAAGACTGGGTCTGGATTTGCGTTGGCCTGGGTCTGGATTTGCTAAAAATCGTTCTCCTAGTGATGCTTAGAGAAGGATTCATACCCTCCCAGCTAGGCTAACTTCAGCCTGATACTCTGGGACACACAGGGTCTCATGTACGTGATCCCACGCGTGCTCGAGCTTGACAATTTCACAGGAAGTGGAAAAGTATCTTTGGTTAGGGGAGCAAGTATCTTTCGGTTAGGACAGCCCTCAATAGTGTGACACTTTGGAAGTTTGCCTTCACCTCTCCTTGTTCTAGTTACTGTGTGTGCCCAACTCTTCCCTTCGCCTTCTCTGGAGATCTAGATGTCAGTGTCTCCAGCTACTTCTCGCTTGACCAAAGGCTTCTCCTATAGTGCCTCTTCCATCTGGGTCTCCTAACTTCCTTCTCACATCCTCTCAGGCCTGTGCCCTGTCTGGTAAGCTCATTAAAGCTGAGGTGTTAATGGTTGACAGTGGCTTCCTGTGTTCCACGCTCAAGAAACCTGTGTATACCATGAAGAGTAGGCTTCGACACCTTAACCCAAACGGCAGAGATTTGAGGCATGACAAAAGATTACTAGTAGTAGAAGAACCTTCCTAGTACTTATCAGATCTTACCATGGGAGGTAAGCCCTGGCCAGACCAGTACTGAACAGTAGGAGAGCGTTAGCTCAAATAGGCCCATTGTCACATGAGAGCATTAGCATCTGGGAGACCTGTGAAGGGCAAGAGAGGTGCTTCTAACCTGAGGACATCTCCTTGCAACTCTTTTGAGGCATTTTGTGGCATTTGTGGGCCTCCCTTCGGTTTGCTTACTGCTTTTGTTGTTGTTGTTGCAACACCAGGTTATCCTGGAGACCCCGGTATGCCAGGCCTCCCAGGCCTTAAAGGAGATGAAGGCATCCAGGGCCTGCCTGGCCCTCCTGGTGCCCCTGGATTACCAGCTTTACCAGGTAAACAAACTAACCCACCCCATGCACAGATCTCCACTCTGGTGCTCAGCATCCCCTTCTATACTCTGGTCTGGGTACATACCCAGCCAAAGTCAGAAGAAAGGTAGACTATAGTCAGTAGGCTCCCTGCTGCAAGCCCAAGGCCAATGTATATGAGAATAGGGCCTGGGGAAGCAGCTTTCCTTTGACCTCAGTAATGTACCATAGCTAGATAGGCAATCCCAGACCATCAACGAGGGGGCCTGGGTTGGCCTGCCAGAGCCCTGTCACCCTTCTGTTCATGTGCCATCCCAGTTGATGCTTGCCAGAAGGAGCTAACAGAAGCCCAGACGAAAGTTTGTACCCAGCCCTTCACTCTGTGCTTAACCCAGGATCCTGTGGACGACATCCTTGACACAGTCATTGGAGGAACACGCCCATATGTCACTCTATAGTAGTAAACAGAGAAAGGGCATGCCAGCGTCTGGGAGGCAGTGATGTTCCAAATATAAAGCCTCAGACATTACTTTTAAAGACAGCAGTTTCTAAATTCTCTGGAGATGGGCCTCTGTAAGGATACCTGTGCTTTTAAAACGGCCCCTTGGAGGAGGTACAGCTGATCTCAGCACCAAGGTGGAAAAAATCTAGAAATGGGAGGCTGGAGACCCAGGTTTCCCTCTCAGGTGCCACTTAGAAGTTCTGCACCCCTGACCATGTTTCTGTACGTCTTTGGGCCTCCATTTCCCAAGAGGTTAGGCTAGCTGATTCCTAGGGACCCTTCTAACTCAGCTGCAGGAGAAGGGCAAATGCTTTCCCAAATTCTCCCTCGGAGCTAGTGTCTAACATCGGCACTGATTGGAATCCCCTGAAGAGGAGGATGATGTGATGAGCATTTTTGTGTGGGCTTCTCCTTCCAGGTGGCCCCGGTACTCTAGGGCTCCAGGGAGTTCCAGGCCTGAAGGGGGACCAAGGAAACCCCGGCCACACCACAACTGGGGCAGCTGGCCTCCCTGGCAGAGATGGTTTGCCAGGCCTACCAGGCCTACCAGGCCTACCCGGTAAGTTGTGTGTTTCTCTCTTTGGTCTTGAGATCCAGGTGTGATCCAGATTGCAGAACAGTCCTGATTTTTGAGGGAGGGAGCATCTCACAGGTTAGGGACCACAGCGATCAGAGTGTTCACCAAGGAATAGGCAAGTGAGGGCCATCTCGATGATCAGACACTACCTAATGCCTTCTGACTTCGTAGTCATTCCCTTTCCCCCTTCACTGTTCTCAGCCCCTAGGCCTGTGGTCTTGCAGCTCCTGAAGGAGCAGCATTGGCTCTTTCAAGCTTTCCCTGGTCCTCAGGGCTCCAGCGGGGCAGGCTGAGAGTCCAAGAAATGGGAAACCAAGCCTGGATCCTCAAAGTGGCTGCTAAAAGCCTCCACAGGGCTTATTCTCCTTAGGTCATCTACCTGAGTATGAGATTCTAGATTCTAAGAAAAAGGCTAGAAATATGCCCCGCATGTTTCTTTGTAACCTGCAACCCCTGACCACTGCAGCTTGTACCCATCTCCTCTTTTGTCCTAAGAGGACTTCCTGGGATAGACATGGGGACTGCTGAGTTGCTGAAGCTGCCTCGGTTATTCCCATATCCCCAGTGTCTAGTCCAGTGCCTAGAACATAGTAGACATCCTATAAGTAGTAGTAGTAGAGAGAATTGAGCCAACAGAGTTTGGACTTGCTACAGACTTTGGGTCCTTGTCTTGGATTTTTGGGGGGAAGGGTGTCTCTGCTCTGGTGGTTGGGGCTCAAGGACCCTTGGTGACTGAGCTGCTATGCTGAGTCACATGAGCCCAGGCTCCTGTAAGTTGCCAATCTTTTATGTTTTTTTTCCCTAAAGGTCCAGCATTTGAGACGGGAACTCTACAGAGCACAGAGCCAGGGTTGCCTGGTCTCCGAGGAGAACGAGGTCCAAAAGGAAACCCAGGCCTCAAAGGAATCAAAGGTGATTTTGTCCCCTTAGGTTTCTTTGTTCCCCAAACTCCCTGGAGAAGGCCCTCTGGGAAGAAGCAAACTAACAGCCTTGGGAACCTGAACAGGACGAATCCTGGATCTTGCGTGGGAATGTGATTATACGACTGTTGGAAGTGCTATATTTGGAGCTGTAAGACTGAGGCTGGCGGTCGAGGTCACACAGGACAAAGTGGCCCCCAGGCTACTCTACCTGCCCCCTCCACCTGCAGAAGCTACTCTGCACATTCTGCAGCCCCTCTCAGTTTGCAAGGCCAAGGCAGGAAGTTACTTATGATTACCTTCAGCCTGAAGGAGAGGTCAAGACCTGGAACTCTGAAAAAGCCAACTGGCTCCAGGAAAACAACTCCGATCCCCACAGATTGACTGAAGGATTGATTGATTGCCCCAGCCTTCGGCTGCCTTGCACTTTCCATCTTTCTGTTGTCTTTGGGTCATTCCTCCATTTCATACTCTGAGGGGCAGATGCTAAAGTGCAAATAAATCACTTCATTATAGTTCCAGCCCAGGGCAGGGTGGAGGAAGAGGTGAAAGTACTGGCTGAAGAGAGGTTTGGGTATACCTGGGGGTTTCAGGTACCTGAGATCTCTCCTGTTCTCTCAAGGAATTTACAGCTCTCCTCGACCTCAAACAGAAAGGTTTTAACTCACTCCTCTCCTTTCTCATTGCCCTGTCATAAAATGGCACTACCTAAGTATAGGAGCTAGTTCAGAAATTTTTGAAAGCCCCATCTCTAATTTTTAGATCCAGGGAAGATGGTTGAGGGCAAAGGATATTAAATTTCAAGTCTCGACCTAGGATGTCAACTTTGGCCCTTCCCTGACTCACTGCAGAGCTAGTGTGCTTCTTGATACCATTCTCATACTTAAAAACAGGGCCAACTCTGATGCCTCCCCTCCTATATTCCCATGGGACCAGAAGGTTTTTCTCTCTCCCTCTCTCTCTCTCTCTCTCTCTCTCTCTCTCTCTCTCTCTCTCTAAGTCTGGAATAGTGATAGTGATTCTCAGGTGATTCACTGGACATGAGAATCACCTAGGGGAAATTACTACCAATTAGATTCTTGGACCTGGCCGCCTGAGAGTCTGACTGATTGGACCTGGGGTGAGGCCCAGCAAGCTGCCTTATAAGCAAGCATCCCAGGTGACTCAGGCAGGAGGTCATGGATCACACTCGAGAAATGATTATTTGGAGAACAGGCTGTTCTTTCAGAGTTTCAGGGATTATCGCTTTTCTAAAGGTAGGAAGAGGCCCTTCAGGATCTTAGGGAAACTCAGAGTCACCTCTGTTGATCCAAAGTCTCATTTCCTAGACCAGAAGCATGGAAGGTATAAGTGGCTGGGCTATAGTGCTAGTGACTCCTTGCTATCTCTTCAAAGATGCTTTGCTGAAATCTCTGTCATCGATTTATTGGGCATTTGTCTCTGTGTACAAAAGACAGGGGAAAGACATTCTGGTGAATAGTATGTTCAAGTGGCTTGGATTCCGGACTCTCAGTTGGTTAGTGTAGGTCAGTGGTTCTCAACTCTGGCTGCACATTAGACTCACTGATGGCTGGGCTCCACCCCAGAAGACTGAAATCCAAATCACTAGCACAGATGTACTTTGATGGAAAGTGAACCTAGTTCATTCGAGTCTGTTCTCCGCAGGCCTTCTGATTTCCTCCATGGAGCTGTTCAGGTCACGAATTACCGCTGGCAGGTCTTCCTTCTTCTTGGAAAGATGGCCCACTTAGATTAATGTTGTCTTTTTTTTTCCTCCAGGGGACTCTGGTTTTTGTGCTTGTGATGGTGGTGTCCCAAACATTGGACCACCTGGGGGGCCAGGCCTACCTGGACCACCAGGTCTCCTGGGCCTTCCGGGCCTGAAAGGAGCAAGAGGAGATCCAGGCTTTGGGGGTGCACAGGGCCCATCAGGGGATCCAGTAAGTCTTACCAAACTTTGGCCCTGAGGGAGCAAATGGGAGCTTTTAAATGCCCCTCACTCCTCACCAATCACTTTCCTAAAACACATAAAAGAAAGATGGGGATGAAGCAGACCTTCAAGGTTTTGATCCATAATATGAAGAAGTCTATCTAGGTATCTTGAAAGTCCCTTTCTGCTTTAACCTACCTATGTTCCCTCCCTTCCTCCCTCCCTTCCTTCCACAAAATTATTTACATTTGCCTAGAACTGTGCCAGGCCCTGAACACAAGGTTCCCATCCTCAAAGATTTCAAAATTTAGAAAGGGTAAGGAAATAAATGGGCAATTATAATCCAAGATGACGACATAATCCAGTGTCCAGAACTGTGCCATAATGTACCCACGGACCTGTTTTAGGTCAGACCTATGCGAGGCGCCAGAATCCTATGAAGTCTGCGTCTCCTCATCATTCCCTTCTGTCTTTTTGTCAGGGTGTATTTGGGCCTCGAGGTCTGGAAGGCCCCAAAGGAAAGAAAGGGGAAGCGACTCTCAGTACAGGATCAGGGATGCCAGGAGATCAGGGTGATCCTGGTCTCCAGGGGCTCCCTGGTGAGACAGGAGCCCCAGGCAAGGACGGAGTACCAGGTTTACCAGGCCTGCCGGGCTTTCAGGTAAGTCGATTGTTCCTGGGTAAATAGTGCTGTAAATCCTCACACCTGACTTGGCAGGTGGGCGGGTGGGGAGTAGCTGATGGCTACTTCCTGCCTCTGCCACTGACACTTTTGTCTCTGTGCTTTTCCTTTCTGTGAAATAGGAATCTGTTTCTCAGAATGGGTCATTGGCTCACTTGATAAACGCTAGTGACAACTGACCACATCACTTAAAATGTTTCAGCTTCTGAGGAGCTTTCCATTGCAAGTAATCCAGCTGCTTTCTATGACCCCCCCCCCACCAGAGTTGTCCTTTCCCCTCACCCACACCAATCTAGAACCTTTTGCATTATCAGATCACTCAGGGTTGACAAGCTTCATTCCTATTAACTCGACTCAGAAGAATTGATTGGAAAACTAGAGTGACAGAGAATTTTAACCAAAAAATAAAGCCCTGCTCATACTGGTTAGGTGTTTCCTTCCTATGGTCAGAGGGCTCTCCAGATAAGTCTCTTAAGTAATGATTCATCCTTTCCTATGTGTTGTCTAGGGTGATGGTGGACAGGGCTTCCCAGGTGAAAAGGGGTTACCAGGACTTCCTGGTGAAAAAGGCCGCACTGGTCCAATTGGCCCCCCAGGAATTGGGCTACCAGGATCTTCTGGACCTCGTGGGCTTCCTGGAGATAAAGGAGTAGATGGATTCCCAGGGCAACCAGGCCCCCCTGGGATTCCAGGTGAGTCAGGGAATATCAGATGGCTTTGGGCTTGGAAAACTGACTCCTTGAGGGTAGATATGACCCAGATGCGTGGAATGTGTCATAAGAAGGCCAACTGGAATCACTACTTTCAATCCTCTTGAGGGTTTTCATGTGGAAAAAGGATCATACTGTGGTACAGTTACACAGAACAATATAGATTTCAGCCCTACTAAGTGAAAAACTTCCTAACAGAGCAGTCTGAAAGTATAACAGAATGGCCTTGGGAGGTTATGAGCTCATAATCCCTGGAAGATTTCAAGCAGAAGCTGGATGACCATTTATTACAAGTGCCATGGAAGGAATGAGTGGAAATTGGACAAGAAAGGTATCCTCTAAGTTGTATGGTAATATCATCAGTAGGGAAGAACCTTTCCTTAATTCATGAGATCTCAGATTGAGAAGAGACCCTAGTTCTGTCTAGTCTGATCTCCATTTCATACCTTAAATCCCTCCCATTTATATAACTTCTCTTTCTTTTTCTTTTTTTTTTTAACATCTTTATTGGGGTATAATTACTTTACAATGGTGTGTTAGTTTCTGCTTTATAACAAAGTGAATCAGTTATACATATACATATGTTCCCATATCTCTTCCCTCTTGCGTCTATAACTTCTCTTTCTACTTGAATTTTAGTAATCATAATGAGTGACAGCCCTGCTTATAGATCAAGGTACTATGCTATTAACTTGCCTTCTTGCATACAGCTAGAACAGTTCTCCATCCTAACTTCTACGTTTCCACAACTTCTATGTTCCCATTAGTGGTACCACACTTCCTGTAGTCGTCTGAAGTTTGAAAACTTGAAATTCATCTCATATTCTTCATTTGCAATGCCTCTTATCTTTGTCCCTTCTTCTTCTTGGTATTAAGCTCATTATCTCATGCCTAGCTAACACCTATATGCTTGTTGGAATAGATGGATGGATGGATGAATAGATAGATGGATGGATGGATGAATAGATGGATGGATGGATGGAAGAATGACAACTTCCTAAGTAGTTTTTCATTTCCTACCTCTAGACTTTCCCCACTCAATTCCACTATGAACACTGCTGCCAATTTAATAATCTGTAAAGAGCTGATTCCATCATGTTACTCCCCTAGTCCAAAGCCACAAATGTTCTCTACTAAATAGAGGATAATGTTGAAACTCCTCAGTCTAGAATTCAGAAGTCTCCAAACATGGACACAACCAACCTTTCTAACCTGACTTTATCTCATACTCTTCATGATTAAAACAAAACAAAACACTAAGACAACTGTACCTTTCACTGTCCCCATAAACAATATATTCATTTCTAACTCCACGATTTTGCCCATGTTGCCTTTTTCTTGAATACTCCTCCTTTTCTCTATGTACTCACATCCCATCCAACTTTCAGGCTTCGATATAGGCCCTAATTCTTCCACTAAGCTTTCTCATGACCCCTATGGTATGTCTTTGCCAGTTAGATTACATATTTCCTTCCATTAATGCTTTTACTTTTTCCAAATGCATTGCAAGCCTCTGGATACTAAGGAAGGTGAGTAATCCTTTTCAGTGTTTCTCAACCTGCCTAGTATAGTGCAGTGTTCCACAGGAGACTAATATACATTTACAGAGGAAAGGGCCTTTTCCATAACCAAGGAGCTTTTTCTTAGACCTATTTCTCCTCTTTCCACCTCGTCACCTTGAAGAATTACAAAAAAAGAAGACAGATACCAGGTCTTGTAAAAATTTATTTCTTTTAAAATGTACTTTTGTGAATTGGTCTAATAAGGATTACAGTACAAGTTAAAAATTGGTGATTCAGGATTCTTAAACCCAAGTCAGTATTTCAGTCCAAGTCAGTATCCCCATTAAGGCTGTGAGGAATTGTGTCAAACAAAACCATTCGGCCTTTTGGAAGTCCTGGTGTCAGCTATAGCTTTGCTTCCAGCTCTGTTCCCAGAGACATTATTCATGGTCATTCCACCGCCCCTCCGCCAATCGGGTCTTCGTTCTAGTTCAACCCATTTTGCAGGCAACTAGGTTTTAAACTGCGTTATATTAACATGGTGCCTGTAAACTTAGATATGCTCAAATCTGGATATTATCAACATTCCAACTGCTTGGAAACAGAAGGAAGCCCACAGGAACATTTCTGTCCCAAACTTCACTATCCCTGGACCCAGAAAGTTCTCAGGAAACTAGTGATCTAGAAAGCTATAGCCTGGGAGATGCCTTATGCAGAAAATGTTCTTGTTGCAGTACCAAGACTTTCCAAAAAGTTACTTCAATTAAGAGCATTAGCTTTCTTTTTCTCTCTACAGCCACCAAATATAACTCCTCAAACCTAGCTTTGTTTCCACACAATTGTAAAAACACTTAACTTGTGGGCCCTAAACATTTGCATTATGGCCATTACTGTTGCCATGAAAGATGAAGATGTTGTTCCTAAACGTACTCACTCCAACTGGTCGTGGCTCAGGCTAGGACAGCTACGTTGCCAGGAAAGGGAATGAAGTAATCAGAAGCCTTTCAACCTAATAGTGTGAACTATTACAAATCCTGGGCAAGGAGACAACTGGCTGTTTCCAGAGAGGCTCTGATCCAGATGCTCATAGTAATCAATCACCCTGGTTATCACTGCAGCGGCTACTGTGTCCTTGATCCTGTGTGGATGCCAGCTTTCTCGACTCAGTCCAGACAGGGAATTTGATCGGTGGGCTACAGACGAGACTTCCCTTGGGCCTCAAGGAACTTCTGTCCCGGTTTAATTTTCTTCTTTACTTGTTTGGTCTAGGTGACTGCTGCTGCAGGGAGAAGGTTGGGCAAGGAGACTTAGACACAGAGGGAGGTGAGAGGTAGTTAGGTCTAGAGGTTCTCAAACACCAATGATGGCAACCCCACCCCTTCCTTTTTGCTCACTTAATCTCAGACACTCACAATGGTCTGAGTACCACACTGGAGGCCCGGGCTGGGGAGGGGTGATCCTAAGGCTGGGGTGCAAAGACTCACGCTGACACCGCTGCAAAGTCTCCTTAGCACGCCTCTCCTGGGAGGGAGGACAGAGGAAGTGGGCATGCAGTCTGTGTGAGGGGCTGGCTCCTTCACTGTGCATGTTGATGGCTTGGCTGATCTCTTCCTTGAGCATCTTCACTTATGAACTTAACTGAGGCCATGACTTGCCTTGGGAGGTACCTGGAAGGAGCCACACATGTCTGATATTTATTCATTGGAACCAGAATCAACTGAGATATTAGAAACTTGATAACCAGAGGTGCTTTTTTATTCTGAAGATGAATTTTGTCATTAATGGGGAAAATTCTGAATAACTAGGTCATTTGTTGCACTTATAAAACAGAACAAGGGTAGAGCTGGTTTCTGCTTTGTTGGGGAGAAGGCTCGGAATTCAGGGATGTAAAATAAAAGACAGGAATGTAAAGTAAAAGAGTCAGGTAGCAGTATGACTTGAAGTCCTTACCTTCTCACCATTTTGACCCTCTGCTTGCAATACACAAATGTGGTGTGTTGTACAGGACTGGTCCGAGGCAAAGGGAAGTATGTCCTTGATTTCCTCTGGGTTCTACTCATCTTCCCTTTTCTAAGTATTTTTCCTGCCCTGGAACCTTTCCAGATGCCTGTCCTTGGCCCCATCTTCTAAAGATTTTGTTTTGCTCTGGCTATCACAGGTGAAAAGAATCTATGAAACACATATGATAAATTGAAGATGGATGGCTTCATGTTTGGACCTGGCCCAGAGAGATTTGTATTTTTTTATCCAGTTTGTTTTTTAAGACATAAAGCAATGGAACTACAATGTTTGACCCATTAGAGTCAATCAGCTACTGAAATAGTTGGGGCAGGAGGGTTTTCTGCAGGGTCCCTCTCATGATACCATCTAGCGAGGCAGTTCTTCAGCCTAGTCCAAAGCCGAGCACAGGACTGGCAGCCCTCTCCCCATATAGCATCTCATCCATCATAAAGCATGTTTCCGCAGTGGGGAAATAGCCCTCCAAAATAGCTCCATCATTTCAACATCTGGCAGGATGGAGATGGGTATGACTACCTATGGAGGAAGATCAGGCTTGTGGCCATCTTCCCACCTGTGAAAATATAACTGTAGGAGCCTGAGGTCTAGAAGGCAGAGAGTTGCTGCCCAGGCTACACAGTAGTGTCACTCACCTGACTGAGGTAGAATGCAGGGGATGGCCTTGCGGGGGCTCTTCTGAATACTCCTCCTTAAGTAAGATACTAAAACACTGGTATTCACTGAGCACATCCCAGGGTGCCAGGCGCTGTGCTTAGTGCTGTTAACACTATTCCATATAATCCTCACAAGCACCATATGACGTAAGTAGCTCCAATTTTACACATGAGGCTCAGAGAGGTTGAGTATCTTGCTCATACAACTAGTTAGTAGCAGAACTACGATACGAGCTCAGCTCCGTCTGGCTTCAGAGCCCAACCTCTTAACCAATACATTATACTGTTCAATTCCCAATTTTGATTTAGGACTAGAACAGGTGGGCTAAAATGCCATCAGGCCTTGAAGTTGGAAAATGGAAGCGGGACTGGAGGAGGAATGCTAGCCAGTTCAGTAAGCAGTCTGAATCATAGGTTGTATACATATCTTTAAGAGATGCAATTGGTGATTTCTTTTACGTACAGGCAAAAGCTATAGCAGTTTATTAGAACTGTGGACTCTGGCTTAAAGTAGATCTCAGGGGGTTGTTTTAATGAATAGGCAAGACTGATTTTAATTAGCAGTTGTTTATAAATGGCATTTGAAGGAGCCAACTAACAATTTGGTCACTGGTATCTTATTAAACCTCCCCCCTGTGATCTTACAGACTCTTTATTTGTACTCTGAGTGAGCAAGGAAGAATTTGCCAGGGGAGCGGCTCCGCAGGTCAATTTCAATGTCTTGAATAGTGAAATTGACTACCCCTTCTCCCTGAGTAGCAGAGTTGACAGTTTCAAATGAGGAGCTGAGGGAAGGGTCACTGTCTGCCATGGCCAAGAGAGTGGCCTTCAGTGTTTACCTGGTACAGACATATGGGTCCATCTGACCAAGGACAATCAATAGGTTTCAGGAGATCTCAAATAACACGTGTCAAAAGAACCCAGTGGTTTGGGAAAAGCCTCATTCCAAGAAAAGAGCAGTCATCTGAACTTGAGAGGTGTTGGCTTCAAACACTCCAATCTAGTGATGTGGACATAATAATAACTAACACCAAGCACGCATCCCAGGGAGGGGCTCCATCTGAAGGCAGGGTGAATAGGCAACTGCCGTTTGCTGCTCTTCCTACACAACAGGAAACTTTGTTAGAATGAGATGTCCTGACTTGGACACTAGGGGCATTCGTATCTGTGAGAAATTGCACTAGGAGTAACTCCCGAGAGCTTCTGATGCTACGATTTTTCTGTATGGGCTCCCAGCTTCTGGGTGGGAAGAATAACTTAGCTGTTCCATTCGATGGAATGGGAGTAAAGGCGCATGCTAGGGGGAACTCAGGGGGTTCACCACCTGCTCACATGTTACCATTTACAGGTATCACCTTGCCTTGTATTATTCCTGGGCCATACGGTCCATCAGGATTTCCAGGAGCTCCCGGATTCCCAGGTATGGAATGAGGCCAGAAAAAGCCACTGAGCACACTTGTAAGGGCCATGCACCAAAGGAAGCTGAGGATAGCCTGGTAGCATTTGGGGATCCACATTCCTTCTGAGAGGGCGGCCTTGAGGACTGAGGAAATAGAATGGCTGCTAGAGAGGGTCGTGTGGGGAGGTGAGAATAAGAGAGATTCTCCAAGAGCTTAGAATTTTGTTTGTTTTTCGGCTGCACCGTGCAGCTTGTGGGATCTTAGTTCCCCAACCAGGGATCGAACCCATGCCCTCGGCAGTGAAAGCACGGAGTCCTAACCACTGGACCACCAGGGAATTCCCAAGACTAGGATTCTTGACTGGACGTCACAAATCATAGCTAGCCACACCGACTTTCCTTTCCCCTTACCACTCATATTTGGGTTTTCAGGCCCTAACGGGGCCCGTGGCCTCCCTGGGACTCCAGGCCAGCCTGGATTGCATGGAAATAAAGGGGAGCCCGGAAGTCCAGGATTGGTTCACCTCCCTGAAATGCCAGGTAAGAAAAGGAGCTTCTCCTCACCTGCTTCTCCTTTTGTGTGAGTGTGTGTTCGGATTGTGGTAGCCATCCACCCACTATAGGAAGTTAGGTTTGTGCTCTGGTGTAAGTGGGACGGTTTTGATTTCATACTCAGGCAAGAGAGCTTAGAGCTATAGAATGCCGGCATCTCAGAGCAGTAACGGCCATTTGAGGAGGAAACTGAGGCTCCTATGGAAGGTGACTCACCTGAGATCACAAGGTCACTAGTGATAGAGCCAGGACTCTGCCACATGGTCTGACTGCAAGTTCTATGGCAGTTTCCTGGATCAACTCCTTAAAGGTCAGAGAAGGAGATTCAGATGAGTGAGAGGGAAGTTGTCGTATTTCAAAGACTTCGCTCACACCCTGTCATTCCAACCTGAGCTTCATTGTTCTGCACTGCACCAGTGGTTCTCAAACTGTTCCCTCGGCCAGAAGCGTCAGCATCACCTGGAAACTTGGTAGTAACGCAGTGCCTTGGCCCCTTGGCAGAGTTACTGATCAGAAGCTCTGCGGGTGGGCCCCGCAATCTGGCTTTTCCCAAGCACCCCTGCCCCAGGAGACTCTGATGCACGCTCAGTTTGAGAACCACGCCTGCTCTGCAGCCTGGGGCTCATCTGAGGCCACATTCCCTTGGGCTTATCAGTGCTACAGATCCGTCTGCCACCCAGAAAGAGGGAGGCGTGACTTGGCAGGAGTTAGATGACTCCAGAAGAGACCAGGCCTTTGACAGGAGGTCCCGGGTGTAACCTGTGCTCTTTGGCCACTGTAGGCTCCCCAGGAGCGGGTTGCTGAGCTCTGCCCGCTGAGCTAGAACCTCCTCCAGGGCACACGGGGCAGTGCCTGCCACTGGGCAAGTCTTCCCAGGACCAGAGACTCCTGACCTTTAAGGGAAGCGACACACATTACTAATATGTTAGCTTTTGTAGTAGGGAAAAAACCTGTGTCAGAGTCCTCTCCCCAAACCTATCACTTCTAAACCTCCATGGCCTTTTATTTTTGCCTCTTTACACTTAGGATTTCCTGGACCTCGTGGAGAGAAGGGCTTGCCTGGGTTTCCTGGGCTCCCTGGAAAAGATGGCTTGCCTGGGAAAGTTGGCAGTCCCGGCTTCCCAGGTCCCAAGGGAGCCCCTGGTGACATCATTGGTGCTGAAAATGGTGCTCCTGGGAAGCAAGGCCTACAGGGACTGCCAGGAGACAGAGGATTTCCTGGAGACTCTGGCCTTACAGGACCCAAGGGTGACTCTCTTTGCCCCACTTATCTGACAGTCTACAGAAAACCTTTCAGTAACTGCTATACTTGCATGAATACCTGCGTGACTCTGGGGTGATGGATTAATTAGGGGCTTGAAATGAAAAGTCATTGTGTTCTGTCCTTCCCTTTGTGGAACTTTTTCTTAAATCACCTGCGTCCATTCTCCTGTCTTAGTAATTCCAGAAGTATCTATAATCCATAGTCAGATTTCTTGCAGAGCCTGTGATGAGCCACAAGGCTTGAGCTGACAAGACAGTGGCCCGTGGGGTACATCCTGGGCAGGCTCTTCCGCTGGAAGTTGGTTTGGTAATCGGTCCCTGCTATCAGTCCAGGCTGTAATTGTCTGGCCCTTCCTTTCCTTAGGTTTGCTTGGGAAGTCGGGCTTGCTGGGCCCCAAAGGTGATCGGGGCAGCCCTGGAATACCAGGCCGCGCAGGACAGCCAGGCCCCCGGGGATCTGATGGTCTATTCGGCATCAAGGGCAAACCCGGGCTCCCAGGAGCACCAGGCTTTCCAGGCACTTCAGGTAGGTCCTTCGGAGGAGGAGCCCCATCTTGACAGACTTAAGCTAAGCCCTCCCCTCCGCCCCACCCCCACCCCCACCGCAACCCGGTGCCCTGAGGGGCAGTAGCAGCAGTGTGACAGGGTCAGAGTTGACAAGGAGACTGACTTTCCTAACCTCTCAAGTCGCCCTCGCAGTGCCAAGCCAAACCAATCGCTGCAGTTTAGCCTCCAAAATGTGACCCCACAGTATGCTCATTCCCCGCCCCTCCCCCATGGCCTCCGTCCCCCTTTTCAGGCTTCAGCCTCCCTCCTGCCTTCCTGCCCTCCTTGTGCAGGTGGGCCTCGCCCCTCTCCACCGCCCTCACTGGGGCCGGGCGAGGAGCTCAGGCGGAGAGGGTGACCACCGTGCTGGCAGCCTGCCTCTCGGGCCAGCAGGCCTCTGAGGACCCAGGGCCAGAGTGTCTTTCACTCCACAGCGGGGCCTGACGCCCCCTGGTTCCAGCCTACCGTCTGCAGCTTGCCTTTTTCTCACACCCCCCTCTTCACCCTGCTGTCCGCCCCGACTCCCAGCCACGTGACTGAAGTTGAGTTTTTACAGAGCCACTAATATCTTTTTTATCCCCTTTGTCCTTCTGTGTTTCTGGGGTCTTCACATAGGCTGTCCAGGTGAGAAAACAGCACACAAGCTCACAGACTAACACTCCCACTAGCTTGGCCTCTTGGAGAATTATCTTACTATACACTATAACCTGGCAAGGCCAGGGGTCCCTGAACTCATGCTGTGGGGTTGGCCCCCATTGAATTTCCTTCCCTTGTTGTGGAATCCCCTTCACAGCCTCCCATTAGAATCCTGGGGCTCGCAGCTACTTGATGCTTTTCAATCCATAGAAGGCCAAGTCAGCCATTCATTTAGGTCCTTGGGGGCCCAAATACCTCTGTCGTCACTCATTTAATCCTTTGGTTTTTTAATTTCCTTGCTTTGTACCTGAACATTCCACTTTGGCAGCAGCTCAGGAGCTTAATCCCATTGAGCAACTTAAAGCCTGGTGAAAGAAGTTTCAGAATACCTAGGATACCAGATGGGCCTTGGGGATTTCTACAGTACTTGGCACTAGGGGGTCTTTCAACCCTAATGCCAAGGAACTGGCTGACTTAACTGCTTGCATGAGGGATTAAAAGGGCAGCCCTGTATCCATGGCTCCCTGGGAGGCTGAAACAATGGCTTGGCTTTAACCTCTACTTCACCAATTGGCTCAGGAAACAGCCATTGTGGAGTGATTCAAACTGGAAGTACCAGGAAACTAGAGTCCAGTTGCCACCCTGGCTTCCCAGAGCTCCATTCAGAGGCTAAAGTGTGAACCACATTCATGAAGGGGGGAGAGTTATCATCAGAAGGGGTTTGCTCCCCCCCCCCCGCCATCTACAGTGCCATGTTGAAAGAAGTTGCCATTGGCAGGGCGCCCTGGGTGGTAGGTGCTAATGCTTCAGCCAGCTAAGAACTCTGCCTGTTAGCAGCCTGCCTAAGCCATTGTTAAAGGGCAGTTTATAAACGCCAACAAGCCAACCAACCAGAAGCCATGGGAATGGGCAGCGGCCCAGATCTGGACAGTCTCACTTGACAGCTGTCCTGTGTTCTCTCCTGTACTGATTCAGGACATCCTGGAAAGAAAGGTCCAAGAGGCGATATAGGTCCCCCTGCATCAGCTGGAAAGAGAGGCCTGCCTGGGCTGAAAGGCCTTCCGGGATCTCCAGGGCTAATTGGCTTTCTGGGGAACTCCGGCTTGCCAGGGGCCACTGGACTGCCAGGCCTGCCAGGTCCGAAGGGTAAGTGAAGGTATCAGGAAGGCACCAATGGGGGCCAAAAAGGAGCTGCCGTGCTGCCCAGCTCGCCCCCTCCCTCCTCTCTGCCTGGGAGAGGGGAATGGGGAGGGAGGTGGGCAGGGCTTTTTTGGCAAGATAGTTGGACAAGGCTAGTGCTAAAGGAGGAACCCCACCCAAGGTGATTCGCCTTCCCTGCCTGCTGGGTGGATCACTGGGCTGAATAGCATGGGCAGGGAGCCCAAGACAGGAACAGCCACACCAAGGTTACTCATTTGCACAACTTCTACCATAGAGCCTGATAGCTCTCAATTCCTGTGACTGTCCTGCTAGACATCAGAGGTTGGGCAGCGGGGGAAAGTGACTGGTCCAAGGTCACACAACTGGTTAGCAACAGCACCAGGCTAGAGCTCATCTCCCTGCCTCCTGGCCATAGGCTTTTTTTATTCCTCCTGTGCCAAACATGAGCTCTAACTTGGCAAATCATAAGAGAGGTTCCCACCTCTTCTTTCCTTTCTGGTGCTTAGTACAATGTCCCTCTTCAGGGAAGTAGCATAACATGTATTGACTAAGAGCTTGAGCTTTGGGGTTAGAGAAGCTTGGGTTTGAATCCCTTCTCTGCAGCTTCCTAGCTGTGTGACTTTGGGTGAGTTAATTAACGTCTCTGAGCTTCCATTTTCTTATATGTCAAACAGGGATAATAATAGAAGTTCTTGTTTCTCAACAGGTGAGAAGGGGTCTGTTGGACTGATAGGTTTTCCAGGGATTCCAGGTCTCCCTGGTATTCCTGGTGCAAGTGGATTAAAGGGAATTCCTGGGTCGATGGGAAGAGTTGGACCATCTGGACAGGCTGGTAGCCCTGGTGAAAAAGGTGAGCTGGGGAATCGAATTCTGGAATTGCCACCCATGCTTCCCAAGGTACATCTTGTTTATCAACTTTGTCATTCCTGTGGCTTATACCAACCCTGTGTTAGATAATAATATTTGAGGTTTCTGAATGAAGTCCTTTTAAACCAAAAGACCTAATCACTCTGAGTTACTACTGCGCGTTAGAAGCCTGGACACACATTCCCGATGCTCAACGGAGAAGGGTTTTGAGTAGGGTCTAAAGTTGCAGGTGGACCTTGAGCTTGTCAAAGGAGGGAGAGGGCGTGCACATTAACGCAAAGTTTGGGAAACAGGGGCGGGGAAGAAGGTGGAAAAGCCCAGAAAGGGGGCCTGGGGTGGGGCCGGAAGAGCTGATATGAGCGGTCAGCCCGTGCCTGACCTCGTGTCTAAGCTCCCGCTCACACGGCTCTCATGATCTCCATCCCTGCAGGAGACAGAGGTGACCCGGGGCCAGTCGGAGTACCGAGCCCCAGACTTCCAGTGCTGAACCTGCACTTCACAGGAGACAAAGGCTCTCAGGGCTCACCTGGATCCATCGGATTTCCTGGGCCCAGAGGTGCTGGGGCAGGGAATGGACAGGAGAAATGCCCGAGACAGTTTTTATGACCAAATTCAACTTCTTTCCTGAGAAAAGGCCCCACAGAACAAGAACCCCCAGAGCAGCAGTATGGGTGGCAGCTGGGGATCCACGGAGGCTGCCTTCCCTGGGCCTGAGGGGGGCCTGTACTGTGAGCCTGCCAATTTTCATTGCCACCGTGGAACTCCGTTTTTGAACCACGGGCGGCTGTATCCCTGGAAGGGCCTGGCAGACAGTGGGGATGGGCACTGAGTGGCTTTCCCAGTGAGGCACCTCCCTCTATCCCCACTCCTCCCCCTAAGCTAACTGTCCCCAAGCTTGCGCTTTGGCCGCCTGTGACCCAGGGCACGTGCACCTTGGGGAGAAGACTTTCTCTTGCCTAGAGTCTTTCCCCAAGACTTTTGCCTCTTTCCCAGGTGACAAAGGAGAGGCTGGCAGCCCTGGGCCACCAGGCTTGCCTGGAGCTCCTGGCTTCCCCAGCCTCATCAAGGGACTTAGTGGGAGACCAGGCTCCCCTGGCTCCGCAGGACTACGGGGCTTACCCGGCCTGAAGGGGTCCCCTGGAATCACAGGTTTCCCAGGAATACCAGGAGAAAGTGTGAGTCTGCCCACCTCTTTATCTCCCCACCAGGGAATCGCCTCCATAGCAGGGGGATGTGTTCCTATTGCCCACCTTTCTGATCCCAGCCCACTTCCCAGCCCTCTTGCCCAGCTCCCTCCCCCAGCTCACCCCAGACAAGGCCCCTCCTTGAGTCTGCCAGGTCTTCTCACCCTTTCCCAAACATCCCCTCTTCCTTCCGGGGCCCTTGTTCACCTATCTTCCCCCACGTGGCAGAGCGTCCTCCTCAAAATTGCTGACTACCTGCCTATCCTTCAGGCCCCAGCCCAGGCACCCGCCCCTCCAGGAGTCCCTGAGCTCCCACCCTGCTGGCACCCTACACTTCTCACTGTTTACACTTATCCTAGTTGGTTCTGTGTGGGTCTGATTTCCTCGATGAGACTGTTAGGACTTGAGAACAAGAACCGCCTTGCATGCTTTTTGGCCTGCATCCCACCGCCAGCATCCCACGTTGAGTTTGGGTCAGCAGAAGAATTCGGTACAGACTATTTGATGTTTTGATTTCAGAAAGGTCTTTGCCAGTTGTTGCCTCTTGTGGAGACAACAAAGACTCAAAACCAGCTTCTCTGGGTTCTTAAAAGTTTGGGTGGTAGAGTAGGCTTAGCAATGAGAAGACGTAGGCTTGAATCTCAGCTCCATCACTCATTAGCCCTGTGATTTTGTGCGTATCGCTTAACTTGCCGGAGCCTCGCTTTTCTCATCTGTTAAAAATGGGAATAATTTCCAAACCTTCTTCAGACCATAGTGAGGGTTAAGTGAGCTGATGTGTGTAAAGCAGTTACGTTGTATTTGGCACATGGTAGGCTCTGAGTAAATAGTAGCAATAATAGTAGTAGTATTGAAGGGACTAAATAAACTGTATCAAAGGACACCTGTGTTCCCTGCAGACAAAGTCCCTGTCCTTTAAAAGCGTCAATCCAGCTTGTGGAGAGAAAACACCACACACACACACACACACACACACACACACACACACCTGAAGCAATTGCAAAATAAACAATTCTCAACCTGCTACTTACACACTAGGAAGGATAGAATCAAAGTGGGACAGCGTTCTGGGAGGGGTCCCAGCATGAGCAGAGGCTCAGAATAAGTAGATATGGCAATACGCAGAAGAGGCCAGGTGAATGCAGGGGGTGTCCTGGGTCGTGGTCCAGTGACCAGAGTGACCCAAGTTGGACTCCTACCCAAGGCATTAGGTAGCGTATGTCCTTACTGGGTACATCTCAAATGAATCAAAACCATACCAGATGCCAGGGAAAGAACTGTACCAATGGCAGCTGACACGCCCATTTCCCAGACTCAGATAGTGTGTTGGACATTCGCCAGTGAAGGCAGTTTTTCTTGTGAAAATCACGGAAATATTAGACCAAATTCAGACTCCAGTACCTGTATGCATACAGCCCACTACCTGGTGGCAGAAAGACTCTGTTCCTTGTGAAACCTGTGGCAGAGAGCTAGCCCCACGTTGGTGAGGTCACACTTGTTCTCGTGCATAATGGCTCCAGAGCTTTGGCATGGGCAGTGATAGCCAACTGTATGTAGAGCAGATCAAATGCCTGGCCTGACTGTTAAGTTTCGTATTTTCTAAGAGACTTGCTAGAACATTCACACCTTGATTTCCCAAGGTACCAATTTTGATAGGCATTGGGAAGTTATGAATGACAAGACCAGGATTACTCTGCAGATCGAATCCCTCCCCTATAACCCGTAAATACGCATTTCCGCCCCCTTGCTCATCACCTTCCCCTCTGCAGGATGCCCCCCACCCGTTTGCCCCTGCCACAGACCACTCGATGGACATCTCTCCAGCAGTGGCTCAGGGAAGGGAAGGGGAAGAGAGGGTGGGAGGCCCTGAGCGCTGGGCAGAAATACTGACTCCCGTCTTGCTTTGAAGGGTTCACAGGGTCCCAGTGGAGCTCCTGGGCTCCCAGGAGCATCTGGTCTCCCAGGTTTAAAAGGTAAGGAGCATTTTCCCCTTTAATGTGTTTTTCCAGAGCAAGGTGGATTTCTAACAGGCCCAGGGCTCTCCCTGGGGGAGACATTGTGTTTCGAGGAAAAGGAATCGATTTACATTTCCCCTTCGGCTGAACCCCCTTTGCAGTCTTTGTTCCTCAAAGATATGCGACAAACAGTGGTTTGACCCAGCTGCCTTCCAGACTCAGCAGCAGAGGAGAACCTCAGCTCTAGACAGTCTCCTCTTCTGGTGATGTTTTAGGGCCCCTCCTCTCATCTTCTCTGACCATACTGAGCCTAGTGATGTGTTTCCCAATGGAGATATGCTGCATGTAGCAGCATTTCATGCCAATTGTCTGGAAGCATCCCAGCCCTTCATTGGGGCATAAAAGCATAACCTTTTACCCGGTGGGTAACTGTGTCAAGGAGCCTCTCTGGCTATGATTTTTTTTCCCTCAAAAGATCTATGTGCTGCAAATTGAGCTGTAGCTTCTCCTGACCACTTGAACAATGTCTTGATATCCCCAGGAGATCAAGGCCAGACACTTGGAATTTCTGGTAGCCCAGGACCCAAGGGACAACCTGGGGAGCCTGGTTTCAAAGGTAAGGCTACTGCACTTTTGTCTCCCATGTCTCACAAACTCCTCAAAACTGAGGATCAGAAGGAATTTTGGAGGCCAACACCAAGTTCTGCAACTTCTATGCAGTGCAGAAAAATTCCTACCTGACATGTATCCACTTAGAGGCAGTCAACAGTTTTCCCAAGCAAACCAACCTACTTTTCCTTCAAGACTCACAGACTTACGGGATAAGTCTCTAAGACCTTTAAGATAATGGTGTCCTCCCCCTTAGTTTTTAGTTAAACTAAATACTTCGTGAACATTTCCACCCATTGCTCCTACTGCTGGGAACACTCAGAACAAGTTTACTTACTTTTCAATTGGGAAGCATCTTTCAAATATGAAGACAGCTGTCACAATCCCTTTCAGAGTATCTTTGTTGGATCCAGCTCCCATGGCAACTCAAAATGGCTTCACCTTCCTGCTCCCCCTCTCCCGTGGAGGAACACACTGCCTGAACTGTGGCCTGATCACTCCTCAGCATTTTTCTTGATTTTGTAGGTGTGAAAGGAAAAGATGGACCAGTTGGTGATGTGGGTTTCCCAGGAAACAAAGGTGAAGATGGGAAAGTTGGTATTTCTGGAGATGTTGGCCTTCCTGCCTCCCCAGGTACCATGCCACATGACAACTTTACTCTGAAAAAGTTCAGATCAGCTTCAGGTCACAACCCCTTCTGAACTTCTGCCTTGTTTTCACTTTTAGGACTCCCCGGGGTTGCAGGCATGAGAGGAAATCCAGGACTTCCAGGTTCTTCAGGCCACCCAGGGGCAGCTGGGCCCCTGGGCCCCCCTGGCCTAATAGGAACCAAAGGTATGAGAGTTGGGAGTAGGCAGTGGGGAAAAGGGTCCTTTCCTCAAAAAAAGGATGGCAACTACTTTTTCTTAGGAGACCCTAGCTGGGATTAAGCCGTATCCAGGGGAGTCATTGACTGGGTTTCATGAGGGATAACAGGAAAGGAGGAAGAAGAAGAAGAAAGGAGTGCAAACGTGAATGGGAAGAGGAGAACATGGGATCCATGGAGAGCAGAGTTGGGAAGGAAGGTTGTTGCCCTGGCATATGTAGCCTTTTTCTGACTTAGAGATTGGGCAGCAAGTCTCTGGGAGCTGGCAACTCAAGGTCTTGGCATTGCCACTCTGATTTCTTCTTGAAGATACCTCATTATCTAGCACCCTGCTCTTAGGCTATATTGGTCTCTAATAAAAGGCAGGAAGACTTAGGGTGGAGGGTGGAGACTAGGTGTGGTCCAGTCTCCCTTAGGGCATTAAATAATGCCTCAAGAGAGACCATGACCTTTGAAATGAGGACTTTGCAGTGTCCCTGGGGGCAGGACCTTTTGCTGACCCTTCATGATTCAGAGCTGCTGGAGCCATTTCTGATATTCTCTCCCCTCAGGTTTCCCTGGACTTCCTGGTTTACATGGACTGAATGGGCTGCCAGGAACCAAGGGAACCCATGGAACTCCAGGTAAGCAAGACCCTCAAAGGCATAGAGGAGAGCACTTGCTCTTCCGGAAGCCTGACAGAGGCTGGCCTTGAGTTCTTGACTGTGGTGTATCCCATATCCTCAGACTCCTAGGTCTCCTTGCCAGCCCCCAATTTGGGATGCCTTGATGTGGGGAAGAAGGAGGATGGGGTTCGTCCTTCTACCCGAACGAGCTCTCCTTCCTGTCATTTCAATCCTCAGCCTCCGGTGTCTGTCAAGCAGGCCCCCTGCAAGTGAGCTATAGGCACAAAGGTCTCACCCCACTGACTTCTGTCCCCACATCTCTCTGCATCTCTTCCTAGGACCTAGTATAACCGGTGTGCCTGGGCCAGCTGGCCTGCCTGGTCCCAAAGGAGAAAAAGGTTCTCCAGGAATTGGCATTGGAGCCCCAGGAAATCCAGGCGTGAGAGGACCAAAAGG
Source organism: Grampus griseus (assembly GCF_964374135.1). Taxonomy (NCBI): domain Eukaryota; kingdom Metazoa; phylum Chordata; class Mammalia; order Artiodactyla; family Delphinidae; genus Grampus; species Grampus griseus. The sequence goes on along the minus strand of NC_138999.1, from coordinate 93,406,925 downwards.
TAGCAGGGGTAAGTGAGCCCAAGTCAGGCTTGGCTGGGCAGCCAGGGTTGGGGTTTCTTTAGGGCCATGTGGCTTACAGGGATGAGCAGTGCATGTCTTTGCATCTCTGGGAATCTCAGAACCCAGTGGAACTGACCACCGACAAAAAGAGGGTAGGCTACACTTAGGGCTTTCCTGGGAAGGAGTGTCAGAGAGCAGTTCAGTGAGTCCCACCCCCCCAGCCTCCAGGTTCCCTCCCACTCTCCCTTATTAACCTCAGGGCCTCTCTTTCTCACTTGGCCACAGCCTGGGTTTAATGGTCCTGAGGGACTGTGCTTGTCCACTTAGCGAGTGGTTTACCAGAAGTTCCTTGGTGTCCAGTGCGGTTGGTAGTCCCAGGGCCCTGGAACGACAGTGTGGCTGCTGGAAGGAGCCCAGGTCTAAGAGGATAAATGTCTCCCTAGGACAGGCATACAGCAAGCACTTGATTAGGATTTACTAGGTTTACTAGAAATCCGGTTTCGTCTTAATCTCGGCCCCTGACTCATCACATAGTCTGAAGTCCCTTTCTGAGCCCCCATTTCCCCACTTCTCAAATAGTGTGAATGAATTCTGATTCATTAACTCTCCTTAGAAATGTTCTGGAGACGCATATACCTCCCACTCAACGTAGAACAAGAAATGAATTTAGTGTAGTATCACAGCTAAGAGTATGGGCTCTGAAGTCAGACTGCTGGATTCAAATTCCAGCTCTCCCTCTCCCTAGCTACATGACCTTGAACAAGGAAGTTACGTGCCCCTCCATCCCAAAGGAACGTGGGTTTCCTTTTCCATAAAAGGTGAATAAGAGAATCTACCCCATAGGTTTGGTGAGGAATCAATGAGGGGTGAGGTAATGTATATGGAATCACTTAGCACAGTGCATGGCACATAGTAGTTGGTCAAGAAACACTGGCCATTCTACCATCACATGTTACCTGGGGAAATCATGTTTTCAAAATGTTCTGTTCCTTATAGTTCTGGGGCCTGATGTCCCACCACATTATTTTATGTGTTTATGTGCATGTGTGTGTAGGTTTTCCAGGAACTATATTCATGCATTAATTCATTTCCAGCTGCATTTTATATTGGGGCATCTGCTATCTCTGTGTTTACTCTTTCCTTTGTCTGGACCAACCTGTACTTTTCTGAAAGCCAGCAGCTTCTTCAGAGTGAGGCCTCCAACAGGGTCTGAGCCTGTAGGGAGGTTGTGTGGCTTCTTTGGCAGGAGATAGAGAAGAAGGGTCCTGGGTGGAAGCACAGGCACGATGCCTGTTCTGTTTTTAAACCTTGACTATGAATTCCTGGTCATTAAATTATTCATTGCCTTTGGCTATCTGAGGAAATAAAATCACAATTACAAATGCAGTAAACAGCACATGTCAAGGTGGATACATTTCAGGCACATAATGGAGAGGGGGAAGAAAAGGAAGTTGCACAGGAATATATTTGGTATGACTCCAACCAATATGTTGTTTAGGGATACAAATATGCATGGTCAAACTGTGATGAAAAGGGAATGATGAACACAAACTTCAGGAGTGGTTGCCTCTGGGAGGGAGGGAAGGTGGTGGAATCTGTGAAGGGCATGCAAAGAAATTCAAAGGTATCGCTATCTTCTTTTCCTTAAATTGGGCGGTTGGAACACAGATGTTCATTGTATCTGGATGATTTTTTAACATATGATTTATAAATATTCTTCTGTTCTTCTCAATGTCTAATTAAAAAAATTTGTTTTAAAAGAATATAGGGGGCTTCCCTGGTGGCACAGTGGTTGAGAGTCCGCCTGCCGATGCAGGGGACGCAGGTTCGTGCCCGGTCTGGGAAGATCCCACATGCCGCAGAGCGGCTGGGCCCATGAGCCATGGCCGCTGGGCCTGCGCGTCCGGAGCCTGTGCTCCGCAATGGGAGAGGCCACAACAGTGAGAGGCCCGCGTACCGCAAAAAAAAAAAAAAAAAAAAAAAAAAGAATATAGGAAATCCCCAACAGGAACCGAATCTCAGATTTGATTAAAGAAATCAGTGTACAATGAAGATTTACCCCCAAGAAAATTTCCTAGGAACAATCCCCATCCCTACAATACCTTCATCTAAATAACATTAAATTAGGCCAAACATTTTCGTATTTGCACTAAATATTGAGAGGCTGCATTCATATATTGGAGATTTTTTTTCTTTAGGTCTCTGACAATAGAATGAGTTGGGAAAACATGCCATCTTGCATTTTCATGTGATCATTTACAATGTCTCATTCCTTCTACCCACCACCAGTCCCTCCCATCAGGAAACTTGCACAAACCTCTTAGATAGCCTCATCCACCAGAGGGCAGACAGCAGAAGCAAGAAGAACTACAATCCTGCAGCCTGTGGAGCAAAAACCACATTCACAGAAAGATAGACAAGATGAAAATGCAGAGGGCTATGCACCAGCTGAAGGAACAAGATAAAACCCCAGAAAAACAACTAAACGAAGTGGAGATAGGCAACCTTCCAGAAAAAGAATTCAGAATAATGATAGTGAAGATGATCCAGGATCTCGGAAAAAGAATGGAGGCAAAGAACGAGAAGATGCAAGAAATATTTAACAAAGACTTAGAAGAATTAAAGAACAAACAAACAGAGATGAACAATACAATAACTGAAATGAAAACTACACTAGAAGGAATCAAAAGCAGAATAACTGAGGCAGAAGAACGGATAAGTGATCTGGAAGACAGAATGGTGGAATTCACTGCTGCTGAACAGAATAAAGAAAAAAGAATGAAAAGAAATGAAGACAGCCTAAGAGATCTCTGGGACAACATTAAACACAACAACATTCACATTATAGGGGTCCCGAAGGAGAAGAGAGAGAGAAAGGACCAGAGAAAATACTTGAAGAGATTATAATCGAAAACTTCCCTAACATGGGAAAGGAAATAGCCACCCAAGTCCAGGAAGCACAGAGAGTCCCACACAGGATAAACCCAAGGAGAAACATGCCGAGACACATAGTAATCAAATTGGGAAAAATTAAAGACAAAGAAAAATTATTGAAAGCAGCAAGGGAAAAGCTACAAATAACATACAAGGGAACTCCCATGAGGTTAACAGCTGATTTCTCAGCAGAAACTCTACAAGCCAGAAGGGAGTGGCATGATATACTTAAACTGATGGAAGGGAAGAAACTACAACTAAAATAACTCTACCCAGCAAGAATCTCATTCAGATTTGATGGAGAAATCAAAAGCTTTACAGACAAGCAAAAGCTAAGAGAATTCAGCACCACCAAAACAGCTCTACAACAAATGCTAAAGGAACTTCTCTAAGTGGGAAACACAAGAGAAGAAAAGGACCTACAAAAACAAACCCAAAACAATTAAGAAAATGGTCATAGGAACTTACATATCGATAATAACCTTAAACGTGAATGGATTAAATGCACCAACCAAAAGACACAGCCTTGCTGAATGGATACAAAAACAAGACCCATATATATGCTGTCTACAAGAGACCCACTTCAGACCTAGGGACACATACAGACTGAAAGTGAGGGGATGGAAAAAGATATTCCATGCAAATGGAAATCAAAAGAAAGCTGGAGTAGCAACACTCATATCAGATAAAATAGACTTTAAAATAAAGAATGTTACAAGAGACAAGGAAGGACACTACATAATGATCAAGGGACCAATCCAAGAAGAAGATATAACAATTATAAATATATATGCACCCAACATAGGAGCACCTCAATACATAAGGCAACTGCTAACAGCTATAAAACAGGAAATCGACTGTAACACAATAATAGTGGGGGACTTTAACACCTCATTTACACCAATGGACAGATCGTCCAAAATGAAAATAAATAAGGAAACAAAAGCTTTAAATGACACAATAGACCAGATAGATTTAATTGATATTTATAGAACATTCCATCCAAAAACAGCACATTACACTTTCTTCTCAAGTGCGCATGGAACATTCTCCAGGATAGATCACATCTTGGGTCACAAAGCAAGCCTCAGTAAATTTAAGAAAATTGAAATCATATCAAGCATCTTTTCTGACCACAACGCTATGAGATTAGAAATCAATTACAGGGAAGAAAACGTAAAAGACACAAACACATGGAGGCTAAACAATACGTTACTAAATAACCAAGAGATCACTGAAGAAATCAAAGAGGAAATCAGAAAATACCTAGAGACAAATGACAATGAAAACATGATGATCCAAAACCTATGGGATGCAGCAAAAGCAGTTCTAAGAGGGAAGTTTATAGCTATACAAGCCTACCTCAAGAAACAAGAAAAATCTCAAGTAAACAATCTAACCTTACACCTGAAAGAGCTAGAGAAAGAAGAATAAACAAAACCCAAAGTTAGCAGAAGGAAAGAAATCATCAAAGATCAGAGCAGAAATAAATGAAATAGAAACAAAGAAAACAATAGCAAAGATCAATAAAACTAAAAGCTGGTTCTTTGAGAAGATAAACAAAATTGATAAACCATTAGCCAGACTCATCAAGAAAAAGAGGGAGAGGACTCAAATCAATAAAATTAGAAAGGAAAAAGGAGAAGTTACAACAGACACCGCAGAAATGCAAAGCATCCTGAGAGACTACTACCAGCAACTGTATGCCAATAAAATGGACAACCTGGAAGAAATGGACAAATTCTTAGAAATGTATAACCTTCCAAGACTGAACCAGGAACAAATAGAATCCATGAGCAGACCAATCACAAGTAATGAAATTGAAACTGTGATTAAAAATCTTCCAACAAACCAAAGTCCAGGACCAGATGGCTTCACAGGTGAATTCTATCAAACATTTAGAGAAGAGCTAACACCCATTCTTCTCAAACTCTTTCAAAAAATTGCAGAGGAAGGAACACTCCCAAACTCATTCTATGAGGCTACCATCACCCTGATACCAAAATCAGACAAAGATACTACACAAAAAAAATCACAGACCAATATCATTGATGAATATAAATGCAAAAATCCTCAATAAAATACAAGCAAACAGAATCCAACAACACATTAAAAGGATCATACACCATGATCAAGTGGGATTTATCCCAGGGATGCAAGGATTCTTCAATATATGCAAATCAATCCATGTGATACACCATATTAACAAATTGAAGAATAAAAACCGTATGATCATCTCAATAGATGCAGAAAAAGCTTTTGACAAAATTCAACACCCAGGCTTCCCTGGTGGCGCAGTGGTTGAGAGTCCGCTTGCTGATGCAGGGGACATGGGTTCATGCCCTGGTCCGGGAAGATCCCACATGCCGTGGAGTGGCTAGGCTTGTGAGCCATGGCCACTGAGCCTGCGCATACGGAGCCTGTGCTCCACAATGGGAGAGGCCACAGCAGTGAGAGGCCCGCGTACAGAAAAAGAAAAAAATTCAACACCCACTTATGATAAAAACTCTCCAGAAAGTGTGCATAGAGGGAACCTACCTCAGCATAATAAAGGCCATATATGACAAACCCAGAGCAAACATCATTCTCAATGGTGAAAAACTGAAAGCATTTCCTTTAAGATCAGCAACAAGACAAGGATGTCCACTCTCACCACTATTATTCAACATAGTTTTGGAAGTCCTAGCAACTGCAATCAGAGAAGAAAAAGGAATACAAATTGGAAAAGAAGAAGTAAAACTGTCACTGTTTGCAGATGATATGATACTATACATAGAGAATCCTAAAGATGCCACCAGAAAACTACTAGAGCTAATCAATGAATTTGGTAAAGTTTCAGGATACAAAATTAATGCACACAAATCTCTTGCATTCCTATAAACTAAGGATGAAAATTCTGAAGGAGAAATTGAGGAAACACTCCCATTTACCATTGCAACAAAAAGAATAAAATACCTAGGAATAAACCTACCTAGGGAGACAAAAGACCTGTATTCAGAGAATTATAAGACACTGATGAAAGAAATTAAAGATGATACAAATAGATGGAGAGATATACCATGTTCTTGGACTGGAAGAATCAACATTGTGAAAATGACTATACTACCCAAAGCAATCTACAGATTCAATGCAATCCCTATCAAATTATCAGTGGCATTTTTTACGGAACTAGAACAAAACTTAAAATTTGTATGGAGACACAAAAGACCCCGAATAGCCAAAGCAGTCTTGAGGGAAAAAAACAGAGCTGGAGGAATCAGACTCCCTGACTTCAGTCTATACTACAAAGCTACAGTAATCAAGACAATATGGTACTGGCACAAAAACAGAAACATAGATCAGTGGAACAAGATAGAAAGCCCAGAGATAAACCCACGCACCTATGGTCAACTAATCTATGACAAAGGAGGCAAGGATATACAATGGAGAAAAGACAGTCTCTTCAATAAGTGGTGCTGGGAAAACTGGACAGCTACATATAAAAGACTGAAATTGGAACACTCCCTAACACCACACACAAAAATAAACTCAAAATGGATTTGAGACCTAAATGTAAGACCAGACACTATAAAACTCTTAGAGGAAAACATAGGAAGAACACTCTTTGACATAAATCACAACAAGATCTTTTTTGATCCAACTCCTAGAGTAATGGAAATAAAAACAAAAATAAACAAATGGGACCTAATGAAACTTCAAAGCTTTTGCACTGCGAAGGAAACCATAAACAAGACGAAAAGACAATCCTCAGAATGGGAGAAAATATTTGCAAACGAATCAATGGACAAAGGATTAATCTCCAAAATTATAACAGCTCATGCAGCAAAATTATAAACAGCTCATGCAGCTCAATATTAAAAAAGCAAGCAACCCAATCCAAAAATGGGCAGAAGACCTAAATAGACATTTCTCCAAAGAAGAGATACAGATGGCCAAGAAGCACACGAAAAGCTGCTCAACATCACTAATTATTAGAGAAATGCAAATCAAAACTACAATGAGGTACCACCTCACACCAGTTAGAATGGTTATCATCAGAAAATCTACCATTAACAAATGCTGAAGAGGGTGTGGAGAAAAGGGAAACCTCTTGCACTGTTTGTGGGAATGTAAATTGATACAACCACTATGGAGAACAGTATGGAGGTTCCTTTAAAAACTAAAAATAGAATTACCATATGATCCAGCAATCCCACTACTGGGCATATACCCAGAGGAAACCATAATTCAGAAAGACACATGTACCCCAATGTTCATTGCAGCAGTGTTTGCATTAGCCAGGTCATGGAAGCAACCTAAATGCCCATCGACAGACAAATGGATCAAGAAGATGTGGTACATATCTACAATGGAATATTACTCAGCCATAAAAAGAAACGATATTGGGTCATTTGTTGAGACGTGGATGGATTTAGAGACTGTCATACAGAGTGAAGTAAGTCAGAAAGAGAAAAACAAATATCGTATATTAATGCATACATGTGGAATCTAGATAAATGGTACAGATGAACCGGTTTGCTGGGCAGAAATTGAGACAGAAATGCAGAGAAGAAACGTATGGACACCAAGGGGGGAAAGCGGCAGGGGTCTGGGGGGTGTATGATGAATTGGGAGGTTGGGATTGACATGTATACACTGATGTGTATAAACTTGATGACTAATAAGAATCTGCTGCATAAAAAAATAAAATAAAATTCCAAAATTTAAAAAAGTGTCTCATTCTTAAAGAAATACTTGAGCTTTTTTTTTTTTTAACTACTTGAGGTCAGTAGTACCTTTATTGTAGGTTTAATGATATATTGGTGTAATTATAAAATCAAGAAACAGGTGAAAAGAGAAGGAGGCTCCAAATATTGCCATGGAAACAGACATTTTTACAATCCATGTGCTGTCCACACCTACTCTACTATATTTGGTGTCTTGTTTATTGGTTTTGCATAATGTCAGCACATATATATGTATAGATATATGCAGTTATATTTTCAGGACAAAAATACAATGTCTTTCATTTCAGATTTCTACCTTTGTGAAAAAGAAAAATACTTCAACGATTCATCAAGACCTAACTGACAATGCTAAAAGTAGCACCAAGTGGTTTTGCAACTAGTTTTTTTTTTTTTTTTTTTTTTTTTGCGGTACACGGGCCTCTCACCGCTGCGGCCTCTCCCGTTGTGGAGCACAGGCTCCGGACGCGCAGGCCCAGCGGCCATGGCTCACGGGCCCAGCCGCTCAGCGGCACGTGGGATCTTCCCAGACCGGGGCACGAACCTGCGTCCCCTGCATCGGCAGGCGGACTCTCAACCACTGCGCCACCAGGGAAGCCCCTGCAACTAGTTTTGCTTTTTGTTTTTCCTTTGTTTCTTTTCTAGACTTCTAATAAGTGGAAACTTTTCTTTAAATTTATTTTTTCCTCCTTTATATTTCCTCAGTATTCAATTAATCAATGAGCTGCTAAAGACACCCAAGTTAACCAATCTGCCATCTTTCTTTACAAATTATCATGGATATACTATTTCTTAGCGAAATATGAGAAATTCAACATTAATATTTTCAGCTTCTCTTGTCAGAAAAATAAAATTCAACATCATATTTTGGGATTTTCTTGTCACAAACAAGAATCTCAACCACCAAAACAGTTTGTCAACCAATTCAAATCTATTCCCCTTCATTTGACTATCTTTTAGAATATACCAAAGTAATAAATACATTTCTTCCATGTTACAAGAATAAAATAGATTTCTACATTTGTATACGTGGCTTTGATGTGTTTTCCCAGCAAGATTACCATCTATGTTTTCAATGTATGCATATTGTATAAATCTACTATAATCGGTTGAAATTTTTGGTTTTGAACATATTATAATAGAAATCATTCCACAAACAGAAAACATGTAAAGCAGTATTAAACTTTGAGCAAACGAGTATTATGTATGTACTCCAGTAAATGGCTATTCTCTTTGGCCAAACAGGGAGAAGGGATTCAGGCAATTTAGCAAGCATTCAGCTAATATCATGAATTACCTATAAAACTGTTTTCCAGGTTGCCTGGAAGACCCAGTAGTTAGCTGTAGAAGACATCGGGGGTCATAGCGCCCTTGCCACCTCCATTCTGCTTGAGCGGGCGAGTGGGTGTCTGTTCTGACTGGCTGGGGCCTGTGCCCCACCTCGATCTGTGACCTCCTCGGAGTAGCCGCAGACAGGACTGGCTAACTTGATGAAATGTTGTGCAACAGGGACAGTAGGTTTAAAAACGCTGTAGGAAACTTCGATTCCAGGTGTTGCAGTCATACCTTCTTTGCTTCCTGATTGAGGGAAAATCTGTCTAAAGTATTTCCATTACCAGCGAGGTTGCGGAGCTGGAACTTTCCGAAGCTCTGTCCGTCCCAATTCAATGCAGCGCCTGCTGCGAGCGAGGAGTCTCTGAGCCCCTGCCAGCTGCACTGGGCCGATGGCTGCCAACGGAGGAGAAAGGGAGAAGAGCCCTCTGCTGGCCTCAGCTGGTCTGGCTCCTACCCTAAGGGCTTCCATTTTCTTGTGTGAACTTCCGTTTTCTCTGAGAGAGCCTGGCCCTCTCTTAGCCACACAAAGCCCCTGCAGCCCCTTTTATTTATTCTTTGCAGGTTTCCCAGGTCTCCAGGGCCCCGCTGGTCTCCCTGGTGCCCCAGGTCTCTCCTTGCCCTCAGTCATAGCAGGACAACCTGGCGACCCCGGGCGACCAGGCCTAGATGGAGAACAAGGTAAAGTCAGGAAGCCCAAAGAGGGCTGGCCATCACCTTTTGTCTGGAGTTTGGGGAGGGCCTGTCTACAGTCCAGCCCCATCCCCACTGCTGGACCTGCATGGGCCTGTGAGGCCCCACGTCCCTCCTCCCGCAGGGGCACAGGGGGTTGGAATGGGCTGCATTTTGCTAAAAGGGTTTGGGAAGGTCTGGGCACTGGGGCCCCACAGAAGGCAAGGGAACATTATCTGCCCTGGGAATAGCCTTTGGCTTCCTATCAGTCCCAAGGCTTTCAGCAATGGCCGCTTCCTCTTCCCTCTGCCCTCATCCCTCTTCCGATCTTATCCCTAGGCCGACCAGGCCCCCCGGGGCCCCCAGGACCCCCTGGGCCATCTTCGGATCAAGGCGACCCGGGAGACCCTGGCTTCCCTGGAATTCCTGGCCCTCAAGGGCCCAAGGGAGACCAAGGAATTCCAGGTTTCTCTGGCCTCCCTGGAGAGCTAGGACTGAAAGGTATGACTGCGCGGCTGCCTACTGGGTCCTTTCCCACTCCACTGTCAGATATGGCCCCTTCCTGCAGCCCTGTGAAGAGAGACCAGCTGTTGATGCTTTTCCTGCCCTCGCCTCTGCTTAGTCTCAACCCCACCACCACCAGCACCACCGTGCCAGGCCCTGACTTGCTTTCCTTTGGACTTTGCCAGGCATGAGAGGTGAGCCTGGCTTCATGGGGACTCCAGGCAAAGTTGGGCCACCTGGAGACCCAGGACTTCCGGGGATGAAGGGGAAGGCAGGGCCAAGAGGTGAGTTGAGAGCATGTGCCAGGCTGATCCTGAGCTCAGGGGAGGGGTTGGGGCGTATCATTCCTTCAGGAGTCACTGCTAAGCACGCCAAGAAAGCCTGAATGGCTGAAGCAGCTGGATCAAGCTCCTCCAGGGAGGGAGTTTCTCCACCTTGGAGATACCTCTGCCTCCATCAGCTCCCAGGACTGAAGGCCATTGCCGCTTTGCCACCACGGATCTTGCCACTGACCTCCCCTCTCTGCATTGTTTCTGCATTTGCGGTCACTGCGTTTGCACTCAGATCACCACTCACCCATTTGCTGAATCTAGAAATGAAGAACCATCCTTTCTGTCCTTTATCACCACTCCCCTCACACACACATCCAATCCATTAGCAAGCCCTGAGGGCTGTGTCTCCTATAAACGTGCCTTGCATCTGCCCCCCTCTCATCACCTCCACCTCTACCACTGAGGTCCAAGGCACCAACATTTCTCACGTGGACCACTGCGGTGACTGCTAACTGGTCTCCCTGCTTCCATTATTCACCTCCCCCAACAATCATTTCTCTATACAGTGGTCAGAGAGGTCTTATAAAAACAGAAATCATTCATGGGCGTCCCATGGCATAAGAATTAACTATGGCCATGAAGCCCTCTGTGATGCCTCCCTCTCCATCCTCATTACCAGCCCTTCCCCTTTGCTGTTCACTGTGCTTTTGTCACACTAGCCTCTTTCAGTTATCCAGTTATCCTGGCAGGCCGCAGGGCCTTTGCACATGCTAGTCCTACTTCTGGAACACTCTCCCCCACCCCCCAGCTTGTTCTAATGCTTTAATGGTCTCAGCTTAAGTGTCACTGCTTGTAAGAGGCCACTTATAACTCTCTCTAAAGCAGGTTCTCCACCCCATAGCCCTCTCCGCTCCCTCCCACTGTCCGTGCACTGTCCATTTCCTTTATAGCACTTCTTACAATTTGCAGTAAGATTAATGGTTTTTGTCAGGTTATGCATTTTTCATCTTTATCACCAGACCATCGTCTCATAAAGGTCTTACTCACTGCTCTATCCCCTGATCTACCAGGCTCTGGCACATAGTAGGCCCTCAAATACTTTTTCAATGAATTCATAAGCAAATTGGCTTGTTTGGCTTCTATTAGTAGGCCAGCTGGCTGGGTTTGGGGTCTCGGCTGTGATGCCAGCTGAACCTCCGGGAGCCCACCCTGGCCACCTCCTTTGCCTCCGCTTGACATTTCCGTTTCTCCCACGTGCCCACAGGCTTATCTGGCCCCCGAGGCGCTCCTGGACAAACACCAATTGCAGAAGCCATCGAGGCTCCTCCTGGACCCATGGGTCTAACAGGCATCGATGGCATCCCTGGCCTCATGGGGGACCCTGGGGCCCAAGGCCCTGGAGGCCTACAAGGTGAGGAGGGCGCCAGAGAAAGGGGACTTCGCGGGGAGCTGAGATGGCTTTGGCTGGGAGGCTGAAGCAACTGGCTGGGAACCCCGGCTCCAAGGGGGCACCTTCATGGAGCGTTTCCTCGGCTCCTTCACAAAGCTTCCAAGCTTCTCACCAGGAAGGAGGGGACCAGCAGGGCCAGCAGTTGTACTTGGCTTCAGAGAATGAAGCACACGGAACGAAGTGCTCTGTGTGGGCAGAGCACAGCAGCTAATCCAGACAGCTCGTCCCTCGCTAACGCGCTGCTGCGGGAAGGAGGGAGCGTGGTGGGGGGACAGAGAGCAACGGAGAAAGCCCAGGGCTGGGGGACGGAAAACCCGGCTTCCAATCCCAGTTTTGCCCCGGCCGGAGTAAGCTAGCAGTCTCTCTGGACCTCGGTGTCCTCATTTCTGACATGGGACCCCAGCAGTTGCCCTGCATCCTCCCTAGCATTGCTGGGAAGATGAGAGGAAGGGAGGGGGACATGGGTGTGAAGGAGCTCAGAAGGGCTAAGTTCAGAGTGAGGTCCCGGGGCTGAGCTGCCTGGACGTGAACTAAGGACTAGCCCAGGAGGCTCAGTCCTGAGCTCAGCGTGCACTCCAGGGTGATGGCCAGTTCGCCCTCTCCTGGTGAGTCCTGGGCATGACACACGAGTCCCCTTTCTCCGAGGAAGGCTCCTCCAGACACTGCACATTGAGTACCCCGCTGTGGGCCTTCTCTCCTGGCAGGCTTCAAAGGTTTACCTGGCATCCCCGGCAAAGACGGCCCCAATGGACTCCCTGGCCCACCTGGGGCTCTTGGTGATCCTGGTCTCCCTGGACTGCAAGGCCCTCCAGGATTTGAAGGTCTGGCAATGTCGGCACTAGGGGGCAGAGGGCTTCTGTAAGGGTTTGAGGCTTGAGGGTGAGTCAAAATCTCGAATCGTGGAATTAGGAAACTGGGCAGTAAAGCTTGATACTACTAGCAGGCTGGAAAACTGGGCTCGAATCTGTTCACTCCATTCTGAGCCTGTGAAGGATTAGAGCCCTACATTCCAGAAGGCAAAGGACTGTTCCACAGAGTTCTCTGGGTTCTCTTCCAGCTCTTAAGAGCTATAGCTCTATACTATAGCGTGGCCCCCTGCCCTGCACACCTCGTCTTCTACCCAGGGATTCTGACGTGGATGGAAGGGGGGTGGTTCAAGGGAGAAGAGAATCTGAGATAAGACATGGCTGCTCTGCTACTTACCTTCCATTTTATATCAGAGACGGCAAATCAGTTGTCCTGAGTAGAGAACAGTCCTGAAGCTTGCTGGGAAAGTGCCGCGATTGTTAGCCACGTCTGTCGGGCAGGAGAGGAGGGAGTGATTTTTGCCTCGCTAACCCTGGCTCTGCTTTTTCACTGCCTCTGATTCAGCGGGTCCTTGGTTATCTCTGCTCTCTCCATCTCAGGAGCTCCAGGGAAGCCGGGGCCCTTCGGGAGGGCTGGAATGCCTGGGCAGAGCGTGAGAGTGGGCTACACCTTGGTGAAGCACAGCCAGTCAGAACAGGTGCCCCTGTGCCCTGTCGGGATGAGCCAGCTGTGGGTTGGTTATAGCCTGCTGTTCGTGGAGGGGCAGGAGAAAGCCCACAACCAGGACCTGGGTAGGTACCGGCTCGCACATCCAGCCCTGGCCCTCTGTCCCCACAAGGACCAGGAGCCACACTCCTCGCTCCTCCCAACCCTTGGTGGGCCCATGTTGGGTAGTGGGTTACAAGCACCAGCTCTGGAGTCAGGCAGATCTGGGTTCAAACCCCAGCTCTGCCGCTCACTCTGGACACGTTATTCAGCCTAAGCTTCCGCCTCCTTCTCAGTGGAACAAGCCTAATGCTAGTACTTGTCCCATAGGGTAGGCTAAGGATTACGGGAATCACCCACGTAAAATGCTTAGAACAACGTTTGACACGTATTAAGCATCCATTAAATGTTAGCGATCAGTAGTAGTAATAATAATATGACCTGCCGGCAACAATGATTACCCAAGAATTAATTGAATTGTCTTCAGGTGTGTGTTTCAGCGAACCACAGTCTCACTCTATTAAATGCTGATTTGACAAAGCAGACTAATTAGGGAGTCATCATTCAGTTTCTAAAAAGATTCTTTTCATTATCAAACTTCCCTGGTGCATAGAAAATAGACTTCAGTGTGTGTACAGTGGTCCGGGATAGGAAGGAAAGGCGTCCCTGCTCTGCTACAAGCAGTTGGATATGAACCCAAACCACCATCTAGTCCAGCTGTAGTGGCTCCAGGGACGATCGCAGCCCTGCCCCTCAGCCAGAACTTTCCTGCCCCTGCCCACCTTCTCTCCTTGCAGGGTTTGCTGGCTCCTGCCTGCCCCGCTTCAGCACCATGCCCTTCATCTACTGCAACATCAACGAAGTGTGCCACTATGCCCGGCGCAACGATAAATCCTACTGGCTCTCCACCACCGCGCCCATCCCCATGATGCCCGTCGGCCAGACGCAGATTCCCCCGTACATCAGCCGCTGCTCTGTGTGTGAGGCGCCCTCACAAGCCATTGCTGTGCACAGCCAGGACATCACCATCCCGCAGTGCCCCGTGGGCTGGCGCAGCCTCTGGATTGGGTACTCCTTCCTCATGGTAAGGTCCCGCACCGCCCTCTCCACCAGGAGGAAGGCCGAGGGCGGGGAGCGCTGGGAGGGAAATTCTGAAATCGAGTGCTGAGGGAGCCATGGTCTAACGGCCTGTGGACTATTCCGTGCTCTCTCCCTTCTCTGGAGCACACCGCCAAGGGCTTGGGGCAGACGGAGGGCTCTGAGAAGAACTGCATGCTGAGCCCTGTTGGCGGTTTCCTTAATTCAGCCTTTCTCAGATTTGTCAGTGGAAATGTTCGGGGGGCACCTAACACACCTTGGACTCGGCGGGACGGCAGCAGTTTGGGAAATACTGGCTGGGATGCAGCCGCAGCCCAGGAGCCGTGGGTTAGGAGGGCCCTAGAGAGCTTGGAGGGGGCGCTCCTGGCTCTGAGGCTGAGACAAGGGAGGACGAGCGCCCCCCGTCCTAAAACATAGCTATTGGTCCGCTGGCCAGACAGGGGGGGCTGAGCCGAGAGACCAGAGCTGAGAGACGGAGCAGCGGAGTCCATCACCTCCCAAGGTGACCAGTTCACAGCCACCGCCCATCTGTTTCAGCACACGGCCGCCGGCGCTGAGGGCGGGGGCCAGTCCCTGGTCTCCCCTGGCTCCTGCCTAGAGGATTTCCGAGCCACTCCTTTCATCGAGTGCAGTGGTGCCCGCGGCACCTGCCACTACTTTGCCAACAAGTACAGTTTCTGGCTGACGACGGTGGAAGAGAGGGAGCAGTTTGGGGAGGAGCCGGTATCTGAGACGCTGAAAGCCGGGCAGCTCCACACCCGGGTCAGCCGCTGCCAGGTGTGTATGAAAAGCGTGTAGGGTGGCACCTGCCACTCTGCCCCTTGCCCTCCCCTGCCCCGCACAACGGTCACCTCACAAACCTGAACGGTCTGAAGAAGGAAGGCCAAGCCCTTTTGCCCATCTGTCAAGTTGTACATTGGAGTCTCGTTTGGGCTGGACTACTGGACACTGGTCACCTCCACCCTCAGGCCCCATGGGTGAGCCCACCCTGCTGAGATCTGCTGTCCCATTTCGGTGCTACAGTTTGTGTGACTCTTCTTGGCTACCTCAGAAAGACCTGCTGGGCCACCACTTTCTTAGAATGCTAGCTTTCCTCACTCTCTTGATCAGAAAGCTCTTCATGAGAGCTAAAGGAGTCATTTCATTATGTCCAGAGGTCACCGCACATCATTTGGCTTAAACTAGAACCCAGTGTCTCCACGTGAAAAAAATTTCTCTGGCTCAACATTATGGATGGCTCAAGCCTGCACAGGGCAAGCTCTCACCTCTTCCCAGAGACCCACTGTGTCTAGGCAGGCAGCAGAGCTGGAATAAGATGCCAGCCAGTGTCCCGGGGTGAGCTCTGACCCCTTCGAGAGTGAGCACGACTGGGCCCCAGACTGCTTAGGGACACTGGAAGACCAGCAGCCGAGAGGTGCCCAGGAACTTCACATGGTCGTAGACAAGTCACTTCCTCCTTGCCGGCTCCCTCCCCAGCCACAGGCAGCAGACTTGGCCTGGTTCAGAGTAGAGCAGAGGATGCACCAGATGTGGTCAGACCCATAAAGGGAAATGAGAACCGCAGCCCTTCCTCCCGGACCGGGGGGAGAGGGGAGGATGGGTAAGGAGGTGTGAATTTTGCTTTTGACTCCAGGAACAAAAAGGAAAATCCCTTGTCCCAATTTCTCAGAAGCCCCTGTTTATTCCAAATGCCATACAGATGTGTGCAGTGTGGCAACTCGACACTGCAGTGTTGGTTCCTTTGCATTTTGAGGCTGTGAGAGACTTTCCATTAAAATGTCCATCCAGTTGTTCTTTCACAGGTAGCCTGTTAAACCATTCTGATATGTTTTTAAAGCCTCATAAAAATCTAGCACAGTCCTCTCTTTAGCAGTTAGCAGACCCAAAGCAAGCCTGAGTAGACTGTAAAGTATATTCTGTTTAGGGGGATTTGTTTTAACCATTTCCTTTAATTATCAGTTTCCCAGAAC
This sequence comes from Grampus griseus, assembly GCF_964374135.1. NCBI lineage: Eukaryota > Metazoa > Chordata > Mammalia > Artiodactyla > Delphinidae > Grampus > Grampus griseus. The sequence goes on along the minus strand of NC_138999.1, from coordinate 93,390,457 downwards.
ACTTAGCTATGTTGACATGAGGCAATTCCTTCCAGGTGATTCTGTTTCCTTAAATATTATGTAAACTGTGCCAACACAGACAAAGCATAATCAGTATAACCTGAACTATTGTTAACTTCACCTCCTCAGTAATAAGGATGGTGTCAGCTTTGTACATTGCAAATAAAAGGAATCCAATATGAACATTTGACTCCTTTGACATTCTTTCTTTGATGAAAACTTTTCTAAAGTCCATCTCACTGAAATTCATAAGCCCCCCTCAGAGCCAAGGGGGTTCCTGTCACTGCAAGTCGAGCTTTATAACAAAACAAACACTGAGACACGGAAAAATACAATTAAAGTCAAGGGTCGATAATGTCTTCCAACAGGCAACAAATCCACACCATGCTTCAAGATAAGCCTACAACTGTCTTTAGCCCCATCACACGCTAGAGTTCAAGAAAGGAATTTCCATGTTTCTGGGGCCTCAGGATCATTTATAGATAAATCAAAAGTAGAGAAATTTTAGGGCCTCCCTGGTGGCGCAGTGGTTGAGAGTCCGCCTGCCGATGCAGGGGACACGGGTTCGTGCCCCGGTCCGGGAATATCCCACGTGCCGTGGAGCGGCTGGGCCTGTGAGCCATGGCTGCTGAGCCTGTGCGTCCGGAGCCTGTGCTCCGCAACGGGAGAGGCCATAACAGTGAGAGGTCCGCATACCGCCAAAAAAAAAAAAAAAAAAAAAAAATGGAGAGAAATTTTAGTCATTAAAATCAAATCTAAGATATATGTGCATATATTTGTATATGCATAAAATATATCCTCTGGAAGGATAAAGAAGAAATTAATAACATTGGGAGTGTTCAGGAAAGAGAACTGACCTGTGGGAGGGAGAGACATTTCACTGAATACCATTTTGCACCTTTCGAATTCTGAACCGCTGGAATATATTATCTACTGGAAAAGAAAAAAATGGAATCTAAGGAAACAAGTGTTCAAATATTCCTAAATATACCACACAAAAAAACCCACCTTGGTTTGGTGCTAGCTTTCAAACTGCAGTTGCTGGCCTTCCTGGGGGCTTGGTTGAGCATGGAGGTGAAATGCATAGGTTAAGAAGACAAGGAGAGGAAAAGGGGAAGATAGCACTGGGACACGAGGTGCATCCACACAAGAGAGTGGTTAGCAAAGCCAATTTGACGAATATGAGCTTTCAAATTTAGTATGTTGCTTGCTAGTCCTGAAATGGTTTGGAATTGTATTTGATGCACAGATTAATGTCACCACATGAATAATTATTTCCAGTTATGACTGTCAAGCAAAATGGAGTCAAATTCAAACACAATTTTTAATTTCCCAAACAAAAATCAACAATTTAAGTCAGTGATGAGCAAACTACAGCCTGTGGGCTAAATCCAGCCCTCTGCCTGTTTTTGTAAATAAAGTTTTATTGGATTACGGCCAGGCTCATGTGCATGCACATTGTCTATGGCTGTCTTGGGGTTTCACCAGCAGAGATGAGGAGCTGTGACAGACACTATGTGGTCTTCAGAGCCTAAAACGTTTCCTATCTGACCCTTGACAGAAAAAGTCTGCAGACCCCTGATTTAAATGATAATGATTTAAGGACAGGGTGACCATCTGACAAAAGTATCAGTAAAGATGGGGACAGTGACGCATCAAATAGTTAAGGTTCTCGCAAATGGGAAGGAGATCAATAAGTATACATTTGATGTAATGTCTTTGACACACTTTTTGAGATCAATTATAATTATTTAAACACATGTTCAAATAATTTAACAAGAACTTTTTTTCCCTGATACGATTATCACTTTATTATTAGAGCAAGAGAACAGGTTGCTTCTTAGTATTTAGCCCAGAGAGGTCTAACCTGAAAGGGTGAAGAAGCACAGGGTAACCATCTCTCATCTGCTGGTGCTGGAAGCAAGGTGGGAGTTGCTGTCTATCTTCCAGACATCCACCTCCTCATTTCAGTAGCTGAAGATTCGCTGTGGCCATGTAAGAAGCTGGGAAGTGCAAGAGACGACTCCTAATCTTTCTGCTCCTAGATTCCATGATTGTTTTAGTTCTTTCTGGGGAAGGGGTATATTGTTCACTTGTGTGTTTTTTTCTGAGAAAAGGTGATTGGCTCAGTCATGATTGCTATCAAGTTTGTATGCTGTTGGCATATCAGGCACTTGCTGACTAGAAAAGTTTTTTGTGATGAATTCATGTTCTTCTGGTGCCAGATGGAAGACAGATCTCCAAGGTGAGTTCCCACTATTCTATATGCTCAGAATCTCGAAATCTTCCTCCAGGTCAAACTCCTCTAGTTGTTCAGTAGAGTCGATGAATTCTATCACAATACAGAAAAGAGGAAGAAAAAAGCTTGACACTTTGTCTCAAGCGGTCAATAAGTTACTCAGTAGTTAAGACCATGCATTTTTTTTTTCTTTTGCGTTATGCGGGCCTCTCACTGTTGTGGCCTCTCTCGTTGCGGAGCACAGGCTCCGACGCGCAGGCTCAGTGGCCATGGCTCATGGGCCCAGCCGCTCCACGGCATGTGGGATCTTCCCAGACCGGGACACGAACCCGTGTCCCCTGCATCGGCAGGCGGACTCTCAACCACTGCGCCACCAGGGAAGCCCCAAGACCATGCATTTTTAATTGCTTCGCTACAGAAAAGTTTGTGTAGAGGAGACTTATAGGTGGGACCACTGCTGAGTATTAGCAATTCTCTATAAAGAATCAAAATAGGTTTAAGGGCCAAGATGTGGGAGTAGAAAGACCCTGAGCTCATCTGCTCTCATGAGCACACCAAAATAACAACTATCTGCAGAATAACCATTGATGAAAAAGACTGGAACCTACCAGAAATGATCTTCTACAACTAAAGTCATAAAGAAGGATCCACAACATGACGGGTAGGAGGGGCAGACTCGCGATATAATCAAATCCCATACCCCCAGGGTGGGCGACCCACAAACTGGAGAATAATCATATCACAGAAGTTCTCCCACAGGAGTGAGAGTTCTGAGCCCCACATCAGGCTCCCCAGCCTGGGGGTCTGGCACTGGGGGGAGGAGCCCCCAGAGCAGTTGGCTTTGAAGGCCAGTGGGGCTTTACTGCAGGAACCCCACAGGACTGGGGGAAATACAGACTACACTCTTAAAGGGCACACACAAAAATCTCATGTGCACTGGGACCCAGGACAAAAGCAGTGATTTGATAGGAGCCTAGGCCAGACCTATCTGCTGGGCCTGGAGACTCTCCTGGAGAGGCGGGGGGGTGGCTGAAGCTCACCCGGGGCACATACACCCTGGTGGCAGACATACTGGGGAACATTCAACTACATGAACACTCCTGGTGGCTGACATGTTGGATCATTAGTGCCAAGACCTGGCCCCACCCGACAGCCTATAGGCTCCAGTGCTGGGACACCTCAGGCCAAACAACCAATTGGGCAGAGACACAGCCCCACCCATCAGCAGACAGGCTGCCTAAAGAAGTCCTGACCCACGGCCTCCAGACAAGCCCCTAGACATGGCCCTGCCCATCTGAGGGCCAAGACCCAGCTCCACGCACCAGTGGGCAGGCCCTGGCCCCTCCCACAAGGAATCCTGAACAAGACTCTAAAGCAGGCTCACCCACCAGGGGGCAGACACCAGAAGCAAGAAAACTACAATCCCACAACACAGGCCAGAGACCCTATCCTGGGACCAGCTGGCCCCTGACCCTGCCAACTAGCAGGCCACTGCAACCTCAGGGACACCCAAGACCCCATACCCAACTGTATCAGAAACCAGCCCCCCCTTACCAGTGATCTGAAATGAGCTCTGGGATCCCTGGGCCCAGGAGCCACACTCCAGGAAGCAGCTCTGCCTGCCAGTAATCCAGCACTAACCCCTGCCAGTAGTTGGGCAACAGCCCCAGAGGCTTCAGGACCCTGACTCCGGCCACCAGCGAGCCAGCACTAGCTCCAGGGCCCCCTTGGATTCCACAACCAGCCACCTCGTGACCAGGCCCCACTAAATAGCAACCAGCAGCATCTGCACAAGGCAGGGCCTGGCAACCAACCAGACTAGAAGCCAACTAAGCCTAGCAGACCACCCACATAGTCAGCCCACCACAACAGAAGGAACCAAACAGCCCTCTTAGGGGGAACACCTAGAGCATATAGCTTGGGTGACAAGAGAGGAGTGCACTGCTGGAACACATAGGATGCCTCCTACAGAGGGCCACTTCTCCAAGGTTGAGAAACGTAACTAACCTACCACAGACAGAAAAATACAGATAGCAACTTAGACAAAATGAGGCGGCAGAGGAATAGGTTCCAGACAAAGGAACAAGATAAAACCCCAGAAAAAGAACGAAGTGAAGTGGAGATAGGCAATCTACCCAAGAAAGAGTTCAGAGTAATGGTCGTAAAGATGATCAAAGAACTCGGGAGGAGAATGGATGCACAGAATGAGAAGCTAGTTTTTAACAAAGAGAAAATACAAAGAACAACCAAACAGAGATGGAGAGTACAATAACCGAAATGAAAAATACACTAGAAGGAATCAATAGTAGACCAAATGATACAGAAGAATGCACCAGTGTGCAGGAAGACAGAGTAATGGAAACCACTGCAGCTGAACAGAAAAAAGAGAAAAAGAATGAAAAGAAATGAGGACAGTTTAAGAGATCTCTGGGACAACACCAAGTGCACTAATATTTGCATTATAGGGGTCCCAGAAGAAGAGAGAGACAAAGGGCCTGAGAAAATATTTGAAGAGATAATAGCTAAAAACTTCCCTAACCTGGGAAAGGAAACAGGCACCCAAGTCCAAGAAGCACAGAGTCCCATATAGGATGAACGCAAAGAGAAACACACCAAGACACACCGTAATCAAACTTACAAAAATTAAAGATAAAGAGAGAATACTAAAAGCATCAAGAGAAAAGCAACAAATAATATACAAGGGAACTCCCATAAGACTATCAGCTGATTTTTCAGCAGAAACTCTGCAGGCCAGAAGGGAGTGACACAGTATATTTAAAGTGATGAAAAGGAAAAACCTACAACCAAGAATACTCTACCCAGCAAGGCTCTCCTTAAGAGAAACCAAAAGCTTTACAGACAAGCAAAAGCTCAACGAATTCAGCACCACCAAACCAGCTTTACAATAAATATTAAAGGAACTTCTCTGGGTGAAAAAGAAAAGGCCACAACCAGAAACAAGAAAATTATAAAATGAAAAAGCTCACTAGTAAAGACAAATAAAGGTAGTATATAATACACAGACAAAACTAGTAGGGAGGTTAAAAGACAAAACTTGTAAAGTCAGCTGTATCCACAATAAGCAGTTAAAGGATACAGAAAACAATCAGATGTAAAATATGATATCAAAAACTGTAATCGTGAGCGGAGGAGAGTACAAATACAGGGTATTTAAAATGCACTTGAAATTAAGAGATCAGCAACTTAAACAATCACATTTATATAGAGACTGTTAAACAAAAACCTCATAGTAACTGCAAACCAAAAACCTATAATAGATATACACACAAAAAAGAAAAAGGAATCCAAACATAACACTAAAGGTAGTTATCAAATCACAAGAGAAGAGAACAAAAGAAGAAAAGGGAATAAAAGACCTATAAAAACAAATCCAAAACAATTAACAAAATGGCAATAAGAACATACATATCTATAATTACCTTAAACGTAAATGGATTAAATGCTCCAACCAAAAGACATAGACTGGCTGAATGGATACAAAAACAAGACCTGTATATATGCTGCCTACAAGAGACTCACTTCAGATCTAGAGACACATACAGACTGAAGGTAAGGGGATAGAAAAAGGTATTCCACGCAAATGGAAATCAAAAGAAAGCCAAAGTAGCAATACTCATATCAGACAAAATAGACTTTAAAATAAAGACTGTTACAGGAGACAAAGAAGGACACCACATAATGATCAAGGGACCAATCCAAGAAGAGGATATAACAATTGTAAATATATATGCACCCAACATAGGAGCACCTCAATATACAAGGTAAATATTAACAGATATAAAAGGAGAAATTGACAGTAGCACAATAATAGTAGGGGACTTTAACACCCCACTCACATCAATGGATGGATCATCCAGACAGAATATCAATAAGTAAACACAGGTCTTAAATAACACATTAGACTAAATGAACTTGATACTTGTAGAGCATTCCATCCGAAAGCGGCAGAATACACATTATTTTCAAGTGCACATGGAACATTCTCCAGGATAGATTACATGCCAGGCCATAAAACAAGCCTTGGTAAATTTAAGAAAACTGAAGTCATATCAAGCATCTTTTCTAACCACAACACTATGAGATTAGGAATCAACTACAAAAAAAAAAAAAACTGCAAAAAACACAAACATGTGGAGGCTAAACAATATGCTACTAAACAACCAATGGATCACTGAAGAAATCAAAGATGAAATTAAAATATACCTAGAGACAAATGAAAATGAAAACATGATGATCCAAAACCTATGGGATGCAGCAAAAGCAGTTCTAAGAAGGAAGTTTATAGCGATAGAAGCTTACCTCAGGAAACAAGAAAAATCTCAAACAACATAACCTGACACCTAAAACAGGTTAGAGAAAGAAGAACAAACAAAACCCCAAGTTAGTAGAAGGAAAGAAATCATTAAGGTCAGAGCAGAAATAAAATAGAGACTAAAGAAACAATAGAAGTAAATGAAACGACGAGCTGGTTCTTTGAAAAACAAAATTGATAAACCTTTAGCCAAACTCATCAAGAAAAAAAGGGAGAGGGCCCAAATCAATAAAATCAGAAGTGAAAAAAGAGAAGCTAAAACCAACACCACAGAAATACAAAGGATCATAAGAAACTACTATGAGCAACTATACGGCAATAAAATGAACAGCCTAGAAGAAATGGAAAAATTCTTAGAAAGGTACTATCTCCCAAGACTGAACCAGGAAGAAATAGAAACTATGAACAGACCAATTACCAGTACTGAAATTGAATCAGTAATTTAAAAACTCCCCACAAACAAAAGACCAGGACCAGATGGCATCACAGATGAATTCTACCAAACATTTAGACAAGAGTTAACAGCTATCCTTCTCAAACTATTCCAAAAAAGTGCAGAGGAAGGAACACTTCCAAACTAATTCCATGAGGCCACTATCACCCAGATACCAAAACAGAACAAAGATATCTCAAAAAATAAGAAAATTACAGGCCAATATCACTGATGAACATAGATGCAAAAATCCTCAACAAAATACTAAAAACTGACTCCAACAAAAAACTGACTCCAACAATATATTATAAGGATCACACACCATGATCAAGTGGGATTTATCCCAGGGATGCAAGGATTTTTCAATATCTTCAAATCAATGTGATACACCACATTAACAAATTGAAGAATAAAAACCATACGATCATCTCAATAGATACAGAAAAAGCTTTTGATTAAAGTCAACATCAATTTATGATAAAAACTCTCCAGAAAGTGGGCATAGAAGAAACATACCTTAACATAATAAAGCCCATATATGACAAACTCACAGCTAAACATCTTACTCAACAGTAAGAAGCTGAAAGCATTCCCTCTAATATCAGGAACAAGACAAGGATGTCCACTCTCACCACTTTTACTCAACATAGTTTTGGCAATCCAAGCCACAGCAATCAGAGAAGAAAAAGAAATAAAAGGAATCCAAATTGGAAAGAAAGAAGTAAAACGGTCACTGCTTGCAGATGACACGATACTATACACAGAAAATCCTAAAGATGCCACCAGAAAACTACTAAAGCTCATCAATGAATATGGTATAGTTGCAGGGTACAAGATTAATATACAGAAATCTGTTGCATTTCTATACACTAACAATGAACTATCAGAAAGAGAAATTAAGGAAACAATCCCACTTACTATCACATCAAAAAGAATAAAATACCTAGGAATCAACCTACCTAAGGAGGCAAAAGACCTGTACTCCAAAAACTATAAGACACTGATGAAAGAAACTGAAGATGACACAAACAGATGGAAAGATATGCCATGTTCTTGGATTGGAAGAATTAATATTGCTAAAGAGACCATACTACCCAAGGCAATCTACAGATTCAATGCAATCCCTATCAAATTACCAATGGCATTTTTCACAAAACTAGAACAAACATTTTTACAATTTGTATGGAAACACAAAAGACTACAAATAGCCAAAGCCATCTTGAGAAACAAAAACAAATCTGGAGGAATCAAGCTTCCTGACTTCAGACTATACTACAAAGCTACAGTCATCAAAACAGCATGGTACTGGCACAAAAACAGATGCATAGATCAATGGAACAGGATAGAAAGCCCAGAAATAAACCCATGCACTTATCATCAATTAATCTACGACAAAGCAGGCAAGAATATACAGTGGAGAAAAGACAGTCTCTTCAATAAATGGCGCTGGGAAAATTGGACAGCTACATGTAAAAGAATGAAATCAGAATATTCTCTAACACCATATCCAAAAATAAACTCAAAATGGATTTGAGTATATGGATTAAAGACCTAAATGTAAGACCAGATACTATAAAACTCCCAGCAGAAAACATTGGCAGATCACTCCTTGACATAAATTGCAGCAATATTTTTTTGGATCCGTCTCCTAGAGTAATGGAAACAAAAGCAAAAATAAACAAATGGGCCCTAATTAAACTTGAAAACATTTGCACAGCAAAGGAAATCATTTTAAAAAATGAAAAGACAGCCTATGGACTGGGAGAAAATATTTGCAAATGATGTGACGGACAAGGGATTAATTTTCAAATACACAAACAGCTCATACAGCTCAATAGCAAAAAAACAAACAACCCAATCAAAAAATAGGCAGAAGACCTATATAGACATTTCTCCAAAGAAGACATACAAATGGCCAACAGGCCCATGAAAAGATGCTCAACATCACTAATTATTAGAGAAATGCAAATCAAAACTACAATGATGTATCACCTCACACCAGTTAGAATGGGCATCATCAAAAAGTCTACGAATAATAAATGCTGGAGAGGGTGTGGAGAAAAGGGAACCCTCTTACACTGTTGCTGGGAATGGAAATTGGTGTGGCCACTATGGAGAACAGTAATGGAGGCTCCTTAAAAAACTAAAATAGAACTACCACATGACCCAGCAATTCCACTCCTGGGCATATATCCTGAAAAGACAAAAACTCTAATTTGAAAAGATACATGTACCCCAATGTTCATGGCAGCACTATTTACAATAGCCAAGACATGGAAGCAACCTAAATGCCCATCTACAGGTGAATGGGTAAAGAAGATGTGAGATACACACACACACACACACACACACACACACACACACACACACACACACACACAATGGAATATTACTCAGCCATAAAAAATAATGAAATAATGCCATTTGCAGCAACATGGATGGACCTAGAGATTATCACACTAAGTGAGGTAAGTCAGAGAAAGGTAAATACCATATGATATCACTTATATGTGGAATCTAAAAAAATTATACAAATGAACTTATTTACAAAACAGAAACAGACTCACAGACATAGAAAACAAATTTATGGTTACCAAAAGGAAAGGGGCGGGGAGGGATAAATTAGGAGTTTGGGGTTAACAGATACATACTACTATATATAAAATAGATAAACAAGGACCTACTATATAGCACAGGGAACTATATTTAATATCTTATAATAACCTATAATGGAAAAGAAACTGAAAAAGTACATATATAACTGAATCTCTTACTGTACACCTGAAACTAACACAACATTGTAAATCAACTATACTTCAATTAAAAAAAAAAGAATCAAACTAACTGGACTTGTTACACAGTCCTAATCAAAGTGATGAAGTTGAGGCTCTGTGAGACCTTCAAGGTAGCTTTTGAATTACGCATGGCCTCTGATTTGTCTTCTGAACCAGACCATGAAAAAAAGAAATTCTAGTCATTTTGATTTTGTATGGAACTTTTACACGGAGCTCATTTTTTTTACTATCATTCTTTGAAATTGGTAAATATTAGTTCATCAGAAGAAGCACCATTCCTTGATCAGTGCAGCTGAGTAGAAATTTTTCATTTCCACAGAAAACATGACGCACAATTGCTTCTGTCTCATAAAACAACTGCTAGGCCTTCCCTGGTGGCACAGTGGTTGAGAGTCCGCCTGCCGATGCAGGGGACACGGGTTCGTGCCCCGGTCCGGGAAGATCCCACATGCTGTGGAGCGGCTAGGCCCATGAGCTGTGGCCGCTGAGCCTGCGCGTCCGGAGCCTGTGCTCCGCAACGGGAGAGGCCACAACAGTGAGAGACCCGAGTACAGCAAAAAAAAACCAAAAAACAAAAAGCAACTGCTATCCATGGGTCTGCTGGCCAGAGAGCTTCTGAACAACAGCTTACCTGCCCCCGTGGTTGTCACTTCTGGCTTGGCTGGAGGAACAAAGGGAGGCCAGTGTGATGGATGTTTCTGAACTAATTCAAACATCCTTAAATTTTCCTTTAGAATTTCCTGAGGAGACATAGAAACAGTTGTAAACACTGCAGAGTCACTACATATCTGCCCAGTTGGCAGTATATGACTCCAAACCCTAAGAGAGTGGCCTGGCTGTTGAAAGGTGAAAGCAAAGGCTTAGCAAATACACCCATCCTCTACTTGACCCGTCTGAAGACCCAGCTCTCTTCAATTCTAGATACTGTTGGCCAGGAAGGAAGGACGCTGGAGGGAGGATCTGACGGAAGGCCAGTACTCACTGCCCATGCTCCATCATGAGGTCTTACGCCAGTTGCATGGGACCAACTCAATTTAGGGGTGAGATGTTCCTGAAGTGTTGGCTCCAAAGAAATGTTGGTTAGTCAAGTTAAATCTGCCCCCAAAGAATATTGGTACATGTTGGCATGGTTTCAGTTTCAATCCAAGATGTATGATATATGTCCTAATTTAAATAGCATAGTCTTATCAGAAAATTTTCTTTCTAACGTTAAATGTGATATACAGTTTTGTGGCATTCTGAAATGTAAGTAATGCCTTTAGAAAATAATTCTCCATTATGTCTCAGCCAATTATTAACTGCGGTTTCAGATTCAGCTGGGGACTTTAGTGTTAATTATTTGTTCACCTGCGAAGAAAAATCTTCCCTCCTTACACTTACAAGAGGCTCTGAGATCCCATCTCTCCAACCCCTCTGTTTTGCAGATAAGAGAACATGATGTCTCCTGCCACCCCATCCAGGGCTCTTTAAACTACTCCCTATGATTTCCCCTCATTCTTTCAATAAGAGTTGATCAATATCTTCCACATAATTGGCATGTGTTAGAAGCAAAGGATGAGGGAGGCAGATACAAAAGTTGTGAGCCAGCAAAATGATAAATACCCTCTGACATAAAATGCCAAAAAGAAAGAATAACTTGCTTTCGTATTTACACAGATTTCTGCAAACTGTGTTTGCTTTAAGTGGCAGTGTGCCTATATTTTATATAAATAAGACAGTTAATAGAAAGGCAAGCCCCTTAAACCATAATGGAACACATTAAACTGTAAATGGACACGAAACAAATAGAAAAGTAGTTTGGCTTCTTCAACCATCTCAGTGTTACAAACAGAGTAAGGAAGAATTTAGGCTGAGCTATATGAAATTGGCATTTTTAAGTTAAAATGGTAGAATATTAGTTGAATATTTCATTGACTCACGGGCTCAATGAGATGGAACATTCAGTAGTTAAAAATATCGCTCACCTGACACACTAAGCATATTGCAAACCAAAGTTTTCCTTTAGTTTCCCCAAAGTTATGTACAATTCCCCACATCCTAGTTTCTTTCTTTTGCAATAAAGTCATATCAGGCTGGATTTATGTTACTATGAAAAACCGTCTTGAAAAGGAATTATATTGAATAACACTTGTTTTTTAAGACTAAGAAAAACATACATCTTTACCTTCTGAACAAGGCTACACCAGCTATCAAAGTCTTTTTCTTCTTTGCAGAAAAATCCCTTGGGGGAAAGCAAAAGAAGACAACTTAGAACTGGTCAGGGGCACCCAGGCAGGCCCTTTGTATTGCAAGATGGAGCCGTTGGCCCGGAGTTGTGAAGTAGGATGTGGGCCACTTCCTTTGGATGTGTCCTCCCAGCAACAAGGAGGAAGAGTGTCTGAGCTTATCTCTCTTCTAGATCAGTGCCTCACTTGGACACACACACATCTGCTCATTCATCTTCATATTTTCTCTCTCTCTCTGCCTCTTTCTCTTATTCTGTCCCTTTCCCTTTTACCCTGTCCCTTTCCCTCCCTGATCCTCTCCCTTCACACGGTGAGATATAGTAACTTGAAAACCAATCTCCAAAGCACAGGGTTACTTCCATTACATTCAGTGCACAAATATACCTACGTATAAAAAATGATCCGTTAAAACCAGCAAACAAAAGCCAAATAGTACTTTTAGCTAGAGGCATTACTTAACAAGGTGGCTTTGACCTTAAGGAAATTATCTTTTAGAATAAAGAGGTGGTGGTGTGATGAATTGGGAGATTGGCATTGATATATATATATATACACTAATGTGTATAAAATGGATAACTAATGAGAACCCGCTGTATAAAAAATCAAATCAAATAAAATTCAAAAAAAAAGTCAGGGACGTCCCTGGTGGTTAAAAAAAAAAAAAAAAAGGAATAAAGAGAACCATCAGCCTCCTTCCCCATCCTCAGAACCATCCTACAGCACTAAAAGAATGGTCCAAAACAAGAGGAGGACTCTGTCAGCTCTCCATCACTGGCCCTCCAACAATCGGGTTAAACTGGTAGAGAGGATGCAGACAGACCTCAGAACAACTGGCTACTTCCCAGGCAGCTGTCCCTTCCATGTGTGGACGGCAGTCATATTTCCAGCGGGGGAAAGCCTGCAGCTTCCTGGATTGTGTGCCCAGAGGAATGGACATTGTCCACCCAGGAGGTCTTGCCTCCTTATCCCTCCTTCCCTATGTCTCACCTTATTCCCGGTGCCCGGATAGCAATATTTAGAGGGCAAGAAGGAAAAGGGGGAAAGATGGTAACACTGGTCATGACTAACATTTCTAGAATGCTTACAACACGCCAGGCACTGTGCTATGTGCCTTACACATAGTGTACTCATACAGCCATGCAAGGAAGGAACTACCATTTTGCCCACTGGAGAGATGAGAAGGCCGAAGCTCAGAAAAGTTAAGGGACTCCCCCTAAGTCCATGGCTGGTAAGCGGCTTCGATCCTAACTCGGCTTCAGGGCCCATTCCTTCCCCACTACACCACACGACACTACCTCTCGTGGGGGTGGGGAGCGAACATTCTTTTGCCGCCCTACCTAACAACCTGGATAACTTCCAGGGAGCCAAACTGTGATAGGGCAGCGTTGTGTCTCTTGGGCCACCCAACCTTCAGATACCCACCAATGCTACGGAAGGATCCAAGCTCAGGATGTTCATTCGCTGTGGAGGTTGCAGACAATGGAAAGTCTGGTCGTCAACCGTTCCGTTCTCCTCAGTGTCAACAAAGGTCTGGGTTGTGTGAGGGTCCAGGAAAATGAGCTCATCACCTGTTTTGAATGAGACATGCTTAACCTTCGAAGAACCACCGGCCCTGGCCACACTGCTGTCCTTGGGATGAGGCGCTCTGGTTGTCCTAACCCCTCCCTTAGTGACAATGAGAATGAGATGACAGAAAGCCTGAAGGAGGGTGACCATGCTTGAAGGAAGCCACCCACGCCCAAAGCCAATCATTCAATGCGAAGACTTGCCCTAGCATTTATATCTCCTCAAAGCCCAAGTCCAAAAGTGGAAAGGCACAGGTTTGGGGAAAGGGGGGAATGAGCGACCACAGATGACATGGCGGGCTCGGTGAGCAGCAGTAGCCATGAGTCCAGGTGCCATCAGGGAGCCTCCTGACCCTTTCAACACTGGAAAGCCTCTTGCTCTAGACCATTGGTTCTTAGACCTATGGTCAAAGAGCACATCTGGGAAGGAAAAAGGCCTTGGCCTCCAAAGGAAATGGGAATGCTGACTCTGCCATGGGTGAGACACCAGGGAGCTGACTTCTGGTCTTGATTCGCTAGCAAGTTAGTCATTGTTAGCAAGTCAGTAATTCCTGTCAGAAAGCACTGCCTTGGTCACAGTAATATCAGTACACATACGCCTTGCTGGGAAAACTCACTTTGAGATTGGTCGACCGTTACAAATTGGAGAAAAATGCTGCTTCATTAAATTGAAAAAGTCTAGCCCAATAATGATCTGGGGGGAGTATGGGATAATAAAATCTCTACTTTTATCTAATGTTCAAAGGGTTGAGAGTCCCTCTAACGCTCATCAGCAGCACACCGAGTAGGCTGACGTACCTAAGGGGTCACCCCAACCTCGCTGTCCAGGCCTGAGAACCATCTGGGCCTCTGTGTTCTAGACTGGGTTAAGCAAGCAAAGAGAGAGATCTGCCTGAGGCAGGAGGATGGGGTGGGAAGGGACACCCCGAAGACACTCTCTGGAATGGCACCCAGGATTCTTCTGCGTACATCTAAGTGCTTCTGTTGGCAAAGAGTGTTTCTGATGTCTGATGCCAAGTTTAACTTATCTCTGTCGCAGACCTAGGACAAACCACTTCACTCTGTCTTAATTTTCTTGCTTTTAAACTGGGGTCACTGGGTCTGTTCCAGTTACCTCACAGGGTATTATCAGAATGAGAAGATCTCACCTCTGTGAACTGCTTAAAACACAATACAAACGCAAGGTAGTCATAGATGTACCTTGCTGAGACTCAAAAGGATTTTCCTACAAATATATGTTTAAGAGCATATGGAAATCAATGCCCCCATATGGCTTGCTTTAGGAAACTCAAGGTACATATTCCCCCAGACCACAGGCGGGTGAGACCAGTTATCTCAAAAAAGCCTCAAGGCTCAATGAAGAGCAACATCCAGGATGTTTAGAGGAAAGCCTACCTAAGACCATAGAAAGGGAAGGGGAGAAGGAAGCTGTGCACGAGAAAATGCGACTCCAAAGCAGGATTAGGACCGAGCGTTCTGCCAGTTTTGAGTTAAGGTACTGGGAATAATAGCAGTGTCCTCTCTGAGTCTGGCCCTTTCCCATGGGTGTGTGTGTGTGTGTGTGTGTGTGTGTGTGTGTGTGTGTGTGTGTGTGTGTGTGTGTGTGTGTGTGTGTGTGTGTGTGTGTGTGTGTGTGTGTGTGTGTGTGTGTGTGTGTGTGTGTGTGTGTAGTGGAGCTCTGTGGGCTGCCCTATTTCTGAGAGTGCTTAAAAGAGATACAGTAGATCAAAAAAGTCCTAGAGAGGGCTTGCCTGGTGGTGCAGTGGTTGAGAGTCCGCCTGCAGATGCAGGGGACACGGGTTTGTGCCCCGGTCCGGGAGGATCCCGCGTGCCGCGGAGCGGCTGGGCCCGTGAGCCATGGCGGCTGAGCCTGCGCGTCCGGAGCCTGTGCTCCGCAACGGGAGAGGCCATAGCAGTGAGAGGCCCGCGTACCACAAAAAAAAAAAAAAAAAAAAAGTCCTAGAAATGATATGGGGACTAAATCAAGGTCTCTAATGAGGCCCAAGAAGAAGTGGCAGGCAGGTCCACCATCTGCAGACACTGGGCTCATGCGACGGATCTCCAGGTGGCACCCTCCACCAAAGCACAGGGGACAAACATTCTAAGCAGAAAAAAATCTCCCAGCCAGTCTCTCACCCTGGCCATAGTCCTGTGCACCAGGAGCTTCTCCCAGCTTCCCACCGGGCAAGAGGGCACTCGGGAAGCAATGTGGTGTGGTGGGCAGGGACGGCCAAATTGGGATCGAATCCTGGCTTTGCTACTTTTGAGCTCAGTAACCTTGAGTAAACAACCCCTCTAAGTCTTCCGCTAGGCATAAATGGAAATAATGATCTCTACCTCAGGTGTTGTGCTAACTCTATCAATCAATCAATCTAAAGCTATACATCTCTACATAACTATCGATATTCATCTATATCTCTCTATACATGTATATATGTTTTAATATATAATTGTATATTATATAATATAAATTATATATTTATATATAACGTAGGAAACAATATATTATAATGACAAGTAATATAAATATATATTTTTTTATACATGGAGAGAGAGAGAGAAAGAGGGGGAGAGAGATTGAGAGAGAACCCTCTGCAGAGTCCCTTGTTCAGAAAATGGCAGTTCTCATCTGTCCCCTCCCTTCAGACATTCTGCCAATCCAGACTCTCCCCACCTGAGCCTAATACAGTAAGGGGGTAAGTCAGAAAATGGGAGTTGAGGGGAGTTTGGAGCCTCAAGTGAAGGTTAAACAAAGGATTTATGGACATTAGTGGGCAAATGGGCACTATGTAAACCTCTGTCTTGGGAACTGAGGATTGCCCACACCTCTTTCAAAAGTAGTCCAACTCCACCAATGTCTCCCCGACCCAGTGGCCTCAGGAAACAGGAGGGCTATGCCAGCTTGGCAAATTCTCTCTGGGTAACTTGGGATAAAGGAGGCCAGGGTGCCCAGGATTCACTGAGATCCCTCCAAAATTATTTTCCAGTGTTTCCACCTTTTCCTCAAGCACGGACAATAGGAAATATATTTTTGCTACATTTTCTTTGACAGGAACCCAAAAGTTTAGAAACAGAGAACATCTAAATTTATAACACTCTAAATACTGGGGTTTGTACTTAGAAAAAGAAAAGCCTCCACTTTCCAAATGTTCCATCAAGCTGTAGTTCTTAGGATAGACCAGTAGATGGCAGCATTCGAGAGAGCCCCAGCAACTGTGGAGAAACCCTACCTTAAAGAGAGAAAGAGCGAGCAGAGGAAAGAGGCGCTGGGGTCAGGCTGGCTCTTTTTGCTGAGTGCTTTCCTGTGAGGGGACAACATGGTGAGCTGGGGGTCAGCCCTATCTTCCATAAAGGGAGCTTGAGACTGAAAGAGCTGACGCTCTTTTCCTGCTGGCACACAGCTAGCTAGCCAGTGGGACACTGACCACATACAGGGCTGGGTCTGTTTCCACCCGCCCCACCTCCATGAAACCCCGAGGAGGAGATGAGTGGGGAGGTGACCAAGCCCATCTCACTCAGTCCTCTGCACGTGCCTCAGGCCATTCCCCACGCCTGCTCTGGCTCTCCCTTGCACTCTAAGCTCATAGCTTCCTCGAAGCCCACTCCTGCGAGAGGTGTCCCGTATCCCATTTCCCTCACCGCATCACTCCCTTACTCTGCAGCACTAAGCAGGTGTCTAGGCCCTTGGTACTCAAAGTGTGGCACCAGCAGCACCGGCACTACCTAGTTAGAAATGCAGGCTCTCAGGCTCCACCCCGGAACTGCTGAACCCACATTATAATAGGCTCTCAAGGTGATTCATGTGCACATTAAAGTTTGAGAAGCACCGGGCTAGCTCCCGTCGTGTGCCAAGGGCCTTAAATGTCTCTGGTCACAGCTAGTGAGTGGCTGGGTTTCCAGAGGCATCTACTGAGGCAGGTAATGCCGGGCTGCTCATCAGGATCTACATTAGGAGGTTAGTCGTTTTAAGGCTTAGCCTCCAGTATCAGGAAAGGGATACCTCTGTCTTCGCCTCCTCTTATTCTCACCAGAGTCAGGGCTCTGAACAATAAGCTAGCAACCCAAGCTGCATGAGCCTAGGAAGCCAGAGGACGGCTCCTAGCCTGAACGCCCGAGCCCCAGTAAGAGGGGTATCGGCAAGGCCAGGGGAGTGAAGCCCTGCCACCCTGGGCGCCACAGGAAAGAGAGACAGGTGCTGAAGCAATGCTATGACCTTGGGGCCGTCCAGTGGGAAAGCAGCCACAGAACCATCTTGTCAAGAGGCAATGAAGCAGAGGCACTGAAGGGGGATCTGCTCTCTGTCAGGCACAGGTAAACGTTACTCTCCAGGCCAGAGACAAGATGAGCTGCCCAGAGGCCACAGCATCTCCAGGCTAGGTGAGGGCCCCCTAAAACTGGAATTGCCTGGTCTCCCGTGCAGACCTTCTGCCCACCCTCCCCTAGCCCATGATGACTTACTTGTGATTCCTCTTTTCTTACCTAAGAATCCTATGAAATAATAGGCGTTATTTGGTTTTCCTCCTAATGCCCCTAAAGACTGTGGCATCTTAAAACACTCCTGGAGGGAAAGAGAACGCAAGATTCTCAGCTCATGTGTGGACTGCTGCTCACGGATCTCCGTGCTCACATGGCGGTGGGATGGGCGGGCAGCAAGCGGCTTGGGGAAAGGTGCGACTTACTTTGAAGGCGTCGACATAGACAGGATTGATTTGGTTTATGCCCAGGCGGAGGGGCACAATGAGCAGCAAGGGTTTCCAGGCTGGAGAGCAGGCAGAGGGGCCCTTACTCTGGGTCAAAGCATTCAGAGACTCAGGGGGGCTCTCGGCAGCTGTTTCAGCACTCAAGGGGAGGGTGTGGCACATTTTTTCTAGAAACAGAAGACAAGAGAGCTGGGTAAATAAGGGGCATCCAGCCCTAGGAGATGTGCCAAGGGCAAAACCAAAGGAGACCTCACATGACAGCCGCTGCCTGGAAGGCCCTTCCCCCGGCCACCGGGGCCCTGCTGCCCAACCTCCTACAGGAAGCCCAGGCCACTCCTCCAGCCCTTACTTCTCCTCCTTCTGGCAACTGAACACTCACTTACCTCTTGTCAGATATTATGGGCTCACTGGGAGAATCTCATTTCTCAACCAGACTGCAAGGGCCTTGGAAACAGGGACTGTATCTGTTGGTCCCTCTAACCCCGTGGCAGGGAGCACAGGGGGGCTGCCACAGAAGACCTGTCAGTGGTTTAACTGATTACCTGCACTTGGGGAGTCCTGCAGGGAAAGGGTCTGGTGCCTCACTGAGGGGCAGCAGAGATCCTCTAATTGTTTTCTCCCTTTCAGAAAGCTGAAAGGGAAGAGAAGAAGGGGCACAGGGAATGATTAACCGGAGCCCGGTGCTCCCCTGTCCTGCTAGATGGGCAGGCCAGAGGGTCGTGGGGCGGGGGAATGGGGGTGTGTATGTATCTTCTTTCTCTTTTTCTCCCTCGCTTTCTGTCTTTCTCTCCCACCATGCCCCACACACATTCTGAATGGTGAGGAAGAACCGCATCACCCAGCCACCCGAGAATGTAAACTGGCCCGGGACTCACTGATATCTTCAATAACCACGGTGTTATCCATTGAAACATAAACAGCCAAGGAATTCCATTCATCAAATAAAGCAAGTTTTCTGCAAAGCAACATACAATGAAGTCACAATTGGGGAAGATGGACATCTCGGCAGGAAGCAGTACGACCTATGTATGCCCAGCGTTCCTGAAGTTACTGAACACTGAGCCACAGAGAAGTCGGGATTCAGGTCAGGTCTGGCTCCCTTGACTGAGCTCTGGAACATTCTATGTCCAGGGACCTTGAGAATGCCAGAGGCACTGTTTCCGCACCTCAAACATAAGGCCTGCTTTACAAAATGCAAAAGGCTGCCTTGCTAAATAATGTTACTCCTACTGGGCGAGAGAGAGAGGTTACCAGTGCATCTTCTCCCAAGAGATTTTGTTTTCTTTTCTTAAATAAGAGACATTCTGACTTACTCCTTCTTTCAAAAAAAGAAAACTGTTATTAATATACACATATATATATTTGTTTAGGAGTATACATAATACAAACAATAAGTTCTAGGGAAATCCAGGGAGGGGGAGAGAGAGAGAGAGAGAGGTGATCTCTTCTGTCCCTTCCCACATGCGGTAAGGATGCTGTCCCAGGAGACTTGGGCCGCAGATGGCTTCAGTGCCGGGCCTTGCTGGTCAACAACTGAAGACAGAGCATGCTGAAATGCATGACTTCAGAGGAGACTAGAAAGCAAACCCCTTTAAAAGAGAGATTATCTGATGTCTGAGTAAAGTACCTTGTCTATCTCTCCCTTATTTCTTTCTCCTCTTGCCAGTATGAAGAAGACATGTTTACCCTGGCTACTCTGGAATTCTGCAGTAAAGCCCAGTCTCAATAGCTGACAAAACAAAACAAAACAAAACAAAACAAAAGACACATTCTCTCCCAAACCAAAGGAACTCCCAAGAAGAGGTTAATTACCATTATATTTTAATTTCATTTAATGTAGTATCTTTCCCCCCAAATAATAATGATGACATCATCATCATCTACTGTTGTTAATAACAATCACGATGACTCAGAACCCACTTAAGTTCTTTAAAAATGTATGTTTCCATTTGCTCGTTGTGGGAAGCTCAAAATTTAGAAGAAAGAAGCAAATTCTGAGGGATGTCATTTATAAACCAACCATATCAAGCTAGGTTTTGGGCTCGGCACAGCCATTCTAATCTTCTACACTTTCTGTCCTGGGTTCCTACAGTGGTTCCCGAAATACCACCAGATCCTCACTCAGCAGATCAACAACACCCCAAAAACCACTACGGACCAAGGTAAGAAAGTGGTCTCAGAGAGGCTGCACTGTTAGCAGAGTAATGCAAAGATACAGGTTTCACTTGGGTCCCCAGGAAGTCCAGACTACTCCCCTCAAAAGCACATTTACAAAGCATTCCAGTTCATTGAAGGTTGGCTAATAATTGAAACAGTGCCCCATCTGTATTTTGCATGGAGCAGGTCCCATCATCACACGCCAGAGAGCCAGGAATTGAAGTAGCTACCAAAGGAGGCTAGACGGTTTCAATTTTCTGATGCCTAAATCCAGCCCCAGATTCTATCTGCCATTTTCATTCATTCATTCATCAAGTATTTATTGAGCACTTACATGTGCCAGGCAGTTTCATGTGCTAATATTACAGGAGTGAACGAGGTAAATACAATCTCTGCCCTCATGGAGTTCCCATTTGGTGATAGGTTGTCAGAAAGGAGAGTGACAATAGGTGAGGTGGCCTGCAGCTGTAGGTGCTGATGCCACTCACCCCATTCATTTCCAAAGCATTGGTCCTGGCCTCTCCATGTCGCCTCTTGCTGTGGGAGGTGAATTCTGAGACTTAACAGGACAATTGCGAAAGTACCATGCTGGGGTACCTTGAGTCTCCTAAGAGATGACAAACTGATTCTAAGACTCTCTTGAGGTTTGTCTCCTCTAATAGGTGGTGAGGTCCTTGAAGCAAGAACTACACCTAGTTTATTTCTGTGCACTCCGTACTTAGGGCAACAGAGGCACCCAGTAAATGTTGAATGAATCAGTGAAGAATTTTTTTTTATATACCATACAGGGTGGGAGTCTGTGTCTTGCCTAGGCTGGCTCAGGCTTCCCCACTTAGTGCAAACCCTTTGGCTTCAAAGTGACCCTCAGGCTGACGGCTGAGCACGTGAGCACCAATCTACAAGTGGGATACAGAATGAGTCCTGAGGGGCCTCCCCATAGACTGATACCAATGACTATAACTGTGATTTACCAAGACAGTTGCCCACACACATTATACATTTCAAAGAACTATCTGAGCAAAATGGTACAGATGTTTGGCGGCTTAGTGGGATGGCAGGAACAGCTGGGTTGATGGGATGTTGAGTTGGTGGAGGGAGGCATAGGAGATGGTAGCATAAGGCGCATGACAGACTCTTTTACTTACTTTAACACCTGTGCAACTGTATTTGGTCCAAACCATTCGCCAATTGATTTCCCTTCTCCTACACCCATCTGTGCTGTTTTTATGTGGAAAAATAATAAACAGGTTAGCAAACCACCAACTCCTAATTTTTTGCATAAATAAGTAGATGGGATGACTTAGTAGAGCCACATATAAAGCAGGGAACAAGAAAAGCAAGTACAGCAATGTAAGCTGAATTTCACATACAGTGTTCCTTTCCTCTTAATTGAACTACAGAACAGAGAGACAGCCTTTAAACTACTCATGTGACCTTACCCATTTGATGGATAGAGTAGCAACAGTCTTTTCTATCTAGGAAGCACTGTAGGATTCGTTGGTATTCTTTGGGTTGTTCTTTCTGTCTCTCCCAGTTCCAGTCTTTTTAGGAAAAAGAAAAAATGAGTTAAAATCATTTTTATAACTGCTTGTTATCTCTGCACTCTTACTGGGACTACGAGGTTAGAAGGAAAACAAAAGAGTTACATGTAGAAGGTGGGAGCGATCAGGTCAGAACATTCCTAAGGATCTTTAATGTTGATGACCAAGACATCTGGAAACTGATTTCTTTCAAAGACTCACTGGGTATAAAGTAAAAGCAAAACAAGAAGTTGACCAAGGAATTGACTTAGCCCACGAGCTTGAGTTGGATAAATATTACATGAAGACAGTGTCACAAGGCCTTTCTGGTCAGCTACTCAGTGAACAGGAGGTCACCACAAAACCTGGCAGTATATCCGTGTCTCACCCAGACGCTGTTATGTCTCATGTCCACACAGACAGCAATGGCTTTGGTTCGTATATTTTGGCAGCATTGCCCACAGAGTCTCACGGGGGGAAGTGCTCTTCTGACACACACCTATTCCCAGGGGAATACACACAATTTGCAACTAAGGAAGCTTTTTTTTTTAAATGCATGCTGCCATTTTTACACAACCTTTTAAAAAGGCCACGATGAGTTTTGGAAAAACAAATACCTTTGTTATCAGGTGTTCCAGGTTTCCTTATGACCAAAACTAAAATAAGTACATCTGTGGGGATCCCATCTGTGCCTCAGGCACAGCCCCCCAAATCCAATAGGGGCTGCTTATCGCTTACTGAGGACAACTGCAAAAACTCTCGTCGTCACTGCTGTGGACAGGACGCACTATTCCCATTCCCTCAGCTCTAGGAACTCTGTCTAATGGGACAGATTTCTGAGACTTAGTTTCCTTCCAAGACAGAAGTTTCTCTCCTGAGGTTTTAGAGAGCATTTGAATTCACAACTGAAATCTACTTGAAGCCAAAGGCCACTATCTCCAGAGTCTTTAGTTCTCTTCGCTTCTAGTATTTCTGAAACCAAAGTTTTAAACTTCGCATCCAGCAGTCTTCAAAGGGTGAAGAACACCCAACTGTTTTTCATCAGCTACCAAACTGTCCAAGTCTGGGGGAAACCCTGATTAGCTGGCTTCTAAGTACCACTAAATATTTACTGATGACAGTGATAAGTGAACACCCCACCTCAACTGTAAAATAACCGAATAGGAAACACTCCAAAATACTTCTTTATAAAATTACATCTTCTCATTCATCTTAGCTACAAGATCTATTTATACATTCTTCCTGCTACTTGCTTTTATATTAAGACAATTGAGATTGCTGACTGTGGGGTTTTTCCCCCAGTTTGCTTTCCACAAAATTCACTTCCAGAAGAATCATCTTGAAGTGTTTCATAAATGAGAAAGTTAAACAGTAAGAACAATCTGCTCCAAGAAGTATGTGTACAGTAGAGAAATCACTGGACAAGGAGACAGAAGACCTGCATTCTATTCCCAAATCGATGCCTTCTTGCTGTTTGACCCAGGGCAAGTCACCTTACTTCCTGAGCCTCAGTTTCCTCATCTGTAAAACAGAAATTATGATACTACCCAGGAAACACAGGCACAGGACATCCTAGACCCTGAAAAGAAGGCACGAAGCCCTAAACTCTCCCCAGCCTCTTCCCCAATCTTCTCTGGGAACCGCAGGAAGATGTGTGAGGTTGCGTAGTCCCGGACAGGGAGCGACGTTTTTGTACCTCTGAATCTCAAGGAGCAAAAGCCAATGAGTTCAGCAGCCCAATCTCATCCAAGGTGTTCTTTCACTCCCTCATCCCCAAGGCAAACCAGACTTTCACCCAAGTGCCTGAACTGGCATCTACCCAAGGTCAGCCTACAGATGCCGA
This sequence comes from Grampus griseus, assembly GCF_964374135.1. Lineage (NCBI taxonomy): Eukaryota > Metazoa > Chordata > Mammalia > Artiodactyla > Delphinidae > Grampus > Grampus griseus. The sequence goes on along the minus strand of NC_138999.1, from coordinate 93,366,647 downwards.
CAGGGAAGCACACGCATGTCTTAAGAAAGCAAGACTCGAGAGTTCCAGCAGTGATTACTGGAAGGTTCTTAATGAAGCAGCCTCCTGAGGAAGCTGATTTAAGGATTTCTTCATCATCGAATGGACATCATCAGTGAACCCAAACCAAAATATCTCCCTCATTAGGCACTTCCTTTAGGTCACTGACATCCTTCACTAGGCAGATATTTTAAATGAGGTCAAAAAACAGACTTACCACCACACCCTTCTTCCTGCTCCCTTTGTTATCTGACCTGTTTAAGGACTCATGCGAACAATAGTGAAGATGGAAACTCTAAATGATACACCTGCCTCAGCATTCATCTGCCCCAGGAAAATATGTCTCCAGCTTGGTGAGTCACAAGGAAATGCCGGCTGTTTTCTTCTCACGAGAGGTTTTGTCAACTTGTCAGCCCCACTATTTGGACTTGCAGAGAGCACTTCAGGACCTGCAGCTCTGTTCCCTCGGCACCAGTGCTAAACTACCAGCAGCAAGTGCGACTGCAGAGGTCTCCAAGGCAGTTTCCAGAACAAATTGAACTCACCCCTGCCCAAGTGTCTGCAGATAAGGGCTTGAGCCAGCATCATCTGTCCACAGCGTAGCATACATCCCCAGCCGGCGTCTGACGAAGGGCCCGTTCCCCCTGTTGGCAAAATGGATGGGAATGAATATGAGTTCCTTGAACTGCCCTTTCCCGAAACATCAGCATATTTGGGAATCATACAAGACAGACAGGCACACATACTCGGAATAGAGAGGCAAGAGATATAGTCAGACATCAAACAGGGTCTGTTACAGGGTGGAACTTGCAAAGATAATGCTGAGTTAACCAAAACAGGTTCTATGGCCAAAGGAAAACAAACAAATGAACAAAACCTGCCCCTTATGTTTTCTGCCTAGAGACATCCAGGTATGTGTACGGTTTTGGTATATGACTAACATGTATGACTACCAACACTTAGTCCATGCCATGTCATCATCTGCTTGACCGAACCTGACTTTTCACAACTCACTTCTCAGGGAGGGCAATCTTACCTTAGTTAAGGAATAAATGCTACCAAACTTGATTATCAAAATGGTCAAGGAAATCTGGAAGGCTCTTGACTGTTCTAAATATACATTATGAAGGTCTGAACAGTAAGAGGGAGAATGTGAAATAGAGGAAAGAGTCCTAGATTAGGCATCAGAAGACCAGTCTCATCTGTAGACTGGGGATAATAGCACATGCCTTGCCTACTATTAGTGGATATTGTAAGAATTAAAAGAGAGAGTCTAAAAGTGTTCTACAACCCACTCAGGACGATGTAAATATTTGGTGTTATGAGTATGGTCATAATTAAAAATACCACTAATAAATTAGAAATGTACTACCTTTTTAAAAGGCACAAAGCCAGTTAATAAGGCAACGGGTTCCATTTTAAGAACACTTGATGTAACAAAAATCCCATAAACGTGGCCAGGGTGAGCTCAGTATCCTTTTTCAAGGTACCAGTGAAATGAGATAACTTGGATGGTGGAAGAGACATTCTGCTTTCATTGCTTCATTTCCCAACATGGAAGTGGAAAAGTATGCTGTAAGCATGGTCTCACAAGACTAACTGTAAAGGGGGTCATCAACCACGTAAGACAAGTGGGCCAAGGTGGCCGCTCCTTTCCTTTTGTTGTGGGGACTGAAGGAGAGTTGCTACAGCAAGATGGGGAAGGTTGAGCCAATTTGTGAGCTGGAAGGGGAGTCCTTTGGCTCTTGCTAATGGTGGGATTATGGGCCAGATTAGTATGGAAAAGATGCAAGGAAGCCCACATAAAAAAAAAGATCATCTCTTCCAAAACATTGTCAGAGTTGAACTGCAAATGTTTTCAAATCTTGCAAAGATCTCTTCACCCAGAAAAAAGTTTAACAGTTTAGAATCACTGGGTACTAAAGATTGTTCTTTTGCGTATTTTGCTCAGGTACTTCCTGTGGAGAGCAAAAAAAAAGAAAAAAAAATGTCTGTGTGAACTTCACTCTTTGCACTTATCAGAAAGGTTTATTTCACTCCAGTTACTAGGTCCAGTCCTGGACCAAAATTAGTCAGACAGGTTTCCTCTTAGAATAGCTTCCACCATTTGAGTTTGGTGATCCTTTCCTACAGTACCACGAGACCAGGAAGAGGTCACCCTACTTGCAAACATTTCACAAATTTTCTCTGGAGGGATCCTATTCACTTAGCTCATTGAACTGTCCTTTTTTCTAGACAGCAGCTGGTACTCTTAACTGACTAGAATTAGTTCCAAGCAAGTCCATTATAATTCATCTCCCAGTGGCAAGATGTTTTCATCTCACAGGGAAAAAAAAAGCAAAGGAATTATTTTCTTTCCTTCAAGGTACAGCCAACTTTAATAATCAAATATCTCCACAAAGCAGTGGATTATAATTTAATAGATACTGTCCAAATTAAAAGCTTGACTTTTGCCTTGCTCTTAGAATTAAAACAAGTAACACTTCTAAGTGCCTGAACACTTGGAGGTGGTTGGGCTCAAAAGTATACTGGCATCACACATTAACACCATGGAACCATACACGATGAGGCACGTCGGCAATGAGATTTCTGGATGAAGCATAAGATTTAACTACTCCGCCACATTAAATTCTTCGCCATAGTGAGCTGTTAGTTCTGAGGTTTCCATGATGTCACTGATAACCTCAGGAAAGCTATCTACAAAGAAGAAAGCACAGTATAATAAATGATATACCTACCAATCGGTGAAAATTTCCTTCTGTATGTAAACCACAGACGAGCACTTATATCAGACAACAGCTTAGATTTTTCTGTAATTAAATGTGAAATTAAAATTAAATCACCGTATCCCATCTGAAGATATCTGCCTTTGATTTCTGAGCCAGCAGCAAACTCAATTTCAAATAACCAGACAATTCCATTGTCATGAGGCTAAGGGAAATTCATAGGCAACCCAAACTCATTTTAGCCAAATAATTTCAGCATTTCCTCCCACCTATGTATTTTTGTTTGTTTGTTTGCGGTATGCGGGCCTCTCACTGCTGTGGCCTCTCCCGTTGCGGAGCACAGGCTCTGGACGCACAGGCTCAGCAGCCACGGCTCACGGGACCAGCCGCTCCGCAGCACATGGGATCCTCCCGGACCGGGGCACGAACCCGTGTCCCCCGCATCGGCAGGCGGACTCTCAACCACTGTGCCACCAGGGAAGCCCCCACCTATGTTTTGATCAGAGCTACTGGCTAGTACAATGATGCTGAGTGGTTCCTGCCTCCTTCTCACTGAGAGCCAAAGCCCCAATAGGTACTTAACACTGGGGTCACATGACCAAAAGACAAGGACTAGGAAAAGCAAGGATCCTGGATAACCTGCTCACAAGGCAATCAGCCCCTGCCTGAATGATGACGGTTGGTTGGATCTCTTATCAGCATCCATTGTCTGTTATCTAAAACTAGGGATGGGTCGTGTGTGTGTGTGTGTGTGTGTGTGTATGTGTGTGTGTGTGTATGTGGGGGGGGGTACACACAAATGTTTAACTATGAAGGAGATGTCCCTGCTAAGCAAATTAAGTGTATAAGAAATTTATCAATACTACCTACTGCAACTGGCGTTTTTAATCTAAATGAATGTATAACACCACAAATGCTTTTGTATATTTTTTTCCAAAGCATGCTTTCTTGTATTTCATGGCATAAATTTACTTCGATGGCCACAAATCTGGCATCCACATGTCATCTGTACTTAGATGTGGTTCTGTCTTTCTTAGTCTTCTCTCTCCCCCTTCTCAACAACACATCTATATTTGTATTCTATAGAGAACTTATAGCCATTGCACTTTAAAAGAAGAAAAGGAAGTTCAATTTTATCCAATAGTCTCTATTTTTTCTCCTGCCTTTCCTTTGAACAAATCAGAAAGTTGAGCTGTCTGGATTTTCCTTCCCCTTCATGTTGCCGGTGCCTAGCACATTATGGGAAGCAGACGTAAAATGGTTAAGAGCAAGACTTCTGGAGCCATATTCTGCCTGGGTTTGAACCCTGACTCTACTACTTACCAACTGTGTGGGCTTGTCACTTAACCTCTCTAAGCTTCAGTTTCCTCATCTGTAAAATGGGGAGAGTGATCGTACCTACTTCATAGACTTATGAGTATTCAACAAGATAACACTACATGGAAAGTAGTAGCTTACATGGTACAGTATGCAGTAAGCCTGAGGTAAATGTTAGCTGTTATTATATTCCCTCCTCTCAAATGCTCACGCCACTCACTCCTTCCTCTGATATTCTCTATGTCTTCCAGCTTGCCTATATGCTAGAAAGTCTGGGGAAAAGTTGTATAGACATTTTAATAATAATTTCACCTTGAAAGGCCTTTTCCAGCCTAACATTTGAAAATGGGCATATTTGAGGACATGGAAGCAACCTAAGTGTCCATCGACAGATGAAATGGATAAAGAAGATGTGGCACATATATACAATGGAATATTACTCAGCATAAAAAGAAACAAAATTGAGTTATTTGTAGCAAGGTGGATGGACCTAGAGACTGTCATACAGAGTGAAGTAAGTCAGAAAGAGAAAAACAAATACCATATGCTAACACATAATTATGGAATCTAAAAAAAAAATGGTTCTGAAGAACCTAGGGGCAGGACAGGAATAAAGACGCAGACATAGAGAATGTACTTGAGGACACGGGGAGGGGGAAGGGTAAGCTGGGACGAAGTGAGAGAGTGGCATGGACATATGTACACTACCAAATGTAAAATAGATAGCTAGTGGGAAGCAGCCGCATAGCATAGGGAGATCAGCTTGGTGCTTTGTGACCACCTAGAGGGGTGGGATAGGGAGGGTGGGAGGGAGATGCAAGAGGGAGGAGATATGGGGATATATGTATATGTATAGCTGATTCACTTTGTTATACAGCAGAAACTAACACACCATTGTAAAGCAATTATACTCCAATAAAGATGTTAAAAAAAAGAAAATGGGCATATATGGCAACTTGGGGATCCCTGTTGTCATGGAATGCTGAACTAGAAGAGATCATCTCCAGTCCCCCTCCAGTTAACTACTGGTGAAAGGAGTTAAGATGTGGAAAGAGAAAGTGAATTATCCAAGGTAGAAGAGCCTGAATACAAAAGGTCTCCTAATTGCTAGCACTAGGTGCTCTCTACTATTCAGGATTCTCCAATCAAAAGGATGAAGCCAGACTCAGATGGAGTTAAGAGATGCTAACTTCCTCTCCTGCCTTTTTTTTTTTTAATTTTTTTAATTTTTTGGCCATGCCGTGTGGCACGTGGGATCCTAGTCCCCCAGCCGGGGATTGAACCCACGCCCCCTGCATTGGAAGCGCAGAGTCTTAACCACTGAGCTGCCAGGGAAGTCCCCCCTCCTGCCTTTTGATCAGCTTCTTCTGTCCCTCCCGCCATGCTAGGGCCTCCAAAGAGGATCTCTCCTCAGATACAAAAATCAGAGCTGCCTCTCTCCAAGTTCAGGCTTTATCTATGTGCTGGGTTGTTAGCAGTTTCAGGTGAAAAGGTCTTTCCCAATCTATAAGAGAGTAAGGGTAAAGAAGAAAAATCCAAGCCTCCTTTCCCTCTAGTTGCAGTGGGTAAAAAGTTCTATACAAAATCAGAATAAACGGAGACAGTGCTGCAGTCAGCAAAAGCTCTAAAACTATAAGACTTCTCAGTGTCTGATATTGTTGCTGACTTCTAAACAGCCATGGGCTGTTTAGAAGTCCCTTGGGTGGCAGTGTTTTTCATCTAGATAGAAAAGGACGTGAGAGGAATGAGAAGTATGTAGCCCAGTCATCAAAGACTAGATACTGGTTAGTGATACCAGGAGCAGGTCCATGTTTTTTGAAACCCGAGGCTTATAGAATCTGGGGGTTCTCCTTTAAGGAAAAGAACAAAAATACATGACTTTTTCAAATCGTACAAATACCAATGACCATGTGAACACGCTGCTAGGGCCTCTCAGGGCCTTAGAAGGGACCTTGCATGCAAGCAAGGGGCCTGAGGCTTAAAACTCCTCTGGTTGTCAGGTAAATCCGCCTAGGAGTAGCATTAACCCTTATCAACCCAAGGAGGAAAACAGGATAGGACCTTAACCCTGGGCACCCACCTCATTTGGGTTCTCACAGTCCAATGCTACCAAACCTTACCGGTTTTAAGAAGATGCTGTTTCCCCAAGATCCATACCAGCTCATCTGTATCTGGAAATTCTTCTAGGTAGTCAGCGAAAATAGTAATCTGGTTTTCATACTTGGATAAAACTGAAAGAAAAAGAAAGAAACTTAGGCAAAATTTAATACAGAGGGCTTGCTTCTTTGGTTTACTGATTATTACCTTTGTCCTGAAGGTAAAAGGTGGCTGGCTAGAATTTAATGGAAGCAAATCCTTTTCCTTGAGGAACAAAGACACTCACAAGGCCTGAAAATTCTTTAGTAGAGGGATTTCCTCTTGACCACCTATTTTGACCTTCCCTTTCTCATGGTCCCATGTGGCACCATCTCTGAATAATTTTTTGATCACAGCTATGTCAAACTTTTTTTTTCCAATGGGGCTTTCTTTGTAAATAGTCACTTTCCAGCTTCTCCTAGTGTGACTGTAGCAGGTGGCACAATAATACCTGCATACCTAACCCCTGTCCACATCACAGGGAATATTGTGAGGTTTCTAGCGGCCAGTGGCTTAGAAGGGGGTTATGATAAGCCTGAAAGACTATACAACAGTGAAAACGTAATATTTTAGCTGGAAGACCAGATGTTTTAACAGTACTTTCATTTACCATTTTATTCACTTATAACTTCTGCAAAGAAGAATCTTGAAGCTGCCGATAAATATAACTTGTTCTTGGGATTCACAAGTGACTCTCTCTCAAGAGAAAGCAACTGAACAAAATACAATTAAATCTCATAAGTTCACAGGCCACAGTCTCAGAACTTATGGCCATGTAATGCGAGATATGTTAATATTCACTTTTGTACCACCTGCGGAGAAAGGGTCTGCTAAAAGAGTCGAGACTGATTTATGAAGGGGTCTTATTGCAAAAGTTCCCTTTAAGTAATTTTCTGAGAGAAAGAATACTGTAGGTAAATAAGTTTCCAAGCCAGCCCAGAAAAATCTATCTTAACCTGTAACCAGAAAAATCAAATTGCTAGTATATATCGTAGTTTATGGTGTTATTTCAATGACAAATCATATTTCAAGTTCAAAGCTGAGATAACTCAACACACACCTTCTCTTCTCAGCTCTTGGAGGCTCCCAGCCCCTATGGGGAGGGGAGCTCAGACAGAGTAGGGGTCATTTTGTGCAGATACAAGTAGCTGCAGGGACTCTCCCAGACCAGTCCCTAAGAGCACCAGGGGAATAGTTTCCTATAAAAAATGGCATCGTGGGATGTGTTTAAGCTCACTTGAAAGGACAAATTGCTTTCTTTTGGCTTTGTTTTCTAAGGCATGCTGTTTTCATAGAAATAAATGTTCTTAAGTATAAATGAGTCTTATCTGATCATGAAAACAGGTTACGTGGTTGGAGGCTGATGTTATACTTTGTATAATTTGTATAAATTGAAGTTATAATTTGTTTGAAGTTAAAATTTTAGAAACACAGCTACCCAGGGATACTGCCTTTCTTGAAACACATTCCAGAAGTCCAATCTTTCAGGGATTTAGGTAGCCTTTCTCCTCAAGATGTTTTAATCATTAGGGTTACAGCCTTGGCAGTATTTCAAACCTAAAGAAGTTAGAAATGAGACAGCCATTTCATTCCCCAGTGAAAACTCATCACTGCCGAATCTGCCAGGGAGCTTGTGCCGTCTTAGCCTTTCTGCCACTGGCCTCAGCCCCTGGCCCATGCCCAGGAAACAGCAGGCTAAAAATGATCATCCAGGTCAGGCCATCCTCAGGAGGTGGTGGACTGAGGTGGCATAAATCACACTGTGTACCTCCCCACCCTACTCTACACCCCTCACAGGCGAGAGAAATCAGCTTAAGATGAACATCCAGTGTAGCATAGAAAAGAGAAAAAAGAAGTCAGGAAATAAGTAGCTTGCGAGGAGTGTGGGAAAGGGGCAACCTCTCTGGCATTCCCCTGGTAGGGATGAGGAAGGGTGGCACTGGATGAATGTACAGCATGTATGCATATAAGCCTTGGGTCTTTTTTTAGTACTGGCTGAAAAAAGAAACATTTTTCTATCGCCAACCCTGTCTCAGTGAGTCATTGCCCAGCTATCTGGTCAAATTAGTACAGCCCCTTAAAGCCTGTGAGAACTGCACTGCTTCATCTGAGATGGCTCTGACCAAAATGGTAGCCAAAGAATTTTCCTCTTGCTCTTCCACACCACCCCCCAAGGCCAGCAGAAAGGGCACTACAGTCTCTATTCTGCCTGATTCTCCTCTTAGAAAACAGACTCCCAGAATGCAGTGTGTCAGGCCATAGCCAGCCTGAATTGAAAGCTACATGGATGAAACAAATGAAAAGCCAGAACAGAAGATGAGATTAACAGAAGCAAAGGGCAGTAACACAGGGAGAGTATATAAATGGGAGTCCGGGGAGGAGAGAGGAATTGGTCTTCCACAAGAAGACCTCCAAGAGACGAAGAAGCCAGCTGGGATGTGGCTGGGGCGCAGAAGTGAAATGGCATTTCCAAACAAATCACTTCTCACTAACGGCAATCCTTTGGAAAAAATTTTTCGAAAACTACTTTTGTCTTGTCTTAAAATTAACAAACAAGACATCAGCCCCATATGAGTTCCTTGCCCTTTCAGTCTGTTTATAAAGACATAGAACTGTACAGGCAGAGCTGCAAATACTGCAGCTTGGTGGACCAAGAATTAGCTTCTACAAGGTCCGATAGACAATAGGCTTCACTCTGTTCCATTCTACTTTAATAATTATTGCACCGAAGTCTCTGCTGGGTTAGCTTCGTAGTCAACTAATAATTCATAAAAAGGTTTCCATAAACTCCTGGAACCAAAAAGTCTCCCAGTCTTGGCCAAGTGGCTCTGTGTACATGTTGGGGCATGCCTTCAACAGTCAGCCAGGCAGTTGATTAACTCTGCCTTAGTTTTCCCTTTCTGCTTGTACAGAGCTCGAGGATAGCCAGAGTGAGAGCTGAGGGCCTTCTCAGGTCTTTCCTGAGCATGCGCACAGCCTTGGGAATGAACATAGCCCTGAACATGCATGTGGTCCTCCCATATTCCCAGGAATATGCCTGAACTTTTCAAAGCCCCAGTGGATATATTATTCCTTAGCTTTACCTTTTAAACTTTTTGGTTATCTACTCCTCAAACAGCTGTGAAGTTAATCAATTGCCTCTAATAATTTTCCAAAAAAGCCCCGGCAGGGAAGGCTTTCTGTACCTCCAAGTCAGGACAAATAAATACAAGTCTTGTAAGTGGGGTCTTCCGGGAATTGTCAGACAGATCAAATAATGACAATTCTCTAGAAATGAGGCTTGACAGGAGCTCCAACTGTGTTCTGCGTCCTCCAGGGGCTACCAGGTTGCTGGCTTTCCCTATGGCTGCAGGCTGTGGATTCTCAAGGCTACTGCAGAGCTGGAGAGCAAAGGATGGGCATAGCGCAAGTGAAAACGCCACAAAGCTTACTATTCTTACCAAAATGCAGCCGTTTTTCATGAATAAATACTCCCCAGATTGGTGCAAGCCTTTGGTTAATTTCCAGAGTGCTGCAAAAGTTGATTCTGATCATTTTTGCCAATTCTTGTCATTTCTATTATGGGTAGAATTTTCAGAAGTCCTCATTCTGCCATTTTTGCTGATAACTTACTTTAATAATTTGCTTTCCAGGGAGCTTCCCTGGTGGCGCAGTGGTTGAGAGTCCACCTGCCGATGCAGGGGACACGGGTTCGTGCCCCGGTCCAGGAAGATACCACATGCCGCAGAGCGGCTAGGCCCGTGAGCCATGGCCGCTGAGCCTGCGCTCCGCGATGGGAGAGGCCACAACAGTGAGAGGCCCACGTACTGCAAATAAATAAATAAATAATTTGCTTTCCAGTGATTGACTATATTTCTAAGGATTATTTTGTAAAAATGCAAGTAAATGAAGAAAAAATCATTTTAAACAAGATTTTCTGATAGGGCTTAACAAAACTTGTACATCAAGGCTCCCAGATTCTGTGGGGTTTGTGCCCCACAAACAACACAATCACTCTAAAATGAAATCAAAAGGTCACAGAATCTCAGGGCCAGAAAAAGCCTGAGGCACCACAGCATATCTTCCTTGTAGATCACCCTATTCTAAAAGCACTCCAGGATACTGCTGCTTCCAAAACTGCCTTCTCAGCGATACATTTTTTGAATTTTTTAGAAAACTGAGGTATAGTTGATGTACAATATTATTTAAGTTTCAGGTGTACAACACAGTGATTCACAATTTTTAAAGGTTATATTCCATTTATAGTTATTATAAAATATTGGCTATGTTCCCTGTTTTGTATTATATGTACTTGTAGCTTATATTTTATACATAGTAGTTTGCGCCTCTTAATCCCCGACCCTTATCTTGCCCTTCCCTACTAGTAACCACTAGCTTGTTCTCTATATCTGTCAGTCCGTCTCCTTTTTGTTATATTCACTAGTTTAATACATACACATTTAACATACTGTCAGGTCACAGCTTCAAAAACATAAGAAAATGTTCACGTCAGACAGGTATGGTAAGGGCTGAATATACATTAATATACTCATTCCATAAATTTTTACAGAGTACCTACTATGTGCTAAGCACAGAGAATAAGACATCACTGAGATGTAGCCTCCATCCTCCAAAAGCTTTTAATCTAGTAGAGAGGATAGGTCTGGAAACAACTAACAACAATAAGTCCTATAAGAAAGGAAAGTGAGAGAGAAGAGATCAAGATGGTGGAGTAAGAAGACATGGAGCCCACCTCCCCCCACAAAAGCATAAAAAATACATCTACATGTGGAATAATTCTCACTAGAACTAACTGGAGGGACTTCCCTGGTGGTGCAGTGGTTAAGAATCCACTTGCCAAGGCAGGGGACATGGGTTCGAGCCCTGGTCTGGGAAGATCCCACATGCCATGGAGCAACTAAGCCCATGTGCCACAACTACTGAGCCTGCACTCTAGAGCCCGTGAGCCACAACTACTGAAGCCCACGTGCCACAACTACTGAAGCCTGTGCACCAAGAGCCCATGCTCTGCAACAAGAGAAGCCACTGCAATGAGAAGCCCATGAACCACAAGGAAGAGTAGCCCCCGCTCACGGCAACCAGAGAAAGCCCACATGCAGCAACGAAGACCCAACGTAGACAAAAATTAAAAATTAATTAATTAATTAAAATAAAAAAGAAAAGAATCCATCTGCCAATGCAGAGGACACGGGTTCGAGCCCTGGTCCGGGAAGATCCCACATGCTGTGAAGCAACTAAGCCCCTGTGCCACGACTAATAAGCCTGCGCTCTAGAGCCCGAGAGCCACAACTACTGAAGCCCACGCCCCTAGAGCCCGTGCTCCACAAGAGAAGCCACCACAACGAGAAGCCCACGCACCACAATGAAAAGTAGCCCCCTCTCGCCGCAACTAGAGAAAGCCCCCACGCAGAAACAAAGACCCAACGCAGCCAAAAATAAATAAATTAATTAATTAATTTTAAAAAAAACCCTGGAAACTGGCAGAAGCACTCCTGTACAACCAAGATTGTAAGAACGATCCACACATAATCCAGTAGGAAGGGAAGAAAAGTGATCAGGTTGAGACCCGTGCCCCTGGGAGGGGAATCAGAGGAAAAGGGAGGTCGCATGGGTGGACACCCACCCTGGGGAGTGATCAGGTTGAGCCACAGACTGGGTGTCCCAGAGCTGGGGTTCTTTGTGGAGGAGACAAGGCCCCTCGGCTGGTTGGAGGACAGCTAGACAAACAAGACTGGACTCCACTTGTGAAGAGTGCATGCACGTTGGCTGTCCCCGAGGCAGGGCAGAGATCGATCTGCTCTGAGGCGGCTGGTTTTCCCACGACCAGCTAGCCATGCACCTCAGCCTGAAGAACCGAGCAATGCTTCCATCCCACTCATTCCATGCCACAGCACTCCAATTGGATCTGGGGTAGCCACGACCAGAGAAAAGACTTGACCATGGGATGCAGAGGTGACTGAGTCGTGGGGTGGAGCCTGGGTGGGGCGGCAGTGGCCATTGTTGACACTTCCTCAAGCAGCGTCCCAGAAGCCACCCAGATCTCTGATGGCAGCCACCCCACCACAGCTCACTCCCCCACCCCAATACACACAGAGTGACCACAAGGGCCCTGCCTGCCCTGAGGAGCAGTTCTACAACAGGGTGGGAGCAGCTGAGGCTGGGGACAGTGACCAGCTGTGAGAGACAATGGGGAATTGCCCCTAAGGCAGGGCAGAGAGAGGTCTGCCCTAGCAGCTGCTGGGTTTCCCGTGACTGCCTTGCCGTGTCCGCCAGCCCAAGCTCAGTGAATACTCTAGCCCCGCTCAACCCATGCCACAGCACTGACTGGATCTGGGGTGCCCATGACGAGGAAAAGACTCAACTATGGGACACAGAGGTGACCCAGTCCCAGAGTGGAGCTACTCTTAGCTCTTACTCAAGCAGTGCCTCAGAAGCCCCCCAGATCTCTGACAGTGGCTGCTGCACCACAGCTAACCTCCCAATATACATGGAGAGTTCACACAGGCACCGTCTTTCCTGTAGGGCAGTTCCACAACAGGGCAGGGGTGGCAGAGGCTGTGAGGAACAAAGGGGATCTGCACCTGAGGCTATGTGGAGCCACAGACACCTATACAGGCAGTGCATTAGACCTTTGTCAGCGCATGGCCCCGCTTGCTTCAGCACTCTCCTCCTCTGGGGCAAAGGTCCTGGTGTGGGGAGAGGGAAAAATACACACTTAAAGGGAACAGAGTTAGCTCAGGCCCCACCCCCAAGAGGGTGGTGACAGCCACTGAGCAGAGAGGAAGTCCCACCTCACACCCACCTCCAGCTCTAGCCCTTATAGCTCCAGCCACACCAGCTACAAAGGTGATAGCTGCCAGCACACCCTGAGGAATGATGTGACATGCATTCACATCAAATCCAGCTCTCCCACCAAAGGCATCTGGCATACACAGTCTGTATAGAGATGGTCCCACAGAAAAATACACCTTCAAGACTGCAATAGATAACTGTTTCACCTAAATCACAGACGCAAGAAAGTTAAGCAAAATGAAAAGGCAGAATAACTACTCTTAATTGAAAGAGCAAGAGAAAGCCCCTGAAAAATAAATAATGAAACGGAAATAAACGATTTACCACATAAAGAATTCAAAACATTGGTAATAAAAATGTTAACTGAATTAGGGAAAAGAATTGATCTAAACAGTGACCATTTCAACAAGGAACTAGAAAATATTAAAAAAAACCCAATCAGAAATGAATAATTCAACAGCTGAAATAAAAAACACACTAGAAGGAATGAATAGCAGACAAAGTAATACAGAGGAACACATAAGTGATCTAGAAGACAGAATAATGGAAACCACACAATCAGAACAGCAGAAAGAAAAACAAATTTTTAAAAATTAAAGCAATTGAAGAGATCTCTGGGACACTAAGCATCCAAACATTTGCATTATGTGGGTTCCAGAAGGAGAAGAGAGAGAAAAGCAGACCAAAAATGTACATGAAGAAATTATGCCTGAAAACTCCCCAAACCTGAAGAAGGAAACAGATATCCAGGTACAGGAATCACAGAGGGCCCCAAACAAGATGAACCCAAACAGACCCACACCAAGACATATCATAATTAAAATGGCAAAAGTTATAGATAAAGAGAGAATTCTAAAGGCAGCAAGAGGAAAACAAAGAGTCATATGCAAGGGAACCCCCATAAGGCTATCAGCTATTTCTTTGCAGAAACCTTGCAGGCCAGAAGGGAGTGACATAATATATTCAAAGTGCTGAAAGGGAAAAACCTGCAACCTAGGATACTCTACCCATCAAGATTATCATTTACAAGGAGAGATAAATAACTTCTCGGATATGCAAAAACTAAAAGAGTTCATCAATACTAAACCTACCGTAAAAGAAATCTGAAGGGTCTTCTCTAAATGAAAAAGAAGTAAGAATCTATAGGAAAGGGAAAATCCCACTAGGAAAGGCAAATATATAGTAAGGATTGAGAATCAAACACTTAAATAAGCCAGTATGTAGATTAAAAAACAAAAATTGTAAAAGCAACTATAACTTCAGTAAACAGTAAAGGGATAAGATTGAAGATGTAAAATATGACATCAAAAAACACAAAATGGGGCTTCCCTGGTGGCGCAGTGGTTGAGGGTCTGCCTGCCGATGCAGGGGACACAGGTTCGTGCCCTGGTCTGGGAGGATCCCACATGCTGCGGAGCGGCTGGGCCCATGAGCCATGCCCACTGGGCCTGCGTGTCCGGAGCCTGTGCTCCGCAGTGGGAGAGGCCACAGCAGTGAGAGGCCTGCGTACCACAAAAAAAAAAAAAAAAAAAAAATGTAGGGCAGGGAAGTAAAAAATGTAGATCTTTTGGAATGTGTTTGAACTTAAATGACTACTACTTTAAAACAAGTAGATATAATTATAGGTCAGCATATATGAACCTCATGGTAACTACAAATCAAAAACCTACAATAAATACACAAAAACTAAAAAGAAAGGAACACACGCACACTGCTAAAGAAAATCCTCAAACCACAAGGGAAGAAGCAAAAAGAAGAAGAAATGAAAAGAGAATAACTACAAAAACAAGTGGAAAACAAGTAATAAAATAGCAATAAGTACATACTTATCAATAATTACTTTAAATGTCAATGGACTACATGCTCTGATCAAAAGACATAGGGTGGCTGATTAGATAAAAAGCAAGACCCTTCAATATGCTGCCTACAGAAGACTCACTTCAGGGATAAAGACACATAGAATAAAAGTGAGGGGATGGAAAAAGATGTTTCATGCAAACAGAAAGAAAGCGGGGGTAGCAATACTCATATCAGACAAAATAGACTTTAAAACAAAAGCTATAACAAAAGACAAAGAAGCATATTATATAATAATAATAAAGGGATCAATACAAGAAGAGGATATTACATTTGTTAACATATATGTACCCAATACAGGAGCACCTAAATATATAAAGCAAAGACTAACAAACATAAAAGGAGATATTGACAATAATAAATAATAGTAGGGGACTTTACCACCTCACATCAATGGACAGATCATCCAGGCAGAAAATCAATAAGGCAACAGTGGTCTTAAATGACAAAATAGTCCAGTTGGACTTAATATATATCTACAGGACATTACAATGAAAAACAGCAATACACATTCTTTTCAAGTGCACACAGAATGTTCTCCAGGATAGATCACATGCTAGGCCTCAAAACAAGTCTCAACAAACTTAAGAGGATAGAAATTATATCAAGCATTTTTTCTGACCACAACAGTATGAAACTAGAAATCAATGACAGGAAGAAAAATGGGGAAATCACAAACACATGGAAACTAAATGACATGCTACTAAAAACCCAACAGGTCAATGAAGAAATCAAAGAGGAGATCAGAAAATACCTTGAGGCAAAGGAAAATGGAAAAACAACATTCCAAAATCTATGGGATGTAGCAGAAGCAGTTCAAAGAAGGAAGTTTATAGCAATACAGGCCTTCCTCAAGAAACAAGAAAAATCTCAAATAAACAACCGATCATGCCACCTAAAGGAATTAGAAAAAGAACAAACAGTACAGCAGAAACTAACACACCATTGTAAAGCAATTATACTCCAATAAAGATGTTAAAAAAAAGAACAAAGCCCAAAGTCAGCAGAATGAAGGAAATAATAAAGATCAGAGAGGAAATAAATAAAATAGAGATAAAAAACAATAGAAAAGATCTATGAAACCAAGAACTGTTTTTTTGAAAATATAAACAAAATTGATCAACCTTTAGCCAGGCTCACCAAGAAGAGAGAGGACCCAAATAAATATGAAATGAAAAGAGGAGAAATGACATCCATACCACAGAGATACAAAAAATCATAAGAGAATACTATGAATAGTTATATGCCAACAAATTGACAACCTAGAATAAATGGACCAATTTCAAAAAACATACAACCTGCTAAGACTGAATCAAGAAGAAACAGACAATTTGAATCCACTGATCACTAGTAGCGAAATTGAATTTGTAATTAAAAAAAAAAAAAACACTCCCAGCAAACAAAACTGCAAGACTGGATGGCTTCACGGGGAAATTCTACCAAGCATATAAAGAAGAACTGACACCTCTCCTTCTCAAGCTATTCTGAAAAATTAAGAGGATGGAACACTCCCAAATTCTTTCTACAATGCCACGATTACTCCAATACCAAAACCACAAAAAGATGCTACAAGAAAAGAAAATTACAGGCCCGTATCTTTGATGAATGTACATGCAAAAATCCTCAACAAACTATTAGCAAACTGAATCCAACAATATATAAAAAGGATCATATACCATAATCAAGTTGGATTTATTCAAGTTGGATTTATTCCAGGGACACAAAGATGGTTCAAATTTGCAAATCAATCAATGAGATACACCATATTAACAACAGGAAGGACAAAAATCACGATTATCTCAATAGATGCAGAAAAAGCATTTGACAGAGTTCAATATCCATTCATGATAAAAACTCTCATCAAATTAGGTATAGCAGGAACATATCTCAATGCAATAAAGGCCATTTATGACAAACCCACAGCTAACATCATATTCAACAGTAAAAAGCTAAAAGCCTTTTCTCTAAATTCAGGAACAAGACAAGAATGCCCATTCTCTCCACTATTTAACATAGTACTGGAAGTCCTAGCCACAGCAATCAGACAAGGAAAAGAAATAAAAGTATCCAAATTGGATGGAAAGAAGTAAAACTGTCACTATTTGCAGATGACATGCTACTTTATACAGAAAACCCTAAAGTCTCCACCCCAAAACTATTAGAACTAATAAATGAATTTGGCAAAGTTGCAGGATACAAGATTAATACATAGAAATCTGTTGCTTTTCTGTACACTAATAATGAACTATCAGAAAGAGAAAGTAAGAAAAAAAAACCTCCCTTTAAAATTGCATTAAAAAGAATAAATTATCTACAAATAAACTTAACCAAGGAGGTGAAAGACCTATACTCTGAAAGCTATAAAGCATTCTGAATGAAACTGAAGATGATACAAAGAAATGGAAAGATACACTGTGCTCTTGGATTGGAAGAATTAATATTTGTTAAAATGGCCATCCTACCCAAAGCAATCTATAGGTTTAATGCAATTCCTATCAAAATACCCATGACATTTTTTTTCACAGAACTGGAACAAATAAAATTCATATGGAACCACAAAAGACCATGACTTGCCAAAGCAATCTTGAGAAAAATGAACAAATCTGGAGGTATCATACTCCCTGACTTCATAATTATACTACAAAGCTATGGCAATCAAAACAGTATGGTACTGGCACAAAAACCAACATATAGATAAACAGAATAGAATAGAGAGTTCAGAAATAAACCCACGCACCTATGGTCAATTAATCTACACCAAAGAAGGCAAGAATATACAATGGAGAAAAGACAGTCTCTTCGATAAGTGGTGCTGGGAAAACTGGATGGCTATATGTAAAACAATGAGATTAGAACATTTCCTCACATCACATACAAAAATAAACTCAAAATGGATTAAAGATCTAAATGTAAGACCTGAAACCATAAAACTCCTAGAAGAGCTCATAGGTAGAACACTCTTTGACATAAATTTTAGCAATATTTTTACGGGTCTGTCTCCTAAGGCAAAAGAAATAAAAGCAAAAATAGACAAATGGAACCTAATTAAACTTAAATGCTTTTGTACAGCAAAGTAAATCATCCACAAAATGAAAAGATAAACTACGAATGGGAGAAAGTATTTGCCAATGATATGACCAACAAGGGGTTGATATCCAAAATATACAAAGAGCTCATATAACTCAATATCAAAAAAACAAACAACCCAACTAAAAAATGAGCAGAAGACCTGAATAGACATTTTTCCAAAGAAGACATACAGATGACTAACAGGCACATGAAAAGATGCTCAACATCACTAGTTATCAGAGAAATGCAAATCAAAGCAACAAGGAGATATGACTCCATACCTGAATGGCTATCATCAAAAAGCCTACAAATAATAAATGTTGGAGAGGATGTGAAGAAAAGGGAACCCTTGTATACTGTTGGTGGGAATGTAAATTGATGCAGCCTCTATGAAGAACAGTATGAAGGTTCCTCAATAAATTAAAAATAGAACTACCATATGATCCAGCAATTCTACTCCTGGGTATACACCTGGAAAAAACGAAAACACTAATTCAAAAAGATACATACACCCCAATGTTCATAGCAACACTGTTTACAATAGCCAAGATATGGAAGCAACCCAAGTGCCCATCAACAGATGAATGGATAAAGAAGATGTGGTATATATATACAATGGAATATTACTCAGTCATAAAAAAGAATGAAATACTGCCATTTCCAGCAACATGGATGGACCTAGAGAATATTACCCTTAGTGAAATAAATTAGACAAATACAAATACTGTATGATATCACTTATATGTGGAATATAAAAAAATACAAGCAAATATATATGTAAAACAGAAACAGACTTACAGATATAGAAAACAGATTAATGGTTACCAAAGGGGAAAGGGAAGGGGGGAAGAGCAAATTAGGGGTATGGGATTAAGAGATAAAAGCTATTATGTATAAGATAGATAAGCAACAAGGATATACTGTATAACACAGGGAATTATAGCTATTGTCTTGTAATAACTTTTAACAGAGTATAATATGTAAAAGTACTGAATCACAATGCTGTACACCTGAAACTAATATTGTAAATCGACTATACTTCAATCTAAAAAAAAGAAAGGAAGGTGATGTGGAAGGCAACAAATGATTAATCTGGGAATGAATGGATCTTCAACAACCTTGAAAAGGTGGCATCAGAGCTGAACCTTAATGGAAATAAGATATAAGTGGGATGGGGGAAGGGAGGAAACTCCTGTATGGGGGAACACCAAAAGGATCTGACAAGCAACTGCATGTGGGATGGGTCTGGGAAGAGTGAGAAAGAGAGAGAGTCAAAAATAAGTTGCAGTTTTCAAGTGTGGGTGATGAAATGGTAGCAGAAAAACATGGTTGGGGATAGGGGGATAATAATCTTGATCCAGCCAGAACCTGTTGGAGTCATGGATTTGGTTGACAAAGGAATGAGAGGTTAAAAAAAAAAAAGAGCGAAGAGGAAAATCAACCTGCATAGGGATCATGTAGACGGGCATCGTAGATGGCAGGTTGATTAGCAGAGCCTAGGAAAACAGGAGGAATCCAGAAAAACAAAACTCAGCCTAAAATGTACCTTCATCCCCTTCCTCCTGGGTCCACTTAGTGTCCTGGTCTTCCCAGCCTCTGCTCATCTGTGCATAGGTCCTGCACCCATCTTCATTTCTCTTCCTTCCAGTGCCCTGCTTTTCTGACAACCAAGAATTTTGAAAATAAAGAGCTGGATAACAATTCTTAGCACTGGTCTAGACCTATGATATCCAGTACAGTAGCCACTAGCCACGTGCAGCTATCTACAATTAAATTAATTCAAATTAAATACAACCAAAAATTCAGTTAGTTGCCTTAACCACATTTCAAGCACTCAATAGCCACGTGCAGCTAGTGGCTACCGTATTGGACAGCACAGCTGTAGAATAGTTCCATCATCACAGTTCTATTGGACAGTCCTATTCTAATGGCATTTCTATGATTCTGTAGGAGGTGGAGGTGGCGTGGGTTGTTAGGAGGGGTACTCCAAGTGCTTGGAAGAGAAGATGGGTTCACTTGTCTCTTTCTTAAGAGAGCCTGTATGTGAATTTCTAAGTAATTGAGGCGGCAATTATTTATTAAGTTCCGTACGTGGTTCTGTGAGGAACACAGAGGAAACATCCTTATAAACATTCACTAAATGTTAAATAAACAAGCTAAGGCATCATAAAATCATAATCTAGTTAAGCATATGAGCCTTAGGTAAATGAAATAGCTAAAAATACAAGGTAATGTATATAGGCAAGTGTTGATAATAACTAAGTGCTGTCAAAATTCAGAAAAGGGGGAAGTCAGTCAGCATTGGAGTCATCAGGGAAGATTTCGAGGATGATGCAGGATTTGGACTGGTCCCTAAATTATTGCTTGGATATGGATGAGCAGAGATAAGAGGGGAGAATATTCCAGATGAGAGGAACACCTCATGTGTGTCAGAGACAGGGACAGGTTCCAGAGAATACTGAGCAAAGAGATTAGATAGGTGGCTTAGGACTGGATTGTGGAGGCTGGAAAGCCAGGCAGTATAGTCCAAAGTCTCGGTAAAGCCATTAACAGTTTTCAGAGCACTTTCACATGACCCTGTGACAGCCCCTTGGGATAGCCAGGGCAAGGATCATTACTTTCATTTTAGAGTTGAGGAACTGAGTCTCAGGTGATATGACTTGCCCAGGGTTATATAGTTAATGAACAGTATAACCAGGATTCAAACTGAGTTAATCTTACTCTCCATTCAGTATTCTTCCCACTATACCTTGCTGTTAGGATAAAAGCTAGATTTGAAGCACTGGAGAGAGGGAGACCAATGAGAAAGTTGTAATAATCCAGGCATGAAGTGTTGAAGGCCTGACCTAAGGTGGCAAGAAACCAGATGCTCTGGTTATATAATATCCCATAAAGCAGACTGACAATTCAGTACCCACTGTTTATAGGGGAGAGTAAGAGTAGACAGTCTGAGGTTAGAACACTAGAGTTATTTTTAACTGGAAGTGATCTAAACTACCCCCAAAGGAATAAATATTAACAATATAATTCATATACTGTGTCCGGACTTTTCCAGACAGCTGCAGGCAATGTTTTGGACATGGTTCCTAAGCAAATATCACTTTATATGTCTATGCATTTTAATGAGCCATTTCTGACTTGATAGTGTTTCTTTCCTCTGTCGATTTCAATTTTCATTTCTGAAAACTAATTGGTCATATGATTTCTTACCTCATCTACACTTCCAGTGAGAAAGGACTAGTGCAAAAAGGTCAAGGAGCTACAGGCCTTGGAGTTTTTCCACCCTATTTAGTAAAACTAATTATTAGCTTAGCAATTAATTACCTAATAATGATTTACTAAGAAAACACTAAAATACAACATTGCCAGATTAATCTTAAAGGATTTCTCTGCCCATGTCACTACGCTGCTAAGAAATTTCCACCAGCTTCCCAGATCGCTCCAACTGATAGGAATCAAATACAAATTCATCAGTCTGGCATTTAAGGCCCTCTCCAATATGGCCACATTCTACATTTCTAATTGTTCCCCACTGCTCATTACTCCTTCATGAGATCTACTCTTTTCAGCCAATATAAACCACATGATACACTGGAGGTTCTTTGCTCATTCATGTCCTACTTGCACATAAGTCCTACCACAAATACTACCTTCTCTATGAACCCTTCCTCTTCAATTTTCCCACCAAGAAATACTTGCTCCTTCTTCTAAGCCTCTATAGTCCTTTATTTATATCTCCTTTATGGCACTGGGCACTTTTTACTCTAGATTATTGTTATTTGCAGGCATGTCATCTCTCTGCTATTGGAATGAATTCCCATCTCAGCCCACGTAGTGTTCATCTCTGTATCTCCTACAGTTCTGATCATAGTGTCCTGCAGTAAGTTGTCCCCTAAGGGCCAACAACTGTTTATTGAATGAATGGGCACACTGACTAAAGTCCAAAAGCTGGTTTATATGTCCATCCACACATTAATTTAACAATCCTTTGCTGAGTGCCTAGCATATGACCAGCACTGTGCTAGGCCCTGGGGATAGCAATATATTTTAAGCAATTTCAAGTCTAATGGGAAGATAATGAGAAGGAGAGTTCATTTTGATATAGTATGGTCAGTGTCTGCACAGGGGGCTAGGGCAGAACAGCAGAGGGTTGTCTAAGCCAGCCTAAGGTACAGAGAAGGCTTTGGGAAGAAAGATGATGGCAGGACTTAGCCTTAACGGATAAATGTTAGGCAATTTGGGCAAGGGAAGGACGTTCCTGGCCGAGGAGAAACATGTACCAAAACACTGAGGGCTGAGAGACTGTGGAATAGTGATGCCACATGGAGACTGTCAAAGATTGAAGTTGATGAGGCAGGCAGGGCTGAGAGATGCTGGTCTTGGAAGCCTTGGTAAAAATTCTGGACTTAACCCAGGCTTCATGGAGCCCCTGAAGGGTTTCAAATACATCCAAGAGGAAGTCTAGGTATTCCACTATTTGCAGAA
Source organism: Grampus griseus (assembly GCF_964374135.1). Taxonomy (NCBI): domain Eukaryota; kingdom Metazoa; phylum Chordata; class Mammalia; order Artiodactyla; family Delphinidae; genus Grampus; species Grampus griseus. Next base: position 93,344,247 of record NC_138999.1, on the reverse strand, counting down.
ACCAAGCTGTGCAACAAGTAATTGCCTGTAATGTAGTTGGGTTTTTTTTACATTCATTATCAAATTAAATTCTGTTAAGAAACAAAACAAAACAAAACAGAAATCCTCAAAAACCTGAAGTAACCATCTTTGTCAAGGAAGGGTTTAAGGTGAGTCTCTGTCTTACAGCACACTCAGTGGTACAGCACAACTGGAGAAATCCTGAATCCTTTCCAGAAACAGTACTCTTCATTTGGAGCACTTTTCCAGTTTTCTCCTCTGTTTACAACCACCTCACCCACTTCCCAGACCACAGGAATTTTCCACACACTCTTTCAACATCACACTTCATTAGTAAATGTTGCTAGCAGACATATGATGTTTAAAAATTCTTTACCTCCAATGTAATGTAAAATTATACTGCCAGAGTTAAATTGTTGGATTACATAAAATTATATGTGTATCTTCACTTCCAAAACAAAAGATGTACTCCCAAGTTAATCCTAAGGCAGATTTCTGTAAAGTGAACTTGATTTTTCAATGTTATTTTATGATCATTTGAGCCATATTACCCAAGAAAAGACAATTTGACCCCATCCAGGAAAGATACAGCTTGTATTAAAATGGTTCCTCAGCCCTGATGTGCACTCTATGTATCAGACATGAGGAAAATAAATATCTATCTACCCACAAGCATGAAAGACCCAACCCTCCAACCACAACAAAAATACTCTCTAATATCTGACAGGCAGAAAATCTTGATCTGCTAAACAAAACACAGATCCATTTTTAATCCCTAAAAGTGGCTCTTCATAAAGTGGGTTTTCTTATTATCTGCCATCAGTTCTTTCATTAATACTAAGTTAAATTATTCTAAGTTAAATTAATTCAGTTAAAATGTCTTTTTATTGCACCTACCCTAGCAATTCCACTCTTAGTTTTATATCCAAGAAAAATGAGCACTCATGTCCACCAAAAGATATGGTAAAAAATGTTCATAGCAGTTTTATTCATAATAATCAAAACCTAAAAACACAAATGTCTATCAACACGGATGTTATGGACTAAATATTTGTGTCCTCCCAAAATTCATATGTTGAAGCCCTAATCCCATGTGATGGTATTTGGGATCTTCAGGAGGTAATTAGGTCATGTGGGTGGAGCTGTTATGAAAGGGATTAGTGGCCTTATAAAAAGAGATACCAAAGAGATATCTCTCTCCAGCATGTAAGGACACAGCAAGAAGGTGGCCATCTGCAATCCAGAAAGAGGGACCTCACCAGACACCTAATCTGCTGGTTCCATGTTCTTGGGCTTCCCAGCCTCCAGAACTGTGAGAAATAAATGTTTGCTGTTTAATCCCCCGGTCTATGGAATTTTGTTACAGCAGCCTGAATTGACTAAGACAAGGGGAATGGATAAATAAATTGTGGTGAATAACACATGGGAATGGTACACAGCTACAAAAAAGAACTAACTAATACTATACGCAAAACATAGATGGATCTCACATACCTTATGTTAAACAAAAGAAACCAGACACAAAACATTACATACAATACAATTCTATTTATATAAAGTTTGAAATCAGGAAAAGCTAACCTATGATGATAGCAGTCAAAGCAGTTGTTACCCTTGGGAGAAGGTACTGACTAAGAGGAGGCAAGAGAGAAACTTCTGGGGGATCAGAAATGTTCTGTCTTGATATGGGTGGAGGATGCACATACATAAAATTTCATTGAGCTGTACACTTAAGATTTGTGTACTTTATTGTCTGTAAGAAATACCTCAGTTCAAGAAAAAAGAAAAAGATAAGTCCCTATAGTGGATTTATTTCTGGTACAGATTGGCAATACGAATAAAAATTATGCTAACAACAAAATATTATTTTGTTATCAGGAGCAGAGATATAGTTATGAATTTATCCCTGTACACACACACACACACACACATCAAATATAAGTGCAAGTAGTTTGGGGCTTCAGATATTATTTAGATATAAGGCTAATTTATTGGATTTTTCCATTTATAGCATTCTAAAATGTTATCTATTTATACAGGATCATTTTGATTTGAAAGTCACTTCATCAGAGAAATATATTGAATTTGTTCCCCAAATCTTAATGAAAGAAAACATAGTATACTAAAGAGAACACTGGCCTATGAATTAGAAGAGCTGGGTTTTATTTCTGCTCTTTTACTAGCCAAGTTACCTTGGGCCAGTCTTCAAGCAAAGATTCCCTTTCCTTATCCATAAAATGGAGATAATACTTTCCTCCCTACAAAGCTATAGTGAGGATCAAATAAGAAAATGGTTGTGAAAGTACTTTGTAAAATTTAAATAAGTGTTAATATCCTCAAAGCTGTGTTTAATTAGAATTTGTGCCTGGGTGTGGCCAATAGAAAATGTACTTAAATTTCAAAGCTTGTATTTCAGTTTCACATATCTTACACTTCACCAGAGTCAGGATTAGCACATACACTCAAATTCTAAGATACCTGAAAAGTTGAAATAATTCCATTATAATAAATACTAAAAATAGATATGTTCGGGGAAGTTAGTAACTGCCTTCCTTGTTTTTCCTAATTATGACTTCTAGATGTAGCTCTAGTGATGTAATATGCATTATATTCAGTTCACACTTCTAGAACTTTTTTGTTTGTTTGTTTTTGTTTTTGTTTTCTTTCTGTGGTACGCGGGCCTCTCACTGCTGTGGTCTCTCCCGTTGCAGAGCACAGGCTCCGGACGCGCAGGCTCAGCGGCCATGGCTCACGGACCCAGCCTCTCCGCGGCATGTGGGATCCTCCCGGGCCAGGACACGAACCCGTGTCCCCTGCATCGGCAGGCGGACTCTCAACCACTGCGCCACCAAGGAAGCCCTGGTATTCTTTTTTTAAAAACTTTTAAAATTAATTTTTATTGGAGTATAGCTGCTTTACAATGTTGTGTTAGTTTCTGCTATACAGCAAAGTGAATCAGCTATACGTATACATATATCCCCTCTTTTTTGGATTTCCTTCCCATTTAGGTCACCTCAGAGCAATGAGGAGAGTTCCCTGTGCTATATACAGTAGGTGCTCATTAGCTACCTATTTTATGCATAGTAGTGTATATATGTCAATCGCAATCTCCCAATTCATCCCACCCCTGCCTTTCCCCCTTGGTATCCATACATTTGTTCTCTAAGTCTGTGTCTCTATTTCTGCTTTGCAAATAAGTCCATCTGTATCATTTTTCTAGATTCCACATATAAGAGGTATTATATAATATTTTTTTTCTCTTTCTGGCTTACTTCACTGTATGACAGACTATAGGTCTATCCACATCTCTGCAAATGGCACAATTCCATTCCTTTTTATGGCTGAGTAATATTGCATTGTATATATATACCACATCTCCTTTATGCACTCCTCTGTTGATGAACATTTAGGTTGCTTCCATGTCCTGGATATTGTAAACAGTGCTGCAATGAACATTGGGGTGCATGTGTCTTTTTGAATTATGGCTCAGGTATATGCCCAAGAGTGGGACTACTGGATCATACGATGGTTCTACTTTTAGTTTTTTTAAGGAATCGCTATACTATTCTCCATAGTGGCTGTATCAATTTACATTCCCAACAACAGTGTGAGAAGGTTCCCTTTTCTCCACACCCTCTCCAGCATTTATTGTTTGTAGATTTGTTTGATGATGGCCATTCTGACTGGTGTGAGGTGATATCTCGTTGTAGTTTTGATTTGCATTTCTCTAATAATTAGTGACGTTGAGCATCTTTTCATGCTATTGACCATTAGTACGTCTTCTTTGGAGAAATGTCTGTTTAGGCCTTCTGCCCACTTTTTGATTGGGTTTTTTATTTTTTTCATATTGAGCTGCATGAGCTGTTTGTATATTTTGGAGATTAATCCCTTGTCAGTTGCTTCGTTTGCAAATATTTTCTCCCATTCTGAGGCCTGTCTTTTCATCTTGCTTATGGTTTCCTTTGCTATGCAAAAACTTTTAAGTTTAATTAGGCCCCATTTGTTGATTTTTGTTTTTATTTTCATTATTCTAGGAGGTGGGTCAAAAAAGATATTGCTGTGATTTATGTCACAGAGTGTTTTGCCGTGTTTTCCTCTAAGAATTTTATAGTGTCCAGCTTTACATTTAGGTCTTTAATCCATTTTGAGTTTATTTTTGTGTATGGTGTTAGGGAGTGTTCTAATTTCATTCTTTTGCATGTAGCTGTCCAGTTTTCCCAGCACCACTTACTGAAGAGACTGTCTTTTCTCTATTGTATATTCTTGCCTTCTTTGTCATAGATTAGGTGATCATAGATGCGTGGGTTTATCTCTGGGCTTTCTATCCTGTTCCAGTGATCTATATTTCTGTTTTTGTGCCAGTACAATACTGTCTTGATTACTGTAGCTTTGTAGCATAGTCTGAAGTCAGGGAACGTGATTCCTCCAGCTCTGTTTTTCTTTCTCGAGGTTGCTTTGGCTATTCAGGGTCTTTTGTGTCTCTGTGCAAATTGTAAAATTTTTGTTCTAATTCTGTGAAAAGTGCCATTGGTAATTTGATAAGGATTGCACTGAATCTGTAGATTGCTTTGGGTAGTATAGTCATTTTCACAATATTGATTCTTCCAATCCAAGAACATGGTATATCTCTCCATCTGTGTCATCTTTGATTTCTTTCATCAGTATCACTGATGAACATACATACAAAAATCCTCAAGAAAATACTAGCAAACAGAATCCAACAACACATTAAAAGGATCATACACCATGATCAAGTGGGGTTTAACTCAGGGATGCAAGGATTCTTCAATATATGAAAACTAATCAATGTGATACACCATAGTAACAAATTGAAGAATAAAAAACATATGATTATCTCAATAGATGCAGAAAAAGCTTTTGACAAAATTCAGCACCCATTTATGATAAAAAAAACTCTCCAGAAAGTGGGTATAGAGGGAACCTACCTCAACATAATAAGGGCCATATACAACAAACCCACAGCAAACATCATTCTCGATGGTGAAAAACTGAAAGCATTTCCTCGAGGATCTGGAAAAATACAAGGATGTCCACTCTCACCACTATTATTCAACATAGTTTTGGAAGTCCTAGCCACAGCAATCAGAGAAGAAAAAGAAATAAAAGGAATCCAAATTGGAAAAGAAGAAGCAAATCTGTCACTATTTGCAGATGACATGATACTATACATAGAAAATCCTAAAGATGCCACCAGAAAACTACTAGAGCTAATCAATGAAATTGGTAAAGTTGAAGAATACAAAATTAATACACAGAAATCTCTTGCATTCCTATACACTAACAATGAAAGATCAGAAAGAGAAATTAAGGAAACAATCTCATTTACCATTGCAACAAAAAGAATAAAATACCTAGGAATAAACCTGCCTAAGGAGGCAAGAGACCTGTACTCAGAAAACCACAGGAGACTCACTTTAGATTTAAGGACACACATAAGCTGAATTTGAAAGGATGGAAAAAGACATTCCATGCAAAGTGTAATCAAAAGAGCGTAGGCGTGGTATACTTATATCACACAAAATCGATTTTAAGTTTAAAAAAATTGCCAAGAAATACAAAGAAAGACATTATATAATGATAAAAAGTCAATTCACCAGTAAGTTATAACAACACAAATATAAAGCATGCAACGTCAGAGGACACAAACATATGAAGCAAACACTGACAAAACTGAAGGGAGATATAGACAGCAACAAAATATTAGTAGGGGATTTCAACATGTCACTCTCAATAATGGACAGAATACTCAGACATGAGATCAGTAAGAAAACAAAAGACTTGAGCAACACTATATGAGCCTGACAGCCATATATAGAACATTCCACCCAATAGCAGCAAAATACACATTCTTCTCAAGTGCACACAGAACATTTCCTAAGACAGATCACATGTTAGGTAACAAAATAATTCTTAACAAATTTTAAAAGGTTGGGATCATACCAACTATATTTTCCAACCACAATGGAATGGAACTGGAAAATAATAGCAGGAGGAAAACTGGAAAATTCACAAATATGTGGAAATTTAAAAACACACTCTTGAACAACCAGTGAATCACAGAAGAAATCAAAAGGGAAATTGGAAAATACCTTGAGACAAATGAAAATGAAAGCACATCATACTAAAATTTATGGAATGCAGCAATAGCAGTACTAAGAGGGAAGTTTATAGTGAAAATTGCCTACATTAAAAGAGAAGAAATTTTTCAAATGAACAATCTAATATTACACCTCAATAAACTAGAAAAAAAGAACATATTAAGCCCAAAGTTAGGGGAAGGAAGTAATTAAGAGCAGAAATAAACAAAATAGAGAATAGAAAGAAATCGATGATACTAAGTGCTGGGTTTTTTTAAAGATCATCAAAATTTACAGACCTTTAACTACAGTAGTTTAAAAAAATACTCATAAATAAAATCAAAAATGAAAGAGGAAAAAATTTTAAATGAAAGAGGAGATATAATGAATGCCATAGAAATTAAAAGGATTATATTGACTACCATGAACAATTATACATCAACAAATTGGATAACCTAGAAGAAATGGATAAATTCCTAGAAATATATAACTAATCAAGACAATCATGAAGAAACAGAAAATCTGAACAGAACTATAAGTAGCAAGGAGATTGACTCAGTAATCAAAAACATTCCAACAAATAAAAAGCCCAGGACCAGATGGATTCACTGGTGAATTCTATAAAACATTTAAAGAAAAATTAACTTATTTTAAAGAATTAACTTTCAATTCATGTCTAAGTTAATTCTTAATTTAAAGAATTAACTTCATTCCTTTTTAAAAAGAGTTTCAGAAGCCAATCTTTCTCAAACTCTTCCAAAAAGCTGAAAAAGAGGGAGCCCTTCCCAGTTCACTTTGTGAGGCCAGCACTATCCTGATGCAAAAACCAGAAGAAAGACACTACAAGAAAAGAAAACAATAGGCCAATATCCCTGATGAATATAGACACAAAAATTTTCAACAAAATGCTAGCAAACCAAATTCAACAGTACATTAAAAAAATTATACACCATAACCAAGTAGAATTTATCTCCAGGATGCAAGGATAACTCAACATATGTAAATCAATCAATGTGATACACCACATTAACATAATGAAGGGAGAAAAATATCACATGATCATCTCAATAGATGCAGAAAAAGCATTTGACAAAATTCAACACTTTTTCAGGTTAAAAAGTTGAGTATTCTTAACTCAACAAACTAGGAATAAAAGGAAATTACCTCTACATGATAAAAGCCATATATAAAAAGTCCACAGTTAACATCATACTCCGTCATGAAAAACTGAAAGATTTCCTCATTCAGGAACAAGACAAAGATGCCCACTCTCACCACTTCTATTCAACATAGTACTGGAAGTTCTAGCCAGAGCCATTAGGCAATAAAAAGAAACAAAAGGCACTCAAATTAGAAAGGAGGAAGTAAAATTAGTTCTGTTTATATATGACATGACCTTATATGTAGAAAACTCTAAAGACACCACAAAAATTGTTAGAACTAATAAATTAATAGCATATGCTCTAACTATTAAGTCTTTACAGGATACAAAATCAATATACAAAAATCAGTTATATTTCTATATGCTAACAATGAACCATCTGAAATGGAAATTTAGAAACCAATTTCATTTAAAACAGCATCAAAAAGAATAAAATACTTAGGAATAAATTTAACCAAAGAGGTGAAACTCTTGCACACTGAAAATTACAAAACATTGCTGGAAGGAATTTAAAGGTACAAATACACGGAAAGATATCTCATGTTAATTGACTGTAAGACAATATTGTTCAAATGTCCACACTATCCAAATCAATCTACATGTTCAATATGATCCCTATCAAAATCCCAATGGCATTTTTTATAGAAATAGAAAAAAATCCTAAAATTCATGTAGAACCACAAAGAACTCCAAATAGCCAAAACAATCTTGAGAAAGAAGAACAAAGCTAGGTACCTCACACTTCCTAATTTCAAAACATATTACAAAGTTACAGTAATCAAAACAAAATGGTGCTGGCATAAAGACAGACATATGGACCAATGGAACACAGCACAGTACCCAGAAATAAACCCACACATATATGGTCAAATGATCTTTAACAAGGGTGCCAAGAGTACACAATGGGAAAAGGATAGTCACTTCAACAAATGGTGTGGGGCAAACTGAATATTCACATGTAAAAGAATGAAACTAGACCCTTATCTTACACCACACACAAAAATCAACTCAAAATTAAAGCCTTCAGCAGAAGACCTAAAACTATAAAACACTTAGAAGAAAACCTAGGGAAAAAACTTCAAGATATTGGTCTTGGCAATGATTTCTTGGATATGACACTAAAAGCACAGGCAACCAAAACAAAAACAGACAGATGGGACTACATCAAACTAAAAATCTTCTGCATAGCAAGGGAAACAATCAACAGAATGAAAAGGCAACCTACAGTATAGGAGATTTTATATATATATATATATATATGTAAACCATATCTCTGATAAGGGGTTTATATCCAAAATATATAAGGAACTCCTACAACTCAATAGCAAATAATAATAGCAACTTTATTTTAAAATGGGCAAAGGACTTGAATAGACATCTCTCCAAAGAAGACATCCAAATGGCCAACAGATATATGAAAAAAGTGCTCACCATCACTAATCATCGGGGAAATGCAAATTAAAACCACAATTAGACATCATCTCACTCCTGCTAGGATGGCTATTTAAAAAAAAATAACAAGTGTTGGCAAAGATGTAGAGAAATGGAACCTTTCTACACTGTTGGTAGGAATGTAAAATGATGCCACTGTTATGGAAAAATAGTATAGTTGCTCCTAAAAAATTAAAAATAGAACTACTATATAATCCAGCAATACCATTTCTGGGTATTTAACCAAAAGAATTGAAAATAGGCTTTGGAAGAGATATTTGCACTCCCATGTTCATTGCAGCATTATTCACAATGGCCAAGAGGAAGAAATAACCTAAATGTCCATCAATGAATGAAGAAAATGTGGTATATATATGGTATATAAATACAATAGAATATTAGTCTGCCATATAAAAAGGAAATCCTGCAATATGCTACAACACAGATGGAACTTGAGGACCTTGTGCTAAGTGAAATAAGCCAGTCACAGAAGATCAAATACTGCATAGTTCCACTTAAATGAGGTATCTAAAGTAGTCAAACTCATAGAAACTGAAAGAATGGTGGTTGCCAGGGACTAGGGGGAGGGAGAAATGGGGAGTTGCTATTCAATGGGTATAGAGTTTCAGTCATGCAAGATGAAAACAACATTGTGGGGAGGACTTCCCTGGTGGCACAGTGGTTAAGAATCTGCCTGCCAATGCAGGGGACATGGGTTCAAGTCCTGGTCTGGGAAAATCCCACATGCCATGGAGCAACTAAGCCTATGCACCACAACTGCTGAGCCTGTGCTCTAGAGCCTGCAAGCCACAACTACTGAGCCCACGTGCCACAACTACAGAAGCCGCATGCCTAGAGCCTGTGCTCTGCAACAAAGAGAAGCCACCGCAATGAGAAGCCCACGTACCACAATGAAGAGTAGCCCCTGCTCATCGCAACTAGAGAAAGCCCACATGCAGCAATGAAGACCCAACGCAGCCAAAAATAAATAAATAAATATAAATAAATTTTTTAAAAATAATTTTAAAATAAAATAATATTTTTTAAAAATTGTGCCTATAGTTAACAATATTGTGTAATGTACACTTAAAATTTTAAGAGGGTAGATTTCATATTATGTGTTTTTTACCACAATAAAAAAATATGTGATATGCAGCTAAACCGCTGCTGAGTGGGAAATTTATAGCACTAAATGCTTACCTCAGAAAAGAGGAAAAGTCTCAAATTTAAAAATATAATTTCCCACCTTAAAAAAAAAAACTAGAAAAATAAGAGTAAAATAAACCCAAAGCAAGGACAAGGAAGGAAATAATCAATTTAAGAGCAAAAATCAATGAGATTGAAAACTGAAAATTAATAGAGAAAAATCAATGACATAAAGAGCTGATTCTTTGAAAAGAGCAATAAAATAGACAAATCTCTAGCGAGAATGACAAATAAAAAAACAGAGAAAACACAAATTATTAATATCAGAACAAGACAGGGGATATCACTAGAGACTCTGCAAACACCAAAAGGATAAAGGAAATATTACAAACAAATTTTACAATTTTGAAAACTGGACCAATTCCATGAAAAACACAAACAAACACCCAATATGAAATAGATAATTTTAGTAGTCCTATAGCTATTAAGGAAATTGAATCTGTACTTTTAAAACTCCAGAGCTTCCCTGGTGGCGCAGTGGTTAAGAATCTGCCTGCTAATGAAGGGGACACAGGTTTGAGCCCTGGTCCAGGAAGATCCCACATGCCATGGAGCAACTGAGCCCATGCACCACAACTACTGGGCCTGCGCTCTAGAGCCTGCGAGCCACAACTACTGAAGCCGGTGTGCCTGGAGCCTGTGCTCCCCAACGAGAGAGGCCACCACAATGAGAAGCCCGTGCACCTCAAGGAGGAGTAGCTCCCGCTCACCGCAACTAAAGAAAGCCTGCACAGCAAGGAAGACCCAACACAGGCAAAAATAAATAAATAAATAAATAAAAATAAAATTCCCTTTAAAAAAAAAAAAAAACTCCAAAAAAATCTCCAGGCCCAGTTGGTTATACTAGAGAATTCTACCAACCACTTGAAGGAAAATTAATACACAATTAATTTTGTGTAGATACTATTACACAATCTCTTCCAGAAAATACAAGAGGAGGAAATACTTCCCAATTCTTATTATAAGGCTAATATCTCATTGATATGAAAATCAGACAAAGATAGTACTGAAAAATTAAATAACATGCCAATATCATTCATGAATAGAGACACAAAAATCCTTAACAAAATATTAGCAAATAGAATTCAGCAATATGTAAACAAATTTATACACTATGACCAAGTGGATTTATTTCAGGGATGCAAGCTGGGTTCAATATTTGAAAATCAATCAGTGTAATAAAAAAAATCACATGGTCATATTAGTGGATACTGAAAAAGCTATTTGACAAAATTCAACATTTATTGACGATAAAAATCCTCAGAAAACTAGGAATTAGGGGGGAATTGCCTCAATTTTAAAAAGAATATCTACCCAAAAAAAACTACAGTTAACATCACACTTAATGCTGAAAGATTGACTGCTTTCCCCCTAGGATTGGAAACAAAGCAAAGGTTCAGCTCTCACCACAGCTATTACACATAGTACTGGAATTCTGAGCCAGAACAATAAGGGAAGACAGAGAAATAAGAGGCATAAAAAGTGGAAAGAAAGAAATACCACTGTCCCTATTTGCAGATGACAAGATGGTCTACAAAGAAAATCCAAAGAAACCAACAACAGAAAAAACCTCCTAGAACTTAATCAGTAAATTCAGCAACATTGCCGGGTACAAATTATATAAAAATCAATTGCATTACTATGTACTAGCAATGAACACATGGAAACCAAAATTTAAAATACAATACCATTAACAGTCACACAAAAAATGAAATAATTATAATTCTAGCAAAACATATACAGGACTTGTATGTTGAAAACTACACAATGCTGAAAACGACATGATGCTAGCAAAAGAAATAAAAGAAGATGTGAATAAATGGAGAGATATGCCCTGTTCATGAATTGAAAGACTCACCATAGTAAAGATTTCAGTTCTCCCCAAAGTGATATACAGTTCTTATACAATTCCTATCAACATCCTAGCAAACTTTTTTTAGATATAGGCAAGCTTATTCTGAAAAGTATAGGGAAAGACAAACAAACAATACTGAAAAATAATAAAGGAAGAAGTATCACTCTACCCGATTTTAAAATTTATTATAGAGCTATAGTAATCAAGACTGTGTGAGATGGCAAAGGGACAGACACACAGATCAATGAATCAGAAAAGAGAACCCCAAAATAGGCCTATACGAGTACAGCATACTCATTTTCTACTATAGTACAAAAGCAATTCAATAGAGCTGAAGCAACTGGACATCCATAGTTTAAAAAAATTAACCTCAACCTAAACCTCACACTAAATACAAAAATTAACTCAAAATGAATCATGGACTTGAAGGTAAAATATAACTAAAAAAACTTTAGGAGAAAATCTTTGAGACCGAGGGCTTAGTGAAGAGTCCTTAGACATAGCAACAAAAGCACAATCCATAAAAGAAAAAAATTGATGAACTGGACATCATCAAAATTAAAAGCTTTTGCTCTATGAAAAAAATCCTATTAATAAGATGAAAGGACAAGCCATAGACTGGTAGAAAAATATTTGCAAACTACATATGTGACAAAGAACTTATATCTAGAATATATAAAGAACTCTCAAAATTCAACAGGTAAAAAACAAAAAAACCCAAACAATGCAATTATAAAATGGGCAAAGGATTTGCAATAATGTAGATGGAATTTGAGGTATTATGCTAAGTGAAATAAGTCAGATGGAAAAAGACAAATACTGTATGATTTCACTTATATGTGAAATGTATAAACAAACAAAATAAATGAACAAATGAAACCAAATATAAACAAACACATAGATACAGAGAACAGAGTAGTGGTTACAAGAAGGGAAGGGGTGGAGGGATGGCAAAATGGGCAACGGGGGTCAACTGCATGGTGATAGATAGAAACTAGATTTTTGGTGGTGAGCCCACTGTCGTGTACACAGAAATAAAATATTGTACACATGAAACATAGGTTATTAACCACTGCTACCTCATAATTTTTTTTTATTTTAAAGAAAATAGGCAAAGGACATGAAGAGACATTTCACTGAAGATATAGGGATGGAAAATAAACACATGAAAAAATACTGACCATCGTTAGCCACTAGAGAAATGCAAATAAAACCACAATAAGGTATCACTATGCACCTATCAGAATGGCTAAAATAAGAAACAATTACAACGACAATGCTGGTAAGGATGCAGAGAAACTGGATCTCTCATACATTGCCAGTGGGAGTGTAAAATGCTATACAGCCACTCTGGAGAAGTTTCTTTAAAAACTAAACATACACTTACCATATGACCCAGCAATTACTCTCCTGGGCATGTATCTCAGACAAATGAGAGTTATGTCTACACTAAATCCTATACTCAAATGTTTATAACAGTTTTATTTGCAACAGACCCAAACTGCAAATAACCAAAATGTCTCTCATTAGGTAAATGGTTAAACAAACTGTGGTATACCCATAGCATGAAACACTCCTCAGCAATAAAAAAAGAACAGACTACTGATACATGTATCAACCTGGATGGGTCTCAAGGTCATTAAACAAAGTGGAAAAAATTGGAAAGTATCACATTCTCCATTACTTCATTTATATAAAATTCTCAAAATGACAAAATTATAGAGTAGGAAAACAAATTAGTATTTGGCTGGGTTGTGGACAGCTGTGACTATGAAGGGGTAGCTTTCTAGTGAAGGAATATTTCTGTATCTTGATTGCAGTTATGGTTGCACAAATCTACGCAAGTGAGAAAATAATATAGAACTGTACACACACATCCTACCAATGTCAATTTCCTGTTTCTTACCTTGTATTATAATTACATAAAATGTAATGATTGGGGTAAACTGGATGAAGAGTGTATGGTACAGTTTTTGCAACTTCTTGTGAGTCCCTTATTCTTTATAGTAAAAAGTTTAAAAGTAAACCATTTATAAAGCAAATAACTCAGAAAACAAGAGTGTGTGGAAGCTAAAACCCAGGGAGCAAGTAAATAAAATGTTTTATTATAATAGCCTATAACAATATGCCAGCTTTACGAAGAGAGAGATTTAAACGGGGAAGATTTGCATAGGTCAGTGACACACAATACCAAGGACATTTTTATCTGTAGGATTGAAACATGTGCTTAAAAAAATATTAGAGCCACAGATTAAAATGTCTCATCTTAAACCAGGCAACTGGCTATTGTGAATTGTTTGCAATTAACCACATAAACAACTTACATCTGCAAACAGTGAAAAAAATCAATCGCAAAGGGTCTTCAGGCCAGTTGTTCAAACTTTACCTAGTAAGTGGTGGGAATGGAGAAGTTTCACTCTGGATAAGACAGAACCTATTCCTGTGACTGTCATACAGTTAACTGTCATATACCTCTGTAGGGTTTCCTCAAGTTTGTTTCACTATAGAATATATTGGTTTCCAGCTGTGCTATGGAAAGAATATTTACATTAAATAAAATGTTTAGTGATAATTAGAAAGGAGCAAGTAGGGGGAAACTGCCTCTCTCTGCACTGTCCACAATGATAACCACTTGCCACATGAAACTATTTAAATTAAAAATAATTAAAATTAAATTTAAAATTTAGTCCCTGGACACATTTCAAGTGCTCAGTGTGACTAGTGGCTACCCTACCAGAACAGCATAGATACAGAACTTTCCCATCATCACAAAAAGTTCTACTGGACAGTGTTGCTCTAGAGCATGAAAATCATGACATTTCCCAAGAATCATAGGTAGTGTTACAGCCCAAAGAGCTCTGACAGGAATTAGTATTCCGTTACCTGAGGTTTGCATTTTTTTTTTTTTTTTTTTTTTGCTGTGCGCGGGCCTCTCACTGTCGTGGCCTCTCCCGTTGCGGAGCACAGGCTCCGGACGCACAGGTTCAGCGGCCATGGCTCACGGGCCCAGCCGCTCCGCGGGATGTGGGATCCTCCCAGACTGGGGCACGAACCCGTGTCCCCTGCATCGGCAGGCGGACTCCCAACCACTGCGCCACCAGGGAAGCCCCTGAGGTTTGCAGTTACACATAATTTCATCTTCAGCAATATTGAGCAGTATGTTGCAGTGGTTAAGTGCTAGGGCTTTGGGGTAGAATAGCAGTGGATTTTAATTTTAGCTCCAACTTTTGCCAAATCGTGTGACCTCAGGCATGCTACTTCGCTTCTCTGTGCCTGTATCCTCATTTTTTAAAAGGTGGAGACTGGAGGATAATGGTACCTCCCTCATAGGGTTGTTGTGAAGGATTAAATGAGATAAGCCCAATACCTGACACATGTGATCAGTAAACGTTAGTTATTCTAAAGGCCAGAAGGTGAACTTGGCTTGTTCTAGGACCTAAACTCTATAAGACCAGTAGTAAAGGGAATATGCAATTGTATGCACAGCAACGGAGTGAGTCCCTAACAGGGCCCCCCTTTGACTCTTCTTGATAAACAGTAACCACATTGTTCCTCCATACTTGAGGACAGTGACAAAAGGGAAGACACCTTTGAAAGCTTCCAAAGAGTCAAAGAATACCTTACCCTTGGCCTTAAGGGACTCAGAATTGAAAGTTAACCATCCTGTCATATCAAATAAAATAAAAGCACAACACACAGTCTATAAAGGAAGATTACCCAAACAAGTCACTCAGTAGGAGAGGCACTTGGAGTTGTTTTTCCAGTTGTTTCTGACAATCAAATCCAATTTCTTGATGTATTATTATGGTGAAATGTTACTATACCCAATCCTGTGTGAATACCACACAACAGGCCTACTGTACCTCTGTAATCAACTGGATAAATAGTTATTGAACACCTGCTAAATACAGGACACTTTCACACACCAGCCATCAGCAAACTACATCTGGCAGGCCAAATTAGATCCACTATGTGTTTTTCTTATGGTAAGGGAGGTAGGAATGATTTTTACATTTTTTAACTGTTGGAAGAACTGCCTTCAACCACTACTACCAAACACCGAATGGCCCTGGAAATTAGCTTTTGCTCCAGACTTGATAATGTTTCTTAATTAATTCAACTTAAAATTACAAGGCAAAACAGCACTTATGTGTGAAATTTACACTGCAGGAAAGTCATTTCAACAGCTAACATTGTTTGAATCATAAGTAATGTCAACATGCTTTATATGCATCCCATGCTGTCACAGGTCAAAACAACAAAATCACAGTGAGATACCACTTTGCACTCACTAGAATGGCTATAATAAAAAAGACATTAACAAGTGTTGGTAAAGATGTGGAGAAATTCTAACCCTCCTACATTGCTGGTGGGAAGGGAAATGGTGCAGCCACTTTGGTAAAGTCTGGCAGTTCCTCACAAAGTTAAACATAGAGCTACCATATGGCCCAGCAATTCCCCTCCTAGATACGTGCTAAGAGAAATGAAAACACATGTCTGCACAGAAACGTGTACGTGAATGTTTATGACGGCATTATTCATAATAACCAAAAGGCAGAAACCAACGAACTCATGAACAGATAAGTGAAATATGGTATAGCCAAACAATGGAATATTACTCAGTCATTAAAATGAATGAAGTATTGATATAAACTAAAATTTGGATAAATTTCAAAAACCTTATACTAAGTGAAAGAAGCCAGACACAAAAGATTACATACTGTATGATTCTATTTATATAAAATCCCCCAAAATGAAAATCCATAGAGACAAAAAATAAATTAGTGGTTGCCTAGGCCTGGGAGTGGAAATGGGGAGAGAGTGAAAACAGGCATGAGGTTTCTTTCTGGGGTAATGGAAATGTTTCAAATAAGAGTGTGGTGATGGTAACACAATTCTAAAATACTAATAACATTAAATTGTACAATTTTTAAAAGTGTACAACACCAAAAGCATGACCCATAAAAGAAAAAAAACCAATAAATTAGATCTTGTCAAAACTTAAAACTTTTGCACTTCAAAAGACATCATTAAGAAAATGAAAAGACGAGCAACAGAGTGGGAGAAAATATCCACATATCATATCTACAGGGACTTGTATCCAGAATATATAAATAATTCTTACAACTCAATAATAAAAAGACAATAAAGATAATAACTCAATTTAAAAATGGAAAAGATGTATGAATGGTTAGTAAGTAAATGAAAGGGCGCTCATCATCATTAGTCACTAAGGACGTACAAATTATAACTACAATAAGATATAATTTCACATCCATTCAGAATGGCTATATCAAAAAGACAATAACAAATGTTGGCAAGGACGTGGAGAAACAGAAACCCTCATACATTACTAGTGACAATGCAAAACAGTACTGCCGCTTTGGAAAATAGTTTTATAGTTTCTTATAAAGTTAAAGATAAATTTGCCATATCATGCAGTCATTCCACCCTTAGGTTCCTACCAAAGAGAAACAAAAACACCTGTCCACACAAAGACTCGCACGCTAATGTCCTTAGCAGCATTATTCATAATAGCCAAAAACTGGAAACAACCTACATGTGTAGCGAGTAGACAGACAAAATGTTTTATAGCCACATAATGGAATACTATTTGGCAATAAAAATTAATGAAGGGGCTTCCCTGGTGGCGCAGTGGTTGAGAGTCCGCCTGCTAATGCAGGGGACACGGGTTCGTGCCCCGGTCCGGGAAGATCCCACATGCCGCGGAGCGGCTGGGCCCATGAGCCATGGCCGCTGAGCCTGCACGTCCGGAGCCTGTGCTCCACAACGGGAGAGCCCACAACAGTGAGAGGCCCGCGTACCGCAAAAAAAAAAAAAAAATTAATGAAGTACTGGTACATGCTACAATATGGATGAACCTCAAAAAATATTATGCTAAGTGAAAGAAGCCAGGCACAAAAGACCACTTCTTATTTGATTTAATTTAGATGAAATGCCCAGAATAGGCAAATTTATAGAGACAAAGTAGATCAGTGGTTACCTGGGGCTGGGAGTGGGAACGAGGACTAACTGTAAATAAATGAGCATGAGGGATCTTTGGGGGGGAAATGAAAATGTTCTGAAACTGATTATGATTATGGTTGCACCATTCAATAAAGTTACTAAAAATATTTAACTATACTTAAAATGGGTGAATTTTATGATATGAAAACTATATCCCAATAAAGCTGTTAAAAATAGGAAAGGAAGAGTAGGGGAAACTGGGTGAGGGGTACACAGGAATTCTGCATTATCTTTGCAACTTTTCCATAAATCTAAAGCTATTCTGAAATTTAAAATGTATTTAAATAAAAAATAACAAGAATATGTTTGTGGATTCATACCTATCTGTGTGAAAAGACATTTACAAAGATGAAATGGGTAAAATCTCATTACAGATCAGTATTAACAGATGAACATTTGAAATGATTTTGATGATAGGGAACACTGACTATTAGCCCCAAATAAACAAAATGTTATCCCCCCCAAAAGAATTCCATTATTCTCATTAGTAGTCTCATATTACAAAAAAATGCTCAATTATTATTACTATACCTTGAATTTCATCAATAAATATTTGTTGAAATTTGTTTTCTCCCTTGTCATATAAGTACCTACAAATTATCCTCGAGTTTGCCTTTTGGCCCCCAAAGCCTAAAATATTTACTATGTGGCTCTTTACGGAAAGGTTGCCAAGCTCTGTTCTACACCATAACAGGGTAAATATAAACATAGTCAGTTTCTTTCTTGAGTGTATTCTTATCGTTACCTGGTTTTGGTATGATGCCAGCCTGGATATGCCCTATAAAGGATAAGCCTTGCATCTCTTCTGCTATGGCACTATTTAGGAATCCTATAAATAGAAACACTATTAGCTTAATAGTTGTAGCAAAACTTCGATGTCACCGTTATTATCGTGATATTAAAGAGCCAACACCATGCCACAGTGTCAAGATGACCCTCATCAAGCTGTGATGTCACCACGCCATGGACTCCCCGAGATCTCTTAGATATCAAGTGGGTCCTATGGCATCACACCCTGCCTTTGGCATCACCCTGGCACATCACCTTACTACGGTGTCATATGCTATCACTGTTGTGGCAGAATTCTGCCCTAATGCCACTCCGTCGAAACGTAAGAATAATTAACCCCTAGTTCTTTCCATTCCTTTGGCGGCGGGGGAGGATGGCCACAGGCACTGGTTCGAGCTCAGGAGGTAGTACTCAGCTGCTACCGTTTTCCCTTCCGCTTACCACTGCAGGTCAGGGCCCCCGTGGGACAGGACTTTCTGGCTCCCATAACTCTCTTGCCATGACCCCGCACCCACTTCGCGTCACCGACTCAATGCCCCAACAGCGACCACCCACCCCGGTTCTACACGAAGCCGCTCCCCGTACCTGACTCCATTCTCCAGCTGTCATCCTGGGCCAATTCCACCGGCCACTTGACTACGGCGGCCGCAAGGGACCCCGGGACTCGTAGTTCCGCGCTGCTAACGGCAGAGACGGAGACAGCGGCAAAGGCTCCTCCCCGCCCGGAACTGCGCTCAAACTGCAACTCCCAGAGGCGCCCTGCGATGGGAAAAGAAGCAAAGGAACGAGCGCGATTGGTCACTGGGGGAGCTCTAATGCCTGTTTTGATTGGCAGTCGGAGCTGGCGACGTGAGGCGGTCTTTGGTCAGGCTTCACCGAGATCCTGGGAAAGCGAAATGGAGGGGTGTGTGTCTAACCTAATGGTCTGCAACCTGGCCTACAGCGGGAAGCTGGAGGAGTTGAAGGAGAGGATCCTGGCCGATAAATCCCTGGCCACTAGGACTGACCAGGTAAAGCAACGCTTAGGGCCTCTCCGCTGGCGGCGGCGGCGGCAGCGGCGGAGGCCAACGTGGCTGCCCGGCCCAGCCCAACCCATGGGGAGGCCGGTTCCGAGAGGGCCAGATCCCCGCCCCCGCCGCCCCATCCTTACCCCAGGGTCACCTCAGGACTCGGGACCGGGCGGCCGGAGCTAGCCCCACAAACCGCCAGTGTTGTTTTTTGGCCCAGTACTTAGTCGCTGTATTTTGTATATTTCTAGAACGTTTGCGCGTTTCTCAGAAATGCCCAATCTTTGAGACATCCGTGAGAAGGGAAGTTTTTGGTTTTTGGAAGTGGATTTGTTTGCTTTTATTAGTGACTATTCAACGGAACACGTGTAACTGAACGCCTCAGCTGGGAGCTGAGGATACTGTCGAATAGAAGGATCAGACGTTAATAAAATAATCCCAAATCATATGTCCGATTATAAATTGTGGTAAATACTCGGGAGAGAAGTTGACGTGGGGCTTTCAGAACATATGGAAGAACCTGATTTAATCTCGCTTAGAAAAGCCGAATGTTGTCGTAACTGAAAAGGCTTTGCAAAGGAGGGAAGATTGGCTGTATCTTGAAGGATGAGTGGGATTTCCCTGGGGGATGAAGGGGCGTTCTAGGCAAAGGCAGAACACAAGTGAGTGGACCTTGGGAAGTGTTTCTTTCTGCCCTCCTGCTCAAAAGACCCTCATGCTTTCACCCTGAGTTTCTAGAAAGATTCACGGTGCCCTCAGTAAGCTAACATACATTTATAGATTGCCTCCTATTTGACAGGCACCGTGCTCAGCACTAGCAAGACAGTGTCACATAATTACAAATCTCCATTTTGTGTGTTTGGGAAGAGAATTAGAAGTTCAGAGACTTTTTTTCTGGAACTTTTCTTTATTGCTCAACCTGAAAATGCCTTTGTCTAGTTTACGTTCATTTTGCTCTGGTGATATTTAATACTTTAGATTTAATTTAACAATATTAAGATTTAATAATACTTCTAACCATTCTTCATCAAGTCAATGGCATGAAAAAGGGAGAAACTATTCAAGATGAAAAGACTTAAGAAACATAACAGACATTTGCAACTTATGTAGCTTGTATGGATCCTGATTGAAACAAACCAACTGCAAAAAGGCATTTGGGGGACAGTTGGGGAAATCTGGGTATTTGACGTTATAAAGGAGTTAGTGTTAATTTTAATCAGTGTAATAGCTATGTAGTAAAGTATTTTTTTAGATACTCAGATATTTAGGTATGAAAGGTCATAATTTTTAAGATTTGTTTTTAAAAATCTCATCAAGGAGAAAAACAGATGAGGCAAGTATGGAAAAATAGTTATAAGATGTAGGTGATAGGCATATGGATTATATTATGTTCCCTGTATTTTTATATGAGTTTGAAATTTTTGTAATAAAGTTTAAAGTACCATTTTCTTTTACATAGGGCTAAGAAATATAGCAGTCACTGCAAAAAAAATAAAAGAGAGAGAGAGATTCCCTTTGAGAAACATGACTAACTCCTAGCTTATTATTTTTTTAAAGTAATGTTGCTCTCTAATTCTGTGTGTGGTATGTTTTTTGTTTGTTTGTTTGTTTTTGCGGTACACGGGCCTCCCACTGTTGTGACCTCTCCCGTTGCGGAGCACAGGCTCCGGACGCGCAGGGCCCAGCCGCTCCGCGGCATGTGGGATCTTCCCGGACCGGGGCACGAACCCGTGTCCCCTGCATCAGCAGGTGGACTCTCAACCACTGCACCACCAGGGAAGCCCTGGTATGTTTTTTAAATGGTTATAATCTCAACTAGTTTCATGAATATTTCTTTCCCACAAGATACATTTGTTCTTCCTAGAGCATCTAGAAAATTCAGAGCTGACGGGTTTGTGTCCCAACTTCACGATTTACTAGCTGTGCGACCTTAACAAGTTGCTCACCCTGAGGAGTCTGTAAAATGGGGATAATATCCACTGTATAGGATCATGGGGATTACAGGAGATGATGCACGTAAAACTCTTAGCACAGCGCCTGACATAAAAGTACGTACATAATGGAAATAGCCAAAGCTGTATTTCTGCCAAAGCACTGAAATCAGTTTTTTGCTCTATTGCTTTCATGGCTCTAGTCTGCCCAGAATTACCTACTTTCATCAATGTATTCTCCTCATGTTACTAAAACCTTGGTCTCTCTTATGTAAGTAATATGGTTTAAGGTTACCTACCTGAGGATCCAGTGCTCTCCATTTCTTGTTCCCAAACTGTAGGTTTGCTGGCTCCAATATTAATTTTTGTTTCTGCTTTCTTGCCTTAGTGCTTCTATTTTTCTTCAAGAATGTTGGTCTTATTGCTTCTCTGCTTCCCGTGTAGGACAGCAGAACTGCCTTGCATTGGGCATGCTCAGCCGGACATACAGAAATTGTTGAATTCTTGCTGCAACTTGGAGTGCCAGTGAATGATAAAGATGATGTGAGTACTAGGCAGAGTTGATAAATTCCCAGTTATCTTTAGACTCCAGACTGGTGTTTACTAGAGCCCGAGTATTAAGCTCACAAACAAATTTTAACCTTTATGACTAGGAAGTTACAGCATGGCCCCAGTGACCAAATACAGGACTGGTGGTTGCATTATTTCAGAATGTTCATTTTGCCACCCATAGCCTGTAATTTAAGGTAAACATGCAGATCAAGTCTTATTATGATGATCCCTAAGAGACTACAAATCCTTTTTATTATGTTAGAAATTGTTTTTGGTGAATATTGCCTGAATAATGAGGGCCTAGATATCTTTTTTTGTTATATAAAGATTTGGTGTAATGGTATTGGTTATATTAGGATAAGACTTGTGAAGAATAAGGATGGAAATGTTTTTGTAGGCAGATTCCTTTTCGAGGATGCTCAATGAAATAATATTGATAATGGCAAAAAAGTAAAAACAGTTTAATGGAGGAACAGTTGAATACAGCATATATATACACCTAATAAAATAATACGCAACCAGGGGATTCCCTGGGTGTCCACTGGTTGGGACTCCGCGCTTTTGCTGCTGAGGGCACACGTTCAATCCCTGGTCAGGGAACTAAGATCCCGCAAGCCGCCCGGCGTGGCCAAAAAAAAAAAATAATGATAATGATAATAATATGCAACCAATAAAGTGATGATTCCAAAGAATGACATAGAAAAATTTTCACAACGTAATGATAAGTGGACATTGTGGAAAATGCACCTCACGGAACTTGATATCCTATTGGGGTATCCTTGATCCCAATCTTAAAACACATTAGAATTAGACTTATGTATTATTTCCATGTTGTGGGATTATGGGTGCTTTTCTTTTCTTCTATATATCTGGTTTCTAAATATCCTGCAGTGCTTAATGAGGGAAAGAGAAAGAATGTTATTTTTTTAAACCATTTACACACAGCTCTGTAAACCCTGCCTAAATGTTAGCATTAATCCCTGTGCCTTTTCTCCCTGGTTTTTGTTCTGCCCACTTCTTTTACAGGCAGGTTGGTCTCCTCTTCATATTGCTGCTTCCGCTGGCCGGGATGAGATTGTAAAAGCTCTTCTGGGAAAAGGTGCTCAAGTGAATGCTGTCAATCAAAATGGCTGTACTCCCCTACATTATGCAGCTTCCAAAAACAGGCATGAGGTAGGGTTCCATTCCTAGGCTACTTCTTTTGAGTTCTAAACCTGTACGCAAACACAAATAGATCCCTGCATTGTTTTCTTCTCCATCTTCCCAGATTGCTGTCATGTTACTGGAAGGCGGGGCTAATCCAGATGCTAAGGACCATTATGAGGCTACAGCAATGCACCGGGCAGCAGCCAAGGGTAACTTGAAGATGATTCATATTCTTCTGTACTACAAAGCTTCCACAAACATCCAAGACACTGAGGGTAACACTCCTCTGTAAGTGACAAGTAGCAGTCATTTGTATTCTACCTGACATCAGCCCTCTTGCACTAATTCTTACACATCATTTCTTTTTTTAGTCTGCTTATAAATGTAATACATGTTTATGGCAAAAAAATTTGAAAGTACACAAAAGTATAAAGATAAAAATTCAAAATGCCTATCATTTTGCCACCCAGAAATAACCACTGATAACATTTTAATGTATTTCCTCCTTGTCTTTTATATGCAAATGTACATACTTTACATATGCTTTTTTAATTGTAAATGGGACGATACTGTGTATATAGTTTTATATCTTGTTCTTTTCACCTCATAGTATATTGTGAGCATTTTCCAATGTGAATAAATATTTCTAAACCGTTTTTGAATGGCTATCCACAACGCCATTTTATGGATAAGGCATAATTTAATGATTCCTCTATTACTGTATATTTAAGCTTTTTTGAGTTTTCCATTATTATAAATAATGCTACATTGACCAACTTTATACAAAAATCATTGGCCATACTGCTGATTATTATCTTAGTATAGAAGTTAGAAGTAGAATTGCTGGGTCAACAGATACACATAGTTTAAGACAATTGCTGTATATTCCGAGATTGCTTCCAGAGGAGTTGTATCATTGTACCCTCCCAATAGCAGTGTGAGAGTGCCTATTACCCCCTCACCAACACCAAAAATATCCTTGTCTTATAGGAAAAATGGTATTTCAGAGTTGTAATTTACATTTTTTATTATCAATGAAGCTAAACATTTTTTAATGGCTATGACTATATTCCTTCTCTAAATTATAACATTTTGTGTCCCTTTCTCTGTTTCCTTTTGGAGAATTAATTTATTTTTACTGATTTTTTTATGTACCCTTGACTTGACATAGTACAAATATTAACCTTCTGCCATGTTGAAAATATTTTTCCCAGTTTGTCTTTTCATTTTGTTTATGATTTTTTTGAAATAACCGAAGATTTCAACTCTATACAGTCAAACCTATTAATCTTCCCTCATAACTAGAAAGTGCTTCCTCACCCTGAAATTAGTTAACTATTCACCTGTATTTTATTATATATTTTTTTAAAACATTGCATTGGTTTGGTTTGGTTATTGTTTTTCATTTAACTCAAATCCATCTGGAATTGATTTATGCTTGACCTGAAGCTGTCCTCTACCTTGATATTTTTTCTACAGTACTTGGCCACTATTCTTCCTTATCGAATGGTGACTTTTTTGAACCAGAAATTCTGTGAGTCTTCTTTTTAGTCCAAAGTAGGATTCAATTTTTTTTTAAGTATTGTTTTCTTAACTCTTAGTTTTACAATTTTTTTTCTGTAGTTCTGAGCGACTCTGTCTAGAAAAACATGCATATTCTATCCCTTTTCTCCAAATAAGAAAGGCAGGGTGGCCTGGAGGAAATTTAGGAGTCAGGCAGTATCGGGTCCTGAGCAGAGCCTACGATTAAGGAATAGCTACATGCTGTTTACCCAATCCAAACTCAGCCACTTAAACAACTATATCAAATACTATATTAAGTAACTCAGAGAAGTTACTTAACTTTCCTGAGTCTAATTTCCTTATCTGTAATGTGAGGATAACAATTCCTTCCTCACTAGATTGGTGTGAAGGTTAAATAAAATAACATGTTAGGGTCTAATACCCTACCTGGTAAACCGTTAAGTGCCTGACAAGGTTTCCCCCTCACTTACTGCTCAGCCATGTCATCATAGGCAAAGACTAACCTCTGTCACAATTTCAACTGTAAAATGGTGATAATAGTACCTTGCTAACTTACAAGGTGTCTGTAACAATCAGATAATATAAAATTTTTTAAACTGCTTTTCCAAAATTTAAACCACACAATTGCTGTTAGCAGGTTGTGTATGGAGGTTTTTCTAAGTTCTAGCCTGGAATTATTGCATGTGTTTGGTGTAAACCACTAATCTTCATAAAATAAGGACGTTATTAGGCCGGCATTTACATCACTTCTGTTGTAGTAGGACCAGAATTGTGATTTATGATCTGGTATTATAAGACTATTCCAATGAATTTTAACTTATAAACAGTCTTCCCCATGAAAATCGATTTTCCTTTCCAGATTAAGTAACTTTCCGATATTACACTACCTAATAATATGCAGTTTAGACTACCTGTCAGGAAATCCTAACCTTTACATAGAATTGCAAATGATTAATCCATCTTTGTGGGCCTTGATTTCAGACACTTAGCCTGTGATGAGGAGAGAGTGGAAGTAGCAAAACTGCTGGTGTCCCACGGAGCAAGTATTTACATTGAGAATAAAGAAGAAAAGACACCCCTGCAAGTGGCCAAAGGTGGTCTGGGTTTAATACTCAAGAGAATGGTGGAAAGTTAAGCAGCTTGGATTTACTCTTACTTTGTATGTTTTGTGGTTGTCCCCTACTGTCCTAGAAACTAATGTACTTGTGCACAAGATGTCATCTATGAATTATGAAGTTGTTTCATCTTCCAAGTATTATAAACATGTTGACTATTGTTCCTGCTGAGGTATTTTTTTCTTAGCTTACAACTTGCTTTCCAGGCATTGAATAACAATAATAATAATTGAGATTGTTCTATTGTTGTATATTATTCTGTATTGAATCTTGGTTAACTTTGAGTCAGTGATTCTGTGGCTGTTGTGAGTCTTCAGCACCCTGCCATGCACCCTTTATCCCCCTCTGAGGCAGAACAACCCCAATAGCACCAGGCCAATTGTTTTGCCAAATGTTTCTAGGTGGATTCTAGAATGTTCTTCCATACAGTTGAAACACATCGTAACTCGTTTTTCAAGCCCACTCAGAGGCCTATGCCAAATATTTCTGTTTTTTCCAACAGTATGGTTTAATTTGTTTTTGTTATAGGAGGAATACTTACATATTGTGAGGATGAAATTTTCAGTTCAGAGGGCAGGTACGCTATCCAAGTTTGGCATTCATAAACACTAAAATAATGAAAAATAATAGCCTGTGTACCAATGTATGTTTTTAATGATGAGCTATTTCCCTCCAAAATAAAGTGTATTGTTTTACACAGGCCTCTCACTGTTGTGGCCTCTCCCGTTGCGGAGCACAGGCTCCGGACGCGCAGGCTCAGCGGCCGTGGCACACGGGCCCAGCTGCTTCGCAGCATGTGGGATCTTCCCGGACCGGGGCACGAACCCGTGTCCCCTGCATCGGCAGGCAGACTCAACCACTGCGCCACCAGGGAAGCCCAAGTTTATTGTTTTTATAAAGGAAGTTTTAAAGTACCTATATTAAGTCATCCTGTATTGAAAAGAATGTCAAGCTTGTTATGATGTGTAACAAAAATGTGTTTTTATTTGTATTTCAGAAACTAAAAAAATAAAATGTTGAGAGAATCTCCCAATTCTTTTTGCAAATCAGACACCCACTTAAGCCTTTAAATCCTTTATAAAGACAATTTCTTTATAAAGACAATTTCTGGGTAGCTCTGAAGTCAATAAAATCAGTGAAGCTTGACCTGCAGCTAAAATCTTTAAAAATAGTAATCTTCTGAATTGCTAATTAAATGTGGAGCAAAAGAAAATTAATAAGTGTAAACTTGATCTCAATTTAGGGAAACATTTTAAATGATTACTAGTCATAAAATCTAATGAACTGCAGGTGACTCTTCAAATTATTTTTTAATTTGAACTTTATGCTGCAAATATTGCTTGAAATGAGTAATCCAAGTGAGTCCACAAACTTCAATTAATTTTGGGTCAGAGACTTAATGACCAGTATCTAAAATGAGTTTTGTAAACGCAAACCGTGTTGTTGATATTCAGACCCTTTTACATAAGTATTTTGAGTGCTGAGCTTTACGATTATTAATCAGGGAAGCATATTCTTATGGAACTAAACTTTGTTTATTGAATGCCAGGGATAGAACTAATGACAGGGGAAATAATTTGTTTCTAATGCTTTTTAGCATGATCAAAGAGTAAAGTTATATCTAATAGGGCCTGTTAGGGCTGAAGGTATTCATAAGTACTGAGTTTTATTGTCTGAGGTAATAGGCTTTGTGAATGCAAAAGAAAATTCATCTTAGTTCTTTATAATACAGATGGAACCAGGCCTCAGGTAATTTGTAGGCTGTTGGCATTTTAAGTGAAGTGGCTTAACATTTCAATCATTGATTTGTGTAAACTAAGGATATTGATGGCCTCGGATATTGATCAGATTGTTACCTGTTCCCTGTAGGAAACCCAATAGAGATGAAGCTGATTCAAGTTCAGCAGGTTTTACAGTTACTTTCAAGATGAACTCAGGAAAGATGACAATTTTAATTGTAGAGCTTAACTGAGAATATAAGATGGAAGAAACAGGTAAATAGAAGAGTGGAAAAAATTACATTCTCAACTATCTATTGGAGGGAATCCACAGTTTCAGTGAGGTTCTATGAGTGAGATTCAAGATAATTCTGCATTTTACTTTGTAATCTTTGACTTAACAGCTTAACTGTATGACCCCAGTGTTTTGATTTCCCAATTTAACTATACCAACTACACTGAGTTCATTACATGGCAGCGTCTTCTACTTTCTGTTGCCATATCCTTTTACACTATCAAACCCCCAAAACCTTCTGTTAGCAAGTTTGATATAGTGTGGGAGCTTTCCTTTGGCTGTATGACTCTAGCTTCACAGTTCTATTGACTGCCTAAAATTGAATGCAGAAATTTTTATGTTCATTTTTCTGGGAAGAGGGTTCAGTAACTTTCATCAGATTCTCAAAGGGATCTGTGACTTCCCAAAAGGTTAAGGATCCCTGGTTGAGAGAAAAAAGAATGCTGAATCAATTATCAGTAGACCTGGGTTCTACAAAAGTAGAGTACCACACTTTATAAATGTTTATATCCATTCTCCATTGCAGGCATTAAGACGATAGAAATCATCTCCATTTTACAGATGAGCAGACACTGAGAACTAGCACTACAGCCAACACTAAAATCTAGCTTTCCTGGATCCTGATCCATTTTCTTTCTGCCTCTACTCAAAAACAGTGGGCCAAATGGAAGGTACTGTGGTATTTTGATAATAACCCATTAGTTGTAACACCCCACCGACCAAACCCTGTGCTTTTTTTTAAATTCGTGGGTTTGGGGGATTTTTTTTTTGTTTGTTTTCTGGTTTCCCAGAACCTTCATTATTATCTCCGAGTTTTTTGTTTTTAGACCAAAGCTTCAAAGACAAGTGGGATTGAGTCTTCATTGATTGGTTTGAACATTTTATGAGACCCTCTAACCTGTTTTACAGGTTAAAGGTTGTAAAACCACCTTTTATTACTAAAACTTGGGTTTGTTTCATTGAAATTAGTAGTTTGGTGCAGTTGAAGGAGCATTACACTGGGAATCAGAGAACTTGGGATCTAGTATTGACTTTGTAAAATCTTAGGCAGATCATTTTACCTCACTTCACTCAGGGATTCTCCTCTGGAGATTGGGTGGGGTTCTATAGGAATGACCCAGCTTTTTAAACTACACTTACCCCTTCCTGTCTCCCCCACCAAGAATATAATTCTGCATCATCTCCCACTTCCACCCCATCATTGTCAGGAGTGGGCCATTGTGTGCGTTACTACCCTCAGGTGCACTGAGATTGAAAAAGTTCAAGTACTATTGATCTCAAAGCTCCTTTCTAGTTCTTCTTACTGAAAGTTCATCAAACCTGAGTTACAGGCCAGTGTAAAAGCTGCAAATATTAACTTCTCAGCATACAATATTGTGGGGAAAGTTCACTTGGTACTCTAAAGGACATGGGAGATCTCAAATGCATAATTTCTTGGTTGTTGGTCAAGAATTACTATGTTTTACTCCTTTTTTTTTTATCATAGATCACTATTATTTGGAGGCCCTCCACAGTGCCGTACAAATTCCAGCCTTCCCTTCAGTCAGCACACTACTGTTGATAATGACGTGCAAGAACTTGTCATAGTTAGAAAAGCTGTATATTACATGAAGACAAGAGCTAGCTCCGATTCTGCTCACCATTGTATCATCAGCCACAGTATCTGGTCCATAGTACCCATTCAGTAAGTGTCCAGTGGGTGACTGAATACACAGATGAATTTGGGGAGAATAAGGACCGACAGACAGCCCAAAAGCTGTTCCATTGACTTTAGCATATCCTAGTTGCTAAATGCTGAAACAAAGAGGTGACAGAAGTTCCTGGAAGTCTTTTTGGGTGGTGAGAAGTGAATGGTTAAGAAGCCAAGGCTGGTTTCGAATTTCGTTGGGACTACCTGTAAGGTCAGATCTTAACAAACGGCACCACGAAACAGAGGAAAGCTTCAAGTGAGCTCTTATCAGGGAGCGCTCCTGGGCGAGGTTCACTGGTCCGAGAGAAAGGGGGCCAGAGAAGTCGCGCCCGGGTGAGGGTTGGGCAAGATTTTATAGGGGAAGAAGGGAAAGGGGTGTGGTGAATCTGGGAGGGCACAGGGTATTCCTTATTTGGTGGTCTTTTCGGGTATCCTGGGGGACCGTTAGTCCCGCCCCCCGAAAGGCGGGAAGGCTGGGCTGGTTTCAAAGTCCCCAGGTCAGTTCCTGGAACTGGGTGGTCCGGAGAATTTCGTTCTGATGCAACCTGTGAATCTGATTGTGTTCCCCTGCCTCGGGCCAGTTGGCCTTACATCCCGACATCTTTGGTGTAATGGGGCGGCGTTCTGATCTCTGGCTACTTCATGCTGAATGGGGGCGTCGAAAGGGGAGTCGGGCGACCAGAGGTCCGAGGCTTAGGGGAGACCAGTGGGGGGGTTCTGTAGGAAGCAAGGTGTTAAGGACCGAGGAGCATTTGGTTTGTGGCCACCCGAGAGACTTCCTCCATGCGCCTGCGAAGGAACCTAAGAAAACAGGGAGCAAACATGAGCAAGATACAGATGAGAATTAAGGGGCCTAAGATTGGTGTTAGCCAGGTATAGAGGGTGGATCGCCACCAATCGGGAATTGGGGAGGCGAGGCGGACTGTTGGTGTTTGCGTTGGAGTTCTTCTCTTAAACGATGGAGGGCTTTTACGTTGTCTTCGACGAGTCCTGTTTCATTGATGTAATAGCAGCATTCCTCCTGTAGGAAGAGGCAGGTACCTCCTTTGTCGGCCGTCAGGAGATCCAGGGCTCGTCGATTCTGGAGAGCGACTTGGGCTATGGAGGTGATTTGGCGCTGGAGAGAGGAGATGGAGCCGGCGGAGGCTTCAATGGCTAGCTGGAGTTTATGTTCTAAGTCGCGGGATGTTGAAACACTATGTGTTAGGGAGGTGTGGGAAGTAGAATTGAAGGGCTGGTCGAGCGGGACAGCAGCCAAGGGCGGCCGGCCAGGCGAGGCACATAGAAAGCAGTCAGAGATGTTACCTGTTCCTATGTGGTTGAGTATCTGTACTGCTTGACGGACGAGGGTCAACCAAGAAAAAGGATCCTCTTTGTGTTCGGGGTGAGGTAGTTGGTGTCTTAGGGCTTGTTCTGTTCCCTGGATGGCAGTGGCTTGTTCGCTCAACTGTTGGATAACTTTGGGAATCAAACTGATATATGAGCGAAAGACCCTGATAGAGCCCACGGGGTAGGCATCAGTTGCCCATCGGTAGGTTTTTCCTTGTACCCCTTTTACCCATCTTGTGTCCCAGGGATCTTTGATGTTGATGAATAATTGACCCTTGCCATTTCTGGTGAGCAGGTGGGATTGTCGGAGCGAGCTCCTGGTATCTAGTTTTGCCACATGGATGTTACATGAGTGATAGGGGCACCCCCCATAGGTCTCATTCCACCATTGACAGTAGTCTCGGGTCTGATCGTAAGTGAAGCAGACAGCGGGGGTGGACCATCCCAAGGGAACACCTTCTATGTTAAGAGATGGGGATCTGGACTGTTACCAAGGCCTGGCACCCATCTGGTTGGCAGTCTCCCGTGCCCAGGACTCGGGTGTGGGTCCGACCTTTAGCTTGCCATGTCCCATGGACATGGAAGCGCCATAGGGACATCTGGTGAGTCCTGGGTGGCAGGAGGAGCAGCAGGAGGAGAGACAGGGTGACGGACAAGCCGTAGTCTCGTGGGACCCAGCGGTAGGGCTGTCCAAGTCTCTGGAGTTGGGGCCATTTTAAGGCGGGAAACATGGTACCAGGAAGGGTGTCCCAAGAGTTTAGCTGCCGTGGGAGTGGTGAGGATCACCATACGGGGGCCTGACCACCGTGGCTTGAGAGATTGAGGGTGTAATTCTTTGAGGAGGACGCTATCGCCGGGTCGTAGAGGGAGAGAGGAAGTTTCAGAGACAGTCACTGTCGGTAGATGACGGTCAGCGTGTTCGCGGAGAAGACGGCGAAGCAGGGAGAGGTAGGGAAGGTAGGAGGCTAGGGGTGGACTCTGGGTTGGTAGGTCGTGAAGGAGGAAAGGGCGGCCGTAAAGTAGTTCAAATGGACTGAGGCCAGTAGGATGAGGCTCGGATTCGGGTAAGGGCTAGAGGAAGCAGGTCGGGCCATGAGACACGGACCTCAAGGGACAGTTTGGTGAGGTGGTCTTTTAAGATCCCCTTGGCGCGTTCAACCTTACCAGATGATTGGGGGTGGTAGGGGATGTGGAGTTTCCAGGTGATCTGGAGAGCCTCTGATACCTGTTGAACCACCTGAGAGACAAAGGCGGGTCCGTTATCCGACTGAATGGAGACCGGCAGACCAAATTGGGGGATGATGTGTTGAAGCAGGATGGTGGCGACTGTGTCTGCCGTTTCTCGAATTGTTGGATAGGCCTCGATCCAACCTGAAAGGGTGTCAATGAGAGTGAGCAGATATCGGAAGCGTTTGCAGCGGGGCATATGGGTAAAGTCGATCTGCCAGTCTTCACCAGGCTGATGTCCACGCACCTGGTGTGCAGGAATTCGGGGCCGTAGGCCTCCTTGTGGGGAGACGGATGCACAGGTTTGGCAGGCCATGTGAGTCTTTGAGATGGCCTCTCTAAGTCCTGGCAGATGAAAGAGGGGGTCCAAAACACGGAACATTGCTTTTGGACCAATGTGTAAGGATTTATGGATGTCTGATAGGAGGCTGGCTGCTTGGGCCAGAGGTAGGGCAATTTTGTTGTCTATAAAAATCCATCCTTTGTTGTCTTTGTGTCCCCCTTTTGATAGTAAGGCAGCTTCCTCGTGCGGGGTATATGTGGGTTGGGTAGGACTGGTGAAAAATAGGAGTGGAGCTGGAGGATCCCCTTTTGTAAGCTCTCGGGCCACGGAATCGGCCTCGAGTTACCTTGTGCTATTGGGTTGGATGGGAGTTGATGACCCCTGCAATGGATAATTGCTACTTCTTTAGGAAGCTGGAGGGCCTCCAGGAGTTTTGCAATGAGGGAAGCGTTGACCACTGGGGATCCCTTAGTGGTCAGAAATCCGCGTTCCCTCCATAGTGCTGAGTGGCTGTGTGCAATGAGAAAGGCACATTTATAGTCTGTGTAGACGTTAACCCTTTGGTCTTTGGAAAGATTAAGGGCTCGTGTAAGTGCGATTAGTTTAGCCTTTTGGGAGGTCGTTCCTTCTGGGAGGCTGTTAACCTCGATAATAGTTGAGATAGTTACCACCGCGTAGGCTGCCCGTCAGCGCCCGTCAGGACCGAGTATCGAACTACCGTCGACAAAGAGATTGCGGTCCGGATTTGAAAGAGGGGTGTCAAAGAGTCCCTCTCTTGGTGGTTTGAAGGCTTCTATGACATGAGGGCAGGAATGGGATGGAAAACCCCCAGTGCCAGAGATAGGCAGGAGGGAAGCCGGGTTCAGGCGAGGGGAGAGATCAAGAGAAACAGCTGGGTTTTCAATGAATAGTAGGTGGAACTCCTGGATGTGGGAGGGGCCCAGGAGGGAGAGAGACTTGTGGCCTAGGAGGTCGACCAGCCGGTGGGAGGAAAACACGGTTAGTGGGTGGGCCAGAGTCAGTGTGAGTGTTTGTTTGGTCAGTTCGGCTGCCGCTGCTAGGGCCCGAAGGCATGGTTGCCATCCCCAAATGGTTGGGTCTAGCTGTTTGGAGAGGTAAGCCACGGGGCGGTAGGAAGGCCCTACAGGATGGGCAAGGAGTCCAGTGGCTATTCCGGCCCGTTCATCCACAAAAAGGTGAAAAGGTCGGTTTGGGTTGGGCAGAGAAAGGGGAGGAGAAGATATCAGAGCGTTATGGAGGGTGAGAAAGGCCTGTCGAACCGCGGCGGAAGGAGAGGTCCTTGAGGGGGTTCTTTAGCGGCTAGATATAAGGGTTTAGCGAGGAGAGCAAAGTTAGGGATCCAGTGTCGGAAAAATCCTATAAGGCCCAAAAAGGAGAGAATTTGTTCCGCTGTTTCTGGAGGCTGGAGTTCACGGATAATCCGGGTGCGGTCGGCTGTTAGACCTTTTGTGGTAGGGGTAAGGTGGAGCCCCAGGTAGGTTACAGAAGATACAGATAACTGAGCCTTGGCTGGGGAGACCCGATAACCGCGAGAGCCAAGGTAATTGAGGAGATCTGCAGTGTGTTGTCTTGAGAGGCTGAGAGACGGGCTACAAAGGAGGAGGTCATCTACATATTGAAGGGGTGTGCTGGGGGTAAGGGAGCAGGAAGTGAGGTCCCGTGCCAGCGCCTGACCGAAGAGGTGAGGACTGTCGCGGAAGCCCTCGGGAAGAACTGTCCAGGTGAGCTGACTGGAAGTATGAGTATCCGGCTCCGTCCAGGTAAAGGCGAAGAGGAAATAGGAGTCGGGATGTAGGGGGATAGTGAAAAAGGCATCTTTGAGATCCAGAACCGTAAAGTGGGTTGTGGATGGGGGGATATGGGAGAGCAAGGTGTATGGGTTTGGTACTACTGGGTGGAGAGGAACTATGGCCTCATTGATTATTCGGAGGTCCTGGACCAGGCGATAATCCCCAGAGGCCTTGCGGACAGGCAGGATGGGGGTGTTGCAGGGAGAGTCAGTGGGGATAAGGAGTCCCTGGTTTAGGAGTCTGGTGATAATAGGTTGTAGGCCCCTAAGGTGAGTCTCAGAGATGGGAAATTGGGGCCTTGATGGAAACTTGGAGGGGTCCTTTAGGCGGACGAGGACGGGGGAATGGTGTGTTGCTATTATGGGCTTAGAAGTATCCCAGACTCGGGGATTGATTGGGTTCGGTGTGATTGGAAGAGGGGGATAAGAGGGGGAGGGTTCTAGAGACAGGCCGAGAAGAGGAAGCAGGAGTTGGGAGGAGGGGACCTTAGGGTCAAGTCTGACCAGCTGGAGGGAGGCCCCTAAGTGGAAAAGGACATCTCGGCCTAGCAAGGGAACTGGGCAGGATGGTATGACTAAGAAGGAATGAGTAAAAGGGAGTCCTTCGCTATGACATGGGAGTGGACCGGTCTGGAGTGGGAAGGATGGTTTGCCATCAATACCCATGACCGAGATCTGGGAAGGAGAAACTGGCCCGGAATAAGTAGGCAGGACCGAATAGGTAGCCCCCGTGTCCACCAGAAATGAGATGGACTTACCCGCTCCCTGTAGCGTTACCCTGGGCTCGGCGAGGGTGATGGGGGTCTTCGAGTCCGGGCGCCGTCAGTCGTCAGCCGATCCCAGCAGTTCGAGTGGCAATGCCGCAGGGTCGGCCTGCCCCCCGCGTGGAGCCGCTGAGGGAGGGCCAGTCGTAGGGCAGTCACTCTTCCAGTGGCCCGTGAGCCCGCAGCTGGGACAGGGCTTAGAAGGAGGTCGGGGATTGGGACAGTGGCGAGCCCAGTGGCCTTCTTTTCCGCATTTGAAGCAGGCCCCCGGCGGGGTTGCCTTTTGCGGACCCCGTGGATGCTGTGATCCATGGGAGATGGCCGGCCTTAGGGCGGCTACAAGAGCTTGGGTTTGGAGGGCCACCTTCTGGTGCATCCGAGCCTGTCGGCTGGATTCTGACAAATCCTCAGGTCCATTGTAGACTTTAAAGGCCATCTTTACCAGATCTCGAATAGGGGTTTGAGGGCCGTCTTCTGCCCGTTTTAATTTCTTTCGGATGTCCGGGGCTGATTGGGTGATAAAATGGGTGGCTAGGACCGCTGCCCCTGCCGGGGTGTCGGGGTCCAGCCGGGCATAGAGAGTTAAGGCCTCCGTAAGGCGATTGAGAAAGATAGCTGGATTTTCGTTAGGTTCTTGGGTTCTCTCTTTTAGTTTTTCAAAATTGACTACCTTATGAGCGGCGGCCTGCATGCCAGCCAGGAGGCATTGGATCATGAGGTCGCGTTACGGTGGCCATCTTGGCCATCCTGATAAGTCCAGCCTGGATCGGTGCCAGGCACGGCAGTCGCTCCGACAGGCATGGAGTTGTCGGTAGGGTGAACCTGATCTGCATGGTTTCGGGCAGCAGTTTGAATTCTTTCCCTCTCGTCAGGGGTCAGAGTAGAAGATAGGATCACAAAGATATCGTGCCAGGTTAGATCGTAAGCTTGAGAGAGAGAGCGAAATTCTTTGATGTAGCGGGAAGAGTCGGCAGAAAAGGAGCCTAATCGCTTTTCTATTTGAGAGAGATCTTGGAGAGAAAAGGGAACATGAACTCTAACTAATCCTTGCGCTCCTGCTACCTCCCTCAGAGGGCAGAGGAGGTTTGAATCTTGGGAGTCGTGAGAGCGTGTATGTGCACGAATTGGCGAAGCAAGGGGCGTGGGAGGAGAAACCGTCGAGGGAGGCAGGGGACCGGTTGGAGGGGACGGAGAGGGTTCGGGAGGAGGAGGGACCGCCTCAGGGTAGGGTGGAGGTTGGAGAGGAGCTCTGGAGGGGGGAGAGGCGAGAGATTCGGATGGGTCGGCTAGTGGAGAGGGGTCATCGTCAAAGGAAATTAAGGGCTTGAATGTAGGAGATGTCTGTTTGGCAAGAAGGATCTGGGAAGTGGAACAATCGACGCAGAGGGAAGGGCGGGAGCGCAAATACCAGAAGGCCTGAACATAGGAGACCTCGGACCATTTGCCCGTCCTGCGGCAGTAATTATCTAGATCACGGAGGATGTTAAAATCGAAAGTCCCTTCAGGAGGCCATTTGGATTGATTGTCTAGAGGATATTGTGGCCAGGCCACAGTGGAATAGAAAATAAGCCGTCGGCGACGGAGATCTTGGGAGAAACCGAGGGCTGTAAAATTGGCTAGGAGACACCCCAGGGGCGTCTTAGGATCTGGTTTCGATTGTGAGGTTCCCATGACCCCCAGTCTGTCCCTGAGTGAATGGAGAGGGAGAGAGGCGTCCCTGGTCTCAGTCTCCAATTCACGGCAGGTCGGAGGGCGGTCAGGCGATTGGGACGTCTCCACAATCACCCGAGGCCCGGCGGGTCGGAGAGCGGTCAGGCGATTGGGACGTCTCCACAGTTGCCCGAGGCCCGGAGAGAGGACGGAGGGATCCCTGACGCGGCCGCGATTAAGGACAGGGAGTCCGGTGGGCAGGGACTCTGAGGGTCGGAGGGAACAAGGGAGGGGGGCTTACCCCGTGTTCTGCCGGATCGTGTGGATGAGTAGAGGTTCCCTGGTTGTCTCCTGGGGGA
Source organism: Grampus griseus (assembly GCF_964374135.1). Lineage (NCBI taxonomy): Eukaryota > Metazoa > Chordata > Mammalia > Artiodactyla > Delphinidae > Grampus > Grampus griseus. The sequence continues at coordinate 93,307,279 of NC_138999.1, read as the reverse complement.
GGGGAGGAGCGGCCCGCGCGGTAACCCGCGGGGCTTGGTACCCCTCCCGGGTTTCGGCACCAAATGTAAGGTCGGATCTTAACAAACGGCACCTTTCTCCAAAGAAGATATACAGAGTGCCAACAAACACATGAAAGAATGCTCAACATCACTAATCATTAGAGAAATGCAAATCAAAACTACAATGAGATATCATCTCACACCAGTCAGAATGGCCATCATCAAAAAATCTAGAAACAATAAATGCTGGAGAGGGTGTGGAGAAAAGGGAACCCTCTTACACTGTTGGTGGGAATGTAAATTGATACAGCCACTGTGGAGAACAGTATGGAGGTTCCTTAAAAAACTACAAATAGAACTACCATATGACCCAGCAATCCCACTACTGGGCATATACCCTGAGAAAACCATCATTCAAAAAGAGTCATGTACCAAAATGTTCATTGCAGCTCTATTTACAATAGCCCAGAGATGGAAACAACCTAAGTGTCCATCATCGGATGAATGGATAAAGAAGATGTGGCACATCTGGAATATTACTCAGCCATAAAAAGAAACGAAATTGAGCTATTTGTAATGAGCTGGATAGACCTAGAGTCTGTCGTACAGAGTGAAGTAAGTCAGAAAGAGAGAGCCAAATACCGTATGCTAACACATATATATGGAATTTAAGGAAAAAAAAATGTCATGAAAAACCTAGGGGTGAAACAGGAATAAAGACACAGACTTACTAGAGAATGGACTTGAGGCTATGGGGAGGGCGAAGGGTAAACGGTGACAAAGCGAGAGAGAGGCATGGACATATATACACTACCAAATGTAAGGTAGATAGCTAGTGGGAAGCAGCCGCATAGCACAGAGAGATCAGCTCGGTGCTTTGTGACCACCTGGAGGGGTGGGATAGGGAGGGTGGGAGGGAGGGAGATGCAAGCGGGAAGAGATATGGGAACATATGTATATATATAACTGATTCATTTTGTTGTGAAGCTGAAACTAACATACCATTGTAAAGCAATTATACTCCAATAAAGATGTTAAAATGAAAAAAAAATTAAAAAAAAATAAAAGAAAAAAAAAAACAAACGGCACCACGAAACAGAGGAATGCTTCAAGTGAGCTTTATTAGGGAGCACTCCCGGGCGAGGTTCACTGGTCCGAGAGAAAGGGGGCCAGAGAAGTCGCGCCCGGGCGAGGGTTGGGCAAGATTTTATAGGGGAAGAAGGGAAAGGGGTGTGGTGAATCTGGGAGGGCGCAGGATATTCCTTATTTGGTGGTCTTTTCGGGTATCCTGGGGGACCGTTAGTCCTGCCCCTCGAAAGGTGGGAAGGCTGGGCTGGTTTCAAAGTCCCCAGGTCAGTTCCTGGAACTGGGTGGTCCGGAATGTCTCCAGGGCAGTTTCTGGAACTGGGTGGTCCGGAGAATTTCGTTCTGATGCAACCTGTGAATCTGATTGTGTTCCCCTGCCTCGGGCCAGTTGGCCTTACACTACCCACTTAACTTTTAACTACCTGTAGCAAAATAAATCAGGTGGTACCTTATCTGAATGAGAATTAAGCTGAAACAATTTGGTCGAAGCTTAAGCTATCAGAATATTTGGGTAATGACCTATTCCATTACTTATCTTCTGATCCACTGATGAATAAGCAGGAAAAAAAAAAACTTTCTTTTGTTCCCTTATTGGAAATCTCTTGAACATAGGAGTCCATTTTCCTGCCCAAGTAAAATTTAGTGAACACAATTTTGTTATGATTCTGTATTTTATACAGTCTCAGGATTCATCACAAACATAAATATATGGTATATTATGGATGTACTAATAGAAAATTAAGGAGACTGGGATAAAAGCTGCACTGACCCAGAGTGGCCTTATAAGTAGGTGGAGTAGTTAGATGGTAACCCACATGGTTTGATTTGAGAGGGGCTGAGAAAGCTTCTTTCTTCAGGAATATCTCCCCTCTGGATTGTTCCAGTGCTTGAAATTCCACCATTTTTAGTATCGTTGGATTAAAGAATTATCTGTCTTCAAGAGTCCCCTCTTAGGGACTTCCCTGGTGGTGCAGTGGTTAAGAATCCGCCTGCCGATGCAGGACACACGGGTTCGATCCCTGGTCCGGGAAGATCCCACATGCCGTGGAGCAACTAAGCATGTGCACCACAACTACTGAGCCTGCACTCTAGAGCCCGTGAGCCACAACTACTGAGCCCACATGCCACAACTGCTGAAGCCCATGTGCCTAGAGCCCGTGCTCTGCAACAAGAGAAGCCACTGCTGTGAGAAGCCCGCACACCATAGCGAAGAGTAGCCCCTGCACACTGCAACTTAGAGAAAGCCCGCGCACAGCAACGAAGACCCAATGCAGCCAAAAATAAAAAAAAATTTTTTTAAAGAGTCCCCTCTTAAAAGATAAATTTTCCTAAGAGAGCTAGTTTATTATCAACCTGAATGACATCACCGGATGATGAAAGATCATGTTCACTGGACAAGAACAGGTCACAGAACAGCTACCTTTTGAAAGGGTGGCAAGGGTAAAGATAGGTTGAGCAATGAATCCTGCCTGAGGGACTCAGATCCAAATGGGTCACTGAGCCAGTAGGTGCATGACAACCCTGGGTGTCTGGAAAATAATGCCAGAAGGCCAAGAAGGGAACTGAAAGGAGAGACCCAAAGATACCACTTCAGATTAACCTCACCTACTTCCCAACCTTGCCCAGCTAGGGTTTCTGCATTGGCAACATGTACTCTATATCCTTAAATCTGGACCATACCCTCCATTCCTGGCAAATTCATTATGTTGATTTCAACTCACCTTCCAGACTATCAAGATCATTTTGAGTATCCACGCACCCCAGGATGCATGATTTATTAAGTGTACCTTCTGTGTTTTTATCTAATTCACTAGTTCTTATTCTTGGATTCAGGGAGTCTGTAATTTATCTAAAACTGTACTTGACATTTTGTGTGTATAAGCATTTTTCTAAGGAGAGGGGTCCAGAGTTTTCAGTGTATTCTCAAAGTGATCCATGGCCTCAAAAAAGGTTAAAAACCACTAATCCAACTATTTATCGGCATTTTGATCAGAACAGTGCTAATAAGAGCAGAGCTCTATAAGACCACCAAGAGTGCCTGCCTTCCTGTTCAGCACCAATTCAGCAGAAATTTGGGGGCGGTGTTGACTATTATATATTTTTAGTCTCTTGCGATTTACCTCTGTCATAAGAGTAGAAGGGAAGGTGAATTCCAGCTACTTTGGCATTCTGGTAATTGAAATTTTTAAGCTGTAAATGTTAGATCATTCTTAAGACCTTCATCATTTTGCTTCCTGAACCCATCAGATACCGTATGTCATAATATTGTATTTGGTCTGAATGGAATTACAGATGCTTCAAAAATCCCTGCGATTGGCTGAAAATTAACACATCAAGGAAAATGCATAAGTAAAAACTTGCTATCTCTTCTCTCCATGACTCTGGACAAGCGTAATATTAATTTTAATTTCAATCTACCCTAAAACCTTCTAAGACTCTACCTCAATTAGTGTATAGGTATGATCTATATACAAATGGTTTCACAGTTTCCTCTACATGAAAATCTGAATGTGATAAGTTAGAGATTCATTATTTTAAAAGACTTCACTTAGGGGCTTCCCTGGTGGCACAGTGGTTAAGAATCCGCCTGCCAATGCAAGGGACACGGGTTCGAGCCCTGGCCTGGGAAGGTCTCACATGCCGCGGAGCAACTAAGCCCATGCGCCACAACTACTGAGCCTGAGCTCTAGAGCCCGCAAGCCACAACTACTGAGCCCACGTGCCACAACTACTGAAACCTGTGTGCCTAGAGCCCGTGCTCCACAACAAGAGAAGCCACAACAATGAGAAGCCCGCACACCGCAACGAAGAGTAGCCCCGGCTCACCGCAACTAGAGAAAGCCCGCGCACAGCAAGAGACCCAACACAGCCAAAAATAAAATATAAAATAAAATAAATAAAAATTTTTTTAAACAAAGACTTCACTTAGAAGGAAGTCAGACACAATAAAGTGCATACTGTATGGTCCTATTTATATGAAGGTCAAGAAAAGGCAAAGCTAATCTCTAAGGATGGAAAACAAATCAGTGGTTGCCTGGGTCCAGGGTGATGGTGGGATTGCACAAAGGGACACAGGAAACACTTTGGGATGATGGAAATGCTCCATGTAGATTACCACGGTGATTTCATGGGTGTATACATCTGTCAAAACTCATCAAATTTTACACTTGAAATAGGTGCAGTTTATTGTACATAATGTATATATCAATAAAATTATTTATAAAAGATTTACCTTAGGATCATTAAAATAAGATTTTTATTGAGTATTACTTATTGAACCTTAAAATAAGATTTAAAATCTGATTGATTACACAGATGAAAAAGTCTACTGGTAAATTTCTTCAAAGTCAGATGTGGGTAAAAAATGATCAATAGAAAAGCTTTTTAACAGGTGAAGAGGTGATGTCAATGCATTTTAGTTAATATTAAGCATGTATACAAGATTGATATCTCTTTAGTAATGTGAAATATCCCAACAGTAAAATAGATTAATTAGTTCCGATTATCCAAAATAGATCTTAAGTGTTCATTTAGAACAGTTTCCTACTCTGGCCCTTCCAAAGTAGATAGCATCAGACAGTGTCACAACATAATAGCTCATGCAAAGCTAAATTGTACATCACCTGTAGTATCAATATTTTGTATTCATTGAAGGAAAAGTGTATTTGGAATTGTTTGCCTGTACGTTATTTTGCATTTAAAAATTGGGTTATTTTAAAATTTTGCTGTGCTCAGATATTGGATAGCTGGTGGTTCTTTGGGAAATCTAATATGATAAATGAAGCATTAATTTTAAGACCTAGTGTTAAATGCTATGTACCAATTAATATGTACCCTTTATTTCCCTCTGGAATTTTAAGGAATTTTTTTCCAATCTATGAGATAATGCTGGTGAATTCTTTTCTTAGTGGTCAATGTGAAAATGAATAGGGAAGCTCTGTCAACAACAAATCCTAGAAATAATATTGAATCCAGTTAATGCCACCTTGTCATGTGTGCATGTGGAATCTCAAAGAGTAGCTAAAAATAGAGAAGTCAGATTGTCTGAAATAAGACACACATGTTGTAAAACACCTTCAACTGAGTTCAAAATCATTTGTCATTTAATTAGTTGCGTTTACATGTTAGTCAAATTGTAAGTACTCTATACTGGTAATGCAGGAACCCTTGCATTTATTTAGTAGTTATCTTGACCTGTCTGCTTTGGATTGATGGTAGGAGCACCTTGTTAGAAGAGGGTTGGTCAGAATGGAGGGAGGTTGTGGGTTAGTTAGGTCAACTGAATTCCAAACGCCAGTAATGGGTTCCTTAGTGATGAACACTACTCAGGCCACGGGCCTATGTCTTAATCACCCCCTCTCCCTTATCACAGAAGGGCTCAACTACAATCGAGGGCTCCGGTTCCTGCTGTGGCTCCAGCTTGATCTCAAGCTCAGGCGCTGGGGCAAGCTCAGGCCCTGAGACCAGCTCCAGGGCAGGCTGCAAGGCAGGCTCAGGCTTGGGGAGAGGCTTGTCATCTGGCCCCAGGGTGGTATTAGGCTCAGCCTCATGGATGGAAGATGGCAGAGTTGCTTCTATTTGGATGATATCTTCATCTGGTATTGTCTCACACTCTGCACTTTGGTTTACATTTGTCATTGGTCTGCAGGAAGAAGGCCCAGGGAAGAACAAGTTAGGGTTTGACATCTCACATGGAGCCATAGGCTCTGTAGCCTCCGTGACCATAGGTCCCAATCTGTTCAGGACCTCTGTGATTTCTGATAGTCTGACTCACTGTCAGACCACGGGTCTCCATTTGGAGTGCAGAAAGGTTAGGTCTCAACAATATAATGAGAGTTCAAGAAAGACAAACCAGTGTTTAAGAGGTGAGAAAACTTATGAGGTTGAAAGGGTCTAAAGTTCTAATAAGGTCTTTGGCCAAATTCATGGCTCTGGTGCATATCTAGCACCCACTCCATCTAGCACAATGCTTGGCACTTGGTTGTGGAAGCACAGAAATGGATAAGAAATAACATTTGATAAGAAATAACAAAGTGGTCAAGAGCCTGGGCCCTCAGCACTTTTGCTTCCATGGGCCCCTTGTTCCATAAAATAAACATTAAAAGTTACATTTTATCACTCTTGGTAGAAGGACAAGTATATTAATATATTAAAACATTTTCTTAACCCTAAAAGGATTGTCGTGGCAGTTAAATGAGTTGATACACATAAAATGCTTAGCACAGAGTCTGGTACACAGCGCTCAGTACATGATAGCCATCACCATTCTTTTATAAAAGCAGTGAGGGTGAGCAGAAAGATGCCTCTATATCTTATGCTAAAAGGAGTGCTTAGGAAGAGCTGACTGAAAGAGACAGGCCTGAGAAATGTCTATTCAAGTAAAGGCAACAAAGTAAGGTCTTACTGGAGTTCTGTGGTGGGTTTAGAATTTCTCTTCCTTTTCTTCCCCTTCTCTTTTGCCTTGTTCCTCGCGAAGCACACCACAGAGAAGATAATGGCAGCACCTATTAGGGTACCCACCACGGCCCCGACAATGATTCCAACTTCTGGATCTGGAGGACACAAGCAGCTGGTTAGTAAAGTGGAGCATAGTGTCTGCCTCATCCACGTGCATTCGTGACCGGTGGGGAATATCCAGGGCATTCATATAGTGGGAAGGTGCCTTGTATAGGCTGAGAGCATGGAAACCCTTAGAACTCTTTCAGCTGGACTCATAGTGGGAGAAGAAAGGTGACTGGCTTGACTATGTAGCCTTCCCATTCACATTTACACACATAAAGAGAAAAGAATATGCCAACTTGGGGGAGGTGGGGTCGCTTTAGAAATGCGGTTTCAGACTTCCCTGGCGGTCCGGTGGTTAGGACTCTGCGCTTCCACCGCCGGGGGTGTGGGTTCGATCCCTGGTCGGGGAACTAAGATCCTGTGGCACGGCCCCCCCGAACTAAAAAATGCGGTTTGGAGAAGTAAGTCTTCACCGTGCATTTGCTTGGGCAGTGAGAGAGACACGATGGAGCTGCAATCCGGTCACCAGAGAAATGACGTCTGTTACAGGCAGGGACATTTCACCAGGCTTTCCCAAAGCATGCGTGAAGTAGTTCCCTAAAAACCTTCTCTTCCATAGATTCCATGCTCACCAAAGAGCCTCATGCATTCTGGCCACTGGGAAGGGATATGCCCATTTCCATAAACAAGCATCTGGTTTATTAGATCAGTCTATGGAAAAACTTAATGAGTGTGAAATGATCCAGCTGAGCGCCAGACCTTCAAGCACTGAGGTATTGTCCCCAAGAGACCATGTCTGGATTCCAGGTGGGCCCATCCCCATCGGCCTCCCTTCAAGCAAGGATGAATATCTTATACTCTGAGATGAAAGGCTAGTTGAGTTGCCTGATCATTCTTTTAACTTTCTATGATTAAAGGACTACATGTGCATCATTTAGAAAGTCAAACAGTTCTACTAGGCTTCTAACAACAACAAAAAAAATCAGCAGTTCCTTTCTCCACTCCTTCCCATCTCTAAGTCCCATTCACAAGAGGAATTTGCCCCCATGTTTCTATTACACTTGTTCTAATATGTTCTGCCTTTTCCAAATTTTGTCATTTTCTATTGGCTTCCTACTCTGGAGGTTGAAGATTTAACTCTTACACCACTCCCCTCACATCCCGCCATATTCTCCTAATATAACATAAGGTATCATTAAATCAATGTTTGCAGTATTATGACCATGTAAATATTGTTCACAGCTGCAGAACATAGTATGACTCTTTCTTGTACAACATTTTAAAAATTTCCCCAAGGTTAATAATTGCCTCATTTGGGGATTTATGGGTTTTTTAATGTATTATTACTAATCCCCAAAATTTCTAGCAAAAGTCTTTTCGGTAGTTCAAACACATCAGCTAATCTATCAGTTTCTTATGTTGTTGTTGTTTCCTCCCTTGGAGACATCCCTTCTGGAGTCCTCCAGCTTCCTCCCTGAGCGTCGACTGGTTGCCCTCCTAAGCCTGCTGCTCTGCTGTCATCCTTCAACCTCCTTTTACCCTCATCCTAATTTTAAAGAAACAGGCTTTGCAGGCTCCATCTCAAATAGCACTTCATTGGTAAAGCTGGCCCTGGTTCTATAATCATAATTAGTTGTTTCTTCTTTGGCACCCTATAGACCCTGTGCAGACCTCTGTTATAACATTTAACAAATTTTAGTGTTTGTGCCTCTAGCTAATCTGTGAGCTCCTTGAGTGTAAGACATATATCTTATTAATGTCTGAATCTCCATCGCCTAGGACATTCCCTGACATACAGTAGATAGTCAATGAAGGTTTGAGGAAGGGAGGGATGGAGGGAAGGAGGGAGGCAGGAAGTCAAGAAGGCAGGAAGGCAGGAAGGAAGCCAAATGCTAGACATCATTGAAAAGAGGATTCAAAAGGAAGCAAGGCTCAAGTACAAATCTGAGGAGTCTCTATATCTGCAATATGACTGTACCTCTAGAAAGGCAAAAAGAGATTGGGGAAGATATGGAGAAAAACAGCAGAAATGATCAAGGGAGCAGGGACAGAATGGGACCACAAAAAAGGACACACAAAAAGATGACATTTCCAGCCATAAAAAGAAACGAAATTGAATCATTTGTAGTGAGGTGGATGGACCTAGAGTCTGTCATACAGAGTGAAGTAAGTCAGAAAGAGAACAACAAATACCGTATGCTAACACATATATATGGAATCTAAAAAAAAAAAAAACAGGTTCTGAAGAACCTAGGGGCAGGACAGGAATAAAGACGCAGACGTAGAGAATGGACCTGAGGATATGGGGAGGGGGAAGGGTAAGCTGGGACAAACTGAGAGAGTGGCATGGACATATATACACTACCAAACGTAAAATAGATAGCTAGTGGGAAGCAGCCGCATAGCACAGGGAGATCAGCTCGGTGCTTTGTGACCACCTAGAGGGGTGGGATAGGGAGGGTGGGATAGGGAGGGTGGGAGAGAGGGAGACGCAAGAGATATGGGGGCATATGTATATGTATAGCTGATTCACTTTGTTATACAGCAGAAACTAACACAACATTGTAAAGCAGTTATACTCCAATAAAGATGTTTAAAAAATGGCTGAAAGTGATACGAAAATGAAGGAGCAAACTGGAGTTGGAAAATGTCTGATTCCGGACAAATAAAAGGAAGAAAGCCCAGCTTCATAGGAGAATAATAATCCAATGGAACTGGGCCCCCTGGATATGGTATATATTAAAATCACAGATTCAAAGGAAGTTTGAAAAAATGAATAAATGACAGGATCTGAAATGTAATGAAGTGATCCTTGAGAGGTGTAGCAAGGTATCCCTTGTGAGAACTTGCCCCCTAACTGGCCCAATTTGACAATCTCAGGCCCTCAAGTCTATGCTTAGTAACTAGGCACGTTTGAACTGCAAAGTTGAGGTTTAGAGGCATTGTGACTCTGCCAGTTACAAACTGAATGACCCTGAACAAGTCACTTACCTCCCTGAGCTTTAGTTTCCTTTTCAGTAAAGTGAAGCTTAACAGTATATTCTGCCTCCTAGACGGAGTGATTGTAGGACTGAGCGGGATAATGCTCACAGCACGCGGCCAAGCGTCCGGCACATAGTTTGTGCTCCGCAATATTAGCTGCTCTGAATGTAGGTGCAAGTGTCGTTATTACTATTATTATTAGAGGCAGATTTCAGCAAATTAGTTAATAACTGGAAAGTTTGTGAGCTCCATGTTTGACGCAGATTGCTGTAGCTTCACCTGGATCTACCAACAGCATCACAAAGAAAATTCAGCCTCGTACTATGAATGAGGCTGTTGTTTTACTTTCTGGAGATTTCGTGAGGGTTAAGCAAATTAATTTTTGTAAACAATTTGAAGCAGCATGTGGCATATATTAAGTATTATGTAAGCATTAGATATTAGGATGGTCATCCACCATGTCAACCTATAAATAAAGCACCAAAGTCTCCAGTCAGGAAGGACTAACCAGGGATTCTAATTAATTTACTTGATTGGCAGGCCCAGCATACTTGACTTAAGGAGAAACTGTTAAAGTTATATGATCAACTCACGTGATGAAGTTAGGTCAATTTCACAGGAACTATTGCCAAGGTTGTTGATAGCGGTGCACTGGTAATAACCTTGTACAAAATTGGTCAGATTTCCAATAAACAAAATCCCGGTGGCTGGGTCTGTCAAAACCAGGAAATAGCATTTTGAAATCTCTTATGTGGGTAGAGATCATGTGAATGTAGCAGATCATTCAATGCCCACCCACTTCCTCACATTGGCCTCTCTTTCTTGAGATGTCCAGGGTCCAACTAGACCCCTGGAGACTCCCATCTGGGACGATGCCTATTTTCTCCATACCCACCACCTGCGAGCCAAAAATGGTCTTGGTTTCTAGAAGTTGGGGAGAAGACCGGAGGACAGCCATCTTGATGAGAGATTGACATTCTTTGTACATTCTCCTCCCAGAAAACTCGAAGACTGTGCTCTAAGGACAACATCCAGTCACACACACATGCTGTCGACCAAGCCCACACACCAGGCCTTGCCAGGGGCAGCAGAGGGCGATACTCACTGAAGGTTTCTTTCACTGGGACGATGTCTCTTCCTTCAAGTTTATACCAGTAGTACACCGGGGAAGGCGTTCCAAGCACAGAGAGGCAAGTAAGAGATACAGGATGGCCAGTTTCTGGTATTCCTTGGATGCTGCAAAAGGGCTTAGAAGGTTTGACTGTAAGGCAATGACAAAGAGTAAAAAATCCTGCATGACGAATGGCAGTCTGTACCAATTTTGGTCACTTCCTCACTTTCCTTTTGTAGAGTATGTATACTTATTTGTTTTTAATCTTTAAAAACTTATTTTGACAGTTTTCTAGCTGTACCACCAGGTGGGAGTAGAGCACTTCAGGTACAAAGACCTTCTGTCACTGGGCCATTAATATTCTAATAGCATCCATTCTATCTGCCTGCTCCCCAGATTCATAACCATGAATTTCTGCATTGTGCCTTAAAATATGCCTTTATTACAAAACAACTAGGAACATAGTTTATACTTTGGAAGCACAGTCTTAAAGGAAAACAGAACCCTTAAATACTTTGAGATAACTGGTTACTTATTCTTTTTAAAACATTGTTTTATTAATGCCATATTTTTCCTTTGTGAGTCATTTTTTGGCATTTATTCTTCTGGGGGTGACACAAAATAGAGGGTTTGAATTTGCCCGTGTCCCTCATCGGGAGGGGAGACCCGTTGCGGGGGAGGAGTGTGCTACAGGGCACTGAAATCTTGATTCATCCTTCATGCCACAAGCACTTACTTGAGTGCCTTCTGTGTGCCCAGCACTGGACTAGGCACCAGAGATTCAAAAGTGACTCTTGACACAGTTCTGAAGTAGGGTGGGGGAGTGGTAAGAGATTAGGCTAGAGAGCAGTGAGGCCATAGATTAGGGGGCTTCGTGTTTCATGTATTTTATACCGAGAGCAGCAGGACCACAGGAGGAATTTAAGCAGTGGAGGGATGATGATCATTCTAACGTTTTAGATGAATTGCTCTGACTCCAGGGCTTCCTGAGCCAAGAGACAGGAGGAGACAGATTCAAGCAGTATTAAGAAGTCGAGAGGGCTTGAGGACCAGCTGGATCTGTGGCATGAGGAAGAGGGTGGGCTCAGTGATTAATCCCAGGTTCCTGATTTGACAGCTGGGTACATGATCTTGCCATCCCCTGAGATAAATACAGGGTTAGGGTTAGGGTGAGGGTGAGGGTGAGGGTTAGGGTGAGTAGCAGGTTTTCGGGGAAGTAGTGAGGAGGAGGAAGGGGCGATGATGAGGTCAGTTTGGGATATACTGAGTTTCATCTGCGTATGGGGAACTCCTGTGGGAAGCTGAGAGTCTGATTCTCCTCACTTATCTTACTGCTCACAGCTTATTCTATCCTCAGTCTGACTTATAGACAAGGATCTGAATCGATACTTTCCAATTCACCTTCCTTAATTTGGATATAAAACACTCCAAAGGCATAGATTCTCTGCCTTCGGCTAGTTAGACCCTAAATGCTCCAGGATGCCCAGCTCTCTGGCTCTTACTTGGGAGGCAGCAGTTAAGAGCACAGCTCTGGATCCACACCGAACACTGCTCCACAACTTTACCCTAGACGTATTTAGGCAAGTAACCTAACATAGCCAAACCTCAGTTGATTCATCTGTAAAATGTGAACAAGAGATTACCTGGCCTCCAGCTAATCCAAATATATTGTATTTATATAAATAAAATAATGTACATAGTATCATACACGTGGAATTGCTGTTGGCCACAGGCAGGAATGAACTCCTGCTGCCACATTTCCGACCTTGCCACTGATAATCTTCCAATCTCAGACTCTAACCCACTGTACATGTGAGCAGGAAAACAGATGGATATAGCTATAGTTCTTTGAAAATTTCACAATCCCTTCTTGTCTTTTAACAGAAGTGTACTGATTTGTGATATTCTGTTATAGTTTCAGATGTACAGCATAGCAATTCAGTATTTTTGCAGATTATGCTCCATTATTGGTTATGATAATGGGTATAATTCCCTGTGCTATACAGTATGTCCTTGTTGCTTATCTATTATATATATAATAGTTTGTATCTGTTAATCCCACACCCCTAATCTGTCCCTCCCCCTTCCCTCTTCCCTCTGATAGCCACTAGTTTGTTTTCTATGTCTGTGAGTCTGTTCTGCATATACATTCATTTGTATTATTTTTTAGATTCCACATATAAATGATATCCAGTATTTGTCTTTCTCTGTTGGACTTATTTCACTAAGCATAATATTCTCTAGGTCTTTCCATTCTGCTGCAACCAGCAGTATTCCATTCTTTTTTATGGCTTAGTAATATTCCATTGTGTATATGTACCATACCTTCTTAAGCCAATTGTCTGTTGTGCCATCCCTTCTTTTAAACAGGTGTCTTTTAATTAAAAGAAGTATTTTTCTGTTTAGCTCTTTATTCTTTCTTTTTTTAAATAAATTTATTTATTTATTTTTGGCTGTATGGGGTTTTCATTGCTGCGCGCAGGCTTTCTCTAGTTGCAGCAAGCAGGGGCTACTCTGCATCGCGATGCATGGGCTTTTCACTGTGGTGGCTTCTCTTGTTGCGGAGCACGGGCTCTAGGCACATGGGCTTCAGTAGTTGTGGCTCACGGGCTCTAGAGCGCAGGCCCAGTAGTTGTGGCACATGGGCTTAGTTGCTCCGCAGCATGTGGGATCTTCCTGGACCAGGGATCGAACCCATGTCCCCTGCATTGGCAGGCAAATTCTTAACCACTGTGCCACCAGGGAAGTCCCTCTTTATTCTTTCTTACTGTTGATTTCCTCAGATGGAGGTAACTCCTTGGATTTGCCTACCCTAAATAAACTAGGCTATTTAACCAGAAATCCAGTGCACCTATCACTAGATTTAGATATTGCCTTTTTTAAAAACATGGTGATTTTATTCCACTATAAGTGGAATAGAATAATCTGAATCGAAAATTAAATGGGGGTGTTCATCACGAAGCCAGACCCCAGGACTTGAACTAATTATGGACAAAACCCTGGAATTACTTGCATTCATTTCTTGAGCCCAGAATCAAACCCAGATAGGCATTTTTTTATTTTGCTGAACACATTTTTCTTTATTTTTTATTAACCAAACACTTAGTAAATCACTTTGAACCACATCCCAAACCCATATATTTTCTAAGGCTACTGATTCAGTATTGAATTGACATTTCATCCAGTTAAAGTCCCCGACAGAACTTGGATGTTTTACTGGCAAAGCCACTGATCTACCATTTAGCTTTATTGCTTTCTACAGAATTGGGATGGGAAGAAGAGGCTCACCTCAGAAAATTAATGAAAGTGCTTCACTGTGTTCTCAAATCTTCTCTAAATTCATCATTTTCTTTTTACGTGCCAAATTGCAGAAGGAAGATGATGCTCCTTCCAAGTGCATACAAAATAATTATTCAAACTTCTGCTGGGTATTTTTCAGAGATTCATTCTCTAAGGCTATCATACCTAATGGAAGTCTCTCAATTGAATGGTCGTCCAAACCACCTGGGCCTTTGTGCATTGCTCTTTCCTTCACCTAAATCGTGCCCTGCCACCTCAGCCCCTCTTCTGCCTGACACGCTCTTGCATATCCTTCAACATTCAAGGCAGAAGTCACTTTCTCCAGGAAGCCTTCTCCAGTTCCCCCTGCACGGCTTTATGCCCTTTCCCCTGTGATCTCCCAGCTCTCCTCTCCTCCCTCCACTGTAAGCTTATGTTATATATCTGCCTCCCCCACTAGACTTTGAAGTTTAGGAGGGCTGGGAGCTGAACTTTGACATCTTTCCATCTCCATTGCCTACCATGGTAACGGAACATGTGTTCAGGGTTTGCCGAATGAATTTATGCATAAATGAGTGAATGCATGGGATCTATGTCTACCACTGGGTTATGAAAAGTCTCCGAAAGATGCATTGCTAGGAAGAGCAATATTTAAGGAAATATCAATACCTTTCTCCTCAGTTGGTCTCCCTTACACACTTGCTGCTACCATGCCCCACCCCTCAGTCAGGGCAAGCAGAACAGGCACTCATGTGCAATAGAACTTGAGAACTGCAAGCAGCCTCTGCAATTTTTAGAGGAAATATCAGTCTCAAAATTTCCAGAAAGCATAAATTTGTGGAATGCCTTTGTTCTTAGCCTAATTAATAAAAATAGGATTTTGAGAGTTCCCAAACAAAGAAATCCACAGAGCCTTCTGTCTCTTATCTTGCCTGGATACTGGATGCTTAAGGAAAAGTCATGGCACAGTCATTGCAAGAACAACTGACCCAAAGACGCATGGGAAAAAACAACTTAGAGAGGAAATGACCCTCAACTTCTTATGGAAGTTGATTGGGGACTCTCTGAACTTTAAGAATATTAACCACCCTAACTTTACCTCAGGGCTATTTCCAAGTTCAGAGAAAAAGAGGCTTGGCTTCTTTAGGTTGTTTCTGGTCAGGACAACCCAGAGCCAGGGAGTAAGAGAAAAACATTAGAGGACTAATCCCTCAAATTCTATGAACACTGAATCTCCAGCATATCATTTGATTCTCATAACGATAATATGACAGGGCAGGAATTTCAACCCCATTTCAAAATGGCCAGAGAAAGGTGGACTGACTTGTCTGAGGCCACTGAGTAGCAGAGTAAGAGCTAGAACCTACGTCTTCTGACTCCCAGCCTGATGTGCTAGCATCTATTCCACACTGGAACATCAACTCTCCCAGGAAAGGGCTTGTGTATACTTCTCTTGTCATCCCCTTTACCCCAAAGCCTAGCACAGGGTACAGCAAAATAAAAACATGATAGAGTCATCCCGTTCCTAGAAATCAGCTCTTGATTACCTTTTCTTCTTTTCCAGGTGGGTAGATGCAGTGGCAAACCTCACAGTAAATAGCTGGTTCTTTTTAGGCATCACCTGGGCAGCAAGCTCAGACAGTTCTGGGCAGTCCTCCTGGGGTGTGCACCTTGTTACCAATTGCAGCTTTTCAAAGCTACTCAATTATCAAGTCACTGGTTTGATCTAGTTCCTCCTTTCCCGCGATGGATATACACAGCTCAAGAGCAGCAACGGCTAGATAAGCTCCATTTGGGTTACTTAGAAGTGGGAGAGCCCTTAGCTCACTGGTTAGTTGGTGAAGGTTGACAGCCCTTTCATCCCTCCCTTCAGTACATCTGAAGGCCTGCAGACAGGACCCGCTAGGCATACAGACAGGGGCAAAACTCCCATTGTCCTCTCAGACAGAGACTGGAAGGATTCCTAAGAATCACCAAAATTGTGAACTTCCCCAGGAGCAGAAACCACGCCTCCATCCTGGCTCCTGGCACAAAGCAGGCACTCAATAAATGCTGCATAAATGAACCACTCCAAATTCATTTAAGAGCAGATATGACTGGCCCCATGTCACATACTGAATATTTGTGTATAAATAAATTAATTCTCAACTCTTTCTTTTTTTCCAAATAGCATTAATATTTTAGAAAGGGATCCATCTGCCTTTATGCCACAGAATGATTTAATGGTGGGAATTGTGGCTGGCTTTGGAGAGGTAACAAATTGACAGTTGTTTCCCCCAGGTAGGACTGGCCCTAATTGGAGGTTCCCTCGGAAAGAGTTGCTAGTGATCATATAGTGGGACTGTGCATTTTCCCATCTGTTCTCATCGCATCCTTCAGAGATAGGGATCCAGGAAGTGGTCATCTATTGCTACCTGTCATGTTGGCAGCCCTTTTGGTTTGACAATTGTTTCAACATGTTGTATGAGTGATTTCTCAGTGTTACTCTGTGGGTTGGGTTTGCGGTGTGTCTTTATTTTCCCGATAATAAAAGGAGCAGGGAGGATATTTACCCTGGGGCTTAATTGGTACCAATAACTCACTGCCCTAGCTCATTCAATTCCTAAGTTGCTGCAAGAAGAGAAAAAGCAGAAAAAATTGTCCATACCTAACACACTGACGTTGAGGGTGCCTTGATTTTTGCCGAAAAAGTCAGGGGGGTTGTTAACATCGCAGACGTAGATGCCACTATCTGCTGGTTGCATACGTGCAATAGTGATGGATGCGTTACCTGGAGCATTGGACCCTACAATGCGATCTTTAAATTGCCCGATGGCTGTAGCTTGTCCACCTTCAGAATAGTAAATCTAGGACAGAAAATGACAGAAATGAGAACTGGACAGTGTCCGGGGCTAGGGTAAGCTACGTGGAAGTTCCCCCTATCCAATGTTACCTACTTTGACATTGAATGAAAAAAGGAAGCAGTATCCCCCCACCCCCACCCCCGGTAAGGAACAGGTCCCTGTGGCAAAAGTTTCTCAGCTCAGTGGGACACTTTAGCTTTCTCACAGCATTGCACAGCCACGACCTCATTTGTGCTCAAAGCAACTCTGTGATGTCATCAGGGCAGGGAGATATGCATATCTTATAGACAGTAGGCAGCTGGAGCTGACAGAATTCAACTCCTAAGCTTAGGCTAACAGATCAAGATGCTCACCTGATGAGTCTACTCATCAGGAAACTCATTATATAGGACACAAACATCTGATGGGAAAACCAAAAGCATCGTCTTTCCTACTTGATAAACATTTTTGATTTCGGTTTACTTTACCCAGTGGGATTATCTAGAATATCTGATTTCCCTAAAAGAATATTCACGCTCCTTACATGCATATTCCTTTGGGTAAGCAAAACTGAGTTCATCCTGTTTGTTAGAAGAATAACATTTCAGAGCAGAGAGGCTCCTGAGAAACCATCTGGCCCCATCGCTTCATAGTGGTGGTGCGAGAATGAAGCAAAGTAACTCAGCCAAGGGCCTAGGAAGTGCTTGGTCAATGGTAGCTGCTACCTTTCTCCCCACATAGCAGGAGGCAGAACTGGAATTATTACTGCTTTTAGACAAATAAGGACACTCAAACACAGAGATTAAACGACTCACCCAAATCCATAAAGATTTATTTATTATTATTATAATTTACTAGATTTAAGAAAGATCTTGATTATAGTCCCATCTCTGTTAAAGAATATGGATATTCAGATCATAATGGCAACTGTGGAAGCAGCATGGTGTGATGGAAAGAGACCTGGTCTAGGAGTAAGAAAACCTGGGGTTTATTTATTTATTTATTTATTTTAAACATCTTTATTGGAGTATAATTGCTTTACAATGGTGTGTTAGTTTCTGCTTTATAACAAAGTGAATCAGCTATATGTATACATACATCCCCATATCTCCTCCCTCTTGCGTCTCCCTCCCACCCTCCCTATCCCACCCCCCTAGGTGGACACAAAGCACCGAGCTGATCTCCCTGTGCCATGCGGCTGCTTCCCACTAGCTATCTATTTTACATTTGGTAGTATATATGTCCATGCCACTCTCTCACTTCGTCCCAGCTTACCCTTCCCCCTCCCCGTGTCCTCAAGTCCATTCTCTACATCTGCGTCTTTATTCCTGTCCTGCCCCTAGGTTCTTCACATCCATTTTTTTTTTAGATTCCATATATATGTGTTAGCATACGGTATTTGTTTTCCTCTTTCTGACTTACTTCACTCTGTATGACAGACTCTAGGTCCATCCACCTCACTACAAATAACTCAATTTCGTTTCTTCTTATGGCTGAGTTACATTCCATTGTATATATGTGCCACATCTTCTTTATCCATTCTTCTGTTGATGGACACTTAGGTTGCTTCCATAAGACCTGGGTTTTAGCCATGCTGGACCTCTGACTGTGACATGGGGGCAGTAGCCTCTCCTCATGTCTACATGGCAACCTACTTTGCAATAAGAAACAAAGTTATTTAATCTCTCCAAACTCTAGTTTCCACATCTGAATAAGGAACCAGAGTAGTGTTCTCTAAAATATGGTATGTACTCCCTAAGCATAGGCCGACAAGTTGATTTTAGGTGGCAAGAAATTGAAAACTTTAAAAATGTAATGTGTATTAGAGACATAGCTATCACATCCAATCTGTGACTTCATGGATATTATTGCTTACAGGGAAACTAAGGCAGACATTTTTAAGACTTTTAAAAACCAAGTCAGGGAGTGCCCTGGTGGTCCAGTGGTTAGGACTCAACACTTTCACTACCGGACCCGGGTTCAATCTCTGGTCAGGGAACTAAGATCCCACGAGCTGCGTGGTGCGGCCAAAAAAAAAAACAAAACAAAACAACAACAGCAAAAAAAACCAAGTCAATAGAGAAAACAACATTAAATAATTACTAGTGTTGGTAATACACAAATATGGCACAAATCATGAAGATGAGACATGAATGACTAAACTTTGGGAATCACCGGACTAGGTGGTCCCTGAGGTCCCTTCATAATACACAAAGCCTATTTACACTCTTTGCTAGTTTCATATAAATGTGTATAATTCCAGTGATTGTTTTTTATTATTCAATAAACTGGGATTGCCCTAGTCCAATGGCAATTAATATTTCATAAAATCTACTAGAAGAGACTTATGGTTCATTTAATTCACTCTCCTCACTTTACAGAAGAGACTGAAGCTCAAAGAGGTTAAAAAAAAGACACACAAAGTTAACAGTGGGGCCGGGTCAAGAACGTCGTTCTTCTAATTCCTTGTCCAGTGCCTTTTACATTAACAGGCTAACGAGAGGGAAGGCAATCAGTAAACCAAAAGATATTGTCTAGATAAATTCAAGTGTATTCTCCTTCAGGTAGAAAGCCAATATACTTTTAAACTAAAGCAGAAACGGAGATTCTGATGGAAAATTCAAAGAAAAGAGTATATTTAAGGAGAAAACAACTTGTCTCTCTCCTCCAGTTCTCTAACATCAACTAGCTTTCTTTTCTGCCCTAAATGAACCATTTATAATTCAATTCACACCTACTGAAATCACAAACTTTTGCCCCAGAGGGGTCTTGTTTGACTTACAAACTGGAAAGCCAGTGTAACCTAAGGTATTCAGGTAGGCCAGGAGGAAGTTCAACTTGTCAAAGGTCTATTACCTTCATGTGAGTTGACGTCCAAGATATCCAGCTTTCCATTTCACTAGCCAGCGCTAGCCTTATTTACTTTCTAATTAACAATTTGCGGTCCTGTGGACTCTTACCTGGAAAGCAGCCTGTGGTCTATCAAGGAAGCCCTTTACAACTTAGACATCTGGCCGCTTCCCTGCTCCTAGGAGGACTGAGGGTAGGTCGGCCTGTTTTATGTTGAAGCCTGATGACATCACGGGGAGATACATCAGTCCTGCCTACGGCCCACAGTAAGTCCCAGAGGATCTAGTTGAAAGGACTTTATTACTGCAGAAAACGGGGCCACGAGAATGTGTTTTAGGTCAGCACTAGGACATGAAAAGAAGCCACATTGTAAAAGTCTCACGATTGGCCAGGAATCAATGAGCAAATAAGTCAGGAGGCCCTGGACTTGTAACTTCCCGACAAAAAGGACCTTCACCAGCCCTTCTATCCTTGCTCCTCGCACTGTAGCCTGATATATCCTGCCGTCGCACAAATAATACTGGAGGTGTCTGGGAGAGAAATGGAGGTAAGGCGGTGTAACATGGAGACCTAAAAGGGAAAGGCCTTGGCCTCAGGGTGCTGTGTGAGAAGGAAAGTCCCCAGGGCAGGTCAGCGGCCAGACACACAGATGGAGGGACTTTCTGTTAGGGGAAGTCCACACTGTCACACTGTCCTTGTAAAGAGAAACAAAATGAAACGCTTTCCTGAAACCACTTATCTAATCACACAGGAAGGACTGAAACTTCATTCGATTTTCCACAAAAGAATAACCCTTTTAGAAATCAAAGCTGAACAATGGCCAAATCCCGGCCCATGATCCTGTGAGTCTTGTATACTTTTCAAGGAAAGTATATTGTCAATTTAGAAATCAAAGCAATTGAGGCCCAGGAAAAGTCATGGTTGTTCAACAGGCCACATCCTTTGGGGGTGGTGATTTGGGGGCTGACAAGTCAGCTTTAAGAAAACCCATCCAAGTGTTCCCTTAAGTGGTGCTTGTTCATTCTTTTGCCCACTTGCCCTTTGTGGCTGTGTTCATGACAGACTGCCCCACTTTCCCCCCAAGGTCCTCTCTGCCTGCCCCTTGGTGATATTAGAGGCTGACATGTGGAGACATAATAGCACATTAGTTATAAGAGCCCCTTAGAGATAACTTAGCTCATGGTTGCTAAGGCTGAAGAGCCTTCAGGAACCAGCTGGATATTGGACATATGGGAAATGGCTGGGAGGGGCTGGTGGATAGTGGTAAGATCATGGAGGATAGTGGGAACTGTGGTGAACTGGAGAGCCAAGACAAACAAGGCTTTCAAACTGTGGAAATGAACAAAATACTGGGCTGGCCAACCAACATGCATCCACTGGCCAAATCAGGCCCAGAGGCTGCCAGTTTGCAACCTCTGATTCATCCTCTTCTATTACAGAAAAGGACACTGAGGCCCCAGTATAGGAAGTGATCTTCCCAAGGTCACACAATTTGTAGTCAGACCTAGAATCCAGACCTCCCAATTCCCGCTGAATACCTTAACACGGCACTCATAGCCCTGCCTTAGACGAGGAAGATTCCCAGGCAGCCTTCCCCTCTTGGGGCCATCCCATCCGCTACTCCAACCCAACCTTTCTCCTGCCAGTTGCTGCTATTCATTGGCATGATGCTTCCCATGCCGAGTGGGTTCACCACATGAGGCCTTCGACGGCTGCCAGCTGCAATGACAGCCTTTCTCTTCCTACTGTGCCAAGTTCCTATTCACAGGAGGCCATGCAGCTGGGAGCCAGATTTGTCCAAAAAGATTTCTTTCCCCTCAGCTTTGTGACACTGCTCTCTAACTAGAAGCTGGAGTATAAACAAGAAGGGTTGAAAGAATTCAGTCTGCTTTCTGTTTGAGTCTGAGTTGGAGTTAATAAATGCCTTTAGCCTCCAGAGCTGCTTTGTGGGTACATTTTGGAAATGAGGAGGGCATGGAAGTCCACAGCAAACCACCCATTCTTTCCCTTCCAGCTTCTTGCTTTCCTGCACTGTTCATAAAGGCGCTAGCCATGGGAGGTGAGGAGCATAGAGTGGCAATGGTCTCAAGCCCAGAATTTTCTCTAGACTGCATGGGGGGCTGGGATTGCACGTGGAAGGAATATAACACCAAAAGGAAGGCTTCCCTGCCTCCAAACCACTCCCTTCCCAGCCTGCCATTTGCCTGAGACACCCACCAACCGAACTGCTTCTTTGAAGCATGGAGGGTTTCGGCTTAAATTATTTTCTTCGGGAGACAACAAAGTGAACGATCACCAGTCCTTAACACCTTAGCATTACACTAATTTATCAGATTTAACAAGGATAGACACCTGAGGGAATGGGACACAGAATAGATAAACTTTGATGGGAAGGGGTGGTGGGAAGAGAAGAACTTGGAGTGTTTCTCAGTGGGAGCCACACTGGCATTTGGGGCAGACAATTCTTTCCTGTGTGGGTCTCTCCTACATATTGCAAGACAATAAGCCTCTCTGGCCACCACCCACTAAATGCTGGTAGTGACTCCCATTTATAACACTTAAACCAATATTCCTCTCATTTTCAAATGCCCCTGAGGAGATGAAGCACCCGCACTCCACCAACATCTGAAAAGCATTTGATAGAATGCTATCTGCAGAGGCCAAGTTGGAAGAATCTGAGCGGCCATGGAATATAAAGATACTAGGTTCTAGAAAGAGGTTGTCCACATTATATGTGTGTTAGAAAGGTGAAGATGGCACAGGGTTTCTTCCACTGTGGCTATTCTGGAAGAGTAAGTGTTGTTTGAGAGACTCATGCTAAGTAGGGTCAATGCCTGTTCTGTTCATGGGCAGGTGAAGTCTCTGTACTTTTACCAGTGACTAGCTGGGTGGTAGAGGAGGCCATTCATGTGATCAGAGGGGAACCAAAACTTCTATGCTAGCCTGCCTGTTCTGGGGCCTAGAGGCTTCAGCTGTGACTCCCTGCTGAGGGACTGACTATCTGAATCTGTCCATGTCTTCTGAGAGGAGGGCTTCTCTAAGAGAAATAGCATGCTAATGAATACCCTGGCTCCTGGTCAGAAGACTTATGGAATACTTCCATAGCCCCCATTCACAAAGGAACCCCATGGGGGGGATAGTCAGTAAGAGATGATATTCTCTCCAGGGTACTGAGAAATACTAGGTCTTGGAGTCAACTGCTCCTTTAACACAATGATCTTGGGGGAGGAAAAGAAGATGAACTTATGACAAGAGTTGACCACTGCCCTGCTCAAGGCAGCCACAGGTCCCAAAGCCTTTTGGAGGAAGCTGAAAGGAATTCCAGACATGGGCATGAGAAGGCAAACTCAAGACTGTCCCAGCTTTGCCAGGGGCTTGTGCTGATCTGAATTGTTACCAAACTCAGACCCTCCCATCCTACTCCTAAAAGCTGGTGCCATTGTCCTAGAGACCCCAAACAATGAAGGGGTCCAGTACAGGTGTTCTTGCCTGACAGGTCCAACTACATCTTTCCCAAGCTTCTCTTGCATGCACCATTTTTAGACACTGACTGACTGCCTTTTCCTTCATACCCTCACTATCGAGGCATGGGCTGTGCTGTGTTTGATCAGAAGTGGGTGAAAGCTTTCGACAAAATTCAACACCCATTCATGATAAAAACCCTGCAGAGAGTAGGCATAGAGGGAACTTTCCTCAACATAATAAAGGCCACATATGACAAACCCACAGCCAACATCGTCCTCAATGGTGAAAAACTGAAAGCATTTCCACTAAGATCAGGAACAAGACAAGGTTGCCCACTCTCACCACTCTTATTCAACATAGTTTTGGAAGTTTTAGCCACAGCAATCAGAGAAGAAAAGGAAATAAAAGGAATCCAAATCGGAAAAGAAGAAGTAAAGCTGTCACTGTTTGCAGATGACATGATCCTATACATAGAGAATCCTAAAGATGCTACCAGAAAACTACTAGAGCTAATCAATGAATTTGGTAAAGTTCAGGATGCAAAGTTAATGCACAGAAATCTCTGGTATTCCTATACACTAATGATGAAAAATCTGAAAGTGAAATCAAGAAAACACTCCCATTTACCACTGCAACAAAAAGAATAAAATATCTAGGGATAAACCTACCTAAGGAGACAAAAGACCTGTATGCAGAAAATTATAAGACACTGATGAAAGAAATTAAAGATGATACAAATAGATGGAGAGATATACCATGTTCTTGGATTGGAAGAATCAACATTGTGAAAATGACTCTACTACCCAAAGCAATCTACAGATTCAATGCAATCCCTATCAAACTGCCACTGGCATTTTTCACAGAACTAGAACAAAAAATTTCACAATTTGTATGGAAACACAAAAGACCCCAAATAGCCAAAGCAATCTTGAGAACGAAAAACGGAGCTGGAGGGATCAGGCTCCCTGACTTTACACTATACTACAAAGCTACAGTAATCAAGAAAGTATGGTACTGGCACAAAAACAGAAAGATAGATCAATGGAGATCAATGGGACAGGATAGAAAGCCCAAAGATAAACCCACGTACATATGGTCACCTTATCTTTGATAAAGGAGGCAGAAATGTACAGTGGAGAAAGGACAGCCTCTTCAATAAGTGGTGCTGGGAAAACTGGACAGGTACATGTAAAAGTATGAGATTAGATCACTCCCTAACACCGTACACAAAAATAAGCTCAAAATGGATTAAAGACCTAAATGTAAGGCCAGAAACTATCAAACTCTTAGAGGAAAACATAGGCAGAACACTCTATGGCATAAATCACAGCAAGATCCTTTTTGACCCACCTCCTAGAGAAATGGAAATAAAAACAAAAATAAACAAAAGGGACCTAATGAAACTTCAAAGCTTTTGCACAGCAAAGGAAACCATAAACAAGACCAAAAGACCACCCTCAGAATGGGAGAAAATATTTGCAAATGAAGCAACTGACAAAGGATTAATCTCCAAAATTTATAAGCAGCTCATGCAGCTCAATAACAAAAAAACAAACAACCCAATCCAAAAATGGGCAGAGGAACTAAATAGACATTTCTCCAAAGAAGATATCCAGACTGCCAACAAACACATGAAAGAATGCTCAACATCATTAATCATTAGAGAAATGCAAATCAAAACTACAATAAGATATCATCTCACACCAGTCAGAATGGCCATCATCAAAAAAATCTAGAAACAATAAATGCTGGAGAGGGTGTAGAGAAAAGGGAACACTCTTGCACTACTGGTGGGAATGTGAATTGGTACAGCCACTATGGAGAACAGTATGGAGGTTCCTTAAAAAACTATAAATAGAACTACCATATAACCCAGCAATCCCACTACTGGGCACATACCCTGAGAAAACCATAATTCAAAAAGGATCATGTACCAAAATGTTCATTGCAGCTCTATTTACGATAGCCCAGAGATGGAAACAACCTAAGTGTCCATCATCGGATGAATGGATAAAGAAGATGTGGCACATAGATACAATGGAATATTACTCAGCCGTAAAAAGAAACGAAATTGAGCTATTTGTAATGAGGTGGATGGACCTAGAGTCTGTCATACAGAGTGAAGTAAGTCAGAAAGAGAAAGTCAAATACCGTATGCTAACACATATATATGGAATTTAAGAAAAAAAATGTCTTGAAGAACCTAGGGGTAAGACAGGAATAAAGACACAGACCTACTAGAGAATGGACTTGAGGACGTGGGGAGGGGGAAGGGTAAGCTGGGATGAAGTGAGAGAGTGGCATGGACATATATACACTACCAAACGTAAAATGGATAGCTAGTGGGAAGCAGCCGCATAGCACAGGGAGATCAGCTCGGTGCTTTGTGACCACCTAGAGGGGTGGGATAGGGAGGGTGGGAGGGAGGGAGACGCAAGAGGGAAGAAATATGGGCACATATGTATGTGTATAACTGATTCACTTTTTTATAAAGCAGAAACTAACACATCATTGTAAAGCAATTATACTCCAATTAAGATGTAAAAAAAAAAAAGTGGGTGGATCTGAGAACTGAATGCTACATGGTGTGCTGCCCATGTAGAAGAATATTACTATTCTACCATGTTTTGAAGAGAGACACAGAGTGATTCAGATACTTGTCTAAGGTAACCAGTACTGAGCAAAATTGTTGAACTTTGATTAGAGGGTGGCATTGATAGTCTCCCCTTGAACGATGTTTCCTGCTAAACAAATATTCAGGACCTTTGGTAAAGACAAAAGACCAAAAGACCAGTGATGGCTGAAGAGACACTGGCCCTCCTTCTTCTCCACGTCTGCCCTTGGGCCTCCTCTAGCCCGCTCAACTTGCCTCTCCCTCTGTCTTTCTATAATCAGAACCCTTGCTTTCCTTTAAGGCCCAACTCCACTATATCCAAACCACACTGATTTGTCTCTTCTCTGAACTCCTTGTTTGGATCATACATCCTTCTGAAAACCTCATGAAAGCTACAGACTTTTTCCCTCAAGGGATATGTGTTGGCATACATGCTTGCACACTCACATGCGTGAGTGCATGCACATGCGTACACGTGTATATACATGCACACACACACACATACTTTTGAGTATACCATTTTAGTCCCTGGACTAATTTAAAGAAGGCATTACCCTTAGGGCCAGATGAAAAAAATCTGGGAATAGGCAGCTTGCAAGTAGAATCATCCTCCTCCTTTGACTTTCACCCACCCTCCTCCAGCAACCTCTTCCCCAGACCCTAGCCTCCCCTCCTGCCTCTTATCCTCTAGCCTCCAGATGCCTTTTATTTCCCAAGGTTCATTACTACTTTGCCCTTACCCACCCACCTGGAGAGTCTCATTCCATCAGGACTCAGTCTGTCACAATGAGCTAGCTCACTTGACAGGCAGAGCCCAGATATTAAGTTTGACAGAGATTTGCAGATCAACTAGGACATATATTTGAACTGGGGTTTTCTGGAAATAATAGGGAGAGATCTGGGGGATGGGAGAAGCCCTTTCAGAACTACTGCTCATTTCACCTGTGAGAAAGACCCTTCCTGTCTACTCTAGAATGCATGATATACTTGATGTTGACCTACACAGAATTGAGATAACAGGCTGTAACCGAATATGAGGAGAGGACAAAAGCCAAGTCACTTAGATGATGATCTTCCCTAAACAGCTATCTTCAAACACCTTGCATCTGAGGTTCTGCTCCTGTTGCCACTGGCTTAACATTCCTTCTTCTCACACTGACCCCAACAGTTTATGTCAGGACTACCAAAGGAGAGGAGTTTAGGGGGAAGAAGTCCTTACAGAAACTGGCTGTGACTCCTTATGGAAGAATGTCCACTGGATGGAAAGCTTGTCCAGTGAGGCCACAGTGGTGGTGTAGGTGCAGATGAGAGTGACATTAGATCCAACAGTCACATTCACAAAATCGTCTGGGATGGTCACTTGCACTCCACGAACTGGACCTGAAAAGATAATCATCAAAAAACGATGGTACACACTCACATTCTGACGACATTTTTTTCATTACAAAGCACTTTCAATGACATCTTATTTGGGGAATCCAAGGTAAGGAGAATGTAGAATGAACCATATAGGAAAGTCGAGCAAGCAACTGGCATGGGGTAGGGGAGTTTCTAACAAATTACAATGTGAAGATGTTCAACTCCTACGTGATGGTGAGGTAATAACACTGAACTGGGAATTTCTTCTGTGTAAGGATGGCCTGACAAAGAGGTTCTTAAAGCGTTGTCCAAGGACCCAAAAAGTCCATGAGTATGGAGAACAACCAATTCAGTTTGCCCAGGGCTGATGAGGTTCTGTAGATATGGCGCTTTCAGTTTTAAAACCAGGTGAGTCTCAGGCAAGCTATACTGGTTTTGCCAGGACTTTCACTGCTTAAACCAGGAAAGTCCCAGTAAAACTAGATGAGTTGGTCATCCTAGCCCTGAGACCATTTTGGGGAGGCTACAAGATCAAAATGATGTTCATAATAATACTAAGTTGTTATTTTTTTCACTCTCATCTTCTCATGAGTGTACAACGGAGTGTTCCAGCAGTTACAGGACAAGTAATGATATTCCTCTAGTGGCTAATGGAATGCATGTTTGTGTATTTTTGTGTTTAAATTTCTTTTAGTTTTACTTTCTAATACAATAAATATAGATAGAAATAACCTACATAGCAAAAAGTCTTTTGGGCCCTCAACAATATTTAATTGAAAATTTTATTGGGATAATAGTAGATTCACACTCAATTCTAAGAAATAAGATGGAGATCCCATGTACACTTTACTCAGCACCCCCATGGTAACTTATTTTGTAAAACTACTGTATAATATCACAACCAGGACACTGACATTGATACAGTCCCCTGATTTTATTCATTTCAGGTTTCTCCAGTTTTACTTGTACTCCTGTGTGTGTATGCATTTAATTCTACACAATTTTATCACATGTGTAGGTTTGTGTATCCACAACCACAGTCAAGATACTGAACAGTCCACCACCACAAAGATCCCTCATATTTCCCTTCCATAATCGCACTCACCTCCCTCCTGTACCCCATCCCTGATCCTAAGCATTGGCAACCACTAACCTGTCTTCCATTTCTAAAATTTTGTCATTTCATAAATGTTACGTAAATGGAAGCATGGTAACCTTTTTGCTGATTAGCTTTTTTTCACTCAGCATAATTACCTAGGAATTCATCCAAATTGTTCTGTGTATCAGTAGTTCATTGCCTTTTATTGCTTAGTAACATTCAATGTTATGTATGTACCATCATTTGTTTAACCATTTACCCATTTAGGGACATCTGGGTTGTTTCTAGTTTTTAGCAGTTGAATAAAACTCCAACAAACATTCATGTACAGATTTTTGTATGAGGATAAATTCCCATGTCTCTGGGATAAATTCCCAAGAGTGCAATTGCTGGGTTAGATGGTAGTTACATGTTTAGTTTTACTAAAAGTAAAAGCAAAAAACAGCCACACTGTTTTCCAAAGTGTATGAGCGGTTCAGCCTCTCCACATCCTCATCAGCATTTGGTGCTGTCACTATTTTCTAATTTAGCCATTCTAATAGGTGCGTAGTAATATATTATTGTGATTTTAATTTGCATTCCCCTAATGCAAATTAATGATGCTAAATAACTTTTCCTGTGATTATTTGCCATTTGTATATCTTCCTCAGCAAAATGTCTTTTGCCCATTTTCTGACTGCTTAATTTTTTACTGTTGAATTTTGAGAGTTCTCTATACAACCTAGATGCTAGTCTTTTGTTGGGTAGAGCGAACATTATTTCTTCCTTTCCTATCTGTATGTCTTTAATTAATTTTTATTGCCTTATTACAGCAGCTATAACTTCCAGTATTTTATTGAATAAGAGAGTTGAGAAAGTAGACATCCTTGCCTTGTCCCCAGTCTTAGGGGAAAAGCATTCAGTATTTCACCATTAAATACAATGTTAGCTATAGGATATTTGTAGATGTTCTTTATCAAGTTAAGGGAATTCTGCCATGGGTTGAATTGGGGCCCCCAAAAGGATACGAACAAGTGCTAATCCCTGGTGCCTGTGAATGTGATCTTATTTGGAAACAGGGTCTTTGCAATGTAATTAATGATGACATAGATCACCCTGGATTTAAGGTGGGGCCTAAACCCAATGACTGCCGTCATTATAAGAACAAGGAGAGTGAGATTTGTCACACAGATACATAGAAGGAAAGGCCATGTGAAGATGGAGTCAGAAATTGGAGTGAAGCATATACAAGCCAGGAACGCCAAGAATTGCTAGCAGCAAGCTAGGAGAAAGGCATGGCATGGATTCTCCAGAATCAATTCTGCCAGCACTTTGACTTTGGAATTTTGGCCTCCAGAACGGTGAGAGAATAAATTTGTCTGTTTTAAGCCACCCAGTTTATGGCGATTTGTTGCAGCAGCTTTTGGAAACTAACACATCGTCTATTCCTAACATGCTAAGAGGTTTTGGGTTTTTTGTTTTGGTTTTTTGGTTTCTCTCTTTCATGAATGGGTGTTGGATTTTGTCAGGTACTTTTTCTGTATCAATTGATATGCTCTTTTTTTTTTAAGTTAGCCTGTTGATATGAGAGATTACACTGAATGGTTTACCCCAACTATGCAAGGCCGGTTCAACACTTGAAAATTGATTAATGTAACTCATCACAGCAATAGGCTAAAGAAAAATATCACATGATCATATCAATTTATTCAGAGAAAGCGTTTGACAAAATCCAACATGCATTCATGATAAAAGTTCTCAATAAACTAGGAACAGAGGACTTCTTCAACTTGATGAAGAACATTTACAAAAACCCTACAGCTAACATCATACTTAATGGTGAAAAACTAGAAGCTTTCCTACTAAGGTCAGGAACAAGGCAAGGATATCCCCTTTCATCACTCCTTTTCAACCTCATACTGGAAGCCTAGCTAATGCAATAAGACATAAAAAGGGAATAAAAGGTACACAGATTGTGAAGGAAACAAGAGATGACATGACTGCCTATGTAGAAAATCCAAAAGAATCAGCAAAAATCTCCTGAAACTAATAAATGATTATTGCAAATTTTCGGGATACAAGGTTAATGTACAAAACTTTATCGCTTTCCTATCTATAAACGGGACTCTACTCAATATTCTGGGATAACCTATATGGGAAAAGAACCTTAAAAAGAACGAATATATGTATATGTATAACTGAATCACTTTGCTGTACACCTGAAACTAACACAACTTTGTAAATCAACTATACTATAATAAAATTAAAATCAAAAAAACACAATACAATTTACATTAGCACTCCCAGAAATGAAATACTTCAGTGTAAGTCTAACAAAATACGTACAAGATCTGTATGAGGAAAACTAAAAAATTCTGATGAAAGAAATCAGACAAGAATTAATAAATGGAGAGATATTCCATGTTTAAGGAAGACTCAATATTTCCGAGATATCAGTTCTTCCCAACTTCATCTATGGACTCAATGTAATCCCAGTCAAAATCCCAGCAAGTTATTATGTGGATAGCAACAAAGTTATTCCAAAGTTTATATGGCGAGGCAAAAGACCCAGAATAACCAAGACAAATACTGAAGGAGAAAAACAAAGTTGGAGGACTGACACTAACCAACTTAAAGACTTCCTATTAAGCTATAGTAATCAAGACTGTGTAATACTGATGAAAGAATAGACAAATAGATCAATGGAACAGAATAGAGAGGCCAGAAGTAGACCCACATAAATATAGTCAACCGATCTTTGACAAAGGAGCAAAGGCAATACAATGGAGGAAAGAAAATCTTCCCAACAAATGGTTCTGGAACAACTGGATTTCCATGTGCCAAAAAAAAAGGATCTAGACATAGAACTTACACATTTCACAAAAATTATCTCAAAATGGATCACAGATCTAAATGTAAAAAGCAAAGGTATAAAACTCCTACAACATAACATAAGAGAAAATCTAGATGACCTTGGGTTTGATGATGACACCAAAAACATGATATTTACAGAAGACAAAGATAATAAAGGACCATTATCCAAAATATACAAAGAACTCTTAAAACTCAATAATAAGAAAGCAAACAACCAGATTATAAAATGGCAAAGACCTTAAAGAGACAGCTCACCAAAGGTGCTATATAGATGGCAAATGAGCATATGAAAAGATGCTCCACATTTTATGTCAGCAGGGAAATGCAAATTAAAACAACACTACTGGGGGACTTCCCTGGTGGTCCAGTGGTTAAGACTCTGCGCTTCTAATGTAGGGGGACAGGTTCGATCCCTGGTCGGGGAACTAAGATTCCACATGCCGCATGGCGCAACCAAAATTTTTTTTAAATTTTTAAAAAAAATCCACAACAGTGACACACTGAATGCTGATGAGGATGTGGAGCACCAGCAACATTTGTTGCTGGTGGGAATGTAAAATGGTACAGGCATTTTGAGATAGTTTGGTGGTTTCTTACAAAACTAAACATACTCTTACCATACTATCCAGCAATTGTGTTCCTTGATATTTAACCAAAGAAGTTGAAGACTTATGTCTACACAAAAATCTGCACACAGGTTTATAGCAGCTTTATTTATAACTGCCAAAACTTGGAAGCAACCAAGATGTCCTTCAGTAAGTGAATGGATTGATAAACTGTGGTACATCCAGACACTGACAATATTATTCAGTGCTAAAAAGAAATGAGCTATCAAGCCATGAAAAGACATGGAGGAACCTTAAATGCATATTCCTAAGTGAAAGAAGCCAATTTGAAAAGGCTACACACTGTATGATTCCAACTATATGACATTGTGGAAAAGGCAAAACTATGCAGACAGTAAAAAGATGAGCGGTCGACAGGGGTTGGTGTAGAGGAAGACATCAATAAGTGGAGCACAGAGGATTTTTAGGGGAGTGAAAATACTCTGTACAATAATATAATGGTAGATACATGTGATTATACGTTTGTCAAAACCTACAGGCATTGTGTTAGAAAACTCCTACTTAAATCTTTTATTTTAGCAGACAGTCACTTTTGTTTTATGTTTTGCACACAGGTCTTGGCCTATTTTTGCATATTTCTAATGCCAGTTTAATTTTTGTGGTGTTGTTTTGGTCTGTTTGGTTATCTGGGGTCACCAGGGCTTCTATTTATCCCTGACCCCGTCGCCTGAGCACGTGGAAGCATTTCCCTAGGTCAGGTTTCTGCGTATCTCTCAGTGGGAGACAGGTATGGCAGGACACTCCTATTGGAACCCCCAGCTGCCCTGGTGTCTCTTTGTGGGGGAGGAGAGACAAAGAGCCTTCTAGAACCAGATACTTTCTGTGGTTTCATCCCTCTTATCTGTTCCACCCTCCCTCCTCAGTATCGCTAGGTGAAAGTAGGGAGTCTCAGGCCCAGTGAGGAAGGAGATTGCTTCTTTTGTCTACTATCGTTGGTGGGTCTCCTGATGATTGCCCCTTGCCAGTGGTGTTGAGCTCATCTGATGTTAGAGGGACTCCCACTCAGTTTGGGGGAAGAATCAGTCTCCCTGTGGGCTGCTATGTTAGGATCAAGAAATGCCAGGACTGGGGCCCCTTCCTCCTTTGGATAAAGAGGCATAAGATACCCTGCCTCTCTGTAGTTCCCAGGGTCCAAGCCAGTTTGCTTTCTTCTTACTATCTTTCAGAGTTTTCCCTTGGTTGTCTCTTGCATTATTTCCAGGGAGGCTTTATACTTGTGCTTAGTAGGGAGAAGCAAGGAGACACAGATCTATGTCATTTTGCCCAAACCAGAAATCTCCCTCAAGATTTAAGACTGTAAAAGGGGCCTAAGAGAACTATTGGCCTTAGAAAAGGATCTGCTTCCCATACGATTTAGAGGAATACCAAAGAGCTCCCTACCCCAAAATCCAGCCTACCACTGTACTTGAAATCCTTAGTACTATGTAAACATTTTCCCAAGGGATGTTATAGGGGACAATATTTTGGGTAACACTATAGAGGCATTGGCTCATGGTAATAACTGGTTATTATCCATTGCGAAGTCAGAGTATAGAAGCTTTCCCGGATGGAACATAAGACTGTCAGGCAAGTATTAGAAAAGGTCAAGTTTAAGAGGTGCTCTCTATGCTGCAGGGGGGCTAGAGTGAGAACGCTAGCTGCCTTCCAGGTTGGGACAGGATGAGGATACAAAGATGGTGGGAAGATCAGAGGAAATAGTACAGAAAGACAAATTCCTGGCCCCCTTCCCAAAGACAACTTTAATTTTATTTTTTCTTAATGACAGTGGTCAGGCAAAAGGAACTCAGAGAATTAAACATTTTGAAAATTTTAAAGAAAAAGCAAACCATGGTACTGATTACCCTTGGTTTCCTGGATTCAATAGCCATGTCCTTTGTCACAGCCAGGCCATCTGGTCCAGCTGCTTCTCTGTTAGAGTTGGCTGTTTACATGGAAACCAATGTCTTGATGAATTGAGAGAAGTGTTTTAGGGTAGACACCAATGCAGCACCTTCTAACTCCATGCGGTTTTCCCTTTCCCAATGTTCTCCTCCCTATGTGTTTATGGTTCCCATAATGCGTATCCCCAAAACAAAATTGGCCTGCAGAAATCAGCTACATTTTCTGATGGAAAGTTCACTGGAGAAAGCTAAGTGACTCTCTCCTGCCCTCAGAAGCCCATCTCATTTCTCCTGGAAGTTAGCCACATCCACCTCTGGCTATGCCCAAATAGTGACTTCCAAATGTCTTTAAAGCATCCAAAATTAAAGGGATAGAATGGGGATTCGGTGGCCATTAAAGTTCCCATAAACTTTCCCCTAAAAAAGGGATGTTGAAGGTATTATTTGGCCATCATTTTTGTCCTCTATTTTATGTCCCAGTATCTATTATGGGATTGGCTAAAGGTAATAATTTATGATAGGTAAGGCAAAAAAAGAACAAAAACCAAAAACAAACCAAAAAAGCCTTTAAGGGCTACCCTTGACAAAAGTGCCTGAAGGCAGAGTAAACACAATTCTCACACAAGGTAAGCCATGGAAGAAGTCTTGATGCCTATCAGTTAGTATCTGTTGAACACCTATTTTCTGCCACAAACAGTGCTAACACTGGGGAAATACTAATGAACAAGACAGACAAAATCTCTGCCTGCCATGTCAACGCATGAGGAACCATTTATAGTACAGACCAGAATGGAGGCAAATGAAAATCAAGGATTTGGGATTTTCAACGTATTTTTAATAGAAGACATATAAATATGTAAATTGAGATCTGTAAAAGCTCAACAATATCACCTCGGAATAAGTATGGTAACCTCCAAATCTACTGTGAGACAACATATTTTTAAGAATACGACACATTGTTCTGTAAATAGGTAACAATTGGCAAGGCAATATTTCCAGGCCATTTTTATTGCCCTGATTCCCAATACTCAGCACCATAATCAATCCTTAAATTCTGAAGAAAAGACAGTTTTCAGAAACTGTCCATCTCTAATATAATGACAATACATTTCGGAGCTGAGTTATATATTTCCAGATGAACTTTAAAAAAAATGTCACATCATTCAATTAGTGCACACTCACTACTTAAACCTCTGAGACCACTGTCTATCCCAGCACTGTCCAATAGAACTTTCTGTGATGATGGAAATGTTCTACAGCTGTGCTGTCCAGTTCAGTAGCCATTACCCACGTGTAGCTATGGAACACCTGAAATGTGGCTAGTGTGACTGAAGAACAGAATTTCTTATTTTATTTAATTTGAATTCATTTATATTTAAATAGCCACATGTGGATAGTGAACAGTACAAATTTAGTCTTAAACTGAAAGTGATTCTGTGTGTGTCAGGAAAAAAAAATGTTCCCTTCCTTTGGATTCATTTAGTTTAAATTGAGAAATTATTTAAAAATTGAAAAAGTCAGAAAAAATCTCCACATTGACAAGACTGTGAATAAACAGCAAAATAAAGATTAGTACCTGATTTAAACAAAACTCAGAATTGCAATTTCACTCACTGACCTGGCTGAATTAAAAACAACACCCCCCAAAAAAAACACATACATGGTTGAAATATGTGTGACTGCTTTTAAAAATCAGTGAATACTATTAAAGGAAAATAATCCAAGTTGTATACACTTGAGTTAATCAACACTCTAGAAAGATTTTAAATGCCTCATGTTTTGGTAATGATTGTTCATTCATCTATTTAATGCCTACAATGTGGAAGGCACTTTGCTTGTAGGGGGATTATTATTCTCCTGTTATACCAAATAGCCATATTTGACCTGATGCATTTGAAGTGATTTAATTTCCAGCAACTTCATGCAAAATTGCTTCATTTTTGAGTTAGGGAATAATATAACCAAATGATCACTAACTTTATGGATCTGACTGCAAAACCAAAGTTCAAATATATTACGGCATTAAAATGCATAGCACGTACCTTCCGAGAATGGAAACAACATTAACATATCTTTCCAACAGGTGACTAATATATATTACAAGCATCTAAAATGATATGCTTGAACTTTTGCAAAAGACATTTTTTTTTTGCAGAAGACATTGTTGATTCACATTATTTTCCTGAAGTAGAATTTAACCCAACTTCCTTAGAAGTCAGCAGAAAGGTTTTCATTAAAATAAAATCAGTCATGCTTACCTGTACAAAAAATTCATTTTATATATGTAAGTGAAAATCATTTCTGGATGCTTGGGGTTTGAGGAGGTAATCCACTGTTTTATTTTTCCACCTTTATTCAAATATGATTTACATATAACATCGTGTAAGTTTAAGCTGTACAAAGTGTTGATTTGATATATATTTCAAAATGATTACCACCATAGCATTAACTAACACTTCCATCACATCACATAATTATGTTTTCTTTTTTGTGGTGACAATATTTAAGATCTACCCTCTTAAAAACTTTCAACCATATAGTACAGTATTGTCAATTATAGTCACCATGCTGTACATTAGATCCCCAGAACTTATTCATCTTCTAACCGGAAGTTTATACCCTTCGAACAACATCTCTACATTACCGCACACCAACCACCCCTGGTAACCACTGCTATACTCTCTGTTTCTATGAATTCAGTTTTTTGTTTTTAGATACAATTCTACATATGAGTGAGATCATACAGTGTTTGTCTTTCTCTGACTTATTTCACTTTGCATAATGCCCTTAAGGTCCATCCATGTCACGAATGGCAAGATTTCGGAAGGTAGTTAATTCTTTCAGTAAACCTTTCCTATGTGCCCACCATGTGCCAAGCACCATGCTTGACACCAAAAATGTGACATTCTTCCTGACCAGGAAACAAGTCCAGGTAGGACATCAAATTACACATGGATGGAAACATTACCTCACAGCCATTTCTGGATCAACTGATGGACACTACTAACGCCAGGCATACATTACTGAAGTCTTTCTTTCTCTGACTTCCATACTTATGTAAGCAAACAACAATATATTGTAGCATATATTGTACCATATTTCCATTCTATCTACTAGACTGACACTACCACATTTTGCTTTGGGCCAGCTAAATTGTATATGTACACTATACACCAACAAAAACAGTTATACAGTAATTTAAAAACAAAGTCTCTGAAGTATTTATTGGTCACTCTGATTGGGCTTTGTTCCAAAAGTCATAATCAAGTAAGATCCTGACACCATCTAAGTAAGTTTTAAACAATAAAAAAAAATGTATACAAGGTATAAACCCAATTTTGTAATGTAATACATACACTTGCAAAGGAAAAAAATAAGAAATTCACCCAAATCTCTGGTAAGATTTCTGGTGACTTTTATTTTCTTATTTATACATTTCCGTATTTCCAACCTCTCTACAAAGACCATACATTACACTTATAATCGGTAAAAATTATATATATATATATATATATATATATATATATATATATGTTTGTTAGAGTGAACAACCACTCTTGCAACTGTTCTGAAACTGGCATCTAGTATAGGCCAGAGAAAGGCGTCACATAGGGAAGTAGGTGTTGACTACAGGTGTGATTTTTAGAGGGCTAGTGCAGAAGGCCCAGGGGCGACCCAATTAGCTAATGACTGGAATCTCTTTAAAAGGAACAAAGACTTTCACTGTCTAAAGTTAAGGTTTTAAAATGAATATCCCTGGGGGAAAGGGAAAATAGTAACATATGTTCCCACTAGGATGGAAATTGAGAAAGGCAGCTTTTTCCAGCTCTAAGTCCTGGTTAGATCACTGGATAAATGCAGTATTGCCTTCTGGTGACTCCACGGAACATGTTTGTTTAAACAGTAACGAACATTTAGAGAGCTATTACTAAATACCATATAGTTTTGAAAAGTAACACTTTTTTCTGATTATAAAAATTATGTAATATTCTTTGTAGAAACCGTGGAAAATATGAAAAAGGCAGAGAATAAGATAAAAAAAATCTATAATCCCAGCAGCCGGAGGCAATCACCATGAGCAGTTTGGTATATAACCTTCTAGTAATTTATTCTAGGAATGTGGGTATATCCTGCTTTTTCACTCAATATTTTATCCTGAGCATTTTCTTATGTCATTAAATATGTTTAGTAAACCTCATTCTAATAACTGCCCAATATTACTGATGGCTTAAAAATATCATTTCTTGGGTAAACAACCTTCTTGTATCTACCATGGACCTAATTTATCATAAGAACAGATTCAAAATGTATCCGGTATTTGAAAAAACTGGCCAAGGGGTTTTTCTGAATTAGTGATCTCTCCTGGGCCTACCAACATTAGGATTTTGACTCTAAAAATAATTTTGTTCCACTCAAACCCCTAAGAACACCCATAGTGTGCACAATGATAAAACACTCACATATTTTCCTAAACACAGTCTTATGTTTGGAAAAGGACAACTCTTAAGAAATGTTAGATAGTAAAGCATGGCAGGCACTCCCGGCCAGGCTTAGCAAGTCAATCAAAATGAGTTTGAAGGAAATGCTGAAGTAAAACAGAGAAAAATGTATCCTTGGCACAAACTTCAGCTTCTGAGTAAATTCATCTGTTCAACTTTCAAACGAAAAAAAGGGAGATACTGTGATTTTCCTGTGAAAGAAATCCTTATTCAGAAACTACATAAAACAATTCTATTTACAGGCTGGGCCCCCAAAATATCGGCATGACACATATTTGCTGAGCAAGATTTCCGAAAATTATTTTATTCAGCATACGAATCATAGTTCCTTTTAAGCACAGGAGGGGAATAGTCTATGTAAAAATTTGTGATTTCAGTTTAAAAAGAAACTCTATTCCCAATGATCTGTGGTCGGTTGGAGATCCTTTCCTTACCTGCAAGGCAGCTTAGGATCAGAAAGACCTTCCAAAATGTGAACACCATCGTGCCAAGGTTCGCTGAGCGCGGCCAGGGTCCAGTAGCTCTCCTGGGCTAGGCTGAGTCTCAAACTGGCTTCTTCAGTCACACCGAGGTTTGCCAGTCTTATCTGCTGGCATCACCAAGCAAACAAGCCTCTTCGGGCTTACTTATTGGGTACAGACCTTTCTCAGAGCAGATGTGTGTTTCTTTGAAACACTTTTCATGGGGCGTGTTTCCTTGACATATTTGCTACTGTGTTAATAATAAACCCACATATTTAAATTCTTCAATCTTACACAGATTCTCTAAGTTTTATTGTTTAAAATCAATCTTATTGAAAAGTTATACTTGGGGGGGAAAGATATAATTGGAAGAGAGCCTATATAAATAAAAGTTGACAAGGCTAATTAATTTCAAATACTTCTATAAAAGTCTCAGGGCATTGATTCACTAACCTTTTACAAATTAAGTTAGCAAATTGGTGCTCTAAGATTTTCTCAGGGGACAGGGTTCACAGGAAGGGCACAGCGGACATGAAGTAAGAAAGCATTCATTTCTATGAGAACAAACTCTGGACATGTCACACTTTTGTGAAGCCCTAGCAGTAGGATGAATTGCATGCTTTTGTCTTCCAAGTTAGAAACCCTATAGCATTTATTCATCCACCTAATTTTGCAAAATCAGGTGAATGAATAAATGCTTTAAGACTTCCATTGGATGAGCCTGAATTTTTGCAGAATTAGGATACTGAATAGGTACCACAGAGTTAACTTGGAAAGGGGGTTCACTAGAAAGGAATGGCAGGCTGCAGAGATGAGAGGCCTTCAATTGAACATGAACTTCTAACAAAGTTGCTCTCATGCTTATGTTACCCTGAGATACATAAGGGCTTCCTCTGGCTCTTCACCTGCAAGCTCTAAATGCTGGTGTTTCTGTCTCTACAGTAGTTCTCAGATTTGTCCCTTCTCCAGTCTGCTGCTTCCATCCCGGTCCAGGCACGCAGCTCCTCGCCTCTAGTCTACTGTAGCAGCTTCCTAAATGGTCTCCCTGACTCCTTCCCCCTTCACTCCGTGTACCAGCCACATGCCAATGTTCCAATCTTGATCACGCATCTTCAATGACACCATTATGGACTCTTTCATCAAGTCCAAAGTCCTTATTCTGAATTCCCAGCCTTCCAGCCTCTGGTCCTCACCTCATCTGAGCTTAAGTCATGTTAAGTCATCCACCTGAAAAATGCTGTCAAAGGTTATTGCCTCAAAGTGTTCAGTCCCATGAAATATGTGCAAGTTGCAGTGAGATGTTTTATGAATTTTAATTCACAGGAAATATTTGACACCATCTCATCTCAGCCAAGCCGGTTTCCCACTGCTCCTCAGAAAGCCATTTTGCTCTCATCAGGTATGATACCTTCTCAAAGCCTTCTCTGTCCATGTTCATGTCTGATGCCAAACTTTGGCTTCAGGTGAATTCCATCACTACTTAGAACTTTCTCCTCCCTGCTTTTGCTCTCTAAGCATATTCTTAGCACAGATCAGTCATGCTGTCCTATGTGAAAATTTTGAAGAGCCCGCAAACCGCCCCTCTCTGGGCTCCCTCTTGGATAAATCTGTATTGTACTTAGATCCAATACCCTACAGTTGGCTCCTGATTACTCTTCAGTAGTCTCCTGTTTATTAATGGGGTCTCCCCTAAATCCACTGGCTGTGAGCCCCTCCAGGGCAGGGACCAGGTCTTATACAAGGAGTTCCCAACTTAAGAAAGGGTATGCCCCAGAATGTATTGGTAAGCCCATTGTTTGAACCCAGGAGTACACATTCCTGCTAAAGCAATGCTATAAATGAAGTCTCATTCCCAAACCTACGCAGAGCATAGTCTAGCGCTGGCTTGAATTCTGGGTGCTGGGCAATGTAGGGGAGGGGAGGAGAAGAAGGGGCAGCAGGTGGCAGAGAAAGAACATTCCTTTCCTTTCCCAAGACACAGGTTGAGCACAAGGCAACGTTTTTTCCCAAATAACTATTACATGTCTTTGTCACCCACCTTCCCTTCTGCCCCCCACCCTCGTGGTCCACTGGCCCCTTGTGTACCTAGGCTTCCCTAAGGGAGGGTCTTACTCCCCCAAAATCCTGTGCGGAAAAATTACTGTTTTCTTTCCAATCCTATTCCTCCAAGAAACACACTCCCTCCTCTGTATAAGCAGGTATCAGCTCCATACTAGGAGGGAACAAAATCAATTGCCATGAACATTCACCAACCTGTTTACACTATTGAAAATAGAACGCTTGTCTTCCCCCAGGTAAATCTCTGAACAGGAGTATCAGGCAATGAATAAAGACAAATGGTCTGAGGGAGGTTTTACAGAGGAGGACAACTTGTAGGGCAGCCTTCTGGAGGTCCACACCAGCTCTTCTCAGCCTTGGTTCTGCCTTTACCTCTGAGCCACCAAGCCTCCGAGAGACCCATAGTTTTCATAATGGCTCCTCTGGAAGTAATACTGGCTTTTCCAGTGGTGGGGAGCTGGAATGGGGAAAGAAATCTCTGAGTCCGGTGTTTATCAGCTAAAGACTTCCTGTGTTTCCTTCCGTGTGCCATAGATGATATAGTAGGGTGATTATATAATTAATCATAAAACTAGGACAGTTTTGAGAGTGAAAGTGGTGCTATTAGCAATTACATGAGACAGATAGTGTAAACCGTGACAGTCCCAGGCAAACCTGAACGTCTGGCCTCCTGCCCCCAGGAGAGTGCTAAGCACAAAGCAGGTGCTAAATAAGAGGCTGCTGATTAATTCAGTATGTCCAGGGTGATTGGCCCTGAGATGGGGAGTGGAGGGTATAGCTTAAGGCTATTGCCAAAATCCATCTGCACCAGAACCTCTCATACAAACACAAAACACTCTAGAAAATTTAAGTAAAATGCTTACACTGTTGCTATGTGGGAACTAACTTGGACAGGTAGAGCTCTGTTAAAATAAGAGATCATCTAAAGTTTCCACTTCGGACTGAATTTTGATGTCATTGACTATTGCTCAGAAGAAGCGAGTCATTAACTGGCATGTGAAATATTATCAAATATCTTGCAGAGTTTTACAGAGCTTTACAATTTTCAAACTGCTTTTCCATTTTATCTTCACAACTGATAATAAAATAGGGCAGGTATTATCTACATTCTCTGTATAAGA
Source organism: Grampus griseus (assembly GCF_964374135.1). NCBI lineage: Eukaryota > Metazoa > Chordata > Mammalia > Artiodactyla > Delphinidae > Grampus > Grampus griseus. The sequence goes on along the minus strand of NC_138999.1, from coordinate 93,265,612 downwards.
AAACAGAGGCTCAGAAACGTTGTGTCTTTCCCAAGGCCACAGAGCACGGATTAGATGCTGTCCTTCCTGTCACACTGCACAGTGTAACTGTATCGTAACAAACATGCCACTGCCTTCAGGGTTCTTCTCTGGGAACTTTCAGAAACGTGCACTATCTGACTTATCCCTCATTTTTTTTATACTTAAAAATTACAAAAGTAATACATTTTGACTGTAAAGGGATTTCAAAGAACAAAGAAGCATACAGAGGATAAAAAGAAAGTCTCCATTCTCTCACCCACATGTGTAATCTCATGCCATGTTCCCAAGCAATGGGAGTTTTTCATTTTTCTCAGCCTTTCTATGAATTTACACACATGCACATAAGGTGGGTTTTTTCTTTTTTTTTTTTAAGGTAATCATAACATATGTATTGTTCTATTAAGTTGGTTTTTTTCCCCCCAGAAAGCGCTTTTGTTATCTCTTTATGTCACCATGTACAAGTACATCTATAGATCTACCTTATCCGTTTTAAGGCTATATGGTATTTCATAGTATGAATGTACAATACCACAACTTACTTTACCATTCTCCTCTTGGTGAATTCTTAGGTCATTTCCAGTATTTCACTATTATAAACAATGGTGAAATGAACATCCTTTTGCTTATATTTCTGCCCACTTATGTGATTATTTCTGTAGATTAGGTACCTAGAAATGGAATTGCTGGATGATCAAGGGGTATGAACATTTTAATTTGGGGCAGATTATGAAACATTGCTCACCAGAAATTCTTTACAAATCTACACCTCCATTAAGAGCGTATGAGAGTGCCCGTTTCTCCACAGCCTTGTCCACAATGAAATTTATCAGTCTTTTAATTTTATTAGTATCATGGATGAAAACTGGTATTGCATTGTTGTTTTAATCTGTATTTCTCTAATGAGGTTAAGCCTCTTTTCATAGATTTACTGGCCTAATTTCTGTTCCTTTTCCTGTAAACTGCCTGTTTTATGACCTTATACCATTTTCTCACTGAGTTATCTTTGCATATTGTAGAAGTACTCTTTACAGTTATGAATCTTAATCTGAGTTTGGTACATACATTACAAATATTTTCTTCCAGCCCATCACTTTTTTAAAAAATTTGTCTTTTAGTATAAAGAAGTTTGCATTTTGTCGTAGTTAAATCTAGCAATTTTTTTTCTTTGCAGCTTCTGAGTTTCATGTCTTCTTTAAGAAATCCTTCTCTAATCCAAGACTATAGAAATATTATTATATAATGTTAATATTAATATATAATATTATACTTTCTTCTAGTGTTTCTATCATTTTGTCCCATCTTTCAGTTATGGCAATTCTCCCCTTCCACTTTCTCAGGCCAAAAGCCTTTGTGTTATCCTTGACTCCTCTGCTTCCCTCATGGACCACAACTAATTCATCAGCAAATTCTTCTGGGTTCGTGTTCAAAATATACCCAGGCTCTGACCACTTTTCCCACCTTTCACCGTTACCATCTGAGTCTCAGTCGCCATCATCAATTGCCTGGCTCACTGCAATAGGTCCCTAACTGGTCTCCTTGCTTCGCCTTTGTCCCCCTTGTCTATTCTCACGGCAACTGGAGTGATTCTTTTCTATGTAAGTCAGATTACGTCTCACTTGTGCTCAAGATCCTCCAATAGTTCCCAATTTCTCTCACAGTAAAAGCCAAAGTCTTTAAAATGACTTAGAAGACCCTAAGGTGATCTGCATCACCCATTCCACACCTCTCCAACCTTATCTCCTACCATTCTTCCCTCTCACTCTGCTCCAGCCACCTGCTCTTCTTGTTGACCTTCCACACCAGCCAGGCATGCTCCCACTTTTTAGGGCATTTTCACTGGCAGTTGCCTCTGTCTGTGACACTCTAACCCCAGATATCAACAGGGCAAACTCCCTCATCTTCACGTCTTTGCTCAAATGTCAGTTTTCAACGTCTCCCTTATTCACACAATTTAAAACTGCAGCTGTCCCCACTCCAGCCCTCCCAGTCCCCACTAGCTTTTCCTTTTTTCATAGCACTCATTAACGTCCAACATACTATACAGCTTACTTATTGTTTACTTTTTCACCCAACTAGAAAGTAAGTTTCAAGAGGGCAGGAATTTCTGTCTGTTTTACCAAGGGCCTAGAATGGTGCCTTACACGTACCAGGTACTCAATAATTTTTTGTTAAATGAACAAATTTGTGAATTTGGATTTAATCCATTTGGAATTTATTTTTGTGTATTGTGTGACATACGGCGAAATATTTTTTTAACGCCCTAATGTCCTAAATTAGAGCAAATCCTTACCCTTTAAGGGAATTTTCTCTTTGAAAATAGCTAGTTCATTTGAGGCTAATTCTAATAGTGAAGGTAGGTGATCAAGTTCAGTAATGCTGTTTTGTGGTCAAGAAATGAGGCATAATTATAAGGTAATGAGCCTGCTGTCTTCGTGTGGCTTGGGAGCTGGCTCAGAAGTCAATCTCAGGTTTCCAAAAGACAGACCAAGGCCATTCTTATGGCACCATTATGAGAGAGACAAACAGACAGACAGAGAGATCTGGGAGTAAAGCTTTTCATATATATATGTTTTTTAAATTTAATTTTATTTTTTATACAGCAGGTTCTTATTAGTTATCTATTTTATACATATTAGTGTATACATGTCAATCCCAATCTCCCAATTCATCACACCACCACCATCCCCCCACCCTGCTTTCCCCCCTTGGTGCCCATATGTCTGTTCTCTACATCTGTGTCTCTGTTTCTGCCTTGCACACTGGTTCATCTGTACCATTTTTCTAGGTTCCACATACATGCGTTAATATACGATATTTGTTTTTCTCTTTCTGACTTACTTCACTCTGTATGACAGTCCCTAGGTCCATCTATGTCTCTACAAATGACCCAATTTCGTTCCTTTTCATGGCTGCGTAATATTCCGTTGTATATATGTACTACACCTTCTATATCCATTCATCTGTCGATGGGCATTTAGGTTGCTTCCATGACCTGGTTATTGTAAATAGTGCTGCAATGAACATTGGGGTGCATGTGTCTTTTTGAATTATGGTTTTCTCTGGGTATATGCCCAGTAGTGGGATTGCTGGGTCATATGGTAATTCTATTTGTAGTTTTTTAAGGAACCTCCATACTGTTCTCCGTAGATACTGTATCAATTTACATTCCTACCAACAGTGTAAGCAGGTTCCCTTTTCTCCACACCTCCTCTCTATCCTGTTCTATTGATCTATATTTCTGTTTTTGTGCCAATACCATATTGTGTTGATTACTGTAGCTTTGTAGTGTAGTCTGAAGTCAAGGAGTCTGATTCCTCCAGCTCCGTTTTTTTCCCTCAAGACTACTTTGGCTATAAGGGGCCTTTTGTGTCTCCATACAAATTTTAAGATATTTTGTTCTAGTTCTGTAAAAAATGTCACTGGTAATTTGATAGGGATTGCATTGAATCTGTAGATTGCTTTGGGTAGTATAGTCATTTTCACAATACTGATTCTTCCAATGGAAGAACATGGTATATCTCTCCATCTGTTTGTGTCATCTTTGATTTCGTTCATCAGTGTCTTACAGTTTTCTGAGTACAGGTCTTTTACCTCCTTAGGTAGGTTTATTTCTAGGTATTTTATTCTTTTTGTTGCACTGGTGAATGGGATTGTTTCCTTAATTTCTCTTTCTGATTTTTCTTGTTAGTGTATAGGAATGCAAGAGATTTCTGTGCATTAATTTTGTATCCTGCAAATTTACCAGATTCATTGATTAGCTCTAGTAGTTTACTGGTGGCATCTTTAGGATTATCTATGTATAGTATCATGTCATCTGCAAACAGTGGCAGTTTTACTTCTTTTCCAATTTGTATTCATTTTACTTCTTTTTCTTCTCTGATTGCCGTGGCTAGGACTTGCAAAACTATGTTGAATAATAGTGGTGAGAGTGGACATCCTTGTCTTGTTCCTGATTTTAGAGGAAATGGTTTCAGTTTTTCACCATTGAGAATGATGTTTGCTGTGGGTTTGTTGTATATGGGCTTTATTATGTTGAGGGAGGTTCCCTCTATACCCACTTTCTGGAGAGTTTTTATCATAAATCGGTGTTGAATTTTGTCAAAAGCTTTTTCTGCATCTATTGAGATGATCATATGATTTTTATTCTTCAATTTGTTAATATGGTATATCACATTGATTGATTTGCATGTATTGAAGAATCCTTGCCTCCCTGGGACATATATATTTTTTGATAGTTGAAGTAGTCAACATGGGAAAATCAGAATTTATTGGACTTCCTTATACACTCTTTACACTTTTGTATGATTTTTAAAATTTTGAATTATATTTAGAAGGGCACCATATAGTCAGTGCTTTGAGTCTTAAGATTTTAATTCATTCCTGTTGGAACGGTTCTGAAGAAGTTGTTTCAAAAATTCCTTGTGCAATCACAGCACCATTGAAGCTTCATTGCTTTTTCCAACTGCCTGCCAGGCATCTCTGCTTAGATACCCCACCTTGCGCATCAAACTTTACCTCACACATATCATCCTCTGTTTCCAAATCTGTGCCACTTCCCAGCCACTGTTGCTGGTGCTCCCATTATAAATCTTCGTTGGGGTATTCGTTGGCTTCTACTTTTATTCACCCTGCCAATCCACCAGTACCAAATCCTATTGAGAACGTCTTTAATAGTCTATCTTCTTCTTTCCATCTCTTGCCTTACTCCAGCTCAGTCACTGTTATCTCTCATTTAGATGGTTGCAGTAGCCTCCTAGCCCATCTCCTGGCCTCAAATCTTCCTCTCAAATCCATTTTTTAAAACGCTGCCAGATAAGTTTTCCTAAAGTCCAATGTAATCATGTTATTCTTATAATCAAAAATCTTTCATGACTCCCCATCATCTTTTTGCCAAGACATAAACATTTTTATCTGGCATCCAGTAGGTACCCAATCTACCTTTCCTGTCTATTTTCTGCTATTTGTAACACCAAAGAATGTCAGAGCTGGCCGAAGTCTTACGAGTAGTCTCCAAACAAAACAAAATACTGGGCTTCCCTGGTGGCGCAGTGGTTGAGAGTCTGCCTGCTGATGCAGGGGACACAGGTTCGTGCCCCGGTCCGGGAGGATCCCACATGCCGCAGAGCGGCTGGGCCCGTGAGCCATGGCTGCTGAGCCTGCGCATCCGGAGCCTGTGCTCCGCAACGGGAGAGGCCACAACAGTGAGAGGCCCGCGTACCACAAAAAAAAAAAAAAAATACTCTCTGTTTCCTGAACATATGCCTCACTTTTTCACCCCTGTGCCCTTACAAAGCTATTCCCTCCTTCTAGATCACTCACCCCACCAAGTCTCATTGTCAAATATCTACTCATCCTATAAGCCTCATCACAAATGCTAACTCCTCCATAGATTGTCTCCTGATTCCCATACGATGTGATCTCATCTTTACAGCACTAGTGAATACCATTTGCCCAGCACTTAGAGGTTAATGCAGCTACTCGTGTACTGGTCCTCTTCATGCTTCTAAGAATGCAAGCTCTGAAGGAGGATAAGGACTGTGTTTAGGTGATTTCTCTCTCTCTCTCTCTCTCTCTCTCTCACACACACACACACACACACACACACACTGAGATTGTTATGGGCCAGGCATTATGCTAAGTTCTTTATATGTATTATATCACAATCTTCTTCAAAGCTTTATGATATATAGGTAGTATTATTATGCCCATTTTATAGCGGAAGAAACAGAAGCACGGGGAAATCCAGCAATTTGCACAAATCTCACATATAGCAACAGATAGACTCAGGACTCATATTCTCGTCCCTCTCAACTGGCTTCAAATCTTCCTGTTATATAGCCTGCATCCTATTTCACATGCACAGTTAGATGGTCTTCTGCCCTCTTCAGTGGGCAGTACCTATTGGCTCCTGGCCCCCCTCCCCGTCCTTTACTGCACACATCTACTGAGCAGCCATGTTTATCTTGCTTAACCAGTTCCCTGCTGAGAAATGGCTGCCAGTCATCCTCCTCACAAGCAAAGCTGTTGTTGGTCAAAACCTCAGTCCCTGGTAACCACCTATGGCTGAAAATGAGGCTCAGAGAGAATTTTTCCAAAGATCACATAAGTGCCAGAGACGACTTCAGCCCGAGTCAGCTGGCTCTGGGACACGTGCTCTTAACTCATGGTAGACTGTGAGTTAAAGGAACCGGCCTAGTAATGTTTGGTGAATTCACTTTTTCAAGTTCATGGTATATCAAAGTGAGTATTTGAAAGGTAGCATTCATTTGGATGTACACGATCTCGTATACTTGTTGATAAACAAATCTAGAATAACATCATCAACAACAGCAAACTTCCTTATTCCAAGTTAACACTGAATTGCCTTAAAAACAATAAAAAGAAGTGGCACGTAATTCTACGATTCTCCACACCAGGAGGCTGGGAGTCCCAGACTAGGGATTCCAGAAAGGGAGACTCTCAAGGAAATTCCGTGATGGTGTAATTCAGTGAAAGAGTCCTCCTTCTGCCTCCCATCCCTGTGTGTAAGGACAGGAATTTCCCTCGGCACTCAACCCCGTGTGAACTCGCAACCCCTAAATATGCTCTCTGAGCACCTTGCTGAGAATCCTCCCAGAGGCCTCCAGAGAACGGCCAGCAGCAGCTTTCAGTAAAGCTGTGAAGCAAGGGCACGTCAGGAATATATTTAAGTAGGACTATGGAGGTTCCTGTCATGTCGAATTTGGGAAATCTTTGTTTCCTGTCCTGGAGGGAAGAATCATGCAGAAAGTTCTCCTTTGGTAAGTCATGTTTTAACAAGAAGTATGAGTCAGATTGCGTTGAGTAGCCTGGGATTGCTTACCTAGCGATAGTAGGGAGGCTGGAAAGAGTTAGTACCAGGAACCCTATGTTAACCGATAGTGTGACTCAACCTGCTGTGTACATTAATGTGTTTGGGGAAGCCTACTCCTAGGCAGTTTGTGTTGACGCACTGTATAAACACATGTCCTAGGCTCTGCTTCGGAAAGAAAATGCATGTATGTGCAGGCGCAAGCGCACACACATGAGCGCACACACAGGCACACACCTATCCAACCCAAAGAGGCCTCAGACCATCCCATTCCTTCCAGCTGGGAGAGGTCAAGTTTGACTTGAATCCAGAAAAATCACATTCTAACTGTACAAGTGCAGGGCCCTGGTTTTGTTGGTTGTTTTTTTTTTTTTTTTAGCCAGTCTTATTCAACACTTCCTAAATTTGCCATACCTGAGTGAAATGAACCCTAAAAATCAGAGGTCCTTTTGGAGCCGAGAGATTGAAGAGTTTCACAGCTGCGGGAGGCGATTAATGGTACTGTGACATAGTAATGAGTCGCCAAATGCTGAAGGCTTACTAGCTGATAGGCCCTGCGTTAAGCATTTAATACGCATTGTGTCTCACACTAATCCTATGAAGGAAGTATTAGTTATGCTCCTCGTTTTACAAATGAGGGAAAGGAAGTTCAGAGAGGTAAAATGAGCTTTCATTGGTCACACACTTTGTAAGTGGCAGAGTGAGGCCTTGAGCCCAAGTGTGACAGCTCCATAGCCCATGCCCTTGCCAATTATGTGATGTGACCTCCCAGCCGCGAACAAGGGACAGTAAAACACATAGGTAACACAGCTCCTGCTTTCATGGCTCACACTCTTGCTGGGAAGACAAGACAAATACACACCAAACAGGGATTGATGCTAAGAAGTATGAGATTATGAAAGCCCACATTATGCAACACAGAAAACAAATAAATACAAGTTCAGAAAGCAGCATGTGGGCCACTGCAAGGGATGGTGGTGAGCCCACAAATCTTCCTTGCAGAATGAGCTCCATGGCAGGAGAGAGGGATTCTGGGAGGAGTTGAGTAGGATTTTTGAAGGTAAAGGTCTATGATGAACAATGAAAAGAGAGAGGTAGTGTTTCAGAGGGCAAGAAAGACAATAAGGCAAGGAGGTCAGGTTGCTTTATGGAAGGGCTGGAAAAAAGATCATTGGGAATATCTAAAAAAGGTTGTTAAGTGGAGGTCGGGCATGAAGGAGCTTACAAAGAAGATAGATGGCAAAAGCAGGAAAAATGGCAAAGGTGTCAAATTCTGTCAGATTTGGTTTAAAGTAGGGAAGCAAATGAAAGGCCTCTTTTTGTGTTTGCTTGTCTGCTTGTTTTTTGACCTGCGCGGTGTTTTGTTTTTGCTGTTTATAGTGTGCTCGTTTGCTAGTTTTAATGAGGCAGCATAGCAAAGCAACAAAGAGCACAGTCTCCAGAGTCAGGCAGCTTGGCTTTAAGCCCGGGCTCTGCCACTTACCAGCTGAGGGATTGTGGGTAAGTTATTTCAATTCTTTGTGCCTCATTTTCCTCACCCATAAAATGAGATAAAAGAAGACCTATCTCATGAGATTGGTATTGCTATAAGAATCATACAGGTTATTATTTGCAAAGTGCTTGGAACAGTGCCTACATATAGTAAGCACTATAGATGTGATTTTTGTATAAATACAAATGTAATTTCTTATCAACATTGAAATATGTGGGAAATTTCTAAAATCACTGTGTAAAGATCTTTCTCCTAAAACAACTGGTAGATGAGGCCATCCAGGCAGATTGCAGCATGGCATCAACTGAGGACAGCTGAGGAGTGGCTGATGCCTTCACATGGGGCTCACAGTTCCCATCACCCCCAACTGCTTACACCTGGCCCACCTCACGTGCTCTTGTGACTCCCGGTTTAAAGTGAAAGGGACATCCTGATTCCTAATAAGCCCCTATATTTACAAAGAGAGCTCATAAAGGAAGCAATTTGGGCCAGGATCCCAGGCCTGGCTGAGCTCACAGGATGCTCTCACCCTTAGAGTCTAAGGGAAGTATCTGTCCTCTTCCCCAGCTGGGGTCCCTCCTTTGCCTCAGGTGTTGGGCCACTGGGAGGCACCAGCACCCGCATCCCCAAAGCCTCCTCCACTGACTCAGATCTTCCTGCCCAGTTCAGTGCTTCTCATGGGAAGAAGGACTTAGCGCTCCCATAATCCTTTGCAGCAGCAACTGTGTGGGAAGCACAAAGCTGAGACCAGCAAAGCAGGAATGGGTGCGCTTCCCCTGAGGGACCAGGCCTTGACAAGTTATGTCCTCCTCCTATGCTCGTTTAGAGTATTAAACTGTGCCTCAAGGTCCGAAAGCTCCATGACTCAGGAAGAATTTACACAGCAGCTAGCCCCAAACCACGCTGCGAGGTCAACCAAGTTTTCCTTCAGAGCCACCATCCATTGTAGCATTCCCAGGCAGTCGGCTTCCTAGTGGTCCCTGGCTCTTCGTGTGCTGGAGCTGCTCAGGACCACTCAGTAGAGACCTTGGCCTGAGCCACCCGCAGTGGTTTTCCGACAGTCTCGAAGCCGGTGTGTCTCTTGCTCAGAGGAGATGTACTTTCCGCCCTCCAGGAGCACAATTGAGTGATTGAGTCCTGCTTGGGCGGGGTGGGTGTGCAGGCCTGGCCGCTCCCAGGTGTCACCACCTTTGCTTGTGAGGAATGATTAATGGTGGGAATGTCAGGGCATGCAGGAGAGGAAAAGCTGTGGGAGGAGATAATTGGGGAAAGAGACCTTGGGGCTTCAGTCAAACCCCGCCGCTGCCACTGCCTTTGAATAAGCGCCACGGCTATTACACCTGCATGCAGCTTCGCGAAGAGGGCCACAGGAGGCCCACTTCCAGGGTTAGAAGTCCTGTTGCCCATCACGCAGGAAGAGTTAATACAAAGACATGATGTGACACCTCTGGACCATCGAGTCCAAATGCTTCATTTCATGGAGCACCAACCTCGCCCTGGGTCTCACAGCTCCTTGTAGAGGCTGAGCAGGTAGTAGAACACAGGTCTCCTGGCTTTTGGTATGACTTCCTGGGAGAGGAAAAGGTGTAGAAGTGGGAAACTCGAGACTTGTTCTAAACACCCACGTATCTGATGAATAACAGCTCGGGAGCCCTTTCCAGCTGGGCGGAGGCACGCAGCCTGGTCCCAGCCCCAAACCATCAGGAAATAACTCTGGCCAATCTCCACTACTTCATGACCCTCCCAAGGCAAACAGTGCCTGGTCTCAGGTGGGACCAGCATCTGAGAGCCTTGCGGGAAAGACTCTGGGTAGAGAGGGCACTAAGAGAAGCATGTGTCTCTGGGGAAAGCTGTTTTGACCCATGCATATCTCCCAGGTGCTACCACCACACAACCCAGCAAGTCTGAAATTCCTTACCCCATTTCTCAGCTAAGGCTTTGTGCTCAATGGGTGGTCGAGGAGGGTGATGATAACATGGTCTAGCCCTCCGTTGCCTCTCTGACCTCCCACCACTCTCCCCCTTGCTCACTCCTCTGTAGCCACTCTGGCCTCCTTGCTATTCCTCGAACATGCCAACCATACTCCCACTCCAGGGCCTTTGTACTTACTGTTCTCCTCCAGCTATCTGTATGGTTTGCTCCCACCCTTCCCACAAATCTTTGCTCAAATGTCACCTTCCCAGATCCCTTCCCCAACTACTCTAAAAGTGCACCTGACACCCTCTAAGGCCTTACCAGCTTTTATTTTCTCCTCGTGGCATTTATCACCATCTTACATTATATTACACATCTTGTTTAGTGTCTTCCCACACTAAAATATCAGATATGTGAAGATAGGGACTTTGTCTGGCATGGCCATTCCTGAATCTCCATCACTGAGAACAGTCCCCGGCACATAACGGGTGCTCAATAAGTATCTGCTGGATAAATGGATGAGTGGCTAGAAAGGGGACTTCATATTTTTCTTGGTGTGTGGTTACATATAGCAAGTGACATTGTAAACACACATTCATTCCATTTATTCATTTACCAAACAAATATTCATTGCATGCCCTTATGTCCCAGGCACTGTATATTCAGACTAGTGGAAAAGAAAGATGTGTAGACAGGGAATGACAATACAGTGCAGTAAGTACTACCCAGTGTTTTTGGAAGCACAGAGAAGGAGCTGGTGAAGGCTTACTTCTTAAAGGGAGATGGCTCTTGAAGAGTAGGAGATGTTAAGAGAAGAAAATTGAGGTGAGGATGTGGAGAAGGGCATTTCAACATGTGCGTGAACATAGAGAACCATGTGGAGAAAAACTTTACTGTGTTGGGCCACAGAGTGGCAGGGAAGGAGAGATGTAGGGAGAATCAAGGCAGGGGATGAAGCAGAGGTGCTAGCTATAGGGTCTTGCCTGCTGTACTAAGTACAGAGTTAAGCCTTTAAGTCAGAGGGGACAAAACTTGTCAACCATGGAGAGAGCCAGCCTACAGATGTATATAGTTTGAGGTACAAACTTATTATTTTAAATGTAGTGGCCGATATTTTAAAAATTAAAGTATTTCACATAAAAATCCAGAATTTTAGCTTTTCTTGAACTATCAGAATATCACACCCAACTAGCCCACATGGCTATGACTGTCAGCATCTGAGCAGTTGTCCTCATTAAACAGGGCTTTTGCTCTCCAATTTGTCAGTCTCCACTCAGCCTGCTTCACTGATTACGTTATGGCTGATCCCCCAACCCCTAGTATGGCCAGAAAGTGGCAAGGCTTGGGGTTTGAGTCCGCACTCTTACCCAGTTAACCGATTAATGCCTGGCATAAAAATGGCCCTCCATAATACTTTATTTGAAGAATGAACAAATTCATACCACTGTCTCCTACTAGAAAGTCTTTCCCACTGTCTCTGCCTAGGCAAATCCTGCCCCATCTCTCAGCCCAGCTCAGATACGGCCTCCTCCATGAAGCCTTCCCTGATTTCATGTTCCTCACCCAGGAGATGTGACCTGTTCTGTGGCTATGGGGTGGAGGATATGAAGGCAACAAACCTGGGGTACAAGGGCGTATTGTAGGGAGCACTGAGATGGTTCGAGCTGTGCCATAGGGGGAAGGAAAAATCTGAGGTTTGAACTTAAGAATCTGTGTACCTGAGTGGAGAATGCATAAATGGTGGAAGCTGAGAGACAACTGTGAAAGAAGTAAAACAGATCCCAGTTTTTTCCTTGCTTGGAATGTTGTCTCTTTTTATTTCTCTTCTTGTTTTCTTTCTTTTCTAGCCCTCTGTCCCCTGTACCTTAACTGGCATTAGAGAGTTAACAGAGGACCCACAGGCTTACAAAAGACAGCTTTCCAAAGAACTGTTCTGAGAGCAGCCAAAATGAGATTGCACCAACAATGCCCAGAGAGTTGCCGTAAACCAGAACATCTCCAACCATTCCAACTTCAAGTTGTGCAGCACTAACCGTTAAAGAAAATTGCAACCTGAAACAAGACCACAGTCCTATAACCCTCTCTTCTGCTCGTCCTGTAAAAACCGCAATCCTACTTTGGCTCAGGGAGTTACCTGATGCTGAGGTGCTCCTGGGTGCATATCAACTGAATAAGTCTGTAACCTCTATTTGAGTCACTGTAACTATTTTTGACAGTCTGGTGCTATGACTCGGATTGGGTCTGGATAACCCTTGGGCCTACTGAGATTCAGCTACGGACAGAGCAAGCTGGGGAACCTCTTCCTCCCTTCTTGGAAGCCCCTGGTGGGTCGAATGGTAAGTCCTGTTCCCACTCATGTTCTTTTTGGTTGCACGCAAGTTGCAGGCTTTGATTCTCTGAAAGGGTTAACCCATTGTATGACTGAAGTCACTGCCTCTATTTCCTTTTCGTCTTTTGAGGTTTTCTGGCCTTTCAGGTTCTCTGGGAGCAGAGAATGGGATGATGATCCTAAGGTTGAGCAAGGCCTTTCTTTCTTCTTCTATGTTGATCTCTTTTATTATGGGCTGAATGGAGTGACTTTGAGGAAGACAATTTTGTTTTGTTTTTAATTTTTATTTTATATTGCAGTATAGTTGATTTACAATGTTGTGTTAGTTTCAGGTGTACACCAAAGTGGTTCAGTTATACATATACATATATCCATTGTTTTTCAGATTCCTTTCCCATATAGGTTATTACAGAATATTGGGTAGAATTCCCTGTGCTCTACAGTAGGTCCTTGTTGGTTAGTTATTTTATATATAGTAGTGTGTATATGTCAATCCCAATCTCCCAATTTATCCCTCCCCCCACCACCTTTCCCCTTTGGTAACCATAAGTTTTCTAAGTCTGTGAGTTTCTGTTTTGTAAATAAGTTCATTTGTATTAGTTGTTAGATTCCACATATAAGTGATATCATATGATATTTGTCTTTCTCTGTCTGACTTACTTCACTTAGTATGATAATCTCTAGGTCCATCCATGTTGCTGCAAATGACATTATTTCATTCTTTTTTATGGCTGAGTAATATTCCATTGTATATATGTACCACATCTTCTTTACCCATTCCTTTGTTGATGGACATTTAGGTTGATTCCATGTCTTGGCTATTGTAAATAGTGCTACAATAAACATCGGGTTGCATGTATCTTTTCAAAGTATGGTTTTCTCTGGGTATATGCCCAAGAGTGGGATTGTTGGATCACATGGTAGTTCTATTTTTAGGTTTTTTTTTTTTATTATTGGGGTATAGTTGATTTACAATGTTGTGTTAGTTTCAGGTGTACACCACAGTGGTTCAGTTATGCATATACATATACCCACTCTTTTTTAGATTCTTTTCCCATGTAGGCCATTACAGAGCGTTGAATAGAGTTCCCTGTGCTATACAGTAGGTCCTTATTAGTTACCTATTTTATATATAGTAGTGTGTATGTGTCAATCCCAATCTTCCAATTTATCCCTCCCCCCTTTACCCACTGGTAACCATAAGTTTATTTTCTACACCTGTAACCCTATTTCTGTTTTGTAGATAAGTTCTTTTGTATCCTTTTTTAAGATTCCACATATAAGCAATATCATATGACATTTGTCTTTGTCTGACTTACTTCACTCAGTCTGACGATCTCTAGGTCCATCCATGTTGCTGCAAATGGCATTATTTTGTCCTTTTTCATGGCTGAGTAATATTCCATTGTCTATATGTACCACATCTTCTTTATCCACTCCTCTGTTGATGGACATTTAGGTTGCTTCCATGTCCTAGCTATCGTAAACAGTGCAGTAATGAACATTGGGGGTGCATGTATATTTTCAATTTATGGTTTTCTCTGGATATATGCCCAGGAGTGGGATTGCTGGATCATATTGTAGCTCTGTTTTTAGTTTTTTAAGGAACCTCCGTACTGTTCTCCATAGTGGCTGTACCAGTTTACATGCCCACCAACAGTGTAAGAGGGTTCCCTTTTCTGCACACCCTCTCCAGCATTTGTTGTTTGTAGATTTTTTGATGATGGCCATTCTGACTAGTGTGAGGTGATACCTCATTGTAGTTTTGATTTGCACTTCTCTAATATTAGTGATGTTGAACATCTTTTCATGTGCTTTTCGGCCATCTGTATGTAGAGGAAGACAATTTTGAACCACAGTGGTCCATTTGGGACTCTTGGGACCCGTCAAGACTTGAGCCTTAGAATAAAAGGAAACAAGATGGCAGCTTTCTTTAACTGGTAAGGAGAAGCTGAGAAAAGAAACAGTACAGAAATATTCCAATCTACTGAGTCCTCTCTTAAAACAACCTCAGCCTTCTCTCTTCCCAAAGACCTTCTCCTTTCTAACTCTGTGCCTGCCCCTTATAAACCAATTCCCTCCTGGCCTTCCTCCTCTCTTGCTCTCTGTCCTCTACTCTGCCCTCTTTCTCCTCCTCTTTCCCTTTCTTAGCTTCCTCTCACCTTTAGACCCCTACCTTCAGAACTCTCCAGATACGCGCAAGGCATAGAGATAGGAGAAACTCTTTTCAAGGCAATCCCTGAAGGTTTTCCCTCTTCCACTGACTGAGGAATAATTCAAACCTGTCAACAAGGGCGCAATGAATTTGTCTCTAACTTTAGGGACCAATTAGAAACCACTTTTAAAGAATACTCAGGGTTGGGCATTAATGCTAACTGCTTTACAATGGTGTGTTAGTTTCTGCTTTATAACAAAGTGAATCAGCTATACACATACATATATCCCCATATCTCCTCCCTCTTGCATCTCCCTCCCACCCTCCCTATCCCACCCCTGTAGGTGGTCACAAAGCACCAAGCTGATCTCCCTGTGCTATGCTGCTGCTTCCCACTAGCTATCTATTTTACATTTGGTAGTATATATATGTCCATGCCACTCTCTCACATTCTTTGTTAATGTCCTTAAGCCTGAAATATCAGATATTTAGAAGCACAAAATAGCCTGGCAGACTACACCCATTCATGAGTTACACTTTGTGTCCAGCACTTTTTGTTCAGCATTTTGAGGAGAGCATAATAAACACAGAGAAAACCGCACACTGCAAATTTATGTCATTATGACTTAAACAGCTTGAAGGAAATAAACGGCCCTCCACAAATACAACACAGATAGACATGCATACTTGTAGATATTGCAGAGAAAATGACACTGGGCCTGCGAATGTCCCACTTTGGCCAGGAAACAAGACACTGAACTAGGGTTGCCAGATTTAGCAAAATAAAATACAGGAAATTTTGAATTTCAGATAAACAACGAGTAATATCTTAGTGTGAGTATATCTCATGAAATATCTGGGACACACGTACACTAAAAAGTGATTTGTTTCTTATCTGACATTCACATTTAATTAGACTTCCTGTATTTTACCTGGCAACCCTATACAGGTTGCTCAGTCAGAAACAAAGTGATTCCTCCCCTCCAAGAAAGTCATCCTAGAGTATCCCCAATTGCCTTTGGATCAACAAGGAGAAATAACTGTTTATTCACAAATGGTCATTCAATCTCATTTTTAGTAGGCACTGGAGCCACACTCTCTACCATTAATTCCTTCTAGTTTCCCACCACCCTCCCTTGGGATAATAAAAAATCTCCGTGATGGGATTTACCAATTGAATACACTCTCTCCCTCTTGCTTAGCCCTTTGCGTATATCTTTGGGACCCTTAACTGCTCAATGTACCTTTCTCTTCTGTCCTTCCACCCTCTCTAACCAATTCAGATGGGACTTTTTGGTTCGATGGGGAACTACTATTAGGTGTACCCCCAAAGGACTTTTTCTTGATCTCTTAGACTCTGATAACCCAGTATGCCATCTTATGTTGGCTGTCCTCAACTACCTGAGTAGTACCTGAGGACTACTCTCCTGAGTCCTCCATTCACTTTCCCCCTAAAATTACCTCAGTTTTCTGATTTAATTTCTTCATTACCCAATATCCTCACGGCCCCCTCATCTACAGATATGGGAAAAATAAAGGATATAGAACCCTTACAAGTCAATATTGATCTCACAATCCCTCTGCCTAAATTGGCCAATATCTCCTAAAACCCAAAGCACTAGAAGGAGTATGACCCATTGTGACAGATTTCATAGTTAAAGGCTTAATCATTCCTTGTACTAGTGTCTGCAACACTCCTATCCATCCAGTAAAAACATCCTAATGGACATAGGTACCTCTTTGTATAAGATGTAAGGCTACAAACTGTACAGTGTCCCACATTTCCCTATGGTTCTCAGCCCAACACTGTCCTGGTTTCTATACCACCAAATTCAACATACTTCATAGCATTAGATGTCTCTTCAGCCTTCTTTGGTGTTCCCTTACATCCTGATTTCCAATACCTTTTCACTTGAACATACAAAAATTATTACACCTTGACTGTGATGCCACAAGGCCTCACTGAAGCCCCTTCATACTTATCTCGGGTTCTCAATCATAATCTCCAAGAATTACAATTTCTCTGTTCCTCTAACTTGATCCAATATACAGGTGAGCTGCTCTTATATTCACCTGATATAACCTCTTCGCAAGAGGCCTCTTTATCTCTTAGAAACTTCGGCTATAAAAGGACATACAGTTTGTAAGGATAACTTACAATTTTGTTACACTCAGATTCACTACCTAAGCCATGGTATATCCTAGGGAGGCAAATCTCTCTGAGCAGACAGAAGTACAGCCATTCAAAATCGCCCTCACCTTATTACTAAAAGGCAACTTAGCAGATTTAGAGCCTTTAGGGATATTGCAGTTAGTGGATTCCCAACTTTTCTGAATCACCTGCCACCATCTATGACATGACTAAAAATGACATCCCTGAACCTCTGCCTTCAGAGGGTACTACAGAGTTAGCTTTTGACCAGCTCAAGGCTACTATCCACAACCCTACCATTCTGGGTCACCCCCAAATTTTACAAAGTCTTTTTTTCTCTTTAAACATAAAAGGGATGGTCAAGTCCTTTGTGTTTTATCTCAGAAACATAATGGAAATCAGAGACTCATTTGGTATTACAATCTTTCTCCCTATTCGGTAGTTAAACATATCCCACTTGTCTAAGAGCAACAGCTGCAGCTGCATTTGATCTTGGGGTCACCTTTCCACCTACTGGTACCTCACGCAGTTCAAATTCTTCTCACCAAAAACACTCAACATTTTTCTGCTTTCAGACTCACTTCCCATGAACTGCTGCTTCTGTCTTCAGCTCATATTGCCTTCTCTAGAAGTCATACTCTTTTTCAAAATTGAGATATAATTCATATACCATAACATTTATGTTTTACAGTGAACAGTTCAGCCATTTTTTGTATATTCACAAAGTTGTTCAACCATCACCACTATATAATTCCCAAAGATTTTCATGATCCCCAAAAGCAAAGCCATATCCATTAGCGGTCACTTCCCCGTCTCCTTCCACACCAGCCATAGTCAACCATTAATCTACTTTGTGTCTGTATGGACTTGCATATTCTGGACTTTTAATGTCAGCAGAATCATACAATATGTGGCCTTTTGTGGCTGGCTTCTTTCACTTAGCATGTGTTAAGTGTCACCCATGTTGTAGCAGGCATCAGTACTTCATCACTTTTTCTTGCTAAATAATATTCCATTGCAGGCATATACCATATTTTGTTTATCCATTCATCAGTTGATGGATATTCAGGTTGTTTCCACTTTTTGACTATTATGAATAATGTTACCATGACCATTCATGCATAAGTTTTTGTGTGGACATATGTTTTTAATTCTCCTGGCTATATACCTAGGAGTAGAATTGCTGGATCATATGGTAACTATGTTTAACCTTCTGAGGAACTATCAAACTATTCAACAGCGACTGCACCATTTTACATTCCCACCAGCAATGTATAGGGTTTCCATTTTCTATATCCTTACAACACATTGTCCATCTTTTTTTCTTAGAGCCATCCTTGAGGGTATGAAGTAGTATCTCAATGTGGTTTTGATTTGCATTTCCCTAATGACTAGTACTGTTGAGCATCTTTTCATGTGTTTATTAGCCAGCCATTCATATGTCTTATTGTCATAATCTTAATCCAGCTATCTTATTCCCTCTTCCAAAGAAGTGAGAATCTCATGATTGTTTAACTTTAACCTAGGAACTCCATCTGTCTCTTTCTTATCCCCATGAAACATCTCCACAAAACCCAGACTTAGAATTCTTTGTAGACAATTCATATTTTGAGACTGAACAAGTATATTTTCAAGTTAGGTATACTGTCACCACTTTCTAAGAGCTTACTGCATTCAATTATTTTCCTGAAGTCCACTTAACGTAACTAGTTGACTTATAGGATTGACTCTAGCCTACCAACCAGCAAGGAATGAAAGGGCTAGCATATACACAGAAAGAAGATATGCCTTTGGTGTGGTTTATTATTTTGGCATACTAATGAAACAACAGAGCTTCCTGATAGCTGCTGGTACTTAAGCAGCTGTGAGCACATTCAAGCTTTACTAGATGCTGTACTCCTCTCCAAGAAAGTGACTGTAATTAAAGCCCACGCTCATACTAAGGAACAAACCCATGAGGCGAAAGAAAATGCCTTGGCCGATCAGTATGCTAAACAGAGTGCTCTCACCCAAGTTCACTTGGCTCAGCAAATCAAAGATGATCTGGTTACTCCAGATTACTTCTATGAAACCTTGAGCAAACTTCAGTTAAAGCATCAGACTCTGAAAAAAAAAAAGGATATTGGGAGAAATCTGGATGTTCCCTTCATCAAATGGGCTATGGAGACACCAAGACTGTCCCTTGGTCTCTCCAGTCTCTCTGGAATGAAGCTTGATGAAAAATTTGCAGGCTATGACCTATCATAGTAAACAAACTTGAAAACTGCTCTGGGACAACTTTTTTTTTTTTTTTGGCCACGCAGCACATGGGATCTTAGCTCACCAACCAGGGATCAAATCCCTTAATTCACCAACCAGGGGTCAACCAGTGATCAGTGGAAGTGCAGAGTCTTAACCACTGGACTGTCAGGGAAGTCCCTGGAAAAACTCTTAAGGTGGGACATAGAGAGAAACCATAGCCTTAGGGATGCTTTGAACATTTACAGATGAACTTTGTACAGCCTCCTACGTCACAAGAATTTGAATATGTATTTACTATTGTCTGCTTTCACTCTGGATAGCTAGAAGTTTTTCCTGGTCGTTGATTACTACAGATTAGAATGTTAATTGTGACCCCCAGGGCAACCACTAAGAAAATAACTTGAAGATGTATATTAAAAGAAATGACTAGGGAATTAAAATGGTATGCTACAAAATATCAATTGAACACAAAAGAATTCAGTAATGAAGGAACTGAGGAACAAAAAAAATGAGGCATATAGAAAACAAATAGCAAAACGGCAGAAGGAAGTTCTTCCTTATCAGTAATTACATTAATGTAAATGGATTAAACTCAATTAAAAGTCAGAGAATGACAGAATGGAAAGAAAAAAACAAACATGATTCAGGCATATGCTGTCTATAAGAGACCCGTTTATAACCCAAACCACAAATAGGTTGAAAATAAAAGGATGGAAAAATGTATTCCATGCAAACAATAACCAAAAGGGAGCTGGAGTGGCTATACTAATATCAAGCAAAACAGACTTTAAGGCAAAAATTGTTACAAGAGACAAAGAAAGACAATACGTAATTATAAAAGGGTCAAACACTCAAGAATATGTAACAATTATAAATATAAGTTCCCCCCAAAATTGAGCCCCAAAATATATGAAGCAAAAATTGACAGAATTGAAGTGAGAAATACAGTTCTACAATAATAGTAGGAGATTTCAATGTTCCACTATCAATAATGGATAGAATAAATAGAGAAGATTATCAAGGAAATAGAAGACCTGAGTAATACTATAAACCCACTAGACCTAACAGACATCTAGAGAATACTCCACCCAACAACAGCAGAATAAACATTCTTCTCAAATGCACATGGAACATTCTACAGAAGAGACAATATATTAGGCCACAAAACAAGTTTCAGTAAATTTTAAAAGACTGAAATCATACAAAGTATGATGTCTTGCCACAATGGAATGAAATTAGTAGTCAGTAGAATGAAATTTGGTAAATTCACAAATAAGTGGAAACTAAACAGCACATTCCTAAATAGCCAATGAGTCAAAGAAGAAATCACATAGTAAATTAGAAAATATATTGAGATGAATGAAAATGAAAACACAACATACCAAAACATGTGGGATGCAGCAAAAGTAGTGCTCAGAGGGAAGACTATAGCAGTAAAATACCTACATTAAAAAAGAAGAGGGCTTCCCTGGTGGCGCAGTGGTTAAGTGTCCGCCTGCCGACGCAGGGGACACGGGTTCGTGCCCCGGTCCGGGAAAATCCCACATGCCGTGGAGCGGCTGGGCCCGTGAGCCATGGCCACTGGGCCTGCGCGTCCGGAGCCTGTGCTCCGCAACGGGAGAGGCCACAACAGTGAGAGGCCCGTGTACCGCAAAAAAAAAAAAAAAAAAGAAGAAGAAGAAAGATGTCAAACAATATCTTAATGTCCACCTTAAGTAACTAGAAAAACGAGGAAACTAACCCCAAAACAAGCAGAAGAAAAGGAATAACAAAGATTAGGGCATAAATAAACGAACTGCAAATCAGAAAATAATACAGAAAATCAATTAATCATTCTTTGAAAAAAACAGCAAAATTGACAAACCTTCATCTAGACTGACGAAGAAAAAAAGAAGTCTCATATTACTAAGATCAGGAATCAAACTGAGGGCATTACTACTGACCTTAGAGAAATTAAAAAGAAAAAGGATTATAAAGAATACTACAAACAAATGTATGCCAACAAATCAGATAATCTGTTTCTAGGAACAGACAAATTCCTAGAAACACACAAACTATCAAAAGTGACTCAAGAAGAAACTAGAAAATCTGAATAACAGGTAAAGTGAGTCAGTGTTTGAACTGAGTTTTCTTAGAAGCTGTATCTGTCTCTTTGGCATCCACTAATTACAGGGCCAAACTAATGGCCAAATTGGTTTATATCTCCTCTGTGATATAAACAGAGCCCATACTTTGAGCCACCTCCTTATCTAACTCTCACATACCAAGCCAGTATTTCCCTTGAACTAAGTCAACCCAGGCCAGATAACAGACAACTAGGGACAGCCCCTCTATGCCCCAAGCCCCACTAGAATTATTCAAACTAGCAGTCCTAAGCTACTTACCCTGCTCTGCCTTGCCTTGCCTTTCCTGGAAACCCCAGTAAAGGCTCTGGCCTAGGCTTTCCACTCACTCCTTTCTGCCTACTGACTGATACTGGTGCTTCCCCATGTGGCCTTGCATGGTACGGCATACTCCCTCCTCCTGGAAAATATAAGTTATAAAAATCTTCTTTCAGTAGCATTAACTTCTCCATGTTGACATTCAGTCACCTCTACAAATTAAAATACCACAGGTATAATCATTGATACAGTTAGCAGTAAAATAAATAAATAAATAAAAGAAACAAACAAACAAAAAACTTACAATACAAAAAAGTCTAAGACCAGATGATCTCACTGGTGAATTCTATGAAACAATAAAAGAATTAAAACCAGTACTTCTCAAATTCTTCCAAAAAGCAGAAAAGGAGGGAACACATCCCAACTAATTCTATAAAGCCAACATTGCCAAAGCCAGTCAAAGACATCAGAAGAAAAGAAAACTATGGACCAATATCCCTTATGAATCTAGATACAAAATACTAGAAAAACAAATACATCAGCATATTAAAGGATTATATGACATGACTAAGTGGGGTTTATCCCTAGAATGCAAGATTGGTTCAACATATGAAAGTCAATTAATATAATATACCACATTAATAGACTAAAGGGGGAGAAGCACAATTATCTCAATAAACACAGAAAAAGCATTTAACAAAAATCCAACACCCTTTCATGATTAAAAAGAACTCAAAATACTAGGAATAGAAGGGAACTTCCTAAAGATGCTAAAGGATATCTATGAAACACACACAGGTAACCTCATACATAATGGTGAAAAAAGGAATGTTTTCTCCTAAGATCAGGAACAGGGCAAGGATGTCTCCTTTGACACTTCTACTTAACATTGTATGGGAGGGTCTAGTCAGGGAAATTAGGCAAGAAAAAGAAATACATGGCATCCATATAGTAAAGGAAGAATTAAAAGTACCAATGATTACTGATGACTTGATCTTATATATAGAAAACCCTAAAGTACCCACAAATAAACTATTATAGCTAACAAATGAGTTCAGCAAAGTTGCAGGATACAAGATCAATATACAAAAAAATCAGTGTTATTTCTATACACTAGCAGTGAAAAGTCAAAAAAAGTTAATTCAATTTATAATAGCATCAAAAAGAATGAAATACTTAAGAAGAATCTTAACCAAGGAAGTGTAAGACCTGTACACTCTAAATTACAAAATTTGTAGAAAAAAATTTAAAAGACCTAAATAAACGGAAAAGGCATCTTGTGTTCATGAATTGGAAGACTTAATACTATTAAGATGGCAGTACTTGTCAAAATTAATCCACAGACTCAAAGCAGTCCCTATCAACATTCCAACTGCCTTCTTTGGAGAAACTGACAAGCTGGTCTTAAAATTTATACGGAAATGCAAGGGATCCAGAATAGCAAAAACAATTTTCAAAAAGGAGAGTAAAGCTGGGATCTAACACTTCCCAATTTCAAAACGTACTACAAACTTACAGTAATCAAAATAGTGGGGGTATCATAAGAACAGACATGTAGATCAATGGAATAGAACTGACAGTCCAGAAATAAATTTACGGTCAATCACTTTTTGGCAAGGGTGCCAAGGCCATTCAATGGAGAAAGAATAGTTTTTTCAAAAAATGGTGCCGGAACAAATGGATATCCACATGCAAAATTAATAATAATAATAATTTAGAACCCTACCTCACATAATATGTAAAAATTTACTCAAAGTGAATCAAAGAACCAAATGTAATAACTAATACTATAAAACTCTTAGAAGATAGGTAATAAATATTTGTACCTTGGACTAGGCAGTTGTTTCCTTTTTTAAAAAATTTTTATTTTACTTATTTATTTTTGGCTGTGTTGGGTCTTCGTTGCTGCACGTGAGCTTTCTTTAGCTGTGGCAAACAGGGGCTACTCTTTGTTGTGGAGCACGGGCTCTAGGCACGTGGGCTTCAGTAGTTGTGGCTCATGGGCTCTAGAGCGCAGGCTCAGTAGTTGTGGCGCACGGGCTTAGTTGCTCCGCGGCATGTGGGATCTTCCCGGAGCAGGGATCGAACCTGTGCTCCCTGCATTCGCAGGCAGATTCTTATCCACTGCGCCACCAGGGAAGCCTAAGCAGTTGTTTCTTAAACATAATACT
Organism: Grampus griseus; assembly: GCF_964374135.1. Lineage (NCBI taxonomy): Eukaryota > Metazoa > Chordata > Mammalia > Artiodactyla > Delphinidae > Grampus > Grampus griseus. Next base: position 93,241,927 of record NC_138999.1, on the reverse strand, counting down.
GAAAGGACAAGCAACCGATGAAAAAATAAATTGGATTTCATCAAAATTAGAACTTTTGTATGTCAAAGGAGACTACCAAGAAAATGAAAAGACAACCCATGGAATTAGAGAAGATATTTGCAAATGACATAGCTGATAATCGTCTAGTATATAGAATATATTAGAATACTTACAACTTTATAAACTCTATAAAAAGACAAAGAACCCAGTTTAAAAATGGGCAAAGGATTTGAATAGACATTTCTCCAAAGAAAATATACAAATGGCACAAACATATGAAAAGATCATTAGTTATTTGGAAAATGCAAATCAAAACCACAATGACATACACTCACTGGGATGGCTATAATTAAAGAAATGAAAAATAACAATGTGTCAGGGAGGATATGGAGAAATTGGAACCGTCATACATTGCTGCTGTGAATATAAAATGGTGCTGCCTCTGTGGAAAAAAGTTTGGCAGTTCTTCAAAAAGTTAGACATAGAGTTACCATATGACCCAGCAATTCCATACCCAGGTATATACTTAAGAGAAGTGAAAACCTACATTCAAACAAAAACCTGTGCACAAACGTTCACAGCAGCATTATTCAAAAACTGGATACAATCCTATTGTCCATCAACTGATGAATGGACACACAAACATGGTGTATTCATACAATGGAATATTATCCAGCCGTCAAAAAGGAGTGAAGTTTCTCAGCCTTAGCACCATCTTCTGAGAAACCTCTGTGCCATGAGAGTGGAGTGGAGGAAGAAGAGAATGCACAGGCTAAAGCACAAAAGAAGAAAGATGAGGCAGAGGTCCAAGTAAACTTGTACACCCATGGAAGCCACAGGAGCAGAAACAAGAGAAGCCATAGCCGGGGACGCTGGTACAAATTGTTGGACTGCATGCCTACTGTCTAGAACTTATCTCAATGGATCTAGAACATCCATGGCCGTTCTGACTGCCTCAACTACCTTTGAGAGACCCACCTTGCTCATGTCAAAATGGTCCTTTTTGGTCCTTTGCCCTGGACCTGTAACGTTATGGGCTAGTTCTGTTCTCAGTTGTGGCTGAATGTAACAGGTGTACAATAAATCATCTCTTTTGTTGTCCTAGCTGAAGAAAAAGTAAAAGGAATGAAGTGCTGATACATACTACAACATAGATGACCCCTGAAAACATCATGCTAAGTGAAACGAGCCAGACACTAAAGGCCATATATTGTCCGATTTCATTTATATGAAATGTCCAGAGTAGGCAAGTCCATAGAGACAGGAAACGAATTAGTGACTGCCAGGGGGAGAATGGGGAACAATTGTTTAAAGGGTACAGGATTTATCTTTGGGGTAACAAAAATGCTCTAGAACTAAATAGCGGTGATAGTTGCATAACATTGTGAATATACAAAAAATCACTAAACTGTACACTTAAAAGTGGTTAAAATAGCGAAATTTATCTCAAAAAACTTAATTTTTACTTTTCTTAACATTTTTAAAATTTATTTATTTTATTTTATTTATTTTACTTTTGGCTGCGTTGGGTCTTTGTTGCAGCGCGAGGGCTTTTCTCTAGTTGCGGCGAGTGGTGGCTTCTCTTGTTGAGCACGGGCTCTAGGCATGCGGGCTTCAGTAGTTGTGGCACTCAGGCTCAGTAGTTGTGGCACACGGGCTCTAGAGTGCAGGCTCAGTAGTTGTGGCACACGGGCTTAGTTGCTCCACAGCATGTGGGATCTTCCCGGACCAGGGCTCGAACCCGTGTCCCCTGCACCGGCAGGTGGATTCTTAACCACTGCGCCACCAGGGAAGCCCCAAAACTTAAATTTTAAAAAGAGGGGGAAAAAAGGAACATTTACAAGAATCCTTAATGCTAGACGGTCTGTGTGGATATAGCAAAATAAATTTTCTTTTTAATGGTTTGGGGGAAGTTAAGAGAAACCTTTTCAATTATATACACAGGACTTCAAACAAGAGACAGAAAATCTTCCCTTAGTGTTCCTATTGACCAAATGTGGTATGTTGTCTTACCCCTTCTTTTTTCCATTATCAAGGTCTGGTAGAATGGAGACCACCTATTGGCTACTGACCCCTCCACTTGTCTTCTTTCAGGATTCCAGCAGGCTTCTGGTCTGGCAAAGCCTTTGCTCATTGTTGCCAGGGCCAAGTAGCATCTCCTCCAACTGGGAAACAGTGGTCACACCAGATCCTCAGAAGCGTGTGGGTCCATGGTCTGAAGTTGAAGTGGCCTAGCTGACACCCATGCTGATCTCCCTTCTCCGGTCCTCAGGGTTCCTCATAGCCCATCTAGCATCTGGGCTGCCACCATTCTTCTTGCCCCACCAAGCTCGCTGCCCAAAGGTGCCACATCCTTGGCGGCCTGGCCAGGGTGGGCTGGGAGACCATCAGCTGCAGGTGTGGTCAGGACCCAGGGAAGCCAATACAACTTTCAGGTCACAGTGGGTGGGGTCACCACTGCCTCAAGGCCAGGACCGGACTGGCTGCAGTGTCAAGGATTCCAGGTCACTGAAGTACCGAAGCCACTGCCCACCAGCCCCCTTCTAGCTCACAGACCAGCCCTGGCCAGGAGGTCTCCAGGGCTGGAGCTCCAATCTCACCTTGCTTTCTGCTGGAACTGACTACTTGAGCTAATGGGGTTTCAAAATTAAAACTTCCTAAACTTTCTGAATACTTATACCTACCTTGGCCTAAGGTAGTCTCGTTGGCCCTAAGGCGCCCTTTCCTTTTGGCAGACATTGTCCCTTTATGACTATATCACAGACAGATTAGTGGAGACTGGGCATTACACCCTGATTTTCCACTCCACTTTGCTGCAAGCAGATACGACTCGGTACTGCAAAAGACTAATGCAATCGACTCAGACTTAATACCAAGAGGTTCAAACTGTCTTTCTGGGCCAGAACCCCTGCTTGCATATGGATATTTTTACCCCTGATTTTGTACCCTCGTATTTATAAGGGTATAAATAGTGTGACCATAGATCACAGCTGACCCCAGGCAGTTCAGGGACTTACCTCCCCGCGGGGGAAGTTTTGTCACAGTGTAAAGACTAGTAGCACTGCTTTTATAACCTGGCTGGGACAATAAACTATAAGGTCACCAAACCTTCTTGCACTAATACTGATGGGTTCGAGGAGAAACCCTCACAAACACACCCACGCAGCCCCTGGGGACAACATAACTGCCGACACACCACCAGCAAAAGGGAGAAAATATGGCTGCCAGAGCCAACTGCACATGCGCACAGAGGCACGGGGGGGGGGGGGGGGGGAGGGACCAGGAGCAAAGTATGCAAACAGGGCCTGCAGGGCTTTTCCTGACCTGATACCAGGGGGTGAGGGACTCAAGAGTTTTGCACCTGAGTTTGCCTGTACTTTAGTTGGAGTTGCTACAGACAAATTCCAAAGTCACCAAAATGGGCATCTGATGCATGGGGACATAATTCCAGCTGCCTAGGAAGCGTATTTGGGGAGCAGCAATTGGATGGAAAATGGCTGTGGGTCAGACAGCTGCATTTGAGCAGCGAGAGTGGGCTGGGAGCTGCTTCCGGGGCCCAAGGAGAACAGCAAGGTTCTGTAGGCAGTCAGGCGGGTGTTGTGGATGAGGGTACAAACAGGTATTTGGAGCTGCAAATGAAAAATGGTGCCTGCCATATTAGGAAATAAAGGACGCCCTCAACCACTATAGCCCGCCCCAGCGGTGAGCCCTGGGTGGACTCAGGATGGGAAAGAACAGGATACTGGCCCTAGAGAGCTAAGGTGCCTACTAGAGGAATGATTTCAATGAGCCCAGACTCTTGCATCTTCCCACACATGAAAATGGTAAGATGAACATATCTGCAAAGCAGAAATAGAGACATAGGTGTAGAGAACAAATGTGTGGACACCAGGGGGGAAAGCGGGGAGGGGGGATGAATTGGGAGGTTGGGATCGACATATATATGCCGCTGGGTATGAAATAGATAACTAGTGAGGGCCTGCGGTATATCATGGCAAACTCTACTCGGTGCTCTGTGGTGACCTGGATAGGAGGGAAATCCAAAAGGGAGCGGATATGCATACACATATGGCTGGTTCACTTCCACGTGCAGCACGAGGTAGCACAATATTGGGGTAAAGCAACTATACCCCAATAAAAAATACAAAAAAAATTTTTAAAGTGCTAAATTCATTAACTTGAGATGTCTAGGTTTTCTTTTTTTTTAAACATCTTTATTAGAGTATAATTGCTTTACTGACAGTAATCTTTTGATGTCCCCGACTACCTGGTCTTTGTTGCAAAACTCCTATATATCCTGGCCTTACCCTTACCACTTCAGAGCAGTCCCTCAGAGGTATCTGAGAGGTTGCCTCCCAGTCTTAAGTCCTCAGAAAGTCCCCTGAATAAAACATAATTCTCAATTTTTAGGTTGTGCATTTTTTTCAGTCGACAGAGCCCAGGTCCCACTGACTCCAAAGTCCGTGCCCTTCTTTACCTTGCTCTTAGACCGTGGCACGTAGTAGATACCAGTAAACACCATTTGAATAAATGAATTCACACCACGGTCTCTTTCTGAAGAAGTTGTTCCCTCCATCTCTGGGGAAATCCTGCCCTATCCCTCAAGGCCCAGCCCAAACACAGCCTCCTCCATGTAGCCCTGGGTAATTCTGTGTCCCCTCTCAACCCAGCAGTTGCAGTCTCTCCCGTGGCTATGGAGTGAGTAGGGGGAGACAGGGAGAGGCATTAGCGCTGGAGTGCAGGGGAGCGTTGGGTCCTTTGGGATGAGACAGCTGACGGGGGGAAAATCCCGAGTTTTGCAGATAGAGATTTTTGGCTGTTGAGTTTGTCTATTGGAATTAAGGCTGCTATAGGAGACTTTAGCTGGTTAAATCCATGACATAATAACCCATCCTGAATCCTACTCTAGAGAAGTGCCTGGAGACTTTTACTTTTAGCAAGTAGTTCTACTGATTGTTATAATCAGGAACATTCCCAAAACTGTTCTCCTCTAACCCTCTCAATTTACCGGTTAGGAAACTGAGACCCAGTAAGTGAAACTAATTTACCCAAAGTCACACAGCCAGTTAGTGACAGAACCAGGATAAACGTTAATCGATTATATCTCTTACAGTAACCTTATATTGAATTCCCCAAAGACGACGCTGCATCTCAGACATACTAACTCATTTGGCAAATACTTGTATGAGTAGAATTTATACGATTAGCACTTGCCGCCTGCCAGGATTCCGGGGAGTGTGATGCTTAATGGGTAAATTTTGATAGGTGGAAAAAAAGTGGGAAATTGGTCATGAGACACTAGGCAGTTAAGTGAATAAAACAGAGGGTACAGGCAGAAAGTAGCATGTATATAGTCCTTCAAAATCCTCAAGCCTTAAATATGAGAATAGAAATTATGTTCAGAAGATACTCTGAATAATAGGAAGTAGGGGGCTACATGAGTCTGGAACTTGAGAGATCAAAATCTGGCTTGGAAACATAGATCTGGAAGTCGTCAGCATAAAGGTTGAAGTTGAAGCCACGGAACTAGATGCGCTCACTCAGGGACAGTTATTCAGAGGGGCGCAGATGAGGACAGAAGACTGAAGGGACAGCTGTTTAAGGAATAGTTACAAGAAGATTTTACAAAGGAAGCAGAGGGAAGCAGCAAGAGGGCTGGGAGCCAAACGAGGAGTGAGGAGGATGGCATCAATGATCGCTCTGCCACTGAAACCTCCTTCTGTCACCTCCTTCCCTAGACCTCACAGTCCACGTTCAACATCACTTGAATGTCCCCTGCAAGAATGTCAGAGTTGGGCCTTTAGGGGTTATTTACGCAAGGGTATCTCAATCTTGACACTATTGACATTTGGGGCCAGACAATTCTTTTTTGTGGATGGCTGTCCTGTGCATTGTAGGAGGTTTAGCTGCATCTTTTGCCTCTATCCCCTAGATACCAGTAGGACACACTCCCCACCCCCCAACCGCCAGTCATGACAACGAAAAATGACTCTAGACATTGAAAAATGTCCCCCGAAGGGACGGAATGGTCCCCAGTTGATAACCACTGAGCTACACAATCCTCCCATCTCTGAATTTCTGGTAGGGGACATCCAAGTGATGAACCTCAGGCAGATGATTAGAAGGGTCTGGAACTCAGGAGAAATGAGTCTAGATGAGGGTACATATTTGATAGTTTATCAGCATGTGGTGGGAGTTGAAGCCATGAGCATGGATGAGATCACCCAGGGACAGGGCATAGCATCAGAAGAGAACAAGACCCAGGACAGAGTCCTAGAAAGCACTGACATTTAAAGGGGAACCTGAGATGAGAATTCCGAGAAGGAGGAATAACAATTCTACCAAAGCTACTACTATCATTTACTACCACTTGCCATGTGCCAATGACTATGCCAAGTTCTTCACAAGCTTCATCTCATTTAATCCTGAACAGAACTTTGTGAAGTAGGCATTATCATCTCCATTTTCCTGAGAAAGAAACAGGCCCAGAGACATTAAGGAAGCCTGCAAAAATGTGTGCTGTTAGTCAGTGCCAGAGCCAGGATTCAAACCCAGATTTGTCTGCCTTTTCAGTTAATACATTTGCTACCAGCAAACCTAGGAAAGAGGGTGGTCCTGGGATCCAAGGAATTAAGGAATATAAAGAAGAACAGAGCAATCTATAGCATGTAATCCAGTCCAACAACATAGGCAGGTCAGAAAAGTACAGGAAAAGTGTAGCAGATGAGCAGCAAGGATGCCATACATGACCTGGTGAGGATGGTTTCAGTAGGTGGCGGGAAGTCAGGCTGGATCGCAGACAGTTGAGGAGAGACTGGAGAGGAAAGACGTGGAAAAGCAAATGGAGGCTTCAAAGCATTCAGATTTGAAAGAAAGAAGAGAGATAAGGTGGTAGCTACAGGAAGGGAATAACCTAGTGTCTAGGGAGGTTTTTTTTTTTCTTACAACAAAACTTACATGTTTAATGTAGAAGATTTAGAAGACATTGGTCAATCAATGCTATCCCACAAACCAGAAAAAAATCACAGGTAATATTTTGGCATTTATCTTTCTGGTCCATTGTTGTCCTATACATACACGCACACATTTTTAGAAAAATGTTATCAAACCATTCATATTGTTTTGTAACTTGTTTTTTAATTAAAATACATAGTAAACACTTTGCAATGATAATAGCAATAAACGTGCTATGTAAGCATCATTCTAATATTTTCTTGCTATTCCTATGGGCCATATTGAAACATCATTTCTCTCACTGTCAGCATCCTTCCCTTCCCTTCCATTCCCTTTCCTTTCCTTCTAGCTTCTTCCATTATTTTCCATCCCACTCCCCACCCCCACCCCCAAACACAAGCTATCATGGATTGGAAGTGTAATTAATTCAAATCGACTTAATTTTGAAGAAAATATGAAGAAACTGAATAAAATATCAGAGAAATACTTGTTTGAAAAGAGAATTTGGGTTTTTTAAGCTGAATGATACTTGAGCATATTTATACCTAAGTGTGTGTGTGTGTGTGTGTGTGTGTGTGTGTGTGTGTGTGTGTGAGAGAGAGAGAGAGAGAGAGAGAGAGAGATAAGGAGAAAATAGTAGAGAGAGATTGAAGATACAGCTGGGAGGCAGGAAGGGAGGGTTGTCAAACAATGGATCAAAGTTCCGAAGAAAGAAGGAGGATACAGGGCATAGATGCCACAATTAACATTAAATAGATGTCTTTAAGTCTGTGAGGGGTGTATCACGTTGGGTGGCAGGAAGTTGGGGTAATTTCTGGCCTCTGTAATTATGGAAACGTAGGAGTCCAGGTTAACTGCTGAGAGGCAGGGGGAAGGGGGCTTATGAAAACTGGTGAGGAGCTGAACTGGCTTCTTGGGTGAATGGGAGAGAATGCTGATGAAGGGATGAAGGACACACAAAGTATCCATCATGGCAGTGTGGAAAACCCAGCTGAGACTGAAGCCAATCCCCATGCATAAGAGATAGACATTTTCGTTTGATGTAGGTTTGGGGTTCTGCTAGTATGCAAGTACAAAAGATGGGCAAACAGCAAGCAGTTTGAAAATATTGGTAAGTTGTCTGGGGTGGAAATGAAGAAGAGAGGGCTGATAGATTTCTTGGGAAATAATGGAGGGGTCAAAGGAGTAGAGGGTTAAATGACTTAGAAGAATAACTGTAGTGACAATAAAGACTAGAGAAATAGAGGGTTTTGGTCAGAGAAGTGGAACTGTAGCCACCAGGGATGCCACAATGCTAGGCCACAAGGACCGAGAGATTGAAGCTACCTCTTCTGGGATCGATGCCACTCCAGGCTATGGCAGTATAGAAACTATAACCTCTGGGTTTGCCATCATGTTAATCCAAATAGGCAGAGACTATACATGCTAGGCTGAACGAACTCTGGCCATCGGACCTGGTTTCCACTCTCCTCCAAGATCTGCTGAGATGAAACCCACCAGGCCCTCACCCTGGTTGTCATCACTCCTCCAGCCACAACCTCCTATTTTGAGTTTTTCAACTAGCACTATGAAAATGTCTCAGCTCCTAAAGTCCACGGATCCCTCTACTTCTTCCCAATCTATTAGGACTCTTCTTTTTTATTTCTCTCATTACTTAGCTTAGATGCCATGGTTTATCATTTCAGTACCATTCTTGCCAGTTCTAAGTTCCCTTGCCTTGAACTTGTTTTGTAAGCCACCTACCCTGCTAAGCCCAACTCTGTCTTCTCTGTACATGCACCTGAGCACTGCTAGAGAAATTCACACAGGTATTTCAAACCTTCTCATTCTCCTTAAATCCCAGTTCTCCCTCATATACCTCCCTCTTCCCTTCACATCCACCTCTATTCTCAGCAGTTCTTCCAGCATCACAAAGAAACTTATCTCCTTCCATCTTCATCTTCTTTTTTGTTACATTAGAAAAAAGGTGTTGCTTGTTCTCTCCACTGGCAATAGCTCTGTGTATACTTTTGATCCCATTGTCTGTCTTTCAGAAGTCTTACACTATTGATGATCCCTCATCTTTCCTATTTGTTCAAATTTTTTCTCTCCACTGGATCCTTCCCAACAGGTTTAAACATGTTGAAGTGTCTCTATTAAAAAGAAAACAAAAGAAAACAAACAAACAAAAACTTGCTTAACCCCACACTTCACTCAAGCAACCTCCTTCCCCTTCACAGCCAAACTTCTTGAGAGAGTGGTCTTTCTTACTGTCATTGTTTCCTTGCTTCCTGTCTACACCTCAGTCCACTTCCATCTAATTTCCAGCCCTTTACTACAGCAAAAACAGCTCTTGTCACAATAACCTCCATACTGTCAAAAGTAATGGGCATTTTTCATTTCTCACCTTGCTAGACTTCTTTGCAGCCTTTGACCCGTTAATCACTTCCTCCTTCTTAAAATGTTCACCTCCTTGACTTTTTAAAAAGTTGAAATTACTCTTTTAAGATAATTGTAGATTCACATGCAGCTATAAGAAATAATACAGACAGATCTCATATCCTTCACCTAGTTTTTCCCAACAGTAACATCCTGCAAAACCATAATATAATATCCTAACCAGAATATTGACATTGATACAGTCAAAATACAGAACAGTCCCATCACCACAAGGATCTCTCACAGTGTCTTTTAATAACCACACCCTCTTCTCTCCCAGATACGTGCTCTCCCCCATCCCTGCCCTTAACCTCTAATCAGTCCTTCACTTCTAAATTTTGTCATTTCAAGAATGTTATATATATGGAGCCATAAAGTATGTAACCTTTTGAGACTGGCTTTTGGCACTCAGCATAATTCTCTGAAGATTCATCCAGCTCACCATGTGTATTGCGCAGTTCATTCCTTTTTAATATTGAGTAGTATTCCAGGGTATGGATGTACCATGGTTTAAGTTGCTTTGTATTCACCTGTTGAAAGACATTTTGGGTTGTTTCCAGTTTGGAGCTATTATGAATAAAACTCCAATGAACATTCATGTATAGGTTTTTGTGTGAACATAAATTTCCATTTCTCTAGGAAAAATGCCCAGGGGTACAGTTACTGGGCCATATAGTAGGTTTATGTTTAGTTTTATAAGAAACTGACAAAATGTTTTCCAGGATGGTTGTGCCACTTTTTGCCAGCAATGTATGAGTGATTTTTTATCTCCATCGTTATCAGCATTTGGTATTATCACTGTTTTTTATTTTTGCCATTCTGGTAGGAATGTAGTGTTTTTTGCAGGGGGTGGGGTTTCTGGTAGTTCTATTTGCATTTCTTTAATGGCTGATGATGTTTGACATCATTTCATGTGCTTCTTTGACATCTGCATATCCTCTTCAGTGAAATATTTGTTCATGTCTTTTTCCCATTTTCTAATTGGACTGTTTGGTTTTTTACTGTTTTGAGACTTCTTTATGTATTTTAGATTTGAGTTCTTTGTTGGATATGTGGTTTGTAATACTCCTGCTGGTTTGTAGCTTGTCTTTTTTTAAAACTAATTAATTAATTAATTTCTTTTTGGCTGTGTTGGGTCTTCGTTGCTGCACGCGGGCTTTCTCTAGTTGCGGCGAACAGGGGCTACTCTTTGCTGCGGTGCACGGGCTTCTCATTGCGGTGGCTTTTCTTGTTGCAGAGCATGGGCTCTAGGCGCACGGGCTTCAGTAGTTGCGGCACACGGGCTTAGTTGCTCTGTGGCATGTGGGATCTTCCTGGACCAGGGATCGAACCCGTGACCCCTGCATTGGCAGGCTAATTCTTAACCACTGCACCACCAGGGAAGCCCTGTAGCTTGTCTTTTAATCCTCCTAACAGAGTCTTTTGCAGAGCAAAAGTTTTTAATTAAGTTTTAAATTTTATCTAGCCCTAGGTTCTGAAGATTTTCTCCTATGCTTTTTCTAAAGTTCTATAGTTTTATATTTTGCTTCTAAGTTTGCAATTCATTTTCATTTTTGTATAAGGTGTGAAGTTTAGGCTGAGGTTCATTTTTTTCTTTTCCTTTTTCTGTCTTTTTTTCAACTATGAATGTCCAATTTTTCCAACACCATTTGTTGAAAAGGCTATCCTTCCTCCGTTGAACTGCTTTGAAAAAAAAAAAAAACCTTGGCATGTTTGTGTGGGTCTATTTTTAGGTTCTCTATTCTGTTTCAGTGATCTATGTGTCTATCCCTCTTCCAATGCCATATTATCTTGATTAGTAGTAAGCTTAATAAATGTAGTAAGCCTTAATAAATGATACCTATTTTGTTCACCACTGTATCCTCAGCTCCTTGAACAGTGTCTAGAAAATTGTAGATACACATTCTGAGGTGGAGCAATTCTGGGTGAGGATGATGTCACAAGCTATGCAGTCTAATGGAGTTTTCTTCACTGATGAAAATTTTCTCTATATGGTCGGCACATGTGGCTATTGAGCACGTGAAACGTGGCTAGTGCAACTGAGGAGCTCATTTTTAATTTTTATTTAATTTTAATTAATTTAAATAGCCACCTGTGGGACTTCCCTGGTGGCGCAGTGGTTAAGAATCTGCCTGCCAATTCAGGGGACACAGGTTTGAGCCCTGGTCTGGGAAGATCCCACATGCTGTGGAGCAACTAAGCTGTGCACCACAACTACTGAGCCTGCACTCTAGAGCCCACGAGCCACAACTACTGAAGCCCGCATGCTACAACTACTGAAGCCTATGCACCTAGAGCCTGTGCTCCGCAACAAGAGAAGCCACCGTAATGGGAAGCCTGTGCACTGCAATGAAGTGTAGCCCCCACTGGCCGCAACTAGAGAAAGCCTGTGCACAGCAACGAAGACCCAACGCAACCAAAAATAAATAAATTAAATAAATAAAATTTTTAAAAGACCTGTCTAAAATAAATAAATAAATAGCCACCTGTGGCTAGTGGCCAATGTATTGGGCTGTACAAGTCAAGAGAGCAGCCATGAAAGAGCGTGACTAAAGTGGAGGCAGGTCACTATGGAGAACAGTATGGAGGTTCCTTAAAAAACTAAAAATAGAACTACCATACGACCCAGCCATCCCACTACTGGGCATATACCCTGAGAAAACCATCATTCAAAAAGAGTCATGGACCACAATGTTCATTGCAGCTCTATTTACAATAGCCAGGACATGGAAGCAAACTAAGTGTCCATCGACAGACGAATGGATAAAGAAGATGTGGTACATATATATACAATGGAATATTACTCAGCCATAAAAAAGAATGAAATAATGCCATTTGCAGCAATGTGGATGGACCTAGAGATAATCTTCCTGAGTGAAGTAAGTCAGACAAAGACAAATATCATATGATATCACTTATATGTGGAACCTAAAAAAATGATACAAATGAACTTCTTTACAAAAGAGAAACAGACTCACAGATTTAGAAAACAAACTTAGGGTTACCAAAGGGGAAAGGTGGGGGGAGAGGCATAAATCAGGAGTTTGAGATTGACATATACACACTACTATGTATAAAATAGATAATCAATAAGAACCTACGTATAGCACAGGGAACTCTACTCAATACTCTGTAATAAGTTACATGGGAAAAGAATCTGAAAAAGAATGGATATATGTATATGTATAACTGAAACACTTTGCTGTACACCTGAAACTAACACAACATTGTAAATCAACTATACTCCAACATAAAATTAAATTAAATTAAAAAAACAAAATTGTCTTCCTCAAAGTCACTCCATTCAGTCCATAATAAAAGAGATCAACATACACCTGAAACTAACACAACACTTTAAATCAACTATACTCTAATGTAAAATAAAAATTAAAAAATAAATAATATGGAGGTAGGTCAAAGTCATTAGGTTTTAAGAAGTCAAGAACTGCTAGGCCAAAATTTTGGATGAATAAAACAGGTGAACAGTGAAGTCCCTCAGGACAATGACATGATATTGGCAAGGAAGGCTGTGTATTAAAAGCTAAAAGGCCTGATTTACTTTGAGGGCATGAACAGTGTCTAGACAACAAAAATGAGGTTGTGGTAGATGATTAGACTAGCATGTGACTTAGTGTTGTGTTTCCAGCAGGGCAGAGAAACAATGGCCAGGAAGCTGCCTCAAAAAAGCAGGAGGGGGCTTCCCTGGTGGCGCAGTGGTTGAGAGTCTGCCTGCCGATGCAGGGGACACGGGTTCGTGCCCCGGTCCGGGAGGATCCCACATGCCGTGGAGCGGCTGGGCCCGTGAGCCATGGCCGCTGAGCCTGCGCGTCCGGAGCCTGTGCTCCGCAACGGGAGAGGCCACAACAGTGAGAGGCCCGCGTACCGCAAAAAAAAAAAAAAAAAAAAAAGTTAACATTTTGTGTAATAAATGTTTTTTATTGTGGTAAATTACACATAACATAAAATGTATCATTTTATCTATTTGAAAGTGTACAGACCAGTGGCACAAAGTACAATTATAACGAATGAGTGGTTTTAAACAAAAAAGAAGCTGGTGAGGCGCATTTGTGGTGGTGGCCAATGATGAACTCTGGTGGCCTTCACTGTTCTCAAGGTTCCAAATGCAATGAAAGTATAGTGACAAGGTACTTCAGACCAAGTGCTGGATGAGGTATACATGATCTTGAAGCAGCTGGTAGCTCTGGTCTGTAGGCTCTGAGGTGGGTGCATATACATTTAGTTCACTCAAAAGGAAGGCATAAGTGAATGTTCAGCCCAGTTCTCTCCTGCCTCTGAAGGGCCCAGTAACACATTATTCTGAGCCACAGAAGTTAATGAAACCTCTACTAGCCTTGTCTCCTGACCTGTAAAATGCAGTAATCGTCCCAGAGTTGTCACAAGGATTAAATATATGCAGACTACATTAGCATAGTGCCTGACACATGGTATGCTCTCAATAACTGGTTCCTATTATCATTATTATATTATGGTCCTGATCAAACTCTGCCTTCTAGCAGAGCTATTAGAACAATGGACATATCTCCTCTGTTCAACTGAGATCTTGTTAAGGGAAAGGACTGTGCCTACTCATCTTCTTATACCCCATAAACACAGCACATAGTAAGTAGTGCATACACATGTGTTGAATGAAAATATTCTCCCTTTATGTCTACCTCCTTCTTCCTCCAACCCTAGCCAGAGTCCACATGAAGAGGTGTGGTTGTTAAGAGCACAGGTTTTGGGGTGAGATAGGTTTGAATTTTGGCTCTGCTACTTACCTGTGTGACCTTTGGCAAATTACTTAACCACTCTGCATCTCATATAGAACATGAAGAAAATAAATATCTACTTCATAGAATTAAATGAGAATATATAGTAAAGCACAATGCCTGTCACAGCTGAATGCCTGAACAGTAATAATTCATCCTCCTCCTCCTCCTACTACTATTATCTGTTTCTTTCAGAAAAGGGGGCATGCCCCCCCTGCTCCCGCCGTTCTGATGGGGATTAAGTGAGAGAGAGGCTTGGTGAGAGAGAGTGTGTGATACAATCACACTAGGGAATGGAACTTTCTTTTTTTGGCCGTGCCACGTGGCTTGCGGGATCTTAGTTTCCTGGCCAGGGATTGAACCCAGGGCCACCGCAGTGAAAGCACTGAGTCCTAACCACTGGACCACCAGGGAAGTCACAGAATGGAACTTCTTCAAGGAAGATTTCCTGGACTGGAAAAGCAAGAAAGAGATAAGAGAAGCAATCAACCATAAACAAAACTGAGAAGTGGGTGACATTTGTCTGTGGTGACTCCCTTCCACACCAAGGTCATTACCTCTCTTTCCAATTTAGGCTTTTACTGATATGCCCAGACAGTCTTCCGTGTTGTCTGTCAGTGCTGTAGAACCTTCCCCGCTCCTGTTCTTACCACCTAGCTCACATGTTCTGTATGTTCTAGACTCTTGGAAACCAATCGGGAACTAACTAACCTGAAGTGAGATGTTAACAGCACTTTTGAGCACCTTAACTCATGAGAGAGACTGGCTTATAAAAATTACAGGTCTGGGGCTTCCCTGGTGGCGCAGTGGTTGAGAGTCCGCCTGCCGATGCAGGGGACACGGGTTCGTGCCCTGGTCCGGGAAGATCCCACATGCCACGGAGCAGCTGGGCCCATGAGTCATGGCCGCTGAGCCTGCGCGTCCGGAGCCTGTGCTCCGCAACGGGAGAGGCCACAACAGTGAGAGGCCCGCGTACCGAAAAAAAGAAAAAAATACAGGTCTGGGTGTTGGGGAAGGGGCAGAGGGGGCAAGTCTTTGGACAAAGAAAACTTTTCCATGCTGCACAGGCAACTGTCTACTTAGCCCTTGGGCGGAGTGAGTCTTGAACTGAAGAAAAGGAAAACAAAGTGGAATAGGCAGGTGCTTCCCAATAAACTCCTTTGATGCCCTCAAAGTGCTAACAACCACAATAAACACCTCAAAGTTGCAGCCACCCCCTTTTGTATTCACACTCATTATCACTCTCATTGACACTACCTTTTGTGATCCTTTTTCTTTTGAGGCTTCCCCAACCCCTGCTTGCCTCAGATCCAGAGTCTGTTGCCACCTGCATTTGCCAGCAGCTGGCAGACGACTCCAGCTTTCTACCATCCTTGGGCCTCCATTCCCATTACAGGCCTGCCTCTCTGCAATCATCTACCACCAGTGGACATCTCTGAACACCTATCACATGTAAGGTCCTATCTTTCCCCCTGGCTACTACTGAGACTGTGTAAAGTGTGGAGCTTTATGCACAAATGTGCCACTAGTTAGCTCACAGGAAGAGATATATTGAAGCTACTTTCCCAAGAATGGAGAGAGCTTTCAATTGATTTACCCACCTGGTTCCTTTTTTTTAAAAAAAAAAAAGTGTACCAACACTAGGGTGATCAACTATTCTGGCTTTCCCAGGACTGAGGAGTTTCCTGGGATGTTCAGGAATCAAGAGTCCTGAATAAACTGGGATGGTTAGTTACCCTCAAACATTTATGGACTGCCCACTGTTTATCTAGCATGACTTTAGGTACTGATGGGTTGCCTTCCAGGCCAGCCTTAAATGAATGGCAGGGAAAGTGATGCTCTAAGGCAAAAATGTGCTGGTAAAGTTTTAACAACCAGCTCTCCTGGGGAGGGGGAGGAGGGGGATCCCTAATTTGTAGCATTTGCCCATTTCTGTGTTGTAAACACTCCCATTATGGCCATTTTCAAGCTACCGAAGAGATGCAGAGTAAAACACCATTATTTAACATTTCTACTACACAAATACAACAGATGTGAGTTACCTCAAGAGCACAGATGATGGTAAAATGTGATAAAAATTAGTAGGAAGTCATGAGTCTAGAGTATTTATTACCTTTAATAAAATTTATGTAATTGCAAGTTTATATCATGTGATTTTTTAATGATGGCTTTAACAACTGATTGCAAAATTCCTGAGAATGTAACCATCAACTTTCACCAGTCAATATGAGCCAGTTCCGGCACATCACTGTAAGAACCCTGGGAAATCACCCCTTTTCATCACTCACATGTCTCCTTCCCACTGGTATGCCACAAAAGACTGAAGACCAACCATTTGCAATTTATTCCTTTGATCTGAGCTCTGCCTTTAGTATGCTAAGATGAGCAAGACCAGGAATAAGGACACAAGTTCTAATCTCAGTCTTATCATGAATTGGCTGTGTGACCTTGACTTCTTTGGATCCCAGGCTCCTTATCTGCAGAATAAGGGGCTTAGCCAACTGGTGTTCTTAAATGACTCTTTCAGACATGTTTGTGTGTGTTTGTGTATGTGTTTACAGCTCTGTTCAGGTACAATTCACATACAATAAGCTAGATATATTTTCAGAGTACAATTTGATGAGCTTTGACTGAAATAATCACCACAAACAAGATAATGAGCATATCCATCACACCCAAATGTTTTCTTGTGCACCTTTATAATGTATCCCTTCCTTTCCTCAGCTGTCACTAGGCAACCACTAATCTGCTGTCACTAAAGAATACTTTGAATTTTCTAGAATTTTATAAAAATGTAATCATACAATATATATTATGCTCTTATATTTATTTCCTTTTTTCTGCTTACTTTGGATTAAATTTGATCTCCTTTTTCTAGTTTTTTATTATGTAACCTTAAGTCATTGATTTAAGACCTTTCTTTTCTAAAATATGTCTCATGTTTTCATTTTCATTCTGTTGAAAATACTTTCGAATTTCCCTTGAGACTTACTCTTAAGCCATGGATTATTTAGAAGTGTGTAATTCTTTCCAAATATTTGGAGGACTTTCCATGTATTTTTTTTTTACTGATTTTTAATTTAACTCCATTGTGGTCAGAGAACACACTTTGTACGACTTGCATCCTTTAACTTAATATTGAGATTTGTTACATGATCCAGATATGGTTTATCATGATATTCAATGTGCGCTTGTAAAGAATGTTTTCTGTTGTTATTGGATCGAGTGTTGTATAGATGTCAATTAGGTCAAATATATTATTTGTGTTATTCAAATTTTCCATATTCTTATTTTCTGTCTTTTTGGTCTATTCATTATTGAGAAAGATATTTAAGTCTCTGACTAAAATTATGGATTTGTCTATTTCTCATTTTTTTCTTCATGTATTTTGAATGTTATTAAAATGCACATATCTTTAGGATTGTTATGTCCTCATGATTAATTAGCCACATTATTATGAAATGGCCCTCTTTACCTCTGTTAATATTCTTTCCTTTGCAGTGTACGTTCTCTGATAATAATAGTCACTCTAGCTTTTTAAAAAATGTTAACATAGTATATCTTTCCCCATCTTTTATGTTTCACCTATTTTTGTTTTTATATTTAAAATGGATTATCTATAAGCAGCATATGGTTGAGTCTTTAAAATATATTTTTTTCCATTCTACCAATCTCAGCCTTTAAATTGGGTTGCTGTGAGACCATTGACTTTAAAATGACTACTGATACAGTTCTGTTCAAAACTACCATCTTGCTATTTTTTGTCCCAACTCTGCCTGTTATCCAACGTCTGGAAACTGCTGTTTCCCATATTTTGACCATTCTTTGAGTCGTTCATGTGAGAGGGTAAATCCACTCACTGTTACTTCATTATTGCTGGAAGTAGAAGTCCTCTATGTTTTGTTTTTCATACTGACTTGTTATTTATATTTGGACATTTGTTATTATATGTATGGACATTAGTCTTATCTTTATACATGTGACAAATATGTTCCTCCAGTTTATCAATATTCTTTTAATTTTATTTATGGTGATTTTTTTTTCATAAAGAAATTTTTAATTTTGATGTTGTCAGATCTTTCTCTTCCTTTGGGTTTTTATGTCATGTATGACTGCCCTGTATTTTCTTCTAAATCGTCATGTTTTAAAAGAAGAAAAATAACCCCTCAGTATGAATAAGTTTTATTTTTAACATCAAGTTTATTAATTATAAACGTAATACATGCACATGGTAAAAAACAAGTAAAACAGAAGGCTATAGATGAAAATGAAACGTTCCTTTCGTGTTCTCCCAGTGCCCCTGCTTGCCAACTTCCTCTTGCCAGAGGTAACTTCTGTTAGCAATTTCTTGTATATATCCTTCCTTACATACCCTGGACACATACATACACATGCATATTTATCCTTTTGTACACAAACAGGACACACACACACACACACGCACACGCACACATACACACACACACACAGGGTTCTGCAATTTTTCATTTAACGTTATACCTTTGAGTCCTTAATGTGACTGAATTTTATCAGATGTTCACCAGACTGACAGAGGGACCAGGGCAGTCAGAGAACACAGTAAGGAAAGTGCACAGAAAAAGGTATATTCACCTCTGTAAAGCCAACACTTAGCACAAAACCTGGCACATAATAAATCCTCAATAAATAAGTGTTAAATAACTAAAGGGAAAGAAGAACTTGAGAAAACTGGAAACAAATTGCTACCTTGACCATTCTTCTCAGGCCAAACCGGGTCTCTGAGAGTTACCACCTCCCAGGGCAGCAGGGAACAATACCTGATAATAGATGAGGACATGGAGAGCTGGACCTCTCGCCTGCAATAACTTTCCACCGTGTGTCTCTTCCCCCACTAGATTCACCACCTCCAGCACACACATTTAGTTCAAATGCACAGTTCACACTGACTACACGGTCTGGGGGCTCAAAGACTACACAGCTCAACTATAAACACACTCATACATACAGCTACCATTAATCAGTACCTACTGTGGGATAGGCACCATGCTGGGAACAGCAGCCCTGCAAGGTTAATGTCAATTTACCCCCATTTTATAGGTTAGAAAACTGAGGCTCCAAGAATCCAAGTGACTTATTCAGGGTCACACAGCTAGTAAGTAGCTTCCAGAGACAGCTCTACACCTTAATCAGGTCAGCCTGCTTTTCTGTCGGTCCCACAGGCTCTGTGCTATTTTCCTTGCCTGGCACTCCCTTTCTCCACTTGTCTCATCTAGTGTTTTGTGGAAGCCAGGCAGAGATAGAAACATGGGCTTGTGCAGGATCCATGCTAGGCTATGGAATACGCTGTGAGGGATGAGTAGTGAGTCAGTCATAAGAGTCTATGAACAAGAACAAACACGTGGGGGAGGTATTAAAAGTTCAGAAAGGGAGTGGAGCCTGGGAACTGGAGAGCACCCTCAGGAGCCTAGGATATGAATATTGTGGCAGCTCAAGAAACTCTAATGCAAGTATTTCTCTCTCCCTAGGTGCTTCTGGTGAGCTGCTCACAAACATAGCCCTTTTGCCTGCAGTCTTATAGCCACTGGCCAGTGTATCTCCCCGCATCTTAATCCTATTCATTCTCAATGCCCACATTAAGTCTCACCTCGATGAAGCCTTTACCTATTAACCCAACTCATTCCTCTCACTTTCTTTTGTGAATTACAGTTTTACTTAAAATCAGCACCATAATATATAACATGTGTTTGTCCACCCTCTTGTTCTTTAATTATTTCAGGTATCTTGTCTCTTTAAGTGGACTCCTTCACATGTCTTTTTTTCTATTGTTTCCCTGCCCTGTCTGAGTATTGAGAAACCTGGCTGGATGCTAGTCCCAACTCTCCCACTGAGCTGTGTGACTTGGAGCTCGTCACAACTTCTCTGAGCCTCATCTTCCAACCTTGGAAGGTTTTTGTAAAAACACAGTAAACATTGTAACACAATATAAGAATGTAAGGTATTATTGCTGAAGACATTTCAACTAAGGTGCTTCCACCTTTTACATCCTATTTAGTGGATGGGTCTATGT
This sequence comes from Grampus griseus, assembly GCF_964374135.1. Classification (NCBI taxonomy): domain Eukaryota; kingdom Metazoa; phylum Chordata; class Mammalia; order Artiodactyla; family Delphinidae; genus Grampus; species Grampus griseus. The sequence continues at coordinate 93,221,740 of NC_138999.1, read as the reverse complement.
AAGAAATAGCAATCACTGCTGCTTGTTTCACACTAGCATCCTCAGCAAAGGTTAACAGGTTTAGAACAAGAATACTGCACAACTGTTAGAGATGGTGCCAGACAGAGGAGGTCTATATGCAGCTGATTCAGGGGCTCTCCTTGGAAACTACCAGGTGATTCCAGGCTTGCTCATTTTTAAAGCTTCTATTTTTCTGAATGTTTCTTCATGTAAATGATCCGTGTCAATGCTATGAAAAATGAAAAGAATCTTGTGTCAAGTCAAGCCAACAGACGCCTTCAGTACCTTTCTTTCCTGTTCTTAAGGATAAGATTCCTGTTCACACTTGCACCACACCACCACTCAGTTACTTCATCCACTCCAGTATCTACCTTCTCCCTCAGCCTTAACTCCCTTCCTCGGACCTCAAAAGAGAAAATGCTTAACTTCCTCTTGAACTCTCACTCCTATCCCTCCCTGCAATTGTCCAAGGCCCTGCTCCATGAGTCCATCTGTCCCTGATCCTGTATCTATAACCTCTCCCTCTCTATGGGTTCCTTTCTCTCAGCTTACAAATTTGCCTATCCTAAAAAAACAAGACAAAAAAGAAAACGAACAATCCCTCCCCAGCCTACAACCCCACATTTCTTCTCATTTTCACAAAAATCTTGAAAAAGTAGTCTCCACTCCTCCACTTCTTTATCTTCCATCTTCTCAAGTCACTGCAATCTGGTTTCCAGCCCCATCACACCACTAAACAGCCCCTGACAAGGTCACCTATGGCCTCCTAATTGGTAAATCCAAAGGACACTTTGCAGTACTCATCATTTTGGATATCTCTGCTGCATTTGACACTGTTGAGCAATTCCTCCTTGAAACTCACTTCTTCCATAGCTTCCAGGACACCTTTCTCTCTTGGTTTTCTCCATGGGTTTTCCTTTCCATACCCACCTCTTAAAAGTTGGTACTGCCCAGGTCTAATTCCCAAGAGATGTTCCTCAGAGGTTCTTCTCTTCTCATTCTCCCTAGAGGATCTCATCCATTGCCATGGCTTCAGCTATCACCTCCAGGGAACACTCCTATATCCAACTGTTACCTACTAGAAAACTTCCCACAATGTCCTGCAGGCGCTTCAAACTCCACATGTGTAGCCCTGATTAAAACGTATTGACTACAAAAGAAGGTATAAACTCTTTCAAGTGTGTAGTGAGGTATAGTTTTTAGTTTTTAATAGATAGAAGCTAATCTTTATCTAGCAAAGTGAAATGAGTAGCCCTGCTAGTTATGCAATTGTAGGGTAAGTAGACATTTAATGCCATGGAAGTGTAACAAGAACTTTAGAATTTTTTGAGTGACTTAGCAAAAGCTGTCTTACCTCCTGACATGTATAACTCACTGCTGGAGAAGAGGCAGGTCAATACGCTTAGGAAGCCTGGGGGTCTTCCGGGAGTTAAGAGACCACCTACTCTCAACCCCTTCTTTCCAAATTTAGAATTAGGAACATGTGTCAGGGTGATCTAGGGGGCTTTATCCAAGGCCCAGTGCCTGGGAAAGGCACCAAGGCACCAAAAATAAGATATCTTGAAGAAAGAAGAAGGCTTAAGTGGGGCTCCTGACTCAACTCAGGGGCGTACATCTTTGTGGGCAAGGACTGGCTTCACGCATACATACCTGTGGCTGATTCAAAGAGCTCTTCTAGACCCAGACACTCTGACACATATGGTACTTTAGAGAACAATGACTGCACATTTGGGTGTGGACTAAAATATATGTAACCTCGGAGTCCAAGTATAACGGCACTGCAGGGCTGGGAGGGATCCACGCCAGCCAGGGTATCACCATCCAGTCACCAAGCTTCTGTGGGACTGGGTAGGATCATCGGTTCTCAAGGTGAGCCCCACGTGGCAGTAAGAAACAGCAGTAGCAGTGGACTGATTCTCCAACCAGCTTTGGAAGCAAAACTGGCTCCATCTTTGGAACCAGTTTTGGAAAGGTGAGGAAAGGCGCCCAAATGTACTACTACTCAGATATGTGAAAGAAAAGGGTGACAACTGAATTTGAACCCGGAATTCTGCAAACAGATCTTACTAATCACACACGGCATACAAGGCCTTGCCTACCCCCTCAGTCTCATTTCTTGACACATTCTGCTTTGCACTTTATGCTCTAACAATAGCGAACTTCCTAGAGGTTTCCCACCTCTATCCCCCTCAAGTACCACAAAACATGCTGCTTATTGTCTGTCTACCTTTGCTCATGCTATCTCCTGAGCATGGACTACCCTTCTCCGTCCTTACCCCCATTTCCCTGGCTATAGTCCCGAGACTCAACTCAGGTGGCCCTTCCTCCAGGAATCTTTCCCCGAGCCTCCTGGGCTGGGTGAGTTGTCTCCTGCCGTGGTTCCCTTAAGATTTCATGATTACCCTACTGCATTCATAAGTTTATGTGCCTGTCTCTACCACTAGGTTCACTGGTCCCTAAAGAGTACGAATCACGTCTCTCATCTTACTCATTCTTGTCTCCCAGCACCTGGCACATTTGCTTAGCACATAGCAGATATTCAGCAAGTGCTTGTAGAATGAGTGAAGGTGAGCACTTGTCACTCTGAGGCCACAACCTCTTTTTTTCCCCTCAATCTTCTGAAGGTCTAGATGCCTAGTCTTTATTGAACTGTCTCCTTGCCTTGCCCCCAGATGCTCTAAATTAATAACTGGTTTCCTATATGCATTTACTAAATGCAAACCACTGAACTAGAAAGTTTATGGGGAAAATACAATGAGGAATAAGATTCAGACCTCATACTGAAGCAACTCTTAGAAAACAACCTTCTTCCTTCAGCCTTTCCGATTCTCAGACAAGACTCCCCTTTTAGGAGGCTCTCCTGGATTTATCCCCTCTCTAGCCCACCACCACATTAAATGATCAACAGTTTCCTCTCACTTTACTTGGGCAAGTATATATTTCTATTGATTTCAGTGTTATCTGTCTTATATACACTCTAATGTTCAAAATTTATTTGAGGTCAGTGAATGGTATCTACTCTGTGTGTGCGTGTGTCCTTTATTTTGTATTTTGAGCCACTATTGCACACTGCTATGAACTTGTAGATTGACAAATTACAAGGGTTTGAAGGTTGGCCTGAAAACACAATGGAAGCACATTGGTTAAAAGACAAAGGGTGAGAGAAACAGGAAACGGTGCAACAATTTACAATAAAAAATAAATAATGGCATCACAAAATAATTTCTCTGTGATGTCGTTTAGGACCTTTGCTGAAGCTTACACACCATAGGGTGCTACCACATTAAATTACTCTATATTTAAAGAATCATTAGGATTGATTGCTGAGTTTATTTCAACCTACTGAAAATACAGACTCCAGTCACCCTTTTCTGAGAAAGACACCAGGGAGGTCCCTAAACCCCGGAGGCTTATTATGTTGTGAATAATTCCCTCTTCCTGGGCAGTAATTGCCACAGTCTCGAGTCTAACAGACTTCACTTTGCTAGTAGAGAACCAGCTTCTGTTTCAGCCAGACTTGTAATCAGGCCTTTATGCTGTTTTCATTTACGCTTCAATCCATCAAATTGGCTTTGGAATGTGGAATTTTTGCACTCAGCCGTTATTTTCCATTATGTGTTCCAGTTCTGAATGCCAGACATAAATGGCCATTTGGCCACTGGTTAGCCGCCAACAGAGCAGAGCTACATCCTAATTAAGAATTACTTTGTGTGTTATGCCAGCCTGCTGAGCTGGCAGGTGAACACTGACCCGAAAGGGTGAAGACCTCCACTTTCTGTAACTGTAATTCTGCAACAGCTTCATCCCCCTGAGTCTTGAAGACTCTCAACATGTAAACATCAAGCCCTCTGGCAGGTATTAGAAGAAGAAAGGGAAAGGGTCTAACATTTATGGAGTACCTCCTACGTGCCAGGGGCTGCACATTCATAATTAACGTCTCACTTCATGCAATCCCCATGCTAACACCAGGTAGTCAGGTGCTACTCATGTTAGCCCCATTTTATAGACAAGGATACTCAAGTTCAGGGAGGTTAAGTAAGTAAGCATGGTCATATAGCTAGTAGATGCTAGACCTAGTATTTAAGCCAGACCTAGCAGAATGTGGATCTGATGCTCTTTTTCCTACACCCTGTTTTTCTTAGCAGTAGTATCCAGCACCTACCTGTTCCCTACCTCTCTCCTTGTCCCTGTGTCCAAGGAAGAGGCCTACTGGTAATTTCACTTACTTTGATATTTTGCCTAGGCATGGATATCCCTCAGTTTTTCTTCTCTTTTCTCACTGCAATGACTATGATCAAACCCAACGTGCCTGTCCTGACCCCCTCTCTCCCACTTCCCCCACCACAGTAACTTACTAGAACGTTTGTAGTTTACATATTGGATGAATCAGTGCATCACACAGCACTTGAACTCCGAAATCCTTAAGGTCATTTCCACTTAAGTCTAGCAACGTTAGGTTCTCATTTCTGTTGAGGACAGAGGCGAGGGCTCCACAGCACGCGTCTGTGAGATGACATTCTGCTAGCCTACGGGGGATTGGGGATTCAAGAAAGAAACCGGTTTTACCAAGTTCCACAGTGACCCTCCATTTCATATACAGCCTGGAACAAGAGCCCAGGGTACAAAGAGTCTCTGTGCACTTACCACAAGGTCTGTAGCTTGCAGGAGGGGTGTTTCAGCCCTTCACACAGCACCTGCATGCCCTCGTCCCCTAAGGCATTGTCACTGAGGTCAAGAACTCGTAGGTGTTCATTGGTGTACAGTGCATTGCACAAATCCTGACAACACTCTCCAGTCAGGTGACAGGTCCACAGTCTGCCAGGAAGTAAGGTAGATAAGGTTGGCATCATTTCATCTGCATTGGGTCACTTTAGGTATTAGGATTACCCACTAGAAAAACACATTAGAAAATCAGAGTGGCGGGCTTCCCTGGTGGTGCAGTGGTTAAGAATACGTCAGCCAATGCAGGGGACAAGGGTTCGAGCCCTGGTCCAGGAGGATCCCACATGCCGCAGAGCAACTAGGCCCGTGCGCCACAACTACTGAGCCTGTGCTCTAGATCCCGCGAGCTACAACTACTGGGTCTGCATGCCACAACTACTGAAGCCCGCACGCCTAGAGCCCGTGCTCCACAACAAGAGAAGCCACTGCCATGAGAAGCCTGTGCACCACAACCAAGAGTAGCCCCCACTTGCCACCACTGGAGAAAGCCCGCGCAGCAACGAAGTCCCAAAGCAGCCAAAAATAAATAAATGAATAAGTAAATAAATTTATTTTTAAAAGAAAAGAGGGCTTCCCTGGTGGCGCAGTGGTTGAGAGTCCGCCTGCCGATGCAGAGGACACGGGTTCATGCCCCGGTCTGGGAGGATCCCACGTGCCACGGGGCGGCTGGGCCCGTGAACCATGGCCGCCGAGCCTGCGTGTCCGGAGCCTGTGCTCCGCAACGGGAGGGGCCACAACAGTGAGAGGCCCACGTACCACAAAAAAAAAAAAAAGAAAAAAGAAAATCAGAGTGTCATGTAAAAAATATCCCTTGGGCCAGGGCCAAACAGAGATTATGGAGAGGGGAAGATTTATTCCCCCTAAATTATCTGGGTCTTCGTTTATTGTTTCCTCAGAGATTATATCACGAGGCCAGAAAAAAAATCACTTAATTTTGGGAGTTGCTGAAACATCAAGGAACTCTGCCTGTGGCTATTGTCCACGATACTTACGCCAGATCCTTTAACTGACAGTCAGGCTGTTTTAATCCTTTACACAGCAATTTCAGTCCCAAATCTTCAATTTTGTTATTAATGAGAAGCAGCCTTGTCAGGCTCCGGGTAGAGCTCAGGACTTGGGCGAGGGACTCACAACAAGCTGCAGAGAGGGAACATTCGGAAAGCCTGGAGGGATGGGGACACCAAGGTGGCGGTTAACCATGGCAGCGGGGAGTCCCACCAAACCTCAAATGCCAGTGCCCACGAGAAGGACAAGGACAGGCAGACACTTACACAAGATTCTCGATTATACCATTTGCATGCCGCAGACCTTCACAGAGATGCTGTACTCCTGTGTCCCCCAGGGCATTGGCAAACACAAACAGCTCTTTTAAAGTCTGACTCACTTGCAAGAAAGAAGAGAGCTCCACACAGCTAGCATCTGTTAGGTAACATGTGCTCAAGCTACCCAGAGACAAAGAAGAAAAATCAGCCACTGCTGTCATTTAGCTTCCCGGGAATGTTCTCCCAGTCTCCCCATTTAGCCAAGTCCTAGCCATCCTTCAAGTTCCAGCTCCTGGCCCACCACTTACACAGAGCCTCCTCCTGAGGTCTCCAGCCCACAGTGACCTCCTCCCTTTCCCTGGGCTCATCTGGCATTTCTAAATGATTTTACAGTGTTCGGCACTTGATTACACATTGAACTGTGTTGCTCTCTAACTGTTTCATATCTGTGTGTCCTTAAGGGCAGCCCTGTCACTTGTAGTCCTTCTGATAACTCCATCCACATCTAGCCCAGTGTTGGGTACATAGTAGTATTCTTTACAGAGTTAATGTTTAATTAGCATCACTCCTGTAAACACACAGGATGGTAGTATACTGGAAAGAGCATGGGGTATGGAGATAGATTTTGGAGTCACATCCTGACTATACCACTTTTTAATGGTGTGACCTTGGACAAGTCACTTTTCCCCCCAATCCACAAAGTTTCCTCATCTGTACAATGGGGTAAGAAAACCCACCCTATATAGTTATTTCAAGGAGTGAATTACGTGAAATAACTTCTGGCAAGCACCAAGCATAGATGCTGGCACACAGCAGGCATTTAACAAGTTTAACAGTTATAAGATGATGCCAGATAGTTGTAAAAAACTTACTCTAGCTTCTCTACTTTACAGTTGGAATGTCTGAGACCCTCACAAAGATACTTCACTCCTGTGTCCCCCAGGGGATTTTCACTCAGGTCCAGCTCAGTGAGGTTTGGATTGCAAATGAGAACAGAGGCAAGATATCTGCAAATAGTCTCTGAGCTTCCAGGGAGAAAGCTAGCACACAACCTGGAGAGAAAGAAAGATGAACAGACACAGAATTGGCCACTTTATCATCCTACTCCCTACCTGCAAAATATCATGAGCAAAGAAAATACAGGCTCACCCATATGAGACCCCCCCCCCAACCCTGAATATGTCACAACCCCCTTTTACCCATGAGAGGGACTTGTACGTTGCTCCCACAACACTGTGTCCCCCAATGAGAACTCAAAACATGTTGACTGCTCCCCAAAATAAAAGAATTGGGAGGAAATATCAACACGACCTAATCTCATTTTAATTCCCTGCATGGATTTTAGCACTCTATCTCATATCTTCTTTCGAATCACAAGGGAAAATGCTATAATCATCCTTAATACAGTTTACAGTCAAAAGATCTTTCCTTTCCTTTCCTTTTATCTATAAGTTCATTACTAATTAATTTGCCATCCTTAGAGAGACCCAGCTCATCACCATCATCCATATAACATTTCTTCTTTGGCACAAAGAGTGGTTTTTACTGACCTTCCCGTCTTCTCAATCTTTGTTTCTCCATATTAGGTAGTCCAATTCCCTGAACTATTTCCCATCAACTTTCTCTTCCATCACTTTCAAGAATTTCTACGATATACATTACAACCTCTGAGTCTTCAATTTTCTCTTGAGTTATCAGGCTCCAAACTCAGTCTTGAAGGGGACTCATAAGGACATCACGTATCTATATTTCCCCAACTTGGAAATTTTAAATAGAGGTATTTTGCCAAAAAAATGAGTTTCAAAGTGGATTTAGAAAGCTTTAATGCTAAAGAGATTTTACTTTAGAAAACCCCACATATATGTCGTGATTGTTAATTTTATGTGTCAAGTAGTTGGCTAGGTCATGGTACCAGATATTTGGTCAAACATTTTTCTAGATGTTTCTGTGAAGGTACTTTTTAGATGAAATTAACATTTAAATCAGTACACTTTGAGTAAAGTAAACTACCCTCCATAATGTGGGTGAGCCTCATCCAATCAGTTGAAAGTTTATCAGAGAAAGACCGACCTCCCAGGAAGAAGATGGAGTTCTGCCAGTGGACTGCCTTTTGACTTGAACTGCAACACTGGCTCTTCCCTGTGTCTCCAGTCTGCTGGCCTACCCTGCAGATACTGTACTTGACAGCTGCCATAATCCGTGTGAGCCAATTCCTTAAAATAAATCTCTCTATATATTTATACACATCTTTTTGGTTCTGCTTCTCTGGAGAAACCTGACTAATATATATATGGTAAATTTTTTATTATGGTCACTACATGGACTTTGAAGTCAGACACATCTGGGTTTCTACTTGTGCCTTTGCCATGTTATTTAGCCTTCTGAACTTGGGTTTCTGTTTCCTCATCTGCTAAAATGGGGATAGTAACCTGAATCTCTCAGAGCTGTTGTGCGCATTAGAGGAAATCATGTATACAAAGCACTCAGCAGAATGCTTAGCACAAAGTAATTGCTCAGTAAGTGTGGGTTTTCATTACTGTCATTAACGTTATTGCCACTTTTATTCTTCCTCTCCATGACTCCTTGAAATGTGTTTTGATCATACAACATCCATCTTGAGCTGCACTATTTTTAACTTTTTTCTTGCAGTATGGAAACTAATAGTGACAACTTACTTGAGCTTCTGTACTTTGCAATTTGGATCTTTTAAGCCTTCACAGAGCAATTTCAAAGCTGAAGCTTCCAGTTTTGTTTCACTAAATTCCAGCTCAGTGAGCCACTGATTGGTGCTGAGAACAGCTGCTAGCGCACCACAAGAAGCAGGAGAGATAAGGCATCGGTACAACCTTCAGAGAACAGAAGAATGACCTCATTACCTTATTCATGCTCTCCCCCAAAACAAAAGAAATTGACAAAAAAATTACATGAACACAGACAACAAATTCTCCTGCTCAGTTACCTCAATGTCTGTAAGATACAGTTTGGCTGTTTTAATCCTTCACACAGAAGCTTCATTCCGGAATCTTCCAGGGTATTCTTCACAAATTCCAAATCTGTCAGATATTGGTTGGTTTCAAATACTAAGGCGAGGTCTCTGCCATAAGAAGCTGTGAGGTGGCAGAAAATCAGTCTGTGTGGAGAAAAAGGCATTTCAGAGAAGAAAATAGAACTCTCTTTAAAGGTACCCATTTGTCCCTTACTGATGTAATGAATTATTTAAATTCATTCAATAATTAATTTATCAGATGCTTACCACTGTGCTAGATGCTGAAACCACAGAAATAATTAAGATCCAGACCCTGCCCTCAAGGAATGCCCAGTTAATGGGGAAAAAATTAGAAAATCATAGATTATAATACAGTGTGAAAAGTAGTGCAAGTGGTATGCACAAGATATCATGGGGACACAGAAAGGTGGCACAATTCAGCCTGGCTTGAGGTGGGGTTTAGAGGATCAAGAAATATTTGTAAGAAGAACCACTACTTGAGTGTTGTTCTGAAAGGGTGATAAAAATTGAACAGGACTTAGATGGATGAGGAGAATGGGAGTGGGGAGAGCAGGAGGCGCTGAGGGACAATCCACTCATGCAGCAGCCTGAGTGAAAGCCAGGAGGCAAGAGATGGGATGCTTCATCTGAGAAACTGCCAATTATTTGCTATGGCCTACTTTAAAACACTGGAAGATATATATCAGACTGCTAACAATGGTTATCTTCCAGGTTGAAGGGAAGGGTTGGATTACAGGGAGACATTTACTTTCCAGATATTTAGAAATTGCTTACAGTGATCAGAAGTTATCAGGAAAAAAAATCTTAAAAATCTGAAAAACATAATACATGTTTACTATAAATAATTTTTACAATAGAGAAAAATATAAAGAATAAAGTTTTTTAGGGCTTCTCTGGTGGTGCAGTGGTTGGGAGTCCGCCTGCCGATGCAGGGGACACGGGTTTGTGCCCCGGTCCGGGAGGATCCCACATGCCGCAGAGTGGCTGGGCCCATGAGCCATGGCCGCTGAGCCTGCGCGTCTGGAGCCTGTGCTCCGCAACGGGAGAGGCCACAACAGTGAGAGGCCCGCGTACCGCAAAAAAAAAAAAAAAAGAATAAAGTTTTTTTGAGAAAGTTCTGTATTTCTACCACCCAAAGATAACCACTGAAGATTTTTAATGCATGCATACATATAGCATCATATGTTCTCTGTAAGAAGTGAAATCACAGAAAGATTTTAAAAGACGAAAACTTTTTCCCAACTTCCCCTCCAACTCCACCCCCCAGAGGTCCCCAGCGTTGAGAGTCTGATGTGTATGCTCCCACTCCTTTCTCCAAGATCATAGAAACATATGCAAACACACACACAGGATTTGTACATTTTACAAAACTAGGACCACAGAAAACATTACTACTTTACATGCGCTTTGCCATTCAGTCCTCATCTTAGGCCCATAGATAAAAACTGAAATTTAATTATAGCACAAGGTCATACAGTAAGTGGCAAAGTAGTACTCAACCTGAGGGCTGTCTGGTTTATCCTCTAGGCCTGGAAAAACCATTAGAAGTTTAAAGAGACATGGTCAGATCCCTCTGATGCCAGGGTAGGGCAGGAAACAAACCTGGGGTCAGAGGGCTGCAGTGGTCCAGGGAATAAATTGCCCGGCGGGGGGGAAGGGCTGGAGGCAGAGAAATTCAAGACACGTTTTTGGGAGGGATATGGCCAGGATTTATTACCACTTAGGGTGATGGGGATGAGGCTGTACTCTGGCTCCACCTTCTTCCTCCACAGGGTAGTGGAGGCCACTGAGGAATGGGGGCTGTTTCCGGTTCTAGAATATTCCACCTGTAGGAAGGGCAGGCCCACCGAGTGGGACAAACCATTATGGTGGTGGGGGGGGGTGTTTGAGACTTTTTGTACTTGATTACAAGCGCTTCACGTTCTTGGTTCTGAATCTTTTCTGACCACTCCTGTTTCTTCCGGCCTGCAAAGACTTTCAACAGCGTAGGGGGTTCCCTTACGTCGGTGGAGGGGGGCGGGAATCTTCCTCACGCACCCCACCCACCCCCACTGTTTCTGGAAGTTGGAACAGTCCCAAGGTGACCGTGTGGAGTGGTAACAAGAGGCTTTCTTTGTTAAGTCAGAGCCCTCGGGGAGAAAAAGAGAGCGAGCAGTGCCCTCTCTTTAAACGTGGTAGGCCCGTGTGTTCGGCGTGCACCTGCACTAGCCAGGAGGTGAGGCTTGGCAGGAGGTGTCCTGGGGCAGAGCTCTTTACGGGGTGGGGGGGGAGGCAAGCGGAGATGAGGAGACCGAGGGGGAGGGGAGGGGACAACTGGTTGATTCATCCCCGCAGGGCCAGCCAAGCCCCAAAGGCCCTCAGCTATCATGGCCTTGAAACTCGAGGACCCTGGTAACGGGTTCCGGCATGGCAAGGTGGTGGCCTTCATCAACGAGAGCATGGCTAGGCACGAAAAAGGCTCTGCGTTCTATCTCGAGAATATATCCTTGTCCTGGGCGGCGGTGGAGGACAAGCTCCAGGCCATACTGGAAGATCATCAGGTGTCCAGCGAGGCCAAAGAGGCCTGTGTCTGGGGCAGCCTGGCCCTGGGCATGCGCTTCTTCCACAGGCAGAGCCACTTACACTGGTACAGGGTGGAGTGGCTGTACTACCTCGCCAAACTGCACAAGTCGGTGGCGCGGGCCTTGGTCTCAGACATGAAGTTGCTCAAGGCACAGCAGGACGTGGAGCGCAAGGAGACGGCCTCCCTGCTGCAGCAAGCCCATGCCAGGCTGGCGGAGGTGCAGAAAGAGCGGGACCTCCTGAGGTGGAAGCTGTTGCAGGCAGTAAGATTACTCTGACTTGGTCCCTGGCCCGTCCCGGGACCCGCCCCCAGTCCCGTTTGCCGCTCCCACGCGTCCCCCCACCCCCCCCCCCAGTCCCGTTCGCCGCTCCGCCACCCCACCCGAACCCCCGCCCCCAGAACAGGTCTCAGATCTGCTCACTTCTCTCCAGGAGTCGGTTGCAAAGGGACCAGGCCTGGCCACTGCCAGTGGGATGGGGCAGAAAGAGCAGGTGAGGAGGAAGAAGAAGCAGAGGCCACTGCTCCTACTGCAGCCACTTCTGGAGCCACAGGAGGAGGAGGAAGACAGAAGGACGTGGAAGGGTCAGAAGCTGCCGAGGGAGCAGAGGAGCTGCGTGGAGACCTTACGCAGCTTCTCGGAGTTGGGAACCAGAAAATTTACACCTCTGGTGGGCAGAGGGAGGGAGAGCTCAGGTCCATGGACACAGCCACGCTTTATTTACCTGGGATAGCGAAGTCCAGGCGCACAGTCTCACAGGACTGTCTTACAGGACAGTCTCCTGTCCAGCTCCCTGCCTCATTCCCATCCTCACACTCATGCCCCTTATTCCCCTTCCCAGACGCACCCACGTCCTCCCCACCAGCAGCACCGTTCACAGCAGGAGCTCCATCTCAGACGTCTCCCTGCTGGGGGCCCTCTGATTCTAGCTTGTGGTCTGATGTGGGGTGCCAGGGAATGGGCCCTCAAGAACCACAAAGAGACGGGAAGGACTCTGATCGCCACCAGCAGGGGAGACCTCCAGTACTTCAAAGGCCAGGGGAGAAAACTTGCTTCCACTGTGGGAGGGGAATCTGGCTATAAAACCCTTGAATTCAGAAATGTGAAACAGAATAGAAACGTACCCTGATGGGAAATCAATTTTCAGAGGGAGGGGGAGGGGTGGGGGAGGGCTTGGGAAGAGTGGAAGGAAAGGGTGGGTGAATGGGGCAAGGGAGCTGCGGAAATGGGGTGGAAGGTAGGGTATGGGGTGGTGGCCGGGGAAGTTGTAGATTGGGGGCTTACGGAGAGAGAGACCTAGAAAGACAGACGTGTTCTGATGACCGTCTTTGTGTTCCAGAGCACTAGTACTCGACACCCCAGAACTACTGCCGCTTCTGTGTGTGTCTCTCCCCAACTCTAGCATCTGGTGGACCTGGGCAGACAGTATATAACTCCCTTGTCTCTGCTTCCCCCCCCCCCACCCCTGAAACTAGACTGTAGATGACTGGAGCACGAGTGGACATTTGACCCATCCTGAGCCAAACAGATCCTCACACTAGAGAATCTGAACAGAGAGGCAGATTTCATAGCCAGGGTGGTGTCGGGCAATGAAGCAGTGGGTCACTGGGAGTTGGGGGCAAGGTCGGGGTCATGGACACCGAGGCCACAGCTGAGGCCTGGCCTTGGCTGTGGGGGAACAGAACCGTGTGCTCTACAAAGGCCCAGTGCCCTTTAGAGAATCACAGTCTGAGGCCCCAGGGAGCAGAGAGGCAGAGAAGCAGAGAGGAGTTGATCCCGTGACCCCAGATGTGCAGAGTGGCAGCCCGACCACTTTTCACTTCCTGCAGTTGTGCTGAGTGAAAATCCACTTTACACAGATCCTTTTTTCTTTAAGCTAACTTCACAGGGTTCTTGGTCTGGGCAACCAGATTATTGCCAAGCCAGAAATTTACACCAGAAGAGCAGTTGCAAATCACAAACCGTCAAAGAAAATGTTGGAACTGGCAGGGGAGGTGCATCAGGGAGTGATGGGTAGTGGGGATTCCTGCATCCCAAGTCTCCAGGAATGAACTGGACAGGAAGCTCATTCATGTTCTGAGTGAGTTATATCATGAGAAACAGGCCTGGGGTTAACCCCGGGCTTACAACAGGGCCACCTCTAAAGGAATCCTTCAGGGCTGCACACAGAGGACGCCAGCACCAGCTGCAGACGAAGACTACTATCATTCAGCCCCATGACAGGAGAAGCCTCCCCAGTCTCCAGTGGGGAAGCAGGAGTGGTGGGGGTATGGGGTGGGGAGGGGTACGAGGCAGTGGGATGGAGGGCTTTTATGTCTTTATATACTTTGGTGTTGTGTAAAGTAAAATAAATGCTCACAAAAATACAAAAAATAAAAGTAAGTGAATTTGGTGAGTTTGGAATTCGGGTGAGTTTGGAAAGGCTACCTCTTCCTCTGGGGCAGAAGGGAAGGAAAGCAGACACCGCTGTGTGTGGTGAGGAGGTGGGAGGGAAACCAAGCAGGCTCCTGTCTGTGTGTGTATGATGTGGACAGACAAGCAGACAAGTCACCTGAGAGTGAGCGAGGACCTAAGGTCCAGGTGGGGGGTGGGGGCTTCAGAGCATTGGCGCTTGGGGGAATAATTGCAGAGGAGGATAGGGGTGGGGAATGGAGGGAGAGAAAAGGAAACCAAGGGGAAAGACAATGGGAGTCTGGAAGGAAAAGGCAGGGGAGTGGGGTAGGGCCAGGACGGGCATCAGACACAAACTCTTGGATTTTACAGTCTGACACCCACTTGCTACAGCAAAAACAGCACATACAAAAGGAGAAGAGGCAGGAGGGGTTGGCAGGGATCGCTGCCTGACTCCCTACGCCTTCTAGGCTTGTAGCGTATCTTTTCATCAGCTGGGAGTGTAATTTCTAGCAACCTAGTCTTTACCTGCAAATACCTAAGAGTTTAAAGCAAAGTTCAACTTACTTCAGGTCTTTGACTTTACAGTATGGGTTACGCAGTGCTTGGCAGAGCAAGTGTAGTGGAGAGACTGGCAAATTACGCAGCTGGAAGGGCCTAAAAGAGATGAGAAAGCAAAAATAAAATGATTAACAAAATTTTAAGTAAAAGGCTTATTTTGGCTTCTGTTGCCATCTTAGTGCTAATTTACAAAAACCTTAGGAGGTATTACCCCATTTTTCAGATAAGGAAATTAAGGCACAAAAAGGTAATTTGCCCAAGGTCACAGAGGAACAGAATGAAGGTCAGTACTCAGGTCTGTCTGACTCCAAAGCCAAAGCCATGGTACTGTATGCCAGGCACCAAGGTAAACACTTTACACACAGAATTTATCTTATCTGGTGCTTAATCCAATGACAGGTATTGTAATCACCATTTTGCAGATGCTTAGAGAGGTCAAGTGACTTGCCCAAGCTATCTGTACACTGTAACTGATTCTTGGTTGTCAGTACTAATAGAAGAATTAACTACAATAATTGAGAACTAGGAAAGTTCAAAACGGTTGACCTTTGAACAATATGGGGGTTAGGAGTACCAACACCCCCACAGCTGAAAATCCACATAAAACTTCACAGTGAGCCCTCCCTATCCCTCCATATCGGAGGTTCTGCATCTGAGGATTCAACCAACCTCAATCCTATAGTACTGTAGTACACATTTATTGAAAAAAATCCCCATGTAAGTGGACTTGCGCAGTTCAAATCTTTGTTGTTCAAGGATCAACTGCAGTAAACTCTCACTTAGTCAACACACTTGGGAAGAGTGGGTGTTTTTGTGGGGGTTAAACTTTGAAAAGAATTTAAGCCTTCTGATGAAAGCAATGGGGTTGAAGGATGGGGACTCCATCTAAGGCTGATTTTCTGGAAACCCAAAATGAGCTAGAAGCCCCTTTGTGTTTCCATCAGTGCTTAAAATCTCTCAAATGTATACTGTCCATTATTTTACTTTATAATATACAGTTGGATTGAAGCTGTTATGAATTCATGAAGACACTGTAGCCAAAGTGCTTCGTAATTCCAAGTCCATGTAACTTCTCATACCCCTTCCCCTCTGGTCCCAAAGTCTTGCTGCACCTCCCTTCCCCTCCTCACTTTCCACAAACATACCTATGCCATGTTCAATTCCACCTCTATGCTACTGCCCACTGAGGAACTAACAATTACCAGAGAAAAGACTTGGGTTAACTCACTTCCCAAGTTGAGCCTTCTGCCCACTCCTGTCTCCTTCTCAAGGTCCCCTACCCCTCACCTGGCCCCACAACTAAATGAGAGGCACTGTCGATATTAACCTGAGTACAGAGAACAGACTTATGACCAGTGGCATTTTCCAGACAATGCAGGTATAAGTCTCCTTGGCTGCTTTAGTAAGTCAGTAGAGCTGTATTTTGTAGTATACAGAGTACATACTGTGTAAGTGGTTTACCTAAACCTCTTTGAACTCCAGCTCTCAACTCTCCATGTAGGTGTGAGTCTAGAAGAAAGAACCCAGGCTTTATAGCAATATACACAGGAGTGCAGCTATGTCCCTTACCAACCTGGAGCTCTTTGAGGCCTCAGTGATGAAGTATATGTAGAGAAGAGTGAGGACAAATTGAACGTTAAATTTACAACTTTTTCCAGAATAGTCATCAGCACCAAAATAGCAGAGTCTTCAATGATAATCTTAATGATTTATATGCTCATAACTTTTTATAATTATAAAGCACCTTCACAGAGAGACAGTGAAGACTAATGGACACACACACTCACATACACACACTTACAGTGGCTAACACAGTGCCTAGCACATAGTTAAGTTCTCACAAATGTTAGCTTTCCCTCAGTGTCTACCTTGGCCAGTGCTTAATACGTAATAGATACTCAATAAATCCTCATTGTGTTGATTGACATACAATATGGAAAGCAGAGATAATTCAATTTATTTATTGGAAGTGCTAGAAATGATTATGTGCCTGAATACTTGAAATAAACAAGAAGGCCTATCATTTCTGTAGGCCAAAACACTGGTGAAAAGACATTAGTATACTCACTGATTAAGTGTCAAGGTTGGTGGCATGAATGCTGAAGCTTGATCTTCCTCCTCAAATCCAAGTAGATGCTGACACTTCAGAGACACTGACAGGTGACTATGACTGCTTTTTACACAGAATGACATAGCCAGAATGTCCATTTTTGTATAGGTAGGTTGAAGCAGTATAATTGACCCTAAATCATCAATTATCCTTTTTGCATATTCTTCTTCCTGAATCTCATACAAACAGTGAAACAAGTCCACTGGCTCAATCTGTAACCTAGAAGATTTATCCTTTATTTCTTTCTCAGTCCACTTCAATAACTCCTCTCGAAGTCCTGGAGAGACTTTTCTCCCAAAAGTAGTTTCCACAGACTTTCCCTTTCCTTTATGTAAGAGGCCAAATAAGAACTGTATTGTTAATGATGAAAATCCTTTCCCATATTGCTGGAATATTTCTTGCCACGTTTTCCCCACTTGATCAAAAAACATCCAGCTGCTGTCATTCTTCAGGGCATAGAACACAGCAGTCAGGAACTCTTGGAAACTGAAGTGAAGGAAAGTATAGACACTGACACCTCCTTCAACTTTTTTCAAAAAGTGACTGAGAAAAGTGCAGTTGGTATCATACACTCCTATCCCATGTCTTCTGAGGTCACTGATTTCAAACAGGACCTGCTGGTTCTGCAGTCCCTCTGCAGCCAAAGAGCAAAGGCCCCACAGGCAACTCTGTCCCTTCCACACCGAGATGCCTGTAAGGGTTTTGAGGCACTTGGAAAAGTAGAACAGATACACATCAGTCATGGTTTGAAGTGATCTCATAAGAGTCCTGTCACCATCTCCCTGTGACTGCAGGACACTGCAGATCATCCAGGAGATGATGGGAAGAGAAGACATAATGTCAAGGCCTTCATTTTCTCGCAGACCATAAAAAACTCTCATTGCAGCATTAGCACCTGAAAACTGACTCAAGAAATATGCTCTCTTTTCAGCATCTGTAAACCACAGGATCTCTGCCTGGGTAGCTTGTTTTAACAGAGAGTGAAGCTTCTTCATGGTTGTAGGCCGGGCAGTTATCAGGAGGGAGGATTCAGGAAACAGTTTTTTCCTCACAAAACTACATAAGAGGGTCTCTACTGGCTTCCTCTCCAGGGGATTGGCACTAAGATCCTCTTCCTGGTCACCTACAGGGTACTGAAGCTCAGGAAATCCATCAAGAATGAACAGAAGCTTCTCTGGATATACAAGAATAACATCCAGGATTGGTCCGTCAATATCTTGAAAAGTGTTAGTGATCAGGTCAGCAGCGCTAAGGTTAGCAAAACGGCTTATTTCTCTGCAGTTTACATAGATGAGATAGTCAAATCTGCCTGGAGTAACCATTCCTGCTGCCCAGTCAAACATGAACTTATGCACCACAGCTGTTTTCCCAATCCCAGCACATCCCTGAAGCACCACAGTTTGGGATAAGCTGGAGCCCTCTTCATCAGGATCAAATATATGTTCCATCTCAATAAAATTATTTTGTTGAGGAATTCCGCATGGTGGCTTTTCTGATATACAGTGTTCTTTTACAACAAGCAGTCGTGACTCTATATGCTTGCCATGGTGATAACATTTGTCAACTCCTTTTTTTAGGTATTTTTCTTTCAGATGTTTTCTAAATACTTTCCTGTAATCTAATGGGGTGACACCAAGAGTCAGTAATCACAGAATACTAGACAACAATATAAACAACAACTATAACTAATACTATCACCACCATCTCTTCTCAGATGTTTCAAAGCCTCCTCAAACTTCATGCATCTGAGCTCTTGATTTCTATTCCACTGCCCAACCCCCCCAAAAAACCCCTCCTCAGGGCTCAGAAAAATGTTGGGATTCATTATTTCTTTTTTTCCCCTTGAATCCTCCACATCCATTTAGCAAGGCCTATCATTTATATCTCCAAAATAAGCCTCCAATCCATTTATTTGCCACTACAACCTCAAATACCACCCAATACAAGGCACTATCAACTCTTTCCTGGACTGCTGAAACAGCCTCCTACTCATTTATACTCTTGCCATCTATGGCTCCTCTCCACACAGGCAGCCAACGTGATCTTCTAAAAATATCAATTACATCACGTCACTGCCATGGCCCAAAACTTTTCAAGAGCTTTTCATTGCACTTGATATCAAATCCAAAATCCTTACCTCATCCTACAAGGTCTGCTACGATCTGGGCCCTATCTACCTTCACTCCCCAGCCTTCTATATCACTCTCCTTCTCAGTCCCTATACTAAAGCCACACTGGCTTACCTTTAGTTCCTCACAAATGCCATGTTCTTTCCCACTTCCAGGCCTTTCCACCAGCTATTATCTCTGCCTGGAACACACTTCTTCCTGCTCTTCCCATGGAGATCCCCTTTTCATCCTTCAGACCTTAAACATTACTTCCTAGAAGAAGACTTCCCTGACCATCCAGTTTAAAGCAGATCCTCTCTACTATACCCTCTCCCAGGACCCTGTTTTCCCTTTACAGCACTTAGCACAATTTACAATTGTCTTGTTTATTTTTTTCATTATCTGTCTTTCTCACTAATCTACATGAAAACAGGGACCTTGTCTGTCTTTTTCATCATAGTACTCTAAGTACCTAGCTGGTGCCTGGAACATGGTAGACACTCAATATTTATTGAAAATGGCTATAAATGCTTGCTTTTGAATGAAAAAAAGCCATTTATTATGCCTATTCTGTGTCAGATACTGTACTAGGCCCTTTACATACATTTTAAAAAATTTAATCATCATAATAATCCCATGAAGTAGGTATTATCCAGATTTTATAGTTGAGGAAACTGAAAACTTATAACCAGGGTTATACGTTCATGGGTGTGCAATCTGTGCTTAGGCCTCGTGCTCAGAGCATCCATACTTGGTGTAATGCTCTGCTGTTCCTATCTTGAAATTCTTAATAATTTTTGAACAAGGAATCCTGTCTTTTCATTTTGCACCATACCCCATAAATATGTAGCCAGTCCTGCTTATAGCATTGGGTAACTTGTCCAAGGTTCAACAGCTAGTAAATGGCAGAGACTTCAATGAAGACTCAGGTTTGTCTGAAGCCATGGCCTATATGCTTAAATACTATATTACATAGTTTTTCACTTTCTGCAACTAGAAAAAATAATCCAAGGAGTCAGTTATCAAATTCAAACTTCTGTTAAGTGAATATCTAAGCTAGTATTTTCCAAATAAGTTTCTTGTGTAACATTTTTGCAAGATATTAATAGGAGAGCTGTGAAAAAGGTGTCCAGTGGTCAAATAAGGTAAGGGGAATGCACCTTCTATCCCATTTTAGAGTTTCTCAATACATATTAGCATATGAAAGGCTCTGAGCGAATCAACAGTTAAAAAAAAAACAGACTGTTTAACTTTGTTTAATCTAGTATTTTCTGGACTTAAATGACTACAGAACCCTTTATTAAAAGCAAAATTATTAATTCCTGGAGAATAGTATTCTGTAGAATTCAGGTTGGGGAATGCTGATCTAGATAAGTGTTTGCAAACTTTTTCTGTAAAGTTCCATAAATAGATTAGGCTTTTAGGTCTCTGCTGCAATTACAGGCATGCCTTGGAGATATTGTGGGTTTAGTTCCAGACCACTGCAATAAAGCGAATATTGCAATAAAGCAAGTCACACAAACTTTTTGGTTTCCTAGTGCATAAAAAAGTTTCACTTACACTAACTGTACTGTAGTCTATTAGGTGTGCAATAGCATTTTATCTAAAAAACAATGTACACACCTTAATTAAAAAGTTCTTTAGTGCAAAAAATGCTAATCATCATCTGGCAACACAGGGTTGCCACAAATCTTCAATTTGTAAAGAACCATAATATCTGTGAAGTACAATAAAATGAAGCGCAATAAAACAAGGTATACCTTTACTCAACTCTGCCATATTAGCGTGAAAGCAGCCCTAGACAATATGTAAATGAATGGGCATGGGTGGTTCCAGTAGAAGTTTATTTACAAAAACAGGCAGCTGGCTGGATTTGGCTCACTAGCTGTAATTTGTTGACCTCAACCTAGATCATTCCAGAAGCAGACTGGTCTATTGTCTCCATAAAGTCCTGTATATCTGGTGCTTGACTACCATCATCAGAGGTCCTCCTAGTATTTGAATATCTATTCTAAATGATATAAAAGTCCTATTTGTTATGACAGTTTGGGACTTCATGAATATTACCAAAAAAACCATTGATTGTTGCTCAGTGAATATGGGGGGAAAAATGGGAGAGGAGTGGGGATGAGTGGGGTTCATGGGAGACACTATTCCCAAAACAGAAAAAGAGTAAATCAGAAAAGACATCTACCTGTAAGCTCCTTCCATGAAAATGAAGCCAGAGAACTTGAAGCAGCTGTGGGAGGAAGAGCTGGGGTTAAGAGTATCGCAAATACACCTTTGTACCAAAACATGAAATACACAGAAATTTAGTCACACTATTACAGCCATTCATGCTGTTCCCCAAACAGAAATAAAACAAAGCAAGCAAGCCACCTCACATCTATTCTAACTTACCAAAAAGGTATTTCATAGCTAATGTCCAACATAAAGTAAACCTAAGAAATTCCCGCACAAATATATTTAGGGTGTAAACATTTATATTTATATGATAAATAAGGAAAATTTTAGGCATGAATTTAAAGGGGAATTCATTATTTTAAGTGACTGTTTCTGGTATTTTTTTTTTCCTTTGAACGTTAGCTTATTGCTTCTGTTGGAGCTTCTGTTGAGCCTAATTTGTTAATGAGAAAGAATAAGACATTGCTGATGTTAGTTCGACAGAAATATACAATGACCTATATTCAAATGCACACACACACACACACACACATCCCTTCACATTCCTATAGGTTTTTAGTACTTGCACACCTTTATAGGCAAGAGTGAGACATAGTTGGGAGCTGTGACTAGGTGGATGGGAGGAAGCAGAGTATGGAGAGACAGATATTAGAATGCCACAGAAATGGGCAGCAAGTGAGTGGTCTGTTGAAGATAACCAGTTTCTATTCCCCATAACTAAACATTCCTTGGAGTTCAGGAATCAGCCACATGGGGAAGGACTCCAGAAATCTTCACTCTTTACTCTTTTGTGCTGTTTCCTGTGAAAATCTGTGGTTACAGTAAAGGAAGAGACTTAAGAGTCTTTTAGGATTATAGATGCTTTGGGGACTATGGAAAACATTATAAACACCAGATGCCTCTTCACAAAAATTGTGGAGAGATTATTAATGGGTAAATTCTGTATCCATGTAATACCTTAGTATACATATACCTATACACATACAACACAATTTTAAAGATTCAGAAAAATCCCACAGTCCATGAGGAGAAGTAGGGGAAAGAGAATGAACAAGATTACCTAGATTACACCCTTTTTTACCTCATTCAGTTACTCACCTTTCTGTTCAGACAATAAGCTCCAGGTGCAAGCAGGTTCCATATCTTTTCGTTTCTTTTGACTGTTCATCCTGGCAAATCAAGAAGACTGTAACCCAAAACAGAAATGATGACTTTAATGCCTGGTGGAAGCCCAGAGTAAAAAATTAACTCAAGAAAGACTACTCAAAGCATCACAGAGCTGGGGAAGAGAGAAGGCCTAGTAACCAAGTAGAGAGCTAGCGTGGGACTAGGAGATCACAGGAAGATAGACCAAAATCAACAGTCTTCAGCTTGAAGAGAAAAAAAAACTAAAGAGTATAGAATATCCACAGACTTTTGAAGAGTACAAATACGGGAAATGTCAAATTGAGCTCTAAAATGCGTTATTAAGGGAAGGATAGGATTTAGGCAGTATACCTCTAATGTTTGTGGCCAAGATAAGAAAGAATGACTGTGTCCTTCTACAACACAGTCAATTTGGTACCACTGGTAAAGGGAGAAGTCTAAGACCACAGATTAGAATACTGTGGTATAAGAGAAACAGTTTAGAGAGTCAGGAGATCCAAGCCCTAGTTCCATTTCTATAACTATCTACCTATGGACCTTGAGTAAGATTCGTCTACTTTCTGAATCTGTTTTATTATTTTCAAAATGGTGGAGAGAATGTTAGCCCAGGTTTCTTTCCAGGTTGAACATTGTAAGATCAGTGGTCCTAAGTCCCAGTTGCACATTAGAATTACCTTCACACCACCTTCCAGAATTTGTTTTCTTTGTTGCAATATTACTTATCAATTTCTAACACACTTGATTATTTTCTTATGAGTTAGGTTTATTATTCACTTTCAGTATTTCCCCTTAAATTGAATTATTGGCCCCAATTCTCAGCCCTTGCCATGAACTTGGCAGGTCCACACCAAAGAAGTGGAACTTATTTTCCCACCTCTTATCTTTTTTTTTCCCACCTCTTATCTTTGAGCTCAGCTTTGAAACTTGCTCTGGGTAATGGAGTGTACACAGATGTGACTCAAGTAGGGCCCTGATATGTGCTTGCACAGTTGTACATGCTCCCTCTTGTGATTCTGCCACTGGCATGAGATGAGCCATGAGAGAAACAAGCCCCAGGTAGTCCACTCATCCAAGGATGAGAAATACATGCAGTAGAGCCACCCCAGTTTACTCACAGTCCTTCAGCAAGAAAAACAGAGTCACTCCAGCCCGAATCAGAGTTGCCCAACAGAACCCTGCCTAATCAGCTGAGTCCCAGCTGGCCTCCAGATCGGTGAGAATAAGTGCTTAATAAATTCTTAACTTTTCATGCCACTGAGATTTCGTGCTTGTTGTTATGTATTGTTGTGGCAATAGCTAACTAATACATCTTGCTAGAGAGTAAATGCCTAGAAAGTGTTTGACATAGAGAAGACATTCATTAAATGTTCATTGAATAAACTGAATAAATGAATAAAATCTTAAAAATAATACAGTGCCTAGTCTGCATTCCTGATTAATTAAATCAGAATCTTTGATGATGAGGTTTGGCATCAACTTTTTCTTAAGTTCCCAAGGTGATTCAAATACACAGCCAGGGAAAAGAGCCACTGTTCTAAGAATTAGTTTTTTTGATAGAGTGTATTGGTGAAACACACAGGCTTTGGAATCAAACAGATGTGTTCAGGCCCTGACTCTACCACTTACTAACTATGTGACAACCACGGAATTAACATCTCTAAGCCTCAGATTCCTCAACTATTAAATAGGGATAACAACAGTTTATAACAACAGTTGATCACAACCTTTCTTAAAAGGTTATTATGAGGATTAAATGAAGTATGCATATGAAGTATTCAGTACACTACATGGTACATAGTAAGGGCTCAATAATCCTAAACTATAGCTAATGTTGGCATTGCTGTATCATTTGATAGAGAGTAAAAATGTCTGAACTCAGATAGACCTTACTTAAATTCCATCTCCACTGCTTTCTAGCCAGATGACTTCGAGTAAAGTTACTTAAACTCCTGAGACTACAGTAACCCATCTGTAAAATATGGTGATAATAATAACTATTTCATTATTTTGTTGTGAGGATTAAATAAGATGACACACATAAAACTCTTAGCAGAGGACCAAGTGCAATATAAATAATGTCTATGTAGATCGTCCACCCATTTTTTGACTGGGTTGTTTTTTTGATATTGCATTGCAGCATTATTTCTAATAGCCAAGATATGGAAGGAACCTAAGTTTCCATTGATAGATAAATATATATATATATATAACGGAACATTACTCAGCCATGAAATCTTGCCATTTGCAACAACATGGATGGACCTAGAGTGTATTATACTAAGCAAAATAAGTCAGACAGATAAAGACAAATACCACATAATCTCACTTATATGTGTAATCTAAAAAACAAAATGAATTAACAAGCATAATTAAACAGAAACAGAGTCATAGATATAGAGAAGAAACAGGTGGTAGCAAGATTGGAGGAGACTGGGGGAGGAGAGAAATAAGTGAGGGAGATCAAGAGGTACAAACTTTCAGTTACAAAGTAAATGAGTCACAGTGTGGGGAATCTACTCAATAATTATGTAATATCTTTGTATGGTAACAGATGACAACTAGACTTACGATGACATTTTGAAATGTATAGAAATATTGAATCACTATGTTGTGTACCAGAAACTAACATAGTGTTGTAGGTTAATTATACTTCCAAAACAAACAAAGAAACAAACTCCTAGAAAAAGAAATCAGATTTGTGACCACCAGAGGTGTGGGGGGGGAATTAGGTGAAGGTAGTCAAAAGGTACAAACTTCCAGTTATAAGATAAATTAAGTACTATGGATTTAATATACAGCATGATGAAGATAATTAACACTGCTGTATAAAAGCTGTTAAGAGAGTAAATCCTAAGAGTTCTCATCACCAGGAAAAAATATTTTTTCTATTTCTTTAATGTTGTACCTATATGAGACGACATAATGATTTCATGATGTATGTAAGTCATATCACTATGCTGTACATCTTAAACTTACACAGTGCTGTATGTCAATTATATCTCGAAAAAACTAGAAAAAAAAAGAAATTGAAAAGAAAAAGAAATTATACCAGAGAGTTAGTTACAGTCAACAGACCTTTAGGGAACTATGGGGGTATTTTATAACTGGTTATTACACCCAGTTAGAGTAAAAGGCTGTGAGATGGCCCAAATTCCACGATGGGAAAGTAGTATCCATTGTACTAGGAGTTCCACTAGAATATATGGAATCATTAAGCAAAGTACCAAAAGGTGCCCTCTTCAAGAAGAGAAATCAAAGTAAGTAATTGAGTCTCCTCCAAGCAGCTGAATTACAAAATGGTAAAATGGTGCTTCTTCCTCTGGGCTAGGGGAGCACCAAGCTAGGGAACACAGGTTAGAGAGCAGGGTATGGGCTAATTTCACTCCCCCTTCACACCCTTGGCTGTGTGCCTTTTCAGTCAACAAACTGTACAACTTTTCATGGTGACTCGACATGGTATGCATGCTGCCAAAAACAGGAGAAAGAAATGCTACAAATCTCACCTCCAGGCCTAGAATGAGACTCTGGATTTTTTTATTGAGATATGATTCACATATCATAAAATTCACCCTTTTACAGTGTACAACTCATTGCTTTGTAGTATACTCACAAAGTTTTGCAACCATCACCACTATCCAATTCCAGAACATTTTCATCACCCCAAAACGAAATGCTGTACTCATTAAGCAGACACTCCACATTCTCCCCCCACCCCAGCCCCTGGCAACCACAATTCTACTTTATGTCTCTAAGGATTTGCCTATTCTGGACATTTCATATAAATGGAATCATACAATACGTGTCCTTTTGTGTCTGGCTTCTTTTCTTACCATAATGTTTTCAAGATTCATCCATGTTGTAGCATGTATCAGTTCTTCATTCCCTTTTATAACTGAATAAGAATCTATTTCACATCCACTGGAATGGCTGTAATTTAAAATATTAAAAATGGCAAGAATGTGGAAAAATCAGAACACTCATACATTGCCAGTGGGAATATAAAATGGTGCAGTCACTATGGAAAAGTTCAGCAGCTCCTCAATAAGTTAAACACAGGATTACCATGTGACCCAGCAATTTTACTCCTAGGTATATACCCAAAACAATTGAAAACAGGTATTTAAACAAAAATTTGTACAAAAATAGTCACAGCATCACTATACTAAATAGCAAAAAAGGTGGGAACAACCCCAATGTCCACCAACTGATGAACTGAATAAACAAAATGTGGTATACTTACAGTGGAGTACTATCCAGCCATAAAGGAACAAGGTACTGAAGCATGCTATAACATGGATGAGCCTTGAAAACATTATGCTACATGAAGGAAGCCAGACACGAAATTCCATTTATATGAAATGTACGTAACAGACAAATCCATAGAGAAAGAAAGTAGATTAGTGGTTGCCAGGGGTTCGGGGAAAAGGGGAAGTGGTAGTGACTGCTAATGGTTATGGGATTCTGTTTGAGGTGTTAGAAACATTCTGGAATTAAATAGTGGTGATGGTTACACAGCATTGTGAATATACTGAAAATAACTAAATTGTATACTTTAAAAGGATGGGTATTATGGTATGTGAATAAAATCAATCAGATCAATTTAATAAAAGCTATAAACTAAACTTGTGGTAATCATTTTGCAATATATACATGTATCAAGTCATTATGTTGTACATCTAAAACCAAAACAGTGTTATATGTTAATTATAACTCAATTAAAAAATAGAAAAAATCAACTGTAAAAGTAGGAAAAAATCAATGAAAAATGCAATTATAGAAGAAAATGAGAAAGTGGAAACAACCCAAATGTCCATCAGTGGATGAATGGATAAACAAAATGTGGTCTAGACATACAAAACATTATTCAGCCTTTAAAGGAAAGAAAATTCTGAAACATGCTACATGGATTAAATTTGAAAACATTACGCAAAGTGAAATAAGCCAGGCACAAAATAAAAAATATTATATGATTCTGATTATATGAAGTACATAGAATAGCCAAATTCATAGAGTCAGAAACTATAACAGTGGTTACCAGGGTCTGGGGGCAGAGGGTAATGGGGAGTTATTGTTTAATGGGTACAGAGTTTCACTTTGGGAAGATGAAAAAATGTTGGAGGTGGCTAGTGGTGATGCTTGGATAACAATGTAAAGTACTTAATGCCACTGAATTGTACACATAAAAGTGACTAAAGTGAGCTCTACCCACAGCCTGTCCCTCCCATCAGGAAACTTGCACAAGCCTCTTAAATAGCCACATCCACCAGAGGGCAGACAGCAGAAGCAAGAAGAACTACAATCCTGCAGCCTGTGGAACAAAAACCACATTCACAGAAAGATAGACAAGATGAAAAGGCAGAGGGCTATGTACCAGATGAAGGAACAAGATAAAACCCCAGGAAAACAACTAAATGAAGTGGAGATAGGCAACCTCCAGAAAAAGAATTCAGAATAACGATAGTGAAGATGATCCAGGACCTTGGAAAAAGAATGGAGGCAAAGATCGAGAAAATGCAAGAAATGTTTAACAAAGACTTAGAAGAATTAAAGAACAAAGAACAATACAATAACTGAAATGAAAACTACACTAGAAGGAATCGATAGCAGAATAACTGATGCAGAAGAACAGATAAGTAACCTGGAAGACAGAATGGAGGAATTCACTGCTGCAGAACAGAATAAAGAAAAAACAATAAAAAGAAATGAAGACAGCGTAAGAGACCTCTGGGACAACATTAAACGCAACAACATTCGCATTATAGAGGTCCCAGAAGGAGAAGAGAGAGAGAAAGAACCTGAGAAAATATTTGAAGAGGTTAGAGTAGAAAACTTCCCTAACATGGGAAAGGAAATAGCCACCTAAGCCCAGGAAGCGCAGAGAGTCCCATACAGAATAAACCCAAGGAGAAACACGCTGAGACACAAAGTAATCAAATTGGCAAAAATTAAAGACAAAGAAAAATTATTGTAAGCAGCAAGGGAATAATGACAAATAACATACAAGGGAACTCCCATAAGGTTAACAGCTGATTTCTCAGCAGAAACTCTACAAGCCAGAAGGGAGTAGCATGATATACCTAAAATGCTGAAAGGGAAGAACCCACAACCAAGATTACTCTATCCAGCAAGGATCTCATTCAGATTCAATGGAGAAATCAAAAGCTTTACAGACAAGCAAAAGCTAACAGAATTCAGCACCACCAAACCAGCTCTACAACAAATGCTAAAGGAACTTCTCTAAGTGAGACACACAAGACAAAAGGATCTACAAAAACAAACCCAAAACAATTAAGAAAACGTGAATGGATTATTTCATTTATTTATTTTTAACATCTTATTGCTTTACAATGGTGTGTTAGTTTCTGCTTTATAACAAAGTGAATCAGTTATACACATACATATGTCCCCATATCTCTTGCGTCTCCCTCCCTCCCACCCTCCCTATCCCACCCCCCTAGGTGGTCACAAAGCACTGAGCTGATCTCGCTGTGCTATGCGGCTGCTTCCCACTAGCTACCTGTTTTACGTTTCGTAGTGCATATATGTCCATATGTCCATGCCTCTCTCTCGCTTTGTCACAACTCACCCTTCCCCCCCCATATCCTCAAGTCCATTCTCTAGTATGTCTGTGTCTTTATTCCCATCTTGCCCTTAGAGAGACAAGACCCAGCCTCATCCAACACAACACAGGCACTAGTCCCCTCCACCAGGAAGCCTACACAACCCACTGAACCAACCTTAGCCACTGGGGACAGACATCGAAAACAACGGGAACTACGAAGCTGCAGCCTGCAAAAAGGAGACCCCAAACACAGTAAGAAAAGCAAAATAAGAAGACAGAAAAACACACAGCAGATGAAGGAGCAAGATAAAAACCCAACAGACCTAACAAATGAGGAGGAAATAGGCAGTCTACCTGAAAAAGAATTCAGAATAATGATAGTAAAGATGATCCAAAATCTTGGAAATAGAATAGACAAAATGCAAGAAACATTTAACAAGGACCTAGAAGAACTAAAGATGAAACAAACAACGATGAACAACACAATAAATGAAATTAAAAATACCCTGGATGGAATCAATAGCAAAATAACTGAGGCAGAAGAACGGATAAGTGACCTGGAAGATAAAATAGTGGAAATAACTACTGCAGAGCAGAATAAAGAAAACAGAATGAAAAGAACTGAGAACAGTCTCAGAGACCTCTGGGACGACATTAAACGCACCAACATTCGAATTATAGGGGTTCCAGAAGAAGAAGAGAAAAAGAAAGGGACTGAGAAAATATTTGAAGAGACTATAGTTGAAAACTTCCCTAATATGGGAAAGGAAATAGTTAATCAAGTCCAGGAAGCACAGAGAGTCCCATACAGGATAAATCCAAGGAGAAATATGCCAAGACACATATTAATCAAACTGTCAAAAATTAAATACAAAGAAAACATATTAAAAGCAGCAAGGGAAAAACAACAAATAACACACAAGGGAATCCCCATAAGGTTAACTGCTGATCTTTCAGCAGAAACTCTGCAAGCCAGAAGGGACTGGCAGGACATATTTAAAGTGATGAAGGAGAAAAACCTGCAACCAAGATTACTCTACCCAGCAAGGATCTCATTCAGGTTTGATGGCGAAATTAAAACCTTTACAGACAAGCAAAAGCTGAGAGAGTTCAGCACCACCAAACCAGCTTTACAACAACTGCTAAAGGAACTTCTCTAGGCAAGAAACACAAGAGAAGGAAAAGACCTACAATAACGAACCCAAAACAATTAAGAAAATGGGAATAGGAACATACATATCGATAATTACCTTAAATGTAAATGGACTAAATGCTCCCACCAAAAGACACAGACTGGCTGAATGGATACAAAAACAAGACCCATATATATGCTGTCTAAAAGAGACGCACTTCAGACCTAAGGACACATACAGACTGAAAGTGAGGGGATGGAAAAAGATATTCCATGCAAATGGAAATCAAAAGAAAGCTGGAGTAGCAATACTCATATCAGATAAAATAGACTTTAAAATAAAGAATGTTACAAGAGACAAGGAAGGACACTACATAATGATCAAGGGATCGATCCAAGAAGAAGATATAACAATTGTAAATATTTATGCACCCAACATAGGAGCACCTCAATACATAAGGCAAATACTAACAGCCATAAAAGGGGAAATCGACAGTAACACATTCATAGTAGGGGACTTTAACACACCACTTTCACCAATGGACAGATCATCCCGAAAGAAAATAAATAAGGAAACACAAGCTTTAAATGATACATTAAATAAGATGGACTTAATTGATATTTATAGGACATTCCATCCAAAAACAACAGAATACACATTTTTCTCAAGTGCTCATGGAACATTCTCCAGGATAGATCATATCTTGGGTCACAAATCAAGCCTTGGTAAATTTAAGAAAATTGAAATTGTATCAAGTATCTTTTCCGACCACAACACTATGAGACTAGATATCAATTACAGGAAAAGATCTGTAAAAACTACAAACACATGGAGGCTAAACAATACGCTACTTAATAACAAAGTGATCACTGAAGAAATCAAAGAATACCTAGAAACAAATGACAATGGAGACACGATGACCCAAAATCTATAGCATGCAGCAAAAGCAGTTCTAAGAGGGAAGTTTATAGCAATACAATCCTACCTTAAGAAAGAGGAAACATCTCAAATAAACAACCTAACCTTGCACCTAAAGCAATTAGAGAAAGAAGAACAAATAAACCCCAAAGTTAGCAGAAGGAAAGAAATCATAAAGATCAGATCAGAAATAAATGAAAAAGAAATGAAGGAAACTATATCAAAGATCAATAAAACTAAAAGCTGGTTCTTTGAGAAGATAAAATAGATAAACCATTAGCCAGACTCATCAAGAAAAGAAGGGAGAAGACTCAAATCAATAGAATTAGAAATGAAAAAGGAAAAGTAAGAACTGACACTGCAGAAATACAAAAGATCATGAGAGATTACTACAAGCAACTCTAAGCCAATAAAATGGACAACCTGGAAGAAATGGACAAATTCTTAGAAATGCTCAACCTGCCAAGACTGAATCAGGAAGAAATAGAAAATATGAACAGACCAATCACAAGCACTGAAATTGAAACTGTGATTAAAACTCTTCCAACAAACAAAAGCCCAGGACCAGATGGCTTCACAGGCGAATTCTATCAAACATTTAGAGAAGAGCTAACACCTATCCTTCTCAAACTCTTCCAAAATATAGCAGAGGGAGGAACACTCCCAAACTCCTTCTACGAGGCCACCATCACCTTGATACCAAAACCAGACAAGGATGTCACAAAGAAAGAAAACTACAGGCCAATATCACTGATGAACATAGATGCAAAAGTTCTCAACAAAATACTAGCAAACAGAATCCAACAGCACATTAAATGGATCATACACCATGATCAAGTGGGGTTTATTCCAGGAATGCAAGGATTCTTCAATATACGCAAATCAATCAACGTGATACACCATATTAACAAATTGAAGGAGAAGTACCATATGGTCATCTCAATAGATGCAGAGAAAGCTTTCGACAAAATTCAACACCCATTTATGATAAAAAACCTGCAGAAAGTAGGCATAGAGGGAACTTTCCTCAACATAATAAAGGCCATATATGACAAACCCACAGCCAACATCGTCCTCAATGGTGAAAAACTGAAAGCATTTCCACTAAGATCAGGAACAAGACAAGGTTGCCCACTCTCACCACTCTTATTCAACATAGTTTTGGAAGTTTTAGCCACAGCAATAAGAGAAGAAAAGGAAATAAAAGGAATCCAAATCGGAAAAGAAGAAGTAAAGCTGTCACTGTTTGCAGATGACATAATACTATACATAGAGAATCCTAAAGATGCTAGCAGAAAACTACTAGAGCTAATCAATGAATTTGGTAAAGTAGCAAGATACAAAATTAATGCACAGGGCTTCCCTGGTGGTGCAGTGGTTGAGAGTCTGCCTGCCGATGCAGGGGACACGGGTTTGTGCCCCGGTCCGGGAAGATCCCACATGCCGTGGAGCAGCTAGGCCCGTGAGCCATGGCCGCTGGGCCCGCGCCTCTGGAGCCTGTGCTCCACCATGGGAGAGGCCACAGCAGTGAGAGGCCTGCGTACCGCAAAAAAAAAAAAAAAAAAAAAAAAGTGTCATGTACCAAAATGTTCATTGCAGCTCTATTTACAATAGCCCAGAGATGGAAACAACCCAAGTGTCCATCATCGGATGAATGGATAAAGAAGATGTGGCACATATATACAATGGAATATTACTCAGCCATAAAAAGAAACGAAATTGAGCTATTTGTAATGAGGTGGATAGGCCTAGAGTCTGTCATACAGAGTGAAGTAAGTCAGAAAGAGAAAGACAAATACCGTATGCTAACACATATATATGGAATTTAAGAAAAAAATGTTATGAAGAACCTAGTGCTAAGACAGGAATAACGACACAGACCTACAAGAGAATGGACCTGAGGATACGGGGAGGGGGAAGGGCAAGCTGTGACAAAGCGAGAGAGAGGCATGGACATATATACACTACCAAACGTAAGGTAGATAACTAGCGGGAAGCAGCCGCATAGCAAAGGGAGATCAGCTCGGTGCTTTGTGACCACCTAGCGGGGTGGGATAGGGAGGGTGGGAGGGAGAGAGACGCAAGAGGGAAGAGATATGGGAACATATGTATATGTATAACTGATTCACTTTGTTATAAAGCAGAAACTAACACACCATTGTAAAGCAATTATACTCCAATAAAGATGTAAAATAAATAAATAAAATATATATATAAAGAGCTCATGCAGCTCAATATTAAAGAAACAAACAACCCAATCCAAAAATGGGCAGAAGACCTAAATAGACATTTCTCCAAAGAAGATGTACAGATGGCCAAGAAGCACATGAAAAGCTGCTCAACATCACTAATTATTAGAGAAATGCAAAGCAAAACTATAATGAGGTACCACCTCACACCCGTTAGAATGGGCATCATCAGAAAATCTAGAAACAACAAATGCTGGAGAGGGTGTGGAGAAAAGGGAACCCTCTCGCACTGTTGGTGGGAATGTAAAGTGGTACAGACACTATGGAGAACAGTATGGAGGTTCCTTTAAAAACTAAAAATAGAATTACCATATGTCCCAGCAATCCCACTACTGGGCATATACCCAGAGAAAACCATAATTCAAAAAGACACATGCACCCCAATGTTCATTGCAGCACTGTTTACAATAGCCAGGTCATGGAAGCAACCTAAATGCCCATCAACAGACGGATAAAGAAGATGTGGTACATATATACAATGGAATATTACTCAGCCATAAAAAGGAATGAAACTGAGTCATTTGTTGAGACGTGGATGGATCTAGAGACTGTCATACAGAGTGAAGTAAGTCAGGAAAAGAAAAACAAATATCATATATTAACACATATATGTGGAACCTAGAAAAATGGTACAGATGAACCAGTTTGCAGGGCAGAAATTGAGGCACAGATGTGGAGAACAAACGTATGGACACCAAGGTGGGAAAGTGGCGGGGTGGTGGTGGTGGTGGTGTGATGAATTGGGTGATTGGGATTGACATGTATACACCGATGTGTATACAATTGATGACTAATAAAAACCTGTTGTATAAAAATATAAATAAAATAAAATTTAAAAATTAAAAAAAGTGACTAAAGTGATAAATTTTATGTTATATATATTTTACTACAATAAAAAAAAGAAAATGGGCAAAATATTTGAACAGACCTTTCACAAAGGAAGATATACAAATGGCCAATAGCACACGAAAAGATGGCTCAACATCATTAGTCACTAGGGAAATGTAAATAAAAACTGCAATGAGGTATCAGTTCACACTCACCAGAATGGTTAATATTAAAAAAACTGACACTACCAAATGCTACTAAGGATGTTGGTAGGAGAGTAAAATGGTACAAAGATATGGCAGTTTCACATAAAACAAAACATACCCCCTATGTTCAGCCATAAAAAACCATGAAATCTTGCCATTTATGACAACATGCATGGACCTTGAGGGCATTATGCTAATTGAAATAAGTCAGACAAAGAAAGACAAATACTACGTGATCTTGTTTATATACAGAATGTTAAAAAAAAAAACCTCAAAGACACAGAGAACAGACTGGTGGTTGCCAGAGGCAGAGAGGGAGGGGGTGGGGAGTGGGCAAAGTGGGTGAGGGGAGTCAAAAAGTACAAACTTCTAGTTACAAAATAGTTAAGTCATGGGAATCACGAGAATGTAATGTACAGCATGGTGACTATAGTTAGCAATACTGTATCACATATTTAAAAGTTACTAAGAGACTAAATATTTAAAGTTCTCATCACAAGAAAAAGAATTCTGTAACTTTGTATGGTGATGGATGTTAACTAAACTTATTGTGGTGATCATTTAACAATATATACAAATATCAAATATTTGTACACCTGAAACTAATATAACATTGTATGTCAATTATACCTCAATTAAAAAAATCAATAATTATCAAAATAGAAAGCAAACAATTAAACAACAGAGTAAATCAATAAAAGGAAATGATAGTTATCTGAAAAGAACAATAGAATGAACAAATTTTTAGCAAGTATGATTTCAAAAATAAAGCCATCATAAATTAACATAAAAAATGAAAGGGAACCAAACTACAGAAACAAGAGATTAAAAAATTATCCAAAAAGTACTATGTATAATTTTTATAGCAATAATTTAAAAAACCTAAGTGAAATGGATAATTCCCAAGAAAATAAACAACCAAAATTGGCCTAAGAAATAGAAAACTTAAATAGACCAATTAATCATAGAAGAATGTGAAATGATAATACTCTACCTCAAAAGTCACCAGCCCCAGAAAGTTTTGTGGGAGAGTTTGACCACACCATCTAGGAACAGATTAATCAAGCTTTACACAAAAATTTCCAAAGCAAAGTAAAAGAAGGGAAATGACACCATACAACTATAGGCTAGTATAATCTTGATACCAAAACTGACAAGTAAAGGGAAAGAAATTATAGGCCCATCTCACTTATGAACGTAGATATAAAAATGCATAACCTTAATACCATAATCAAGCACAGGAAAACTACAGGCCATTATTTTTCAAGGGGATGCTGATGGCATTTTTGGCGGAACAATTCTTCATTTAGTATCCCTGATCCCTATCTACTAAATGCCAGCAGGACTTCCCACCACACACACACCAATAAACTGTGACAACCAAAAGCACCTCCAGGCATTTCCAAATGTCCCCTAGAGGGATGGTTAGCCCCAGGCTGAGGATCAGTACTATAGGCAATCTCACTTATGAACACAGAGATACAAAACTGCTAAATAAAAGATTAGTCCCTCAAATCCCAGAGTACATTAAAAAAGAAAAAAAAAACACATCATTCCCTGACCTGATAGGTTAATATTAGGAATGCAGGGAAGTTTAACACTTACAGATCTGTCGGTGTGGAACAGGACACCAACTCCTTACTTGGAAAATTGGCAATTACAGGGAAAGAGTTAAGCGTTTATCCTGTCTTTCGTATAGGAACTGTATTTTAGACTTACCAAGTAGCCCTAGTAGAGGAGAGATAGTTCTTCTTACAGAGGTATGCTAGCTAATAAATTCAGAAAGAATAATAGAATTAGAAACTTATTATTTTGAAATCCTTAATGAACTAATTGACTCACATAATAGTTATCAAATGGATGGTAAAGCCACTAGGTGAAAGGATGATGGAGAACTTTACAATGACAGGATCAGACTAACACCACTTCAATCCAGTTTTAGTATCATTAATAGTGAGACAAGCAAACATTATGTAAAAGAAAGTACATAGTATCAACCACTAAACAGTCTTAACAAATAATAAGAACCTGAATCTAATCAAGCACTTAGATCCACCTTCCAGTCTACAGGAAATACAAGCAATACAGAAACAGATAAAACAGCACCTCAAGGAAGTAATCAGCCAAATCCAGAAAGTGGGAGAGTCTACAGAACAAATAGCAGGTTTCTTCAACAAACCAATGCCATGAAAATAAAAGGGAGGTGGTGTTGTTCTGTATTAGCTTTTTAAAAACTTAAAAGAAATCTAAGAGATATAACCTAATATAATGAGTTGTTGGTTGGGCCCTGATTGAAAGAAACCTCAACGGTAAAAATATTTTTTAGGACTTCCTTGGTGGTGCACTGGTTAGGAATCTGCCTGCCAATGCAGGGGGCACGGGTTCGAGCCCTGGTCCCGGAAGATCCCACATGCTGCGGAGCAACTAAGCCCGTGCGCCACAACTACTGAGCCCACGTGCCACAATTACTGAAGCCCACGCGCCTAGAGCCCATGCTCCACAACAAGAAAAGCCATTGCAACAAGAGAAGCCCCCACAGTGCAACAAAGAGTAGCCTCGGCTCTTCCCAACTACAGAAAGCCCATGCGGCAACGAACACCCAACACAGCAAGCAATAAAATAAATAAATTTTTTTTAAAAGTCTAAAAAATAAAACCATTTTTTAGACAATTGGAAAAATTGGAAGATACGCCGGGTATTAGTATTATAATGGCATTATGATTATATGAGAAGACGTCATTTTTGCTACAATTTTTGGTGAGGCATACTGAAATATTTAGGAGTGAAATCATATGATGCTCATGATTAGCCTAAAACATCCCAGCACAAAAGAGGGGAGGGGAATAGCTGAAACAAGTATGGCAAAATGTTGATGGCTATTAAAGCTCAGTTATGGGGGTTTACTGTACTCTCTACTGTCATTTATGTTTGGAAATTATCATAATAGAAAGTTTTTAAAAAGCTATCAATGCATGGGCTTCCCTGGTGGCGCAGTGGTTGAGAGTCCGCCTGCCGATGCAGGGGACACAGGTTCGTGCCCCGGTCCAGGAAGATCCCACATGCCGCGGAGCGGCTAGGCCCATGAGCCATGGCCACTGAGCCTGCACGTCCGGAGCTCCGCAACGGGAGAGGCCACAACAGTGAGTGGCCCGCATACCGCAAAAAAAAAAAAAAAAAGGTATCAATGCAATTCAATGCATTAACAAGTTAAAGGGGAAAAACCTATATGTCCAACTTATAGGTGAAAAAGCAATTGATAAAATGTCATAGCCATTCTTGCTTTTAAAAAGCCTCAAAAGAGTAGGAATTAAAGAAAACTTACTTAACTTAATAAAGGGCAACTGCCAGAACCCACACTAAGAAGCATACTTGATGAAATTTTCGAAGCATTCCCATTAAAGGGAGGGATAAGTTAAGGATGTCTGATATCATTGTTACTATTCAGCCTTATACTGGAAGTCCTAGACAATGCATTCAGATAAGAAAAATACACGTGGTATACAGATTGAAGCCAGAGAGAAAACTATCAATATTTGCACATAATCTGTTTGCCAACCTAGAAAATCCAACAGACTCAATGAACAAACTATTAGAAAGAAGGAGAATTCAGTAAAGTTGTTGGGCACAATTTCAAACAAAAAACAAGTTATCTTATATACCCTTGATTACAAAATGAAAGAAAAAATCCTATTAATAGTAGCAACAAAAGCTATAAAGTATCTAGAAATAGCCCAAACAAGATATGTTCAACACATGTATGGAGAAAATGACACGTTATTAAAGGACTTAAAAATCTGAATAAATGGAGAGTCATACCACATATATTCATATAAAGGAAGAGTCATTAATGTAAAGGTGCCAATTCTCCCCAGTTAAATCCGGAAACTCAATGCGGGGCCAACAAAAATGCCAATAAGATTCTATTTGGGTATGATAATTTGATTCTAAAATCCATATTATAAAGTAAATATGCAAGAATAACACAAAATTGAAGAAAAAAGATGACTTTCCATGTCAGATATCAAACGTTATAAAACTATAGAAATTTAAAGTGTGGTATGAATGCAAGTATAAATAAATGGATCAGTAGAACCAAATAAAGAATTCTGAAACAAACCTAAATATGCATAAGAATCTAGTATTGATTAAAGGTAGCATTTAGAAGTGAGTAGAGAAAGGAAAGAGGGAGGCATGTAGAAGGATATACATTGCAGCACATTTTATATTAGCAAAAAACTTGGAAATAATCATGACAATGGGGAAATGGCTAAATGAATTATAGCATATCTGTTCTGTAGAATACGCCGAAACAGTGAAAAAGAACAAGTTACATTTACATGTACTAACATGAAAAGTTCTCAGACATTATGTTGGGTGAAAAGTAGCAAGTAGCAGAACAATACATATAAGCATGATAAAATATATATATATATTTAACATCTTTACTGGAGTATAAATAATTTACATTTTAAATAACACTAAATAATACTATATATATAAATTGTGTGTGTGTGTGTGTGTGAGAGAGAGAGCAAGAGAGGGAAAGAGAGTGAGAGAAAAGATCTGGAAGAAGCTAAGTCCAACAGTGAGTAGGGAGGGAGAGAATCAGGGAGGAAATCAATGACTAAAGAAGGTTTAAGCCTTCCCTGTAACATTCTAATCCTCTGAAAGAAAAATGTATTCGTGTGTCAATTGTGTAATTAAGTCAATAAATAAGAAATTTAAAAGCTGCATAATGATATGAATAAATTATATATGGTTAAGGACTTATTTATTCATATAAATGCATGGAAAGGCGATTGTAAGGATACTCACCAAACTGTTGACAATTAGTTTATTCTTTGTTTTGCTTTTTTTGGGGGGTGAGGGTGGAAGTAACAACTATAGAGGGAGCAGAAAAGGCAAGTTTCAAGATTTACTATCTCTACACCTGTGTACTGTTTCAATCTTTTACCATGAAAATATATATTATTGAGTAATTAAAAAATAAAGACATGGAAAAAGTCAAAGGCACACTGTTAAGTGGAAAAAGCTAGTTGCTATATCTTATATATAATTCTATATATAGAATAATGTATACATCTATTGTATTATATGTGGGTACATATGTATTCTAATGCATAGAAAGAAAAATACAAATTGGACTTTCACAATTTATATACTTGTGTTGATTATTTTGTTCTAATGAGCATATAGTTGTGCATTCCTTAAGAAATACTATGATAATCATATTGCAATATATAAACATAACAAACCATTATGTTTGCAATATATAAACATATCAAATCATTATGTTGTTATGTACATCTTAAACTGTACAATGTTATATATCAATTATATCTTAATGAATCTGAGGTGGGAGGAAGAAACATAGAAATACAGATAAATCTAGGACATCCCTGCTGGTGCAGTGGTTAAGAATCTGCCTGCCAATGCATGGGACATGGGTTAAAGCCCTGGTCCGGGAAGATCCCACATGCCGTGGAGCAACTAAGCCTGTTCGCCACAACTAATGAGCCTGCGTGCCACAACTACTGAAGCCCACATGCCTAGATCCCGTGCTCTGCAACGAGAAGCCACTGCAATGAGAAGCCCACGCACTGCAACAGAGTAGCCCCCGCTCGCCGCAACTAGAGAAAGCCTGTGTACAGCAAATAAAACCCAACACAGCCAAAAATAAATAAATAAATTTATTTTTTAAAAAAGAAACAAAATACCTTGCACCTCAAGCAATTAGAGAAAGAAGAACAAAAAACCCCAAAGTTAGCAGAAGGAAAGAAATCATAAAAATCAGATCAGAAATAAATGAAAAAGAAATGAAGGAAACAATAGCAAAGATCAATAAAACTAAAAGCTGGTTCTTTGAGAAGATAAACAAAATAGATAAACCATTAGCCAGACTCATCAAGAAAAAAAGGGAGAAGACTCAAATCAATAGAATTAGAAATGAAAAAGGAGAAGTAACAAGTGACCCTGCAGAAATACAAAGGATCATGAGAGATTACTACAAGCAACTCTATGCCAATAAAATGGACAATCTGGAAGAAATGGACAAATTCTTAGAAATGCACAACCTGCCAAGACTGAATCAGGAAGAAATAGAAAATATGAACAGACCAATCACAAGCACTGAAATTGAAACTGTGATTAAAACTCTTCCAACAAACAAAAGCCCAGGACCAGATGGCTTCACAGGCGAATTCTATCAAACATTCAGAGAAGAGCTAACACCTATCCTTCTCAAACTCTTCCAAAATATAGCAGAGGGAGGAACACTCCCAAACTCCTTCTACGAGGCCACCATCACCTTGATACCAAAACCAGACAAGGATGTCACAAAGAAAGAAAACTACAGGCCAATATCACTGATGAACATAGATGCAAAAATCCTCACCAAAATACTAGCAAACCGAATCCAACAGCACATTAAAAGGATCATACACCATGATCAAGCAGGGTTTATTCCAGGAATGCAAGGATTCTTCAATATATGCAAATCTATCAATGTGATAAACCATATTGACAAATTGAAGGAGAAAAACCATATGATCATCTCAATAGATGCAGAGAAAGCTTTTGACAAAATTCAACACCCATTTATGATAAAAAACCCTGCAGAAAGTAGGCATAGAGGGAACTTTCCTCAACACAATAAAGGCCATATATGACAAGCCCACAGCCAACATCGTCCTCAATGGTGAAAAACTGAAAGCATTTCCACTAAGATCAGGAACAAGACAAGGTTGCCCACTCTCACCACTCTTATTCAACATAGTTTTGGAAGTTTTAGCCACAGCAATCAGAGAAGAAAAGGAAATAAAAGGAATCCAAGTTGGAAAAGAAGAAGTAAAGCTGTCACTGTTTGCAGATGACATGATACTATACATAGAGAATCCTAAAGATGCTACCAGAAAACTACTAGAGCTAATCAATGAATTTGGTAAAGTAGCAGGATACAAAATTAATGCACAGAAATCTCTGGCATTCCTATACACTAATGGTGAAAAATCTGAAAGAGAAATTAAGGAAACACTCCCATTTTACGATTGCAACAAAAAGAATAAAATACCTAGGAATAAACCTACCTAAGGAGGTGAAAGACCTGTACTCAGAAAACTATAAGACACTGATGTAAGAAATCAAAGATGATACAAATAGATGGAGAGATATACCATGTTCTTGGATTGGAAGAATCAACATGGTGAAAATGACTCTACTACCCAAAGCAATCTATAGATTCAATGCAATCCCTATCAAACTACCACTGGCATTTTTCACAGAACTAGAACAAAAAATTTCACAATTTGTATGGAAACACAAAAGACCCCGAATAGCCAAAGCAATCTTGAGAACGAAAAACGGAGCTGGAGGAATCAGGCTCCCTGACTTCAGACTATACTACAAAAGCTACAGTAATCAAGACAGTATGGTACTGGCACAAAAACAGAAAGATAGATCAATGTAATAGGATAGAAAGCCCAGAGATAAACCCACACACATATGGACACCTTATCTTTGATAAAGGAGGCAGGAATGTACAGTGGAGAAAGGACAGCTTCTTCAATAAGTGGTGCTGGGAAAACTGGACAGGTACATGTAAAAGTATGAGATTAGATCACTCCCTAACACCATACACAAAAATAAGCTCAAAATGGATTAAAGGCCTAAATGTAAGGCCAGAAACTATCAAACTCTTAGACGAAAACATAGGCAGAACACTCTATGACATAAATCACAGCAAGATCCTTTTTGACCCACCTCCTAGAGTAATGGAAATAAAAACAAAAATAAACCAATGGGACCTAATGAAACTTCAAAGCAAAGGAAACCATAAGAAGACCAAAAGACAACCCTCAGAATGGGAGAAAATATTTGCAAATGAAGCAATTGACAAAGGATTAATTTCCAAAATTTATAAGCAGCTCATGCAGCTCAATAACAAAAAAACACACAACCCAATCCAAAAATGGGCAGAAGACCTAAATAGACATTTCTCCAAAGAAGATATACAGATTGCCAACAAACACATGAAAGAATGCTCAACATCATTAATCATTAGAGAAATGCAAATCAAAAGTACAATGAGGTATCATCTCACACCAGTCAGAATGGCCATCATCAAAAACTCTAGAAACAATAAATGCTGGAGAGGGTGTGGAGAAAAGGGAACACTCTTGCACTGTTGGTGGGAATGTGAATTGGTACAGCCACTATGGAGAACAGTATGGAGTTTCCTTAAAAAACTACAAATAGAACTACCATATGACCCAGCAATCCCACTACTGGGCATATACCCTGAGAAAACCAAAATTCAAGAGTCATGTACCAAAATGTTCACTGCAGCTCTATTTACAATAGCCCGGAGATGGAAACAACCTACGTGCCCATCATCGGATGAATGGATAAAGAAGATGTGGCACATATATACAATGGAATATTACTCAGCCATAAAAAGAAACGAAATTGAGCTATTTGTAATGAGGTGGATAGATCTAGAGTCTGTCATACAGAGTGAAGTAAGTCAGAAAGAGAAAGACAAATACCATATGCTAACACATATATATGGAATTTAAGGGAAAAAAATGTCATGAATAACCTAGGGGTAAGACAGGAATAAAGACACAGACCTACTGGAGAACAGACTTGAGGATATGGGGAGGGGGAAGGGTGAGCTGTGACAAAGCGAGAGAGAGGCATGGACATATACACACTACCAAACGTAAGGTAGATAGCTAGTGGGAAGCAGCCACATGGCACAGGGATATCAGCTCGGTGCTTTGTGACCGCCTGGAGGGGTGGGATAGGGAGGGTGGGAGGGAGGGAAACGCAAGAGGGAAGACATATGGGAACATATGTATATGTGTAACTGATTCACTTTGTTATAAAGCAGAAACTAACACACCATTGAAAAGCAATTATACCTCAATAAAGATGTTAAAAAAAAAAGAAACCAATACAGATAAATCATGTCATTCACCTAATCAAAACCCTTTAGTAGGAGTATTCCCAATGCTCCTAGGATAAAGCCCAAAATAACTAAGGGGCCCTGCCATCCAGTCTCAGCTCCCAATGCTCTCCCCCTTGCTTAATGTGCTCTAGCCACAGGAGACACCTTTCAGTACTTCAAGTCCCTTGCACGTGTTCTAGCTTCAGGTCTCTGCACATGATGTTTGTTTCCTCTATGTGGAACACTTCCTCCATTCATCCCTCCTCTATCTCCTTCTACCCCAGCTGATCCTTCAGTTCTCATCACTTCTTTAGGAGAGTCTTCCCTGACATTGCAGACAGAGTCAGGTCCTCCTGTTATAAGTACTTATAGAACGCTTATTTTTCCTTCATAGCTCTTATCTCAATTTGCAGTTTTCTACTTATAGGTGGGATTATTAATGTCTGTTATCACTCCTACTAGACTGTAAGCTCCATGATAGCAGGACTCTTGTCTCTCTTGTTATAACCTGACATTTAGTAAGAGCGCAGTAAATATCTGTGAAATAAATGACTGCTCCCTGTTAATCAGGGTGGACCTTATCGGCCCTAGCTCCATTTTCCTCTCCATTCCAACCCACGTCATCAGATAAGTAACCTCAAAGGCTATGGATGACTCATCCAACACTCTAGCTTCATTGTCCCTTGACCTCCTCTACTTCTGCAACCTCTGACTACATGCCACTTCACGTGCCATTTCTAGCTATTAGTGCCCTAGACCACCCGATAAACATGGAGCTGCTCCACTTCAGAATTTCTGAACTCCACTAACCCAATCTCTGGCTACAACCTCTTACCCTTATTACTTCTTGGTTCTCAGAATACCCACTCCTCATTCTCATCAAGATCTCCCATCCTTCGACTTCTCCCATTCTTCAGCTCATTACCACTTTATTGCTTAACTCCCTATCCAGTCTAGTGGCCATGGTACATCACTTCAGACACTCTTGCTAGCAGCCTCACTGCTCTAATCCATTTTAATCTGCCATTTACTGAGCTACTATGAGTTACTATGGACCACTCTATATGCATTACTTCTGGAACTTCTCACAACACCTATATGAGGTAGAGACCACCATTACCCCCTTTTACAGATAAGGAAAAGGATTCTTAAAGAGGTGAAGTAACTTGTGCGAGGTCACACAGAAAGTGATGGAGCAGGGTGCAGCTGGGATCTGAAAGAGATCTGTCTGACACCAAGGTCTGTGCTCCGAACCAGCAGGTTACTCTGTAGCTCAGAGGGAATGATAACTCTGACTACAACACGGAAAATGAACGGGAGGGAAGCAGGCCAAGTGTGAAGGCTTGGCGACCAAGGCAGCAATCCAGGGGAGAGTTGATGGTGGACTAAGCCTTATCTCTCAGAACATCTCAAAAGATCCAAACTAAAAGCCCACTTACTTCAGGCGTGTGACTTTACAGGATGGATCTGGT
The DNA here is from genome assembly GCF_964374135.1 of Grampus griseus. NCBI lineage: Eukaryota > Metazoa > Chordata > Mammalia > Artiodactyla > Delphinidae > Grampus > Grampus griseus. Next base: position 93,177,373 of record NC_138999.1, on the reverse strand, counting down.
GGGCTTTGGCTGAGGATGGCACAACTAGGTGTGCCTAGAAGAGACCAAAAAGAAAACCAGCAGTTTAATACATTCTTTCAGGATACAATTTCTACTTTAACTTATCTACTTACTTATTTATGTTTATACTTAAGGTATGATGACATTCATTAAATGCTTCCGTTTGCTGGGAATTTATTATAGTCTTATTTACACTTCCAACCACGCTGTGAGCTACTCTCCCATTTTACAAATGAGGAAAGTGAGGCGCAGAAAGATGAGGGAAATTGCTTCACATCCCACAGTTAGTTAATGATAAAGACGGAATCAGAACCCCAATCCGCTTCTTTCCTAGTCACTTACCCAGCCAACGGCCAACCTTAAAGCCGCACTCCCCACACTACACCCGGGCCATGGAGACGCTTGCGGGTGCGGGGATCCGAGGACGCGCTGCGCTCCGACCTGAGGACCTGAGCAAGAGCAGGGAACTGACCAGCACGTCTGAGGCCGGTGCCCAGACCTGGGCTGAGCAGCCGGCCGGCTCACGGGACCCGGTTGCGAGGCCTGGCGCCCCGGCTGGATGGGGAAGGCCATGGGCCCCGGAGCGGCCGTACCCTGGGGAGCGACCCCGTTTCTTACACCCACTCTGAGGGCCCCACCTCCCAAAGGCACGGTGACACGGCCTGGAAGCCACCAAGCCCAGGACGGGCCCGCAGAGAAAGGAGGCAACAGCTCGGTCACCTGTTCCGTTCCCCCGTCGCAGAATCACAAGACCCAGTGGCGAATACCTAAGTCACCTATTTGGGTTTTCTGCCCGACTTCAGCCACAGTCTGGGGTCTACGAATGGCCGTCCTTGGGCCCAGGAACCACCATGTGCTTTTGTTTGGTTTTTTGGTTTTGTTTTTTCTTTTTGAGGAGATGACCGATACTTTTCCTTAGAATTTCAAACGGGTCACGTCCACCCTCCACCCGCCCTTCAAAAAATTAAAAAGTTAAGAATGCTGACTCGGAGCTGTCAGCCAGAGACGCTCTGATATCTTTACCTCAATCCCGCAAGCTCGCGGTGTCAGTCCCCACCCCCGGCGTCCCTCAGCATTCCTTTCCGTTCTCTCCTCCCCCACCCCCACGCACGCCTACACGCACGCACCCCACACGCACGGCCCCCCACACGCACGCACCTCCCAACAGACGCGCCGCACGCACGCGCCAAGGTTCTCCACACACACACCCATAAATTGCTGCAACCAGGCGCGTTCTCCCGCGCCTCTCCGCGCAGACGCGTGTTCCCCAAGTCCCGCGCCTCGACCCCCACTCCACACGCGCATCCTCTAGAGCCTCTCCCATCTCCCCTTTCCAGGGCGGGCTTTCCTCAGGGGCTGGCGGCCCGGCCCTCCCCGCCCCCCAGCTTCGCGGGCAGCGAGGTCCCTCCCCGGCGCGCTGAGCTCACCCCGAACGAGCCTGCGGCAGGCCAGTCCAACTGGGCCGCCGCTTCCCTCCTCGCATCCCAGGAGACACCGGGCGGGGTGTGGCACCTCCCACGCTCGGCCACCGGGGCCTTCGGACTACTGGGAAGCCAGCCACTCAGCCGGAGGGAACTCCCTCGACTTCCTGTCCCTCCCAACGGAGTGGGCGCTGGGGGGCAGGGTGGTGCGGCGGGAGGCGTTTCTCGTTCTCGCTGAGAAAAGCGCTCACCTGGTTCCCAAAGCCAGTTTGCCCTTCCTCTCCTTCCTGCCAGAGGGAAGGGAGAGCCAAGGTCTTGGGGCGGAGAAGGGGAAATGACTCAGAGAGGAGGCGTCTCAGAGGGAGGGGCCGGCCTGGAAAGGGGGGGGGCATTGGGGAGCGGGAGGGAAAGGGGAGGAAAAAAGAGGATGGGAAAACCGCGGTGGGAGAGGTTTCGAGGGTGTCTAGCGCAGTCCTGGGAATCCTGCCTGGTCAACCCCGAATCCAGGAGCCACTAGGCTGGATCTTTTCCTAGGTTTTGGGCCCTGACTTCTTTACCCCGTGCCAAAGGCAGCCAGAGCCAAGACCCTTGCTAGCAACTACCGGGCAGCACGGAATCTTCTGGGCTGGGCAAGGGCACAGGAATTAACTCTTCGCGTCCTTTGGAGTCAATACTAGTAGTCTTTACCTCATAGTGTTGCTGGGAGAATTAAATTAGTTACTACATCTCAAGTGATTAGAATAGTGTCAGGGACACTGTAAGCAGTCAATCAGTGATAGCTCCTATTATTACGAAGGTGATCATTTGTTGGTGGTCTGTGTCACCTCTAGATTGTGAGTCTCATGAGGACAGAGACTACGTATTTTCTTTATCACCGAACTACAGCACCTGACACAAAGCAGCTATCAATAAATTATTTGTTGAGTTAATGAATAAATGGGTGATTGAATGATAACTTGGACTAGTGGCTATGCCAAGACCTTCTCTGCCACGTAAGGGGTGCGTTTGTGGAAGTTTGAGGAAGAAGGGCTATGATTGGGAAAGGTGGCACATAGGACTCCTGTGGATTGCTATATCAAGTGACCTGCTCTGCCCTTGGAAAATGGAATGTCTGGCAGTTTCCTACATGGACGACTGTCAGACAGCTGACCCGAAATTTGAAACTGAGCTGTGGCTAGCTACATCAGTATTTGCATCTTGTACAGTTAGTAAGTAAAGAAGGAAGGGGGAGAGGGCTGAAGCGGAAAACTCAAAAATAATGGTGGCAAATGTTAAGTGAGGGAGATTGGTGGGGGGGAGCTCTGAATGAATCGAAGTGTGTATGGAGGAGTATAGTGACCCCAAAAGGAAATCTGATAGCGGTCCTAAAGTGACAGTAATGTTATCCACCTTTCTGTTCTAGTCATAGGGTTCCTGATGATCTGCCCTCATGTCCCAGCATTCTTGGGGTAGGTATGCAGATTAGGCTCCTATCAGTACATTCACTAAACTTGCATTTATGGAAATTAATACTGTTAGAGCGAGAAGGGACCTTAGAGATTACTCATACATTTCAATTCAGAGTTGAAAAACTAAGAGCCAGAAATGGATAGCAAAGGACTTGGGCTTTGGGATTCTCTGGCCTTGGTACTGAATCTTTCAGGGCCTGAATTTGTTGTGTGTCCCATTATTCCTTTAATTCCTGCCCCACCCTATCCCAAGCCCCAAAGAGACTGAATAAAAGGACATAAATAGAAGGTCAGCAGAAAGGAGGGAGAAAGGAAGTTCCTCACCAGACCCTTACTTTACTTCCTTTTTTCCCCCTCCAGGGAAGGTACCTGGGCCTTCAGCTAACTGCTGTAGAACAACAGCTCCACCACGGTACCCTGGAAGTTGCGTTATCCACATAAACCCCACAGGCAAAGGCTTGAACCACAGCTAATCTGAGTCTTGGCAAAATGCCTGTGACCCTCCCAGAGAACAAGAAGATAGGAGGCTTGCAAGAAGTTGCTTCACGGCCATCTTCCACTCACCTCTGTATCTCGCCTCTCCCCTGGGAAACTGTCAAGAGACAGTTTTGCATCGCCTCCCACCTGCTGAGATCTGATGAGATAAGAGTCTTCCTGACTCATCCCACTCAGAAGAGAGCTACAGACTATAAAGTCATTTAGTTGCAGTCTAGAATTGGCTTCGGAGCAACTGGATATCCCATAACTACCATTGCAGTCCTCTGGCCCCTTTTGTTTCAGTGTAATTCTTTTTTTTTTTTTCCGGTACGCAGGCCTCTCACTGCTGCAGCCTCTTCCGTCGCGGAGCACCGGGTCTGGACGCGCAGGCCCAGCATCCATGGCTTACGGGCCCAGCGGCCATGGCTCACGGGCCCAGCTGCTCCGCAGCATGTGGGATCCTCCCGGACCGGGGCACGAACCCGTGTCCCCTGCATCGGCAGGCAGACTCTCAACCACTGTGCCACCAGGGAAGCCCCAGTGTAATTCTTTTTGGTGCTTGGGATACGAACCACTAGGAGCAGGAAACTTTGACTACTTTTCCTTTCACTAATAAAATAAAAAACTGTTTGACTCTGAACGTCATTCATTGTATCTTTACCTGCTAAATGAGTTAGGCCTTGGACTTGCCTTGCCTTGTGTACTTGCTGCTTGCTGTGAATTTCACATTTCTGGTATATCACAGCACCCTCCCTTATCATTGAGGGAGTTGAGCTGAACAAAAAGATATGTACATCATAATGGCCTTTTCCTGCCACTGTACATCGGGAGAATCAGCTCAAATTCCATGTTTCTGGGACTTCCAATCTGGTGGGAGGAGTAGCAGATCCTCTTTGCCGTCTATGCACAAGTAGAGTGGGCATTTACATTCTGTTATTTGAAAGACCCCTCTTGGCCCAGAATATGTTCCCAACAGGCTTACCAGAACATTGTTGGCTGACCCTTTCCAAACCTGAAAATCTGAAGCTTGCCCCACCCCAGTCACCCCTAGGTTAGACAACAAAAGCATTGCCTCTGGAAGGTCCTTGTTAACATTTTCTTGTTTTCTGAGAAGGAAGGAAGAGGTAGAGTGAGGAGTTGATAGAGATGTGAATTTTTTTTTTTTTGGCTGTGTTGGGTCTTCGTTGCTGCGCGTGGGCTTCTCATTGCGGTGGCTTCTCTTGTTGTGGAGCACGGGCTCTAGAGTGCAGGCTTGGTAGTTGTGGCGCACGGGCTTAGTTGCTCCACGGCACGTGGGATCTTCCCAGACCAGTGATCGAACCCGTGTCCCCTGCATTGGCAGGTGGATTCTTAACCACTGCACCACCATGGAAGCCCGAGATGTGAATTTTGCCCATGCCCTTCCATTTACACATTACTGATGGCTAATATATTAATTCTTCTAATTGTTCCCTTTGAAAGAGACTGGCCATAAAGAACAATAGCCTGTTAACCAAGAGGGAGTTGTGGGAATGCTGGACCAGAGATACATGCCTGAGAGGAATTATATGAGTGGTGGTGTGGAGTTCACCTAAGACAAACCTCACAATATATGAGGTGGCCCATTTGTCATTCTGCTTATCAGGTTCTTATTCTATTCAACCAGCACTTACCAAGTATCTCCTATGTACAAGGCTGGTAAGAGCTTCCACTCTCACCCCTGCGTCTCCAATAACAGCTTTGTTTTTCAGCTACTACTAGTAACTCTAATTCAGAGATTGAAAATTATTGGGGTAGAATTATTGAGTTGCATACCCCACCAGATTATAAAGTCAGGAATACTTTTTAATATGCCCCCGCAGATATGAGTAGAGTCCTTGGAACATAAATAAACGCCGCGTGAATGACCAGGCCAGACCTATCACAACTGTAACTTGCATGTTATGCCCGACAGTTACAGGAAGATCACCTTGGTCCTAACCCTGACCCCTAGAAATTCACAGTGAGGGAGAGTCATTCTCATTAGCTATCATGCTATATACATTTCCAGTATCCATGTAACAACCTATCTGGCCTCCATTACTCCTCATCTTTGTAACACACCACCTCGCCCCTACCTACAGGCTCAGCTTCACTGAGACCCTAGGACCAACGCTATTTCTAGGAAGGGGAATATAAAGAGCTCCATGTCTGCTCTGGCCTGGCACATTAAGATGGAGCCAGCCTTTCCAAACATCACATCCCCCAAAATGTATAAACTCTTAGCTGTGGGTAATAGCCCCATATTCAGCTTCTGCATGGGCTGCTGTTCTCCAGATGGCCCACTAACCCCTGAAATTCCAAATTTTTGTCTTTTATATTTTAACCCTCTTGCCTTTGGGCTATAGTTCCTAGTCGCTTTGCTAGCTGCCACCCTTGACTGGCCTGCTTCGCTTCACATTGCATGCCCCCTTTAGTAACTCTGATTAAAGTATGTCCAAGCCCAGCTCGGGGGTGGGGTGGGGGTGGGGGTGGATCTCCTAACCCTCCCAGGCTCCTCCTACAGGCCAGATGTTTAACAGCAAGTCAGCTTACATCTGGCCCTATCCTGACTTTAACCACTAGGTTCCAGCACTGGGATTTTCTTTGTTCTTCCTTAATTCCCACCTTCTGGCCCAATCACTGAAACTGAATGTGCCGTGTTTCCTTGGGCCTTATACTTTCATTCTTTAGTCTTCCTGACTGTATCTTCCTCCTGAAACCAAAGTCTTCATGATTGGATCTCGATTTCCAGATGCTCCGGATCCTCCCTGCCCAAATCTCTACCCACTACATAATTAATTTCCCCTAAGTCATTTAGACAATTCCAGTAACCCATGACCTTTTTCCTTTTAATCTTCCCCCAATTCAAACTCCAGTGAGAGACAATCAAGAACTCATGAATACATATATATTTATTTAATTCATAATATAGCATTTTGAATGGGCTGGGATATTTTTTTTAGAGGGATGAGGCTGTGTAATCCACAGATGCTCAGATTTCTGTCACTAGGAGAGACACTATTGGTCCAGAGCTCCCAGTACAAACAAGCCTGGGATAAAATATTTGATAAAAAATAGTCCAATAATAGTCTAATAAATATTCTAGCTGAGAACAACAACATAGCATATGTCTGAAGCTGGCAGACCAGACTGTAAAAGGCAGTTTTACCTGATCTAATGGCGGTCAACCTGGCCAACCTGTAATACACAAAGTACAGCCCAATGGCTCTGAGGCTGCAGTTGGCTTCAGGAATTAAAATAAGTGTGGAAGTAGTTCTCATCTGTCAGCCTCACATTCTCCATTCTGTAGAAGAAAGGGTTATCAAATATTTGCACTTATCAAAAAGTCCATCTGTGGATTGCTCCAACCAGGTAGTCATATATAAATATGTAAACCATGGAAGCTTAGAAAATTCACCTAGCATATTTTAGCCGAAAAGAACATAGAAGTGATTTTGCTGCAATTTGAAATTCACTGCATCCAAAGTTTACACAATGGAATTGTATGATAAAAATACATACAGATGCAGTTACTCTTACTTACAAGTAGCCAGAACTCCAATGTGGCATTAAAATTTCTTTCATATTCTCAAAACATGTTTAACTTTATTGTTGATTATTTTTGTGCTTTCTTCAATAAGACGATATAAAAAGTGAAAATAAGCATAAATTGCAGACAGAAAGAATAATGTGCTGGCAGAAAGGATTGTACGAGAACAGACTGAGGAGAGCAACAGTGAAAACTTCTGGAGTCTCCTTCCTTGAAGATGTTAAATACAGGTCCTATTCCCTTTGTCCAACTGGGTTTAGCTAGAGGTAGTCAATGACTTCTCTTAAGGTACCTGGCATTGACAGTATTCTATGAAAGTCTTAAGTTTACTGAAGTATCTGGGACTCACCACACCCCCACTGAATACTTTGCCACCATGTTTTTTCTTGGAAAGCACTTTTAATTATTCGGCTCAGAAACTTCATTGCTTACCCCAAACCCAGTTTATTTTCCTACTTTATTCAGTAGACTTAGCTCTGAGTGATTTTGGGCTATGACCAAAACTGAAATCCACATTCAAAGTTTGAAAAGACTGAAAGGTTATGGAAAAGAATGGTGCCACATGCTCCAGACAATTCCCCAAGTCAACTTCCAAAAGAGCTTTTGAGGAAGACAATACTCACTTATATGTATGAGTCCTAGGACATTTGCAAAATAATATCAATACAGCCCAAATGGAGAAGAGGCCAAGCATTTCTGCCCAGAAAACAACAAACACCAATATGGATATCAGAGTACAACAGGGAAACTTTGATTATTCATTTGTTCACTCATACATTCATGCAATTAACATTAGCCAGGCAACTACTCTCTGTTCCACACCCTGTGTCAGGTGTTGAAAATACAACAACAAAACCAAAAGACACAGTCTTTGCCCTCAAGGTATTCACAGTCTAGTGGGGAAGACGATTCTTATATGTTAAACCTTTGTGTGCATCAGAATTACCCGGGGGAGCTTGTTAAAAATGTAAAATTCCACTTATGTGCCCAGACGTTTTAATTAAGATCGAGGGTGAGGTCTAGGAATCAATTGTTTTAACAAACACCAAAAATGATTCTAACAGGTGGTCTGAGGACCACACTTTGAAAAACACTGCTATACAATGTGATTATTGCTGAGAGGGGGTAGTGCTCAGGGTGCCATGGGAGCTGGAGAACATAATCCAGCCTAGGGGTGCAGGAGTTAATCTAGTCTAGTGGGGTAGAGGTGGGGAAAGCAAGTCCAGGCTAGAGTCAAAAGTAGGGTGGAGAAACTGAAGCTTTGTCTCAGGTCAGTAAAATCTAAAAGGCACAAAAATGAATGGCATGGGAGTCCCAAGGCCAAGGTAAAGAAAATCGGACTGGGGTGAAGGTGGAGTGTTCTGCACTTACAGCATTTTCACACTATTCCCTTAATTTAAGAACAATTCCTACTGTTTACTCTGGGCATCAAAATTGTTACTAACGTCTCTATTCCAGGCCCAGAGAACAACTTGTGAAAATCGTTAAGTTTGGCTAGAGTAATCAGTGTGAGGGGGAAGGTGGCAAAAGATGAAGCTGGGAAAGCAAATAGGGACTTGAAAAGCCAAAGTGGGTAAGTAACTGGGACTTTCTACTGAATGCTATGGGAGCCAGTGAAAGATTTTATGAAGGGGTTAAAATCATCTGTTTTGTTTAAGAATTTGGAGATAGGCTCTAGAGGAGAGACTTAGAGTAACTTAGAAATGAAAGACATCCATTTTAAAGCACTGCTACACTGTACTGGGCCTGGGGCTGAGCGGAGGAGATTAATATTTGTTGCATACTTAACTAAATGCCATGCTTAATAGTTAAGTATGCCATACTAATGCCATACTTAACTAAATGCCGGGTGTGTGCTAAGCAGTTTCAATGTGCTATCTTCTTTTCATCTTTGCAACAGCCTTGTGAGGTAGGTATTATTGTACAGAAGAGGAAACAGCGGCTCAGAGAAGTGAAGTACTTGCCCTGGGTCACACAGCTAGTAAATGGCAGAGGAAATAGATTATTTTAGTCTGAAGGCTATGATGAGCTTTCCATCACTGCAAGCTATTTCCCAGCACTGCTGAATCTTACCGAGGTTGCTCATTTCCTGATTAGCAGTAAGTACGTAGGGTTTTTAAAACCAAAAAACCTCACTTTGCCACTAGATGGGTAAGTTTGAGCCTGCCATCTGTAGCTGCATCAGTCTTGCTTTCCATGTTAGGTGTACAAACAATACGAAACTGTTCCTTAGGGGATCTGTATAGATACTTTGTCTCTCCTACAGAATAATAAGCCATTTGACAGCAGGGGCTGTGGATTACCAATAGGTCAGCTTCAGCGTGGTACCTGGCATCTAATAGTTGGTTGAATGAATTAATGAATGAACGTCCACCAAAGGCTGTGGAAAGGAAGAGGGGGAGAAGTTTTGGCATTGTTTCAAGGCTCCGATCTGGGGACTTGTTACAACTAACACGTTGTTCAACAACAATATTTTCACGACTCCCAATTAGTAGACTCCTTAAAGCCGGCTCAGCTCCTGAAAGGAGAAAGCTCTGGTGCTGACACTCCCAATCCCAGCAGCGGAACTGACAGAAGCACAGACCATAAAGCTTGATTCCCTTCCACGATAGTGATTAAGGACTGGGTTGAAGCTTACATCCGCATTTGCCATGAAGGGTTGGCTAAGCAAATGAATAGTGTAAATAAGATTGCGGGAAGAATGATTATTTAACCTGTTTAAGAAAACAAACTATTCTCAGGCATTCTTAAGCACTTCAGAAGTGTTTTATCTGAAAATATAAGTACATTTATATGCAAATAGTTGTTGCATCTACAACACTCCATTCTTACTGAGTAAGTAAATAAAGAAGGTTCCTAAAGAACCTCCATTATGCAAGTCTTTTTTTAAGCCTAATTCTAGTAACTGTATGTACTTGAGAGTAAGAAAACTGTACTTCTTTGAAATATTCTGTGACAGAATTTTCAAGAATTCGGACAAACCTCCTCCATTAAGTAGCATCGATGAAACTGTGCTACATATAACAGATCTACCTGGATCAATTTCCTATCCAGCAATAGCATCTCTTGTGCAGTCTTGTCTCCCTATCTCTCCTGATCCAACCTAGAGCTCTTCCCACCATCTATGTCATTATTGCATGTGCATGTGTGTGTGTGACGGGAGGGAGGAAGGGAGGGATGAATGGAGGGGGGGAGAAATGTTGACTGATTTTGATGTTCCCTTTAGGGGACAAAAATGGATGGTATAATTTATTTTCCCTTCCAGTATATTTCTCACGCAAATGACTAAATTAAAAAGTTTATTATGTATATATAATTATAAAATGAATATATAATATATATTATTTATTCATTTTATATATATATTATATATACACAGACATGTTTTCTTCATAATAAATCATTGATTGTAGGTTTTCTCATAAAAAGCTACATATAATATGGGATCATTTGACACTTTAAAATTCTACTTGGCCTAATTGGCCAGTACTAGCAAGGCTGACACACCCCTGCTCTCCAGCTGGCTAGCCCCTTGTGCAGAGCATCTTTCTACATTATTTACCTAGAATGACCCTAATCCCTTCCAATATCATTTATACTCCTAAATCACTGGGAATTTTTATTTTAATTTTAATTCTCCAATGACAAGAGAAGCATTCTTCAAATTTCTTCTCCAATGGCTTGAACCCAGACTACTCAGATAATTTGTTCTGAGAAACTCAATACATTAATTCAAATACAAGCTTTAATGCACAAAAATTAAATCTATAATATCTAGTTATTTTGGATGCTTCAAATGAACTTTATTTTTGTATCTTGTATATTGGACACTAACTGAGGTTTAGGAGGGGAAGAACTGCTGAACTGGAGAGCCAGTGAATTATACGCTCTCTTGAAACTTAATGGCAAGCTTTCATCCCAGAAACATAAGGGGATTCTTGAGGCCTGCAGTTGCATTCCTGCCGCTCAGGGTAATCAATAAAATCTGGGGCAGGCAAGCCAGACAGGATCATCAGGGATTTGTTCCAGATTGTGAATGTTGGACAAACTGGAAGAATGAAGGTCACATCAAAAGTATGAAGATGGAGAGAGTTAGCTGGGTCATAGAAAGACAGCATGTTGTTGTCATAATCCAGAAGGACACCCAGACGCTTCAACTGTGGTGGCACATCCACCAGCATTTCCTTGTTGTTATGTCTGACTACGAAGTTACTATTGCATCGAGAGAAGACCCATGAGGAGGCGTTCTTGCCAATCCATTCATTCTTGGGAGCTGATTTGTAGGCAATGCCAATTGCATACCTGTGAGACAGTAGAAAGGAGAAAGAAATAAACATTTATTAATGATCTGAGTTATGCTAGACACCATACAGAATATCTAAGAAACAGAATACATGTTTCTTCTTTAAATAGTTTACATTTAGATCCATAATACTGACAGCACTAGAGTTTGTTTTTGTTTTTTTGTTTTTTTTTTTTGCGGTACGCGGGCCTCTCACTGTTGTGGCCTCTCCCGTTGCGGAGCACAGGCTCCGGACGCGCAGGCTCAGCGGCCATGGCTCACGGGCCCAGCCGCTCCGCGGCATGTGGGATCTTCCCGGACCGGGGCACGAACCCGTGTCCCCTGCATCGGCAGGCGGACTCTCAACCACTGCGCCACCAGGGAAGCCCATCACTAGAGCCTTAAAAATAGTTAGCAATTAGAGTGCTGTAATTTTCAACTCCTAGCTCAGTATATTTTCCCTAATTTTATTTTTTAAAAACGCAAATTTTTCTAGCAGTGGTTTCCATCACATGCCTTTTAACCTTGACTTACTGGTATTACGTTTGTGCTATAGAACTGAATCTCCCAGGGACCTAACAACAGGGGAGAGAGGAGAAAAGAAAAGTGGGATCCACTTACCACGTTGAGGAACCCATGACCACCTCCCAGTAGTGGCAGCCACTGTCAATGAATATATTTCCTGCTGCCCCATAGCATCCTGTGCCACTAAACCTCTCTGGGGTATGGCTCTTCTTCAGAGAGCTTTCATCCTTCTCCATCTGCAGTCCATCATTGGAGATCTTCAACTTCTTGTGAGTCATTTTGGGATCCAGTTTAAAGGGTTGGCCTGAAAAAAGTAGAAAAAAGAAAATGCATGAGGAAGTATTTAAGAATTCTATCTTTGTCCTCCAGGACCATCACTATCAGAGGAGTCTCGACAAGATAATCATTCTTGAGTCAGTGAAAGTTGACTGGTGTTTGGATTATATTAAGGAAACAGGCCAGAAGCCACTGTTTTCAATAAAATAAAAATAAGCTGTGCCCCCTTCACAGACTATCAAGTTAAAAGGGGGCTCTCGGGCTTCCCTGGTGGCGCAGTGGTTGAGAGCCTGCCTGCCGATGCAGGGGACACGGGTTATGGCCCCGGTCCGGGAAGATCCCACATGCCGCGGAGCGGCTGGGCCCGTGAGCCATGGCCGCTGAGCCTACGTGTCCGGAGCCTGTGCTCCACAACGGGAGAGGCCACAACAGTGAGAGGCCCGCGTACCGCAAAAAAAAAAAACAAAAAAAAGGGGGGTGCTCTCAGGGTCTCATGTCCTCAAATAAGTTTTGCACTTTGCTTTATTTCAGTGGGTGGTTTGGGCTTTGAGTAGATTTTAGGGGAAGGAGTATTTGAGGTGAGACGAAGTGAGGGAATAGACGAGATAACTGCTGCTTGGTGGCAGAACAAATAAACCTGAGAATAACTCAACTACGGGACAAATTGTTTGCCCTCTAACTACTGGGATGTAAATAACACATAATTAGGTAACTTTGTTAGAGTGACTTTTGCATCATCAATAATTAGAAAAAATATTTGTTGTGCAGGATCATTCCCAACAAATTACTCCTTACAGTCCTAGACAGAACCAGTTAGTTACTAGAAGCCAACAGCTGGGTATGGCAATACCAACGCCTCTGGCAGACACTGTTGGCGAACGTAACACCCACCCCCTACTTTTTCTCTCTTACCCACTTTTACTGTAGAGGTCAGAAAAGCTAAACACTCAAGCTCCTAGCCTCCCTCGCTGCTAGGGTTGACTAAGAAGATGGAAGCAGAAGTCAGAGAGGATGGAGGAAACTTCTAGGAAAGTGTCTGCTTTCTTGATGAAAGGGACAGCCATCACGTGTACCAACACTTTCCCCCTTCTTTCTATCTTGAAAGGAAATATGACGTCTAGAGGTTGCAGTGGTCATGTTGTGACCATGTGGCAATAAGCCAACACACAAAAGGAGAAGGTGCCTGGGTCTCTTACGACATCACAGAACTGCTGCACCATCCCTGAACCGCCTAAACTTCGAGCTTCTTGCTATGCGAAAGAGAGAGAAAAACACTATTTGTTTAAGCTGCTAAAAAATACTATTTGTTAAGCTAAATTAGTTGGATTTTTCTGTCACTTTTAGTCAAAAGCATTCCTAGCAGGTATGGCTTCTCAGCAGGAGGATTTTACCAGATTATCACAAACAGTACTCTTTTACTCAATTGTCCCCAAAGCATGGAGGCAGAGTGCAGAGAAAAACTCTTCACTAACATCCTCCCACGCCACCAGCTGTTTTATGTGTATCTCTGTGTCCACATACCTCCCAAGGACACAAACAACCCCCCTGCCCAAAGCACAGACTCCAACAGTACAGCTCCTCTACCCAGTGCCACTGCCCTCTTACACTGCTGTGGGTGCCAGTGTCAGGCTAAGTGTACTTGCTGGCACTGAGGGCAAAACTGCTCTCTCCTTTTGGAATCACCACAACGTACTGTTTGTTTTGAGTCGGGTAGGCTCACTGTTCCGGCTGCCTGCTTGGTTTATGGCTTTAACAATGAAGATGTAGCGTGTCCCACTCTGAAGTCCGTGAACTGTGTAATGGTTCTGTTTGATGTTGGGCACAATCATCCAGCTATCCACGGAATTATACAGGCCTGTAACGTGGGGAAAGGAAGGATGTTAAGGTCATAGAGGTAGGATGATGAGAAGCACACTGAAAATTCATCATAAGCCCCCCCAAAAAGTGAATTTCATTTTGTTTTCTTTTGAATCGTGGAAGACATAGTGAGATGAACCTCCTCTGCTTCTTTTCTCCCACGGAGCTAAGCTTACGCCAGGCTCCTTGCTTCTGGTAACTGAATGTAACCACTAGTGAAAGTTAGGTTACTCCGATTTGCTGCCAAATAATACAGGAAAACGTCTATACAAAATCACAGAATCATCTCTTTTATGGAGTCTCTAGGTCTTTATCCCAAAGGTCCAATCCTCTGAGATCTGAGTCTGACCTCGAATGGGTGGAGCAGAGCACAGTAACATGGAATCTCAGAGCCAAAATGACAACTAGGCACTATATTTCCCTCATTTTACAAATAGGAAACAGACAGAGAGAAGAAAAGTGACTTGCCCAAGGCCACAGATAGCTGGGGATGGTGCTGAGAGTAGAACTCTGGTCTCTTTAATCCTAGTCCAGGGTTCTCTCCACTACATCGCAATTCATGGAGCAAACAGTAATGTTCCTTAGTCTCTGCAAGGTAGCGAAGCTTTCAGGGCTTATGATTCAACTCTCCCACACCATCCTCACCCTTACTTCCAATCTTGGTGGACTCCAAGGTGTCATAGGGAAGCCAAGGAGATGACATAACAGTCAAAGCAGAATATCATCTCCTCACTTGACACTACCCAGTTTTACCCCTTCCTGGTTCTGATTCCAATACTCATTTGAGGTTGGGTGGTCCAGGAACACATTGTTGTCTGGAATCTCCTTCCCTCCCAAGTAGGGAAAGGGATCAGAGATCTAGGTTTCTGCTTTTGAAACTCTTTAGACCATAAACATTGACTTAAACAGAGAAAATGTACATAATTAAAAACATGTATTTGGCTAACTTTTAGTAAAAGAGGGATCAACATTCTAGCCTGTGAATTTAGGCTTATCTCTTCTGTTATCTGCTTTTCAGTCAGGTTACCACTTTTTAACCATAATTCTACCAGAGGATAGAAAAGAAAGGGCAGGGAAAATGAGTGGTGAATTTAGTCATTTCTATGCAGCTCTAGCAAAGGATTTAGTGAGGTTAAAAACTGGAAATAATAGTAAGTGATTTGAAAGAGATATGATCAGAAGGGTTTTATAATTAATTTGGGGAGCAGTAGAAGAAGTCTAAATTAAAACTAGAAAAAAGAAGCATAATGGGGTGCAAACAGATATGCTATAGAAAGAAGAATAATCGGTGGCGATGTTCAGTGATTCGCATGAAAAGACACAAGGATAAGGGCAAGGAAAAATGTTTGAGGGCTTGGCTGCCTATGTATCAATGCACAGTATGAATCATAAACTGCACATTAAATTTTACTACTAAGAGGGAAATATATGATCTTCCAGATATACTGCTAACAATACAAAACCAAAACTAACTTCATAATGAAGTACTATGCAGCTATAAAAAAGAAGGTGGAAGATCTCTATGAACTGATAACGGAGTGATTTCCAAGATATACTGTTAATTTAAAAAAGAAAATTGCAAAAGAGTTTATGTAGTATGCTACCTTTTTTTTTGCGAGAAAGAAAGGCAAATAAGAAAACATACATATATTTGCTTAGATTTACAAAACAATAATAGCAACAAGAAGGAAAAACCAGAAAATAATGAAGCTGGTTGCCTACAGGGGATGGAGGTGGGGGAAGAAAATGAAAAGGATACAGGAGAGAATGACACTTCTCTGAGTACACCTTTTTTGTATAGTTTTCCCTTTTGGAAACATGGTTGTTTTACAAGTTCAAAAAATTTAAATGCTGTCAATATGAATGGGAAGAGTGGGGTCTAAAACTGAAGGCAAACAAAAAAATGAAGCCACCTGCATTTCAAATGTAAACAGTCACAGCAAAGGGCAAGAGGAGAACTGTAAGCAAATCCTCACTATTGTTTGTGTTTGCAGTGGGACGGGCAACGCCATTCTGAAACTATTTCAGATGTGTTATTGAGCAAATGAGTATCCGTGTCGATGTTGCTGGGACCAGGCTTCTCATTGTGGAAGTAGGAACATACAAATATGAAATGGGGGAAGGTAAGAAAGAACCTGTGGGGATGGACTGGAATTGGAGATATTGGTATAAACTCATGATTTCTAAAATATGTATTTGTATGTGTATGTGCATACATATTGCACATATGTTAAGTATGTGTGTACATATATTATGTGTGAATATGTATATGTACATGGGTGTATGTGTGTACTTCTAGTACCCAGGTTTTGGTCTATAATAACATTCTCCTACTAAAAGGGACCAGCGTTCCTTGGAAAAATGGCTGACTTCAGGGCTGGGGCAGGATATGGTCAAAATGAGCGTACAACCTTTTGTTGTGCTGCAAAGTAAGGAAGCACTGGAGAAAATGATGGAAGACTATAAGGACCCAAGAGTCAGCTTAAAAGGCTCCCACTGGCTAAATTTGGGCAATCTGAGCACCAAAATAAATAAGGGCAGTAAAGAATTATAAACCATCGAAAAAAGAGAATTCGTAAGTCCATACTGAGAAGTAAAAAAAATAAACAAATGAAGGATGAGTCTCTTGCTTACAGTAGAATGCAGAGTGGCAACCTGTAAATGTGGAAGTGGATGCTCAGTTGGAAAATCATTATTTTGCCATCATCAGAGTAAAGATTGGATCAGGTGAGAATTATTGATTGATGCTAAAACAGGTATGGGGTGGGATGGGTTTGATGAGGAAGCAGGATATTTTCATGGTCTTAAAGTATCATGGCACAGATTGCTTATTAGTTGCAAAAGGAAAAATAGTAACTATGCAAAGAAGAAATCAGGCAACACCTTTGATCAAGTGATCAAAATGAGCATCACCAATGAAGGGCAAGTACACATCGTGTGTCTCCAGTTGTGATGTCCCAAGGAGAACACGTCTCTTATGTAGCCTTCCAGCCATAAATGTGTAATCTGAATATAATCGTGAGGAAACATCAGACAAACTCAAAATAAGGAACAGCATAATAAACAAATTAAAAGGGCACTTTAAAAAATATCTATGTATGGGCTTCCCTGGTGGCGCAGTAGTTGAGAGTCTGCCTGCCGATGCAGGCGACACGGGTTCGTGCCCCGGTCCGGGAGGATCCCACATGCCACGGAGCGGCTGGGCCCGTGAGCCATGGTCGCTGAGCCTGCGCGTCCGGAGCCTGTACTGCGCAACGGGAGAGGCCGCGGCAGTGAGAGGCCCGCATACCACACACACACACACACACAATATATATATATATCAATGTCATTAAAGACAAAGAAAGGCTGAGAAAATGTTCCAGATTAAAGGATGCTAGAAATATGACAATTAAGTCCAATGCCTGATCCTAGACTATATAGGACAACATTGGGTCCTTAATATGTCATAAAGTATATTATTGGGTCAACCGTCAAGATTGGAATATGAATGGTGGATTAGTTAAAAGTACTGCATCAACGTCATACCTCTTAAAGTTGATAACTGTACCGTGGATACATAGGAGAATTTCTTTATTCTTAGGAAACACACACTGAAGGATTTAGGGGTGAAAGGCCATGATGTATGCCAGTTACTCTCAAATGGTTCAGAAAAAATGGACAGAAACAGAATGTTAGCAAATGATAAAGGAAATGGGATAAAACATTAACAATAGGTGAATCTGGGTAAAGAGTATATGGGCATTCTTTGTGCTGGTCTTGCAAGTTTTCTGTAATTTTGAAATCATTTCTAAATTTTAAAAAGGTAAATATATGATCCTCTGGGTATCACTGAGACTTAATGAGATGGGATTTATCATTGAATTATGGTAATGGAAGTATAAACCGTGTTCAAAATGGAAAGACCACAATATGGAAATTCATGAACCTGAGTGTAAATGTGTGTGGAGAGCATTTGCATGAGAATGAAAATGAGGGGAAATAGAAGTTACATCTTTGTGGCAGTATGTTACAGACTGCCTGGCCAGGGAGAGGTTATAGCCAGTGCTTTCATAATACAAAACGCAAAGCTGAAACAGAGGAAAGATATACAGTAATGGGGAAGACCATTATCTAAACATCTGTTGGAATTCTCATTCAGCTAACAGCATCATCTGAAACATTATTGGCTTGTGACAATTTCAAATCTTACATAAAGTGGGGAGAAAGTTTAAAATAAAGGAGGAAAGTTGAAAAAATAAGGAGAAGTACTTCTCCAGACAAAATTCTAACCAGCAAGGAAGAAATTTCTGGTTAAAGAAAATGTGGAGTTTGACTATTTTAAGATTCTTCATGTAAGTGGTATCATGTAGTATTTGTCCTTCTGTGTCTGGTTTATTTCACTTAGCATAATGCCCTCCAGGTTCATCCATGTTATTGCATGTGGCAGGATTTCCTTCTTTTTAAAGGCTTAATAATATTCCATTTTATGTATATACCACATTTTCTTTATCCATTTCTTTATCCATGTCATCTGTTGATGGACAACTTTTTGTATGTCAATTATACCTCAATAAAGTGGTTTTAAAAAAGAGAAAATATAGGAAAACCTCAAGGGAAAGTAGCTCTCACAACCAGGGTTCAGTCAACAGTGGCAGGCCAGACCAGCATGTAGGACTGGAATCTTCATGAATATTTTTTACTAGTAAAATAGTTTCAACTTATCTGCCCATTGCCATCCAAAATTTTGCTTCAGGGCTCTGCCTTTGTTCCTGTCCTATGCTACTTTTCTATCAATGGTCGAAGGAGGAAGAGATAGAAGGCACGCTGGAAGGGAAAGTAAATATATTGAAAGGCAGAAACTACATACAAAGGAATTTTGGTAGGCTAGAATAAGGAGTCAGAACTAACCAGATAAAATGTCATAGGAATAAATTCAAGATGTTGTATTTCAGTTTAGAAATTCAATTATATAGGAATAGGATTTGGAATGCCTGGGGATTTCAGCTGACTATATGCTCAGTCAACACAACAGTCAACATGGCTGCTGGAAAAAAGGTACAGGACAAGGGGGCATCAGCTAACACACAAGAGCAATAATACAGCTATCCTCAGTGGACTAGGAAGAATTGGTAGCTGGTTTAATTCAAGGAGCATTAACCTTGAAGTCTGACAGGCTTGGGTTCAGATAATGACTCCATCAGTTTGTAGCTCTGTGACCTTGGACAACTCATTTAACTTGAGCCTCAGTTTCTACGTCTATAAAATAGAATTACTATCATCTACTTCATAAGGCTAAGGGAGAAGTTATGAGGACCAAATGACATAACATATATGGGAGTGTTTGTAAATGGGAAAGCATAATACGTATCCAAATTGTTATTATTCACTAGGAGGAAGTCTTAGGCCTTTTATAAGGAAGCACTAACAATTATTTATAGCTGCACAACAATTGAATGGGCTGTTTTGCTAGAATTCAGCTGCCCATCACTGGAAATGTTTGAGCAGAGACAGGACAATCACCTACAGGGTTTCTGGCAGAAGGCAAGAAGATTTGACAAGATGACGTCTGAGGTCCCTTCCAATTCTAAGATGCTATGGTCCTATCACTATTAAGAATTATCCTCTAAGCTTTTCTTTACAAAGGACTATGTACCCTTGAAAACAGAGGTGACAGCCTTTTGATCTTTGTCACTTCTTAGACTTATTCTCAACTCCCAGGAGACCACTGCTCTCCCCATATCAGGAAAGAGAAGCACAGTTACTGGCTTTAAGACTTTCCCAAGCAGGAAAGACAACTGCAAACAGGTATGTTGGGGAGGCCTTAGCGTTTTGCGACTTCACAACCTGAAGAAACACCCAGGAAAGCAGCTACCAGGGCCAAGTGGCTTAGGATGGAGCTGCACGAGGCAAGTGTTTTTTAGAGTTTGAGCCCAAATGTCCTCTCACCTCCCCATCCCATCATGTGGCCCTAAATTGTCACAAGATGGGAAAAGGAAGCCTATTGGGACGGTTTCGTTGGAAAAACTCCTCTCATGCGGGTCTGTGAAGTCAGACACAGAAGGACAAACACAAAGTAAAAAGAAAATACTAATCTGCAGCTATGCAGATGCAACCTTAGGGTGCAAATCAGTTCCAATCTTGAGTCCACTTTTAATTCTGCTTTCATTTCCATTTTCCCCAGCACATTGAGGGGAACTTGCAGCTCTAGTTAAGATCCTACTGCCTTGTCTTGTTCCAATTCATCAGAAGGTGAAACCATAACATGTAGGCTAAATGACTGCTTTGCGAACGTCTTTCATTTGATGGCCCACTGATGGGCCATTTTATATTTGGTGTAATTCTTGGAGGAAAGGGAGAAGGGGTAGAGGGAAGAGTGACAGAGGCAGGAGGCTTGTCACTTCACTTATTCACTGATACAAATAGGTGTGGTAAAGGAAGTGGTAGTCTTTGAATGTAATGTATTTTACCATGATAATGAAGTGGAAGAAGAGTCAAGGAGAGAGATGTTCACACACATAGAATCAGCAATGATGGTGGCTTAGCTACTCAGGAATGAATTCTGAGCTGTGTTCTGATTTGGGAGAGTGGAGTGACATGGATTAACTGAGGAAAAGCTAAGGATTACATAAACAAATGGGAGTGGCCCCAGTGACTGCCCAGCAAGGAAATACACAACTTGCTTGTCACCCATCAGTAAGGTCTTTGCAATGCCCTGGGGGAGCTTGCACTGTCTACAAAACACTATACTAAACAACCTAACATGTCTTACAAACACTTGCCTCGTGGCGCCCCGGCCAATCTTGAGCAGCTTACTGCTTCCTTACATTTCCTTATCTCTGGCCACAGGCCCCAACTACACCATGACTTACTGATGAAGTTAGCCTGGCCAGTGAATATGGTGTACTGAAGCTCATAGGAGCTGATGCTGAACTCATCATCCGAGATCCAGTGGACTGTAATGGTGTCATGGGAAGCAGTACAGAGTTCCTCTCGGATAGATGGTGGGTTTGGGGCTGTAAGGAAAGGTGGAAAAGAAGGTAAGGCAAGCATACTCTCTGTTCTGGAATTTTACAATCGTTACTCTTGCTGCCCAACCCAACATCTCATGGAAAGGTGGTTTTCTAATAAGAAGCTTTAGATTGCATGTGCCATACAACCTGAATCCAAGTGCTGAAACCTCAAGTTCCCCCAAACCACTTTTGCTTCAATGGTAAAGCTATTTTAGGCAAAGATCTAAGCCTAAGTTATTGAGATGATTGATTGCCCATCGTCTGCTCTGCCTGCACTAACACATATGTAGATATTAGAGCAAAGTGGTCACATGTTTCCTTATTACATGACCTTTGACCTATTTCTTTTTTTTCAAAGTAAGTTGTATTATATAGTTTTGGCAGTATTAATAGGGGTTAATTGTGCAAATTAATATGAGTTCCCTCATCTGTAAAATGGGGATGATAATTACCTCACAGATTCGTTGTAAGGATCATGATATAAAATTAATATATAGTGTCTGGTATAAAGTAGATGTTCAATAAATGACAACTATTTTAACATAGTAACAAAGATAACTACAAACACAAAGTTATTGTGTGTGTATATTTTTCTCATGGAATGATCATTCAACAATCCTGAAGGTAGTCAGTATTTTTAACAGATTGGTTGTCTCCCTCATCTTCTAAAATTCTCTGCAACTCAGATATTTTTCTTCCTAATCTGCTAATCCCTAAATTTCCTTAAAATCATTTGGGTGGTACCTATATCCATGTGAGACATTCTCTAATATTCTTTAATTACCACCCGAGTTCTACCCCTTATAACAAGTGACATTATATTACTGACAGGCTCATAAGGAGAAAACCATCAGCAACTTCTTGTTTTTTACCTTTAAGTAAGGATGGTATGTATACCCATTCTGTCCCCGGAGACACTGACAACTCATTTCTCTTTTCTGTTACATGAACTAAAATATATTCTATGTAAAAAGATACATGTATCATTTTAAAGATTATAAAAGCATTTTCATGATCAATATTGCCCTTTACAGATTATTTTAAAGTCAAAGCACACCAAAAGAAAAGGACTAAAATGGAAAGGAAAGCACAGTATTTTCACACCTGTTAAATAATCTAGCCCCTCCAGCAGTTTCTTTTCTCTGGAAAAATCTAAAGCAAAGTTTTCAAAGGCATCATTAAAATTGATGTCTGGAATCAGAACTTGAGAAGATGCAGTTGCCATAGCGACCCTGGAAGAGAGAAAAGTACATCAATATACATCAAAATAGGTTTGCAACCTTTATCCAATGTTTGATTTCTGGTTAAACAAGGTGAAAATAAATGACTGCTAGAGCTTGATTCATTTAGTGAAAAATATCATATCTGTGCTTTTCCAATGGAAACCATTTAAATTTTAATCATCAGGAACCAATTAAGGGTTATACCATATTTATTCACATATGTTCACCCCTCAAACACACTCCCCCATCCTGTCTTAATTAGGAGAAGTAAATACAGGATTCTTTCCCCTCTGCATCATTTTCCATCTGGCAGGCAGCATCAAAACTAGACCTCTGAAGGCTTGGTAAGAGCAGTTTGAGAGAATTTTTTCTCCCCCTCTATTTTTTTAATGCTAATCAACAAGCCAGCATGCTGGGGCTTGGTTAAAACCTTCCCTTAAATCCTGTACTTTGTTTGACCTTTGACAACATTTACATTTAATTTTATTATTCTCTAATTGTATAATGCTATGCTAGTTTTATCTCCCCAACTAATTCTAAGAGTCTCAAGAGGAGGATCCATATTTTGTACCTCTTATAATCTTCCATGGTCCCTAACACAGTGTTGGACACATAATGAATAAATAATTGTTGAATGAATAACTGAATGACTAACAACAACACAAATGCTAACCTTATTGAGCATTTAGTACATGTAAGACACCACGCATGCACTCTACATACATTAAGTTACTCCTTACTATCGCCCTGCGTAGCAAAGGTTATTTCCATTTTGTAAATGAGACATAGAAAGGTTAAGGAACTTGCTCAAGGTCACACAAGGATCAGAAAAAAATATATAACTGAACCCATGTTCATTGAATTCTAAACTTTATACCCTTAACCATGTAGACTGTTCCTGTTTTTTAAAAAAATAAGGTATATTTTTACATACTTCAGCAATTCTAAACCATTGTTCCACATCAGATTTATCTCTGAGCTTTGATCAAAATATGCATGTTTAGGTCCTGTGCCAGACCTGAATCGGAGCCAATGAAGATCCTTGAGCATGCAAATAACAGGATGGAAAGAAACATTAACTTGGCAACAATATGCATGTTAGAGTGGAGAGAAGAGGCATTGAATGCAGGAAGAGCAGAGAGGAAACTTGTATGGTGAACTAGTTGTAAGGGGATGAGGAGTTAAACAAATACATATCCTTATGCATGGATACCCTGTTACACATCTACCTACAATAGCTTTTGGCTGTTTCTGGAAATTGCGATGTTTCAGGAATAAAATTCAGGTCAGGATAAACAAATGAAAGACTAATACAATGAGAGCCACTGAAGCTTTTGAGGCAAAGGAGTGATGTGCTCAAATTTATGTTTCAAGGACAACACTCCAGGGCTTCCCTGGTAGCGCAGTGGTTAAGAATCCGCCTGCCAACGCAGGGGACACAGGTTCGAGCCCTGGTCCAGGAAGATCCCACACGCCTCAGAGCAACTAAGCCCGTGCACCACAACTACTGGGCCCGCGTGCCACGACTACGGAAGCCCATGCGCCTAGAGCCCATGCTCCACAACAAAAGAAGCCACCGCAATGAGAAGCCCGTGCACCACAATGAAGAGTAGCCCCCGCTCGCCGCAACTAAAGAAAGCCTGCGCACAGCAACGAAGACCCAAGGCAGTCAAAAAATAAAAAATATTTTTTAAAATAAATTAATAAAATAAGAACAATACTCCAGCTGCAGTGGATGGACTGGAAGGGGTCAAAACTAGAGGCGGATCAGATTTTAAGGTGTCTGGGAATGAGCAGAAAGTAAAGTGGTGACAGGAGAAGTGCAGACAAATAAAACAGAAAGTTAATTCATAACACATGAAAATAGCCAACAAATATATTAAAAAGCCCAACTACAGGAAAAATCAAAGAAATGTAAATTAAAATGAGATAGCGTTTATGATTATAAAGACATCATAGGAGCTTTTTATGTCTATATTAAATAATGCCTACATGTTTTTATTAGGACTGAAAATGATTCAAATTTTGGAGGCCAAATTTAGCATTACATATCAAAATAGCTTAAAATGTAAATATTCTCTGACATCACAGTTCTACTTCATAAAATGTTTTTGATCTGTGATTTTGGTTTTAATTCTTAAGACTTATGATCACATAATGTACAAAATTTGTGCTGATGGTATATCTCCTCTATTTTAATCCTTCTAATGAGTTGGGAAAAGCACCATTACCAATCACACATATACAGTAGTTCTTCAGTTGTATGTGTTTTTGGATAGCTGTTTAAAAGACAATCCTGAATTATAACTTGGTCTGACTTAGTGAAGAATTCCCCAGCAAAATTTGCTACTGTATCTTGTCATGCTGAATTTTAAAAACATCCGACCTTATAGATTATCTATAAAAACGTGAGAAGTGGGCTTCCCTGGTGGCGCAGTGGTTGAGAATCTGCCTGCCAATGCAGGGGACACGGGTTCGAGCCCTGGTCTGGGAAGATCCCACATGCCGCGGAGCAACTAGGCCCGTGAGCCACAACTACTGAGCCTGCGCATCTGGAGCCTGTGCTCCTCAACAAGAGAGGCCGCGACAGTGAGAGGCCCGCACGCCGCGATGAAGAGTGGCCCCCGCTCGCTGCAATTGGAGAAAGCCCTCGCACAGAAACGAAGACCCAACACAGCCAAAAATAAATAAATAAATTTATTTTTTCTAAATGTGAGAAGTATTAAATACTCTTTATTTGGCATTATACCTAAACCAGACTAAAATGCCTTTCATTAAGTAAAAGGCAACATTTTAGATACAGAGAATTTTGATTAAATTGGCACAGTTAAGACCAAAAAGAGAAAGTGGACATTGCCAGCTTATCATTAGTCCTGGCCTTAACAGGCTAATGAACACACCCTGAAGCACAGGTGAGCCTTACTCTGTTCAATGAGACAGTGAAGGGATCCTCTCAGTATCTAAATATATTAATACCACCAGTTATATAAACCTAAATATAAACACAGTCTCCTATAGGTTTTGAGATGGCATTCACCACCTCTGTGCAAAGTTGAACATTATTAATCAAGTCCAATCATATCTTTTTTTAAATAAATTTATTTTTGCGTTGGGTCTTCATTGCTGTACGAGGGCTTTCTCTCTAGTTGTGGTGAGCGGGGGCTACTCTTCATTTCAGTGCGCAGGTTTCTCATTGTGGTGGCTTCCCTTGTTGCGGAGCACGGGCTCTAGGCATGTGGGCTTCAGTAGTTATGGCTCACGGGCTCTACAGTGCAGGCTCAGTAGTTGTGGCGCACGGGCTTAGTTGCTCCGCGGCATGTGGGATCTTCCCGGACCAGGGATCGAACCCTTGTCCCCTGCATTGGCAGGTGGATTCTTAACCACTGTGCCACCAGGGAAGTCCCCCAATCATATCTATAGAAGGGGAAAATAGTGATGGCACTTGCTGAACTGGAATTACTATCAAAATTCAGAAAGCTGATCATACTCATTTATCCACAAGCCAATCTTCTTTAAGTCATGACTATCCAACAGAAATATCCTATCAGCCATTCATGATCTGAATTCTGGTGTATGAGATCAATTTAAATATGGTACACATAAAAAAGTCATGAGCTATTTCTGTTTTGTAGTAAATAAGGCAGTGGCCAAATATTACTCACTAGTAGCTTTTTTTTTTTTTTTTTCGGTACTCAGGCCTCTCACTGTTGTGGCCTCTCCCATTGCAGAGCACAGGCTCCGGACACGCAGGCTCAGCGGCCATGGCTCACGGGCCTAGCCGCTCCGCGACATGTGGGATCTTCCCAGACCGGGGCACGAACCCGCGTCCCCTGCATCGGCAGGCGGACTCTCAACCACTGCGCCACCAGAGAAGCCCTTGGGTTGACCTTTTAAAAAATATTCTTGCCCTTCTCAACATCAGCCATTTTAAAATATGTTTTTTCATCACACGCTACACAGAGGTTCCCACTTGCAAACAAGACGTCCCGTTCACTAAGAACTTCATAAATTTTTTACTAAAGAAGTAACTAAGACATATGCAAAGATAACAACTATAAGAGCACTCAACACACTGTATGTAACCTAGTTGTCTAACAATGGGGACTGAGCTAAGTAATGTGTCATACATCAAAAGATGAAACACTATAAGGTCACTGGAAATCAGGTTATAAAAAAATATCCAATGCCAGGGGAAAGTTCGTGATATGTTACGTTTCAAACATAGGGTAAAATGCAGTATATACGACATGACCTTATGTTTGTGAGGTATATATATATATATATATATATATACACACACACACACACACACACACTCCCAAATGTTAACAGTGGCTGGAAGGTTAAGGATGAGATAAAGATGACATTGACATATACGTAAGTGTTTGTGTCTGTGTGTGTGTCTGTGTTTCTGTATTTAAGCAAAACACAACATTAGCTATCTCTCAAGGCTCTGATCTCTATTAGGGATAATATATAATAAGTGCCATTTGTAAGGGGGAAGGAATAACTCTCCCAGTTAAAATTTCATTTTAACTGAAGTCTCGGTTCTTAATACATTACAATGAATAATTGTGGGAAAGAATTTCAGACCCTATGAGAGACCAGTGAGAAAGATATTTAGGTTGCATAGATGATTCTCAAGCCATACCACATAGTTAGCCATCTATTCTTCCTACCACATAGGCTATACATGAGCCCATGAAAAGAAGATTTAGATATAGAGAGTTGGGAATCATCGACAGCTAGATGGTAACCGAAGCCCTAGGTGCTACAGGTCTGCAACAGGGAGAATGTGTACTGAGAAAAGAGAATAGCTTAAGCCAGAATCACAAAGAACAACAGCATAAAGGAATAGGTCAAGGAATAGTTGCTCACAAAGGCAAATGAAACCAGACAGGCAGGAAGAAAACCAGGAGCTTTCTCAAGTTAACGGCAGAGAAATTTCAAGTAACAATGGTCAGTAGGGACAAATGCTACTGAGAGACCAAGTAAGATGAAACAGTAAGATAAAACAAAGGAATGTCGATTACAATTTAGCACCAAGGTATTCATTTGGTGACCTTGGAAAGAATACTTTCAATAGTGTGGTAGTGGCACAAGACATTTCAGAGAGTTGAAGAGTGAGTGGACATGATTACATACAGTGGTTTAAATATATGTTTTATCTCTGCTCTCGTGAAATCCCACTGAAATGACAAAGAAAAAAATCATAAACCCACAAAGACAAAGAGAATGGAAAAAGAGATGCAAGTAAGATATTGTCAACAAATGTCTGGAAATTAGAAAGGGATGGATGAGTGGTAACCAACAACAGAGCAGAGAAAGCTGAATTGGGAAGCCAAAAACATGAAGCTGATTTATTGCCACAGACAGTTGAAAGTTTGCATGAGGAACAGCAAGACCACCAGATCCACTCAACCACAGACCACCCCTCTCTCATCTTGACGCCATACTAAAACCAGTCTTAAAACCCTTTCCCTGCTTGGCTCCTAGAATAATGGCAGCCAGACTTGTACCCTTCATCCCCCTCCAGAAGCAGGAGATTGGTGGATTCCTTCCACGGGTAACTGACGCAAGAGAAAACACCTACAGACGGGTCCACTCAATAAAAATCTGGCATTCCGGACTTCCCTGGTGGTGCAGTGGTTGAGAATCCTCCAGCCAATGCAGGGGACACGGGTTCCATCTCTGGTCCAGGAAGATCCCACATGCCGCAGAGCAACTAAGCCCGTGGCCACAACTACTGAGCCTGCACTCTAGAGCCTGTGAGCCACAACTACTGAGCCTGCGTGCCACAGTTACTGAAGCCTGCGTGCCTAGAGCCCGTGCTCTGCAACAAGAGAAGCCACCGCAATGAGAAACACGGGCACCGCAACGAAGAGTAGCCCCCGCTCGCCTCAACTAAAGAAAGCCCGCGCGCAGCAACGAAGACCCAACGCAGTCAAAAATAAAAATAAATAAATTTTTAAAAAAACCTAGCATTCCGCCTTATAATCCTATAGCAAAGTTCACCAAGCAACAAACTGTTCCCACCCCCTCAGATCTTCCAGTCACCTTTTAGTCTTAAATTCAAACAGGCCGTGAAAAGCTCCCCAAACATTTAGGGAAAGACAGAAACTAACAGAGAAAAGGAACGTGGAGGAAACCAACACAATGCAGTTTAGAAGAAAACTTTTTTAGTGATCCTTAATATCATCAGGAAGATAAATAGTTTGTATTCATAAAGCAAGGACGGAGTGCTAAAAGAGAAGCAAAGATCAAGAAAGAGCTCTTATAAATAAAAATATAAATACTTAAATTAAAATTTTAATAGAAGGATTGGATGAAAAATTAAGGAAACATCTTAGATCAAGAAGATAAAGTCATGGAAAGTGGGAGATAAAAGATTTTTTAAAATTAGAGGGAAAATCAAGAGTGTCCAAAATCTGGCTAATTAGAGTCCCAGAAAGAGAGAGGAGAGAAGGGGAGGAAGTCCTTAGCAAATAAAAGACAGTTTCCCAGAACTAAAAGTCAGTAGTCTTTAGACTGGAAAGACTGACTTAGTGCCCAACAAAAATGAATAATAAAAGACCCACACCAAGGCATATCTTGGTGAAATTTCAGAAAAAAGTAGATTAAAGATAAGATCTTCAAAGCTTCAGATTTTAAAATATAGGTCACATTCAAAAGATCAGGAATCAAAATAGCAGTGGAAGTTAGGAGACAATAGAGCCATGCCTTCAAAATTATAAGGAAAATTTATTTCCAACCTATCAAATTAGAAAATAAATTTAAAATATTATTTAAACAAAAAATTCTCAAAATTTTATTTACCTTGTACTCTTTCTTAGGAAGCTGTGGGAAAATTTGTTCCAGCAAAAATTAAGGGAATAAAATGGTACATGAAGGGGGAATCAGGTGGAGCCCGATGGAGTCCCTAATTAAGAACACAGAGCTGTGAATCCAACGAGACTAAGTTGGTTGGAGTTCACAGGGCAGAGTACTAGAGAGGAGAAAGCTGCACAGAGAGAATTCTGGGACCTCCAGAGGGTTTGCCTCTAGTATTCAATAAAATACTGATTAACACATGCATATAAGGAAACTGCCCAATGCTAGAGAAAGAGTCACCCAAAAAGATTAGAGGGAACAAACCCTAATGCTCACACAGGGCCAGGAATAGTGTATGTTCCCACCAGCCAGACCAGAAAATCTCATGATTCATGGGGGACCTGGTAGCGTACTCAGAAGGGTCTTGCCTCAGTAGTGGGGAAAAATTTCCCCTGGACTAAACACTGCTTTGATCACACCTAACAAATCTTAAAAGCAAGACCTGAAAGGAACAAGCTATTTTCAAGTAACTTAACTGTGTCCCAGAACAAAGTTTAGGAATATTTATAGGAATACAAAAATATATAGTGCCCAATAAGATAAAATTCACATTGTCTGACATCCAATAAGAAATAACCAGACATGCAAAGAAGCAAGAAAATAAAGCCCATAATAAGGAGAAAAAAAGCAACTAGTTGAAACTGACCCAGATATTAGAATTAGACATTAAAGCAATTATTATAACTGTATTCCATATGTTCAAAAAGCTAGAGAACCCTGCTACCTTCCTGCTCATGCTCAGCAAATGACTTTGCCTCCTATTTTACAAAGAGAGGGGTAGGTATGAAACGATAAATTCCTCAATTTCTCATACCAAACTGCTGGGCATACTGACATCCACATCCATTACTTCCGTCTTCCTTCTGGTTAAATGGAAGAGATGTCCCTTCATTTGTGCTTTGGCCACATACCTTCTTTTCTCCATAGCTTCAGTTTTGCCCCATCTCTAGCTGACCTGTATCCACTTTTTTTAAATTAATTAATTTATTTTTGGCTGTGCTGGGTCTCCATTGCTGCGCAGGCTTTCTCTAGTTGTGGTGTGCAGGGACTACTCTTCGTTGCAGTGCGCAGGCTTCTCATTGCAGTGGCTTCTCTTGTTGTGGAGCACTGGCTCTAGGCGTGAGGTCTTCAGTAGCTGTGGCGCACAAGCTCAGTAGTTGTGGCGCATGGGCTTAGTTGCTCCGCAGCATGTGGGATCTTCCCGGGACTAGGGATCGAACCCTTGTCCCCTGCATTGGCAGGCAGATTCTTAATCACTGCACCATCAGGGAAGTCTGACCTACATCCACTTTTAAACTCACTCACATCTCTCCTATCTAAAAAAATAATACCCACAACTTTCCTCTACCGCATAGTCATTCTAGCTACTGCCATATCTCTCTCCTTCTCTTCATAGCAAACTTCTTGAAAGAATTTTCATTTCTTCGCCTCTAATTTACTCTTCTTAAACATTTGAAAGTTATTTATATTAACATAATACTTGTACCTAATTAAATAGTCAAATGTTGCTAATAGTTATACTGCAAGAAGTAACAATCTCCTCTCATCCCCAATTTCTGCTCTCCAATAATAATAGTATTGAGCATTTACTTTGTGTGGGGCATTATTCTGAGTCTTTATAAGTACTAACTCATTTAACCCTCACAAAAACTTTATGAGATAGACACTATTATCATTCCCATTTTGCAAATGAGAGAATGAGAATGAAGCTCAGAGAGGTTATATGACTTCCCTAAGAGCGACCAACTAGTTTAAGGTCAGAGGCAGGATTCAAATCTAGGGAGTCTAGTGCTATAGTCTAGACTAGAAGGGCATCCACCTATCTATGTGGCCAGAAGTTTCTCTGCTCCTACGCCAACACCAACATAGAAAGCTCCAGCCCTGAGTGGGCAGCAGAGAGCCATGGCATCACTAGGGCACATGGTTGGCTGTGCATTAGAAGAACCAGTAGGCTACAGAGATAGAGAGACGGGTGCCAGAAATCCACAGGGCAATGTACCACACTGAGGCTTAGTAACTAGCCAGCCGGTAAAATCTTCAGGTGGTAGCGGCTACGTATTGATACACGCCTGAACAGAATTAAGTGACTTTAAGCTGGCCCCTTTTCATAAGAGGAAGCACTGCTGCAAGAACATAAGGAACTCACCTCTCAGCAATATTTTTTGCAGACTGGAGAAACCGCGCCTGGTCATTTTCTTTCAGGATATGCTCAGCTTGGTTGATGAGGACCGTTGAGCGTTCGAGACACTGGCGGCAATTAGCAACCTGCTGTGCCAACTTTCTCAGTTTCATAACCTTAAAGAATTAGCAAAAGAAAAATAAGATAACACATCCAGTGGTTAATTAAAAATGATAAGACAACATGAAGGAGATCTGCTGCAGTGATTCTAAAAATAAGACCTATTAACATCCCATGGTCCCTGTACTAAGCACTCACCTTGTCACCCTACCCACCATGTGTGTTTTGTCAACCCCTCCTACCACCTACGGCCCGCTTACTTACCCTGCAACACAGTCATATACTCCAGGTTACCTACCTCCTCTTTTTATTGATCACATTAATTATTTTTATTATAAAAGCAATGTGTGGTCATTACAGAAAATTTAGAAAATAAAAAGAAACCCTACCACCCGGAGATCACCATTGTTGACACTTTATTGTCACATACATGTTTAATAAAAAGCACCTCCTTTTTCTTTATGAGTATCTACATTTCTATGTATATATTTCTCTAAGCATCTTTAAGCATACCTATGTGTTCACAGATCTGTGTTCTCGGACACTTCAGTTCCTGTGTTAGTTGGAACCACCCAGCACGGCACAAAGTAATGGCTATCACTCCAGGCTCTCATAACTTCTCACACTGTACACACAGCATGAGCTCACAATCACTATACTGACCAGCAGACCAGCAAGCGTAAAACCATAGAGCTGCATAGAGGCTCACACCTGAGCTTCTTGACCACGATTCTTCAGTTCCCATGCTAAAAGCCTGGAAGTCTTCTCTCTCTCTCTTTCATCTTTTATATCTAATCAGTCGATGATTCCCATCATTTCCTTGCTAGCAATGCCTGCTACGCTCTTCCCTTCCATTTGTGCTACCACTTCCCTGGTTAGGCCTTCATCAACTCATGCCAAGAATCATTCCATAAGCCTCATAACATGCTTGCCTGACTTCAGTATCATCCCATTCTGATCTACACTGCACACTTCTGCCGTATCTATCAGTCTTCTCCCTTCCTAAGAAACTAGGATGATTTCCTAATGCCTTTCAGATCAAGCCCAAAGTCCTTACAATGGCAGTCATGATCCTTCTGTAATTCTGGTCCACATTTCTACCATTACTTTGTATTCTTTTTGTATTGACTTATACCATACACACAGTAAAGCACCCAAATCTGAGTGTACAACTCCATGATTTTTTGCATATACACACACCCATGTAACTACCAACCAGGTCATGATATAGAACGTTTCCAACACCCCAGAACTGCCATCATTTTGACTGAATTCATAGCACTAGGCCAAAATATTGCTTCTTCTTTGCCCATCTCCCTAAAACCTCATTTCTTCTTGCTTTCATGATCCAAGTTCAAACTGGAACCATCGGTTTGAAGCTTGGACATTTGTAAAGTCAACTCGGCCTTGGCCTCACTGAACTGCTGTGCTTTACCTTTGTCTCTTTGATTTTGACAGCAATCATTTGCTTCCTCTGCTGGATGATCTCTACCAATTCGTCACATTCTTCCATAAGTTTTGCCTCATGCATAGCAGTATTCACCTGCCAAGAAAGTCCAGAGTGTTACACAGTGATTTCTGCCTTTGTCCACTGCGGGCTCTCAAAGGTTCGGACTGATAGCTAAACATGCATAACTTCTTCCATACCTCCCTCATAAGATCCACTCCTAGAAGAAGGGTAGAGATGATGATATTAATGATGCAAGGGCATTGAAGCACCACAGATAGGAAGCTCTCCGGCCTCTGGTAGATCATGATGGTTAATGGAGGCTGGGCAGAAGGACAGATGAGATGGGGGCATATTATTCCCACTGTGAAATTCCCTTTACTCCAGCACCCTGTCCTCCTACTGTTCTTTTGGAAAGAGGGTAAGGAGATTTAAGTACATCAGGGAAAGAGGACCCCTCTCCACAGGCACAAGAATATTAAGATAACATTACAACAACATATTTGTATCATCCTAACAAAAGTGTTTTCAGTTTTCCTTGTTCCTTTCTAAAATATAGAAAATGTTTCCATTTTAAAATATATGAATGCATAGCTATATCTTCACATTAAATATATGATTGTGTAGATATATTTTCACATAGTTGTTATCATGTCTTAGTAGATATTTCTCACTTTGGCTGTCCAGTATCTGAATACCTTTCCTACTTGGGGATACTGGCTATATCAAAATATCTTTACTGTCAAGTCAGGGTAGGGGGTGAAAAAAAAGCCACCATTCTTCATTGTCTTCCCATGTACTGACTTGTCCTTCTGCCCATCTCTATTACTGTTGACATTAGATGATGTGAAGTCCCCAGCTGGGCTAAAATGAGGGCAGAGGATCTTTGGGCTGCCTAAGTGTAAAAGGAAAGGAAGGGGAAAGGAACTTACTTCTTTTAAGCATTTAATGTGTCAATTACTTTATATTGATAGATAAATTATTTCTTATAATTATCAGAACCACTTTATAATATAGGAGCTATTCTTATTTCCATTTCACAGATGTGAAAACTGAGGCTAAGAGAATTTCAGCAACTTGCTCAAGATTGCACAGCTGGGACGTGGTGAGACCAGTATTCAAACCAAGACGTGTCAAGGGAAACCCCTTGGCTGGCGAGGTGGGCGGACAAGGTTCAGTTCCATTTCAGCAGCAGTCACACAGGGAAGCACAATCATTCCAAGAGTCTATTCAAGGATCACTCGAGTAGAGCTCTAAAAAGCCGAGGAATAGACAATGGGTTACTTGAGAGCACCAAAACTCAAGTGGCCAGATGTGCTTCATTAGCAAGGTAGGGCTGCATTTCCAACTGCTAGCCCTCTTCAAAGGGCTCCTTTACATACGCCCAAGCCCAGCAAAATACCTGTCGCTGGACCCTGCCGCCTCCTCTCTCACCCTCTAAGGTCCCTGCTGGCCAATTTTCTGTTTCTTACCTAACTGAAATAAAATATGCTTGCCGAATTTCAACCTTGTTGTTTTATTTCCACTTTCCAAGGGGCAAATGCCACAATGAGAGCTTCCATTTGTCCTGAATGAACAGTCCCACTCAGGCCATTCTAGTTTGTCTTCTCAGACTCCTCACTCTCTCCCTAAATTGGATCTACCTTTCCAAAGCAGATAATATCACCCTCTCAAAGAACTCCCACTCATGTGAGAATAAGAGATTCATCTAGTGCTCCCTGGATCTGTGCTTAGACTATCTGGAGACTTAGTTCCCATTTATAGTTTCCTCTTGAGGCTGCTGATGGTATAGTACACAGTGGTATGGTGCCTTGTTTCTTATAATTCAGCCCTTGGACTAACCTTGACATAACACTCACTACATGCCAGGCATTGTCCTAATCAGTTTATATACTAGCTCTCTCAATCATCAAAACAACCGTATGAAGGACGTAACATTAGCCCCATTTTACAGATGAGGAAACCTGAGCACAGAGAGACTAAGTGACTTGCTCAAGGCCACACGCCTAGTAAGTGGCAGAGATGGGATGTGAACCCACGGAGTCTGACTTTAAGAGTCCACACCTTTAACCATCACACTAAACTGCCTCTCCAGTGTAGTGTAACAGAATCCTGTCTTCAGTTCCTGACTATCATTACTTCTTCTGCACCATCCATCTTTATTTTGTCATCCCATTCTGTTTAGTCTTTTCAGACTACCTGTTGTTCCCCTAGAAGGCCATGCACAACCATGTCTTGTGCCTTTGCTCAAGACTCTCCTTTCACTTGGAAAGTCACTTCATTATTTGTTTGTTGAACAAAGTTCTACTTATCTTTCCAAGCCCAGCTCAAAGATCATCACTTCTGAAACTTTTTCTCATCTGCTTGGATACAGTTGGTTCCCTATTTATATTCCCATAGTACTTTATATATAATTCTATTATACCATTTACTACATTACAGGAATTTATTAGTTTGTCTTCCCTGATCAAACGTGAGTTCTGGAGGCCAGGGGCTGTGTCGTATTTGATGATATCTCCAGCACAGTGACTGACATGTGGTCTGTGTTCAGTAAATATATGTTGCATTGAATTGAACGGGGGGCAGTATCTCACTGCTTGCCAGACATGTCCACTTGGTTACTCAAGTTACCCTAAACTCAGTACCTCTAAAAACAAACTCATCACTTTCCCTCTAAATCCAGCTTCCACCTCTGATTTCCTCTTTTTGGTTATTTCTACTATCATTATTGCACTTGCTCAGGTTCAGTTACCTACTTCTCCCTCATCCCCCACATAAATTCACAGCAGTCCTGCCAGAGTCCTACCCTCCTTTTCTTTTCAATCTCACTAAAGTTCTTCTCGTAATACAATGAGGCTCTGGGCCAAGGAAACAATAAATTGAAGCCCTTATCATCTTTTTGGACTATTATTGTAAAAGCCTCATTAATTCATCCCCCTGCCTCTAGAATCTTTCCTTTGTAACCGCCCCCCGTAATCCACCCTACACCCTGAAACCAGGGAAAATCATCACCATCTTCATCATCAACCATGTATTAATCATCTCTTGTGTGCAATGCATTATGCTCAGGCCCTGCCCTCAATAAATGTATAGTACAAAGGGTGATAAGGGCTTCAGCTTATTGGTTCCTTGGCCAATTTTATGGGGGAAAGCCTCATACATGTAAAGCAAACAAGTCAAGTTAGCATAAGTGAAATATCAATGAGTGGTGAAGGCTACAATCTACAGAAATTGAAGGGAAAGATCACTCTCAGTGGGGAAGTGGAGGAAAGACGCTTGAATGAAGTGGGACTTGAATTGAGCCTTGGAGATGGATAGGACTCAGATTTAAAAGGTGAGAAGGAGGGAAATTTTGAGCCAAGCTAATGAGATTGAACCCTACTCTTTAGACAATATGGTATCTTTGAAAATTTGGGAAGGGGGGGAGAGGCTAAGATGGTGGGAGAATGACTATAATTAAATTTTTTAAGAAGATGAACTGGGCTTAATGTGACTGGGGGTAATAGTAAGCATGGGGACAATTTAGGAGGCTATTGTGATGTGAACAGGGCCTAGCCGAGGAGGGTAACAGGAACTGAAAGGAACGGTCAAATACGAGACGCACCCCCTTGCTTGAAAATCTTCAATTAGACAGCAAGCTCCTTGAGGAAAGGTTTTATGACACTTTGTTTCTCCCATTGTAAGAGACACAATGCCTTAAACATAACAAACACATAAGAAACATTTACTGATGGATTTAGCAAAGTGAAAAATCAAAATAGGAATGGCAAACATTAGAAAATATACTATAGTAAATGCATTTTGTAGAGAAAATGTAGGTTGAGTGAGGGAGCTTGGGTGGGGTTTGGACAGTTGCATCAGGCAAGATAAAACAGCCAGATGCAACTAGTAGAGCAGAAAGTTGGCTGAAGAGGCAAAATCCCAAACTAAAGTTAAAGCAGTGACATTAAAATCTTTCCATGTCAAGAAGCAGCCCAAAAGAGCAGGGTCCTTAAGTGTTTTCTGAACAGGAAATACTCCAGGGAAAATCTGTCTTCATGATGTGAATAAAACATCTCAAATTGCTTGGAAGGCACTTGAAAGCCCTGGTATTTTCCATGTTTGCAGTTTTCTTTGAAAATGCAGTGAGGTATTTCACTTGCTTATTAACCGTCAGCTGAAAACAACTGGGGTTATATTGATAGGCATTCTTGGTCGGTTGATCTGTTGGTTGGTTCATTGGTTAGTTGGTTGGTGGTTTGTGGAAGACTCAAGCTTTTTATTTGAAGTTTGTTCTTTGGTTTAGATTAGTGGGTTTGCCTAAATGGCTTTATGTCTGTGGAAACATCTATCCTCCCTGAAAATACCATTACAGTAATCTTGGCAACCTATTTGTGTAAAGGAAGGGCAGTTTCTGATGTTTAAGACTGAGTCTGAGCACCAGTCTTCCAAGACCTAAGCACTAGGGAACATGGGCCTTCCTGTTAAGCTCCAGATCTTTTCTGCTCTGTGCTCTCTTCTTTCCTCCCAAAGGCAGCAAGAATTTGACTCTCCTGTTTCTTTCCAACTGCCCACCCTACTCTATTTCCTGTAGTTCTTTCCTACCTCCCAGCCCAAAGATTAAACCCAGTCAGACCTAGTCTTCCCCAATTTCCATCCTTCTCTGACACAAAGACACACATTCTCTATTTGAAGGATTTTCTTGCTGGTCACTACAAGGAAATCAATACATAGGGGCTCACAAAAGCCACAAGTTGCCAAGGTTTAAGAGACTGCAAAGTTATGTTGGTCATTGTTCCTGTTCCCTATTGAAATGTAAATGGACTAACCTTTTACCCTTCCCTTCTTTTAGAGAGCTTATTTCATAGTTTCTTGGGAGATCTCCCACACACTCATTCTATAGGTCTTTTATCTCTGGGTTTTAAGTTCATCAGCCTTCCCTCCAGCCCACCCCCAGGAGAAACTTCACCACTCATACCTTCCCCTAAGCTCAGTCACGTCCATCAGTCCTGCAGAGCACCACACTGGAGTTCAGGATGAACTGAGATTTCATGTTCAGGTGGAACAATATGTATGAAATAGTGGATGAGCCCTCTACCCAGACTCAAGTGCAATTTATTTACATGGTAATAGAACTCCTCCTCGGCATCTCCATCTTAGTGTACTCCACTCTAAAAGATCAATGCCAGCTTAGTTTATTTCCTGGACTTCCCTGGTGACGCAGTGGTTAAGAATCTGCCTGCCTATGCAGGGGACACGGGTTCAATCCCTGGTCCGGGAAGATCCCACATGCCGCGGAGCAACTAAGCCGGTGCGCCACAACTACTGAGCCTGCGCTCTAGAGCTGATGAGCCACAACTACTGAAGCCCATGTGCCACAGCTACTGAAGCCCACGCGCCTAGAGCCCGCGCTCTACAACGAGAGAAGCCACCGCAATGAGAAGCCCGTGCACCGCAACGAAGAGTAGCCCCCAGCAAAAAAAAAAAAAAAAAAAAAGAGTAGCCCCGGCTCGCCACAACTAGAGAAAGCCCGCACGAAGCAACGAAGACCCAGTGCAACCAAAAGTAAAATAAATAAATAAATGATTATTTCCTGAAACCTTCTGCCCAAATAGATCTTCCCCTTCCCCCTAGGAGATTTTGAAATGCCAGCATTAAAGATCATTTGGAAATGTTTTTATTTCAACAAACACTTATTGAGTGCCCACACCACATACAAGGGTTCCTGAGTGGGACCAAAATGATGAAAAAGACTCAGTTTCTGCCTTCAAGGCACTTACAGCCTAGTGCAAAAGATGAGTGTGAATTCAGCTAATTACAATTTAACGAATAGCAGAACAAGCAATAGAATACAAACACAGCTCTAGGAGAGCATAGAGAAGGGAAAATAATTTGGCCTGTCGAAAAGGACAATCAGGGGATTAGGGAAGGTTTCATGTAGCTGAGCTGGTCTTGAAGGATGAGGTTTATGGGGAGAGAATTCCAGGCAGAGAGAATACTATAAATAGCATGAGCGAAAACACAGGCAGGAAAGCAAAGAACGTGTTTGGGTAAAGCAGATCAGCCTGACAGATGCAAGGGAGGGAAATAAGGCTAGAAACGGAGACTGCAGATATATTATGGAAAGCTGCACTGTCATTTGGAGTCTTTGAACGTACCTGGATTAAATGTCTGGATCTTAATGCCATAGTAACACCTTAACCATCTTAGCTGAGAACAAGGTGGAGAGAAAAAGCAGGCATAGTATTCCAAGAAGTGGAAGGGCACAACACATTTCTCACTTCCCATTCTTGCCCAGGAGCACCCAGGTGACCACTGCCCCACCTTCTCAGACTCCAAAATGTCAGAGAAAAGAGGCTGAGGCCTTCATTCTACACGCAGCCACTTTCTGTGCAAAGGAGATGAGAAGGAAAAGTGAGAGGTAAATTGAACATCTGACGGATTATCAAGGAATTGTTACGAACAACTCTGTCACCTTGCTGAGCTGCAAAGAATTCATTACTCTCGTAACGATGCAGTCAAGAAAACACAATGTTCTCTCTGTTTCTATGAGTTCAGGTTTTTTTTTAGATTCCTTGATTATACTTAACAAGACTATATTGTATACTTGAAAGTTGCTATGAGAGTGGATCTTAAATATTCTCACCACACACACACAGGTAACTATGTAAGGTGAGGAATGTATTAATTAACCTTATTGTGGTAATCTTGTGATATATTAGCATATCAAATCATCGCATTGTACGCCTTAAACTTACACAATGTTTTCTGTCAGTTATATGTCAATGTTATATATTATATGTCAATTATATGTGAGATATGTCAATTAAAACACAATGTTATATGTCAATAAAGCTGGGGGGGGGGAAGAAACCATGATGTTTATGATACAGATGTTGCACTTACTGTGGCAGCATCTAAGCTAAGGTGTTGATCCAGATCACACTTTAAAGGACACCATCACACACACCA
The DNA here is from genome assembly GCF_964374135.1 of Grampus griseus. Lineage (NCBI taxonomy): Eukaryota > Metazoa > Chordata > Mammalia > Artiodactyla > Delphinidae > Grampus > Grampus griseus. The sequence continues at coordinate 93,137,815 of NC_138999.1, read as the reverse complement.
CCACCTCCGCAGCCCTTCGTATAAGGAAGGTTCAAATGTATAACAGGAAGAGGAAGACGAGACTACCTTCTTTTTCATTTTCCAGAGCAAAACACTGCAACATTTCAAAGATGATTCTGCCAGCTTTACATAAAAATAACTAAATGATGTAGGGCTGTTTTTATGAATTTTATCTGTTTCATTGGATTGGGAGGGAGGGGGTCACTTAACAGACTGAGGGACATGTAAAACTATTAATAGGATTTTGAGTCCCCTGTACTGGAGTAACTGCAGCTTAGGAGACAAAAAAATGAAGAATTCCTGAGGCATAGTTAAGCAACCTACTGCCTCAGTGCTTAAGTTTAATTTCTTGGCAGAGAAGTAGATGAGGGGTTGCAGGGTAGAGGTAGGTGGGGGATGGGCGTGGATCACTCCCATCTAGGATGTGGATCACACACACTAGAAAAGTAGTGTGGCTGAGGAGGTAGCAGCCAGGCCATCTCTTGAAGTGTAAGAACCCTAGCGTATTGGGCCCAGGGATCCATGCTGTGGGAGGCCTCGAGACACATGGACATCGACTGACAGACACGTTTCCTGTCAGCTTGTGGGTGCTTACGATGTGCTAGGTGCTGTTCTAATTGCTTCATATATTTTAACTCATTTACTTCTCCCACTGACCCTATGAAGTTGGCACTGTTGTTATCATTGCCATTTTACAAAAGAAACTGAGAAACGCAGAGGTTATGTAATTTGCCCAAAGGTCATACATATAACTAGTAAATGGCAGAGCTAGCATTTGCTCTCCGGCAGCCTGGCTCTTGTCTGTGATTTAACCAGCGTGCATACGTGCGTGCGTGCGTGTGTGTGTGTGTGCGTGCGCGCGCACACGTGTGAGAGAGAGTGAGAGGGAGAAACAGAGACAGAGAAAATGTGTTCATAAACATACTTCTTTTCCTCTCAGAGTTGCCTCTCAAGATAATCACATTCCTTTGAGTTAACTATTACAAACATTTTGTGTAATTCCCTCCTGATTTTGAAAATAATATATAGTATAAAAATGCATATAATGTAACATTTAGAATATATAATGCACACACATGTGTATCAACACATACACGTATTCCATATTTATTTCACCCTGAGTTTAACTAACAAAAGTTTTGGCAACAGAGAGGACAATTTGCTCCACATACATGCCTTAGGAATGGCCCTGTGCCGTGCGGCAATTCTTTGTTGGCTTTGGAGTCCCTTCTCCTCAGGGATCAGACCCCCAAACCTTGGTAGCCTTAGGGTTAGTTACTTTCTCCCCCATATTCTCTTTCCACACAAGGTTGCTGTTTAGAACATGCAAGAAGTAGGAGAGGCATAATCTAGGTTTGCACCTGGGATTCTATATATATAGCTATAAATCCTATGTGAGGCAGAAACCTCCTTTCTGTCTCTTCAGAACTACCGAACTGTCAGATCTTAAAAAGACTGAAGAAATCATCAATTCCTAGCTCCTCACTTTACAGATAGAAATATGAGGCCTAGGGCTTCCCTGGTGGCGCAGTGGTTGAGAGTCCGCCTGCCGATGCAGGGGACGCGGGTTCGTACCCCGGTCCGGGAGGATCCCACATGCGGTGGAGCGGCTGGGTCCGTGAGCCATGGCCGCTGAGCCTGCGCGTCCGGAGCCTGTGCTCCGCAACGGGAGAGGCCACAACAGTGAGAGGCCCGTGTACCGCAAAAAAAAAAAAAAAAAAAAACATCATATTACTGATCAATGACAGGGCAAGGCTGGAGCAAGATCCTTTAACTCCCCATCCAGTGTTCTTCCTACTCTACTGCTTGTTTTGTGAAGCACAGCACTTGCTTATAACCCCCTCTGAAGATATAAAACTCTCTAGATCTCACCCTTGTGTATTTACCCTAGAGATATGAACATGTATGTCTAAACACACAAAAAACTTGCATGAATGTTTATAACAGCTTTATTTGTATTAGCCAAAAACAACCGAAATGCTCTTCAGTGGAGGCATGAATAAACAAATTGTGGAACATCAACAATAAAATTTTTTAAAACTATTGATACACACAACTTAAATGTATCTCAGAGGCATTATGATGAGTGGCATAAGCAAATCATAATATGTCGCATAAAGTGTGATTCCATTTATATAATATTCTACAAGTTACATAGTGATGAAGAACAGATCAGTGGTTGCCAGGGGGCAGATGTGACGACAAAGAGTTTGCACCCCATAGGTTTTTGGGGGTGATGAAACTGTATTGTTCTGATGATAGTGGTGATTACACGAATCTATACATGGGATAAAATTCATGGAAATACACATACTCCCCCGTCCCCCAAAGTTTGAGTACATGTAAAAACTGGTGAAATTTGAATGAGGTCTGTAGTTTGCTTAGTAGAATATTGTACCAATGACAATATCCTAATTGCGATAGTTACATGGTTATGAAAGATGTTAACACTGGGGAAGAGGAGATGAATGGTATGTTGGAACTCTATTATTTTAGTAAATTCTTTTCTTTAATTTTTTAAATTATTTTTTTTATTTTTAAATTGCTAGATTTTAATGATCTTTTACAGTTCCCTTTTTGATACAGGAACTTACTTATTTTAACATATCTTATCGGAGTACAATTGCTTTACAATGGTGTGTTACTTTCTGCTGTATAACAAAGTGAATCAGTTATACATATACATACGTTCCCATATCTCTTCCTTCCTGCATCTCCCTCCCTCCCTCCCACCCTCCCTATCCCACCCCTCTAGGCGGTCACAAAGCACTGAGGTGATCTCCCTGTGCTATGCGGCTGCTTCCCACTAGCTATCTATTTTACATCTGGTAGTGTATATATGTCAATGCTACTCTCTCACTTTGTCCCAGCTTACCCTCCCCCACCCCGTGTTCTCAAGCCCATTCTCTATGTCTGCGTCTTTATTCCTGTCCTGCCCCTAGGTTCATCAGAACCATTTTTTTTTTAGATTCCATATATATATGTGTTAGCATACGGTATTTGTTTTTCTCTTTCTGACTTCACTCTGTATGACAGACTCTAGGTCCATCCACCTCACTACAAATAACTCAATTTCGTTTCTTTTTATGGCTGAGTAATATTCCATTGTATATATGTGCCACATCTTCTTTATCCATTCATCTGTCGATGGACACTTAGGTTTATTTTAGCAACTTCTATATGAGCTTAAACTTATTTCAAAATTTAAAAGAAAAAAAAAATTAAAAGAAAAAGAAAGAAAGAAAACTCTAGATGTCCCACAATGATTTAGGCAGGTCTGGTGAACCAACATTTATGTATTTTTCTGAAGCTATAACTAATATGTCTTCAGGCCTTTGCTCAAATGGCATCTCATCTCATACTCCACTTCGCACCCTGGTTTATATTTATCCATAACACTTATAACCTCTCATAAAAACATATTTGTTTATTGTGTGTCTCCCCCAACTAGAATGTAAGCTTCTTAAAGTTAAGGACTTTGTTTTGTTCACTACACCTAGAATAATGCCTGGCACACTGTGGGTACTCAACAAATATCTGTTGAATTAATGAATGAATGTGAGTATTTTGGCCCTGAAATAAAGGACAAATGCAAAACTGTATACTAGATTACATTTCTTCATTACATGAGACAAGTTTCCCTTAACGTTTTCTTTTTACATAATTACTCAAAATGGTAATTTTGTTCTATCATTTACATATTGTTTGCTGCATTATGGAAGATTTGGAAAGATATCGGAATAACAACCTGGGTGCTAGGAGATCACATACTCTGAAATGGTTCTTCACCCAATGTTAAAAGAAAGAAAAAGTTACCTCCTCTGGATAATCGGCTGTGCTTTACTCACCTTATGATGCATAAAAGATTATACTTACAACAGTCAGCCACCAGAGGGTACTGTTTATTCAGTTATCCTTTCTCAATACCTATTGTGTACCAAGCCATGTGCTGGGTATAAAAAAGTTGATAGGACACAGTACCCGCTCTCAGAGTTTGCAGTCTGGTGGGGAGACAGATCAGTACATAGAAGTGCTATGACAGAAGCATGCATAGGGTGTTCCAGGTACACGGGGTAAGGAGAGAGAGAGAAGTACAGAGCATGTGTGATGGCTTCCTGGAGGAGGTGATGCCTGAGCTGAGTCTTAAAAGACAAGTAGTAGTCAGTCAGGAGAAAAGGGGAGGAGTGGAAGTTCTGTGAGGGCAGGGGCCATGTTCACACTGTGTTCCCAATGCCCGGCCCAAGGCAGAAATATGCTTAAATATCTGTGGAATGAATGAACAAATTATAAAGTGCAGGTAGTAAAAAGCACATGCTAGAGGTAGGTAGGGTCCAGATCATGATGGGTCTTATAAATCTTTATCTTAATGGTGATGGAGAACCATTGAAGGGTTTGTGGTAGGGGAGTGACATGTGGGCTTTGCATTTTAAAAAGATCATTCCCACAACAATGTGGAAGATGGATTAGAGGGGGACAGCATGAGTCAGAGAGACCAGTTAGGAATTGCGGTTTCCAAAATGAATATGGCGTGGTCATGGCCACTGCCTTTAAGAAGCTTATAGTCCAATGAAGGACACAAAACAGAATCAGGTAATTCTAATACAGCGAAGCAGGCAGTGTAACGTGATGCACTGGCCACTCTGGCCAAGGTCATGCAGCTAGTGGGCGGCGGCGGAGCCAGTATCAGAAACCAGGTTTCCTGATTCCGAGTCTAGGGCTTTTCCCCAAGTCCTCCTTTTAACTACCTTTCACAACCACAGAACTATGTAAGAGAAAGAGAGCAGGGCGAGCCAATGAAAGATTATGCCTTCTTTAGCCTCAGACTAGACCGTGGGGAGCACTTAGCCCTACTTTGTACTCAAGTCTGACATAAGCATCCCTCCCCAAGACCTTTGTTTCTGAGAGTTGGCTTTGGTATCCTGATACTTCCTATATACATACAGAACAAGGAATCTACTGCGAGAGCCAAGGAAATTCACACTCTGACAGCTAAGGTCAGGGAAGCCATAATTCTGAGAAATAAGTCATTCTTTATGAGACAGGGGACTTCAGATGACAAAAGGAAAAAAAACACTGGATCCATGTTCAGAAAAGGAAGATGGTCACTAGAAAGAGCAAGGGCCCCAGTGGAAGAGTGAAAAGAGCTGAAGAAGAGCCTATATTGCTTTCTAAGCTGCGGAGGGTGGAGGAGTTGGGGGGTAGGGAAAGAAGACAGAGAAGCACCAGGAAAGAGCCTCAGGACACGGACCTGAAAAATTCTGTACGAGAGCATCAGTGAAAAAGGAGACCCCAGAAAAAAGTCCAGTTCTGTGAGTAGGTAACAAAGATGCCTTGAGAACGTATTTCCAGGGGTCCTGACTGCCTCATGAGCCAGGACAGAGACCAGAGCTAAGGAGTTTCTATGTAGGAAAGCGCAAGGAGATAAAGGGGTCCTGAGGAGAGCTCTTGGTCAGGCTATCTTGGTGGGGATGGGGTTGGGGATGGAGAGAGACTGAGAGAGAGCGTGCGCGCGCCCACACACACACATACACACTCACACACACACACACACACACACACACACACGGGCACTCGCTGGGAAGGATCCCTGGGTGTCCTGGGGTAGGGGTTTATCTTTACTGAACCAAAAGCCAAACTGAAATTTGTTAAAAGAATGGGCTTTGAAGTCAGACCTGAAGTTAGCCTCAGGTTAGCCTCCTAGCTCTGTCTGGTCTTGGGCAAGCAGCCTAAATTTCCTATTCTGTAAATTAGGATGATACTAGTATCTAGCCTCATAGGGTTTTGTACATGCTTATTAGATTAAGCAACAGAAATAAAGCACCTAATACATTTTCTGATATATAATAGGTAGTCAAATAGTTGTTGTTGTTGTTGTTTTACTACTACTGCTCTGATGATGGTGATGACTGTGACTACTATTGCTAAAACCACTATATCTTCTAGGGTTTTCTGCCGAACAAACAAGCAAGCACTGTTTTATCATCTGGTTTATTTTTATTCAGTTTCTGCATATTTTTTGCTTTCTGGAACATACTGGGTCACGATTTGCTTTTCTCTGAGATTACCATGTCCCTTTTCTTATTCTTCTTCCCACACCTAAGCATCTAGATCTCATGCCCAAATGTAGTTACCTCCACACTGGTGGACAGAGTTCACCCTGCATCTGAAGATAAAATGGTCTCTCTTCCTACCAGGAGCCAGACCATCACCTTCCCCCTCCATTCAGAGCAGAAGGCTGATGCCAGAAAGGAGATCAAGTGCTGATTTCTGACAAAACACTGATTACATTTCACATCTTTGGCTGGGAAGGAATTTGGCTGGCTCAAGCTTGTTATTCTCTGTTTTTCTGCTCTGGGCTCCCTCATAATTAACACAATTCCCCAGGCTCAGAGCCCAAAAGATATTAGGGTGGGTCTCGAAGAAATAGGGGTGTAAGCAAGAAAGTTAACACATTCCCTCACTTACAAAAATATAATACCGTAATTACATTCTGTTTCAGTTTCCTCTGTGGTGCTCCCTAAGGGAGAGGACCCCATCTGTCCTGTACTCTGAGCTCCAAGCATAGTAGAGCACTATACCTTGGAGGCTCATTAAAATACTTGTTAATGCATTGATGAATATGCACCTTCCCACACACAATCCCTGCTCTACAGAGCAGGGATTCACCAGTTAGCCTGCCTGTGGTATTGATGAGGAAAGATGAGAGGCAGTTGTCAAAAATATGAACAGAAAGTATGGTATTATGCAAGTATTACTGGAAACAGCGATGGCCCTAGGTTACATCTAGGGACTCTATCCTGTTGGGCATTGCCTTATGGTGAAAAGACCCTGAGGCTCACATATGTGTGAGTGTTTGCATATGTGCTTGTGTGTGTATAATTCCTGTTATTCATAATCTCTGTCCACCTTCACTAGGACAAAGCAGGTAGGTCTGTGTCCCCCAACCTCACACTTGCTCAGACAAAAGGCTACCTTTTGGGAGCTTCTTTTCCCTTATAAGTCTGCCCTTGATGTTGCCCTTAACCTGATTCACCCATACATAAATAGTGACGGTATAAGGGGGCACAGAATGTGATTTACTTTGGGTCTTTACTTTCCGCCTAGGGCTCAGGGCTCAGTTTCTCACTTTGGGAAATCCAGTAGCTCCTAGAGAAAATACAAAGAAAAGGAGAAGCAAGAAGGACTTGCTGGGAAATTCCAAAGAGCTGATCATCTTAATACAATGTTACTATAACCAAGGAAATCATTAGTTACAGTTGTGTAGTTAATATAGCTGTGTAGTTGTTTTGGTTTAGACTAGAGACTGCTTTCAGGTATATTTGATCTCTACATTTGATCTTCATAACAACCTTACAAGATTGCTAGGGCAGGCATTACTGTCTGCATTTTATAGATGAGGACACTGAGATCCAGAGAGGTAAAGTGAGTTATCAAAGTCATATAAACTACGAAGCAATGGAATTACAACCCAAATTAGGTTTTCTAATTTCAAAGCCAGGGCTCCTTCAGATTCCCCGTGTTTCATTCTAACCATCAAAGAAATCCTGCTCTTTGATCACTCTCTTTGTAGCTATAACTAGAGAGAAAAAGCACCCTTCCTCTTTTTCTTTTTGAGGGTTTTCATGTGCTAAGGTGCCATTTCTTCTCAGCACCTTTTTCTCCCGGGAGGCAAAAAGTAGACTGGAAAAAGCTCTGGATTTAAAGTCAAGCAGGTCTGAGTCTGAATTCTAGCTTTAACACTTATAAGCTGAGTGACCTCAGACAAGTTACTTAACATCTCTGAGCCCATCTTTCCAGCAAGTAAAACAGAAGCACTGTCACCTATCCCACGGATTGTTCTAAAAACCAAATGAGAAAATAGAGATAACAGCCTTAGCACAGAACCCGGAACATAGCAGGAGTTAAATAAATATTAATTCCCTTTCCCACTCCTCCCACACCCCTACTTGCTACTCTAGACTGGAAATATGCAGTACTTCTTTCCCAGAACGCTGAAATTCAGTCTTAGGTTTATGTCTATACTTATTTATATTACTGTAAAAATAGGATGACTGGCATTTCAACTCTTGATGGCTTATCATTTACAGCTGATATTTCTGTAATCTTTTGTTGGTTACTTGAGATAGTTTTGGAATTTAAAACATGTAGGTGTGTATGGTGCACATATGAATGTGTTCCCAAATCATTTAAAGGCTTCAATTATTACTCGGAAGTTACTTCCATTCTCTCATTCTTCTTAATCTCATCTAGAACCTAAAGGGCTGGGTTGGCCTTATTTGAACAATGAACTAACTTATTCAGTTACTTCTAAGATCCCTTAGAGTTCAAATCTCACATCTCCAGCACCAGATTCCAACTGCATTTTCTAAGGAAGGATGCATCCACAAGCAGCCAATTCTTGTGGTCTGTCTTTAGATAGTAATGTGGTTTACTTCTTGCACCTGGATCTTTCCCTGTTGTCACATTCACCTCACTGAGGAGCTTCAAACAATGTGACCAAAAAAAAGGAAGATAAAGTGGGCATGGGAGAAAACTGGGCTAGTCCCGAGAGGGGGGATATAGGACTTTGATAGAAATGGATTCAGCAGACAGAAAATAAGCTAGGCTGTGACTCTGACTGGAGAGAGGGTAGGGAAGATTAAAATGTTTTCCTTATTCATTTTAGCATTGTTTTACTGGTTGCAATGAACATACATCACTATTACCATTGTAAACATTTTATTATGAAATTTTCTAAGCATATTTAAAGCTAGGCATCCTCTAGATAAAAACCTCATGTACCCACCCCCCAGCTGCAAAAGCCATCAACGTTTTGTTATACTTGTTTGATTTATTTCCCTTTTTTGCTGGAGTATTTTAAAGCAAATCTACGACATTATATTATTCTACCCTTTAAATACTTCAGTTTGCATCTCAAAAATAAAAGGATATTTTATTGCACAATCACAATGACTAAAATAATTCCTTAATATCATTCATCTAGTGCTTGTTCCATATTTAAATTTTCCCAATTATGTAAAAAACATGCTTTTACAGTTGATTTCTTTGAATCAGATACTTTACGAAGAGGAATTTAATACCGATTTTTCAAAGGACATGTATATTTCTAATGAATAATTAAATACTGCTGTTTCATGGTGTAAAAAAATGGAAGACCCCATCAGTACCATGCACTCTTTCCACTTAAATTATTGACCCTTAAAATTCTGTTTTCAGAAATGTATGTATTTTTTGAAAATGCAAATCTCTGTACAGCAGTTTTCATGCATTAAGAAAGCATTGTGGAAGAACTCAGACATGGCAAGAGATCAGAAGAAGTAATTCCTGGGGGCCCAACAGTGATACATCAGAAATACATCTACACGTGGAACAACTCCTACAAAACACCTACTGAATGCTGGCAGAAGACCTCTGACCTCCCAAAAGGCAAGAAACTCCCCACGTACCTGGGTAGGGCAAAAGAAAAAAGAATAAACAGAGAAAAAAGAATAGGGACGGGACCTGCACCAGTGGGAGGGAGCCATGAAGGAGGAAAGGTTTCCACACACTAGAAGCCCCTTCGCGGGCGGAGACTGCGGGTGATGGAGGAGGTAAGCTTCAGAGCCACGGAGGAGAGCACAGCAACAGGGGTGCAGAGGGCAAAGCGGAGAGATTCCCGCACAGAGGATCGATGCTGACCGGCCCTCACCAGCCCGAGAGGCTTGTCTGCTCGCCCGCCAGGGCGGGCGGGGCTGGGAGCTGAGGCTCGGGCTTCGGTTGGAGCACAGGGAGAGGACTGGGGTTGGTGGCTTGAACACAGACTGCAGGGAGTTAGTGTGCCACGGCTGGCCGGGAGGGAGTACGGGGAAAAGTCTGGACCTGCCGAAGAGGCAAGGGACTTTTTCTTCCCTCTTTGTTTCCTGGTGCGCGAGGAGCGGGGATTAAGAGCGCTGCTTAAAGGAGCTCCAGAGACAGGCGCGAGCCGCGGCTGTCAGCGTGGACCCCAGAAATGGGCATGAGATGCTAAGGCTGCTGCTGCCGCCACCAAGAAGCCTGTGTGCGAGCACAGGTCACCGTCCACACCTCCCCTCTGCGAGCCTGTGCAGCCCACCACTGCCAGGGTCCCATGATCCAGGGACAACTTCCCAGGGAGAACGCACAGCGCGCCTCAGGCTGGTGCAACGTCCCGCTGGCATCTGCCACCGCAGGCTCACCCCGCATTCCGTGCCCCTCCCTCCCCCCGGCCTGAGTGAGCCAGAGCCCCCGAATCAGCGGCTCCTTTAACCCCGTCCTGTCTGAGCAAAGAACAGACGCCCTCCGGCGACCTACATGCAGAGGCGGGGCCAAATCCAAAGCTGAACCCCGAGAGCTGTGCGAACAAAGAAGAGAAAGGCAAATCTCTCCCAGCAGCCTCAGAAGCAGCGGATTAAAGCTCCACAATCAACTTGATGTACCTGCATCCGTGGAAAACCTGAATAGACAACGAATCATCCCAAATTGAGGAGGTGGACTTTGAGAGCAAGATTTATTATTTTTTCCCCTTTTTCTGTTTTTGTGAGTGTGTATGTGTATGCTTCTGTGTGAGATTTTGTCTGTATAGCTTTGCTTTCACCATTTGTCCTAGGGTTCTATCTATCCTTTTTTTTTTTTTTTACTTTTTTAAAAAATTTTTTTCTTAATAATTATTTTTTATTTTAATTATTTTATTTTATTTTATTTTATCCTCTTTCTTTCTTTCCTCCTTTCTTTCCCTCCCTCCCTCCCTCCCTCCCTTCCTTCCTTTCTTTCTTTCTACTTTTTCTCCCTTTTATTCTGAGCCGTGTGTATGAAAGGCTCTTGGTGATGCAGCCAGGAGTCAGTGCTTTGCCTCTGAGGTGGGAGAGCCAACTTCAGGACACTGGTCCACAAGAGACCTTCCAGCTCCACGTAATATCAAACGGCGAAAATCTCCCAGAGATATCCATCTCAACACCAAGCTTCACTCAACGACCAGCAAGCTACAGTGCTGGACACCCTATGCCAAACAACTAGCAAGACAGGAACACAACCCCACCCATTAGCAGAGAGGCTGCCTAAAATCATAATAAGTCGACAAACACCCCAAAACACACCACCAGATGTGGACCTGCCCACCAGAAAGACAAGATCCAGCCTCATCCACTAGAACATAGGCACTAGTCGCCTCCACCAGGAAGCCTACACAACCCACTGAACCAACTTCAGCCACTGGGGACAGACACCAAAAACAACGGGAACTATGAACCTGCAGCCTGCAAAAAGGAGTAAGATAAGAAAAATGAGAAGACAGAAAAACACACAGCAGATGAAGGAGCAAGATAAAAACCCATCAGACCTAACAAATGAAGAGGAAATAGGCAGTCTACCTGAAAAAGAATTCAGAATAGTAATAGTAAAGATGATCCAAAATCATGGAAATAGAATAGAGAAAATGCAAGAAACATTTAACAAGGACCTAGAAGAACTAAAGATGAAACAAGCAACGATGAACAACATAAAAAATGAAATTAAAAATACTCTAGAAGGGATCAATAGCAGAATAACTGAGGCAGAAGAACAGATAAGTGACATGGAAGATAAAATAGTGGAAATAACTACTGCAGAGCAGAATAAAGAAAAAAGAATGAAAAGAACTGAGAACAGTCTCAGAGACCTCTGGGACAACATTAAACACACCAACATTCGAATTATAGGGGTCCCAGAAGAAGAAGAGAAAAAGAAAGGGACTGAGAAAATATTTGAAGAGATTATAGTTGAAAACTTCCCTAATATGGGAAAGGAAATAGTTAATCAAGTCCAGGAAGCACAGAGAGTCCCATACAGGATAAATCCAAGGAGAAACACGCCAAGACACATATTAATCAAACTGTCAAAAATTAAATACAAAGAAAACATATTAAAAGCAGCAAGGGAAAAACAACAAATAACACACGAGGGACTCCCCATAAGGTTAACAGCTGATCTTTCAGCAGAAACTCTGCAAGCCAGAAGGGACTGGCAGGACATATTTAAAGTGATGAAGGAGAAAACCCTACAACCAAGATGACTCTACCCAGCAAGGATCTCATTCAGATTTGATGGAGAAATTAAAACCTTTACAGACAAGCAAAAGCTGAGAGAGTTCAGCACCACCAAACCAGCTTTACAACAAATGCTAAAGGATCTTCTCTAGGCAAGAAACACAAGAGAAGGAAAAGACCTATAATAACAAACCCAAAACAATGAAGAAAATGGGAATAGGAACATACATATCGATAATTACCTTAAATGTAAATGGACTAAATGCTCGCACCAAAAGACACAGACTGGCTGAACGGATACAAAAACAAGACCCATATATATGCTGTCTACAAGAGACGCACTTCAGACCTAGAGACACATACAGACTGAATGCAAGGGGATGGAATGGAAAAAGATATTCCATGCACATGGAAACCAAAAGAAAGCTGGAGTAGCAATTCTCATATCAGACAAAACAGACTTTAAAATAAAGACCATAAGAAGAGACAGAGAAGGACACTACATAATGATCAAGGGATCGATCCAAGAAGAAGATATAACAATTGTAAATATTTATGCACCCAACATAGGAGCACCTCAATACATAAGGCAAATACTAACAGCCATAAAAGGGGAAATCGACAGTAACACATTCATAGAAAGGGACTTTAACAGCCCACTTTCACCAATGGACAGATCATCCAAAATGAAAATAAATAAGGAAACACAAGCTTTAAATGATACATTAAACAAGATGGACTTAATTGATATTTATAGGACATTGCATCCAAAAACAACGAATACACATTTTTCTCAAGTGCTCCTGGAACATTCTCCAGGATAGATCATATCTTGGGTCACAAATCAAGCCTGGGTAAATATAAGAAAATTGAACTTGTATCAAGTAACTTTTCCGACCACAACACTATGAGACGAGATATCAATTACAGTAAAAGATCTGTAAAAAATACAAACACATGGAGGCTAAACAATACATTATTCAATAACGAAGTGATCACTGAAGAAATCAAAGAGGAAATCAAAACATACCTAGAAACAAATGACAATAGAGACACGACGACCCAAAACCTATGGGATGCAGCAAAAGCAGTTCTAAGACGGAAGTTTATAGCAATACAATCCTACCTTAAGAAACAGGAAACATCTCGAATAAACAACCTAAACTTGCACCTAAAGCAATTAGAGAAAGAACAAAAAAACCCCAAAGTTAGCAGAAGGAAAGAAATCATAAAGATCAGATCAGAAATAAATGAAAAAGAAATGAAGGAAACAACAGCAAATATCAATAAAAGTAAAAGCTGGTTTTTGAGAAGATAAACAAAATTGACAAACCATTAGCCAGACTCATCAAGAAAAAAAGGGAGAAGACTCAAATCAATAGAATTAGAAATGAAAAAGAAGTAACAACTGACCCTGCAGAAATACAAAAGATCATGAGAGATTACTACAAGCAACTCTATGCCAATAAAATGGACAACCTGGAAGAAATGGACAAATTCTTAGAAAGGCACAACCTACCAAGACTGAATCAGGAAGAAATAGAAAATATGAACAGACCAATCACAAGCACTGAAATTGAAACTGTGATTAAAAATCTTCCAACAAACAAAAGCCCAGGACCAGATGGCTTCACAGGCAAATTCTATCAAACATTTAGAGAAGAGCTAACACCTATCCTTCTCAAACTCTTCCAAAATATAGCAGAGGGAGGAACACTCCCAAACTCATTCTACGAGGCCACCATCACCCTGATACCAAAACCAGACAAGGATGTCACAAAGAAAGAAAACTACAGGCCAATATCACTGATGAACATAGATGCAAAAATCCTCACCAAAATACTAGCAAACAGAATCCAACAGCACATTAAGAGGACCATACACCATGATCAAGCAGGGTTTATTCCAGGAGTGCAAGGATTCTTCAATATACACAAATCAATCGATGTGATACACCATGTTAACAAATTGAAGGAGAAGTACCATATGGTCATCTCAATAGATGCAGAGAAAGCTTTCGACAAAATTCAACACCCATTTATGATAAAAAACCTGCAGAAAGTAGGCATAGAGGGAACTTTCCTCAACATAATAAAGGCCATATATGACAAACCCACAGCCAACATCGTCCTCAATGGTGAAAACTGAAAGCATTTCCACTAAGATCAGGAACAAGACAAGGTTGCCCACTCTCACCACTCTTATTCAACATAGATTTGGAAGTTTTAGCCACAGCAATCAGAGAAGAAAAGGAAATAAAAGGAATCCAAATCGGAAAAGAAGAAGTAAAGCTGTCACTGTTTGCAGATGACATGATACTATACATAGAGAATTCTGAAGATGCTACCAGAAAACTACTAGAGCTAATCAATGAATTTGGTAAAGTAGCAGGATACAAAATTAATGCACAGAAATCTCTGGCATTCCTATACACTAATGATGAAAAATCTGAAAGTGAAATCAAGAAAACACTCCCATTAACCATTGCAACACAAAGAATAAAATATCTAGGAATAACCCTACCTAAGGAGACAAAAGACCTGTATGCAGAAAATTATAAGACACTGATGAAAGAAATCAAAAATGATACAAATAGATGGAGAGATATACCATGTTCTTAGATTGGAAGAATCAACATTGTGAAAATGACTCTATTACCCAAAGCAATCTACAGATTCAATGCAATCCCTATCAAACTACCACTGGCATTTTTCACAGAACTAGAACAAAAAATTTCACAATTTGTATGGAAACACAAAAGACCCCGAATAGCCAAAGCAATCTTGAGAACGAAAAACGGAGCTGGAGGAATCAGGCTCCCTGACTTCAGACTATACTACAAAAGCTACAGTAATCAAGACAGTATGGTACTGGCACAAAAACAGAAGATAGATCAACGGAACAGGATAGAAAGCTCAGAGATAAACCCACGCATATATGGTCACCTTATCTTTGATAAAGGAGGCAGGAATGTACAGTGGAGAAAGGACAGCCTCTTCAGTAAGTCGTGCTGGGAAAACTGGACAGGTACATGTAAAAGTATGAGATTAGATCACTCCCTAACACCATACACAAAAATAAGCTCAAAATGGATTAAAGGCCTAAATGTAAGGCCAGAAACTATCAAACTCTTAGAGGAAAACATAGGCAGAACACTCTATGACATAAATCACAGCAAGATCCTTTTCGACCCACCTCCTAGACAAATGGAAATAAAAACAAAAATAAACAAATGGGACCTAATGAAACTTCAAAGCAAAGGAAACCATAAGAAGACCAAAAGACAACCCTCAGAATGGGAGAAAATATTTGCAAATGAAGCAACTGACAAAGGATTAATCTCCAAAATTTACAAGCAGCTCATGCAGCTCAATAACAAAAAAACAAACAACCCAATCCAAAAATGGGCAGAAGACCTAAATAGACATTTCTCCAAAGAAGATATACAGATTGCCAACAAACACATGAAAGAATGATCAACATCATTAATCATTAGAGAAATGCAAATCATCTCACACCGGTCAGAATGGCCATCATCAAAAAATCTAGAAACAATAAATGCTGGAGAGGGTGTGGAGAAAAGGGAACACTCTTGCACTGCTGGTGGGAATGTGAATTGGACAGCCACTATGGAGAACAGTATGGAGGTTCCTTAAAAAACTACCAATAGAACTACCATATAACCCAACAATCCCACTACTGGGCATATACCCTGAGAAAACCATAATTCAAAAAGAATCATGTACCAAAATGTTCATTGCAGCTCTATTTACAATAGCCCGGAGATGGAAACAACCTAAGTGTCCATCATCAGATGAATGGATAAAGAAGATGTGGCACATATATACAATGGAATATTACTCAGCCATAAAAAGAAACGAAATTGAGTTATTTGTAGTGAGGTGGATGGACCTAGAGTCTATCATACAGAGTGAAGTAAGTCAGAAAGAGAAAGACAAATACCATATGCTAACACATATATATGGAATCTAAGAAAAAAAATGTCATGAAGAACCTAGGGGTAAGACAGGAATAAAGACACAGACCTACTGGAGCACGGACTTGAAGATATGGGGAGGGGGAAGGGTGAGCTGTGACAAAGCGAGAGAGAGGCATGGACATATATACACTACCAAACGTAAAATAGATAGCTAGTGGGAAGCAGCCGCATAGCACAGGGATATCAGCTCAGTGCTTTGTGACCGCCTGGAGGGGTGGGATAGGGAGGGTGGGAGGGAGGGAGACGCAAGAGGGAAGAGATATCGGAACATATGTATATGTATAGCTGATTCACTTTGTTATAAAGCAGAAACTAACACACCATTGTAAAGCAATTATACTCCAGTAAAGATGTAAAAATAAATAAATAAATAAATAAAAGCATTGTGAATTTCAGTGTCCCAGAAAACAAGTTTTGAAAGATATTGGAGAGAAGAAAAAGTCATCACTGGGCAGAACAAAGAGAGTGAGGAAGCTGGGGGATGCGGGGGTGGCAGGAATTGTGAAGAAAACTACTTAAGGACCAACATGGGGATATTTAATTGCTTACTCACAACTGCTTTTGATTTCTCTGACCTCGTTCTGTATGGAAACAACCCAAACCCCAGAGACTCAACAGTCTTCCTTGCAACAGGAGTTAGTAGGCCTATTGGATGACATGTCAATTTTGTCAGCCCTAACCCTAATCCTGTGGGAGCTCCTGCTCTTAACTACTGCTTGGCATCCAATGATTCTTCTCTTATAAAGAAGACCGAAAAGGCTAGGTGGAGTTGACTGAATTCAGTAGCATTCTGTAACAGTATGGTAGAGGAAAACACAGGAAAGCCCCATATGCTCCCTTGTACATTTCTGGTGGGAGTGTAAACTGCCTTGGTGAACAGAGAATGTTGACAATATGTATTAATAACTTTAAAGATGCGCCTTTCCTTTAAACTGTCAGAAAAAAAACCTGTCAGTTGCACTTCTAGGAAACACATATTCTTAAAAATAGGAGAAATGAAAAGGGGAAAATATACAGTTACAGTGTGAAGCAGACAGATGAAATAAGTAGGTTTCAGACTAAAAAATAATCAATGACATAGAGAATATGGGAAAAAAATATCAGTAAAACAATGTGGGCTACCCTGTTTACACAGTGGTTAAGAGTCCGCCCACCAATGCAGGGGACATGGATTTGAGCCGTGGTCCGGGAAGATCCCACATGCCACGGAGCAACTAAGCCTGTGTTCCACAACTACTGAGCTTGCGCTCTAGAGCCCACGAGCGACAACTACTGAGCCCACATGCTGCAACTGCTGAAGTCCGCATGCCTAGGGCCCATGCTCTACAACAAGAGAAGCCACAGCAATGAGAAGCCCGCGCTCCACAATGAAGAGTAGCCCCTGCTAGCTGCAACTAGAGGAAGTCTGTGTGCAGCAACGAAGACCCAACACAGCCAAAAATAAATAAAATTAATTAATTAATTAATTTTAAAAAAAGTTACATGTAGATCTTTGCACCCTACAGAAAATATACATTCTTCTCTTCTATTCATGGAACATTTACAATTCATCATGTTCTTCACCACAAAGAACAACATAATACAGATACATTTTTAAAAGATTTTATAGTCTACCTTCTCTGATTATAATCCTGTAAAATAAGAAGAAAATAACAAGAATATGAATTCCTGAATCTTTAAATACTTGGAAATTAAGAAACATATACCTAAACAATTTTGGAATCAAAGAGGAAATTAAAACTGAAATTCTTGATTTTATAGAAAAGAATGAAAAGGCACACAGTAACAAAATCTACAGGGTACGCTTAAAGCTCTACTCAGGAAAATGCATAAAGATGAAAAATAAATGAATTAATTTTTCAAGTTAACAAACTGTTCAAGGACAATAAAATAAACTAAAAGGACACAGAAGGAAGGATTTCATTTTTGAAAAGTTAAATTAATGAAATCAAAATGAAACTATCATGGATAAAGAAGATGTGGCACATATATACAATGGAATATTACTCAGCCATAAAAAGGAACGAAATTGAGTCATTTGTTGAGATGTGGATGGATCTAGAGACTGTCATACAGAGTGAAGTAAGTCAGAAAGAGAAAAACAAATATCATATATTAACACATGTATGTGGAACCTATAAAAATGGTACAGATGAATCGGTTTGCAGGGCAGAACTTGAGACACAGATGTAGAGAACAAACATATGGACACCACGGGGGGGAAATCGCAGTGGGGTGGGCATGGTGGTGTGGTGAATTGGGCGATTGGGATGGACATGTATATACTAATGTGTATAAAATTGATGACTAATAAGAGCCTGCAGTATAAAAAAAAAACATAAAACCAACTAATACTAAACTTTCTTTGGGTTATTTGTATGGAAATATGTTAATATAAATGTTTCAGACATTACATGAAATTTCTAAAAATCTTATATGTTCTGGTATAATGTTATAAGTCATAATTCTAGTTATTACTTTAAAATGTATATCTCAGAAATAACTAAATTTCCTTGTCAATTGCATTATTATTAACTTTCATCAAATTGTTAACCATGGTCATTTTTAAGTCTTATGTCATTTACAGACAGTTCTGGGTGTACTGTGATGCTTTTGCAAAAATGTTCCTATAAAAGGGTTTCATCTTCAAGGAATTCATGGAAAAGACTCTGACAAGTACAGGTTTCTGGTAACTGACTATACTGCTGAACTGAATGAATAAGCATTTTCAGAACTCTAATGGAAAACTGATGAATTCATAAAAGTGCTAACAAAAGATCAAGAAGAAAAAAATTAATTACATGGTACTGAGTGAACTGATGAGGATGATTATAATTTTTGTGACTTTCTGTTTGAATAAAAAAAAGTCCCACAAGGACTCAGAGGCAAAAAACACACAAATCAATTTTCACTGCAAAGTAAAGGAGCGGTTACAGTGGAGGATTACTGGACTGAATGTCAATATTATTACATAGTATGAGTGTGTTTCGTGTTTGGTAATTGCAATCATTGTTGCTTTTGTTGTGGTCAACCATTTACAATGCTTGGTGTCAGTTTATATATGTCTTGTAAAAATAAAATACAGTGTGTGTGTGTGTGAAAAAAAATGGGGAAACTGAGAAAAAAATAAATTACAAAAAAAAAAGAAAGACACATGCACCCCAATGTTCATTGCAGCACTATTTACAATAGCCAGGTCATGGAAGCAACCTAAATGCCCATCGACAGACGAATGGATAAAGAAGATGTGGTATATATATACAATAGAATACTACTCAGCCATAAAAAGGAATGAAATTGGGTCATTTGTAGAGACATGGATGGACCTAGAGTCTGTCTCACAGAGTGAAGTAAGTCAGAAAGAGAAAAACAAATATCGTATATTAATGCATATATGTGGAATCTAGAAAAATGGTACCAATGAACCTGTTTGCAAGGCAGAAATAGAGACTCAGATGTAGAGAACAAACATATGGTCAGCAAGGGGGGAAAGCGGGGGGAGAGGGTGGCAGTGGTGGGATGAATCGGGAGTTTGGGATTGACATATATACACTAATATGTATAAAATAGATAACTAATAAGAACTTGATGTATAAAAAATAAATAAAATAGGGCTTCCCTGGTGGCGCAGTGGTTGAGAGTCTGCCTGCCGATGCAGGGGACACGGGTTCGTGCCCCGGTCCGGGAAGATCCCACATGCCGCGGAGCGACTGGGTCCGTGAGCCATGGCCGCTGAGCCTGCGCGTCCAGAGCCTGTGCTCCACAACGGAAGAGGCCACAACAGTGAGAGGCCCACGTACCGCAAAAAAAAAAAAAAAAAAAAAAAAATTAAATAAATAAAATAAAACTTAAAGGAAAAAAAAAGTGGGTTCTTTGAAAATCCTGATTAAGGAAAAAGAGAGAAAGCAAAGCCAAACAAAAAAGAAAACACAGGGCTTCCCTGGTGGCGCAGTGGTTGAGAGACCGCCTGCCAATGCAGGGGACACGGGTTCGTGCCCCGGTCCGGGAAGATCCCACATGCCGCGGAGCGGCTGGGCCCGTGCGCCATGGCCGCTGAGCCTGTGCGTCCGGAGCCGGTGCTCCGCAACGGGAGAGGCCACAACAGTGAGAGGCCCGCATACCGCAAAAAAAAAAAAAAAAAAAAAAAAAAAAAAACAGTGGAAAAGGAGATATACTCATTGATACAGACAATAGTATGCTGGTAAACATTTAACAATCGGCTCTCAAAAAACCCTCTATTTGTAGTGCTTGCTGATTTTCATGGTGTAAAAACTCCCACCATGGTGGATTTTAAGTTACCAATGTGTACTCACTTAACCCAGAAATGTGCGCAACTGGCTAGCTAACTGCAGCATACCACTAGATGGATATAAAAGTAATTACAAGGGAATATTACATGCAACCTACAGCATACAGTTGAAAAATCTATTAAATACTACCAAATTTTACCCATGAAGAAGTAAAAAAACCTAGAGAGACTGATAACTTTAGGCCAGACTGGAATTAAAGGTGTGTAATTATTTTTTTTAAGACTCCACGTTCAGATGGTTTCAGAACTGGGTTCCACAAACACTTTAGAAAACAGATCATTCCCATGCTGCTTAAACTATGAAGACCACAGAGAAAGATAAAAAGATCCCAATTGCATTTAGTGAATCTAGTATAACCAAAATACCAGAAATCTAAAAAAGGTACCAGAAATAATAAGACAATAGATTGATTTCACTTCTGAATATATATGGAAAGACTCTACATAAAATAGAAAATGAAATCCAGAAGGGTTACAAAAGAATGAAACACTATAATCCAACAGGGTTTATTCCAGAAATAAAAGAATTATTCAACATTAGAAATATATATCAACATACAGGATTATACTGATACATTCTTAAAGGTTTCTAAACAAAATTCAGCAGGCAATCCAAATAAAAACTATACATAAAGGACAACTTTTAAATATAATAAAGAAAGCAAATAACAACATGATAGTCAATGGTGGAAATGCTAAGGTCTGTCCCAGAACATGAACAAAGCAAAGCTGTTTGATATCACCACTATTATTCAACAGTGTTTTTAATGTTTTAGCTGAGGCAAAAGAAAATAAGAAAATTAAATAATTGATATAAATATTGGTGAAAAAAGAGATTTAAGTGCTTCAAATAAACCTAAGAGACTCTAGCTTTTTAAAAAATTCTAAAAATATTACTTTGATAAGATTATTACATATAAGAAAAGACATAAAATCAAGAGTTTCCTCCACATGCTATTTTAAATGGAAATAGAAAAGCAATCCACTCACAACATGGAAAAGATCGTAAGATATCTAAGGATCAATTTAACAAGAAAGGTGTACCTATTTGAAGAATACAATAAAATACTAAAGAGAAGTTCCCAAAAATAAAACGTAAAAAACTGCAGGGATATACTATGATTCTGTTTGGGATGATTTAACACCATTTCTTCCCAATGTAATAAGATAACCACAATCCAAATTAAGTATATTCAGTAACTAGATAAAAATATTCTAAAGTTCATATGGAGAACAAAATATCCAAGAATAGCAGGAAAATTATGACAAAGAAATACAAGATATTACCAAATATTAAAAGTTACCATACAGATAACATGATACTCTACATAGAGAATCCTAAAGATGCTACCAAAAAACTACTAGAGCTAATCAATGAATTTGGTAAAGTAGCAGGATACAAAATTAATGCACAAAAATCTCTTGCATTCCTATATACTAATGGTGAAAAATCTGAAAGAGAAATTAAGGAAACACTCCCATTTTACGATTGAAACAAAAAGAATAAAATACCTAGGAATAAACCTACCTAAGGAGGTAAAGACCTGCACTCAGAAAACTATAAGGCACTGATGTAAGAAATCGAAGATGATACAAACAGATGGAGAGATATGCCATGTTCTTGGATTGGAAGAATCAACATTGTGAAAATGACTATACTGCCCAAAGCAATCTACAGATTCAATGCAATCCCTATCAAACTACGAATGGCATTTTTCACAGAACTAGAACAAAAAATTTCACAATTTTTATGGAAACACAAAAGACCCCAAATAGCCAAAGCAATCTTGAGAAAGAAAAACAGAGCTGCAGGAATCAGGCTCCCTGACTTAAGACTATACTACAAAGCTACAGTAATGAAGGCAGTATGGTACTGGCACAAAAACAGAAATATAGATCAATGGAACAGGATAGAAAGCCCAGAGATAAACCCACACACATATGGTCACCTTATCTTTGATAAAGGAGGCAGAAATGTACAGTGGAGAAAAGACAGGCTCTTCAATAAGTGGTGCTGGGAAAACTAGGCAATTACATTTAAAAGAATGAAATTAGAACACTCCTTAACACCATACACAAAAATAAACTCAAAATGGATTACAGACCTAAATGTAAGGCCAGACACTATAAAAGTCTTAGAGGAAAGCATAGGCAGAACACTCTATGACATAAATCACAGCAAGATCCTTTGTGATCCACCTCCTAGAGAAATGGAAATAAAAACAAAAATAAACAAATGGGACCTAATGAAACTTCAAAGCTTTTGCACAGTAAAGGAAACCATAAACAAGTCTGAAAGACAGTCCTCAGAATGGGAGAAAATATTTGCAAATGAAGCCACTGACAAGGACTAATCTCCAAAATTTATAAGAAGCTCATGCAGCTCAATAACAAAAAACAAACCACCCAATCCAAAAATGGGCAGAAGACCTAAATAGACATTTCTCCAAAGAAGATATATAAACAGCCAACAAACACATGAAAGAATGCTCAACATCACTAATCATTAGAGAAATGCAAATCAAAACTACAATGAGATATCATCTCACACCGGTCAGAATGGCCACCATCAAAAAATCTAGAAACAATAAATGCTGGAGAGGGTGTGGAGAAAAGGGAAGCCTCCTGCACTGTTGGTGGGAATGTAAATTGATACAGCCACTATGGAGAACAGTATGGAGGTTCCTTAAAAAACTAAAAATAGAACTACCATATGACCCAGCAATCCCACTACTGGGCATATACCCTGAGTCATGTACCACAATGTTCATTGCAGCTCTATTTACAATAGCCAGGACATGGAAGCAACCTAAAAGAGTTGCTTAATAATTCAAAAAGAGTCATGTACCACAATGTTCATTGCAGCTCTATTTACAATAGCCAGGACATGGAAGCAACCTAAGTGTCCATCGACAGATGAATGGATAACGAAGATGTGGCACATATATACAATGGAATATTACTCAGCCATAAAAAGAAATGAAACTGAGTTATTTGTAGTGAGGTGGATGGACCTAGAGACTGTCATACAGAGTGAAGTAAGTCAGAAAGAGAAAAAACAAATACTGTATGCTAACACATATATACATGGAATCTAAAAAAAAAAAAGATTCTGAAGAACCTAGGGGCAGGACAGGAATAAAGATGCAGACATAGAGAATGTACTTGAGGACACGGGAGGGGGAAGTGTAAGCTGGGACGAAGTGAGAGAGTGGCATGGACATATATACACTGATATATACATATATATACATATATACACTAGATAGCTAGTGGGAAGCAGCTGCATAGCACAGGGAGACCAGCTCGGTGCTTTGTGACCACCTAGAGGGGTGGGATAGGGAGGGTGGGAGGGAGACGCAAGAGGGAGGAGATATGAGGATATATGTATATGTATAGCTGATTCACTTTGTTATACAGCAGAAACTAACACACCATTGTAAAGCAATTATACTCCAATAAAGATGTTTAAAAAAAAGTTACCATGAAGCCACCATGATCAAAATAGTACGGTATTGGCATAAGAATAGAAAATTAAATCATTAGAACAGAGTAGAGTCTAGAATAGGCACAAGTACATATGGAAACCCAATATATGGCAATGGGAAAAGGACTGTTGTGTGAATAAATGGTCTTGGCATAGGAGTTATTTATCTGGAAGAAAACAAAACTACATATCCTAAGATAAATTTCAAAACTTTGTACCCTAAAATAAATTCCAGGTATACTAAAGGCTTGAAATACAGAAAAGAAAACCACTGAAAATATGAAAACAATGTTTAAGGAGGGGAGACCTTCCTCCACAAGCCAGAAAAACTAAAAGACATAGGAAAATACAGATAAATGACAAACCAGGAAAAAAATCACAACATGAGACGATAAAAGGTTAACATCACTAATATAATAATACAATATTGGATATCTCCAATATTAGTGATATTAACCTTTTATCTGTTGTATACACACACACACACACACACACACACACACACATCTCCATCCTTCTTCTCACCTAAGCAACATTTTGATTCTTGTGGGTTTAAGTGCGACCTATATGCTGATCACACAAGCATAGATTGATTCCCCTTTAAATTCGTGGTGTCCAGCTTCAAACAGGCTCTCAACGTTTCCTACTAATCCTATATTAGTGATTCTCTTGACAGCTCTCTCCACCTCTCCACAGTAGCTTATTCAAATCTCCACAGTCCTCAAAGCTCCAAAGCCACCACCTCCCTTCTCACTCATAATATTCAATAAAATCATAGCAAATGATTTTACTTCCTTCTTCACAAAGAAAATAGTACTCATTCCAGAAAATTCCCTCAAATTCTCAAAACAAACAAATAAACAAACATACTTGCATCCTCAGCCATCCTGCCCTCTTCTAGCATTATAAAAAAGTGGTGTCTCTCTTCCTCTAGAAAGTTCATCCCTCTACCTGTGCTCTGCAACTCATCCTCTCCTGCCCTCTTGGGGTCCTCACTTAATCAATCTTCCCTTCTCTCTCCTTCATTCAACCTCTCTCTGTCAACTGGTTCCTGGATCCCATTGACATTTAAAGATATTTAAGTCTCTCCTATAGTTTAAAAAAAATCATCCATTTACTTCTTCTGGAAATGCTCTCTTCCCTTGGCTTCCATGACACTAACTCTCCTAGTTTTCCTTGTGATCACTCTAACTCCTTTGCCTGAACCTTAAATGCCAGTATTCCAAGAATTCTATCACCCTCAGTCTTTCGTGATCTTATCCATTTTTAAAAAAAATTTATTTATTTATTTATTTATTTTTGGCTGTGTTGGGTCTTTGTTGCTGTGCGCTGGCTTTCTCTAGTTGTGGCGAGTGGGGGCTACTCTTCATTGCAGTGCACGGGCTTCTCATTGTCGTGGCTTCTCTTGTTGCGGAGCACAGGCTCTAGGTGTGCGGGCTTCAGTAGCTGTGGCACGTGGGCTCAGTAGCTGTGGAGCACGAGCTTAGTTGCTCTGCGGCATGTGGGATCTTCCCTGGCCAGGGCTCGAACCTGTGTCCCTTGCATTGGCAGGCAGATTCTTAACCACTGCGCCACCAGGGAAGCCCAACCTTATCCAGTTTTAAGGCCTCAATACCACCTATATGCCAGTGCCTTGCTTATCTTTTTTTAAAAAAAGCTTTATTTGGGATTTCCCTGGTGATCCAGTGGTTAAGACTCTGTGCTTCCAATGCAGGGGGTGCAGGTTCAATCCCTGGTCAGGGAACTAAGATCTCACATGCTGCGTGGCGTGGCAAAAAAAAAAAAAAAAAGGAGCTTTACTGAGATACAATTTACATACCTAAAATTCATCTATTTTAAGTGGAGAATTCAATGATTTTTTTCATATATTTTTTTCAGATTATTTTCCATTATAGGTATTATAAGATACTGAATATTGTTCCCTGTGTTATGTAGCAAATCCTTGTTGCTTATCTATTTTATACGTAGTAGTGTATATCTGTTAATCCCACACTCCTAATTTATCCCTCTCCCCACTCTTCCCCTTTGGTAACCATAAGTTTGTTTTCTAAGTCTGTGAGTCTGTTCTATTTTGTATATTCATTTGTATTATTTTTTAGATTCCACATGTAAGTGACATCATATGATATTTGTCTTTCTCTGTCTGACTTACTTGACTTAGTTTGATAACCTCTAGGTCCAACCATGTTGGTGCAAATGGCATTATTTCATTCTTTTTTATGGCTGAGTAATATTTCATTGTATATATGTACCACATCTTCTTTATCCATTCATCTGTTGGTGGACACTTAGGTTGCTTCCATGTCTTGGCTATTGTAAATAGTGCTGCTAGAGAATTCAATGAGTTTTTATTAATTTACAGAACTGTGCAACCATTACCACAATCCAATTTTAGAATAATTCTGTCACCCCAAAAAGATCCCTATTTGCCTCACTTATCTTTCTCTCCATCCTAAATCTCCCTCCTGAAATTTAGACCCATATATCTAACTGTTTACTGGACACTTTAATTTGTATAACCACAGGAACCATAAAATCAGTGTTTCCAAAACTGAACTCATCTCCTTCCCCCACACTTTTCCATTAAATCTGATTCTTCTCTAATACTCCCTAAATGAATGAATGGCATCACCAGCCCCTCAGAAATCCTGGGCATTGTTCTTAACTTCTCTTTCTCACCCTCCACATCCAATTAATCATTAAATCCCATATATTTTACCTCCTAAATATAATTTGAACCTATCCCTTTCTATCCTTTATTATTACTTCACTAGTTCTGTCCACTAGAATCTCTTTCTTAATCTATCCAGCCATCCAACAAATAGGCATTGAGTGCCTAATACATATGTACCAGGCACT
Organism: Grampus griseus; assembly: GCF_964374135.1. NCBI lineage: Eukaryota > Metazoa > Chordata > Mammalia > Artiodactyla > Delphinidae > Grampus > Grampus griseus. The sequence continues at coordinate 93,111,143 of NC_138999.1, read as the reverse complement.
ATGCTACAATAGTCATCTAACTGGTCCCTCTGTCTCTGGTCTGTATCTTCCCAATACAAAGTGTGTTCTTAATCCAGCAGTTAGGCAGCATAATCTTTTAAAAAAACACACTCCTCCCAGGCTTAAAACGGCTTCGTTCTAATTTTCAACTGGCCTCCCTCTGACCTCGGGATGAATTACAAACTTCTTAACATGGCTCTTAAGGTCCTTTTTGATCAGGTCCTTCCTTGCCTCTCTAAGTCTCAGGTTTTATTACTCCCCTTGGATAAGTCACTTAGTTATCTGAGTTTCCTTATCTTTTGGGGATAATAATAATAATGCTTATCTCAGAGGTAGCTGAGAGTATTAAATGAGATAATATGTGTAAAGCACTTAGCACAATACCTGGCACACTTTTTTTTTTTTTTTTTTTTTTGCAGTACGCGGGCCTCTCACTGTTGTGGCCTCTCCCGTTGCGGAGCACAGGCTCCGGACCATGGCTCACGGGCCCACCTGCTCCACGGCATGTGGGATCTTCCTGGACTGGGGCACGAACCCGTGTCCCCTGCATCGGCAGGCAGACTCTCAATCACTGCGCCACCAGGGAAGCCCCCTGGCACATTTTAAGTATCAACAAATGTTAGCTATTGATGAGAGTGATGATAATGTCAGCCTTCTTTGATCTCCCTCTCCTCTGAACTCCTATAGCCCTCATCACACAATTGAGGACCCAATTATTTTATATTGTTTACCATTGCTTATACTGTTAGTTCTTGTTTCCCCAACTAGACTATAATGTCCTTGAAGAGAAGGATAGTGACTTACATACCTGCTCTAGTCCCCCGTAGTACTTAGCACAATGCTAAGCACTGAGTGGAGTTTAATAAATACCTTTTGATAAAGGTTCACATAGGAAAAGTGACAGAAGTTTTACTGACTCTCTATAAGGGTAGTTATTTTTTTAAAAGGAAGGCCATAAATAGTAAACGCTAATATCCTGGGAACACCATTTGCTTTTACCGCCTGGGCTAACGATGTGTCACTGTGTTACCAGCTGTACAGTAGGTTAGCATTAAGCATGGTGCTGTAGGTCAGTGGGTTTTTTTTCAGATGGTTTGCTGCCAATATCCTGTTATTGACAGAAATGGAATGCGAAAGCATGAAGATGTTTAATTCTACTCCCCGGCCTGCAGACAATATGCAACTTGCCTACTCACCTGTGAGATCAGATTCTTCTTAAATAAAATGTTCTATCTGTGCTACCAATATAATATAAATTCCACTTCATTCGAAAGCCAATGGAATCCTCCTAAAATAGTTTGGATTTCTTGGCTGATGACTCGGTGGCAATCAGAAGCCCAGAATAGCCCCAGGAGGCTAGAAGATTCAGAGCTCTTCAGATCCTAGAACACGTCACAGATTTGGCAAGAATTTCGTTGTTATGTGCACTATATACTAAACTGGCATCTTATGATTGTTTCCCCCTTCCTTTTCACATACTTTCTCACAGTGTACCATTGTGATCCCTTCCTGCCTGGTCTTCTCGCCCTCTTCTCTAATCCTCCTCCTGTCCTGTGCTTGCCCCTCCACCTGAGATGTTTCAAAGAAGACGTCTTTGTGCACTCGTAAGCCTGCCATTGTGTGCCAATGCGTGACTACCTGTATATAGATTGGGAGTGGAGGAGCTAAAGGCAGAAGTGTGTGATTCTATGCGACATGGACTCCCATTGGTACAATGCAATCTTTTGGCTAAAGTTTTATTGGTTTAGAAATTATTCCAAAGCCAATGATTGTCTCATGCTTTTGATGTTACTAGAAGAAAGTGGAACAGGCCTGGGATATGGAGGAAAAGAGGGCTGAAAAACTGCTCTGAACACAAGAGACAATGTTTCCAATCAGAGGAAACAAAAGACAACCTCCTCTAGTTGTTTCCCAGTTTCTTCCCCTATATGGGGAAAATTCCGAGGGTTTGGAAAGAACCCTTTGAGGGGAAAAAAAAACAGATGTCAAAGCAGTCCTCACAACCCAGTTTAATGTTTAATTAATTAAACACTAATTCTCTCACTAGACATGTTCTTCTTTCCACATATATCCTCTTTACAATATACCCCCTACACACACACACACACACACACACACACACACACACACACACACACACGACATGAACGCTCAGTCAGCCATGTATGAAATAGAGAGATGCATAGCATATGCAAGGGTGCTAAGATGCATGTTCTATAGGAAGCTTATCACCACAAAGAAGGGCATGCCTAAACACTGCTCCAGATACACATCATGTCCTTCCCACATGGACACACATTCACATAACACACCAAGACTGGTTATATAGACAGACGTCTGTCCTTACCCAGATCATAGGCACAGTAATCAGCAACTTGGAAGGCACTGCACATAGAGCCATTAAGTGATCTGGTTAGCTTTGCCTTTCACTTTTAATACAGCATAGTGATTAAGAGCATGAATTCTAGAGCCTAACTGGATACAAACCCTCACTCTGCCACTTACTCCCTGTGTGACTTTGTACAAATTAGTTACCTGCCCTGTGCCTCAGGTTCCCCGTCTGTAAAATGAGAATAATAATAATACTTATCTCATAGGGTTATTGTAAAGATTAAATGAATCTTATAAAGAGCATATAAAGCTCTTAGGAGTAATGAGTTCCTAGAACTGCCTGAGATGGGGTAAACTTAGATTCGAGATATGATGTAGGTGAGAGGAGAGGTAGTGGGAATGGGCTGAGATGTGGAATTCTCTTTCTGTCCTGAGGTGGTAAATAGCTGATTCCGTGGGTGTACATGCACTTCTCAATAATCATTCCATCAAAGGACATGGGCCCACTGTTAATAGTAACAATGTATCTGGACCACTACCTAATACCATACACAAAAATTAACTCAAAATAGATTAAATACTTGAACATAACACCCCAAACCATAAAGCTCCTAGAAGAAAACATAGGCAGTAAGAACCTTGTGGAGAAAACCCCTGTGTACTTTTGGTGGGAATGTAAATTGGTGCAGCTGCTATGTAAAACAGTATGGAGGTTCCTCAAGAAATTAAAAATAGAACTACCATATATGATCCAGCAACTCCACTTCCAAGTATTTACCCCAAGAAAATGAAAACACTAATTGAAAAATACGCACCCCCGGGTCCATTGTAGCATTATTTACAATAGCTAAGACATGGAAACAATCGAAGTGTTCATCAGTGGATGAACGGATAAAGAAATTGCGATATACTTCTATAATGGAATATTATTCAGTCATAAAAAAAGAACGAAATCTTGCCATTTGTGACAATATGGATGGCCCTCAAGGGCATTATACTAACTGAAATAAGTCAGGCAGAGAAAGACAGATACTGTATGATCTCTCTTATATGTGGAATCTAAAAAAAATTTTTTTTAATTAAAAAAAATAAGCTCATGCATCTCAATAACAAAAAAACAAACAACCCCATCCACAAATGGGCAGAAGACCTAAATAGACATTTCTCCAAAGAAGACATACAGATGGCTAAGAAGCACATGAAAGAATGCTCAACATCATTAATCATTAGAGAAATGCAAATCAAAACTACAACGAGATATCATCTCACACCGGTCAGAATGGCCATCATCAAAAAATCTACAAACAATAAATTCTGGAGAGGTTGTGGAGAAAAGGAACACTCTTGCACTGCTGGTGGGAATGTGAATTGGTACAGCCACTATGGAGAACAGTATGGAGGTTCCTTAAAAAACTAAAAATAGAACTACCATATGACCCAGCAATCCCACTACTGGGCATATACCCTGAGAAAACCATAATTCAAAAGGTCACATGTACCCCAGTGTTCATTGCACCACTATTTACAATAGCCAGGACATGGAAACAACCAAAATGTCCATCGACAGGTAAATGGATAAAGAAGATGTGGTACATATATACAATGGAATATTACTCAGCCATAAAAAGGAATGAAATTGGGTCATTTGTAGGGATATGGATTGACCTAGAGGCTGTCATACAGAGTGAAGTAAGTCAGAAAGAGAAAAACAAATACCATGTGCTAACACATATATATGGAATTTAAGAAAAAAAATGTCATGAAGAACCTAGGGGTAAGACAGGAATAAAGACACAGACCTACTAGAGAATGGACTTGAGGATATGGGGAGGGGGAAGGGTAAGATGTGACAAAGCGAGAGAAGCATGGACATATATACACTACCAAATGTAAGGTAGATAGCTAGTGGGAAGCAGCCGCATAGCACAGGGAGATCAGCTCGGTGCTTTGTGACCGCCTGGAGGCGTGGGATAGGGAGGGTGGGAGGGAGGGAGACGCAAGAGGGAAGAAATATGGGAACATGTGTATATGTATAACTGATTCACTTTGTTATAAAGCAGAAACTAACACACCATTGTAAAGCAATTATACTCCAATAAAGATGTAAAAAATATTTTAAAAAAATAAGCTCATAGATACAAAACAAATTGGTGGTTGCCAGAGGTGAGGGATGGGGGTGGGATGGGAGAAATGGGTGAACTGTTTCTATTTTTTTTAAATAAATTGAATTTTTAAAAATAGTAACAATATATGCACTTTTTCTGAGGAGATCCATATATTTGCAGTCACTGTGGTATTATATTTATTAGTTATAGTCAAAGTATGATAAGATTAAGGACACTTTTTGAGAGTAAATCTTTACTGCCAAACTCTTTTGTAATAATTAAGAAAATCTGTGTCGCATGGAGACGACAGTCATGCCCTAGGATGACCCAGCAAAACGGTCTCAGGAAGGAAGTGTGGGTCCCACAGTAAACTGACCGCATGACCATGGTCAGTATCAATACCTGGAGCTGCCCACTCTGTGTTCAACCCCTGACTTGGGTCTCATGGCCCAAAAATAATCTGAGCAAGTAAGTGCCTTAACTGTAGGCACTACTGCTTCCTTCTGCCAACTCCAGCAGCCATTCTCCCTCTGCTTCCTAACCCCACGAAGGGCTGTTAGGACAGAGAGCCACTCTGGGCTATCAAATACAGGTACATAAGAGGCTTACCATGGAGTCAGGAATGCCAAGGCCCCCAGTAGATCATCTATTCTTCTGGAGCTGTTTAATGAAGGGAGGAAAATCAGTGGACATCCTAAGCCGTCTCCTTTCTATCTGAACACAAGTGAATCCGTGGCAAGTAAACAAATAGTGCAGCGGAAAGAACATGGACTTCAGAGTCAGAGAGATGCAAGACAGAGCCCGAGCTTACTCTATGTGTGACCTTGAATAAGTCATCTAATTTCTCTCACTCTCAGGTTCCTCATTTGTAAAATGGGGATATCACCAACATTATCACAGGGTCGTCATAAACACTGAGATTAGAAACAAGAATGCCTCTAGCACAAAGACCAGCACATATGATTCAAATACGATTCTCTCCCACTCCCAATCTCTGCTTACCATATCATACAGCTGGACTCTTCTAGACAGGAAGAGACAGAAAGGGCGTTTCAAGGGCTGTGTGCATGTCTGTTATAGTGGTAGTCATTTCCATTTTAGGGTTTTTTTTTTGGTCTTTGTTTTGTTTTATTTGTTTGGTATTTTGGATGGGTTGATGGCAAGAGAGATTGGAGGTAGGGGTGGAACTGGAAACATTTAAAGGTACAGGGTAGGCTTGATAGGGCTTTAACTTGAATTATTAGAATTCCACCAACTTTCCAAGAGCACATTGGAAATGGGGAACTTGGGTGGATTGTGCAAAGAGCGGAGGAAGCAGAAGAGTCCAACATTAGGCAAGTGTTCTGGTCATTTAACATAGAATTTGAACACTGAGAAACGGGAACTGGAGGAAGAAGGCAGCAGATGGGGAATGGAGCTATAAAATGAGCTTCACTGCACTGAAAAAAAAAAGGGCAAAAACAGAACAAGAGTGCATGCCTGTATGAACTGTTCTGACTATGAAAACATGGCCACACTGGAAAGTTTATATGCCCTATAGATATGGGGGAGGAGGGGAGGGAAAACAATGTTCATCCTAACTCATTTTATCCTTACAACCCTGTCATGTGTCCATACGCTCCAAATGTTTCAAATGCAACCTTTAATGTCCTCAAAAATTTTATTTCACTGGAATATATCAAGAATTGTCATAGAGTTTTTTGAAAAAGAATCAAGCACATTAGGTATCTGGAAAATTATAAAGCACTTTCTTTGCTAGTATAAGAATAGGCTATGCCCACACTTCAGATTGCACAGTTGGCTTAGGTTTTTCATCTATATTAAATATTAATTGCCGTATACTTAATAAGATTGAATATAATACTCTGAATTAGTCATTTCAGTAGTATAAATGCAGAGACTGACTAGGTCACTATGTACTTATTTCCCATTGTTCATGAAAACCATTTTCTCCACCCATAATTCCACACTGGTTTCAAAATAGCTATTTCATTTTCACCAGGCACTGGTAGCCCAAATCGTCCTCAGGAGCTTAGTATTAAGTCTGCTGCTCTTGCTCTTCCATCTCCCACAAAAATACAGAACATTCTGGCTAATAAACATTTTAAAATCCCAAATAAATATTGAATCGCTATGCTGTGCAACTGGAACTAACAGTTGCTGTGCAACTGGAACTAACAGTTGCTGTGCAACTGGAACTAACTCTCTGTTTTTAAAACCACTAGAGGTGAAAGCATCTGTCCCTCCCCAAAACTTTTCTTTTGCCTTTGCTTTGGGGCAGTAATCAAGAGGAATTTGGGCAGGATAACAGGCAAGTTTACTTAAGTAAAGAAGGGCAGTGAACTTTTCCATACTAAATAAAATTTGTTTAATTCAGTAACTGAAAACCGGCAGCTTATTGAACATAATAACCCTTTTTAGTGTACCACCTTTGCACAGTTGTTGGTGGGTGATTAAATAGGGCCATATGGCTGAGATTTCCAACATTTTTAGTGCTGTAATTTCATTACCACTCGCCCTTCCCAAGGAAAGTTCTGGTTCATGTGTTAAATTTAAGATTGATTGTGAGCACTGGGGACTGACTGTTTTCCCCACCCTCAGAAATAACGATGATCCTCCAGAAGTCCTGAGGTCAGGGCTAGGAATCTCTGGCAAAGGTGAGGTGCCCAGAAATACTGCTAGTACTACTAGTACGATTAATACTAACAACCGCTCCTATTGTCACTGCTGCTGCTGCTGCTACTGCTACTACCACTTACTGAGCCTTGACTATCTGCCAATTACAGTAGCAAGTGTTTTACATGTACTACCTTTCCCTTCAAAATATGATTAGTCTAAGTGTCATAGATAATGAAACTGAGGCTCAGAGAAGTTATGTGTGTGTCCAAGGTTACACAGCTAGTATGCCCAACTCCAAAGCTACCACATCACATTGCATCCCAGAACCTACACACTTTCTAGGAGGAGTGAATTGTAGAAACTGAGGCTTGGAGCTGGGCAGGAGGGCCCAGGATTGGAAAGATGGCTGGAAGCCAAGTCAGGATGGGAAATGAAGTATGTGTGGTCAGAGTCAGTGGATCTAGTGACTCCTACTGTTAGCTACCCAGTAACAAAATAAACAACTAGAATATTGTACGAGTGTTTGTGAGTCTGATTGTTTTGCACTTCAAAAGGATAATAACTACCACTCTATTTCCCTCTTCACTTTCACGATCAAACTTCTCACAGCGTGCATTTCCTTACAACTTACTTTCTCTTTGACCTCTCTGACTCTATCCTCACCTTTCCACTGAACCTTCTCCCTCAAAGGTCATTAATGATATCTTCCTGTATAATGGTGCTGCTCCAATGGACTCTATCAAAAGTTCCACACCTTGAAGGCCTCTCTTCCTTTGCTATTTTCAGCCTCTGTTTTGTCAGTTTTCTTCCTCCCTTCTGCTCCATCTGTTTCTCTTTTGCTTTCTTCCAGAATTCACACCCATATATCATTCTCCTTACTGACTACAAGCCATCCTCATGATGAGTCAGGAACCACTGGTGGTAAACAAGGGACATCCAAGTGATGTGTACCTTGGCCTTGCAAAAGGAAGTATAATGGGGTGGTTAGGGGCAGAGGCTCTGGAGCTAAAGTGCCTGAGTTCAAATCCCCACTCTGTTACCTACTAGCAGCATGACCTTGGCAAATCACTTCAATCTCTCTGTATCTCAATGTCTTTATCTGTAAAGCAAGAATAATAAGTGTTTACTTCATAGTGTTGTGAGGATTAAATGAGTTAACACATATAAAGTGATTACCTGCAATATATGAAAAATCTTCATTAAGTGTCACTTATTATTATAGTCTTTACAGAGGTAATTTCTAAAATGTTGACTATTCCCACAAATGAAAAATTTCCTCCTGATATTTAATTTTTTAAACACACGCCAACCCTCAGTAATCTCATAAAAAGCTCCACAGTCTTTCCATTTATTTTTGTAAATTCAGTTTGTTGTTGTATTCTGAGTGACAAACAATTGGATTTCTGTGCCCTAGGCTTTCTTCTCATTGTACATTGTACATTCTCCGTGGCTTTCAGTGCCACTTAGATGACTCCCAAGTCTTTATCCCTTTCCCAGACCTCTCTCCTGACCTCCAGATCCAGCCAGCTGTCCAATAGGCATTTCCTACAAGACTCTCTGACTGACAGCACAACAAACCTCACATGTCTAAAAAGAACTCTGGGGAGACTGGTTCAAAATGGTGGCGTAGAAGGATGTGTTCTCAATCCCTCTTGTGAGAGCACCGGAATCACGCTAACTGCTGAACAATCATCAACAGGAAGACACTGGAACTCACCAAAAAAGATACACCACATCCAAAGACAAAGGAGAAGCCACAATGAGATGGCAGGAGGGGCACAATCACAATGAAATCAAATCCCATAACCACTGGGTGGGTGACTCACAAACTGGAGAACAATTATACCACAGAAGTCCACCCACTGGAGTGAAGGTTCTGATCCCCACGTCACGTCAGGCTTCCCAACCTGGGAGTCCGGCAACGGGAGGGGGAATTCCCAGAGAACCAGACTTTGAAGGCTAGTGGGATTTGACTGCAGGACTTCGACAGGACTGGGGGAAACTCCACTCTTGGAGGGCACACACAAAGTAGTGTGCACATCAGGACCCAGGGGGAAGGAGCAGTGACCCCAGAGGAGACTGAACCAGACCTACCTGCTAGTGTTGGGGGGTCTCCTGCAGAGGCGGGGGATGGCTGTGTCTCACCATGAGGACAAGGACACTGGCAGCAGAAGTTCTGGGAAGTACTCCTTGGTGTGAACCCTCCTGGAGTCCGCCATTATCCCCACCAAAGAGACTGTAGCCTCCAGTGCTGGGTCGCCTCAGGCCAAACAACCAAGAGGGAGGGAACTCAGCTCCACCCACCAGCAGACAAGCAACAAGCATATTAAACTTTTACTGAGCTCTGCCCACCAGAGCAACACCCAACTCTACCCACCACCGGTCCCTCCCATCAGGAAGCTTGCACAAGCCTCTTAGACAGCCTCATCCACCAGAGGGCAGACAGCAGAAGCAAGAAGAACTACAACCCTGCAGCCTGTGGAACGAAAACCACATTCACAGAAAGATAGACAAGATGAAAAGGCAGAGGATTATGTACCAGATGAAGGAACAAGATAAAAACCCAGAAAAACAACTAAATGAAGTGGAGATAGGCAACCTTCCAGAAAAGAATTCAGAATAATGATAGTAAAGATGATCCAGGACCTCGGAAAAAGAATGGAGGCAAAGATCAAGAAGATGCAAGAAATGTTTAACAAAGACCTAGAAGAATTAAAGAACAAACAAACAGAGATGAATGCAATAACTGAAATGAAAAATACACTAGAAGGAATCAATAGCAGAATGACTGAGTCAGAAGAATGGATAAGTGACCTGGAAGACAGAATGGTGGAATTCACTGCTGCTGAACAGAATAAAGAAAAAAGATGAAAAGAAATGAAGACAGCCTAAGAGACCTCTGGGACAACATTAAACGCAACAACATTCACATTATACGGGTCCCAGAAGGAGAAGAGAGAGAGAAAGGACCAGAGAAAATATGTGAAGAGATTGTAGTCAAAAACTTCCCTAACATGGGAAAGGAAATAGCCACCCAAGTCCAGGAAGTGCAGAGAGTCCCAGGCAGGATAAACTCAAGGAGAAACACACCAAGACACATAGTAATCAAATTGACAAAAATTAAAGACAAAGAAAAATTATGAAAAGCAACAAGGGAAAAACGACAAATAACATACAAGGGAACTCCCATAAGGTTAACAGCTGATTTATCAGCAGGAACTCTACAAGTCAGAAGGGAGTGGCACAAAATGTTTAAAGTGATGAAAGGGAAGAACCTACAACCAAGATTACTCTACCTGGCAAGGATCTCATTAAGATTTGACAGTAATCAAAAGCTTTACAGACAAGTAAAAGCAAAGAGAATTCAGCACCACCAAACCACCCCTACAACAAATGCTAAAGGAACTTCTCTAAGTGGAAAACACAAGAGAAGAAAAGGACCTACAAAAACAAATCCAAAACAATTAAGAAAATGGTAATAGTAACTTACATATCGATAATTACCTTAAATGTGAATAGATTAAATGCTCCAATCAAAAGACACAGCTTGCTGAATGGATACCAAAAGAAGACCCATATATATGCTGTCTACAAAAGACCCAATTCAGACCTAAGGACACACAAAGACTGAAAGTGAGGGGATGGAAAAAGATATTCCATGCAAATGGAAATCAAAAGAAAGCTGGAGTAGCAATACTTGTATCAGATAAAATAGAATTTAAAATAAATAATGTTATAAGAGACAAGGAAGGACACTACATAATTATCAAGGGATCAATCCAAGAAGAGGATAATAACAATTATAAATACACACGCACCCAATGTAAGAGCTCCTTAATACATAAGGCAACTGCTAACATCTATAAAAGAGGAAATCAACAGTAACACAATAATAGTGGGGGACTTTAACAGCTCACATACACCAATGGACAGATCATCCAGACAGAAAATTAATAAGAAAACACAAGCTTTAAATGACACAACAGACCAAATAGATTTAATTGATATTTATAGGACATTCCATCGGAAAACAGCAGATTACATTTTCTTCTCAAGTGCACACGGAACATTCTCCAGGATAGATCACATCTTGGGTCACAAATCAAGCCTCAGGAAATTTAAGAAAACTGAAATCATATCAAGCATCTTTTCCGACCACAACACTATGAGATTAGAAATCAATTACAGGGAAAAAAACGTAAAAAACACAAAACACATGGAGGCTAAACAATATGTTACTGAATAATCAACAGATCACTGAAGAAATCAAAGAGAGAATCAAAAACTGCCTGGACACAAATGACAATGAAAACATGACAATCCAAAACCTCTGGGATGCAGCAAAAGCAGTTCTAAGAGAGAAGTTTATAGCAATACAATCCTACCTCAAGAAACAAGAAAAATCTCAAATAAGCAATCTAACCTCACACCTAAATGAACTAGAGAAAAGAACAAACAAAACCCAAAGTTAGTAGAAGGAAAGAAATCGTAAAGATCAGAGCAGAAGTAAATGAAATAGAAACAAAGAAAACAATATCAAAGACCAATAAAACTAAAAGCTGGTTCTTTGAGAAGATAAACAAAACTGACAAACCTTTAGCCAGACTCATCAAGAAAAAGAGGGAGAGGACTCAAATCAATAAAATTGGAAATAAGAAAGGAGAAGTTACAACTGACACCGCAGAAATACAGAGCACCTTAAGAGACTACTACAAGCAACTCTATGCCAATAAAATGGACAACCTGGAAGAAATGGACAAATTCTTAGAAAGGTATAACCTTTCAAGACTGAACCAGGAAGAAACAGAAAATATGAACAGACCAATCACAGGTAATGAAATTGAAACTGTGATTTAAAATCTTCCAACAAACAAAAGTCCAGGACCAGATGGCTTCACAGGTGAATTCTAACAAACATTTAGAGAAGAGCTAACACCCATCCTTCTCAAACTCTTCCAAAAATTTGCAGAGGAAGGAACACTCCCAAACTCATTCTATGAGGCCACCATCACCCTGATACCAAAACCAGACAAAGATACTACAAAAAAAGAAGATTACACACCAATATCACTGATAGATATAGATGCAAAAATCCTCAACAAAGGGCTTCCCTGGTGGCACAGTGGTTGAGAGTCCGCCTGCTGATGCAGGGGACATGGGTTCGTGCCCCGGTCTGGGAAGATCCCGCGTGCCGCAGAGCGGCTGGGCCCGTGAGCCAAGGCCGCTGAGCCTGCACGTCCGTAGCCTGTGCTCCACAATGGGAGAGGCCACAACAGTGAGAGGCCCACGTACTGAAAAAAAAAAAATCCTCAACAAAATACTAGCAAACAGAATCCAACAACACATTAAAAGGATCATACACCACGATCAAGTGGAACTTATCCCAGGGATGCAAGGATTCTTCAATATACACAAATCAATCAATGTGATACACCATATTAACAAACTGAAGAATAAAAACCATATGATCATCTCAATAGATGCAGAAAAACCTTTTGACAAAATTAAACACGTATTTATGATAAAAAACTCTCCAGAAAGTGGGCATAGATGGGACCTATGCCATATACGACATAATAAAGGCCATACATGATAAACCCACAGCAAACATCATTCTCAATGGTGAAAAACTGAAAGCATTTCCTCTAAGATCAGGAACAAGACAAGGATGTCCACTCTCACCACTATTATTCGCCATAGTTTTGCAAGTCCTAGCCATGGCAACCAGAGAAGGAAAAGATATAAAAGGTATACAAATTAGAAAAGAAGAAGCAAAACTGTCACTGTTTGCAGATGACATGATACTATACATAGAGAATCCTAAAGATGCCACCAGAAAACTACTAGAGCTAATCAATGAATCTGGTAAAGTTGCATGATACAAAATTAATGCACAGAAATTTCTTGCATTCCTATACACTAACAATGAAAGATCAGAAAGAGAAATTAAGGAAACAATCTCATTCACCATTGCAACAAAAAGAATAAAATACCTGGGAATAAACCTACCTAAGGAGGTAAAACACCTGTACTCAGAAAACTATAAGACACTGATGAAAGGAGTCAAAGAGATGGAGAGATATACCATGTTCTTGGATTGGAAGAATCAACATTGTGAAAATGACTATACTACCCAAAGCAATCTACAGATTCAATGCAATCCCGATCAAATTACCAATGGCATTTTTTACAGAACTAGAACAAAAAACCTTAACATTTGTATGGAGACACAAAAGACCCTGAATGGCCAAAGGAATCTTGAGGGGAAAAAACGGAGCTGGAGGAATCAGACTCCCTGACTTCAGACTATACTACAAAGCTACAGTAATCAAGACAATATTGTACTGGCACAAAACCAGAAATACAGATCAATGGAACAGGATAGAAAGCCCAGAGATAAACCCACACACCTAGGGTCAACTAATCTATGACAAAGGAGGCAAGGATATACGATGGAGAAAAGACAGGCTCTTCAATAAGTGGTGCTGGGAAAACTGGACAGCTACATGTAAAAGAATGAAATTAGAACACTCCCTAACACCATACACAAAAATAAACTCAAAATGGATTAGAGACCTAAATGTAAGACCGGACACTATAAAACTCTTAGAGGAAAACATAGGAAGAACACTCTTTGACATAAATCACAGCAAGATCTTTTTTGATCCACCTCCTAGAGTAATGGAAATAAAAACCCAAATAAACAAATGGGACCTAATGAAACTTCAAAGCTTTTGCACAGCAAAGGAAACCATAAACAAGATGAAAAAACAACCCTCAGAATGGGAGAAAATATTTGCAAACGAATCGACGGACAAAGGATTAGTCTCCAAAATATATAAAGAGCTCAGGCAGCTCAATATTAAAGAAACAAACAACCCAATCCAAAAATGGGCAGAAGACCTAAACAGACATTTCTCCAAAGAAGACATAAAAATGGCCAAGAAGCACATGAAAAGCTGCTCAACATCACTAATTAGTAGAGAAACACAAATCAAAACTACAATGAGGTATCACCTCACACCAGTCAGAACGGGCATCATCAGAAAATCTACAAACAACAAATGCTGGAGAGGGTGTGGAGAAAAGGGAACCCTCTTGCACTGTTGGTGGGAATGTAAAGTGATACAGCCACTGTGGAGAACAGTATGGAGGTTCCTTAAGAAACTAAAAACAGAACTACCATATGACCCAGCAATCCCAGTCCTGGGCATATACCCAGAGAAAACCATAATTCAAAAAGACACATGCACCCCAGTATTCATTGCAGCACTATTTACAATAGCCAGGACATGGAAGCAACCTAAATGCCCATCAACAAATGAATGGATAAAGAAGATGTGGTATGTATATACCATGGAATATTACTCAACCATAAAAAGGAACGAAATTGGGTCGTTTGTAGAGAGACGTGGATTCACTTGGATACTGTCATACAGAGTGAAGTAAGTCAGAAAGAGAAAAACAAATATTGTATATTAATGCATATATGTGGAATCTAGAAAAATGGTACAGATGAACCAGTTTGCAAGGCCGAAATAGAGACACAGATGTAGAGAACAAACGTATGGACACCAAGGGGGGAGGGAAGCAGTGGGGTGGGGGGGGATGAAATGGAAGATTGGGATTGACTTATATACACTAATATGTATAAAATAGATAACTAATAAGAACCTGCTGTATTAAAAAATAAAATAAAATTCAAAAAAAATGTTAAAATTTAAAAAATAAAAAGAACTCCATCTATTTCCTAACCTAGTTAAAGGAAACACGTCCATTCAGTTACCCAAGCCAGAAACCTATAGATCACCCTACTATTCTCTCATCTCTCTACCCACTGCATCTAACTGACCACCAAGTCATATTGATTCTACCTACTACAAATGTGTTTTGAATTTATCCCCTGCTCCCTAGCCCTACTGCCATTGCCTTAGGTTGGGCTTTCATCTCTGCATGGATCAGGAAAAGCCACCGAACTGGTCTCTTTACCTTCAGTTTTGACCCCTGATCCTTGCTCCATCCTGCATACTACAGCCAGAGCAATCCTAAAATGAAGACCTTATCCAGTTATTCACCTACTTTAAATCCTTCCATGGGTCCCTAGAGTGTTCAGGACAAAGTCCAAACACCTATGCATGGCATACAAGGCCCTTCACTATCCAGGCCCTAGCTACTTCTCCACACTCACCTCTTGCAATGATGTCACATCTCACATTCTGGCTGAACCAAACTTCTGTGATTTCCTGAACACCTCTATGCTGTTTACCCTTCTATGTTCCCACATGGTGCTCCCTTTGCTCCCTTTTCTCATTTTTTGGGCAAAATTCTACTCTTATTTCAAGACAATTTGATTTTTATTTCCATTTTGCAGTCCTTCCTAAGTCCCTCAGGCAGACTTAGTTGTTTCTTTCTCTATGCTAGCTTGTCATCTTGCACTTACCTTCATTACAGTAATCATCACTTCACATTATATTTGACATTTTACCTGTTAAGCAAGTTCCTTGAGGTCAGGGACCATTTGCTATTTATCTCTATATACCCAGTGTATACCTAGTGCATAGTGTACCACTTTGCCCATATAATTTGCTCATTTTCACCTCCATTAATATCACTGCTCTCTGTCTCAGCAGAGGGAGGAATTTATTTTTCTTCCTGCAACATTTGGCTAAAATGCATTTTATCCATTAAATTTTCCCTAATCACACTTACTTCAGTCTAATCATTCCTTCATTTTATCATGTCCTCCGTGCTTGCAGAAGAGCCCTCCAACAAACATATTTGTGCTTTAATGATTTAGATTCTATTATTGCTTCTAGCCCGACCACTCTAAAACATTTCAGGATCATCTGCTGAAGTCATCCATAGTGGTGTGTTTTTTTAACTAATTTCTATTAAGACACTTATTTTTATGCTTGGAGAAGTAGTCAGACATTGAGTCTTGCTCTTCCCAAACCAAATACCATTTCAATGAGCAACATGAGCAGAAAGGGGAGAACTCCAAGCCACCTACGGTTTGAGCTCTAAGACTTCTGAAAGTTACTGGAGCAAAGCCCTGGTGGCAAGATGAAAAGCTGAAATTCCCCAAACTAAGGGAAGCCTTTCCCTCTCTTCCAGCTCATCTCCTTTCTTTTTTCATTCTCTTAATGCTAAACAGCCATGCCACCCAGCCCCTTAAAAGGCTTGAGAAGAGCCAGAAAGAAATCAATCTGCCCATGGAGCTTCTGGGATGGACCAACCCATTTGTCCTGCAGCAGTTCTGGAGGGGAGGAAAACAGATGGCACACGAAATAGCCAGGACAATGCTTTAATGTGCTCCATGCCCTAAAAGTTAACAAGAAGACTAAAAAAGTAAACACAGAAGGGCTATACTACATTCATCTGTGCTCCCTGTACTGCACGCTGTGTTATAAATACTCCTCTTTCTCTCTCGATACTGGGTTGTCCCTAGCTAGACTAATAAAAGTTTCTGGAGGTCATCAAAAAAATATGTTTCTTTTGTAACCCCCAAATGACCTACCACACTGAGTACATCGCGTTTGCTCAAGAAATGTTGTTGCCTGACTGATTACTAAGTATTTAACCATTTTTCTTCCCCTCAATATTTTCCGGAATGCTTATTTATTCACAAAACCATGCAGACTTGGAAGCCAAGAGGAACTATTCATCTGTTGGTATACATTTTCCCTTGGCTATGCATTAAACAGAGATTTCCTTTGGAAATGTAAACAAAGGATGCCTGATGAGACCGGACAAAGAACTATATATAGAGATCAAGTGGCCAGAGTAGCAAGGTCAGAGCATGCCCTTCCTTAACCAGATTAAAGGAGTCTTGGGCCTGCCTCTCCCTCCTTCCCATGTTCTCCAGCCCCGACAGAAAATATTTTCCAGCTGCCTATCCACTGAATTCTGAAAGCTGGGCAGTGACTCTAACAGGCTGCATTACCAAAGAATTCAGCTAACAAATCTGTGGTGATCCTAATCTCTGTTTCTGTAATAATAGGAAGACTGCAGCTTTGTTTACTTTCTGAGGAGAATAGAGAACAGGGAGAAAGAACCAGGAGAGGGAGGCAGTATTTATGGCTCTTTTATGAAAAGTCAATCTGTGACAAAAACATTTGCAGACAATCAGGAAGGGGAACAGGTTTGGCAGGAAAATAGCCTATTCTAGTTTTCTCAGAAGGGCCTTAGCTGGTATCCTCCACCCCCGCCCGATGTGAAATGCCTGGTTTACACTGTGAATATAGTCATTCCCAATAGACAAATCTGGATTAGATAAAATGAAAAAAATTCAAACCACCCCTTAATGTCTGGCTTACATGAAAGTATCCTACTATTTATTTCATTTTATAAAGTATTTGTAAGCATTTATGAAGTCTCAAATCTCTTCTTTAACTGCATTTCTAATCCCAGGGCTTGTCTTGAAGCCTTCTGGACACACAGGCTCTGTGCTGAACGAACATAATAAGTACCCTGGATTCACCCTATTATTATGGGGAAGTTAGGGCACACCCCTAACCTTTCAGAAGGGATGATGTCATAGAGCACAGCCATGGCCTTCCATAAACCATCCTGTAGGGCCCCTGTCAAAGACAGAATCCTAAACTGAATAAGACCATGAAGTTAACTCCCAAAATACACTCTCGCCCTTGACATGTAATGCAGTATCTCAAGATTCTTTCCCAATTCTCAGTTAACATTTCAATTCCATTGTCTGTATTTCTTGCACATGTGTATCCACATCAGGGTGGATTTGTATAACATGTAAGCCCCCAGAGGGTAAATACTGTGTCTATGCTGTTTTCTTTGTACCTGGTACAGTGCTATGCATAAGTAAGTATTAATAAAAGGTGACCTTTTGTGTACCAGAGCAGACGATTGGCCGAGGATTAGTAAGCATCCCGAGGGAGTCTCTTAAACCCTTCCTTTGCTGGTTGCCATGGGGCTACTTTTCCCACCTACTTTGCTTACATTTGGCACCACTAGTGTTATCTCCTGAAGGCTCAAGCAGGAATACTAACTTCAGAAAGGCACTGTGAAAACATCACCTATAACCTGGAGGACCAGGATGAGTCCTCCTCCACTAACACAATGATGCACTGTTTTATGAGACTAGCTCCTTGCCACTTGAAAAGAGTAGGGCCCTGAATCATAAAGGTTTGATTGGTGCGATGGGCTGGGAAAGGTTGGAACAGGGCTATGTTTGGGTGAGGCTGGCCAGAGTGATAAACTCCCTGGGCGGGAGCGGTGCAGGGGGGTGGAATGATAAAATGTTAGAGAGGTGCTAAAGTGAATAAGCAATGAAAATAAACTGCTTACTTTGCTAATTTGACTACAACTTGCTCTCTACTTAAATAACTTTTTGATGAGAATGAGGAAGTGATGATTACAATTTCTAACCACATTTTATTCACTATGAGATGTTGCCCCACCCTCAATCATGTAAATTCTAAACCAAGGGATTTCTTATCTTGTCTCCTGCTCACAATACTTCCTTGTCTCTTCACCAGTGTGGGTTTCTTATACTGTAATCTAACAGCATAATCAGAAGCTTTGATAGAGTAGAACATAAAGGGAATCTGAATAGTTGAAAACCACTCTAAAATGCCTTGTTTTGCTTCTCCCCTCTTGGAAAGGATGAGACCGAAGAGAAAAAGAAAAGAATAAAGAAAGCAACCATTCATAGAATCACGACTTGAGAAATCTGGAAGTGACACTGAAGGTCATGTATTCAGTTCAATCCCTCATTTTATAGGTAAGGACACTGAAGTTGAGAGGCTAGATGACTTACTCAAGTTCATACTACCGGTTAATGACAGAGTCAAGTTCAGAAACCAACTTTCCAACTTACATTCCAGCATTCTTTCTTTCCATTCCTTATGCTTCTTCCTAAATTCCCCACCCCATTCCATAATCTCACACCTGAGTTTAACTGGTATCCTGTGTACTCTACCTATAGCACCAGTCTCTTCCACAAATGGAGTGCCCAGCAGGGATTAAATTGCTATGGTATGCTCATCATACAACAAAAATCTACTTTAAGAAACCCAATACTTTAAGATATTCAAACAATCAGGAGTGGTTACTTATATAAGAAGATTATTTGCCTTATAAGAAAACTCTCCACATTCTCTTAAATAGGACTCCCCAGGAGGTATTAAGAGATGAGATCTTAATAAAATTATTTTATTGCTTAAAATAAAATAAACTTGAACCATTACATTTTCTGTCATACAAGTAAGATTAGAACTAGACTATCAGGTTTATAAACAGAAACATTTTTATCCAACCACTGCCCATGAGGAGTCCTGTATAATATTTTACCCGACCCTGTTTACACTTTAAGCCCTACCTACCATCACCTCTTCAACAAAAGCAACACAAAACCAAATGCTATGGCTGAAGTTTCACACTCTTGCAAAAAAGAGAGAAATAACATCTTTGTTTTATTATGTCCACTTATGAAGAGGTCGACTCCTCTTGTAGGCTCTGTTCTGAGATCTGATGTAGATAATCTCATATGGTACAACACTTGATAATTCACAGATAACTCTAACACAGATACCATTTGTTGATGACAAGAATAAGTGGAAAAGCGACGAGTGAGGACCAGGTAAGGTGCATGGGGAAGAAGGGAGGAGAGGTTAGGAAGAGGAGAAGCAGTTCTGATGATATTCTTATAGAAACAATATTGCACTGAACAAACCTCGCTCTACCCTGAGGACCTGGGGTTCCCAACTTCCCTTACTCCCTAGCAATCTTTTTAAAGAGCTAGGATGTTCAGTCTGATGAAGAAAGAAACACACTTCATGTTGGATTCTCACACCACCTGCTACTGGAAAAGGAGAAGGGATTGCCCCTGGGACTGATGTCTCTCCAACCCACCACCACCACTTATTATTATTTTTTAAACAATAGCTATCTGCCACTTTTCTTGGAACAGGCATCCTAAAGGAATGAGACTTCTTACAATGATCATTCAGCCCTTCACTCCAAATGTCCGAGCTACACTCTGACAAAACAAGTCCCCCCAAAAGGATCGCCTGATCCAGGTTCTTCGAAAGAATGACAGATGTTTCTGTTACATACCTCAACCTGCTGGCAGATCTGTATTAGCTTGGCCATTTGATTTTCTAGTTCACTGTTGCGCTTAACCAGGTTGGTGAGGTTCATCTCCAGAGTTTGCTGCCATCGCAGAGTATGAAGCCAGAGGGAAACGGGGAAGAGGGGAAAAAAGAAGACATGTTCAATGAGTTTGAGACCCAGTATCACGTGGAAATCAGTCAGTCAGTAAACAAATATTTCAAAGATTCGTTGCACATGGGCCAAGCACTGTTCTAGGTGCAAGTAATGATGCTGTACATTTGCTCCAGACTGTCATTATTGGGGAAAAAATGACATTCATGACTTTGTGAATGTAGGAATTTAATAACATTAAAGCAACTTTATGTTTTCTATAATATTTTTTAACTTTTAAAAGTACTTCATAGGGGCTTCCCTGGTGGCGCAGTGGTTGAGAGTCCGCCTGCCGATGCAGGGGACACGGGTTTGTGCCCCGGTCCGGGAGGATCCCACATGCCGCGGAGCGGCTGGGCCCGTGAGCCATGGCCGCTGGGCCTGCGCGTCCGGAGCCTGTGCTCCGCAACGGGAGAGGCCACAACACTGAGAGGCCCGCGTACCGCCAAAAAAAAAAAAAGTATTTCATAGTCAATATCTCATTTTGCCCTCATAGTAATCCTGTGACATAGGGAGAACAGATTTTATTCTCTCTTTTTTACAGATGAGTTGACTAAGAAAACTATAATTTATTGAGCAATTACTACTTGTCAGACACTATGCTAGGCAATTTCATACATATCATTTAATAATTATGACAGTCTATGAAGTAGGAGATGTCAGCATTTTACAGATGAGAGAACTGAGCTGCAGAGTGGGCTTAAAGTGTTTTGCACAGTCATATAACTAGTATGTAGCAAAGCTAGGACTGGAATCCAGGTCTCTAGTCTTCAGATACAGCTTTGCCCCAGTAGTCCATGATTTTTTTGCCTTTGTTGATAACACTTTATATTTATCAGTAGGTTCCTTCAGAAAAAAAGATGGCATTTTCAGTGTGGAATTCATCAAAATCTAGCGTTGTATCTCACAGCTTCCCTCCTTTGGCACTAAGCAATAGCCTACAGAAATGCCAGACTTCAAAATGCAAAGCCTAGCTGTATGTATCAAGACAGGACATCCATTGTTTACTGTTGTTTACTGGGACATAGATCCTTTTAGGGAAACATTAGCAGCGCTTTGCAAATCTGTTTATTATAACATAAGTTAAAACTGTACTAAGACCTCCTCGCATATTTTCAGTTGAGCAAGCTACTCTCTTACATTCCTCATGTGAACAAAATAGAATGTTATTCACTCTAGATTGGTAATGGGCTTTTTTTATTCCTCCTCATTTCCAAGTCTTCAGCTCTGACGGCTGCTTCTTCCAGGACCTGCCCCAATATCCACTCCTCTCTCACTCACCATCCCGACATCCCCACAAAGTCTGTTCCAAATGGAATACCCCAACTTCCTGGTCCTTATCCTGCTAGCACAGCATTCCTTCCCTTGGTTGTGTTCATTGCTTCATTGCTGTCTCCATGGTTCCTATGGTTCATAGCTGTTCAAAGTGCATGCTTTGGGCGGGGCGGGCAGGGGGGAGAGGGGGCAAGGGATAGTGGGAAGAAGGGGAGAGGACTCGTGTTGGCCCCTTTCTTCTCCGCTAGGTAGTTGTGGCTCCTTAGTACCCTTGGCACTGTCCCATGAATCCATCCCAGAGGAGTATTCCCACAGATATATGTATTTCTAGGACAGGCAGTCTGATCTCACTTGTTCTCAATCTGGATTATGAGAATCAGCTTAATCTCTGCTTCTGGCCAGATCTCGCTTGGTTTCTTTGGCTTTATGCCCATGGGAGTGATTTTTTCACCATTTATTCCATTTTTCTTGGCTTGGATACAGTGTCTCCCCTGGCCTTCTTTAACCCCACCACCATCTCAATCTGTGGTCTTCTCCTCAGCAAGGAAAAAGGGAGAGAAACAGGAAAAACAAAGGGCCGCAATTGTTGATTTGGACATGAGTTCTAAGCTAAGTAGATGTCAGGGGGAAAAAAAAGAAATGGCAGTTCGGAGATTTAATACAAAAGGTATTTCATTTCTACTTAATACAAAAGGTATTGGGCACCTACTCTATTCAAGGTGGTTTGACTTCAGAGATAAAGAGGAGGTGAAATTATGCTGGGTCTTGAAGGATAAGCAGGATTTTAATAGACAGAGATGGAGGCAGGCAGGGCGTTCCAGGCACAGGGAGTAGCATGAGCAAAAGGGAATAAAGCATAGGACACATCCAGGGAACAGAGGTGAGTTTGACTAGAACAGAGGGTACAAGAAAATAGAGGGGCACAGGCTGGAAATGGAGACAGAGGCCCTGTTATGAAGGTCTTAAATGTCTAGGTGAGGAGTCTGTATCTATTTTTGAAAGCAGTAGGGGTTTACCAAAGGCTTTTGGATCGATCCCTTGATCATTATGTAGTGTCCTTCTTTGTCTCTTCTTATAGTCTTTATTTTAAAGTCTACTTTGTCTGATATGAGAATTGCTACTCCAGCTTTCTTTTGGTTTCCATTTGCATGGAATATCTTTTTCCATCCCCTCACTTTCAGTCTGTATGTGTCTCTAGGTCTGAAGTGCGTCTCTTGTAGACAGCATATATATGGGTCTTGTTTTTGTATCCATTCAGCCAGTCTGTGTCTTTTGGTGGGAGCTTTTAGTCCATTTACATTTAAGGTAATTATCGATATGTATGTTCCTGTTCCCATTTTCTTCATTGTTTTGGGTTTGTTATTATAGGTCTTTTCCTTCTCTTGTGTTTCTTGCCTAGAGAAGATCCTTTAGCATTTGTTGTAAAGCTGGTTTGGTGGTGCTGAACTCTCTCAGCTTTTGCTTGTCTGTAAAGGTTTTAATTTCTCCATCAAATCTGAATGAGATCCTTGCTGGGTAGAGTCATCTTGGTTGTAGGTTGTTTTGAGCAAGATTATGACATAATCAGGGCTGCATTTATGAGATCAACCTATGTGGGGCAGACTAAGACAGGAGAGCCTGGGGGCAGGGGCACTGGTTAGGAGGAGAGTGCAATATGCAAAGCAGTTGGTAATGCAGATCTAGGCCAAGCTAAGAGGATAATCGAGAGAAACACATTTCAAGAAAGGATTTGTCACTCTCAGATATGCAGAGAGCGCAAGAAATACGAGGCCTGAGTAAAGGCAGCTGGATTTGGTAATTAGAGGTCACTGGTGACCTTTGGAAAAGGAGTTTCAGTAGAGTTTTGGAAGCAAATGCCAAACTGTACAGGGTTAGTGAGTATGTCAATAGTGACGATGTGGAGGCTACAAGTCTGGAGTCCTCTTCAAAAATTCGAACGTAAGGTGAATATGATGGAGCTGTAGTTTGATGAAAAGGTCCAGCTCAAGTTAGAGAGTGGGCATGTGTAACGGGCCCAATCAGTTTGTGATTTCCTCCCGCAGAGTGGTCCAGATTCCTAGATCAGTGGAAATTCCATGTCTCACAAATGAGTTTATGGACATATTAGGTAAATATAATGTAGATTGAGGAACTCAGAGCAGATACGGTGTAAGAAATCTGTGTTTCAACTGTAATGTGTTTTCTTTCAAACATGGGATTCCAAGGGGAGAATGTTTTCTAACAAGTGTATGCAACCTGTTGCAACACTTGTCAGGAAACTGATATCTTATAAATAATTCATAATGCAGAGCAGGACTAAGATCCCTGCTGTGTGTTCCTCATTTGTGGCCCACAACTGAGACTCACAGCTTCTGTAAAGCCACTGAAAACAAAAATTAGGGCTGAACACATAATTTGGGGTCTGGTTAGACTACGGACCTTGGGTCTCCATCACAACATTATGGCAAATGGTTATTTTGCTCTGGCCCCCTAGCAATTTGCAGAATGCCAGCACATTTTAGCAATCCAGAACTAGAACTGACAAGATGACTCTAATTTCATCTTTACTTCATTAATATGAAAAGGCTTTGAAAAATAAATCTTTGGCTAATGAAAACACCATCTGTTGATGGCTTTTTGCCACTGTTTTCTTACATTACGAGACATAATTTGAGGGAAACACCGAACATTTACTTACTCACTTCCTATTCATTTACCAGGAATTAAAGCCGCCTCTCAAGCTGGAATTGATTCTCAATAATCAACATATGCAAAGGGAAGCAGAGAATTGAAGCAATTATGCAGTTGATTTCCTCACCCTTCCTTATCATGCTTAGCCCTGACGAATCATTTCGAACTAGAAATTCTGGGCCACTCTAGGTATGAATTTCATTGACTTGGCCAAGTAATTATCATGTCTATACGCAGACTAAGTAAACACAAAGGATGTGTGTGTGTGTGTGTGTGTGTGTGTGTGCGCAAAATTTTATGTAAAACTAAACACGTCTCTTTGTTGTGTTGTTGTTGTGGCTGCTTGGTTGTGAAGAACCGGTTTGCTGTGTTCTTTCCTCATGCAGTCCACTTAGTGACTGAGCCAGGCTCCTTCTGCCCAAGCCTAGTTAGTGCAGCTTTCTCAGAACACTTGAACTGTGACAACGAGAGAGCCCAAGTGGCAGGGGAGATTGGAATGGAGATATCTGCCGGGAGGAAACTGGACAGGAGGCTGGCAGGGAGAGCAGGATGAAGCTCCCATTTCCTGCTGCAGGAGGTTAGCTCTGGGCCCTCCTGTGCTTCCCTGTGTGAAGGTTAGAGAAGCCATTTCAGCTATGAAACTGTGAGACCCTCCACACCTCCAGGTGGCTACATTGTTAGAGCTCTCACAAAACTGTACATGTGTCTAAACAGCACAAAGTGAGGGGAAGATTTGGCTGATTTGCATAATTGAGATTTTAAAAGGCCCAAGTTAGCTAAATTGGCAGTCTACACTGATTCCATTTTTATCCAAGTTCCACTTCATTTGTGTCATATAGACTTGGCCTGTTTGTGTTCTGTTATACCCTCCCCAAAGAGGAAAATGTTTTGCTATTTCTGAGAAAGCTAGGCACAGGCTATTTTTCTTCCAGACAGCTTCCCATAAAAAGAAATGGCTTCACTAACACTCTCAAATAATTGCTGGGGTTTTTTTTTTTTCCACTTCTTTAGACACAGGTTATTTCAGATAACTTTCTCATTGGCTCCCTGAAGAAAACTAGCTACATGTCCAAACACCAGCTCTTCACTGAAGCCAGAGAGTCCCCTTATGGCACACACTTGACTGTGTTCTTCATATGTCATGCTCCGGGAAGGCACATGCATTCACACATGTATGAGCACACTTACATACACCTACCTGACACAGCGAGTCTTGAAGCCTAAAAAGGGGTCAGAGCCTTCCTGTTTGTTCTATTGAAACATGTTTTATTGCCATTGAATGCCTATATTCTCTCTTACTTTCTACAAGGTACAAGGCGAACATTATCTAAAACTAGACAAGATCCCAACTGTTTTGATGTGGGAATTGAACCTTGAAGTTTTCGAAAAGAAGTGAAGGGAAGAAGGGCCAACCCACCCCAAACCCGAGCCTCCCCAATTGATAGAAGACAACTTCATCTTTAAAAATACTCGGATCCAGTGACCCCGTTACTATTCTTTAATAAGCTCTTTTTTGACATCTTGTCTATTCACTGATGTTCCCAGCTCTTCCAAAAGCCAGCAGCCAAAATCTTAGCACACTTTTGGGGTCACATTCTGCCTTCTTTTTTTAACTGCTTGTCTTAAAATACTTACTTTGCTTTTGCTTCAGTCTGTCACTTTATGTATCAATTACATATGGCCTTTCAACAGCAGAACACACCATCTGGTCCACAAACTGAAGCCCACACCCTTATGCCTGAGTTTATTCTTTCCCCAAACATTTATTCGCTGTTGTATAGACACGGGCTATGTCCCAGAATGAGATGCAGGTGACATACTGGAGGTATGAGGTCTACTCTACCTGAGGTTTGCTGGGGATCACCAGACTGGTCTTCAAGCCAGGTGAAACAGGTGGCCAGCCCTCCTCTTCTCAGAAGGTTCTGAAATCATCCAGCAAAGACACACCCTCTCCCGGTCCCCTTATCAGAAATGTTACACAAACAATCCCACATTCTTTTCTTTTCCCTCTGTTCAGTTGCATAGCATGGTTAAATCTCTAGCTTAAATGTATAAATTATTATTTGGACCTTCGAAAAGAAAACCTATACTAAAAACCTAAATCCAGTGTTCATTTTGATAATATTGAGCTGAAACCACTCTACTTTCCCGGAGGCCTCCATATTGTATTCCACTTGCACGATTCCTCTTCGGTTCCTGCCTCTCATACACATCCTCCGCTTTCTCCTTCACTTGCCCTTCCTCTCTGTCTACCTTCTAGACCAGGAGTGTGCTGCAAGACTCACTCCTCAGCCTTCATTCAGCTCCCTACTGCCTGGCTCTACCTCCACGCTGAAGACCCTCAAACCTATGTCTCTTGCCCTGATCCTTCGGCCACCACAAAGGTCTGAATTTCAACCCCTTCTGGAACACTTGCCCTTTCAGTTCTGAGAGTGCCCCATGCTCTATCTCCACCAGATATTTGAACAAACTATTTTCTCTGGACTAGAACACTCCCTGTCCCTGACCCCATCCCTGTCCCCCAACTAGGAGGGACACCTAAAGTCTCTAACGCCACCCAAAGTCTCTTCTGATGCCCCTCCTATGAGCTCTCTCTCTCTCTCTCTCTCTCTCTCTCTCACACACACACACACACACACACACACACACACACACACACACGCCCCGTGCCTCCACTGCCACAGGACTCACCACACTGTCTTGTAACTGTGTCCTCACTCGTCTGCCTCTGCACACTACGCTGACACCTCCACCAGGGCTGGGATGTGCTGTCTTTTTCACTGGAACCGCAACCCCTTTTCTAGTGCTTGGCACCTCCAGACTCGTCTGAAGTCATCGCCCCAAACTGCTAGTCCCTTCCTAATTTCTCTGTTTCTGTAACCGATACCACCATTCTTCAAGACATCTCCTCCTCAAAAATCATTTTTTAATTCTTTCTCTCCATCATCTATAACCACTACAGTCGTTCTCCAAGTCCTGTCAATTCTTTCTTCACAGTCTCTCTCCAGTTGGCCCTCTTCTCCAAGGAATTCATTTATGATTCCCTGCTTTTGAGCCCAATGACTTCCTTTCACTGACCCTTCCTCTGTGCTTCAGAGAACCCTGTGCAAACCTCTGCCATGGCACTTACCAGACTGAATTCGAAGATGTTCTTACCTATCTCCCTTACTGAGCTTTGAGCTCAGTAAGGCGGGCACTGTGCCTTAGTTCCTGTGTCCCCAGCTCCTACTACAATGACTTGAACAATTTAAGTGTTTAATAAACAAAGTGCATGTTCATTAATTGTTTTTTAAATGAATGAATGAGCCCCTGGCCTAACACCCTGGGGCTACAGTTTAACTTCTTGTCTGGTCCATCTTCAGGGGAGATAAAGAACAAGAGAGTACCTCATTATATCAACCCTTTATGAACTTGAGTGTCATTATCACATTTTCCCCTTTAAACCTCACTTCTTTGGGTTCAATAATTCTTGTTTCCTTAATCTTTCTTCACCTATATTATATTTCTGTAACATGTTCTCTTGCCCAATAATAACAGACAGGATTTTCATCCACCCAAGAACAATCTCTGAGTCAGTGTTTTGTAAGCTGTTCTCAGACTGATGATTGTTAGCTCTTTCAGATGTTGATGAGGAGGAGACTTGGGACAAAAGAAATAAAAGAAAAACAGAAAGATAAGAACACAGGTAGTTGGAGTATCCACTAGCTAAACTTGCTCTCAAACCTAAGAAACAATAGAAAACATCTTCCAACACAGAGTCCTGTTAATACCATGTGAGAGTAGAGCCAGAGAATCAATATAATTATTGGAGGGGGGAAAGGGGGGTTCAAATGAGTCTTAGCACACAGTTCGAGTAGAAATGGAATAATATGCATTTTTTACCCTCTCACACACATACAAAACATGTACAGATTTATACATATTATAAGTAACGGGGAGCAAGTCTTGGACAATTAAGAGACCACAGAGAAGCAAGATCTACAAGCAAGAATGATTTTACGATTGTTGAGCTGAAGGCTGGTTTTGCTGAAAAACCCCATGACAGATATTACACCCACCCCATGCACACATGTCCACCACCATACCTTAGAGAGTCCAAATCTAGACACAAATGCTTTGCTCTTATATTTAGCTACTGTGATTCAGTACCTAAGTGAGTGAAAGTGAGAAACAACTTTTTCTGTTCCCTCAGCTATGGTAACCCACCCTGGCCTCCACTGAAGATTTGTCTCATCATGAGGCTCATTTATTAGGGAGATCCCTAGTCTCAGGATAGGTTCTCCTGAAGTCCTAACTCTCCCTAGGGTGACCACAGAAAACTTGCCCTACACTCATGGCCCCCTCACACCCAAGTTATCCACAGATAAGCCCACAGAAGACTAACACAGGCACTCTCTCCTCCTCACACACAGTGACACACATTTATAGGTACACAGAGACACACACAGATTAAATTCTCAGCCGCTCACCCATGCAGAAATACACACACTCGTATATAATGGCACATACAGATGTATGCAAACATGCCCTCTCAACCCAGTCTCTCATAAAGATATTTCTCCTTCCTTCTCTTATACTCATATTCATACTGGTTCAGAAACAGTCAAATGTCCATTGGTAGATAAGTTGAGAGGGTATCTGTTTTGGCAGACAGGAGTGGGTGAGTAGACAAGCAACTGGGAGAAGGGTGGTGGCTGAGTGAGACTGGGTGGGTAGATGATAGAGTGACTGAGTAGGAAGAAGGACAAGTGACCAACTATGATAAGATTCTAGAATATCATATTTTCCAAACTTTTGACTCTCGTTGTGGTTTTCCTTTGAATATTCTCCAAGTTTCATATCTCCCTTCTCTTTGGCAATCTTTAGCTCTCTCTGTCTCAGTCTCTCTTTGTGTGTGTGGTGTGTGTATTTTACTTTCCCATAACAAAAAGCTTACTCTAATACCAGGTTATATTTTATAACAACAAGACCCCTGATAGGTAAATGTAACTACATTTAAAAATTATTTGTAGGACTTCCCTGGTGGTCCAGGGATTAAGAATCCACCTGCCGGGCTTCCCTGGTGGCACAGTGGTTGAGAGTCCGCCTGCCGATGCAGAGGACACGGGTTCGTGCCCCAGGCCGGGAAGACCCCACATGCCGCGGAGCGGCTGGGCCCGTAAGCCATGGCCACTGAGCCTGCGCGTCCGGAGCCTGTGCTCCGCAACGGGAGAGGCCACAGCAGTGAGAGGCCCGCGTACTGCAAAAAAAAAAAAAAAAAAAAAAAGAATCCACCTGCCAATGCAGGGGACATGGGTTCAATCCCTGGTTGGGGAACTAAGATCCCACATGTCGCGGGGCAACTAAGCCCGAGCCACAACTACTGAGCCCGTGTGCTCTAGAGCCTGCGCGCCACAACTAGAGAAGCCTACATGCCACAATGAAGAGCCCACGCACCACAAGGAAGAGCCGGCACGCAGCAATGAAAGATCCTGCATGCCACAGTGAGATCGCACGTGTCGCAACTAAGATCCAATGCAGCCAAATAAAGAAAGAAAGAAATATTTTAAAAAAAAGAAACAGACATTTCCAATATCTTAAAAAAAAAGAATTATTTGTAGTAATGAATTTGTGGAAATGTAATGAGATAAAGAAAATGTACTTGTTTATTCCTTTCAGGAAATTCCTCTATTCCCCCTGGTTTTCATCAGCTATATTTTTGGCAGGCTGTGGGCATGGAAATGTGAAGCCATCACTCTCAAAGAGAATTACAATAATCACATCTGATTTATACAGATGTCACCATGGGGTTAGGCAGTTGGAAAATCCAGCAATCAAAATGGATAGGCACCTAAAATTAAGGACATGTCGTACTTTTGCTAACACTGTGGTTTTGAACATTATCAGTAGTTCACAGGAGATTTTTCTCCCCAGACTTCTAAGGTATTCATAATGGTAAGACAGCTTTATACCTTATGAGTATGGAAACAAGCTATAGATGCTGGTATACTTACTGCAAATCCATTACAAAGATTTAATTCACTTGGATTTCTTGAGCATATACTATGTGTGCTAGACACTAAGGAAGACATTGGAGAAATAAAAGACATTGTGCCTGGCCCCCAGGGGTATGTTGGAGCGGCCTTGTGGGATTTTAATTGAGCACTAAAGAATAGGTAGGATTCCTAAGCAGGCCAAGAGAACAGTATGAGTGAAAGTTAAGAGTCAGGAAAGAGAGTAGTATGTTTAGCAGACAGTTAGGTTAGACTGGACAGGTGAAGGTAACATGTTTGAGAGTGGCAGGAAGAAAAGACAGCTGGGCAAGCATGAGAACCAAGTTGTACAGAACTTGGAATATTGAGTTGAGTCACCAATAGAGAGTCACCCAAATTTGACCTCTTTTATAAAGCCACATTTATTAATACAATAATATCAGTCTTTTCTAAGGGGAGGAAGTCATGTGACAATGAAAACTCTAAAATGTGAAGCACTAGAAACGCAACACAGATCATGAACTAAGATATATATTGGAAGTAGTAAATGAAAAGTGATAGAGAAAATAGTTACTCTGATAGGCCTTACAACTGTAATAACTGTCATAAACACAATTATTCTTTCAAATTGAAGAACCACTGGTAGCCTTCTGAAGGATATTTAGGTAAACTGGACTATTAACTAAGGATAATAAACTATACTAGGTATCCCAAACCCTCTAGTCCATTTAGAGTACATGTTAAGATGACAGGCTGGCTTCTGGTTATTCTGACCTTTCATTTATAATGTAATGATCTGTTTATTCTTTACTGAACAAATAAATATTAGAGACCACTAATCCTAATCAGGGATTAGTAAAAAAAAAAAAAAGTGTAGTTATAAACGCCAACAACGAGTCTCCAGAACAAAAAAGTACAAACAAACACTGTATCAGTCACTGGCCAGAAAGTCAAAGCCCTTTCCCTACTCCTGTAGGACTCCCGTGCTCCTCTCAGGGCCAGGGGAGTATACTCAAGGCCATCTCCCCTATAGCTTCTGACAGCTGGCTTTCTCCTTTCTCCTTGGGGAAGAATCAAGCAGATTAAGGGGATAATCCTAAATGCTTTCCTAAATTAAAATTAACTCAAAGAAGTGAGGATATGTGACACTAAAAGTCAGACTTCCTCTCTGCTTAATGTGGAGAACTAATATCCTTTTATACTTGGCACCAAACCAAAGTGACTCCTACCCCACTCCATCCCCCTCTCACACAAGCAGCACCTCCCTCTCCCCCCTCAAAGCCCAAGATGTTCCAGACAACATAACAAACCACACGGTTGGGAATGATTCATATGTTTCCACTCTCCGTCCAAAAATGAGCAAAGAAGTTTCCACTTAATTTATAATCTGAATTTTCTGCACATTTCCTAAAAACTTAAAGGGGAACGATTCAAAACTTGGCCTCTCTTTCTCCAAAAATTACTGATTAGTTACAGAGTAAAGGATCTTTTGGTAAAATACTTTTGTGTTCCATCTATCCCTGGAGACAAGGACTATAGCTGCACGATGCCAAATATCTAATCAATCATCCAATGTTTTCATGTTTTCGGATGTTTTCAAAAAGCTGGTGCTCTGTAGATACAGGCTTATTCTATCCAGTCTTTTGTTATCTCAACAGTACATATGGATACAGATTTTTCTGTTTGGAATATTTCTCAAGGCCAATGCCTTATTATAGTTCCAACACCTGCAAATATTTGGCAAGAGATTGTTCTACCTCTCCATGTCCCCCACTCTTCCTGCACCCCGCCCCCAACTCTTGCCATTAAAAAACTCTAAGTTTATACTATGTCTTTTCCTTGACTCTGTTAACCGTTTATCTGTGACCCATGAAATGTGCAGTTGCTGGAGCATAAAAGTAAGTTTCAAATCACATTTCATAGGGAAAATTTAGGTGCAAAACAAAGTGACAGCAGGCTGCAATAGAAAGGTACTTAATTCAACTCAGCTCTAGAAGCTGAGTTCCAGTTCCAGTTCTGGGACTTTGACCAAATTGCTTAACCTCTCAAAGCCTCCATTTATACCACTTTAAGGCATAGGGCTTCAACTAGACCAAGTCCAAGGCCTACCATCTTAGGAGTCTAAGAATTGCAGCCACTAGATGACATGATACTATACATAGAGAATCCTAAAGACTCTACCAGAAAACTACTACAGCTAATCAATGAATTTGGTAAAGTAGCAGGATACAAAATTAATGCACAGAAATCTCTGGCATTCCTATACACTAATGGTGAAAAATCTGAAAGAGAAATTAAGGAAACACTCCCATTTTACGATTGCAACAAAAAGAATAAAATACCTAGGAATAAACCTACCTAAGGAGGTAAAAGACCTGCACTCAGAAAACTATAAGACACTGATGTAAGAAATCAAAGATGACACAAACAGATGGAGAGATATGCCATGTTCTTGGATTGGAAGAATCAACATTGTGAAAATGACTATACTACCCAAAGCAATCTACAGATTCAATGCAATCCCTATCAAACTACCAATGGCATTTTTCACAGAACTAGAACAAAAAATTTCACAATTTGTATGGAAACACAAAAGACCCTGAATAGCCAAAGCGATCTTGAGAAAGAAAAATGGAGCTGGAGGAATCAGGCTCCTGGATTTCAGACTATACTACAAAGCTACAGTAATGAAGACAGTATGGTACTGGCACAAAAACAGAAATATAGATCAATGGAACAGGATGGAAAGCCCAGAGATAAACCCAGACACCTAGGGACAACTAATCTATGACAAAGGAGGCAAGGATATACAATGGAGAAAAGACAGGCTCTTCAATAAGTGGTGCTGGGAAAACTGGACAGGTACATTTAAAAGTATGAGATTAGAACACTCCCTAACACCATACAGAAAAATAAACTCCAAATGGATTAAAGACCTAAATGTAAGGCCGGACACTATAAAACTCTTAGAGGAAAACATAGGAAGAGAACTCCATGACATAAATCACAGCAAGGTCCTTTTTGACCCACCTCCTAGAGAAATGGAAATAAAAACAAAAATAAACAAATGGGACCTAATGAAACTTCAAAGCTTTGGCACAGCAAAGGAAACCATAAACAAGACCAAAAGACAACACTCAGAATGGGAGAAAATATTTGCAGATGAAGCAACTGACAAAGGATTAATCTCCAAAATATATAAGCAGCTCATGCAGCTCAATATAAAAAAAAAAACAAACAACCCAATCCAAAAATGGGCAGAGACCTAAATAGACATTTCTCCAAAGAAGATATACAGATTGCCAACAAACACATGAAAGAATGCTCAACATCACTAATCATTAGAGAAATGCAAATCAAAGCTACAATGAGGTATCACCTCACACCAGTCAGAATGGCCATCATCAAAAAATCTACAAACAAATGCTGGAGAGGTTGTGGAGAAAAGGGAACCCTCTTGCACTGTTGGTAGGAATGTAAATTGATACAGCAACTATGGAGAACAGTATGGAGGTTCCTTAAAATCTAAAAATAGAACTATCATATGACCCAGCAATCCCACTACTGGGCATATACTGTGAGAAAACCATAATTCAAAGAGTCATGTACCACAATGTTCACTGCAGCTCTATTTACAATAGCCAAGACATGGAAGCAACCTAAGTGTCCATTGACAGATGAATGCATAAAGAAGATGTGGCACATATATACAGTGGAATATTACTCAGCCATAAAAAGAGACGAAACTGAGTTGTTTGTAGTGAGATGGATGGACCTAGAGTCTGTCATACAGAGTGAAGTAAGTCAGAAAGAGAAAAACAAATACTGTATGCTAACACATATATATGGAATCTAAAAAAAAATGGTTATGAAGAACCTAGGGGCAGGACAGGAATCAAGATGCAGATGTAGAGAACGGACTTGAGGACACGGGGAGGGGGAAGGGTAAGCTGGGATGAAGTGAGAGAGTGGCATGGACATATATACACTACCAAATGTAAAATAGATAGCTAGTGGGAAGCAGCTGCATAGCACAGGGAGACCAGCTCGGTGCTTTGTGACCACCTAGAGGGGTGGGATAGGGAGGGTAGGAGGGAGACGCAAGAGGGATGAGATATGAGGATATATGTATATGTATAGCTGATTCACTTCGTTAAAAAGCAGAAACTAACACACCATTGTAAAGCAATTATACTCCAATAAAGATGTTAAAGAAATAAATAAAAATTAAAAATGAGAAAAAAAAAGAATTGCAGCCACTGAGATTGTTGCTCTCTGCAGTCTTGATATGAATGAGAATATCACCCTTAGTGAAATCAACAAACATTAAACTTTGTACAAATTTATAAATATTAAATGTAAATAAAAAATCAAAAACAGCACAAACCATTGTCAATGTCACTCTCAATATTGTTTTCAATAAATTACAGAAGGGAAAATGTATCCTATTCTGAGTATTACTACCCTCACCAACATCATAATTTTTACATATGTTACAATGACTTTTCCATAGCATGGCAAGAGGAAGATCTCCACTCTTTTATTGCCTTCCTTCCATCCCATCTGGGTCTTCCTTCCAGCTTGGCTTATATATCTAGGCCTGATTTTGGAGTGGTAATCTTATTATTCAGTTAAACATTTTATTTTTCTGGAATTTCTGTTAAGTAGCTTCTTAAGAGAAATCAAGCCACGTAGCAGACAGGCAATGGGACTAAAACAATTTTGCTGGATCTGACATTTGTTAACATCAACGTGACGTAGTAGTGCTTTAAAAAAAATAGGCACTTAGACTTGCATATAAATACTATGCTGGCACAACAACTTCAGAAAACTCTGGCAACCGAACAGGAACTTCCCAGGCAGAGACTGCAAACAAGCACTTCAAAACCAACACTGGCACAAAATATGATACTGGATTAAATATTTATTGCCTTCAGTTTAAATTTTTAGTTCAGGTATTTGATTATCCCTCCTAACTTCGTGGTACACTGAAGTCCCTTTTTTGGCTGTTTGTTTTGTTTTGCTCTGTTTTTTAAGGCAGGTTTAGAATTAGCCCCCTCTTAAGGGCTTAGTGGCAATTTGTAGTGGCCAGTACCAAAACTTTGCTTATTTAGTGTACTGAGTGTGCAAACACATACACTACTGTCCTCCACAAAAACCTCTCACCTACATAGATACACTCAGACACCTCCACCCACACATACCGGAGACACACCCAACCTTCCCATAGCTATACGCATATATATGCAAATCAGCACATATGCTAATTGTAATACACCTACACGGGTACTCACATACTTAAAAGAAGAGGTAGAAAGATCACGGCAAAGATATATAGGGTACAATATATCACTGTCAGAGGAGAGAGGCTGCTGTTTCTCTGGCCGTACTATTAGTATGAGCCATAGGCTAATTCCCCCAGAACTGGCCAGAGGTGAACGAACGCAAACAGGTTTGTGCAACAGATGAAACAGGTTCCAGTGAGAGCCTGCAGGCGAGGAGGCTATTTGTCACGAGAAGAATTTGGAGTTAATTCACTTGTCATATAGAAAAAGTGACCTGGTTTATTAAGGAACTTGCTAACTGTATAACTGTGTATAAAGAGACAAAGTCGTGTAAGGGGTATCTCCCAGATCCCTTACCTTGAGCTTCTCAAACCGATCATTCAGGGACGCGACCTGATGGTCTCGGTGACGCCCCACCAGTTTGCATAAGGCACAGATCAATTGGTCATCAGATACACAATACATGTTCACTTTCTCATTCTCATGGTCCAGGCAGGTGATCCCTCGAAGATGTGTGTCCGGCACTGGTTCCACCAGGCGGTGGCTGGTGAAAGGTTTCTTATTGGGGTGCGTGGCCCGCAGGCAACGGTCACAGTAGGAGACCTCGCAGGTGATGCATGTTTTCACTGCATCCCTTGGCGGGTCCTGCTCACAAAACTGGCAAGCAATTCGCTCACTAGACATGGCGCTGCTGGGCCTGTAAGTCCTCTCCCGGCGACTCTCACTTGGGGAATTGGGTCCACTAACGGAAGCCTTCTGGAAGCGGTCAATAATGTTCTGCAGAGTCACATTCCTCTTGAGGCCGTCCAGGCCCCGGTGGTTCAGTGAGATAACATACCTGCACGTAGGACACTGGAAAGCAGTAATGGGTTCAA
The DNA here is from genome assembly GCF_964374135.1 of Grampus griseus. Lineage (NCBI taxonomy): Eukaryota > Metazoa > Chordata > Mammalia > Artiodactyla > Delphinidae > Grampus > Grampus griseus. Next base: position 93,074,778 of record NC_138999.1, on the reverse strand, counting down.
CGGATTCACCAGAGCTGCAGCTCGAGACCAAGATGCGATGGGCACAGCTGAAGCAGAGGCTGTGAGCACAAGGGAGCAGAAGGGGGTCTTCAAACAACTCTAGGCAGATTGGACAGGTCAATTCAGACTCCAGTGTTTCCATCTTTAGTGAAAATAATCCTGCTGAGGCATTAAGAACCGCAGAGGCTGGGCTTTCACCTGCAAGGAACACGAAGCAAGAGTCATTAAGCATTTCCAAAGGAAACGTGGATGTAGCATAATTACACACTAACCAATGGAGGTTTTACAGGCTGGATTCCCCAGGGATGCTGGAGCAATAAGAAAGTGAGCTGGGAATTAATCAAAAAGCCATTCTCCCCCTTTAAACCTTGTTTTTGACAAATGCGTGGGTTTATTTTCCTGCACTAATAAACAGAAACTAGAGGCCATCTCTGAATCCCGGTTTACTGACTCACATTCCTGTTCCAACTCACCACACTGGTGCGGATCAGTCTCTCACACACCCTCTCCACTGACATCTCTTGTCCTGGACTATGATGCACCTGAGGCCCTGCCAAATTCTCAGTCTCCATTCTCCAATATTGTTCTCTATTTTACTTCCAGTTAAAATACAGAGGCTGCTCCTATTTCACATCTAGTGGAAGGAAAACAAGGCCATATTTGAAACTAACTCTCTAGTTCTTGAAATGATCCCATTCTCAGAGCCTGCATAAAAAGAGAAGAGAGAGCTTTAGAAAAATGTAGTTCTCAGCACAGGATAATAAGTTCTTCCGATGTGTGAACTTGAATTACTTCCTGTTACCACACATGGAAATTTCTGTTCCATCCTATTTCTAGTAAACTGAGTTACTAGAGACAAATAGGAAAAATATTAAAATATAAAAAGTATAAAATATATTTTGTTGGTTTAAAGTGTTAATCTTATTTATAGGAAAGAGAAAGGCATCTTTTGCTTTTGAATAACTTTTGTTCATCATCTCACTATCACCGGAGACTCTCATCAGGGCTTGAAAGTTTGATTCCGCCACTGGTATTTGTTCAGGTTTTGTCATCTGTCAGAGATATCTGCATAGCCCTCTCACAGGAAACTTAAATACTGAGTACAATTATACATTGTGCATAAGTACAATAGATGTATCCCTAAAAGCTGTTTCTAAATCAAACCTTTTAAGTGCACTTAACTAACTAGCTATTTAATGGAAATCTATAGGAAATTGGACTGTAAAAGTGAAGAATCTTTTTGTAAAATGGTCACTCTCAGTTGGTTTGATAAGTTTGATGTTTGTATAACCACTTTTTTTAAAAGTGAGGTGTGTGGTGTTCTTATTTTACAATTTACAAGAGCTTGGAAATTGTTGGCTAGTATTTTGTAGCTTATAACATCTATCAGCATTCACCTATAGAGATGAAAAAGTAAAACAATTAAAATGTACATATATCATAGAATCTTAGAATTGGAAGAGACTTTAGAGATGATAGATTCCAACTTCCACTCAAAGCAGGAATATTGCCTTTGGTAGTTCCATTGGTCAAATTCAACATGTCCATAAATGAACTTGCTATTCTTCCCTGCCCCCCAAAACAAAACACCTGCTCCTCTTCCAATTTTCCCTATCTGTTGAATGTCACCATCCAAGCCTAGAAACCTAGGAGTTCTCTCACTGAACATGTTTATCACTTCAACCACTTGGTGGCTTCCAGAACATTCTGTTTTATTTCATTTACACATCTGTGTCTCCAGCTAACCCTCCTTGCTCCTTGAGGGCATCAACTATTTCATATTTTTATTCATAGTACAGTGCCTCACACTCACAGAGTATTTAAAAATTGTTAAATGAAGGATCCCTTCAAGTAGAGGAAGTTAAAAAGGGGCCTAGCATTTATTGAGTACCTCCTGTATTCTGAGTGCCATGTTAAGAACTTTACACACAATATTTCATTAAATTCTATCAGGAAGGCTGTACGGAAGGTACTAATACTATATGCATATTATGGTTGGGAAACTGGGGCTCAGTGTTATTAAGTAAATGAACCAGGAACACACACACCCAGAGCACTGGGGCAGTCTAATGCCAAGGCCTGTGCTCTTTCCCACACACCTTTATTTCAATCATCTCACCTCCTTCACTTGACAAATATCTTGACTATTTTACAAGAGGGCTTATAGACACCATGTTTCCACTTCTATTTGTGTCTCTCTGTGTCCCTCTGAGTTTCTCTGAATCTGCCTCTCACTCCTAGTCCCTTTCAGAATCATACCTCTTTCTTCTAGGCCCATCTCCACCTTACTCTGCATTTCTATTACTGCCTCTTCCAGAACTGCAGGTCTGCATTCCTCAGTGTCTGTGTTGGAAGCTACCTGGGAGAATCGAGTAAGGCCTCCTGCCAAAATTATAGTTGGTCAAGATGCATTGCTGATAGACCTGCCTCTGTGTTGTAACCTTTACAAAAACAATTAGAGTACCACAACTCTTCTAAATCTTAGGATCACGCCATATTAATTCTCCTGTACAGAGGAAAAGCTCTGCGAATTTTCCTGCAGTCCTAAAAGTTGTTCCTGACTACGTGAGACACTTGAACCTCACTATGAAACTAAGCTTAGGAAAGCATGCTATGGGTCAGGATTGCCTTGGATAAGGTCAAAATAGGATTTTTAACCAGGGATTCCTGAAACTTCTAGAAATGTTTAAAGGATGCTGTATGTATATCATATATACACTTTCACGGGGAGAGGGTTGTCCATAGCATTCAAAATGTTCTCAAAAGAGTCCTTGGCAGAAAAAAAGCCAAACATCAGTGCTTTAAAATAACTACCTTAACTGATTTCGGCTGTATAGAGAATAATATAAGATGGTTACACTCTGTTCCTTATGGTAAGTAACTTTTTCTATTATACTGTTTCTATTCTGTTTTATTTTACAATCTCGGGGAACTGAGTATTTTTGCAACTTCTCCAAACATCTGTTCATCTCATCTCTCATTTATGAGGCCACCTTGTTCTGGTCACTCCTAATATTTCAGCATCCTTTCAACCTATCTCCCATTTTCCCTACCTCCCTGATTACCTAAGCACATTTCCCCTTTAAATTTATTGTGCTTTTGCCATGTGCCAGGCACAACAACCCTCTAAAAGGCAGGTACTATTTTACAACAACAAAAAAGGTAATGTGTTCAGGGTCACACTTGTTTGCAAGTAGCAAAGTTAAGATTCAAAACCAGATAAAACTGAGAGTCCAAAAATAAACTCCTATATTTATGGTCAACTGACTTTTGATAAGGGTTCCAAAACCATTCAACAGGGAAATAATAATCTTTTTGACAAGTGGTTCTGGGATAACCGGATGCCCACATGCAAAAGGATGAAGTTACAGCCCTACCTCACACTATACATAAAAATTTACTCAAAATGGATCCACAATCTAAATGTAAGCACAGAAACTATAAAACTCTTAGAAGGAAACGTAAGTGTAAATCTTCATGAACTTAGGTTAAGCAAGGGTTTCTTAGATGACACCAAATGCACAAGTAACTGAAGAAAAAAAATAAATTGAACTTCATCAAAATTTAAAACTTCTGTACTATAAATGACACCATCAAAAAAGTGAAAAGACAACTCACAGAATAGGAAAAATATTTGCAGATCATACATGTGATACAGGTCAAGTATCTAGAAATACACAGAACTCTTACAGCTCAACAATAAAAAGGCAAAAAAATATTTTAAATGGCAAAGGATCTGAATAGACATTTCTCCAAAGAAGATATGCAAATGATCAGTAAGCATATGAAAATGTACTCAACATCATTGGCCATTAGGGAAATACAAATCAAAACCACATTGAGATACCACTTTACACTCACTAGGATACCTATAATATTACTTCACACACACTAGGATGGCCATAATTTAAAAACATAGCAAATGTCAGCCAGGATATAGAGAAATTGGGACCCTCATACATTGCTGGTGGGAATGTAAAATGATGCAGCTGCTTTGGGAAATAGTTTGGCAGTTCCTCAAAATGTTAAATGTAGAGTTACCATATGATCCAGAAGAACTGAAGATATGCTCACTCAAAAACTTGTACACAAATGTTCATAGCAGCATTATTCACAATAACCAAATGGTGGAAACAATCCAAATGTCCCTCAACTTATGAACAGATAAACAAATGTGGTATGTCCATACAACAGAATATAATTTAGCAAGAAAAAGGAATGAGGTACTGATACATGCTACGACATGGATAATTTTTGAAAACATTATGCTAAGTAAAAGAAGCTAGTCACAAAAGGTCACAGATTATATGATTCCCTTTATAGGAAATTCCCAGAATAGGCAAACCCATAAGAACAGAAAGTAGATTAGTGTTTGTCAAGGGCCTGGGTCGGGGGGCATGGGGGTAGAGGGAATGGAGAGTGGCTGCTAATGGTATGGGTTTTCTCTTGACGATGATGAAAATGTCTAGGATTTAGCAGTGATGATTGCACAGCTTTGTGAATATACTAAAACCCACTGAATTGTACACTTTAAAATGGTGAATATTATGGTATATGGATTTTACCTTAATTTTTAAAACAGATTCAAACCCACAATCCAGAGTGTGAACAAACACCTAACCACTATTCCATACTGTCAACTATGTAATTATGTACTATTTCTAAACTCTACTGAATTGCTTACTCCTTTCAATTGCTCTTCTAGGTTAGTGATTCCCTGTCTAGGTTTTGCAATACCTGGGACATCTCTAATGATCAATGGGTGTCAGAAAATTATCAGCTCCCAATTTTTTATTCATTTAAAAATGATAAGACTCCTAAAAAATATTTGACTCCTAGATCACAAAATACCTTTAGGAAGTACAGGAGGAAGTGGTAGGACAAAAAATAAAACAATGGCAGTGCTGCAACTTCAAAAAGCTTGTGAATCATTAATCTATGCAGAATTAGAGAATACACTAAGGATAAAGACAGGATGTAAACCTGGTAGAGTGTCACTGAATGACAGGCAATCATGAAGCTTTTGCCAGAAAACACAATGGTTTGCCATAAAAATGCACTGATGAAATGCCTAGGCGGGCAGACCAAATGCCATGTTAAGAAACAAATGCCCACATCCACATCCACTGATTTGTTCCCTTCCATATCATTTAGTTACTGCTGTGTAGTCAAATAAGGATGCTTATGTATTTGCCCTTGTTCTAGTATAAAACTGTTTCTGTATGGCTTATCGTCACCCTGCACCCCCCTTCAGGCTGAGACTCCTGAAAAAAAAGTTGATGAGAATAAACTTTAAGAAGGTATCATAAGACTGTGTGAGTAGATAGAAATACAAAGGAGGAGTTTTCAATGCAGACGATTAAAATAAAAATAATACATTCTGCACTTACAAAATGAAAGATTGATTTCAGCATTGCCCTTCAAATCCAAAATTCGGCTAACTCTGATCAGAGAGAGAAGTCATGATCTGCACTTGGCAGAATGCTATTATTTCAAGTGTTATTTGAACATAATTAAATGCCTACTTATTTCAACAGCTTATATTCCATCTAGTGTTCATCTTCCAGATCCACGGAACACGGGTCTGGGCTCTCATTACCTCCCTGAGGAGCCACAGTCTCCCTTTCTTCACAGAAAGACCATGAGTATAAAACCCAACCTGACCCCTGGGCTGTACAATGAGGATTCAGCTGGCTTGTAGAATTTACATTCTTCAGGATATTAACAGTAATGTCCCATGAGCTCTTCCTAAAAACACCAGAAACTGCCTCTCTGCCTTGGAGGATGAGCAAATGAGTCCTGGCTTAGTCTGATGTTCCCTTAACTGTAAAATGTCATTCAAGTTGGACTAGAATCACCAGACAATCTCTTTAACATGTGTTCCAGCTCTGACATCCTATTATTACAGAGCTCTTGCTATCTGTTACCACATAGGAAAGACACCTTGGATTACTGAAAACCAGCTCCTCAAGACACAAGTCTTATTTATTAGTGTGACTAGAAAGGCTGACAGGGCTTCCCTGGTGGCGCAGTGGTTGAGAATCCGCCTGCCGATGCAGGGGACACGGGTTTGTGCCCTGGTCCGGGAAGATCCCACGTGCCGCGGAGCGGCTGGGCCCCTGAGCCATGGCCGCTGAGCCTGTGCGTCCGGAGCCTGTGCTCCGCAACGGGAAAGGCCACAACAGTGAGAGGCCCGCATACCAAAAAATAAAAAGAAAAAGAAAAAGAAAAGAAAGGCTGACAAGAATGGGCATCATCATGAAAGGAACTGGAAATAAACAAAATGCATTACTTACCCTTGGCTAAGCCAAGGTGCCCAAGGACAGTGGCTGGTTTTGCCTGTTGTACTTCAAAGAAGATATAATGGGTGTTCCAGGGAACAACTAAAGGTGAGGAGAGTCCCATGGGAGTACAAACTAATGACAACACCTTTTGGAAGAAAAGGAAGACAACCAAATCCTAGAATACTATTAGTAGGAAAAGACCTCTTTAATTTCAGAAATGATCATTTGGGAACATAAAAGGCAACAACGCATAGAATTCTCACCCTAAAAAGATAGACTGAAAATAGAAACCCAGAAAAAAGAGGCTAGGCGGTCAGTAAGCATAATTAATAATAACAGTCACCTTACATTTGTGTACCAGTTTTACACTTTTCAAATGGTTCCAAAGCCACTATCTCATTTGATCCTCACAACAGAGCCTGGTTGTCGTCCTAGCTCTAAACTGAATTAGCTGAGTGATCCCAGGTAAGACATTTAAACTGTTTGGGCCACAGCCTCCTCATCTGTCAAATGAAAAATACCTGCCCTACCCATCTCACAGGCTCTTGTGAGGATCAGATGAGAATAAAATAAAATTATTAACTTGCTTTAAAAATACAGATATTCTCAACACACATTCACAGATGACAGATACAGAGCAAGTTATTAAGGAAATAGCACATGTTTGGAAATTCACCCCAAATGCATGGTTGACATAACGGAGGACAATTACACTCCCCCACAAGTTTTCCGGAGGGCCATGAGTCTTCTTGTGGTATTTATTATGCTCATATGTCTCCCCTGTTAAACTGGAGTCCCCCGCAAAGGGAAGAACTGTCTCTCTTCTTTTTTCTTAAGCTTTTATCACACACAGGGTGAGCTCAGGACTGGAGGTTGATTACAGACTGACAGCACCAGAGCCAGTTCCTGTCTAATAGGTTATTAAAGCCTACTTAATATTTTACAGTACATGGATTTAATGATTTTTTTAATGACTTGAGACCTATACTTTTTTTTAAAGATGGTTTTGATGTGAACCATTTTTAAAGTCTTTATTGAATTTGTTGCAATGCTGCTTCTGTTCCATGTCTTGGCCTTTTGGCCCCAAGGCATGTGGGATCCCAGCTCCCCCACCAGGGATCCAACCCATACCCCCTGCATTGGAAGGCGAAGTCTCAACCAGGGAAGTTCCTTAATGATCTTTTTTTTTTAATAATTAGCTCCTAAATCCAGCCATTGGCTATTTTATACAATATAGTCATCATAAACATTAAAAGGAATATCACAATAGCAGAACTAAAAGTCCTAGATCTGCTACAAACACAATAGATTAATCTAAGTAACCAAGAAATAGATTTACCAAGGTAACACATGATAATTGTCACAAATCATTAAGTATAATTCATAACACCTTTATCTTAATGCCAATTACACTAGCAGTTTCCAGATTGGAGAACAAACTTAATTTACCTACTGCTACCAGCACAGCTTTCCATCTATTCTAGGACTGCTTTTCCCAATCTGTTACCCAATAAAATATTTGTAAATTTTTTAATGTTCAGTGCCCCCCCCCAAAATGGGCAGTCATCTCTACTTCTACAGAATAAAACTGGCAATATATGTATGTAGGGCATGCTGTTGAGTGTTAGGCTGAGAGGACCCCAAGTTCAGGTCAGAGACAAGGGACAGAGAACAGAAGCCTATTTGAAATCAAGCTTCTACTCCCCTGGGAACCACATGGATCTTAGCAACACTGAACAAAGGGCTATAGACAAAGCGATGGAGGATTCTGGACCGTAAACCATTTTTCTATCTCTGGGCTGTATACATTCAGACATGTCACTGTCCTGCATTAGCACTGTCTACCATGCCCATACATTATACCCCTAACTGGGAAAACTGTAAATACCGGGATTTTCTGTTTCAGGAGGATTTTAGGTTATATAATGAATTTGTTATCAGATCTTCTGGTCTCTGTAAGAGGAAGATTCAGAGACTGGGGATGCTGTTCATCAACTAGAGGAGTCTGACCTGCAGGAAAGAGTCTGAGACAAAGCCCAAGGTCAGGCAGTCAGAGCTCTGCAGGGAGAAAAGAACCCAAGTAGAACAAGTCTTCCTAAGGATACTTTGCTAACCCACTTAGGCAGAACCAACACCCTTATTATGTATTCAGTTGAACCCAACACAGAGAAGGGAGTAGTGGATGTTGGCACATTACTCAAAATCCCTCCACCACCCATACTTTAACCATCTAGTAGTCTTAGCAGCTTACAGGATTTCTAAGGGCAATGCAGGAGCTGGGAGACTGTCAAAAAGAATATGTCTGGCTGTGATCATGGAGAAGGGGAAGATGGAAAAAGAGAAACTGTAGAAAGAGCCACAAACCTCCAGTGCCCACAGAAGACTCTTAGCAGAGTTTTAATTCATGAAAATGGAGACAGAAACATATATTGATCCTTGGAAGAGAAGGGAAATAAAAAGAGGGCTAGCAGCCCGTACAGAGGGGATCATTGGAGTTGGAACTTCTTGTCTCAACACCACTCATCTGGTCTTCTCACATGTTAGCATGATCCAACACACTGGTTGAGAAACACTTTTCTAGTCTATTTTTCACACTGCTCAGTGATGAACACAATGTTTGTTGAGAGACCTGAAATACAGACATTAGCACAACACCACCTTGGTACCCAAATTTCATTCATCAAAAAGTGAACAACTGTGAACTCTCCTGAACTGTCGTATATCCGGTATCAACATGTTACATGTCATATCTTGGTGATGCAATGCTCTAAGTCAAGGCACTCAGCCTAAGTAAGGAGGTGCTTCACAAACACAGTACCACATGTTCCCCTTTTGCACAGAAGAGAAGACCACAAACTTAATGCTAACTGGAAATGGAACACCCCCTGGCCTCCACTAGCAGCAGAGGACCATGGCCTAACAGCTAGACTTACCAAGACCCATAGAGACTGAATGACACACACACACAAGGCCAAGCAGGTACCTCTGAGAACAGCCATTTGAGACACGTTCTGTGCCTCCGCCCTGTCTTCACCTCCTTTTTAGGGCTGTCTGTCCCTGTTGGGAAAGAGAGAACCTGAGTACTAAGGGACAGAGTCAAGGGAGGACATTCTCTCCTCTTCACCAAGTAGTAAAGACATACTCCTTCTGCAGTTTCCTTCTCAACTGTCATGGTGTCAGCAGATTTCATGGGAGGAGGGATGAGGGAATGGACAGGCTCACTACCCACAGCAATTTTTGGACGCTATTATGAGACTCCACTGGCACTGCTTTAGGATATACAAGTTTGAGCAAGTTGCCCTGCACTTAGAGGAGGGATTAACTAAACCAATTTCACCTAAATCAGTTTGCACTGTTCAGATGATATGTTCATGAAGCAAGCAAGTCATTCTGATTTGCGGCAGTACTTCCCCGGGGGGTGGCCTTGCAAGGTACAACATGCTAGATGAGGAGTCTAGTAGTCACGAAAGTGAATGGGAGGGAAACAATTGCTCCTTCATGTCCCTATAGCCTCTACCCCAGCCCTGCACAGCCCCTCCCTGGCCTAATCCCGGAGCTGCAAGTAAGGAGGTAGGCCTTAAACAAGCAGGAGGCCAAGATACAAGGCCAAGGCTGCGGCCTTAGACCAGTCAACAGAGGATTCTGCACGCTGTAGGTGCTTTTAATAAATATTATTGACTCACCACTGCTAGATGCTAATCATGCTCAGGTAGCCATGACTAAAATTATTTATGCCACTTTTCAGTAGAAATTAACTACCTGACCCCATATGGGCTAAAAATTAGTGAGGTTATGTTTTCAAATGAGTCTGACTCAGATTGTCAGGTTGGAGTACATTAGATATGATTCAAGCCTTAGTGTAAAATAATCGCCAATTACTCTGTATGCCTACTTTTATGTATGTTTTCATTCAGTTGCATGTGCACGAGAGTAAAAAAAAAAGAAACAGACTTAGGACCAAAGTAGAGTGATATATTTGCCTCCCAAGGGGATTAATAATGGCAAGTGAGGGTTCCCAGTAAACTAGGGTTGCTACTTACACCCAATCTATTACCCCAATAAAAGGTAAATGAAGAACTTTCTTCGAAAAGTATAGTGCTGAGAGTTTATAGAACCCTTTCATCTTCAAAGGGCCATGCCAAGACTCACAATAGCCAGTACACAATATGATGCCTTTCATACAAGTGAAAGGTCACAGGAATGTCCTAAGGCCACAAAGCCAATGCAACATCAGATTTGGGAATGAACTCTCTGATCTTCTTGGCTCCTAGATTTGTATTTCAAGCACATAAATCAAGGTGTGAGGAACAATCAGGAGAAATCTAATTTACATTATATATCTGCATTAAGTTAATTGATTGGGCAGGAATATAGAAAAATAGCAAAGACTCTTCCCCCACCCAGGGCAGTGATCAGTGGAGAGAAGTGAAAAGGGGCATGTGAGGGTTAGGGGTAACCAGCCCGGGTAGAGTACGGAGGGAGTCTCCCTATTCAGCATTTCCCTTCTTTTGGAACATTGCCAGAGAACTGATTAGAGTACTGGGAGGGAACAGAATGGGGTTAAAGGCAGACCTCTTGGCCCAACTTGAGAATCTGAAGAATCAACTCACACACAGTAGTACTTGTCTATTTACATAGCCTCTAATATATTCCTTTATAAGGGCTCCTCTTCACAAACAACCATCACCATGCACCCTCCCCACACTCAGAAACCCTCAAAAAGGCAAAGTGGTTCACAAGCCAGAGGCTGCATGGCTGGGAGGCTGGGAGTGCACAGATTGATGGGGAGGAGTCCAGGGGACGGGTGGTTGGTGAGAGATTCGGGTGGGCAGGTAGATGTGTGACGACCACGTAGGAAGAAGGCGAGTGAGCGTGAAGGCGGGTAGGGGAGTGTGGAAGAGAGAAAGTGAAGAACCTAAGGACCCCAGGATCCCAATTTCCTGCTCCGAGAAGAAACACCTCCAAGAAATGCGCTGCATACGAAATGCTAAGTAACCTAATCCTTATCACCGAAAATGTTTCTGTAAATCTACTCCGCCGTTATTTACTTAATTCTTACGAGCCAGGAATGGAAAAACCCCACCTCTCCCGGGTTCAGTCGCAGCCTGTCCTGGGCACCTATAAGTTTTCCCTCTCCCCCACTGAGCTGCTTTCACAGCTAGGCCAGAAATAAGGAACCACCCAGACGGAGACTCGAGGATCGCTCCCCCGGCAGCAAAGGGATTAAGTTTCGCCGGGCCTTCCTGCGGGCAGGCTGTCCGCAGCAACCGGCTGCCGCAGCAGCCACCGCCGGGCGGCCCAGGGGCGCCGCCCGGGCCGAGGAGGCTGCCGGCCGCGGGAGCGTGGGAAGGCGGCGGTGCCCTTTCCCAGACTAGCACCCAGGCTCCAGGAGAGCCGCTCGAGGGGCCGCACCCGGCCCCACCGGGCTGCGCGGGAGGCCGTGGACCCGCCCCCGCCCCGCATCGCGGAGTGCAAACTCCGTCCCAGGAGGGCAGCGACGGGTGCCCGGGCCCCAGCGGCGCAACGGGAAGCCAGGGCCGGGCCGGGGCGCCCTCCGTCGCCGCCGCCACCTCGAGCCTCGCGGGCCCCGTCATCACGCCCCGCCGAGCCCCGGAGCAGCCTTCTGCCCGCGCCGGGCCCCGGCCGCACCTGAGACGCGGCCCGAGCCGGGGCCGAGCCCTGCGCCTGCGGTGGCGCTCGGCCCCCAGGGCCGCGGCGAGGGGGCGCGTTTTACCCAGAGCATTCCCGGCTGCCGGCCATGTCCTCGGCGCGCCCGAGGGCGCCGGGTGCTCGCCTGCCTCCTGCGCGAACTGGCTCGGGCTCCGGCGCGAGCTCCCCGGCCGCCGCCGCCGCCGCTGCCGCCGTTGCCGTCGCCGCTCTAGGCCGCCGCCCGCCTTCGCCGCCGCCGCCGCGCAGCAGCCGGGATCCGCCCGCCCGCGCGCCCCGCCGGGGACAGCACGGCGGCCGCCAAGCTACCGCGGCTGGGTCTCCCGAGACAAACTTAGAGTTTTCGCTCCTCAGTCCAGGGGCAGCACCATGACACCGCGGCAGCACCACACTGTCATTTCCGCCGCCGCAGAAGGAGGGGAAAAAAAGGCAATCCTGACGAAAAGGGGGATGGGGTGGGGGCGAACCGGGCTGGGACTGCCGCCCCGAGGGAGCTCTGGGAAGGGCCCGGCAGCACGGTGCTCGGCCACCTTCCCCGGCTCACCTTCCGCCGCCCCCGCCGCTCCCAGCTCCCCCTGCCCCTCCTCTGAAGGCGCGTTTACATGTTTTCTCCCCTGGCAGGAGTGACCGGAGAAACCTGAGCGAGCAAAGGCAGCGGGTGGGTGGGGTTCGGGCTACTACTGTACCTACCAGCTGATTCCAGCAGCCTTTTCTCCAGCGCCCTGTCATCTTGAAGGAAGACACACGGAGAGGGGCCCGAACGGGTGTGTGTGAGAGTGTGTGTGTGTGTGTGTGTGTGTGTGTGTGTGTAAGTAAGAGAGAGAGAGCGAGAGCAGAATGTGTGTGAAATGCAGAAGGAAGGCTCTGGCCAAACTCTTCTCCCAGCCGCCAAGCCCCTGGTCCCACAAACCCCCAGATTAGAACAACGAAAAGGCGGTTGCAACCGGCAGTGAGAAAAGAGTGCCTAGGTCCACCGCACAGGTCCTCGGGCGAAGCTGCTCTATGCAAAGTTAACTACAGAGTAAAACAAAAATAGTGGAGGAGACAGAAAAGGGCAGACAATTGAAGGAAACCCAACCCCTCTTTCTTTTTACAAAGGGAGAATGGCTGTGTTTTATTGGCCTTGGGCAGAAGTTGTGGGGATGGATTAAAGCCACCAAAATTTAAAAACAAAACAAAAAAAAATGGGAGAGAGAATACGGCTTCATTTACACATTCAAATCCTTGATGGACAAGAGGGTCGTTAATAAGAGGACAATGGGACAGATGCCAGCCATACAGGTATTCAATGTCCCTAATAAGCTAATTGGTCCATCTGGAACCCAGAAGCGCTCATTGGTCTGGAGTAAGCCCTTGGGCTGACCTGTCATTGTCTCAGAGACCACTGCCCCACTCACGAGGAGGGTGGGAGAGGGAAGGAGGAGGCCCCAGAGGAGATTCTGGAAGGGGAGAAAAAGGGGAGATGAAAGGGAAAGAAGTGAGAAAATGGGAGGAAACAACCCCCTCTCACACAGGCCTCGCATTACCTTCCATGGGAATGATTCCAGAAAAATTAAGGTAATTCTGGGTGTATCCCATCAGAGAACCAATAGTAATTAGCCAACACCCCTGTAAAACAATGTGCTAGGACTTCCCTGGTGGTGCAGTGGTTAAGAATCTGCCTGACAATGCAGGAGACAAGGGGTTCGAGCCCTGGTCCGGGAAGATCTCACATGCCGCGGAGCAACTAAGTCTGTGCGCCACAACTACTGAGCCTGCACTCTAGAGCCCGCGAGCCTGTGCTCGGCAACAAGAGAAGCCACGGCAATGAGAAGCCTGCGTACCACAACGAAGACCCAAGGCAGCCAAAAATAAATAAATAAATTTATTTAAAAACAAAACAAAACAATGTGCTAGAGAGTACTGAGGTGGAAAGGAAGGCAAAAATCACAACCAAGCTATCCTGATGAAAGTCTGGCCCTGAGAGAAGTAAAAGAGTCACACCAAAAGCACAGGCGAAATAGACAAGTGGGACTACATCGAACTTAATTTCTGTGCAACAGGAGAATCAACAGTGAAAAGTCAAGAAAGGAGAGAAAATATTTGCAAACCATGTATCTGATAAGGGGTTAATATGTAAAGAACCCCTACAACCCAATAACAAAATAAATAACACGATTAAAAAATGGACAAAGGGGCTTCCCTGGTGGTGCAGTGGTTGAGAGTCCGCCTGCCGATGCAGGGGCCACGAGTTCGTGCCCCGGTCCGGGAAGATCCCACATGCCGCGGAGTGGCTGGGCCCGTGAGCCATGGCCACTGAGCCTGCGCGTCGGGAGCCTGTGCTCCGCAAAGGGAGAGGCCACAGCAGTGAGAGGCTGGCATACCGCTATAAATAAATAAATAAATAAAATTTTAAAATGGGCAAAGGACTTGAATAGATATTTCTCCAAAGAAGATATACAAATGGCTAACAAGCATATGAAAAGATGCTCAACATCACTATTCATCAGGGAAATGCAAACTAAAACCACAATAAGATATCATCTCACACCTGTTAGTCTGACCAGTATTAAAAAAACAAAAAACAAAATAGTAAGTGTTGGTGAGGATGTGGAGAAATTGGAACACTGTACACAGTTGGTGGGAATGTAAAATGGTGCAACTGCTATGGAAAACAGTAAGGAGGTTCCTCAAAAAATTAAAAATAGAACTACCATATGATACAGCGATCCCACTTCTGGAAATATATATGAAAGAATTGAAAGCAGACCCTCAAGGAGATATTTGCACCCCCATGTTCATTGCAGCATTATTCACAATAACAAGAATTAAAAGCAACCTAAATATCCATGGAGAGATGAATGGATAAAGAAAATGTGGCATATACATTCAGCGTATATGCACTGAATATGGCATATACATTCTGCCTTAGAAAAGAGGGAAATCCTATCATATGCTATGACATGGATGAACCTTGAGGATAAATATGCTAAGTGAAATAAGCCAGTCACAGAAGGACGAATATTGTATGATGCCACTTATAGGACGTACCAAAAGTAGTCAAACTCATAGAAACAGAAAGCAGAATGGTGCACGCTAGGGGCTGGAGGGAAGGGGAGGGAAGGAGTTGTTTTGTGGATGTAGAGTTTCAGTCATGCAGGACTGGGGTGAGGGGCTCTGGGGAATCTGTTGCACGACAATGTGCATGTGGGTGACAATATGGTATTGTACACTTAGAAATTGTTAGGAGGGTGAATCTTATGTTATATGCTTTTTGCCACAATAAAAAATTAATTTAAAAAAATTGAGTCAGAAATAAAATGATCCTAGCATAACAGAAGTGTATGTATAAGAATTATATATATATGTATTATATATATTTATATATCGCAGATATTAAGTGAAAAGAGCAAGCTGTGTATGATTTGCTACTACTATGTAAAAAAGGGGGGAAGGTATATGTCTGTCCATGTGTGCTTGTATGCGCACAGACTCTTCAGTAAAGATACCTAAGAAACTGATTACCTGGTTCCCTGGGAGTCAAGCATAGGAGAAGAGGTATTTAACATTGTATTTGCCCTTTTGTATTGTTTGAATTTTTTTATAATGTTTGTGTATTACCTTTTCAAAAACAATTTTGCAAGAAAGAGGAGCATAGAGACAGAAAATAGAATAGAGGTTACCAGGGATTGAGGGGAGGGGAGAATGAGGGCATACTCTTTAATGGTTACAGAGTTTTTATTTTGGATGATGGAAAAAGTTCTGGAATTGAATAGTGGTGATGGTTAAACAACATTGTGAATGTACTTAATACCACTGAATTGTACATTCAAAATTGGTTAAAATGGTAAATTTTACGTTATGTACATTTTACCACAATAAAACAAATTTTATAAAGAACAAGGAGGTATACAGAACAGGTAGAGCTTGTTGTATTTGTGTAAGAAAATAGATGTATGTATATGCCAGTAAATGCATAGAAAGTAACCTGGAAGCACAGTGTAAAATAGTGTGAGCCTAGAATTGTGGTGGATGTTGAGGGGGTCGTTCAGGTTTTATTTTCAAGGTGGTTTTTAAAAAATATATTTATTTATTTATTTGGCTGTGCTGGGTCTTAGTTGCTGCACGTGGGATCTTTAGTTGCGGCATGCGAACTCTTAGTTGCCGCCTATGGGATCTGGTTCCCTGACCAGGAATCGAACCCAGGCCCCCTGCATTGGGAGCACGGAGTCTTAGCCACGGGACCACCAGGGAAGTCCCCAGGTTTGATTCTATGTATGTTATAACTGTTTGAATATTCTACAATGAGAATTTCTTTTGTAGTTATTTTTTTTTTTAAGATATGTCTCCAAAAATCCCAAAGTTGAGTCAGAAGTCAATTGACGCCTGAGAATTCCTTAACCTCACTTGATATGATCCCTACAGAGAGCTGGAGAATTTTCTAAAATGTTAAGAAATGACCACTTTCATCATAGACACACCGGAAACAAGCTAGCTGGCTCTTGGCAGAACTGTCACTTAAAGGAGACTTGCTTTTAATGGCTTTTATTGTCCTTTAGAAACCACCCTTTCCTTTACTTTTTAGCAGTCTCCCCTCCGCCTGAGCTTCCAGTGCTTTCAAGCTATTCCCTGGCTTACCAGAGCTCTATACAGAGTGCCCCAAATCCATCTTCCCTCCCCGAGCAGCAGCCCATATTCTGGACCTTTCCTTTTCCTTCCTCAAAACTTAACACTGCTTCTGGGTTCCTTTCACAAAGGACCTTACTGATTAAGGATTTCAATCAACTAATTTGAACTAAATGTTAATAACTTCATTTGTCTCTGTAGATAATGTTTTAATTTTAACAGAGGGCTTCAATGTATTAACTCAAAGCAATGACGAATAGCGTGGGTGGATGGGGATGGGGTAGGGAGATTTTGCTAATCACATCACATAAGCAGCTGCTTTGAAAATATCCCCACTTTCAGTAGTTTTATGCAAATTATCGCTGTAAATGTATTAAAGTAAATGTTTTGTATTTGGCAGGAGATGCAAAATCAGCTGGGAGTATGGGGTGAAATTATTTGTTTATAATTATTTAATGGTTACCTTTGTATATAACATGTGTTGATCCTATTAACAGAGTAAATCAGGCCCATGGCAAAAAAAAAAAAAAGACGATTGACAGATTCAGCTTGAGGTGTTTAATTGAATTAATCTGAAGCAGACTCAGGACACCAGAGTCCGAGAGAGTATGAAAGGGACAGCTCATGGGCTCTTTTTTTCTAACTACAAATAGGGGGGCGGGGTAGGCAGGGGAACGCTCCAGATACTTTCTACAGAGAGAAGCACAGAACCCAGTCTGTTTCAGAAGGAAAAAAATCACAGAAGGGAGATTTTGTTGCACAAGAGCATTGTTGCTTCTGCAGAAGGGAACCTTCATGCTGCTCTCAAAAGAAGCAGCTAGTTGTCTGAAATCCAGAGGTTGACTGAAGGCTTTTCTAACCAGGGGGCTCTTAACAGGATGGTGAAAAGTACTTTGGCACGGGCTCATCAATAAGACATTGTTCTAAAACCAGTTGTGAACAGGCCATGTTCAAAATAAATACATTCCCAGTATGAAGAAATGGCATGCTCCTGGTATTTCTTATTCACTTTTGATCTATATTTTGGTATTGCTTTCATTAATTTTGTAATTTATCTGAATTATTGTGTTTGTTACAATGAACGCATCTGTTTGAAATCTATAGTACATTGGTAAATATTTCCCTAGAGCTTTCTCTTTTTTTTTAGAGCTTTCTTTTTTAAAAATTTATTTTATTTATTTATTTTTGGCTGCGTTGGGTCTTCGTTGCTGCGCGTGGGCTTTCTCTACTTGCGGTGAGCAGGGGCTCCTCTTCGTTGCCGTGCGTGGGCTTCTCATTGCGGTGGCTTCTCTTGTAGCGGAGCACGGGCTCTAGGCACGCGGGCTTCAGTAGGTGTGACACATGGGCTCAGTAGTTGTGGCTCACGGGCTTCCTAGAGCTTTAATCTTTAGGGCCAAGCCTAAACCTTCTGGCTCACCGTGACTTCCTAACCAGCGCACCGGGTCACTTAGGGTCTAGTTTCTGTGACTTCACATCCTCCAGGTTTTTCTCCCATCTCACTGCCTCTTCCTCGGGATCTGTTGCTTCCTCCTCCTGCTCTTCAACCTCTAAAGGTTGGTGTGAGCCAAGCCTTGGTCCTTGGCTGTCTTCTCCACCTACAGCTACACTTCCTAGGTGACCTCTTCTAGTCCCGTGATTTAAGTACAATCCCCACTTTAGCTCTTCAGCTCAGACCTCTCCCCTGAGTCCAGACTTACATCTCCACCTGACTATTTCACATCTCCACCTGGATGCCTCACGGACAGCGCTAACTTAATGTGACCAAAAGAGACCTATTGATTTCTAGTCCTCCCCATCTCAGCAAATGGCACCCCACCCAATTGCTTAAACCAGATACTGGGATGTCATCCTTGATGCTCTCCCCTCCACAACACCCAATGTTCAATCCATCAAGTTTTAATTTGGGTCTCCCCTCTTCTACTTTTGCCCTCTTGCAATCAGTACTGCAATCAAAGTGATCTTTTAAAAATGGAAATCTGACCATTTTACTTTCTCCTCTCATGGCCATTAGAGTAAAATGCAAATTTCTTGACATGGTCTATAAGACTTGGCATTAGCTGGCCCCTGTCTACCTCTCCCACTCCATCCACTCTCACCCTTGCTCACTACAATCCAAACACACTAGCCTTCCGACACCCCTTGAACCACAAACTCTTGGCCATCCCCAAAACTTTGCAAGTTCTCTCCCTCTGCTGGAGTGCTCTTCCTTCCACTCTTCACATAGCTGTTCTAGTTCCTTCTTTCAGGTTATGCATCACATACTCGGAGAAGCCTTCCCTGACTACCCCATCTAAAGTTACCCCTTCACATTACTCTCTGATATAACACCCTTCAGGGCACTTATCACTAGCTAAAATTATCATATGTGTTTATTATATGTTCCCCGCCATGCACACGCGCATGCACGCATATATATTCCACGAGAACGAGAACCTTGTCTGTCTCCATCACTGGTGTATCTCCAACACCTAGAACAGGACCTAGCTCATAGTAGGTGCTAATATTTGCCGGATGGATGGCAAGAATCAGGAAAGAGTACAGTCCAGAGATAACTTTAATCACACTGATACAGATTTACCCCAACTTTCAATCTGCAATGAGAATATCACATGAAAAGGATCTTTTGGCAGAAATTTATAGCAGATTCACGCAGGGAGGCCAGATACATTTCTCAGTGCCTCAACTGCCTAAAAGCCAGAGATTTTCAAACTGACCCAAGAAACACTAGTGTCCCTTGGGGTACTAACTGGTGTTCTAAGAAAAATGAATTTGATCAAGTAAGTTTAGGAAATGTTGCACACTGAATCTCTCTCTCAGAGACTCACAGCACACATTAGCATATTAAGGCTTTAAGAAGTCCTGCCAGAAATAAAACCTATTTTAGCTTTGCTTAGCATTTACCATATATATTTGACCGTGGAACTTTCATGTTCTACTCACTTATTAATATCTCACAGGATACTAGCATCTCTCAAAATACAGTTTTGGAAATACTGTCACAGATATAGACAAGTATAGATATGTATAGACAAACATATAGATATGTATATCTATAAATATATATATATAATGGATATTAATCAGAGTTAACTTAAGATCCATGACAATAAATTCCAAGTCAAAAATATCAGTGAAATGAAGTTCAATGGGATTCAAGTTTAAAATAAAGCTGTGGTTGGAGATAGTGCTTACTGTTAGTATCGACTGGCCTGCGATATGTTAAGAGTGCTGCTCTAAATAAGTTCAAATCTTCTGGCCCAGATGAATTACTCCCTAGGCAATGAGAACCTGCAAGTACAATCGATGAACCACGGTTAGTGATCCTTGGAAAATCGTACACAAGGGAGAAGTACCAGTATCAGATCCTCAAAGACTGGAGATGAATGGCTTTCAAAAGGGGAAGGAAGGTGGATTCTGCAAACTACAGACCAGTGTGGACTTAATGTGGGTCTGAGGCAAGATTCATTACCATTCATTCCTCTTACCCATTCCAGTACTTCTTTCTGTTCCTTGAGCTCTCCAAGCTCATACCTGCCTAGGGCCTTTGCATTTGCTATTCCTTCTGCCTAGAGCAGGGGTGGGCAAACTTCTCTAAGGAGCCAAACAGTAAATATTTTTGGCTTTTGGGCCATATGGTCTCTGTCGCAACTACTCATCTCTGAGCAAAAGCAGCCACAGATAATATGTAAAGAATCAAACTTTATTTACAAAAACAGGCTATGGACCGGATTTGGCCCAAGGGCCATAGTTGGTCTACCTGGAGTGTACTTTGCCAGGATTGTTACACAGCTAATTCCTCTTTGTTCAGAATTCAACTCAAACATCCTTGTCTTAGAGTAAGACAATCCAATCTAAAGTAACTATGCATTTACTTGCTTTCAAATCTATTTTAATTATTTCCATTGCACTAATGCATATTTTCTTATTTATTGGCTTGTCCCCATGCCCCCATACACAGCAGAAAAACTAGCATTTATTGAGCTCTTATGCGCCTGACACTGTTCAAAGCATTTTACGTGTATTAGCTCTTTTAACCTTAATAATAACTTCCCGGCAATAATCCTTAGTCTCACCATTTTACAGACGAAGAAACTAGGGCTGTGAGATTAAGTAATTTATCCATACTCATATAGTTTAGCAGGTGGTGATTCCAGGATTTAGACCCAGGCTCATAAGCATTATGCTATTGTGATATTGTGATTTATAATAAGAAATATATACTTGAATTTTGTTCCTGTTCCTGGCACAGAGCTCCTAAAACTCTTGGAATTTCCTAAGTGATGAGAGTGGGAAATGTGTTTTTGTTATGTTAATGAGGTGAATTTTGGACCACACCCAAGGTAGGATGCTGGTTGTCAGGGGACCTCCAGGGAGAGGAGGGGCTGGAGGTTGAGTCAATAGCCAATGGCCAATGATTTAATCAGTGATGCCTGTGTAATGAGGTCTCCATAAAAATCCAAAAGGACAGGGTTCGGAGAGCTTCCAGGTTGATGAACACATGTTGATGCTGGGAGACTGGGTACTCAGAAAGGGCTTGGAAATTCGGTGTCCCTTCCCATATACCTTGCCTATGCATCTCTTCCATCTGGCTGTTCCTAAAATTATATCTTTTAATAATAAACTGGTAGTCTAGTAAGTAAAATGTTTCTCTGAGTTCTGTGAGCCGCACTAGCAAATTAACTGAACTCAAGGAGGGGGTCGTTGGAACCTCAAATCTATAGCCAGTGGGTCAGAAGCCCAGGCAACAATCTGATCTTGTGATTGACATTTAAAGGTGTGGGGGTCTTATAGGACTGAGCCCTTAACCTGTGTGTTCTAACATTTATGTCCAGGTGGATAGTGTCAGAATTGAGTTGAATTGTAGGACACTCGGCTGGTGTGGGAAAATCGCTTGGTGGTATGGGGACAACCCCTGACACTCATCGGAATTGGAGTCAGAATCATAGCTATAGTGTATCTCAGTTACAAGCTCCACAAGAGAAGGGATTTTTTTCTGTCTAGTCTACTAATGATGAGCCTAGAACACAGCCTAGTGCAATGCCTGGCATAAGTTAAATGCTCAATAAATATATGTCCATTTAATAAAAATTCTAGAATGCTCAGATTATTAAAGGGAGATGTTTTCACTAAGAATAAGTCAAATTAACCTGATTTCCTTCTTTGATGAGGCTAATTGTTAGGAAGAATAAGCAAATGGAATCTTGGATTTCTTTGGATTTTAGCAAAGCATTAAATAAGTTCTTTCCTGGAATCCCTATTTTACTAGACCTTTCAGTGTCGTTTAACACTGCTGCTCATTTCTTTCTTTTTTGTGGTTTCCATGACACCACACTCTCCTTGTTCCCTTCACACCTCTATGACTATTCTTGCTTTTTCTTTCATGTGATCCCCCTCCTCCATCAACCCGTAGGTGTTGACCAGGATTTCATCCTGGGTCCTTGGTTTCTCCCACTTTCCAAATTCTCCCAGATGGTCCCATCCATCCTCATTGTTTTCATTTTTACCTTTGCTCTGATGACACCTAAATGTATAACTCCAGGCCAGAACTTTACTCCAAGTCTGAAAAATCCTGCAGGTACCTCAACTTGAACATGTCCAAAACCAAACTCAGTATCTCCTCCCCAGATCTATTTTTGTTCTTATATTCCCTGTCTCAACTGATGGCATCACCCAGTCCCTCCCACACCAGAAACCTGAAAGTCAGTTCTGCCTCCTCACTTCCTCTCACTCCCCCCATAGCTAAATCCTGACCCAATCTTTTTTTTTTAATATTTACTTATTTATTTATTTAGGCTGGGCTGGGTCTTGGTTGCAGCATGCAGGATCTTCCTTGCGGCATGTGGGATCTTTAGTTGTGGCATGCGGCTCTTAGTTGCAGCATGTGGACTTCTTAGTTGTGGCATGTGGACTCTTTGTTGTGGCATGCATGCGGGATCTAGTTCCCTGACCAGGGATCAAACCCAGGCCCCCTGCATTGGGAGCATGGAGTCTTACCCACTGGACCACCAGGGAAGTCCCCCCCAGCCAATCTCGATAATTTTCCTTCTCAAATATTTCTCACCTCATCACACACCTAGTAACTGTAACCAACTCTTAGTTGATCTCCCTGCCTCCAGTTTTGACCCTGTCCAACCCTTCGCACAGCCACCAGAATGAGCTTTTGAAATTGCAGATATGATCATGTAACTCATCATTACCTGCAAGATGGAATCCAAGCTACGTCAGGGCCATGCAAATCTCAAACTTGCCAGCTTCATCTCCCACGCTACTGCCTCGCTCACAGCTAATGTCTCAACAATACCAAACTGCTTGCAACCTTGCAATTCTCCAAACACTTCTATGACTTTGCTCATGCTGCAGCCTCTGCTTTGATGCCCATCCTCTCTACTTCTCACTCCCCCTTTGCCTGGCAGACTTCTTCTCATTCTCTCAGACTCAGCCCCGGCATCATTTCCTAAAAGAAGGCTTCTTTAACATGTCCCATCCTGGGCTGGGTTAGATTTTCCTCTTCTGTGCTTCCAAAGCATCCTGCTTCTATCCCAGCACTAGTCCAGCCATATTTTTCTTGTCTGTTCACATGCCCGTATCCCTCATTAGACTATGAGTTTCCTGAGGGCAAGGACTATGCTTTATTCAAAATTGTATCCATCACACCATGTACAGTGCCTGGCACATAATAAGAATTCAATTAATATTTGATGAATCAACTATTTTATGGCCATAACATACTGTTGGCTCATTAGGTTGACTTATAACACCCTTAATTCTTTTCACACAAATAATTGTTACATAATGTGGTAAGTGCAATGATAAAGGTAAAACAAAAGAACAGAAAAGGGACACCCAATTCAGCCTGAGATGAGGGGAGGTAGAGGAAATGATACGTCAAACCTAAGCTGCAGTGATAGAAATAGAGTATGTTGAACCGGGGAGGAGATAGTGTGGGTCTATTTGCATGGTCAAACTATGCCTGAACAACATTTCAATCAGTGGGCTCAGTTGGATTATTCAATAAATGGCAGTGGTTTGGAAAAAAATAAAGCCAAAGTTCAGGAATGGTTGAAGGAACAGGGAAGGTTTAACCAGGATAAGAGAAGACTCTAAGGGACTTGATTATTTTCTTCAAATATTTGAAGGGCTGTGTTATGGGTTGAATCGTGTCCTGCCCCCTCCACAAAAGGTATGTTGAAGTCCTAACCTCTGGAACATCAGAATGTGACCTTACTTTTGAATGAAGTCTTTGCAGATGCAATTCATTCAGATGAGGCATATTGGCATAGGGTCAGCCCTTAACCCAATATGACTGGCGTCCTTCTGAGAAGGAAATTCGGTCACAGACACAGAGGGAAGAAGGTCAGGTGAAGCAGGAGGCACAGATTGGAATTGTGGTGTCACAACCCAAAGAGCAGGAGCCCTCAGAAGCTGGAAGGGGCAAGAAAGGATTCTCCCCAGAGCCTTCAAATGAAACATAGCCCTGTCAACACCTTGATTTCAGACTTCTAGTCTCTAGAACTGAGACAATAAGTTTCTGTTTTAAGCCACCTGGTTTGTGGCACTTTGTTACGGCAGCCACAGGAAACTAATACAGGCTGTAACGGAGCAGAGGGAGCAGATTTGTTCCATGTAAGACCCAAATGGATGGAAGATACAGGGAGACAGCAATCTTCTTTATATTGAATGGAAACCTCATAGTCACACTATCGAAAAATAAAATGAGCTGCTGTGAGGGCTTCCCTGGTGGCACAGTGGTTGAGAGTCTGCCTGCCGATGCAGGGGACATGGGTTCGCGCCCCGGTCTGGGAGGATCCCACATGCCGCCGAGCGGCTGGGCCCGTGAGCCATGGCTGCTGAGCCTGCGCATCCGGAGCCTGTGCTCCGCAACGGGAGAGGCCACAACAGTGAGAGGCCCACACACCACAAAAAAAAGAAATAATAATAAAAACGAACTGGGGTGAGAGCTGGTAAGCTTCTCATCACTGGAGGTCAAGGCTGGAGAGTTGTGTGGTAGAAATGATAATAATGATGATGATGATAAGAATAAGAATAATACAACTTCCATTCTTACCCTGATTTGAACAAGCCAACTTCAAAAGACTGTTTTTGCTATAATTGGAGATATTTGAATGCTGATTGGATATTTGATCACATTAAGATTTTGGGGTTCAATTTTTAGGTGAAAATAATGGCATGATGGTTTTAATGAGAGAGAGAGGGAGATAAGGGTGGGGTGGGGACTGGTCTTTCAGAGATACACACTGAAGTGTGTCTAGGATTTGCTTTAAAATAATCCAGAGGAAGGAGACATGGGTTGGTGTACAGGTGAAACATGATTAGTCATATGGTGATAATTGTTGAAACTGGGTGATGGATACATGGAGATTCACTTATACTGTCCTCTTTACAGTGTGTGTGTTTGAAATTTTCCAAAATCAATTTTTTTTAAAGCTACCGGCTACCATGTTCTGAGCACTTAAGATGGCCAGGAACCATGCTAAGTGTTTCTAAAGCATTATTTCATTTAATTTAATCATGGCACATAAAGACAAATACACAGCAACATTTCTGTATAGGAAGGCACAGTACTGTAAAGATGTTCTCTTCGAATGTGTCTGCATAATCAAGATGAAGAGAAAGTTCAATTGGTTTGGATTGCTTGAATTTTCAAAAGAATATATCTGTGTCAATTTGTATTCTTTAAAAAAAAATCTCCACGACAGCCCAATGAGGCATTATCATATCAATTTTATAAGTGAGGAAACTGAGGATCAGAAAAGTGAAGTAAATTGCCCAAGGTTGCATAACTACTACGTAGAAGAAGTAGGATTTGAACCCAGGTTTCTCTTGACTCCACCATTGTGTGCTTTTCATGCCCTTGCTATTCAAAGTGTGGCCTAAGGACCAGCCACATTGTATCATAGGAGAATTTCCTAGAAATACAGAGTCTCAGGCCCCCTACCCAGACCTACCGAGTAAAATTCCACTTTAAAGTTTAAGAAGAATTGTATATGCTATAATGCCATCCAGGGTATTTAAGCACCGGTAAGATGATTAGACCCAATCAAGGGTTCTAAACACTGGTTGCTCATCTGAACTAATTGAGGAAAATTTTAGAAATACTGATCTCAGATTATACTGTATTGTACCTCTTGGGTGGGGCATGAGAATCTGTATATTTACAGGCTCCCTCAGATGAGCTATCAGTGTCGGGAAGCACTGGAAAATGAAATCTATAAAGATCTTTTTCAACTCTTAGATTCTCTAACTCCTGATAAGCTTGTAGGAGAAAATGAAGAATTCAGTTCTGTGCGACTGTGGAAAATTACCTCTTCACTGAAGATAATCATTTAGAATGGACTTTAAGTTGTGTTCTAAGGAACTATAAGCTTCAAGGAGTGAAAATGGAGTCCAGGTGGACAGAATGAGAGAATTAGCAAATATATCAAAATACATGACAATTAATATATAAATCTGGGACTTCCCTGGTGGCACAGTGGTTAAGACTGTGGTCCCAATGCAGGGAGCCTGGGTTCAATCCCTAATTAGGGAACTAGATCCCACATGCATGCTGCAACTAAGAGTTCACATGCTGCAACTAAGGAGCTGGTGAGCCACAACTAAGGATCCCGTGAGTTGCAACTAAGACCAGCACAACCAAATAAATAAAATATTTTAAAAAACAATGTTTAAAAAAATATATATGTCATATTTTACTTCAAGGAATTATCAATGCATATACAATGAGACAAAATACAAGCCTGTGACTACAAAACAATTGGATTCGTTTTCATTGGTGCTTTATGTAAATCAAACTCATTATACTAGCGTTAATTTTTTCAGTGTGTGCTGAGTCCCTGTCCTCAAGGAGTCCACAGTCTAGTAGGGGAAAGATAAGTGAACAGACAATTACAATAAAGTGTGATAAAGCACTGACATACGATAAATACAAGCTGCTACAGAGCATGTAGGACGGGATCCTACTAAGCAGTGGAAGTGGGAGGAGGGCAGCCAGGGAAAGGTAAGTCTTGAAAGCAGAGTAGAGGGACTTACCTGGCGGTCCAGTGGTTAAGACTTTGCTTTCCAATGCAGGAGGTGCGTGTTCAATCCCGGGTTGGGGAGCTAAGATCCCACATGCCTCGTGGCCAAAACACGGAAACATAAAACAGAAGCAATATTGTAACGAATTCAATAAAGACTTTAAAAAAGAAAACACTATGTCTTCTTTCGAAGGCAGAGTAGATGTTGTTCAGGGGAAGAAGGGCATTTCAGAAAGATGGCACAGTGGCACAGAGGCCAAAGGGAACATGGTAACTTCAATAAATGAATAATATCGTAGGCACACAGGACTTCCCTGGTGGCTCAGTGGTTAAGAATCTGCCTGCCAATGCAGGGGACACGGGTTCGAGCCCTGGACCAGGAAGGTCCCACGTGCTGTGGAGCAACTAAGCGCATGCACTACAGCTACTGAGCCTGCGCTCTAGAGTCCATGAGCCACAACTACTGAGCCCACGTGCCACAACTACTGAAGCCCGTGCACCTACAGCCCATGCTCCGCAACAAGAGAAGCCACCGCAATGAGAAACCTGTGCACTGCAACAAAGAGTAGCCCCCGCTCACCACAACTAGAGAAAGCCCGCGTGTAGCAACGGAGACCCAACACAGCCCTAAATAAATAAATAAATAAATTTATTTTAAAAAAATATTGTAGGCACATAGGTTGAGGATGGAGCAGTATGAAAAGAAAAAGCTGGTGAGATAGTCCGAAGGCAGTTCATGAATGACATTCCAAGGAGTATGGACATTATCCAGAAGCTATGAGCAATCTTTGAATGGCTTTAAATAGAAGAATGCCATGATGAAATTTGCATTTTAGAAAAATTACTCAGGTAGCTGAAGTCATTCGAAGGGGTTGAGACAGAAGCAGAAGAGCTGTAGGGAAACCACTGCAATATGTGAAGCAAGAGATAACAAGGAGAGCGCACAAATGAAAGAGATTTAGAACTTTGTGACAAAATAAGTGAAGGAGAAAAAAGTCAGGTTTCTGGTTGGGTACTTGGAGACGGTGGTGTTACTATCCGGGACAGGGAATGCAGAAGGGGAAGCAGACGTTGGGTAGAAATGGGGATGGAGAATGTGGGGGAAGCATAATGAGATCAGTTTGGGACATGTTGAGTGTGAGGAGTGTAGGGAATAACTAGGTGGAATTGTTGAGTAGACAAATGGATATGTGGATGGGGAGCTCAGAAAAGAGATAAGGGCTGAATACACAGATGTGGAAATCATGAGTGTGCACAGTGGAATTATGAGAACACGTACGCTCACCTAGGAAGAGGCTGCAAAATAAGGTGAGAGATGGGCTGAGGACAGAGTTTGGGGGATCCTCACTATTTAAGGAGTGACAGAGGAAGAGACCCCTGGAAGGAAGGAAAAAGAGCAGCCAAAGAGGTAGGAAAAGCAGGACAGTGTAGTAACAAGGAGGTAAGTGAATTGTTTTTTGTTGGTTTTTTTTTTTGTGGTACGTGGGCCTCTCACTGTTGTGGCCTCTCCAGCTGCAGAGCACAGGCTCCGGACGCGCAGGCTCAGCGGCCATGGCTCACGGGCCCAGCCGCTCCGCAGCATGTGGGATCTTCCCGGACCGGGGCACGAACCTGTGTCTCCTGCATCGGCAGGCGGACTCTCAACCACTGCGCCACCAGGGAAGCCCCAGTGAATTAGCTTTTTACTGCTACTGTACTGTATTCCTATTGTATTGTATTTCTATTTCTATTGCATTTGCTATCAAAGTGCCACAAACTTAGTGGCTTAGAACAATACAAATTTATTTTCTTATGCTTCTGGAGGTCAGAAATCTAAAATCAGTCTCACTGAGCTGAAGTCAAGGTGTCAATAGGACTGGTTCTTTTGGAGGCTCTAGGGAATAATCCATTTGCTTGCCTTTGCCAGCTGCTAGAGATCACCTGCATTCCTTTGCCTCATGGCCCCTTCTTTCATCTTCAAAGCCAGCAGCGTAATCTTGTCACATATCCTTCACGGTCTCTGCCTCTGATGTCATATCACCTTCTCTAACTTCTCTCCTTCCTCTCTCTTATAAAGACTCATCAGTGGATGCTAAAACTAGTGGGTGAAAGTTTGAGTAAAAAGATGTTTATATAGTCTCAAAGTGTTTCCTTACTAGATACCTATTAGTACAAGAGGGAAAAAATAATAACTTTGCAGCAGAGAAACCCAACAAACAGAATCTGAACCAAGTGGTCAAAGTTAATATGGCCACTAACGGGACAAATCAGCATCATGTGCTTGCTGAGGACACAGGCCTTCTGTGATGCTCTTTCTAAAAGCACATAATCTGAACCTAATCATGAGGAAAATTCAGATACACTCAAACTGAAGGACATTCTACGAAATAGCTGGCCTGTACTCTTCAAAATTGTCAATGTCGTGAAACACAAGGACTGTAGAATTATTCCAGATTAAAGGAGACACGAAAGCTGAGTGCTACTCACGAACCAGGATTTTCTTCTGCTACAGAGGACACTGTTGGGACAATGCATTCAGTGAAATCTGAATTAGGAATTAGGTCTGTAGAGTTATTAATACTGTATCAATGTTAATTCCTGATTTTAATCATTGTGCTTGATATCCTTAATTAATAATAATCATTGTGCTAATAATATCCTTATTATTAGGAAAAACACTCTGAAATATATAAGGGTAGATGGCATCATGTCTGCAAATTACTCTCAAATGGTCCAGAACGTAAGTGTGTGCGTGTATGTGTGTGTGTGTATGTGTGTGTGTGGCGGTGGGGGCGGGGGACATGAAGAAGGAGAAGGAGAAGAAGAAGCGGGAGGGAGAAGAGGAGGAAACACATGTGGTAAAATGTTAACATTTGGGACATCTGAGTGAAGGGCAAAATGGGATTTTTTTAAAACTCTTCTTGCAAGTTTTCTGTGTCTGAAGTTATGTTCAAATAAAAAGCTAAAATTTCACAGAAGTGATTCTGAGATGAAGAAGTGGAGACAGCAACTTCTTCTCAACTAGTTTTACTTTACTTTCGACTTCTTTTAGCAAGTTTGCCTGTGGAGGCAAGTCCAGAGGGAGGACAGTGGTGGTAGTGGTTGCAGCTGCTGCTGTTGTTCAGATGGGACAGATTTGTGCCAGTTTATAGCCTCAGGGGAAACATCAAGTGGAAATAGGGTAAAGATACAGGAGAGAGGGGATATCGCTGGCATGGGGCACATTGGTGCAGTTCCACATCGTTGGAGCATTAGCCTTAGACAGGAGAGTAGATAGATTTGCACTTAAGAAGGAAGAAAACATGGTGGCGCAGTGGTTAAGAATCCACCTGCCAATGCGGGGGACACGGGTTCGAGCCCTGGTCCGGGAAGTTCCCACATGCCGCGGAGCAACGAAGCCCGTGCACCACAACTACTGAGCCTGCGCTCTGGAGCCTGTGAACGACGACTACGGAGCCCGTGCGCCTAGAGCCCGTGCTTCACAACAAGAGAAGCCACCGCAATGAGAAGCCCATGCACCACAACAAAGAGTAGCCCCCACTCGCCACAACTAGAGAAAGCATGCACGCAGCAAGGAAGACCCAACGCAGCCAAAAATAAATAAATAAAATTAATTAATTAATTTTAAAAAAAAGAAAGAAAGAAAACATGGGACTGTGCATACCTAGGTAAGTTTGTACGTAAGGAGTTGGTGAGAGAGATATCCTTCCTGATGGCCTATATTCTTTGTGAGTAGGAGGCAAAGTCATCTACGCAGTGCAAGGAGGAAAGTACATAGTATAGGGTCAAAATAGCTATTCTGAGGAATGGGAGAGGAAGCATTCAGTCTCTCTTGCCTTTCTTGACACCATTCTCCCATGATTTTCCCCCTAACTGCTTAGCCACTACTCATTCTGCTTAACTATCTGCTCCTCCTTTAGCTAATTTTAAAATATTGGTATTCTTCAGTGATCTGTCTTATACTCTCTTCTGTTTTTACTCTATGTTCTCTCAATGGGTGATCTCAGCCATTCCCATAGATTTAAATACCGTATTTTATTTTGATGACCCCCAAATTTAAATCTTTCAATCAGAGTTCTCCTCTGAGTTCCGGTTGTCCACTTGACACCTATATAAAGATATCTCACAAATATAGCACACTTTATGTATTCAAAACTGAAGTCTGGAGTCCCCTAATCATCTCCTTACGTTCAGTAGTGAGCACTACCATCAATCCTATTTCCTAAGCCAGAAATCGATGTGTCATCTTTGATTCTTCCTTTTCCCGTATCCTGTCCTCACTGCCCAGCAGGCTGTATCTTCAAAACATATCTTAAAGCTAGTCACACTTCTCCATCTTCATTGTCATCACTCTAACGGGACTACTTTCCACTCAAGTCTGGATTGCAATAGGACCTAATTTCTCTACTTGCATTCTTGACCCCTCTAATCCATTCTCCCACAGCAGCAAAAGTGACCCTTTTAAAATGAAAGATCATGTCACTACACAGCTTAGAACCCTTTAGTTCACCTAGGGAAAAATACAAATTCTTTATCAACTGCTGGACCTTGTATAATCAAATCTCTGTCTGTTTCCCTGGAATCATCTCCCTTGTTTTAGCCCCCCTTGTCTTCTTTAAAAAGTGCTTGAAACACCTAAGCTCTCTTTCGAGACTGGGTTTTTGCACTCGCTTTTCCCTCTGCCTAGTATACTCTTACCACCATTCCTTTACATCCTTTATGTCTGAACTCAAATGCCATTTCCTTAGATACGCCTTCCCTGGCCAATCCTTCTAAATAAATTAGGTCCCTTATATTATTCTCCTTCTTAGCCTCTTGTTTGTTTACTTTGTAGAACTTACTATACTTTATAATTATTCTACTTACTTACCTTTTTTTGTCTGTCTCCTCTTTGGGCAGAGTTCAGTGGGGATGGCTCATCTCTGCTCCACATGGTATTGGATGGGGCAGCTTGACTAGGTCTGGCCCCACTCACAAGAATGGAGCCTTCGTGCTCGCTGTCAACTGGGGCACTTTAATTCTTCTTGTGGCCTCTTTCTACATCAAGAGAGCTTGGATTTCTCTATGTAGCAGCCACGTTCTAAGAGGGTAAAAACAGAAGCTGCAAAACCTCTTAAGGTCTAGCATAGATAATTTTACAAATCATTCCTGTTCCATTCTATTAGTCAAAGCAAGTTACAGGAGCAGCCCAGATTCAAGAAGAAGAGGGGAAACTCCACTTCTTGATAGGAGGAGTAGCAAAGTCACATTACAAAAAGGGCATGCTGCATGAGAGAGATTATTACAGTCATACAATCTACCACACTCAATTATCCAAATGGTTAGCTCCTTCACCTCTTAAAGATTTTTGATCAAGTGACACTTTCTGAGTGAGGCCTTTCCTGACCACTCTATATTAAATTGCAATCCTACCTGCTCATTCACTAAGTAGTGTTTTATTTTAACACCATAGTACTTATCACCAACCAACATATATATTGTATGTATTTATTATGTCTCCTCCTTTTAGAATACAAGATCCATGAAGGCAGGAATTTTTGTCCATCTTGTTCATTGTTGTATTCCCAGAACCTACAGACTTGCTGGCATATAGTAGGCACTCAATAATTATTTAATGAATATGAGTTCAAAAATAGTGAAACCAAAAAACAAAAACAAAAACATAGTGAAACCACAGTTTTTCAAAATAATTAGAAATCTACTATAAGACTATTAAAGAATTTATAACTCATTAGAAATTTATAACTCATTATAAAATGTTTTCCCTCCTTTTCATTTCCCTGATTTCTTGGTAAACCTTGAATAAGTTGTTATCTGCAGGTCTTATCTGCCCACCAGCAAAAGAACATACATAATAAAACAGTGAACTTTATTAGAGAAAAGCATGGATTATCTCAGTAAGGGAGTTTTGGGGGAATCCTATGAGATGAGATGTGAGATCCTATGAGGTGAGATACAAGGCCATTCTCAGTTCATTATTTTGTACCTTGTGCCCAATTTACACCCACTGGAGACAGCTAGTTAAAGTTCCAGGGGGATTTCTTTTTTGGTCTGGAAAATTGGTGAAGATGAAAATCTCACTGTCCAGTTGCAAAAATAAAAAATCCAAGAGCCTCAAGAGGACAGAGAAAGTGTCTTTCAGGGAGGAAGTGATTCAAAGGTAGCATTATATATCATTTCCAGTTATCCCTAGATTGAGATCAGAAATTGGTCCAGTGCCCTATCCTTATCAGGACAAAGAGAATACAGGAACAAATCCAAATGTCTGACTAAATATATATCCCCCCTCCCCACAAAGGAAAGTGTTGGTGGTGCTAGCACCATAGAAAAACCCATCAAAGAAAACAAATTGAAAGAAGATGAATTGGGGGTGAAAGTAGGGTTGTAGGGAAGGTAAGTCTTATACAATAAATTTTTAATTGAAGAAGACTTCAATATCACCAGGATATACACAGATAAAATAGCCTGTCTCCCCCTATATCTGCCCATATCCAACAAACTTTTTTTTTTAATATATTTATTTATTTTTGGCTGCACTGGGTCTTCATTGCCGTGTGAGGGCTTTCTCTCTAGTTGTGGTGAGCGGGGGCTACTCTTAGTTGTAGTGCACGGGCTTCTCATTGCGGTGGTTTCTCTTGTTATGGAGCACGGTCTCTAGGTGCGTGGGCTTCAGTAGTTGTGGCATGAGGGCTCAGTAGTTGTGGCACACGGGCTTAGTTGCTCCGCGGCATGTGGGATCTTCCTGGACCAGGGATCAAACCCATGTCCCCTGCATTGGCAGGCGGATTCTTAACCACTGCGCCACCAGGGAAGCCCCCAACAAACTTTTTATTCAGTGTGATTTTTTAAACAGTTTTATTGAGACATGTCACATACCACACAATTCACCCATTTAAAGGCTTTAGTATATTCATAGAGTTGTGCAACCATCACTACAATCAGTGTGGAACATTTTCACTACCCCAAAAAGAAATCTCATACCAAATAGCAATCATTGCCCCACACCTCCCTGGATCCTGGCAACTATTAATCTGCTTTCTGTCTCTGTGGATTTACCTACAGTGGACATTTCATATAAGTGGTCCTTTTTGACTGGTGCCTCTCAGCATAATGTTTTCAAAGTTCATCCATATTATAGCATGTATCAGTACTTCATTTCTTTTCATGGCCAAATAATATTTTATTGCATGGATATACCACATTTTATCTATCCATTCATTAGTAGATGGACGGTTGAGTTGTTTCCACTTTTTGCCTCTAATAAATTATGGTGCTATGAACATATGTGTACAAGTTTTTTTGTGGGCATATGTTTTCATTTCTCTTGGGTATGTACCTAGGAGAAGAATTGCTGGGTCATTTGGCAACCCTTTGCTTAACATTTCAAGGTACTGCCAGACTATTTCCAAAGCAGCCATGCCAAGTCATATTCCCATCAGCAATGTATAAGTGTTCCTGTTTCTCTATATCCTCACCAACACTTGTTATTAGAATCTGACTTTTTGGTTATAGCCATCCTACTGTTTGTGAAGTAGCATCTCATTGTGGTTTTGGTTTGCATTTCCTTGATTGCTAAAGACACTGAGTATCTTTTCATGTGCTTATTGACCATAGGTATTTCTTCTTTGAAGAAATGTCTATTCAGATCCTTTGCCCATTTTTACTTAGGTTGTTTGTCTTTTTTTGTTGAATTGTAAGAATTCTTCATATATTCTAGATACAAGTTCCTTATCAGATATATGGTTTACAAAATGTTTCTCCCATTCTGTGGATTGTCTTTCTACTTTCTTGGTGCTGTCCTTTGAAGCACAAAATTTTAAATTTTTGTTGATATCCAATTATCTATTTCTTCTTTGGCTTTTGGTGCCATATCTAAGAAACCATTGCCTATCCCAAGGTCTTAAAGATTTATGTTTATGTTTTCTTCTAAGAGTTTTATAGTTTTAGCTCTTATCTTTAGTTATTTAATCCATTTTGAATTAATTTTTGTATATGCTGTGTGGTAGGTGTCCAGCCTTACTCTTTTGCATGTGGATATCCGTTTAAAGCTGTCCCAGTACCATTTGCTTTAAAGGCTATTCTTTCCCCATTGAATTGTGTTGGTACCCTTGTCAAAAATAATTTGGCTGTAAATGTGAGGGTTTACTTCTGGACTCCCAATTCTGTTCCATTGATCTATATGTCTATCCTTAGGCCAGTACACCACTGTCTTGTTTACAGTAGCTTTGTAGTATGTTTTGAAATCAGGAAGTGTGAGCCTTCCAACTTGGTTCTTCTTTTTCAAGATTGTTTTGGCTATTCTATTACATTTTCATATGAACTCTTGGATGAACCTGTCAACTTCTCAAAAAAAAAAAAAAAAGCCAGCTGGGATTTTGATAGGAATTGCACTGAAACAATTGATCAATTTGGGAGGTATTGTCCTCTTAACAATATTAATAAGTCTTCCAATCCATGAACATGGGATATATTTTTCCATTTCTTTAAGTTTTCTTCAATTTCAACAATATTTTGTAGTTTTCAGAGTATAAATTTGGCACTCTTGTTTTGCATTTTTTCCTAAGTATTTTATTCTTTTTGATGCTATTTTAAATGGAATTGCTTTCTTAATTTCATTTTGGACTTTTTATTGCTAGTTCATAGACGTGAAATTGATTTTTGTATATTGATTTTTATCTCCTGCAACTTTGCTGAATTATTAGCTCTAGTAGTTCTCTGTTTTGTGGACCCCTTAAGATTTTCTCTTGCAACCTGCAAGTAAAGATATTTTACTTATTCCTTTTAAATATGAATGTCTTTTATTTCATTTTCTTGCCTAATTATCTTAGCTTAAAACCTCCAGAACAATATTGAATAAAAGTCTATTGTTCCTGATCTTAGGGGGAAAGCTTTCAGTCTTTCATCATTGAGTATGTTAGCTGTGGGGTTTTCATAGATGTCCTTTATCAGAGTGAGGAAGTCCTGTTCTATTCCTACTATGTTGAGCATTTTTATCATGAAAAGCGTATTGAATTTTTTCAAATGTTTTTTCTGCATCTATTGAAGTTTGATCATGTGATTTTTATCCTTTATTCTGTTGATTTATTCAGCATGATTTTTTAATAAATTTATTTATTTTATTTTTAAATTTATTTTTGGCTGCATTGGGTCTTCGTTGCTGCACGCGGTGAAGTTGTGGCGAGCAGGGGCTACTCTTCGTTGTGGTGTGTGGGCTTCTCATTGCGGTGGCTTCTCTTGTTGTGGAGCACGGGCTCTAGGCATGCGAGCTTCAGTAGTTGTGGCAGCTGGGCTCAGTAGTTGTGGCACACGGGCTTAGTTGCTCCATGGCATGTGGGATCTTCCTGGAGCAGGGCTTGAACCCGTGTCCCCTGCATTGACAGGTGGATTCTTAACCACTGTGCCACTAGGGAAGCCCCTATTCAGCATGATTTTAAAGAATATGTTATATTGTAAGAACTACTGGAGGAGTCCTCTAGCCATACAGTATGAAAGTTCCTTTAAAGTAACCAACAGTATGCTTCATAGGACATTGTTAAATCCTTAAAGACATCCTTGAGAGCAGGGTAAGTGGGTAGCCAATATGAAGAGTGGTTGGGAGATATGCCAAGGTACTCCTCCACAAACATCCTGTGATAAAAACAAAATTTTAATCACATGACTTGAAAAATCTCTTTTTATGTTTTAGGGAAGTTACAGAGAGGGGATGCTAAAAAGTTAGTAAACTCCATTGCTGTATGCAGAGTAAGCTAAATTGGCCAGAAATGCATGTCGGGTACTCCTGTTTCTCCCAGAGAGTAAAGATAAATATGGCTGGGTGGAGTCTGAGTGATCCTCCACGTCAAGGCCGAAAGGTGATCACACTTGAGAAGCTTGCTTGAGGGAGAGAGAGCTCAGATATGATGTAGTCAGTGGGATAATTTCCTGAGAAAGAGGAAACTCAACGAGAGGTTTCCACCTCCTGGCCTGACTGAAGATAAGGGAAAGAGATAATAGAGTACCTTGATTAAGGGCACCATCATTGACATGGATGCCTTGGTTTGAACCCCAGCTCTGCCACTTACTAGTTGATGCCCTTACCTCTCTGATCTTCAGTTTTCTCATCTATGTAAAGGGCACAGAGCTGTTAAGAGTAAATGAAATTGTGTTTTAAAGCCTCTAGCAAATTTCCCGGAACATAATAGTTATAAAAATTGACATTCCCTTTCCTCCTCTACTCAGGAAAGAATGTTACTGAATGGAGAGGTTAACCTCAGGTCACAGGGTGAAGGAGTCAGGAGTAAGAAGGTGATTTTATCTAACTTTCCAGATGAAAGGTGATGAACCCTGCAGAGGTAAGTTTGGGGTCATGAGAGTGCAATTTAAATTCTTTGTACAAGAATGAAATTAAGAAAAAGTATTTGGTATCAGAGTACTTTCAGATGCATGTAAACAAGCTGGTTTACAGGATAAAATAATGTATTTTCTTACATAATAGGACATCCAGATGTAGTGTGTGCTACAAGGTTAGTTGATTCGGCAGCTGGATAATTTTGTGAAGGACACAGTTTCTTTGGTCCTTCTTCCCACCTTCTAAAGAGTCCAATTCATCCTAGGGATTTTTTCTCTTGTGGTTGTAAGAAGGCTGCTTGTAGCAATCATTTTACACATATTTATTCACATCCAGTGGGAAGGAGAGAGACAACCGCTCCTTCAAACGTAAATTAAAAATCTTTCATTTCTGTCTTACTGGGGACCCCACTGGTCATTGTCCACCTATGACCTTATTAATAACTAATCTCACGGGATTGTAAACCTCTGATTGGCTTAAGCGTGGATTCCCAAACCAATCACCAGCAAGAAAGAGGGAATTACCATAACTGATTCACACTACTGATAGTAGATAAGATTTCTGGGCCCCAGAAGGAACATGATCATGGCAATCAGCAATGGAAATGTAGTGTGAGGAGCAGACTTTAGTGATTTTTAAGCCACTAAGGCTTTTGGGGTTGTTTTTTACTGCAGCATAACCTAACCTATGTGATGTAACAATAGAAAATGTAAGTAAAGTGTTGTAAACTATATTGAGAGGATTGAGAGAAGAGAAGTGCCAGTGGGGGTGTAAGTGAGCTAAATTCTCATCTATGAAAGCAGGGAGTGAGTAGATGACATTTAAAATTAAAATAAACAGTATAAGCAGTCATGTTATTTAGAAATATGGAGGAAACTACCAGGAAAGAAACCAAAACAACCTGCTAAAATAATTGAAAGTTATTACCCAGGGAATAGGCCTGGGGTAGGAAGAGGTGGGGCAGGAGGATTTTTGCTTTCATTATAGACTCTTCTGGATTTTTTAATATTTTAAAATAATGTGCTTGTATTCTTTTAATAATTTTTTAAAGTTTTCCAATTCTTTGACTTTATTTTATGCAAAGTCTAAAACAATGATCATTTCAGGCCCTGGGAACATGGTCATAAAATCCAACTGACGCTTCCTGAAAGGGAAGTTGTGCTTTTCATGACTCATATCTAACGTACCTAATTTATTCCTGAAGAACACTTCACTTCTGACCATCTGATGATCAAACTGGTAATCTGACAACCAGCTTCAAAATTAAGACAAGAACAAGAGACTATTTTGGTTCGCACCATTTAATAACATTTCAGAGAGAAAGATACAGCAAAAGGGTTTCTGCCCAGCAAATAAAGTAATTTAGATTTGTTATGAAATGGGCTATTTGCTGGCCTGGTATTTTTCTTTAATATATTTTTTGAGGGGCTACAGTTGCAGGTTTTTCTCTGGTGGATTCCTCTCCTACCATGGACCTGAGGCTGTTTTCCAAAGCCTCCTCTTCACAAAATTCATCTTTTACCTGGCTCCCAGATTGGCCATGGCCATATTGTCTGCCCTCTCTAAAGCCTAGATCCCAAGCTATGTGGACAATATGGTCATCTAGGTGGGTCGCATTTAGGAATCGCATGGCATTTTTGGCATCAGCTCTGTTATGGTGTTCTACAAAACAGAAACCACGTGCCATTTTCTTTATTTTATCCAGGCCCATAAAAACATTCTTGACATCACCACATCTACTAAAGAGCTCAAATATTTGCTCTTCGGTTGTATGAAAGGAAAGATTCCCCACATACAGTGTGGAGCTTTCCATCAGTAATTTTTCACGCTCATTGTCGTTGCTACTAAACAGCTGGCCCTGGTACTCGCTCAGTTCCAGGGAGGAGTCGCTGTACAGAATTCTCAGGTCCTTGGACATAGTGCCCGGTGGGTGCTGTGAGGGCAGCAGTTCCCGATCCAGCTTAGCAGCAGTATCACCACCAAAGAAACCCTAGATTGAATTTAACAAAAGTAAAGTTACAAGGAGGGAAACTGAAATACAAACCTGTGTATATTTAAGAGGTTTGTGCCCAGATGCATAGACATCTCAGCTCTTGACCATGAGGATCACATCAAGGCAAACCAAAAATAGAAAGTTCCAAAAGCCCCAGGAACATGGTCATAAAATCCAATTTTGCAAGTCTTCCTGAAAGGGAAGTTACGCTACCTTTGGTTGACTCAGATCTTACATACCTCATCTATTACCAAAGAACACATTTAATAACAGTATGCTCTCGGAAAATACGGCATAAAACAGTAAAATGGATCAAATTTTCATGGAGAATGAGCACTAGTATCATCCTGATCAAGGACTAGGCATCAGATAAAACACATACATAATCAGGGTCAAAGCGCAAATACAGTTGTGGCATACTCTTTTATGATTTAAAATAATAAATTTGTGATTCAAGTCTATAATATGGAAATCAATATATTGTGTTGTTAAGTTAGGCAGAATCCCTATGTACTATCAAGTACACAAGAAGCTCTATAAAAATAAGAACTCTCTGGCATCATAAATCTGACCTAAATTAAGATTAGATTTTACTAGCAATAATTCCACTCATCATCTTAGACTTTTATTTAATTATTTGAATATTCCAAGTCTACTTAAAAAACCTTCCCAGATAATTTTAATGAATGCCCTTTTCCCCCTTTACTAAATTTTCCTACTGTAGTCGGAGGCATTAAAAATGATTCAACTGCTTTTAGCTACACTTTTAAAAAATATGCATTAGTTCTCCCCCCTCCCCGACTCCTATTTTGCAATGGTTCCCAAATTTTAGTGTGAAAGAAATACCTGCAGAGCTAGACTGAAATGCAGCTTCTTGAAGCCCACCCTTAAGAGAATCTGACTCAGCAGATCTAGAGCAAGATCTGGGAACTGACATTTAACATTTAACCTGCACCCTTCGGTGATCCAGATGCAAGTAGTCCAAGGACCACACTTCTGAGAAACTCTTCTGAGGAAATGCATTCTCTTAACAAACCTATAATGAGCAATCTTTATTTGCCAGGCACTATGCTAAGTGCTATAAATGCAAAAATGAAAAAGATACAGTGAAAGTATGATTTTCAGAAATTATTGTATCCACAGCACCTAGCATGAACAATGACTTGCACATACAGTAGACATGCAATAAATATGTGTTGAATGATAGAACACATGAATTCAGAATTGACTGATGAAGCCAGACAAGTAAACAAGAAAACATGATATGGTGTGATCAATACTATTTTAGCAAAATACCTGGGGAAAGGGAGAAGGAAACTAACATTTATTGGGCATCTACTTTGCGATGGATATTTCGTGCACTTTCCATTACATCACACAGGAGGAGAAACAGTCCCAGTTCGGAGGCACCAGAGAAGGTGTCCAGAGGAAGGGCTGCGTGCACTGATTCTCAAATGACAAGGAGGGTGTGTGTGTGTGTGCGTGTGCGTGTGCGTGTGTGTGTGTGTGTTTGGGGGGAGGGTGTAGAAATTTAGGGAAAGAGCCAGATAGAGAAAACATGTGCAAGGGTAGAACACAAAGAAAAATAAAAGCATAGAAGCCGGAAATGGGAGCCTAAATAAAACCAGGTGCTGTACAATTCAAAGCAATGAAAATGGGGGGCCCTTCCTACTTAGTAGGAAGACCACTGCCCCAAAATCATCTTCCTGACAGCCTGTCAATGGTGTCTGAAAGTCTGCTGCTAGAAACTCATTACTTTGAGTCATTGACAAATTGCCCCGTTAAAAAACAAATATCCCTCCCAGACTTCATTTCCTTTTTTTTTCCTTTTGTGACCTGGTTACTAGATTGGCAGATCAGAGAATGTGATAGCTATAGTGGATTTCATTTCATCCAGGCATTAGACAAAGTTTCCCATAATTTCATTGCAGACGAGATGGCAGAATATAGGCTGGGTGCTCCAGCTATTTGTTGAAATGAGTCTGTAACTGATTGAACAAACGAATGATTTGGTGTCAGACTAGAAGGGAAGTTCTAGGAGTGAGCCAAAAAGCTCTATTCTTGGCTGTGTCTTGTTCAGCTCATTTATAATTTTGGCTTCCTACAAATAAGAGCTTTTGAAATGGTCAGAGCAGTCCAAAGTTGGAATGGGCTGCCTTGGGGAGCAATGAACACTAGGCACCGAGGAGTTCAAGCCAGCCTTGGAGAACCCCTTGCCCGGTAGTCGGGCAATGTAGACACCCCTTTTAACCAGTGTAGTGTTATGAAGCAAGTATAAATTTTGAAGTCAAAAGACCTCAGTTCAGGGCTTCCCTGGTGGCGCAGTGGTTGAGAGTCCGCCTGCCGATGCGAGGGATGCGGGTTCGTGCCCTGGTCCGGGAGGATCCCACGTGCCGCGGAGTGGCTGGGCCCGTGAGCCATGGCTGCTGAGCCTGCGCGTCCGGAGCCTGTGCTCTGCAACGGGAGAGGCCACAACAGTGAGAGGCCCGCGTACCGCAAAAAAAAAAAAAAGACCTCAGTTCAAATCTCAGCTTTACCACTTATTAGCAACATGACCCTAGGCAAAGTACTTAACCACACTGATTTCAATCTCCTCATCTGTAAACGGGAGATAAAAACACGTACCTTGAAGCAAATGCTGTGACAAGGTCATAGGGGAAAACACCTTGCACAGTGCTTAACACACTGTAGGTGTTCAATAAACAGCAGGCACTAGACAAATTATTCCAATTCTGTGATTTAGTGACCCAGAATAAGTACATATCAAATCTGCTGATGACACAGAGTTAGGAGGGACTTTGAACAGATCTGGGCAGTCTTGGATGATTGAACCCAAACTGACAAGGTGATGGATAGTACTTAGGGATAAATGTGAAGTAATACTTTTTAGATTCAACACAGGGCAAAAGGACAGAGTGAGGGAGATCTGGAAAGAGCACAGGCTTAAGAGTCCTGTTTTATAATTTTATAATCCCATAGTTCATTCATTTATTCACTCATTTCTTCATTTATTCAATAAACATTCTTGGAGCACTCTAGAGTCTAGGGAAATAAGAATGAGACGCATCCTCTACCCTGAAGGAGCTCACAACCTGGGGAGTCAGGCAACTTACAAGATAAATTCCAACACAATGTGATTATTCTACTTATAGGAGCACATACTAGGCCCAGAGGTAGCACAGAGAAGGGACAGAAAACTACAGAGGAGGAATACGAGGGGGGGACTTTCTAGGGGGACATGATCCCTGAGTCTGTTAAAAAATGATCACATTGTATTTATTTTTTGAATAACCGATTCAGATTTGTGGTACAAGATATACAAAAAGATGGGCAAAGCAAGTCTGCCTTCTGACACTGTGCCCCAGCCACCCCGTTCTCTGCAGAGGCAAATCACTGCCACTGGTTTCTTGTGTATCTATCCAGACACACATCAAGTCCAATTCTGAAAGGTGAATAAGGGTTTGGCTGGAAAACAAGGGGTCATTCTAAGCAGAAAGAACAGTGTGTACAAAGGCATGGAGGCATGGTGGGGTGTTCAGTTTGATACCATTTGGGCAAGAAGGTAAGGAAAGGATTCTAGAAGATAAGACTAGAAGGGTAGCCAGGGTCAGGTTGTGAAAGACCTTGTAAGGCATGTGGAACAGTTTGGACTCTACCAGTAAGCAGTGGAGAGCCATGTTAGGGCTTGAAGCAGAGGAGTGATGTGATCTGATATGCGTTACAGAAAACTCATTCTAGTACCAATATGGAGAAAAGATTAAAGGGGAGTAGACCCAGAGTCAGGGAGACCGTTTGGGAAGCTATTTTAGTAGTTAAAAAAAAAAAGAGATGATGGGGACTCTGGACTAATACAATGTAGTAATATAAAGAAAAGACATACCTGATAGACACTTAGAAGATAGACTTAACAGGTCTTGGTAACTAGTTGAATGAAGAGTCTAGGAAGACTCCCAACATTCAGGCCTGGACTACTGTGGATAAGGTTCTGAGTCACCAAAATGGTAGTTATGGGGTAGGTAGAGCAGGAGGAACAGATCTGAAAAGGAAGATGAATTTGTGACACACAGTTTGGTGTTGAGGTACCTGTGGCACATATGTCCCACATGTTTAGTTGCAATTGAGTATTCAGGCTTGAAGCTTACAAGAGAGGTCTGGGGCCATAGATATAGATTAGGGAGTCAACAGCACAGTCGATAAAACCACGGGGATGGATGAGATGATCTAAGGGAAAGGTGTAGAATGAGAAACATCCTGGGAAACACCAGCACTTAACGGGTGGCAGAAGAAGAGTCCACAAAGAAGCATATAAAGGAGTAACTAGAGAGGAATGAGGAGAATCAGGAGAGGAGCAGCATCACCAAAGCCAAGGAGTAGGCACTTTCAAGAGAGTCATTGCAGCTCTATTTACAATAGCCCGGAGATGGAAACAACCTAAGTGCCCATCATCGGATGAATGGATAAAGAAGATGTGGCACATATATACAATGGAATATTAGCCAGCCATAAAAAGAAATGAAATTGAGCTATTTGTAATGAGGTGGATAGACCTAGAGTCTGTCATACAGAGTGAAGTAAGTCAGAAAGAGAAAGACAAATACCGTATGCTAACACATATATATGGAATTTAAGGGAAAAAATGTCATGAAGAACCTAGGGGTAAGACAGGAATAAAGACACAGACCTACTGGAGAACGGACTTGAGGATATGGGGAGGGGGAAGGGTGAGCTGTGACAGGGCGAGAGAGAGTCATGGACATATATACACTAACAAACGTAAGGTAGATAGCTAGTGGGAAGCAGCCGCATGGCACAGGGAGATCGGCTTGGTGCTTTGTGACCGCCTGGAGAGGTGGGATAGGGAGGGTGGGAGGGAGGGAAACGCAAGAGGGAAGACATATGGGAACATATGTATATGTATAACTGATTCACTTTGTTATAAAGCAGAAACTAACACACCATTGTAAAGCAATTATACCCCAATAAAGATGTTAAAAAAAAAAAAAG
Organism: Grampus griseus; assembly: GCF_964374135.1. NCBI lineage: Eukaryota > Metazoa > Chordata > Mammalia > Artiodactyla > Delphinidae > Grampus > Grampus griseus. The sequence goes on along the minus strand of NC_138999.1, from coordinate 93,030,885 downwards.
AGAGGCATGAGGACAGACGTGGAGCAACAATGAGATGTTAAATGCAGCAGAAAGACGTCCAGTAAAACAAAGGTCCAGTAAAACAAAGACTTAAAATTGTTCGTTGGATTTGGCAATCAGGATGTCATTGGTTTCCTTAACAAGAGCAGTTAACAGTGGTGTTCTGGGGTCAGAAAAGCCAGACTGGGGGGTGGAGGGAGGCGGGGCTGGCTTTTGAATGGGAGGTGAGGAAAAGGAGACAATAAGTGTAGACTACTCTTTTGAAAAGCTTCTACGATAGTGGGAGGAAAGAAATAGGGTGAGCACCAGTTAGGGATAGTGTCGAAGGAGAGTTCTGCTTGTTTGTTTCTCTTTGTTTAACATTGAAGTATAGTTGATTCACAATGTTGTGTTACCGTCTGGTATACAGCAAAGTGATTCTGTGATACTGTGCTATACAGTAGGACCTTGCTGTGTATCTATTTTATATATAGTAGCTTGTACCTGTTAATCTCAAACTCTTAGTTTATCCCTCCCCCCTCCCTTTCCCCTTTGGTAACCATAAGTTTGTTTTCTACGTCTGTGAGTCTATTTCTGCTTTGTAACTGAGTTCATTTGTATCATTTTTTTAGATTCCACATATAAGTGATATCATATGATATTTGTCTTTCTCTGTCTGACTCACTTCACTGAGTATGATAATCTCTAGGTCCATGTTTGTTTCTTTTTTGAATAGGAGAAAGCTGAGCATATCTAAGGGCCAGAGTTGGGGAGACTATAAGTGAGGTACCAAGGTGCTCAGTAAGTGAGAGACCTGGAGGGCTGTAGATAACAGTAAGAAGGATTGGAAGAGGGTAACTATATCATTTCCTGGCTCCACGGGGTAAGAGAGAACAGAGAACTTCTGCCACTGAACCTGTGGAGAAGTTGCTTAGTAGATGTGAAGTATCCGACCCAAAGGAGGTGCTCAATAAATGTGAAGAAGTGACTTCTTTTAAGCCCACACAATAGTAAAATCGCATTAGAAGATCACAAGGTGGAACAGTCCTAATGTACTCAGCTCTGGTCAAACCAAACATGGAGCAGTACATCCATTCCTGGGCACCTTATTTTAAAGTGAACACTTACAAACTAGAGTGGATTGATTAGGAATTGGGCATGTTTAGTCTAGCAAAGAGATAGTTAACCTTTAAAGGAGGATATGACTGGCCTCATGATACATTTGAAGGGTTATTTCTGCTCCATATGGTAAAAGTAAGATTAATGGATAGAAGTTACAAGGAGAAGATTGCAAATCTTTTTCTGCACAGTTTTTCATGTGTCCAATGATGAAATGTGAACTTACCTAGTATATTAAAGTGGAGGCTGGATGAATACATACCTGAAAAGGGAGTTAGAAAGGCTACTGTTAAAGAAGATGGAAAAGCAATGGAGTCGTTGCAGGCCACAGATCATCAAGTTGATTTGTAGACACTGTGAGAGACTATTTCCTACTTCATAAAGTAGAGCTTGGCTAGAATAGAAGGCTCTCCCTGACTCTCGCTAGTGGGGAAGAATGAGTCAGAGCATCTAAAAATAGAAGAAAAACTTGAAGAATGGCTCAAAATGATCACAATCAAAATCCTAAGGGGAGGGAGGAGAGAAGGTGGCAAGATAAAGCAAATAACCTTCCAGGAAACAAATTTTACTGGCTTTCTGGAATTAGCAGGAGAACTCTGCAAAGAACCTTTTCAATGGCTGCCTTAAATTAATGCTTGGTATTATTTCAACTATGCGGAAGAAATAAAGATTTGGACTCTTTAAAAAGCCAGGCTGTTTCCTGCTCCAGATGAAGGCAGTAGCTCTGAGAAAGGAAATTAGAAAGAGCTGGGACAGCAGTGTTACATGCCTCACCTTTATAAGACTGTTCCTGGGAAGACACAGAAAGCTGAGAGCAGCTGTTGAAGCCTGGACCTCATGGCCAGAGATCTGGCTTGTGCCAAGAGAAAGTAATGCTTGATTGAGGCTGCTTAGGCCTCAGAGTGGTAGAAGATGCTCATATGTCTTTAACACTTGTATTTTAAAAAACAGTTGAGCATAAGCTGAAACAGACAGGCAGACCCAAAGCAGAGACGATGGCCTAGGACAGCCCACAGGAGAAAAGAGTGTAATAAGCGACTGTTCAGTATAGAAGCTGACCCCGATTAAATTAGTAACAAGAAATTAATGATGCTTAATGGGTTTTGTTTGTTCGTTTATCATTTGCACTGTACGGCCTTGCAATTCAAAGTGTTGCCCGTGGAGCAACAGAAGCAGCATCGGGTGATTTGAACGCACAGTACAGGTTGAGAAGCACTGCTATACCTGGTTTCTTAGCTGAACTTTCGCCTAGCAAAACTCTCTCTCCCTTCTTCCTTCCTTTTCTCCCTCCCTCCACCTCTCTTGATTTCTCTGATTCTTGTTTACATTGTAAGCTAACAAACAACTCTAATTATGGCTGAGAGCCCTAAAAGTAGTGCTCATGATATGCCCAGATAAGGAAAAGAAAAGAGTAGCCAGGTAACATGCCGTAAAGCATGAGTTTGGGGAGTGGGAAACCACAGACTTGGTTTCCCATTGTACTGTGTGAATAACCTTCATCAAGCTTATAAACCTTTCTGAGCTTCAGTTCCCTCATCTGTAAAATAAAGGTCATTATAGTATTTGCCTCATAGTGCTTTTGTGAGGTTGAAATGAAGAGAAAGTATGTAAACTGTCTAGCATAGGGCCTGACACAGAGTAGGTGCTCAGTATATAGTACTCATTATTATTGAAAGCGATCCATTTCAAAGTGAAGTTAGAAATAACAAAGAACTAGTGTAGCCTTCCAAAGTCCCCTTGAGAGCCTCCATGAAAGCCCCATTTTCCTCATCCAATTCAACCTCCTTGATTCCAGCGCCAGCCAGCAGAGTCAGGCTAAAGCATTTCTTACTCCCTTGGACTATCTTCTTGTTTTTGCTGAATTACGAAGATTTTCTACTTTTTCATCGCAAATGGCCCACTGTTCTAGTACATTAAAGCTAAAAAATATCTTTTGTGGGCTGGCCTGGAAATGTAACTACCATGTATTAACAATTTTTTTCTCCTATGGAAAAACGCACGTCACCTTCCAAACGATTGACTTCAGAGTGAACTTTGAGATCTCAGCCTATGTACGTGTTGGAGGCTGCCTGTATGTCAACATATGGAATGGTGACAAAGGGCTAGATAAACCGACTCCAGAATTCTAGAGGTGGCTGAATGGTAAATGAGAAAGCTCCAAGGAACGGGAAGTAGGGTAAATAGATCAATCTGAGGGCACAGTATCAAGGTTTAGAAAGCTAATACAGGAAGGGAGATACACCTCAGGAAGGATATTAAAAACAGCAGCAAGAACAACACGAACCATTTTTCTACTATATTAGGTCAGGGGCCCCTAATCAGTAGCTTCGGATCTACAAACAATATAGAGGCCTTACAAGTTATCTCTGCGAGATGGTTACCCTCCTCCTGCATTGCTCTCTATAATTGGCCTTGATTCTCAGTTCAGAGAAGAAGACAGAAAACAGCATCCCCAACCTCCATCCTTCTCAACCCACACCCTGACAACCACCCCCCAGGTTTACTTGGCTTCCTTCTGCCCTTACCTCCTTCTTTCAAGAGGAGATCCAAGCTTCAGGAAAGTACAACACAGTTTTTCCTTACAAAGAGGGAGAAGACTACTGTTTTGGGTAAAATGAGATGACTGGTGAAAACAGGATTCCCAGGATGGAGAGAGGTGGAAAGCTAATAACAAAGGACCATGGAAAAAACAAAGGACTTTTGTGCCTTCTCACTGAAGTCCTTAGCAAGAAAATTGATTATATCCAGGGGAACTCTGGGTTAATAGGGCAGCAAGCTAGCAAAGTCTGATACCCACCATTTACGAATGCCCATTACAATATCCATGAAGCTCTGCGAGAACACTAAGAGTTTTGCACTAGCTAGGGAAACTGGGGGAAAACTGATCATCAGCTGCTAGTGGGGAAGGAAGAGCTGGCTCTTGTGGGGAGACTGGGTTGGACTGAAGACCATACCTGTGGCCTACGTACACTCTACCAGATAGTGAAAGTGCCCAAGAAAGAGGGGGAAAGCTTTTGATTCACTTCTACCAGCTGTTTTCAGGGGCTGTACTGATCAGAAAACAAGAGACTACCCCTTTACTACACAAAAATATCTTCCAAGGCAACCAGAGTTCTGATCCATTTCTTCTACCATCAGCTCCTCTATTTTCTATACACTTTTGGAGATTACAACATGAACACACCACATGACTGGTGATGGTGGTAGTGGTGGCTGGGCCAGTGCTTGTTATAAGGGAAATCTCAAATAGAAGCACGCTTGGAGACACTATATATGAAATAATGTAACAGGACAAACTGCAGAGTCATATAACACAGAAGATCAGAGATAGACGATTCCATCTCGGTCCAGTAAAACCTAAAATAAAACCACCACCACCAACACTATCCACTGCCACCTTTTCCTGTGCACTTATTATGTACCAGGTACTATCTTAAGTACTTTACATGCATCATCTCATTTATGCCTCAGTACAAACACAGGTTGTCTTTCAAGTTTGTTTGAAAGGGTCAGGTAAAATAATATATAACATTTATTGAGCTCTCACTATGTGCTAGGCACTAAGTATTGTATATCTAGTATCTCAACTCGGCACTAGAAAATGGGCTCAGCCTTCCCAGTTCATCCTTCAAGGATCAGTTCAGGCATCACCTCTTGGTCAATCAACAAATATTTATGGAGCATCTACCATGTCCAAGCACTGTGCTAAGAAAAATCTGTGGCTGGGAACCCAACCCTGGCTGTCTATAAGAATCACCTGGGGACCTTTTAAAATTATAGATCCCTGGTCCACACCCCAGACCTACTGAATCTGAATCCTTATAACTGGGATCTGTTGTGGGTGATATTATGTTCCTCCTCAAAATCCATATGTTGAAATCCTAATCCCCCCTATACCTCAGAATGTGACTATATTTGGAGATGGGATCTTTAAAGAGGTAATTAAGTTAAAACAAGGTCATTATGGTGAGCCCTAATTCAATATGACTGGTATCCTTATAAAAGGAGGATGTTTGGATATAGACATGTACAGAGGGATGACCACATGAAGACCAGGGGAGAAGATAACCATCTACAAGGCAAAGAGAGAGGCCTCGGAAGAACCCTGCCAACACCTTGATTTCAAACTTCTAGTTTCCAGAACTGTGAGAAAATAAATCTCTGTCGTTCTCTTCCACTTGCCAGCTGTGTAACCTTGGAAAATTAATTCCATCTCTTGGAGAGCTGTAAAACAAGGCTACCTCATAGGCTTGCTAGGAGCAATAAATGGAAAATGGTTGTAAAGCCCTTAGCACCGTGCCTTGCATATAGTAAAGGCTCATTCATGTTAGCTGTTGTTATTAATATTATAAGGTGCTTGGTCTAGAACAGGAACTCTTAAAAAATCAGGGGATAAATGAACTTCAAGGGAAAAATATTACATCTGTATTTTCACCAACCTCTAACTGAAATTTAGATTTCCTTCCATTATAAATGCAGAGAATAGATCGCAGTAGTATTAGCAGTACCTGTGACTTTGTCATCAGTAGAAATCACAGTTTTATGTCACATTACTATTATTACAGATGTCTTTAAATATTGTTACACTCATCATTACTTTGAAGTTACCGTGGTTATCAGAGCTGCATCCATATCTTGCTACTTACATTAATAACAAGCACTTACATAACTATATGACAGTTTTCCATTTTTAGTATTTTTATAAGTACATTTCAATATAATTTACTTCCTTTGTAATCCTACGTATTGTGTTCTGTGTATCTAAAAACATTGTTCTGAGAAGACATCCATGGGCTTTATTATATTGTCAAAGGGATCCTTGGCACAAAAAAGGTTAAGAAGCCCTGATCTACAATGGAACAAGATAGAAAGCCCAGAGATAAACCCACGCACCTATGGTCAACTAATCTATGACAAAGGAGGCAAAGATATACAATGGAGAAAAGACAGGCTCTTCAATAAGTGGTGCTGGGAAAACTGGACAGCTACACGTAAAAGAATGAAATTAGAACACTCCCTAACACCATACACAAAAATAAACTCAAAATGGATTAGAGACCTAAATGTAAGACCGGACACTATAAAACTCTTAGAGGAAAACATAGGAAGAACACTCTTTGACATAAATCACAGCAAGATCTTTTTTGATCCACCTCCTAGAGTAATGGAAATAAAAACCCAAATAAACAAATGGGACCTAATGAAACTTCAAAGCTTTTGCACAGCAAAGGAAACCATAAACAAGACGAAAAGACAACCCTCAGAATGGGAGAAAATATTTGCAAACGAATCAACGGACAAAGGATTAGTCTCCAAAATATATAAAGAGCTCATGCAGCTCAATATTAAAGAAACAAACAACCCAATCCAAAAATGGGCAGAAGACCTAAATAGACATTTCTCCAAAGAAGACATACAGATGGCCAAGAAGCACATGAAAAGCTGCTCAACATCACTAATTAGTAGAGAAACACAAATCAAAACTACAATGAGGTATCACCTCACACCAGTTAGAATGTGCATCATCAGAAAATCTACAAACAACAAATGCTGGAGAGGGTGTGGAGAAAAGGGAACCCTCTCGCACTGTTGGTGGGAATGTAAATTGATACAGCCACTGTGGAGAACAGTATGGAGGTTCCTTAAAAAACTAAAAATAGAATTACCATATGATCCAGCAATCCCACTACTGGGCATATACCTAGAGTAAACCATAATTCAAAGAGACACGTGCACCCCAATGTTCATTGCAGCACTGTTTACAATAGCCAGGTCATGGAAGCAACCTAAATGCCCATCGACAGACGAATGGATAAAGAAGATGTGGTACATATATACAATGGAATATTACTCAGCCATAAAAAGGAACGAAACTGAGTCATTTGTTGAGACGTGGATGGATCTAGAGACTGTCATACAAAGTGAAGTAGGTCAGAAAGAGAAAAACAAATATCGTATATTAACGCATGTATGTGGAACCTAGAAAAATGGTACAGATGAACCAGTTTGCAGGGCAGAGGTTGAGACACAGATGTAGAGAACCAATGTATGGACACCAAAGGGGGAAAACCACGGTGGGGTGGGGATGGTGGTGTGCTGAATTGGACGATTAGGATTGACATGTATACACTGATGTGTATAAAATTGATGACTAATAAGAACCTGCAGTATAAAAAAACAAACAAAAAAACCAACTAATACTAAACTTTCTTTGGATTATTTGTATGGAAATATGTTAATATAAATGTTTCAGACATTACATGAAATTTCTAAAAATCTTATATGTTCTGGTATAATGTTATAAGTCATAATTCTAGTTATTACTTTAAAATGTATATCTCAGAAATAACTAAATTTCCTTGTCAATTGCATTATTATGAACTTTCATCAAATCTTTAACCGTGGTCATTTTTAAGTCTTTTGTCATTTACAGACAGTTCTGGGTGTACTCTGTTGCCTTTGCAAAGATGTTCCTATAAAAGGGTTTCATCTTCAAGGAATTCATGGAAAAGACTGACAAGTACAGGTTTCTGGTAACTGACTATACAGCTGAACTGAATGAATAAGCATTTTCAGAACTCTAATGGAAAACTGATGAATTCATAAAAGTGCTAACAAAGATTAAGATGAAAAAAAATTAATTACATGGGACTGAGTGAACTGATGAGGATGATTATAATTTTTGTGACTTTCTGTTTGAATTAAAAAAAAATCCCACAAGGACTCAGAGGCAAAAAATATACAAATCAATTTTCACTGCAAAGTAAAGGAGCGGTTACAGTGGAGGATTACTGGACTGAATGTCAATATTATGACGTAGTATGAGGGTGTTTCGTGTTTGGTAATTGCAATCATTGTTGCTTTTGTTGTGGTCATCCATTTACAATGCTTGGTGTCAGTTTATCTATTGTAAAAATAAAACACAGTGTGTGTGTGTGTGTGTGTGTGAGAAAAAAGAACTTAAAAAAAAGAGTTGTGTAAATGATGCTGGCAGGTAGAAAATAATAAAGCTGATATGAGCATGCAAAATAAAAGAATATATTATGTAGCCATTTAAAATTATAATTATGAACTGTATAAAACTATATAAAACTGTTTATATTAAGTGAAAAACTGTGTACCAAATTAGATCTTTGTTCTAACCATAATTATGCAAAATATGTGTATAAATGCATAGAGACAAATAGGAAAAAACTCAACACAATTTTCTAGAAGGTGAAATAATTGTTAATTTATTTCCTCTTATTTTATGTATATTATACTTACATATTATATACGTATATTGTATATTATGTTTATATTTATTCTTTGTGCTTCCAAAGAAATTTTAAATGAAAAAAAATTACATTAAAAAATAGTAAGTCCAAAAAAAAAATCTTGACAGAAACATATTTTGAATGTGTACTGCTTACCATTTCATAATGTTTTTTCTTAAAAGAAACTGATTCTTTCAGAGATTGCATGCATGATACTGAGATCATTTGTTTTTTTGTCTGTATAATTGGTTCTTCCCAATGTAAATTGATTTAATCCTTCACGGGACAATTCTTAAATGGTTTAACTATAAGTCCAGATCAACTAAATAAAGATATAACCTTATCTTCTAATCATCAAAAAAAAAATAGAAGCCCTGATCTAGAAGGTTTTAAACCCTTACCAACTATAGCAGTCTACAAATCTGTGAACAATTGTGAAAGTTTCAGGAAAGATACTCTGCTTTCTCCCATTAAGAAAGTTTAACAAAATTAAATATTGATGGTAGGGAAATGGACTTATCTAAAAACTACTGTATGCCTTGACTTGAACTTAATTAGACTGTAAGTGCTTAGACGGCAGCTTCCTATTCTCTAGATATTCTATATAACCTCTCAGTGCCTTGGTTTCTTCATCTTTTAAGTGGAGATGATGATAGTATCTCACAGGGTTGTTGTGATAATTAAATTGGATAATGCCATGTAAAGCACTTGGCACAGTGCCTGGCCCATGGTAGTAATAAAAAATTCAGCTATTATAATATTTTTAAAATATTTATTTATTTATTTTTGGCTGCACTGGGTCTTCATTGCTGTGCACTGGCTTTCTCTAGTTTCGTTGCAGTGCGTGGGCCTCTTATTGTGGTGGCTTCTCCTGTTGTGGAGCACCGGCTCTAGGTGCGCAGACTTCAGTAGTTGTGGCACATGGGCTCATTAGCTGTGGCTTGCGGGCTCAAAAGCGCAGGCTCAGTAGCTGTGGCGCACGGGCCCAGTTGCTCTGTGGCATGTGGGATCTTCCCGGACCAGGGATCAAACCCGTGTCCCCTGCACTGACAGGCGGATTCTTAACCACTGCACCACCAGGGAAGTCCATCAGCTACTATAATATTAATTATTATACCAGACTTATCAATTTCCTTCCTGGCTCTCCACAGTACAAACAAAAGTCTTTAAATATATTGGTCAGGGCAGAAGACCTGTAGAGACATTTTTCCAAAGAGGAAATGGAAATGGCCAACAGGTACATGAAAAGATGTTAAACATCGCTAATCATCAGGGAAATGCAAATCAAAACTATGATGAGACATCACCTCACACCTGTCAGAATGGCTGTCAACAAAAAGAACACAAATTACCAATGTTGACGAGGATGTGGAGAAAAGGAAACCCTTGTACACTGTTCGTGGGAATGTAAATTGGTGCAGTCGCTGTGGAGAACAGTATGGAGGTTTCTCAAAAAACTAAAAATAGATACCGTATGATTCAGCAATTTCACTCCTGGGTATACATCTGAAAAAAACAAAAACACTAATTCGAAAAGATACATGCACCCCAATGTTCATAGCAGCATTATTTACAATTGCCAAGATATGGAAGCAAACTAAATCTCCAACAACAGATGAATGCATAAAGAAGATGTGGTATATATACATATATACACACATATGTATGTGTGTATATATGTGTATACACACACGCGCACACACACACAATGGAATACTACTCAGCCATTAAAAAGAACGAAATTTTGCTATTTGCAGCAACATGGTTGGACTTGGAGGGCATTACGCTAAGTGAAATAAGTCAGACAAAGAAAGACAAACACTGTTTGATATCACTTATTTGTGGAATCTAAAAAATATGACAAACTAGTGAATATAACAGAAAAGAAGCAGACTCACAGATATAGAGAACAAACTAGTGGTTACCAGTGAGGGGAAGGGGCAATATAGGGGTGGGGGGTGTGAAGTACAAACTACTAGGTGTAAGATAGGCTCAAGGATGTACTGTACAACACAGGGAATATAGCAATATTTTGTAATAACTGTAAATGGAAAGTAACTTTTTAAATTGTATAAAATTTTTGAAAAATTAAAAAAATAAGATTGTGGTTATATATATATTTGTTAATAAATCATTGATTGCACTTTTTTGCAGTATGCAATCTTCTTAAAACAGATGTTATACTTTGTAAATGTATAATAAACCATCACTAAAAAGTCACCTAATGGTAAAAGGCATAAGCTTTGAAGTTGGAAAGGGGTAGGTTCAAATTCAAATGCCACCACTTACTACTTATGTGACATGAGAGCTTCTTTAACTTTCCCAAGCCCAGCTCATCACTGGAATCATAGTACCTACTTCATAGGATTGTTGTGGGGATTAAATGAGATGATATATGTAAAGTGCCCAGCACATAGCATGACCTCAGTAAGTAATATCTATTCCTTTTCTTAATAATTGTTAAATGTATGGCAAACTTGTGAAGCAGGAGGATTTCCTTAATGCTTCACACAAGGTCCCCTGAGACCTGGTCCTGAAATCCCTTTCTAGCCTTGACTCTCATTGTTCCATCTCTCACATCTTACTTTCCAGTAACACCGACTTTCTTTGTAATCCACACGCAGCCCCCAACATACACCCTGCTGTCACCTCCAGGCCTCTGTTCTCTCCTCTTTCCATGTAGATTGCCCTTCTCTCCTTCCAGAGCTGACCCCTCCTTCACACTCCCCCAGCAGTGCTCCCCACACACACACCAGGCCTCCATCGTCACTTCCCGTTTGTGCTGTATTTGTCTGTTTACGTATCTGTTTTGCCAACTAGACCATGAGTTCTTTGGGGGCTTGGGCTGTGTCTTATCTACCTCTGAAACCTCACTAACCCCATACTTGGCACAGGGCAAGTGGAGAGTATGTGACTGTTGATGACTCCATCTGAGAAGAAGGTGTCCCTTTTCTCCCCTTTCTACTCCACCCAGAAAGCCACCAGCTCTGTCTGCAAGTGGGGGCCCCTTCTGCTTGTTGTGTTTATGTAAGAACGTTTTGCTACTTGGAGTCTCTCCATCCAACACAGTATATGTGAGCAAAGCAAGGCTTCACAGAGAGGAGTCAAGGAGGCCCTGCCCAGTCAGCCTTCCCGGGGAGTTATGCTATATGTCAGTACAAGCTGGACTTGTATGCAAACACACAACAGCTTTCTGAACTCTATATCCGAGCTATCTAGATTTTCCTCTTTCTAAGGAAAGAGGCCTGGATATAGTATGCAAAGCTGTACTGAATTATTAACAATACTGCTTGCGAGCAAAGACTACAACAAGAGAAATGTCAAGGGGACAAAATCTGGAGTTTAATGGTGCCAAATGCCAAGAAGGAAATACTTCCACCAGGGCCTCATCCCAAGGTTATGCACAAAGATAAGAGGACTCAGGCAAGTGTAGAAGCAAAAGGTCCCAGCAAGTCTCAAAACACAACTTAAATAAACATTTATGGAGCTAATATATTTTGTTATAATGTTTAACATAAAATAATTATAAACAAGAGGGAAAATCATAAACACTGTAATTAAAAAACAATTTAGTAGGCTATAAGTCCACACAATGCATATGAAATTTCATATTCTACTACCTCCTCTGGCTTTTACCCAAGAACATTAAAAAAAAAAAAAAGACAGCGAAGAAGAAGAAAAGGGGAAATTAACGCATCTAAAGGATTGGGTTTTGAGAGAACAAACAATCTTCAGTAGTCTGTGAGAACACAGCATACTCTCAGCTTTGCTGGACTGGTCAGTGACCTCCCAATGCCTCTTTCACGTCTTATCTTGGGATCCTGTCAGGAAGCAGGGGTACAGCTTGATTTTGGTTTTCTGGGCCCTACAGCAGAGAGAGTATGGCCCTCCTTCCATTTCCGGAAGTTGCTGGGCCCCATATAAGACCCAAGAGCCTTGGAAACAGGAGTTTGTTGGTTGCCCTTTGCTCCTAATCATGGGGGTGATCCTCGTGGCATACAGAGGGAATGTCAAATCTATGAAAGCCCAATCTACAGGGACTCAGGCAAGTGGAGCGCCACTAGAAGAGGGTGGCTCTGCCCCAACTGGTGTCAGTCTGGCCATCAAGCCCTCTTAGTGTACAGGAACCACCTCCTCTTTCCTCCGGCTCTCAGGACCAGTGCAGTGTGAATTCCACTAGCAGGCAAGTGGAATTCCACTAGCGGAATTCAGTGTCTCTGCAAGACCTGACTCAGGCAGGAAATGTTCAAAGTCTTGAACACTAGATGGCAGTATATACTGCTCTATTGCAAGGGCCATGGGCTTGTGAAAGAAGGGGGGTGGGGAGTGCTGACTGAAACTGAAATCCATTTGAGTTTTGAGTGAAAACTGAACATCATGAATATTTTAAATATTTTTCAGGAACCAATAGTTATTGAATCCTATGCATTCAAAGTATTCCAGGTCTCCAAGTTCTGAGACACCCCAGAACCCTACCACTTACCCACCCAGCGCATCCCTACATCACACAAAGGTGGGGTTTGACCCAGGGCATCAGCCTGCCGTGCTCCCCACAAGTCTGCCCTTTCACCTCAGCTCAGCTCCAAAGACACCTTCTCCTCAGGGTCAAGAACCCTCAGGTCAAAGTTTCATGAGATTCCCCCTCCCCACCCCAGTGCCCATGAACATCCAATCTCTGCACCTCTTTTTTTTTTTTTTTTTTTAGTTAGTCAGTTACATTGTTATAATAAAGCTGCACCAGTTGTTAAAATATTGAGATACATCCATAACGGTTGGTGAATAGCTGCTGCCTGGAGCCACCTACCTCCTCCCCTCCCCCGCCTCTCCCACCAACCTCTGCAAAGCTCCCAGCTACCGTGGCCATCCTGGCTTCTACCCCTGCCCTCCACCTTCCCTCTTAAGAGACCTCCATGCAACGGAAGCATTAATTGACTGTTAGCTGCCACAGGGGCCACCAGGACATTGCTGGAGCATTATGGCCTGTTCTTGTTCTAATTGGTGATATTTTGAAAAGAGGAAGTTCAAGGGAAAACTGCCCATGGTCAGCTAGCCAAAGGTGGAGGTGGGATCTACCCAAGACAGGCTAACCACTATGCTATTCTTCCTCTACTTTCTAGAATTTTTTGATCTTTTCTCTGTAGTCTTATATAACTCAATTTTAGTAAAAGTTCTCTGAGTAACTGAAAAGAAAGTATATTCTCTCTGTTATCAAAATTTAGAGTTTGATATAGGGCTATTAGATTGATGTTTTTCAATTACATTATTCAAACATTATTAAAATTAACTTTAAAAATATGGCTATATGAAAATTAAAATTTATATATGTGATTTTCATATTTCTATTGGACACAATTGCCCTATAATCTTTTTAAAAATTTTTTATACAGCAGGTTCTTATTAGTTATCCATTTTATACATATTAGTGTATATATGTCAATCCCAATCTACCAATTTATCCCCCCCCCCAACACCTCCCTGCTACTTTCCTCCCTCGGTGTCCATACGTTTGTTCTCTGCATCTGTGTCTCTATTTCGGCACTGCAAACCGGTTCATCTGTAGCATTTTTCTAGGTTCCACATATATGCGTTAATATACGATATTTGCTTTTCTCTCTCTGACTTACTTCACTCTGTATGACAGTCTCTAGATCCATCCACATCTCTACAAATGACGCAATTGTGTTTTTTATGGCTGAGTAATATTCCATTGTATATATGTGCCACACCTTGTTTATCTCTTCATCTGTCGATGGACATTTAGGTTGCTTCCATGTCCTGGCTATTGTAAATACAGCTGCAATGAACATTGTGGTACATGACTCTTTTTGAATTATGGTTTTCTCAAGGTATATGCCCAGTAGTGGGATTGCTGGGTCATAAGGTAGTTCTATTTTTAGTTTCTTAAGGAACCTCCATACCATAGTGGTATGTATCAATTTATTGGTATGTATCACTTTTTCCATAGTGGCTGTATCAATTTACATGCCCACCTTGAAAGGGTAAGGACAGAGATCACCTAAGGTGGCAGGTGGGGATTGGAAAAGGGAGGGGAGAGGAAATTTGGAAAAATCGGGGAAACTAAGTGAAGAGGGGAGGATGGGACAAAACTAGGGAGAAAGAGGAGGTGCAGAGGTGAGGGAAGCGAGGGGGAAATAAAATGAGGGAAAGGAAGGGGAAGAAAGAAACCAAGGCAAGAAAAAGAGGAATGGGGGAGGAAAGGGGTGAATGAGGAAATAAAGAAAAGGAATCCAGAAAAAGAATAAAAAAGGGGGCGGGCTTCCCTGGTGGCGCAGTTGGTTGAGAGTCCGCCTGCCGATACAGGGGACACGGGTTCGTGCCCCGGTCCGGGAAGATCCCACATACCGCAGAGCGGCTGGGCCCGTGAGCCATGGCCGCTGAGCCTGCGCGTCCGGAGCCTGTGCTCCTCAACGGGAGAGGCCACAGCAGTGAAAGGTCCGGGTACCTCAAAAAAAAAAAAAAAGGGGGGGGCGAGAAAGAAAGGAAAGAGCAGAAAGGAGTAAATAAAGAGGAAGACTGAGATAAAGAATGGGAGAAGGGCCAAGAGAAGGCAGGCTGGGGGGTGGGGGATTGAGACAGCGAGGGAACAGGGGCGGCGGGAAGCCCGCTGAGGGGCTGGCACTCCCCGGAGCGAGCTCAGAGACCGCCTCCGCTGGGGCTCAGGGGAGACAGGAGAGAGCAAGTGGGAGGAAAGGGGAAGATGAGTGAAGGGAAAAGAAAGGGACAGAGACCAAGGAGCAGTTGAGTGTGCTTCTGTGACTTTTGTTCCAGGCCCGTCTTGGGTCCTCCCGAGGCGTGCCCGGCGCCCTGAGACTCTCCTCAGGGGCCACCGCTCTCTCTGCACCTCCCCCCGCCACCACCACCGCCACCCCGCTTCTCGAAGGCGGCGTCTCTCCTGTAGGGGCACCCGTCCGCGGTGGGAACAGACACATTGGCCCGCCCGCCGAGCTCGAGACCGGGGTGGCGAGGCCGCCCCGAGCGGCTGCTCTCGGGGATTTCTGGCCGAAGATGCGCCAGAAGCGGCGAGAGAGCCCGAGCTTGGGCGCCGCGGAGCGCGTTGAGGGAGGGAGAGCTGGGCCGGGCTCCCGGCGCCTCAGGCGAGGGTGCGGGCAGCCGTTAGAGTGCGGGGGTCGGGGCGGGGCTGGGGGCGGGGCAGGACCGCGCCGGCTCTGAGGAGCACGCGGGGGTAAGCGCGGCCCCTCGTGGTCCGCCTGCCCCCCAGGGGTCATTTGCATGTTGTCACGGCCCCGCGCCGACTACCGGACGCGCGGCTCGCTTGCTCGCTCACTCGCTCACTCGCGCTCGGCTCCCGCTACCGCTCCGCCGGCGCAGCCCCGGGGAGCCCGAGTTCTGGCAAGTCCGCGAGCCGGGGAGGGAGGGAGGGAACCCGTGAGGGAGGGAGCGAACCCGTGAGGGAGGGAGCGAGGGCGCGCCCCGGCTCTCCCTCTACCCCGCCAACCGCCCTTCCTGCTACCACAGGTCCGCCCCGGGCCCCCGCTTATACTTGGGAAACTTGGGACGGCTCTGGGGCCGCGTGTGGCACCTCAGGGGGGCGGCCCCGGCCCGGAGAGGAGGGGGTGGGGGAGAGGAGGAGGAAGAGGAGGAAGTGAGCCCGAAGGATCCGCTCAGAGCTGTTTGTCCAGCTGTTTCTATTCGCACCCCGAGCGGCACAGCCAGAAGGGGGCCGAGCCGAGGGTGGCCGGCTCTCGGCGCTCATTTCCAACTCTTCTCCTCACAGCTTGTCTTTCCCAGACACCCTGGAGTCCCCTCAGGCCGGCCCGGCGGGCGCGCACCTGCCGGCCGCCCCTGACCTCGCGGGCCAGGCGTCCCCCGAGGCGGAGAATATGGCCCAGTCCAAGCCCGACTGCCGCTCACCTGTCGGCCTCGACTGCTGCAACTGCTGCCTGGCCCTGGCCCACCGCAGCGGGCTCCAGCGCGACAGCAGCGGGGCCAACAACAACCCGGGCAGCCCCACCGTGAGCAACTTTCGGCAGCTGCAGGAGAAGCTGATCTTCGAGAACCTCAACACCGACAAGCTCAACAGCATAATGCGGCAGGATTCGCTAGAGCCCGTGCTGCGGGACCCCTGCTACCTGATCAACGAGGGCATCTGCAACCGCAACATCGACCAGACCATGCTCTCCATCCTGCTCTTCTTCCACAGGTGGGTGGCAGGGCACGCGGGTGGGCACACGGGCCCGGCTCGCAGCCGCCTCGGCTGGACCCGCCCCTCTGACAGAAAGGGGCAACAGGAAGGCCAGAAGGGGCACGGGGGGGGGGCGGCTGTCGGGCTCCCGGGCTGCCACGACCGGACCCTGAGGCTACCTGGATTCCTGTACGGCTGAGGGGAAGCCTGGCAGGTGGGAGCCCTGTTTTGAAAGGTGCCTGCAGAGTCTTTCCTAGGGAGATGCTGGAGCCCAGAAGGTGGACAGAGTCCTAGATGGTTTGGGTGTAGCTCTTGGGATCTGAGTCCCACCCTCATTAAAAAGCCCATTTCCAAATATGCAAACTCAGATGGAAACGGCAAGGGCTTTAAAATTACTGAGTGGCCCTGACTGAGGATGAGGGCAAACAAAACGTTGAGACAAATTAAGCTGCTGCTGGTGTCGGGGAGAGCGGGGGGGATAGGCAAAATTAGAGACCTGTGAGAATTTCTTGAAACTCCGGATGAGGCGGGACCCCGCACCGCCTCCATGGATCACAGCCTTCAGTTTCCAATGACGGTTAAATGCAGCCCCAAAGAGCATCCTAAGGACAGGAGGGTGGATGATCCATGTCATAGCAGGCGTGTGTTGGAGTGCGGGTCAGGCTTTCTAGAAATCTTGCTGAAGGGCAAGGAAGAGAGAGGGAAGGATAGAAACACAATGGGAAGACCAAAGGTGGCTGCAGTCCTCCAGTATGAGACACTCTGGTAAGAGCCGGTCTTGGGGGGACAACTGAGGCAATTTTGAGGCAGGGGAGGCAACTTCAGGAAACCTAGTGGTGTGTTTGGTGTTCTTAGAGCCATAGGAAGAGGGCACTGGTGCGTGTGTGTGTGTGTGTGTGTGCGCACGCGTGTGCGCGTCCGTGCGTGCAAGCGGGTGGATTTTCTTCTTTCTCAACATCACAGGTTATGTAAGAGAAAGAGAAACCCCGCTGTGGGAGACCTGGGTTGCAGTACAAGTTATGGCTCTACTTCCCTGTGTGAACCTGAGCAAGCCGCCTGACCTCTGTGGTCTCTAAGGTTCCTTCTAGTTCTGAGATGCCAGGTTGTGGGCAGGTAATGTGCTCAGACAAGGTAATAAGAAATTTTGAGCTCCCGCAGAATACTTGAATAATTGAATGGCTTTTCAGTGAGGCACAAATAAGAAAGTTTAAAAGCCATTGAGCTAGGCAAGAACTACCCTCACTTAGTGCTCAGCCCAGGTTTGCGTCCTCAGCCCCAGAAGTTCCAGGAGGGGACAAGTGACTTAATTAGCATTATTATAACAGGTTGTATTTTCAGGCATTTTCCATGCCATCGAAGCCCTTTCTCACCTATTATTTTACTTTACGCATCAATTTATCTCATTGTCTCCAAGAAACCACACTGTGTATGGAAAAGTTTTCGAGGGAATCTTCATTTCTGGTGAAAGATTACTACAAGCGTATTCAGACCACAGCAGCTGCAACCCTGCCGAGCGAAAGCCCTAACAGGCTCCTAACAATCTGCTGGGATCTGGGCTCATAGGCAGCGGGGGAGGGGTGGCAAGACACCTGGAAAGCGCGCCTGTAGCACTTGCACTCTTTCAGCTGGGAGAGAAACGGCTCCGAAGTGGCTTGATGACACAGAAGAGGGGACGCTTCCTCGGCTCTGGTTCCTAGGTTGGAGGCCTGGGAGGGTCAGACCTAAGCGAGTGAGGGGTGAGACTGAAAGCCTGAAATCGAAGTGTTCGCTTGTGCCACACGTTGGGAGGCTTTCTGGTGGTCTGGGTTTCTTGAGTGGCAAGACCTCCTTGTCACCTACTCCACTGACACTTGCTTGTTGACGTTCGGTTCTTGGCAAAGCCTGGAAATGCTACCAGGTTGGGTGGGGGGCTGAGAGCATTGGTGGAGGGAGCATCTCAAGCCCTCAGGCTTCCATGAGGCTGGGGAGTGACAGGGTCCTGTGGTAACGGCCTTAACGGTTCTAGCGGGACAATAGCAGGACAAAGCATTCTCTCATTTGCCTTGACAACTGGGACCTTCGAGATTGGAGATTCTCAGTTTGGTTGAGGTTTTGCCTAGAATGACATGCTCATTAGCAAAGTAGGAGACCATTATTACTGGTCACGGGGTTTCTCCAAAATCTGAGCTGGACAGTCTTCTCCCGAGTGAAAATTTCCTCTTCTTACTTCATTTATTCCCTGGTTTTCTATCTTCATACCACAGCCATCATTCTTCCTTCTGTTCCATTTAATGATTTGATATTTCAGATTCCTGCCTGGGTGTCTTTTTCTTCTAATTTGTCTACCTTCAAGGCTGTCTCTTCTGGAGAAGCGACTCTTCCTGCCCCTCCTCCTGCAGCCCACTCCCCTGCTGCAAGGGCTCCTATATTCTTGGGAGAAAGGGTGGGGCAAGTTCTTGATTTCTCTCTGGTTTGTCTGCTTTGACCTGTCCCTGGCTCCCAGCTTAGCTCTTGGTTTCCTTGGAACACAAGAGTGTAAGCAATTTGAGGGTAGGGCGTGTTTTCCACTTACTTGGCTTTCCCTTGGCTTTTAGTTATACACCCAGTACTCAGTAAAGGTTTTTTTTGGCTAGATGACTGCTTAATTGTTGGTGTGGTCCTCTGTAAAGATTTTACAACTTTAGTCTTGGAAAATTCTTATTAAGGTTTAAATGTGATTTTTTTTTCGGTATGAACCACATGCAGTAATTCTGATAGCTTGGTAGAAGTCCTGATGAACAGTGCTGTGTATATACATGTGAATCAGTGGTAATGGCCATGTAGCTCGTTGGTATGTAAATGGTGCCTCTAAACTACTGGGGTGGGGGGGGAGATGATGTGTTTTACACACCATCCCTTCAATCTTGTGTTAAGTAACTAATAACTATAATAGATTAATAGCTAACATCTATTGAGTGTTTACAGCATGTACTAAGCAGTATAGCTGCATAATGTCATTTAATAGTTACACCAACCCAATGAAATGGGTACTGTTATCACCATTCTTCATTTTTTAATGAAAGAAACTGAAGCTCGGGAAAATTGAATAACTTGCCCGATGCCTTACAATGAAGAGCAGAGCCAAGACTCCACCTAAGGTCAGAAAGACACTAAAGAATTGTCTATGAAGAAAGAATTGTTAAGCAGAGGTAAATATTATCCCAGAAACTAACCAAATGGTTAAAATGTCCTTATTAGGTCAGGGGACCAACCATCCCAGGACTTTCAACCAACACAGGAGTTTCAATGGTCAAACTGGGACAGTCCCAGGGAAACTGGGATGGTTGGTCACCCTATTATTAGGGGACTACACCGTATCGTTTGAAAATGCTTCTAAAACTGGAAAACTTAAGAGGCAGATGTAATATGCCGGGCAAAGAGCTAAAATTTCCAATTGAAATACAGTCTATTAAAAAACTTGCAAAGTTGAAATTTGAGAGGCCTTAATTCTCCGATCAGTAAGGTGTAGCAAGCTGGAATGGGAGCTTTTGCCATACTCTGTTGTTGTCATTGTTGTTGTAACCTTAAATTTATTTCTGAGATTTTATCCAAAACTACTTAATCAGCTCTATTCTGCCTTTGGCCCCCGAGCACATCAGCCAATGTGATCTGAGCTGCTCTGAATCTGAGTTCCCTTCCAGCTCGGAGAGCCCCAGGAGTCTACCTTTAAGCTTCTGAGCTGGCAACAACTGGTCCCCACACTTAGATGCTCAGAAAATAATAATAGCAAAGATTTTTAATTGTTTTATGTGTGCTAATTCATTTAACCTTCCCTGTTGACGTATATATAACAGTAAAGGGAAAGATGTAGATTCAGAGATCAGGCTTCTGACAGAAAATTGCATAAAAATTATGTGTGCTTCTCTGAATCTTCAGACTAATGACTTCATAAATGTATATTCCTGGACCTGATTTCTGAGGACGTAGCCACTTACATGGTGTGATTTGAGGGACAAAACTCTCCTGCCTGCCTGCTGTAGTGCCTAAATTCATATTCTAAGATCAGTTTTCTGTCCTTGTACCATCTAAAACTTCTATCCCATAGCGCAGTGGTACTTGGACCACACCATAAGAAATCCTGAATTAGAGATTGCAACCCTTTGTCAACTAATTTGCCATTTGATTTTGAGGATGGCGTACTTTGCTGTAGAGAGGTTTTGGGTTTCCGTGTGGTTAAGTCTGTCATTCTTTGCCTTCGTGATTTTTGCTTTTGGCATCAAACTTTGAAAGTCCTTCCCTAGCCCAAGTTAATTCAAAATAACTAATTCCTGAGTGCCTAGTGGTCTGACAAAGAATAGGCACTCTTGGATTAAGGCACATTCTCTGTTAAAAACACAAATGCATTTGCAAACTTAACATTTATGGTTTGTATACCTCATGAGAACCTCAATATGTAAGAAATCGCCTTTTTGCTGAGGCACAGATGTGAATTCCATGTGCTAAGAGGCTTTGGGTAGTGACCGACCCTACTGCTCTACTAGCAGCTACTATATATATTACATATGTGTGTGTCTTATATATGTATATAAAGTATATATATATGTATGTATTAGTATGTACATATATACCAGCAAAATATATATAACATAAAATTTGTCATTTTAACCATTTTTAAGCGTACAATTCAGTAGCATTAGGTATATTCACAGTGGTGCAGTCATCACCATTATCCATTTCCAGAACTTTGTCATCATCCCAAACAGAAACTCTGTACCTATTAAATAACTCCCTATTCTCCCCTCCCCCCCAGTCCCTGGTAACCTCTATTCTACTTTCTGTCTCTACGAATTTGCCTATTCTAGATATTTCGTATAAGTGGAATCATACAATATGTGGCCTTTTGTGTCTGGCTTCGTTCACTTAGCGTAATGTTTTCAAGGTCCATCCATGTATCAGTACTTCACTGCTTTTTATGACTGAATCATATTCCATTGTGTGGATACACCACATTTTGTTTAATCCATTCATCTGTCCGCGGACACTTGGGTTCTTTCCACCTGTTGGTTCTGGTGAAGAACGCTGCTTTGGACATTGGTATACACATATATTTTTGAGTCCCTTCTTTCAATTCTTTTCGGTCTCTACCTAGGAGTGGAGTTGCCCAGCACCTACTTTTCAACTCAGTTTTTTGGTCCTCTACTCTTAGTCAATCCATTCAAGTGTAGTAATGCCCATGAAGTGAGTGAATGTCTACTTCTTTGGGGAGAACACCCCCTCCCTGAGTCAACTGCTAGTGCTAGTGATCACAATGAAAAGAAAGCTAAGAAGTTTAACAAACAACAGAAATAGTAGAAGTCATATGAGAGAAATGATGAGATTTCAGGATGCTCATGAATTAGGAACTGGCAAAAGTTTTGAGTGTGTCTCTCTAATGAATGGCCAGGGTCTACGGGGGTTTACTACCTGAGGGTTTCCTTTTTAAAAGAGTAACATGTAACGGCTTTGCTTGTCATTACCTACTATGTGTGGATTAGTTTATCAGAATTTTCCTTGGGGCGACAGTTCACTGGGAGTAGGGTTCTATGGGAATGGACATGGGAAAGCCAAGTTTGGAGAAGAGAAGCAGAGAGACGGGGCCGGAGTTCTGGAAAGGCCTGCTGCAGTGTGGAGCTCTGGCCAGCATGGAGCTTGAGAGGTCTAGATGGAATGCTCGTGCTCTTCAAGAAAGGTGGCAAGAACAGAACACAGATTTCACCTTCTCCACCTCTGGTTTGTCAGGAATGGACCCATGTGAGCCCACACCTCAGAAAAGAACTCTTTCCGGGATGACCTTATTTTCCCTCCCAGCCTGAAGAGAAGGTTAACAATCCTGCTTATATTTGCACTTCCAGATAAGCTAACAAGCTTTCAGTTCCAGCTAGAGCTTTGGATCCTTTCCATAACAGGTCCTGAAGGCCAGGAAGTCTGGGAAAATGGAGATGCATGTGTCTGGCCATGGCTGCAGGGTCTCCAGGTCCCCTGAGTGATGGAGCCCAGCAGAGCATTGCCCACACCTTGTGGGCTGATTGAGAGGAATAAGGTCGGCCATGTCTGCACCTGGTGGTGGCCATTGCATGGTGTTTGCTCATCACGATTCTGCTCCTACCTGAACTTTCTCCTCTTATGTAAGGCAGCCCTCAAGATAACTACAAAGCCATAATCTGCCATGGCTGGCTGGGTTTACATAACAAATTGGTTGGTGTCATGCAATAGTCTCTCTACCCCTGGAGAAGCCAATGTGCTGCCTGGACCCGAAGCTTGGACCCATTTGGTGGGGCATCTGTGTGCTCAGTGCACTCAAGGGAGAGCATTCCTTGACCACAGGGGTCAAAAAAGATGAAATTTCCCTTTTAGATGAAGAAGGCAATAATGGCCCAGGACATGTACTGTCCCAAGGCTTGCAGTAATGGGACAAGGGTTAGGGCTTCGCTGTGGGGCCGCCGCTTTGGCAGAGCAGGACCCTGTGGGCTAATGGGATCTCTGTGAAGGCCTGAAGGATAGATCCCAGCCTCAAAGCAGTTTTGATGAGGAGTCAGGGCAGGGAAATGGCTTATGGAAGCTACCATGTACCATACCGAAATCCAGCTTAGCGAAGGAGTCAGAGCGGTGATAAGATGGGGTCCTGGAGAATAGAAAACAAACTTTTTCAAATGCTAATCCAGGCAGGAGGGAATCTTCTCTACAGACAAGTCTAATTCACTTGTACCTTCTAGCTGGAAATCCCTGCCCCAAAGTAGCTACTGCCCTTTTGGAAATAGTTTAAGAGGTGTGAGATCCCAGCCAGCATGGAGACTGACTAGGAAGCTTCCCAATGTGCAGACACTAGCCCAGGGGGAAACAAGAGCAAGAAGCATGCTTGGTCAGTGATGCCCCAGGCACGCTATCAGCCTTCCTCCTCTGGGAGCCACTTTCCTCAAATAGACCCAGCCTGAAATCAGGCCCCTGCCGGTGGACAAAGCCCCACAGGGACCTTCCCCATCCTTCCTCGAAGGAAGAATTTACTCACGAAACAGCCTTGGGTATTCAACCTACTTCCTCTTGTCTTCTCTTCAGGGGAGATGGAGAGCAGCTGCTCGCAGCTTAGGGTCTGGCCAGGATTCCCGCTCCGAGCTTTCTAGGCCAGTGATTGGCTACAGCTATCCCTGAGGAAGAAGGGGGTGAGAAGTGAGAGGAAGGGAAGTGGTTCCAGCGGCTCCTTCCTGGCTTACACCACACACACACACACACACACACACACACACACACACACACACACACCCCTCCCTTTTAGCCTCACTCCCAGACTAGGCTGGGCCTGGGCCAGCCTGAGGTCCCTGACTCATATCTCGCGTAGTGCCTTATGTAACAGAGCCAGGTTACTGAGGCATCAAGCTTCTGCTTGCTCAGTGGCAGACTTCCCTGGGGCCAGGCATTCAGAAGCCTGATGGGGGTCTAAGTAGAGCTCACTACACTTCCAGAGGAACAGCCTGCTCTCCCTAGTGTCAGGCCAGTATCTGCTCAGAGCCAAGTGCCAGGCTGTGAAGGTGATTCCCTCTTGAGCCCCCACACTCAGCAGCAAATGTAACCAGGCAGGTGAGCTGCTGTGGGCTTAGTGTGGTTTGGGGTGTTTTTTGGGGGGTGGGTGGCATCTCCTGCTATCACCTGATGGTACGGTGCTAAAGAGTCAGCCTGGTGCATCTGGAGGGGCCCCAAAACAGGTGTCAGAAGTTCTTCTTCCTTTTGTATCTATCTGCTTGTTGGTTCAGGTACTGTTCTGGAGACTTTAGGGAGAAGGGTTTAGTGGAAGCTGGAGGAACTTTTTAAAGGAAGGCCTAAGCCAATTACCAATCCATTCTCCACAAAGTCTAAAAGTCCCCAGGCTAGCCTGAATTCACAGTGATACTTAGCTCTCTTCCTAGCCTGTTCAGAAAATTGCATTACCGGTTTGGTGCAACTGAGCCCCCAGTGAACTGGGGCTTGCTGAATTCTATGACGTATTTCTCTAATAAGCTTACTCGAATATCTACATTACAGAATAGCCCTATCGATCTAATAGTGCATTGACTCAAAGTTTGTGACTAAACCAATAAGTCCTCTTCTTCTCTTTCCTCGTTTTTGCCCAGCCTGTCACACTGTGTCACCAGGGGGTAAATGGCTCACAGGTTGAGGGTAGCTGGGGACACTGCTGTCCTGTCTGAGAAAAAGAGGAAGAAACAGGGAGATAAAGTCAAAAAGGTGGCATTGGGAATTACCAGCAGTTATGATTTGTATCCAAATCTCAGAGTCATGAATCCTCAGACAAGCTGAAGACCACCATCTCAGTTGCAGTAAAATAAAGAAACAAAGAAAAAAAAAAAAAGAAAACCTCTGCCCAGTTTTAAGGCAATATACTCCGCCTTCCCCAGGTACACAGGGAAATGAATGAACTCAGGCCCTGCACTGAGTGACCAAGCACTTCAGTTAATCAATCCATCATTTATCGACCAGGGGCCTGCTAGTAATCTAGCGCCTACTGCGGATTTATTGAATGTCTACCCCGCTAAGCACTGTAGAGGACACAGAAGGCAGGCAGCAGAGGCACGGGCTGGGCTGCGGGGAGCTGAGAGTGATAGAGCTGCATCCCAAGGCCGGCGGGGAACCAAGCAGTTCCACCGGAGCCACCGCAGGCCACACTGGGGCTTCTGCTCCTTGAGGGAAAGGCCTCGAGCTTGCTGTTCCCTGGATCCGCAAGTCCGGAGCTTAGGCGATGCCAAAGCAGACTAGGAAAGGAGAGTCTCTTTCTGGCTGTGGCTTCCAGCAGGGCCTTAAAGAATGGATTGGTGTGGCCCTGTGGGAAGAGCTGTAGGGCTCTCTAGTTGGGAGCGGGAAAGGGAACCTTGCCAGTCCAGCGGGGCTCATGGGTCAGAACGAGCTGGCTGCGGTGGGAACAGTGAGGAACACTTTCTATTCTTCCTGGGCTGAAACCCAGAGTCACCCAGCTTCAGGAAGGAGAGGCCTACTCTGGCCCTCCTCTCATAGCCCCTCTCTGACTCGGGGCAAGCTGGCCCCTAGTAGCCTCCCCTCAGAGACCTAGCTAGACTTGGATAGGTGGAGGCCTTCAGGGCCCGGGAGCAGGAAGGCACCTCTCGTGGATGCTTGTGGAAAGCTCATCAGAACCAGCAGCGTTGAGCTTGGGAGTGCAGTTGAGGGTGGGCACCAGAGGAGCCTGGGGGTATGGCTTCACATCTGTGCACCTCTGGCACAGTCTCCACCAGACCCCTTCTAAGGGGGGGTGACAGAAGCAGGGGCGTGCCAAGGTGCTGCCCTGATAATATATATACCTTTTGCCGCTGGAGGCCCCACAGGGTGTCATTTTAGCCTCGCTTCTACTTTGGTCAAACGCTTCTTTCCCAGGTTCCCTATAAATGACGGTCCTGGGGTTGGGCTGAGGAAGGAGGGAAGCCTCGAGCTGACGGGAAAGGAGAGGGAGCTGGAGTAGCAAAGAGGAACCAGCCTCAGATCATCTGGGGAAGGAGGATGCTGCTTGTGGTCAGCACCTTACTTTCTTGCAGCCCTGTCCCCGTGCTAGTGTCCTGGGCATCCGCGCCCACACCCTTTCCTATCAGTGCTCTGGAGAATTCACATTTAAGTTCATGACCAGATTCAGTCAACAACAAATATAGCAACAACAAATTCTTGCGTGCCTTCCATGTAACAGGCTCACCGTTAGGCACTGGGAATAGAGTGGGAAACTCACAAAAGGCATGGTCACAGCCATCATGGGATAGTCCGTAGACTGGGGGAGATGAACATTAACCAGAAGAGCCACGCTAGTGAAAGTATAATTACAAATATGTGCCAAGGGGGAAAAGGAATAAGCTTCTCTCAGAGAGTATAACAAAGGATCAGACAAGGCTTCCTGAGGAAGTGATATTGCGCTAAAGAAATGAATCTCTATTGCTGAAATTCTAATCATCAGACCCAAGCCAAAGGAGACGTGTTTAGACAGAGGCTTTCTCAGGAACCTCTGAAGTCATAACATTAGGTAGCTGCTCACACTCTTGGAAATATTTCTAGGCCATGAGTGGCCAGCAGGTCCACAAGAGGAGGACTGACAGCATTCTGACAAGAGGAAGAGATGAGTTTGAAGCCCACGGGGCAGCTAGTACTTAACGTCATCCTTCGCTAAAAATAGTCCATGACAGTATGGAAATGCGTAAAGGCTGGCCCTGGGGACCAGTGATAAAGTGAGTATAGCATATGGGGAGGAAAATTTGTTTTTGTAAATTATTTACTGTAAAGAAAAAGAATGGGGAGGGTCGTCTGGGTTTTCTTTTCCCTTTGTGGGCCTCCTTGTGAGTTATGAATGCTTCTCATCGTACAGAGGCAGTGGGGCACAGAGCTTCAGGCTGCACTCCTTTCTGGGGCCTGGGGTGTAAATTTTCTGGGCTGCAAATGTCAGATAATTTGTCCAGGCTGAAAAACAGCCTGAATGCAGAAGGGAAGAGAGGCTTGTTTAGCCAACGGGCTAAAGCCTGGAGCTTCAGGGAGCTGCGTGGCCAGGCTAAAGGAACTAAGATGATTGATCAGAGAGGAACATTAAGGGTGGGCCTGAGGGTTGTGGAGAGAGAGAAGAGAGGTTGATCTTCAAATATAAGAAAAGTTACAACTCAGAGATGGTGACTAGCTGTTTCCAAACCACACTAGGAACAGAACAAGAGGAAATAGGCCTCTACTGTAGCATGAAGAATTGCGATTAGATATCAGAAAGAACTTCCTGCCTACCAGCATTCAGAGAAGCTAGACAAAATTACCAAGGGATGTTATATTACAAATATGGGGAAGGTGGTAACAATAGCAATAAAGAACTGAATAAAAGTGTGAGAGGGCTGGTTATAAGGACCATGGACAGAAGGGGATAGACAGGTGGGGAAAGCAAAGGAGTCAGAGTAGGTGCTTATAAGGAAAAGGAAAGTGCCTGTGTGAGAGATGAAAGTGTTTTTTTTGTTTGTTTTGTTTTTGTTTGTTTGTTTGTTTTTGCGGTATGCGGGCCTCTCACTGTTGTGGCCTCTCCCGTTGCGGAGCACAGGCTCTGAACACGCAGGTCCAGCGGCCATGGCTCACGGGCCCAGCCGCTCCACGGCATGTGGGATACGCCCAGACCGGGGCACGAACCCATGTCCCCTGCATCAGCAGGCGGACTCTCAACCACTGCGCCACCAGGGAAGCCCGAAGGTGTTTTTAGGAAGATACTTTCATAATAGAAATGTGTATGAAATTTCCATTGGAGAACAGTCATGAAAGCTAGCATATACTCTCCTAGGACTGGAATCATGTGGGGGAATAGACTAAGGAGCGGTTAGGTCCCCTCCGCATCCTTCAGCCTTATCTCCTGGACAAATTAGCTTCAATGGGACACCCATCCTCCATAGTCTAACAATTTGGGGGAGCATCTCAATGTGGGGGGCATTGGGATAAGACTGCCCACCCCAGGTACATGGGGAAGAGGAGGATTTCTCCTTCCACACACAAGTGAAAATCAGACACAGGGGAGAAAGTGGCAGCCAACAAGCCAGGAAGGATCCCCGCGGCAGGAAATTTACAATCTAGTAGTGGAGACAGACATCAAATAATAATTACACAAATAACCATATCATTACAATTGATCATAATGAAGAAAAGGTGCAGGAAGCCGTGAGAACACAGGCTAAGGGGGCTTCGCCCAGGATTAGACAATCCGCAAAAAGAAAAGTCACCTTGTTAAAACCTTGGGCACTGCTTGTGTCCCTCTGTGAGGGATTCTTGCCCCAAATCAGTAGCAAGGAAAGTTAAAATGAACCCAGTCACCGCTAATACCCTAAGATGTGGATTTTGAAGTTCCTCTGGCTCACTGGGGCCCTCAGATAGGAGCAAACCTCCGAGGAAATTTTCTTATTGCCAAGATCAAGCAGCCATGATTTAGGCAGAGTGATTCTCTAAGGGCCGTAATAGCCTATCAGCTGAAAATCGGGATCAGAAAGGCTTTGAAGAGCTCATCACCTGCCAGATGAACAGGATGAAGGTCACTGAAGAGAAAAAAGAACTAATGTGCTGAAAATTACACTCGGAACTGGCCCCCCAAAATGACCATGTCTCCAAAATGCTGTATCTTCAGTCTCCTATTCAAACATGGGAGGCTTTGCTGGTATATTCTAGTATTGGCTGCAGGATGTGCCCAGGGCTGTAGAGACTGGGGGAGCAAGGATTGCAGAGAGGAAGGGCCCCCACTCTGCTTTCCCTGGTTCCTGTCCCAGGGAGGTGGGAGGTGCTGGCCCTTGTGGGGAGCTGGGTTGGGCTTCTTCACCCTTGAAAGTTCCTGGAGGAGCCGCTGAGGAGTAGAGAAGGACATTAGCCACTGTGTGCTCCTGAAGAGTCTGATAAGACTACCATTGACAGACTCTGTGACTTTGGCAAGTGACTTCTCTGGACCTCAGTTTCCTCGTGTAGAAAATGGTGAAAGTGTGGTTGGGAAGGTTAAGTGAGAGGACGCCCCCAGGAAGCACTCAGTAAAGGGAAGCCTTCGTTATCATTAGGCAAGTCATACGTGGAGCCAGAAGAAAACCTCTTCAGACTTGCCTCATCTCCCTCTCTCACCAGTCCCCTCACCGACCCCTCTCCTTGCTCCGTCAATCACACACCCCATCCTGCCCAAAGCCAGCTAACACCTGCAGCCCAGTCTGGCAAGCGTTCTCCCTATCAAGGCTTGCTCTCTGAACCTTCTTCATTCACACTCAGGTGGAAATTACTGAGAAGGCTTCTGGTCTTCCTCCTGTTGGGGGGACGAGCTGCTGGGAGCTTCGAAATTTTTAACAGATCAAGACCTACAGAAGCACCAGGGCACCCTACTGGCATTGCTGGCAAATAGAGAAGGATTTCAGAGGGCAGTGGAGCTGGGGATTGCCTCTTCAAGACCTTGAGCTTCCCCCTCCCGAGGGTTGGTGGCTGCCACATGCATCTTAGCCGGAGACACAAAAGCTCAGAACTGGTAGGACTTCCGCAGCCATTCGGTCTGACGCCCACCCCTTACAGATGAGGAAACTGAGGCCCAGGGATGGGTGGGTACCTGCCACAAAGCAAACAGCCAATTAGTGACCAGCTGAAAAAAGAAACCATGTCTCCTGATTCTCTTGATCCAATGGCCTCATGACTTCTTGTCTCTAGATGGCTGTGGACATCCCATCCCAGTAGGTACACAACACCTCCATGCCAGGAGACCAGCTTTGGGTCTACCTGATGCCAAGAACGGTGTTTTTGAATTTGATTTCATTTAACGGGATTGACCAGTGGTTTGGATGTTACGGAGTCCCAGCCCTGGAATCTTGCTTCTGCTCAGGCTGGGGCTGCATGCCACAGCCACAGTCATGCAAGGGGGACAGAAAGGCCTGCTGTTCGGGTTGGAAAAGAAATCAGTTACTGAAACATTGGTCTTTTTGAAAGTTCCAACCACAGGGGCTGGCTGGCAGAGCCGCCGTCTGGGCTCCCCCGGAGGATCCGGCCCTCCCCTTCAGTCTGGGAGTTAGTTTAGGAAGCTGGCCTGGCCTCGGCAGAAGATCTGGAGGGCAGCGCTCGCCCCAGGAGCTCCAGCCTTCCCTCAGAGCCTGGGAGCCCCCAAAGGCACTCGGCCCGGGGCCGGGGCCGGGAACTTCCTCCCGCCTCCACAGCTGAGCCAGCCCAGGCTGGCCCCAAGGCTCCTGAGCACTTTTTCTTCTGAGCCTGGGAAAGAATTTCCAGTTGCTCCCACCTAGCCAGGCAGCTACAGAGGGAGAGCTAGAGAGCGAGAGGGAGGCACAGAGAGAGAGAGAGACAGGAGCCAACCCCAGCCAGGCAATCAAGGTTTCCCTGGGCAACAGTGAGATGAAGGGGGAAAGGCTGGAGGAGCCCCAGCTCGTGGAAGACCCCCAGCTTGTAGAGGACACTGAACTCGTGGAGGAGGCACAGTTCCTGGAGGAGCTACAGCTCGAAGTGGTGGAAAGTGGGTCAGATTTGGATCCAGAAGATCTGGGTTCGAATCCTGATTTTGCCACCAATCTGATGCTTGAGCTTGAGTAAGTAACTCCCTGCCCTTCTGTGGGCTGCTTTCCCTACTTAAAAAATGGGGGAGGGGGGAGACAAGGTGGTCTCTAGGGTCTCTTCCAATTCAGATATTCTGGAAGGCTACATCTCTAAAATCTTGATGTGTGTAGATGGGATGCATGGACAGTTGAATATGTCATTGAACCCCTGAATGTTAGAATGGTGGGAGTGACAAAGAGGGGGTTCATATGAGCAAAAAAGGGAAGGAGAAGATGGTAAATGTGTAGAGTCGTGACTCCAAGAGAGGGTCTAGGCTGAATAGAACATTAGGGTCCATTTTCGAAACTCAAGGATGATGGGCTCGGAATGAGTTAGTAACAAGAACGAGGGTGTTTGGGGGTGTGGTCAGTGTGTAGTTGCCAATGAGCCCTCCACCAAATGTCTCCCAGTGGCGCCTTCACCCCCACAGCTCAGGTCCTCAATCCAGAATGCGTTTCTTGAGTTCTTCATGTGTGTCTTTGTGGAAATTCTCATTCGAATTAGGGGGATTTTCAGGTCTTGGATGTTCACATCCAGACCTAAAAGACTGCCTAAGAAGAAAGACTAGAATTTGACGGCTGCTATGTATAGCTACTCTCCCCCCAGCTAATGCCCA
This sequence comes from Grampus griseus, assembly GCF_964374135.1. NCBI lineage: Eukaryota > Metazoa > Chordata > Mammalia > Artiodactyla > Delphinidae > Grampus > Grampus griseus. The sequence continues at coordinate 92,999,705 of NC_138999.1, read as the reverse complement.
GATGAGCTACCAGAAACCAATCTGCTTGGTGAATGTTGGTGTTTGGTACATTTCACTGCCTTCAGATTCCTTCACAGTGGGTCATCTCTCCCTGGGTTATATGGTGAGGGTCCAGAGCCACAGTAGGTGCCATTTCACTAACCAGAGAGCTCTCAAGAGGCTTGAGAGCTCGGGGTTCCCTACATGGTAGATCATCTCCAGTGTCCTCTGCCAACCGTGTACCCACCAGCCTCTCCACTGCTGGGGAGACTGTGGTGGGGAGGGTGAGTAGAAGAGGAACCGCCCCCACCTGTCCTGACACCTGCCTACTGCCCTAGCACCCTCACCCTCAACACCGCACACTCTGCTTCCTCGCCGCTAACCCTCCTTCTTCTTGGCTCAGTTTGTTCAACAATCATTTCTTGCCCCTCAGTTAATCAGTCATAGATTCCCATGGTTGCAAGGGATCTTAGAATTCCCACAGGGAATAGTGCTGCACTATATAGAGTGCTATGATCCTCCTTAGTGCCTTAGGGACTGCTGAAAGGAAAGAAGAAGGGAGAAAGGGAGGAGAGAGTTGGTGGCAGGGGAGAAGCCAGGGAGAAGGTGAATTTAAGGGAGGAAAGGAGAAGAGGAGAGAGTTTAGAGGAGGACAGAAAGAAAGACGGGAGGTTGATTGTGCCACCGCCCTCACCAAATAGAGGTTACACTTCCAAATAAGGTCACAAAGAAAAATCTGCATGTGTCTTTTAAAGTTGGAGGGGTTTGGGTCCTCACCTGGCTTAATTTTCCTCACCAGAGGATTTTCGAGCTGGGCTGCCCTGAACTACAAGGCATTTCCTGGTGGGTAGTGGAAGTTAGGGGGCTCTGGGCCGAGTGGGTGGAACTCCCTGCCTCAGCCCCGCCTCCCTCAGAGCAGTTCTGCTCGTCTGAAGACTTTGTATCCAGGGACCCTGAGAGTGTCCAGGTCAGATTGGGGGAAATGGGGATGGGGAATGACTATCTGTTTAACAACAACATCAAAAAAGGCCATAAGCCACTGAAGGGCCTTAACTCTGCAGCCCAAACAAGAATGTCTTGTAAAGCATCCCCAGGGGGTGGACACACTGCTTCAGCTTGAAGGCATCTACCCACAAGCCGGTTGCCTTGTTGGTCAGCCCTGATTGTTAGACAGTCCTTGTGTTTAGCCAACATTGGCACAATCTTTCTGGCCTGCAGGATGCTTTAGCCCCACTGCTCATGTTCTTGCTGCGGGCCTCCTTTGTCTCCTGACCACCCGGAGAGCAGGCTCAGAGGGGGGTCGCTGGCTTCCCAGGGAATACGGTGTTCCCAGCTAAGGGCACCACGTGCTCCGAGCTTCCCAGCCGGAGGTTGCTGGGGCCCATGTGAGTGCTGGGATGGACAGGCAGGCGACTGATGTGGGCTTAGGGCACTCCAGCCAAAGCAGCCCCTGGGGCCAAGGCTGAGGAAGTCCACTCCACAGAGGGCACTGTCCGAGTTAAGTGAGGTCTAGTGAGGAATTCTCAGCAGGGGAAATAGCTCGAGGGAAGGAGCACTTGACCGAGAATAAGGGCCCTGTGTTCTGCTGCAAACTCCAGCCTTGGCTGGGGCTGGCACCTGAAAGGAAGAAAATAATAAGAGCCAGGGCTCTAGCCCTGAGAGGAAGGCGTGAGGGAGGCATCCCGGCCATTCGGCCCTCTAAAGCCCTGCTGGCTTTACATCGCAGGAGGAAATAAAGCCGTGCTTGTTGGCGGTGGGGACCATCTGCGTGCACTATACAGAGGGCACTGTTCCCTCAAGTGCGGTAAACATACGCTGGTGGTGTGCAAGATGATTTTAGGTGGTACGTGGACTAACTTTGTTCTTCTATTTTTGTAGCTATTTATTTATTTAACATGTATGGGGGGGAGTGTGTACACTGTATGATTTCAAAAATATTTCTGAGGTGGAGGCATTTTTAAAAAGTTAATCTGCTTTAAGTTATTTTAGAGAAAGTAGTAAATAAATAACAATACTGGTGGTCCTCAAATATGGCCCAGATCTTGAGAGTGGTAGGCAAATTATTGGATTTGGGGCCATCCTACCACACTGTGTTAGCAGAGTGGTCAATAGGAGCCATGCAGTATGACTTGACATCGTCTTGTCCATGTACACCTAGCTTGAAGTCCCCCTCTGACAGCCCGATTCCAAGTGTAAGAACACCCTGCTATTTTTACATCTCTGGTGTCCTGCTCTGCCCCGTGACACTCAACACTCCAGATCAGCAGCAGGCCTTTCCCTGGCTCCAGGGCATGGTCTCTACCATGCTCGGGCACACACGGGGACACAGCACTGAGAAGTTGTCCTCACCAGCTTTCACTGACTACTTCTCAGCATTGTTCATGGACATATTCAGCTCCAACCTAAGGAGTATATCCAGGAAGCAAGTCAAAGAGGTTCCAATCTTTCTCTGAATGCACAAAGCCACAGTAGAAGGACAGGAAATATGTCACTGTAGCAATTTCGCATGAACCGGTGCTGATTTCCGGACAGGTTCGGGCAAGATTCGGTGGGAAATTTGTATAAAATCAAACTGTACAAGAGGGTTCCCACTTCTGCCAAGAATTTGTAATGGGCTCTGTGTAAATAAGCTTGGGCCACTTCCTCCTTCCATTGCCCTGAGATAGGGAACATGATTATTAGTCCTGCTTCCTCCCAGGGCTCACCTTGCGGATTGCGAGGTGAGCCATGGAAGGAAGTGGAAAGGTGATAAAGGTTTTGGGTCAGGTCTCCTGCTTTCCACCTGGATTGTACCTCAGGAGCCTTGAATGTCTTTCCTGTATTGTCCCTGGAACTGTCTTTAGCCAAAGGCTCAAGGAGAGACAGCTGATCTTCCAACACCTCTAAGAAAGGAAATACCACATTGTCCTTTGGTCATACACTCCAGTGTTTAACAACCTCTGCTCTCTGAGACTGTTCCTCCTAAATTCTGTCCTCCTGCTTTCAGATATACCCCCTTAATATGATTAAATGGTGGTTATTATGTCCTTTGTCAGCTCTCTTTTCCAAATTAGCAAAATCTATTAAAAAATACTTAGAATCAGTTTGTATTTCTCCATTCCTTAGACAGTCTCCAAATTCTCCACCAGAAACTTCATTCTGTCCTCCGTAACAGCTGAGAGTTAGCAGGCACGTCTCTGCCCTTAGCCAATCGCCCAAATCTCTCCTTTGACCAGTGACACACATTTGCAAGAATGCAGGTTAGGAAAGGAGCAAAATTAACTGGACCTCGGAGGACCCAATCACCTGCCCTAACCCTCGGAGCTGGCTGTCCCACGGGAGACTGGAACAGTGTAGGGTTTCATTAATGGCCAGTGGCCATAGAATAGAGAAGGAAGATGACCTCAGAGTTCCTACATGCTTCTTCCTTATTTAGAGCATCCAGGATCATGCTTTTTCCTTAATGATACTAAATTGTGTGCTTATAATTCATTGCAACCTCTGTCTTTTGCTGCCCTACCCACATAGCCCCATTCTCGTATCTGGGTAGAGTCATACTTTGATTATTCTTATATTCATTATCCACATCGGGGATTATCCATAGAAGTCACTGAATCCCAGGTTGCCAGCACACACACACACACACACACACACACACCCTTGAGCTGCTCTCTGGGTGTTCAGGCATGCAGGGTCACTTTGACACCAATCCAAGTCAAGCATAAATAAAGAAGATTCTTGCAAAAATAAATTATCTGCTCACACACAGATTCCAAATACGATCATAGTTGAATTTTACGTGGCTGAGGTAACATTGGACCTGTGGCATAGATAATCGAAAATAAAAGTTACACAAAAAAATCATGTATAGCTAGCTTTCAAACTGCACTATGGGTCTAGTTTTCTTTTTTCAGTAGTTCTGCCTTCCTAATTATTTGGACCCATATGAAAGTGAGCTTGCATCCCTGGAGTATACAGAAACTAGGAGGAGAACCTGGGTGTAGGGAGAAGCTAAGCTGAGACCAAGTGTTGCCACAGACATTTCACAAAGTGGAAAAGCCACCAGAAATACTTGGGAGTTGGCTTTCAGAAATCTTCTCTGTGTGTCTTTGGAATGTGTCATATAGTTGTTTAAGCCATGGATTTGTCCAGGAAGGTCTAAGGGGTCTGCCTACCAGTACCTAGTTTGACTTGGGGAGGCACAGGGCCAGGGAGTTGACAGGAAATCGTCGTTCCCTTCTCCCTCTTCTCCATAGCCTGATGGCTGTTGCACTGTGCCTAGTCTGGTCACCCGACCTGTGCAAGACTGAAGGAGGTGGTGCAATTCATCTGAGGAAAATCACGTCTGAGACAGGAAGGGGCATGGCAGCCTCTTCAGCCAAGGATTTATGTATTTGTCACAGGAGGGAAGTGTGAGCTGAGAAATGACTCCCAGAAGTGCTAGAATTGGAAGAGGCAGCACTGCTACCTTTCACAGTCAGTAATGTATTCATGCAGAATCCGGGCTACCTCAGGAGGCCAGCATCCTGGCCCTTCCTCCCTTCCTCGAGTCCATCCTCCCTCCTCACCCCCTTCCTCCCTCCCTCGCTCCTCTCTGGCTCCGCACACACTTAAGAAAACAGAGCAGAGCTGGCCAGGTGCATCCCGCCAGGGGCCAAGCTGTAGGTGAAGGAAGGAGGCTTGTTGCTGCTTTTTTCCTGGCAGTTAGAGGCCAAGGGGACGGACCCCAGACCCTTGAGCCAGTCACAGCAGCTTGCAGTGGATGCCATGTTGCCATGATGGGCATTGTGGCAACCTGGTGGATGGGGTTCCTCAGGTCCCTGCAGCCCACAGAGGCCAGGGGGCTCTATCTAGACTTAATTCTTTGCAGTCTTTGTGAATTGATGTTTGTATTTTTGCCTGCCGGGCACATTTTGGCTATGGGCCCTCTGCTGAGCCTGGGACTGCATCTTTGCTCCACATCCCTTCCCCTGAAGCGTGGCTGCCAGGATTGCTCCCTTGGCAATGTCATTAGGCTTCCGTGGTGTCTCTGGGGAATATAAGCTGGACAGCAGGGCTCCATCTTTTGGGCTCTAGTTGTCCAGATGACTTCTAGCTTCTCCAATGCCAAGGGACCCCAGCTGCAAAGTCCAACCCAGTGTCTTTAGGAGCACCCACTCCACTCAGGTCTGTTGCCAGCACCAACGGAAACAGACTCCTGGCCTCCAGGTGCAGCTCTTTGTGTGTTCCTTTCCTATTCTTTGTCTCCAGGGCAGGGGCTTGGCCAAGGGAGCAGATTCCCCGCCATGACAAAGAACTAGTGACTCAAATATCATATATTAATGCATATATGTGGAATCTGAAAAAGTTGGTATAGATGATCTTATTTACAAAGCAGAAATAGAGACACAGATGTAGAGAGAACAAATGTATGGATACCAAGGGGGAAGGGGAGTGGGTGGGACGAATTGGGAGATTGGGATTGACATATATACACTATTCATACTATGTATAAGATAGATAATTAATGAGAACATACACAGGGAACTCTACTCAATGCTCTGTGGTGACCTAAATGGGAAGGAAATCCAAAAAAGAGGGGATATATGTATACGTATAGCTGATTCACTTTGCTGTACAGTAGAAACTCACACAACATTGTAAAGCAACTATACTCCAATAAAAATTAAAAAAATAAAGAACTAAAAGCAAAAAGAAAGAAAGAAAGAAAAAAAACTAGTGACTGTTGTCATGCTCCTCTTCTCAGGAAGCAAGGGGTGGGCCATGCCAGGCCTTGAAGCCCAGTAGGGAGGGTGGTGAATGACACTCCTGGCTCCAGATCTCATCCCTCCTCACCAGCACATGGTCCCTACGTTATGTGGGAGGCGATGAGTCTGAATTCTGGGGAAATGCCTCTGTCTGGAGAGGTGATTTTATCTCTCTTGTTGTAAACCTAATTGCCAAATCTGAAACATTGTCAGCCTGGATAGAGGAAGCAGGCACATTCTACAGAAAATGGCAAACTGGGTAGAAATTGGTTTTGACCTTCTCTTTTCTAGCACAGGTTCCCTCAAACTACCCCCAGCTGCTTAGGGCTCTCAGCTACCGGGTGATAGATAGCTCATGTTCCAGAACTTTCCTGATCACCCTGCCTCTTAACCATGCCCCTGAGGGAGGCTTACTTGCTGCTACTGCTAATATGGTACAGTGAATCCAGCTAAGGTGTAAACAGCTGGTAGTAACTGAATGTGCTTCCCCTGCCCAAGTCACAATTCTGTTTAGACCTAGACCTTTGATGGAAGTGAAGTGAGAACTGCAGGCTCAGCTGGGGGCTAGCAGAGCTGACCTTTTTGGGCAAGGTTCCTCTGACCTTTAGCCCCTTAAATCATACCAAGCAGGCAGCTACCCTCTCCATGTATGTGCAAAGTCATCCCAGGGGATGCAGTTGACTTTAGCAGAGGCAACTGGGAGAGTCCTGGCTGTGCCCTGCCCCCATCCCCATAGAAGCCCATACACAGGGGTAAGGCTCCAGCTGAGCCTAAATTCGGCCTTGGCCTCTGCCCTCCCCCCACCAGCCAGGCAGGCACTTTGGATGATGCTGGGAAGAAACTGGAAATCCTCGCTCGTGTGTGTGTGTGTGTGTGTGTGTGTGTGTGTGTGTACCTAACTCAGTTGACTTTAAATATCTGAGAAAGCAAGAGTGAGGCAATTACTTGTAATAGCAAAACCATTCTCGTTTGAAGGGAGGAGCTCTAACCACTTACAGAGCAAGGGTTACAGTCCTTCCAAGGGGTCTGTTGCTAAGCTATTTTTGGCTCATTTGCTCTTCTTTCCTCCTTGAGTTCTGTTCCTCCCCAGGCCCCTCAGGAGCCCCCCTCTCTACCTCCTTCCTGGTGTCTGTGCTCACACAGGCTTATGCAGGGGAAGTAACCTCTAGCCAAGTGATTCTCTCATCCAACACATTTTTCGAGATGGTCCCACTGCTCCTTTCCAGAAGAGCAGGGACAAAGGCTGTCTGGGCCCATGTAACGACCTCTTCCTCTCCGCCCAAGCACACCGGATTTCCAAATGCTCTCGTTTCCTTCGAGCACAAATGGCTTTTGCCGCTGATCCTCTGCTCTGGGTTACCCATTTCCTGCTCAGCCCTGGCACAGCAAACGTGTCTCTGTAGCAGCTACCTCAGGGTAATTTGAGAAGGAGCTCTAGGCCACCACATGTGCAAAAGGAATCAGGGGAAGACACATGTGGAATAAGAATCTCCACAGAGAGAAAGATGCTGGGCTTTTGCAAACGGCCTGAATAATATAGAAATACCAGCGCCGGATGTTTCTCGGATGCCAGCATCATTTAGTCTAAGGTGATTTTTTATTATTATTATTATATCCTCCCAGTTACAGCGACTCAAACAAAATCCCTGACACTATTCCATCTGCCTTAGGGAGTCAGCAACAACACATGTCTTGGCTGTGTGAAAGTCTTGGACACACATACCCCTATCTGGCCTGGAACCCTCAGCCTGTACCTGCAGTATCTGATCGGTTTCTGCCTAGTCAGTCAGCGTGCCCTGTCGCTGAGCCTGTTTGGGTGGGGAGGGTGGGAAAATGGAGCAAGCGCTCCAGGACGGAGCCTACTCTTTCCCCACCCCCCAACTCCCCAGCTGTCTCTCCTTGTTCTATGTCTCAGGCTTCTGGACTCCAATCCTGACCAGGCCCAACACCCCCTGCCCCTCAAAGCAAAATAAGAAAGCAGGAGCCCTGCTCACGTTCATTTGGTCCCATCCTTTGTTTTACCATTTCTAGACCCATGTTTTTCCGTAGGCCTTCCAGCACTGATTCACAAAACTGCAGCCCCATTCTAGGGTAACCCGAGAATGCCGGCCTGGGACCCTAGACAAAGCTGCTGAGTAAACAAAAGGTGTTGCCCCCAACTCTGTCTGCCTTTCTATAGCATTCTCTCACTCCCCTTCTCTATGCCCTGTACCCCCATCACTCCAGTGCCCAGGCTGTGGCTGCCCCCTGGATGTCTGGAGCACTGGGTGCCAGGCAAGAGCTCCTGCTCTACACTGCTAGTTTTCCAATGTGCTCCTTTTGGAGCCCTGGGGAGCCACCAGAGTGATCTCGAGGGCAAACGGAGAGCCCAGCCAGTGGGAATCCATGGGCCTCATCTCAAGTTCAACTAGAGTAGCTCTGCTTTCATCTGTTTTATAAATTGGGTTTTCCATGTGAGACTCTGTTTGAAAGAAAGGATTCGCTTTTGTAAGGAAAAAAAAATCACTACCCTAGGCCTTACTCTCTATATATCCAGATCAACCTACTCCTTCCTTGTCCTCTTTCCTCTGGTTCTGAACTCTACTAGGGGACAATGGGGGGTAACGCTAATCAAAGAACCACCCCTACTGATGTGTTAGTCGGCTACAAGCTGGCTGGCAACACCAGTGCCTTCACCCAGCGAAGATGGTGAGGAGAGCAGGCAAGTTGACACTCTGCTCCCCCTTGCATCACGTGGCTGCCTCCCCAACCATCATTAATAATAATCCCTCGCATTTGCATAGCACTTGACAATTTCCAAAGCACTTTCACAGACTTTATCTTATTTGATCCTCTGGAAAGCCTGTGAAGGCCGCCAGGGCAGGGACTGTTATTTACATTTTACAGACTCAGGAGACTCTCAAGACCATTTAATCATCCGTCTCTCTGAAGAGCTTGCTAAAGGGAACTAGTCAGGATGAGCTGAAAGCCTGGTTAAAAGGAATGAGAGTTGGAAAAAGGGTTAAAAAGAAATGATGGGGGAGGGGGATGAGGTTGAAGGGAGCAGCAGAGCCCACAGTGCCACCAGATCCCCCAGCCTGGTTTGTGAAACTTTTCAGAAATAGAATGGAACTTTGGGAGGGGCCGACCCAAGGAGATATCCCCTTCTCCATGATGGTGACTGCTTGAGTCGACCACTGCCCCCATCTTGTCTTATCCCCATTTTACAAACCTGACCTGGTCACACAGCTCTCTTGGGACTCAGGAAGTAGAATGTCAAGTCCTAGAACCGGAAAGGTCCACAGAGATCATCTAGTCCCACCCCTCACGTTATAGGACAGGAAACAGAAGCCCAGAGACAGAAAAAGTCTTGTCCAAGGTCACACAGAGAAGCAGAGGCAGAGCTGGGTTGATACCAAGATCTCCTAACTTGCAGTCCAGAGTGCTTTCCGCTATAAGCCACTGCTGCCGCTGTGTGTGTGTGTGTGTGTGTGTGTGTGTGTGTGTGTGTGTGTGTGTGTGTGTGTGTGTGTGTGTGTGTGTGTGTGTGTGTGTAGGGGAGTGTGTGTAGAGGTGTGAAGGAGGGTCGTGTGCAGTGCCGGAATGCCTGTCTGGTGAACCACCGTGTCCTGGACTTTGTACCCATGTGCAGTGGCTGGGGGTTAAAGCCATTTGTAGGGCCTGGCGTATGATAGGATGTGAGAAAGACGGAGTTCAGGGTTTCTCTCCCAAGGGGATTCACCCATATAAACTGCTCCAGGTAATTAAGATCCCAGAAGAATTGGCAGCTGCTTGCTGAACAAATTAGACTCTGCCTTTATGGGCATGTTCTGTGCTGGAGATCAGAGGGCCCTCCCTGATGTTTGGTTCATTAGTCATTGTTCCCTGTCAGAGCAAGCACTCAGAAAATTGGATGTCTGGCAACAGCCTGTATTCAGAAATTAAATAGCAGAAGCAGCAATGGCAAGAGCGAGTGTCTGGGACAGTGCTCCATGCACAGTAGGTGCTTGGAAAATGCTTGTTAGCTAACTAATGAACTAAGTAAAGAAAGCCTTTAGTCCTCTGTGCTATTCAGAATGAAACAGTGTCAATAACAGATCTGATTGCTTTTCAGCCTAGCCACATTTCAACTTTTTAATGGGCAGGCTGGTGGGACTTGGATAGAAACTAACTGGACCGTAGACTTCCTATGCAGATGGCACTGCATAGATCACAGTGCCCACCACCTGGATCTTAGATCTAATAGACTAACTGCACACTCTCAGCTTGCTCATCACTTCCTTTTTGTCGAATCCAAAAGCCTTTTCCCAGTTCTAGTCTTCTTTGGCCAGAACAGAGGCAGCCTGGTGGGGGACAATGAGATTCCAGAGCATGTATGGGGAGGCGGATGGGGACAGGCTCCAAGAGGACATCCAGGGCTGGTGGGCTTTAAAATCAACTTTTCCTTCTTTGCCATCTTGCCACAGGCCAAGCCTGCCAGGTGAATTTGCACAGACACTTTAGTATTGTTCTTAAATGTCAGGGAAAGATTTTTATTTTTGTTTTGTTTTGTTTTGTTTCTTATACTAAATGTTCTTGGTTCAAAATACCCAGGATTCCTTGCAAAGGTCAGCTAGCATAGCAGAACTAAGAGAGTCTTAGATGCTTTTGGCAGCTGCTAAAGGTTACCGCTGGTGTCTTGTCTATAGGCCAAGGGAGTGAACTCTGTGAGGGATTTCAAATGTCCTTGATGGACTTTTCCACCATGCTAAGAACCATGCTAGGAAAAGCACTTCTCTAGTTCACCTGGCTATCCAGCCACTTCTTCAAATCCCACGCACCAAGGAAGAAAGCACTAGAATTTATTGAGCACAGACTTTTTTGGCCTCTGATGGGAAGGAAGATGTGTATGAGTGTGTGTATGTGTGTAGCTGTGTACGTATGCGAGGACTTGGTTGTGTGGAGGGAGTTTGGGTAGTAATGTGGAATGTACATAAAAATATGTTCAAATCGTATGCAAAAAAAGGTATGGAAAATGTATGGTAAATATATTTATGTGTAGATGGGGAGGGACACTTGTGTTCGTGAAGGGACAGCTGGAAAGATGGCATCTGGGAGGGTTGGTGTTCTTGTGTGTGTGACATATGTTTGTAACTCCATCTGAGCCTATTCCTGTATTTGGGACTTGAGAGTCAGGGTGAGGAAGGTATATGTAAAAGAGGCATGTGTGCCTCTGTGTGTGTGTATGTGTGTGTGTGGTGAGGGTTTGTGAGGGTGTATATGTCTGGACTCTCCTCAAGTCCTAGGCTTGCCTGGGAGAACCATCTTGGCCCCTATTCCCTTTTCTCCACTCACAGACCTCTTTAAGCTCTCTGCCTCTGCATTCCCCCCCTTTCTCTGTTTCATGATCTCTATCATCCCTCCCCACTGCCCCCCCTCTCCCAGGCCACCTGCAGTCTCTATCAACAAAGTGGGGGTGACTCCACCATTGAGAAGGGCAGTGCTGAATGATCGGGAAACAATCTCCGAGCCAATAAAATGTCTGCCTAAAGATTGTTCTTGGATCAATGGGAATCCTGTGGGTCACCCTTGGACAGATTAACATCATTAAGAAATGTAATATAGATATTCAATCCGAGAATTTTGGTGACTTAATTAAAGCCTTGTTTTTAGTTCTATTGAGAAGGAAAAGCATGTATTATCTTAAGTCTGACCCTGTGCCTTCAAGAGAACTCTTATTCTGTGAAAATAAGGGCTGAGGTAGGCAATTCACACATACTTGTGAAATCTAAGCAGATTATCTCACCAGTGGCTATAACTGTAATAAACTGAAGTGACCTCGGTTTAAACAAACAGATGTTTGGGGCTGACAATTGAAGTGCAACCATGACCTTAATTAATGACCAGGTTAATAGTAAGTAGCTCACTCGTTAGAGATATTAGCTAAATTCTCAATCTCAGCTATAACATAGGTCTCCAGGCTACCTCTGTATTCTTCCTGTTAGAAATGAAAGATTTCTAGCTACTCAGTTGGTGAGGCCACTTATGAAACAGGAGAGAAGGAAAACCTAGAGACAGTTCTGACTGGAATGAGTGTTTTAGGAAAAGTATTCCTAAATACTCAAGGTTCCCATCCATAAATGTGTATCCACCATCAAAGCCAGTCCTCTTTTATTTTCCCCTAGGTAAACCCATAAACAAGGTATACGTTAATAACCATTAATGAACAAACATGATCTCTAGTTTCAAATAATTTCCTATCAATAATTCAATCTGGGTCCACTGTCTTCCCACAGCTAGACGCAGGGAGACTGTCACTTGTGGAAACGACCCTAGAAAGAAGCCTAACACTCTGTTGCCAAAGAGATGGATGAAACAGAATAGAGGATGTTGGGAAATGGAATGTCCAGCTCCTCGGCTTAATGGCCGCTTGGTGTGAGGCACCCCACTCTTGTCCCAACTGCTTAGTTGTTGTTTCATCAAGATGGGACAGGGAGGGGGTAGTTAAGTCAACTGACATGCTGGCTTTGGGTGACCCTCCCTTCAAGAATAGCTCTTTCTTTACAGCAGCGGATACATCCAGCTGCAGATTTCCGTCATCACTGGATGCGCCTGCTGATGAATTCAGAAATTATGCTGGCCTCCCGAGTTGTTGTTATTGAGTTGAACAAGCACTATTGAGACCATCCTCTTGGCCACACCACTGTCCTGAGTGCTACAGGGAGAGGGAGGAGGGGAGAAAAAGCCACCAAAGGCCCGCTTCCCACCCATCAGGAGCTTTGGATCAAGCTGGGGAGATAGATCACACACAGAGAAATCACTCCAGAACAATGATAGAGATAGTCCACAGATGTAAAATAACACATAGCAAAATGTCTTATAAAATGATGGTCTCTATAAAGTGATGGGTGGAATTAAGTGGTAAATGCAACTGTCTGGAATCTCGGTGCAGAACTTCATGGGTGGGATCAAGAAGGACCTTGTTCTAACTGTTACTTGAATACCACAGCCCTCAGCAAGAACAAGGGGGAATGGAAGTGGTTAAAGTAGGTTCTAAAGCATGTGTTTAAGTATTGAAAGTTTTGGGCATGATTGTCTTCCATGCTGAGCTCTTTATGTTAATGGAGCTTCTCGCAGATATCCAGGTCACTGTGTCTCAGAAAACAGCAGGTGCTGTTTCCACACTAGCCATAGTGAAGGGTTAGTGGCTTCTAGTAGTGGAGGGTTGGCTACGTCAGAGGGGGTGGGGTCAGCTCAGCTTGAGCCCCAGTGCATGGCTTGAAGACAGACGCAGTCGATATAATTTCAGCCTGAGCATGCCAGGCTTAGCCTTGTGGGCCTTGCCATCTGCTTACAATCTGACCCCAGAGCTTGCTCAAAGTTAAGAAAGCTATCTAAGGCTTATTACCTTCTTGAAGCTGATAGGCACTCCTGCCTACCCACTTCTTCTTCCCTGTTCACAACTGGAGGATTATACCTGGGCTGTGAAGGAGCAAGGTGGGCTCTGAATCCCAAAGAGGTGGCAAAAGTCACATACCTAGGCTTGCCCCCATACTGCCCTCCCCAACCGGTGGAGAAACTATGGCTGAGTTTCTTCCCCCTCCAGAGCTTGAGCCCTGGTAGGAAGAATACTCTAGAAAAGGTGAAGGCAAGAAAGAGCGGGGGTCCCCAACCCAACTCCGACTTGACATTGAGCCCCAGGTGTGATGGCCACATGGCCCCATAACATCAACAGGCATATCCCTTGACAGGTGAAAGGGATCTAAAGTGCTCACAGACCCACACCAGCCTCATGGCCACATTCAGCTCACTGGGCTACCCTGCCCATGTCAACTCAGAGCTTCTAGATCCCAGAATTCTTACTTGGGCCTTGGGTTGGTATATCGTCTTCCAACCATGGCCAGGACCCAGAACTCTTTGGGCTAGTTCCCTGACTTCTAGTGCCAGCTCTTCTGCTAACCAGCAGAAGTCTCCACCTCACTCTGGGCCTCAGTTTCCCCATACATAAGATGAAATGGTTGGACGACATGATCCCCCGAGGTGCTCTGGCTCTGCCATCCTGCAGTCTAAGTGCCTAGGTTTTCTCATGAGGCAAATGCTTTTTTTGCGAGGGGGCGGCCAAGGTATATTTGAGGACTTTCAGTTTGGAAGCTGGTCCACAGTTCCCAGGTTGTGTTTGTTTCCGTGTTTGCTTCTTCCCGACTGGCTTCTCCCATGGCTAAGGGCCGGCGGCCCCTCGGTTTGGGCCATGAACGCGGTGGGGCGGCGGGTCGGTGGTTCAGGGCCGCCCCGGGCCTCCCCCTCTGGCTGCGGAGGAAGTTGTGTGTCTCCTCCCGGCCGGTCCTCCTCCCCTGGGAGGCAGCCTTGCGAAGCGAGCTGAGCGGCCCCCTGGGAGACCCGGCCTCCGGGCGCCGGGGGCGGACTGGGTGTGGGAGTGGGTGCTGGCTCGGGGCCCTCGGGGAGTGGGGGCTTCTGGGGACCCCGCGAGGAGCCCGTGCCACTCCCGGGCAGGCGGGCGGGCGATGAGCTTCCCCTCAGGGATCTGGGACACTGGGGCCTGGGGGCGGCTTGTCATTAGGCTGTTGAGGAGCCTGGGGGAGACGAGGGGGCAGGGGCTCTGCTACAGCGCCTGCTCTGCTTCCTCCAAGGGACCTGGGAGGCCTTCAAGCCCGGCCCCTCATTTCACACGGGCCGGAGGAGACTGGCTTCCACAAAGCCACAAGACCAGGGGTTTGAGGGAGGGCGTGTTGTTCTGTGTGATCACGTGACCGCGGGACTCCTATTTCCCAGTGCTTTCTGGGGAAACATTAGTAGCCTGGAAGGATGCTAGGTGGGGAGACCAGTGATGGTGTGCCACACAGAAGGCAGTGTCAGCCACAACAAACAAGCAGAGCCTCTCAGACAAACACAGACTCTCTCTCTCTCTCTCTCTCTCTCTCTCTCTCTCTCTCTCGCTCTCGCTCTCGCTCTCGCTCTCGCTCTCTCTCGCTCTCTCACACATACACACACACACACACACACATACACACACACACAGGCCTAGGCCTCACTGCACACCCCTGTGCCTCTGTGGCACTGACTTTCTATGACGACCAGCTGGCAGCCCAGCCCACATCACCTGTTGGTACAACTTCACTTTGTCCAGGTGTGGGGGAGGGATGAGGTTCCTTGGAAGGGGAGGGGCATCTTCTAAAGCTTAAAAAAATGAAAGAAAGAAAGAAAACAAAGCAAGGCTGAAGTCCTCCCACAGGCAGGCTTGTGCTCCGGGTGTGCTTTCGCAGGCCAGAAACTACAGAACTGGGAGTACTGCCAAGTGCTTTATCAAAGGAAACAGCCCGCCCAACAGCTGGAGATGGGCTCCTGCCAGCTGTGTGTGCCTCTTGGTTGCTCCTTCTGCTTTTCTCTCCCCTTCTCCTATCTCCATCCATCCATCTCCTGCAGCCTTGCACTTTGCATTGGGAGAGCCCGCAGGCGGACTTCCTTGGACCACAGAGAGTACCCTTGATGCCGAGTAACTGAGCAGATCGTAGCCCCAGCTGGAGTGGGGTGGTGGTGGCTGTCATTGCAAGGGGATGTGCCGTCCAGAGGCAGGTCTCCTGGCATCGGGCGAGGGGTTGCTGGGTGGCGGGTGCTTCTGATGCAGCTGGAGCCTTGGGGAGATACAGTCGAGTAGTCGCTCGGAGCTTCCTTCTCACCCATGCTGGGAGGCGGGTGCCTGACTGGGCTGTGTGTGTTGGCTGCAACAGGGTGTTTTCCAGCAACCTCAGCAACTTTCCCATCCATATTCATTAATTAGTTAATTACTTGGACTCATTTCTCTAAGCCTTGGGCTTCCCAGGAAGGGAGGAGACGATGGGCTGGTGGGGGAGAGCTCTGAAGAAGAGTGTTCTCCCCTTGCTGGAGGTGGGAGGCCCACTGGCAGAAGCTAAAGAACGAGAGGGCAAGGGTATCCTCCTGTGGCTTCACCACTTCTCCCAGCCCTCACCCATTTCAGGCTCCCTGTGTGTCAGCTAAAGTGTCCCGGCACAGCCCTGAAAGGCTGCTCCGAGCTACGTTTGTAGAAGCAACCCAGTGGAGAATGGTGCCAGCTGGGCTGCCTAGCTCTGTGAGTGGAGCTAAAGGCAGCAGCCCTGTCTCTGGGGAGACCCAGGGGCTTCGTTCTGTTCCCTGACTGTGCACAGCCTGCACCGTTAGCCCCAGTTAACCCCTGGGGGTGGCTCAAGGCCAATCTAACATCTCCTCTGCCAGCCTGCCACATCTCAAGGGCAGGGTGCCTGTTGGGTTTGTCTCTATCCCCCTAGTGCCTGCCACGTGCTGGGGGCTTAAGTAATGTCTGGTGACCTGGCCTCTGAGGAAACCACTTTAAAGCTTGGGTCTTACCAAGAGGGAGGCAGCAACTTGGTCTGTGTGTATTCCCCAAGGTTGCTCCTTAGCAGTTTTACTGAGTGAGTACTGGTGTGAGGGCAAGCACCATGATGGGGGGCCTTGGGGGTTCCCAAGAGGTGTGAGGTTGCAAACTTAGATAATCTTAGCTTCTGGCATCTGGTGGGCGTTCTGCTGCCCATCTTCCCTCTTTCACACCATGGCCCACCATCTCCTCCACCATTGTGGTTCTTCTCCAAGGCCCAGCTCTCCAATCTTCCCTTTTACCCCTCTCTTCCTTCCTTCCCTGAGGCTTTTTGTATAAATGGGCACATTCATATGCTTAGTCACAAGGGCCCTGTAGTTTAATGAGCACAGGCTTTGCAGTCAGCCAGACCTCTACTGAATCCCTATTCAGCCATTCTACCTGGTGGGACTTTAAGTTATTTCGTCTCTCTGGACCTCAGATTCCCCTTCTGTAAACTGGGGAGGGTTAATTGAGATAAAATACGTACTGTATATGAAGTGCTTTGAACTATGTTTGGTGCAAAGTAGGCACTCAATGAATGTTAACTGCTGGTGTTCATTACTGCTACCGTGTGTGTGTGTGTGTGTGTGTGTGTGTGTGTGTGTATTGGAGGCATCTATCATGCACAGCTGAGCTGATAAGACTGACTATGTGCTAAACCATAGACAAACTGGAGGACCTGACCAAGACACTCAGAAGGCACTCTGGCAGTTCCATTTGTCCAGCCCTGGCAGCCACAATCTTGGGTGGAACAAGGTATGGAGGTCAAGAGCCTGAGGCCGAGTTCAACCGCTTATCCCTGATTCCGTCCCTCCCAAGTAAGGCTTCTCCTCAGGCCATAGGCCAGACTAGACTCGCAGGCGTGGATAGGGCCAAATGTCTTCTGGGAAACTCTACCTTTCCTACAACTTCTCTGGACTCTGGCTTCTCAGCTTCCCTCATTTGGGGTCTCCTATGTCTCATCTGTCCACCCACCCTATGCTCTAATACACATGCCCTTGCTGCACGTTCCCCAGCATGTTGTCAACCCTGAGTGTAACTTAAAAAACCAGGCTAAGACTCGAAATGACCATTTCTATCATGGCCTGTTGATAATTATCTCTCTGAAGATGGTGTGTGTGTGTGTGTGTGTGTGTGTGTGTGTGTGAAGAACCTTCAGCCTTGGGGTACCAGTTCTTCTGCGTGTTTAAACTTTGTGACATCAAGATTTCTCATTCCTAGTGTTTTCTGACTGCTCAACCTTCCCTCAGCAGTGGCCTCTGAGAGCTGGGCAGTCGGAAGGATGCTGATGTGGGCATGTACATGATTTGCAATGTAGGTCTTCACGAATGGAGGTTTGTGGGGCTTGCCCCCTCCGGTACCCTCACAGGGGCACTTCCGATGGTTGGCACCAGCACCATGTCAGCTGCAGGGAGCAAATGGTGTGAGGAAAGAGATTCCAGGTCTTCTTTGGCTACGGCTGTCTCCTTATTTCCTCTCCTTTCCCAGTTTGGGAGCATTTGTTGCTGTCTGAAGGGCCGGGCAGTGCCAAGACCACAATAAACAGCTTGTCCAGTACACACAAGCTCTTTGGACCCTGAAATGTCAGCTGGCCAACTGGCTCACAGCTAGACCCTGCTGCATGCCGTTTGCATCCGGCCCCGGCAGTGCCACTCAGCACTTGTAGAACCCAGTATCGTAGCAACAGCCCTGGGAGTGGGGACCCACGGTGACCTAGCCCTAGCCCTGGGATGCTAAGCTTAGGGGCCCCACCTAGGGCCCCTGGAAAAAAAATGACTGCATTAGGGCTGCAGCTCTGTGGATCCCAGACCAGCAGAGCGACCCGCCCTCCCCCTCCCCCACCTGGGCCTGGCCCCACGGGCAGCAGACAGCCAGACTCCCCATGCCCCATATGGTTGAACTGCTGACTGGTGTCGGACAGAAATATCTCATGCAGTGAAAGCTAGTGGGGTGCAGGGCACGTGCCTCCAGACGGTGCAGACAGAGCACAAAGGGCAAGAGAAGAGAGGGAGAGGCAGTGGGATCTGGTGGCAAGAGTGCCAGGCCAGGATCCAGGAAACCTGGGCTCTGCTCCCAGCCCCTGCCACCAACTCCCTTGGCATCCTTTAGCAAGATCACCCAGAGGGCAGGGTTGGGGGACCAGGCCCAGGACCAAGACCTTGCCTAGGAGAAGATGAGCTGCAAAGTCAAGTTCATGCACTTGGGAGGTGGGGGTGGGTGTTTAACCAGGAACACTGTCCCCTGAAGAAATACCTAGTTGCCTTTAAATGCCTTGGATACCTCTTGACCAGCAAGGGAACCAAACTCAGGGGCCCGGGGGACATATCAGAAAAGAGAGCACCGCTCCTTCCAAAATGTCCTGTCCTTTGCCTTGCTTGCGAGGTCAACAGGCAAGGACTGAGGGTGGAGCGCACAGCTGTCCCTTAGCCATGGAAGGCCCTGTGATTGTCCTCACCTCTGCCTCTTGCGGCTACCCAGGACAACTTCTCTGGTGTGTGAGGTTTGTCCCTGGTCCTAGGAGTCTGTGTAGAAGTGGCATCTCCCAGCTCACCACCCTAGGCGCCCATGCCTCAGTATCCCCGATGTGCAGAGACCCACACTATGGTACACGCTTACTCTCAGGACCTGCCTTCGCAGCTGACCCCCGAGCTTCATCTGACCCTACATGCTCGTTTGGAACTCGTGAGGTACAGCAGTCTTTAACTGCACAAAACACAGTTGATAGAAGCTACCAGTGTCTGATACAGAGTAGGCGCTCAGTAAATATTTGTGAAATGAATCCAGGTTGGAATAAATTCACAGTACTTTCATATAAAGGACAGCATTTAATAGAAGAAATGTCAGGCTCAGGCTCTGTGGTCTGGTTTCAGGACCAGTTTCGGGGCAGGAGGAAGAAGCCTGTTTGTGACCATGCAAATAACAGCATGAGGGCAGCCACTCTCTGTGTGCATGGAGGGAAGGTAGTATACACCCACTGGGGCTGGAGGAAGGATGTCTGGGAAAAGGGCCAACATCCACTCCAGTCTGAGGGCCTCAGACACTTCCCAGTGCAGGAAGGCCCCATGGTGTTGTCTAATTGGCTTTCTAGTTATTCTCTTCCTTAGTGAAGGCCCAGTGTGGCAAAGCTCGGGTAGGGCCGAGCTTCCAGAATCACTACTGGAGCTCCGGACAGCTTCTGATTATTCCCAACCAGGTGCCAGTTACCAAGGAGGGCCTAGGATCTGATTAGCATTGCCCGAGGGTTAGCCAGGAGGGCCTTGGCCGGGGTCTTCACAAGTCACTCACACCTTGATGTGCACCCACCCCTCCCCATTCGGTTCAGGGGCTCTGGGAGCTATGGTCTGGCCTTTGCAGCTTCGCTGGCCAGATTCCTGTGTTGTCTGTGCCTTCACAGCAGGGTGGGTGAGAAAGAAGGAAAAAATAAACAGGAAAGGTCTCCGGGTCTGTTGACGTTATAAGTGCTATTGATTTTACAAGATTTTTCCATTGGGAGGACAGTGAACTGACCTCATTTTGCAGCCGGCTCGGGCTTTGACGCCACCGTCTAGGCCATGAACTGAGAATCCGAGAGGCTATTGCTTTATCTCAACACATACTTGGTAGTCACCACTCTCGGCAAGGCCAGGCTGGGGCCTTCCAGGGTGGGAAGTGGGAGGATATGGGCAGTTCCAGGCCTCTGCTCCTTCTACCTTTCCCCAATGATGCTCTATGACCCTGGGCCCAAGCACTCTCAGATCTTGCAGGACCTGGAGGGCAGAGGAGGGGGGATTTCCAAACAAGAAGGACTCTTGGCAAAGAGTGCAGACAGGAAGAGGGTGGTTGAAAGAGCACTGAACTAAGAGTTGGTGACTTGGACTTGGCTCCCAGCTGGGCTACTAATTAGCTCTCTGATTTCGAGCAGATGACTTCCCCTCTCCTGGTCTCAGTTTCCTCATCTGTGCAGTGATAGGTGAAACTAATGATCCCCGAGGTCCCTTCCAGCTCTAAAATCCAGCAGATTTGTGAGAAATGCAGAAGTTAAGAAGGAGGATAAGAATATAAAGAAGAAGCAAGAATGAAACATCCCAGTACAGTACAGAATGGGAAAAATGGGATAAAAAGAGAGGTGCACCACATCGTGGTATAGTGGGAAGAGGCCCCAAGTGGAGACTCAGAGACCTAGATCTGGTTCCCAGTTCTACCACTGGAGAGCTGCATGACCTTAGGTGGCTCACTTCCCCTTTTTGTGCCTCATTCAAGTGGGAGGAATGAGTTAGCTCCCGCCCTCGTAGACTACTTTCTCGTTGGGAAACCTAGATACACACATGGGAAACAATTAGGGAATAGAATCAGTGCTCAGCGGTGTGACATGGGCAATAGGTGCATTTGGAGAAAGAGGGGAATGGCAGCTGGTGGGCTAAGGCCTTACCTGAAGGGTAAGGGAGCAGAGTAAAGGAGCAGAAGCCCCAGAATCAGGTAGACCTGGATGGAGTTTTGGCTTTGCCCCTGCCTGGCTATGTGACCCTGGGCAAGTCATTTGCTGTATTCAAATTTGTTTCCTCGCCTATAAAAGGAGGGGTTGGAACTAGTTGATCCTCAAGGTTCCTTCCATCTCTCTGAATATGTGGGAAGGCAAAACACAACAAAAAGAGGTCAGACAATGCCAAGTAGGCCAAAGGGGAGAATTGCCCATTTAAGGAGGAAGCCAGCCAGTGTGTATCTGACATATTTGCCAGGAGAAAAGAAGGATGGTTTTCCCAGAGCAATAGTGAGCTGGGGGGAAAGGAGAGCAAGGAGAATTGGGAGGAAGAGGCAGGGCGAGGTCATCTCAAAGGAGAGATTGGAAGGGAGGGACATGGATGCATGTTCAGTGAGGGGGGCCTTGGTTGGAGGGCATGCCAGTTAAGGAGCCACCGCCTGGCACAGAGGTCTTGAGTGGGTCCTGGACCAGATGTTAAGGGTGGTGACTGCTACAGTGGACTCACCAAAGGGTAAGCTCCAAGTGGGGTTTGGGGAATGGAAACGCTTTCAAATTGGCAGGGCTTCTTCCACAGAGGACAGAGGGTTCAGGGGCCCATCACTAAGTATTTGACACCCTTGGATTTTATACATCGCTGATCCCTGCCCAGGACCAGAGATAGAGTCTGGACAGGTGGGGAAACTGAGGGCCTGAGAGGGAATTCAACCAGCTTGCGGTCACAGAACAACGTCACGGCAGGGCCAGGAGCAAAAGTTGGTCTCTCTCCTGATTCAGAGCCCAGTACTCTTGTGTGACCTTTGCCCCATTCATTGGATGCTCTTAAACAAATCCCTGATTGGAATTGTTAACCTCTTAGGGGAAAAAATGGAGTGAAGAAAAACCAATTCCAGGTGACTGAGGTTCTCATTATGAGACCAGCTTTCCCAGGTGGCCTCTCCAGAGAGTTCCACCTCCTCTCCACCTGCCTGCCAACATGGGGCCCCAACAGCAGGCAGAGGGAGGGAGACAGGTGGCAGGGGCCAACAAAATAAGGCCTTGTGTTGCCGCCCTGTCACCAGTTCCCTGCCAAGGCCTAGCAAGGTCACCTTTTGCTTCTAATTTCCTCCTTTGGGGAGGGGAGGTTGAAACGAAGCCCTGAAGGATAAAAGTAAGGGCTTTGCCCCCGCCATTTAGAAGAAACCCTCTCTAGTATTTGCTAGACCAAGAGACATTCCAGCCAAGGGGACTGCTGTCAACCTAATATAGGAGCAGAGCTATTAGATCCATGCTGAACTGTGGTAAGCATTGTTCTCCAGCCCCTAGGAAAATCCCAGGAGCCCCTAATTCTGAAGAGGGAAACCCAGGTTTCCTCAGGTGAGAAGATTCCTGGGTACGGCCTTCAGAGAGAGCTGATTGCTTATGCTGGGAAATTCAGAGGGTGCCCCAGACTGCTCTCAGCCTCTTGTCCCTGGGGGAAAGGTGGGGTCACCAGAGAAACTCAGTGGCGCTAGGCCAGGGAGGCCCCAAATCACATTCTAGCATGCAGGTCCTGGAGATGAAAGAGCCCAGCACATTCTCTGGGTTGAGAGGTGAAGGGAAAGATGGGTGGGAAGACCAGGCGGGCGGGGCCTGGCGGATCTAGAGGTGGAGCAGTTGCCTATCTGGTGCGATGTCAGGAGCCCCAAAGCAGACTCCACCCCCAGGTCTCCCTCAGCACACACAACCAAACAATGATGTGTTTCTGGAGCGCATGCTGGGTGTTCTGCGTTGTGCTCAGCCTCTGTAGCAAATCATCAAGTTCAGTCATTACCCCTGCCCCAGAGTCCTTCCTCTTCAAAGCTTTTATGGGGATGGGCTGAGGTCAGGGCTGGGAGAGCAGGGTCACTCGGCGCACACGGATGGCCCTGGGCCCTGGGCTGCGAGAGAGGGAGAGAGTGTGGCAAGAGGCCCTTGGATGGTGAAGGAAGGCCTGAGGGCGACAGGATGGGTGGTGAGGGGTTGGGGGAGGGGCGGGAGATGTTCTCAAAGCTGGGCAGAGTTACACAGGAGACCAGATTTGGCTAAGGCCCAAGCCCTCGAGGAGAAACAGAGGAAGGGGGCAGGCCAAAGGCACACTGGCATTTTTGTAAAAAGGGCTGTACAAGTAACCTGAATGAGTAATCCCTGATATTTGTCCCGGGCCTTGCAGTTAGTGGTCTCTCTCTCTCTATCTCTCTCTCTCTCACACACACACACACACACACACACACACACACACGCACACACACACACACACACCACACACACACATCTCCTTTAATTTTCAAAACACCCCTGTCGAGGTGGGTAGGGCAAGGGTAATTACTCCCATTTGACAGATAAAGAAACCGAGACTCAGTGAGATTACATGACTTACCCAAGGTCACACAGACAGTTTTAATGGCAGAGATGGGACCAGAACTTTGATCTCCCAAATCCCAGGGCAGCAAAAGACAGAATTGGTCTAACGAGCATCCAGACTATGGAGGTAACCACCTCCACAGCGTTATATCAGGAATTCTGGGAAAGACCCCTGCCCCATAAATCTCTCTCTCTCCACTCACTAATACCTGAAATTTCACTCTTAAAGATTCATTTTCCTGGATTGAAACTGTGGCTCCTGTTGAAACGTGAAAGGGTGCTAGAGGAAAGAGTGGGGACACGCGAGAATATCTCAGCGCCTTAGAATATTGTCTGGGAGTATTCCTAGGAGAGTGCCCTGGCCACGGAGTGGGGTGGGGGAGGGGAGGGCAGGGGGGCAGGCCAGGAAGGGAGGGGAGGGGAGGGAGGCAGCCTTTTGCGTAAGAAGGTGAGGAGTTGCGTCAGAGTCTGAATGCGGGCGATGCTGAGAAGGGGGGTGGGCAAGTCTGCTTCTAGAGGTCTAATGGGTGACTGCACCGGAGTCTCGGAGGGAGGTTGGGGGAGGACTTCACGTCTCAGTGGGGGAGGGGGAGGGGGCAGCCAAGGCATCAGCTGGACAGGGAAGCAGGTTGGCGTAAGAAGCTGGAATTGTGGACGGCTGAGTGGGGGAGGGGAGCTATTCAGGGAGCTGGCCTGGAGCCAGAGGCCAGTCCCAAGGGGGTGAGCAGAGGCTTGAGAGCTCTGGGCCCCATTCCAGCTCCTGACCTTGAGTCACCATGCAACTCGGCACTTTTCCTACCTCAGCCCAGACACCCATCAAGTCTCTCTTATCTCAGCTTCCCGTTTTACAGAAAACTGTGTAAAAGTTACTCTCCTGACTTCTCCTGACCGACCCTTCCCTTCCTACATTCCTTACCACACCCCCACCCCATCCAGCATCCTGCAAGCCTCCTGGGCCTCCCAGAAGCTCTTGCCTACTGCTTTTGGTCCCAGAGCCTGCCCCTCTGCAGTGCAGGCTGCCCCTGTACCTTCTGGTCCTGAGGGCAAGGGCCTGAAGGCCTAACCCAGCCTTTGGCCTGGGCCTCTCCACTCAGAGGCACAGCTGTAAAGAGCTGCATCTGAGGACATCAAGGCTGTGACTGATGGAACTGGCAGCAACCTTAGAAGTCACTTTTGCCATTCCTTCCTTCCTTCCTTCATTCAATTATTCCATTCGTTGAGCACTTACTATGTGCCATACACTGTTATAGGCCCTTGGTATATGGCTTCATGGAGCTCCCAGTCTAAATGGGGGTATCATCCATCAAATAAGCCCCCAAATAACTATAAATTCGCAGCCTTGATCCTCTCATTTTACATTTAGGGGAAACTGGGACTCAGAGTGGTTATGAGACTTTTCCAAGGTTGTTCCAGTAGCCAGAGGCAAAACCAGGCCAGACTCCTGTCTCCTGACTATTATCCCAGTGCCCTGTCTACCATGCTCTGGAAACAATACAGCATGAGTGTAAGGGTGGAGCGCTTATCCCTCCATGCAGACCCAGACTTGACAGGAGCACATGGCCTACTTGGCAAGATTTGAAGGTCACTGACGAGCAGTCTCCCCCACTCCCACTGTTGCCCCCACCCAGCTTGTTCTCTGCCCACCTCCACACCCCCCGCCCATGCCTAAAATTGTACCACTGACTGAAATCTAAGGGTTAGAGCCCCATGATCTGGGGAAAACCTGTTAAGCTACTACTTATCACTTACACAAACACATCTCCTGATTTGTCCTTTAGGATGGGCTGGGTCCTTATGATTTGGGGGAGGGAGACTAAGAGTCCCCCTTAAAGGGGGCATTGCTAGGGAAGACAGGCAGCTGCAAACAGTAGTGAGGGGCCCCATGGAACCCTAGGCAGCAGGAGGGCACAGGTCACCTGCAGGGACAGGCAGGAAGAAGGTACCCAAAAATGAAGCAGGAAGGTTCTGAAGACACACTCCTACTTCACAGTTTAGCCTGGGGGCCAGCCCTGCACCAACATTGTGATTGGTGACATTTTTTTTCAAAATACATGTTTACATTTGGTCTTTCCTTATACTGGATTATACTGAGTCTTTTTGTCCCTACCCCAGCCTGGTGTCGAGTAGTTTGTACTTACTTGCAATTAGGAGGGACCTTCCCTGTGTCTGGTCAAGCAGTTGCCCTTAAACAGTCTGCCAGGCCTGAAATGAAATGCAGATCTGTCCGATCCTGGCATGCTAGGGGGGCCCCCCTTATGGGAATCCTTTAGTCAGTGGCAAGAACCATCCCCCACCTGGGGGGCTCCCCCACCCTAACCCTGATAAAGGCCTGTTAATCATTCCTCTGCAAACTGTGATGAAGGGGGCTCAGCACGAATGGACATTCATGCCAAGAATGCAGCCCTGCCTAGAAATCTCAAGACAAAGTTAAATGCCCAGCTAGAGACAGCCTGGAGCTTTAGAATCACACCCCAGAGGTTCACATCTCTCCTCTGCCACTATGAGCCAGGTAACTCTAGGCAAGTCACTTAACCTGTCTGGGCCTCAGTTTCCTCATCCACAAAATGGGCTTAATGATAATACGATACCCAATTCCTACTATCAGTTATCCATAACTCTTGACAACGTTCAAAAGGCTAATGAATATACTCTTAGCACAGTGCCTGCTAAGTAATCAGTACATGGGAGCTACTGAAGTTATTATTTGGACCAGATGTGGCTTTGAGATCTCTCAGTGATAGGTCAAGACCTAATAGCGGTGCATCGCTACCCTCTTGTTGAATTAAGGTTTTCATATGTCAGGTTTGCTTAAAGCAAGGCCTACCTGCAGGGCATTCCCTGAGCTGGTGATTCATGGGTGGGATGCATTCCACCCACCTATTTTAAGCTGTTCTACATTTTCTTCCCCTTGACATGGACGTGTTTACACAGAGGAGGACAGTCCCAGTCAAAACAAGATGAAAATACACTGCTGGCTGGGAGCCCCAGGCTAACTGGTTTCAGGTCCTCTCTCAGCTGTCAGCACCTCACAACAGAGCCACGGGGGTGGGAGAACCTGCCCAGCCCTACTCCCCTGCCTCCCTCCATCGGCCCAGCTCTGCCTGGTATCAAGCAGTTGGCCATCACCTGGTCAAGCTAGAGTGGGGTTCTGGGGCTGAGGTTTTGCCAGTTTTACAAGGGCAAGAAAGAGGGGTGCTGAGGGGCAAGGGCTGCCCTGGCCAGCTCTGGTGTGAGTACTGTGTCTGCCGCCAGAGTCGCCTGCTACACAGGCA
Organism: Grampus griseus; assembly: GCF_964374135.1. Lineage (NCBI taxonomy): Eukaryota > Metazoa > Chordata > Mammalia > Artiodactyla > Delphinidae > Grampus > Grampus griseus. Next base: position 92,973,563 of record NC_138999.1, on the reverse strand, counting down.
GAGAAGGCAACTGCCAACAGAGACTGGTGGAAGATGGCCAAAGAAAGCTCCCCCCAGCAACCTGACCTCCTGCCTGGCATTTCCCCCACTGGACGCATTCCTTTGGGTCAACAGGAGGCTCTTGGTAAAAAGAAATTACCAGGGGGAAGGAGAACCCATCAACCCCTTATCAGTCACAGAGCCTTCCATTTCTCACCTATGCCAACTTATCAGTGAGTCAGTAGGACTTGAGGAGGAGATTTCCAGGGAGGATGCTTTGATGAGCATATGCAAACAAGATTCCCCGGACGGGAAAGCACTGAAGATAGATACCCCGAGTCGGGCTTGGACATATATATATTACTGCTCCTTGCGGCCTCTTCAGAACAGTTTGCTTGTGTTTACCAAGAAGAGCAGGAGAAAACAATCTCCTTTGTCATAAACTCTGCTACTCAAAGCTGCCCACTCAGGCAGTTTGGTTTCTTTACAGTGAGTCCAGGAATATTTGGGCACATTTGCCTGTCCCCTGAAAGCCTAAGGCCACCAGTTAGCCAGGACCCATTGTATGGCCCACCCCAGGCAGTACCCCCCTAGTCTATATACTTAGTCAGCCTGGGTCACTTCTCCCAGAAGCCCCCCAACTATTCGGACCACAGTGAGCAGGTCATCATGTTCCTTCCCGGAGAAAAACTAAATAGTTCCCCTTCTGAGAAAGACCTTTCATTTTAACAGGGACCCTCAAGACTTCAAACCCAAGGATGACATTAATGGTGAGAATTTCCTTTATGTTGATGGTCATCAGGGTATTTTTAGTCAGGATGGATTTTTTATCTGCAACCCACCCCCGCCACATCGTTCCAGTTATGTGGCTGTCACTTGCTCAGAATCAGGCTTGCTAGCCTGAAATCCCTCTTTGATGTTACTGCCAGCTGAGACTTGGCTGCCCTCCTCCTGGGCTTCATCACCCTCTACTGCTCCCTGTGGGTGCCCTGTTCCCAACTGACCCAGCCCCTCCAGCTAAAGATGGGAACTGAGCAAAGTCCCAGCATTAGTGCAGAACCAGGAGCACACACACGGGTGAATTATCCCTTTTATTGAAGAGGTCGGGCCTTGGTTCTAGGTCATTAGTGGCCACTTACTCAGTTAAATTGTGTTTGGGTTGGGTTTTCCAAGTATGTTTGATTTTCACCAGTCTTCCGTGTTTTTAACTGCAGAGTTGCTCTTGTACAATGATTGTCCCCAAATTAACATGTTAACAGGAGGCAAATTCATGAATTTGCCTGTAGTTCTTCCCTGTGGAGGCCATTAGCCAAGTTCTAATACTTATCTAAACCTTCTCTTTACTTATTAAGCACATGTTTATGGCATTGAGACTGTGTGCCAGGCACTAGTCTAGACTCTGGGGGTGCCGTGATGAATAAGATAAGCCCCTGCCCTCGAAGAGCTTGTATTCTAGTCTAGAAAGCCAGTCACTGCTCACTTGAGACCATTTGCACTGTCCACTTCCAGTGGTCATGATCGTATCTCGCTGTGCCTTCAGTCCTGCTTGAAAGACTAGGGGTCCTGCTGATTACTGACTGTGCCATTGGAGAAGCTCTCAAGGCCAAAACTTCATGCAAGTTACAAGTCCTCTGAGAGGGAAGGATTGCTAAGACCTTCAAGACGCAAATTTTTTTTTTTAATAACATCACTTTTTTTAATTGAAGTTAAGGACAAAAGTTGACCACATTCAGAGATTAACAGGCCTCATCCAGATGGTTAAAACCATCTTCTCTTTCTTGGTTAACCATCTCCTAATTTTAAGTGATTTCCACAAGTTCTCTGGAACCATCTGAAATTGTCCTTTGAGGAGATCCGCCACACCACCGCGTGGCAAAACTTGAGCAAACACACCGCCGGACACACCTCACTGGATATCATCATCATCAAAGAGATTTTCAGAATCATTAAAAAAGTCTGCATGAACTGCCTTTTCATTGGCTGCCAAGTCCATCAGGAGCCCTGTGCTGCCTCCTGCCTCGTCCAGATCCATGTAGGGCCCGGCACCCTCGGGAAACATCTCGTCCACCGCCTGCTTCACCTCCGCCTGTCAAGACACTAAATTTTGAATGTTGATTCCATCTGAACATCAGTCCCTCAAACTATGCCCCTCCCCATAGGCAGTATCCATAACTTGTGAAATCATGGAAACAACAAACTGGAACTGGACAGGAAGTTAGAAATGCTGGACTTTGAAACAGCATTGATAGGACTGCTCGTTTGGTGAGCCATTTTGCCAACAGCATTTGAGGACCAGGGCCCTTACTCATCACGGCACATATCGCATTCACATGGCCCTTTTTACTACCTGAAGAACTCAGCTATGCCGCCTATAGGATATCCACCATGTCTGGAAACATAGGCACATATATACATGTTGTCAAGGACATCATCAGTCTGCAAAAACTATACAATGTTATCTCCATTTCCAGACTTTGGGGAGTCCATAAACATATACACCTTGTGTGTTGTTTATGTGGGGCAGGGGGGCATCATTCCCATTTCATGAACGAGGAGCTAGCAGCATAGGGGGTTTAGAAGCCTTCTAAGCAGTTCTGGGGGCCTGGTGGTAAGGTAGAAAAGGAACTCTGGCCTTCTGACGTATTTTCTTCCCACTTGACCTAGTTCATTTAGAATGGGTGCCAGAGCTGCGTTTCTCAGGGGGCACCTACCCTGGCATACGCACTAGGAGAGTCCCTCTCAATTCGTCTTGTCATTACTCTCTGTCTGAGGACTCAGCTCCATGGGTCAAGCCCATTATTGCAGCAGCCTATTGTTAGAGAGAAATCACCTGGTGACAAGACAGATGCCTCTGGGTTGTCTCCCAACTGTGTTCAGGCCCCACTGCCCCCAGATGTCCAAGGAGTGTCTGTGAAACTCCCTTTTCTCAACTGCTGAGCTAGTAACCGTCTATACTTGGCCTTTCCTCAGTTTCCATGTTTACTTTAGCTCTTCTGCAACTCTGTCAACAAACGCCACAGTATTATTAGTTTTAGCAAATAACAGGATGTCAGAACTGTTGACCAGGATTTGTTACTTTGCTGTTAGAGCTCTATCCTAGGACACAGGGGCCAGTGTTCCTCTTATTTTTTAAGGTGTATGAGCTTTGGCAGGAAGCCTTTCCCAGGCAGGCCCACCGAGCTCTGCTCAGTCTATAGGCCTTTAAGGCTGCTCACTGCCAAGGCTCCACCCACCAAGACCTGGGCCCTTCTGTCTTTGCTCAGTGGTACAAAGACATCTGTAAGTAGATTTTTCAAATAATCAATGCAAATACTTTGAATTTTCCGTTTTTGTGCCTTAACCCTTACAGTCTTGCAGTGGCCTTTGAAGGAAGTCTGTACTTGCTAAGGCAGCTTCGGGGCTTAACATTCATGTGGAGAAGAGCGAGGGGGTGGTATTTTAGGCTGGCACTGAGAATTTCCAGGCTTTTGACCCAAAGTATCTTTCTCTTCCAATCCCACCCCCAACACTGCGTGTCTCAAGGGGCAAGAAAAGAGGTTAAAAGGGTTACTCTATTGCTCACAGGCAACCGGGAAGTCCAGGCCTTGGGGGAAACATAGCCTTTGTTTATTTAAGCCCCAAACCTAGCAGGCAGTGTAAATTAAACATAAAAATAAAATAAAATACTGAAACACAGGCCGGATGCGTACCACAGAGAGCAGTGAGTTCCCTTGGGAGAGGGGAGTCAGTAAGCCGCAGGGGTGCCCTCCTTGCCCTGGAGGCGCTTGCAAGCCATGGGATGGGATGCGGATGGTAGGGGCAGGGGAGCGCAAGGCTTGGCTCAGGGACGGGATGGGCACGTTTGCAGAGATCCTGGCAAGTCTTTGTAGTCAGCCCCAGCAAGCTCCTGAGGGGGGAATGAGTCACAGCCCTCCAGCCAACCTCGGAATGGATCCACGTTTGACCAGGCAGGGACAGCCACAGGGCTGGAGGAGAGCTGGCTTTTGTTGAAGGGGGATAGGGCAGCTTAACTGACCAGACTGTGCTGTTGGAGAAAAATCAGCCCCTCTCCGTTCTCTCCCTCTCTCCAGGTTCTTCTCCCTTCCTGCCCTGTGATACCTGCCCCCCACGCCTCCAACCTCCCAGGCCAAGAGTTCCCACAGACAGCTGTGAAGTGTCATAGAAGCAATCTGTTCCTCATTAACAGAGAAGCCAAATTTGCCAAAGGTTGATTTATAAATCAGAGCAAGTTTGCGTTATCTTTCTAATAGCAGCTCTCATTCACGTTCTGATCAAGTTTTCAGGAGTGAGAGGGAAAGAGGTAGCCAGACATGACAGGGAAGGAGATGACTGAACAGATGTTAGGCTCAGAATATGCTGAGCCCCATCATCGTGTGTCACACAGAGTGGGTCGTGGTGGTCGTGGCACTCTGGGGAGTCTTCGGGTAGATCCTGTCCTGGCTCTCACCTGTAGGCCAGTGGTTCCCAAAAGCAGTTCCATGGACTGGGGCCAGAAGAGCTGCATCCTCATCTCCTGAAAGTACCCTTCTCAAGCCACAGATGTATTCTACTAGATTTTCTAGGGCTGGAGCCCAGGATATCCATACTCTCCTCACCTGGACCCATTTCTTTCCCTCCACAGCCCACCAGCAAGTTGTACCTGCTGTGTGTTTAATCATCTTCTGATGCTGATCCACCACTGACTACTGTGTTGAAAGTATTACAGAACTTTAGTTTATCCCTATTTAAGTATTTATAGCTGATAGTGGCAGAATGTGGTACTCTCCCAGGGCTTTTGCACTGGAAGAAAAAACTTTCCTAATTCCTCAAAGTGTAAAGAATTCCATTATAAATCAAAGGTATGACTCCGAGGGTGACGTTTGTAGGCACTGCAGTAGTCCGGTCAGGCAAACAGCTTGGACTGAGAGGAATTTTTCTCAGTGCCGTTCAAATCACACTTCTCAGGTCGTCAGTCACATGTGACATCTATGCCAGGACTGGCTCTCTTTAGAGCTGTCCTCGTGAGGAGCCTATGGGAATCATTTCCTAGGCATTCACATGATTGATTGTACACAAATGGTGCTTGTTTTTATTTCTCTTTCATTTGAATGTGTGATTGACATCTTTGAAAACTGTGGACCTGGCGGCACCAGCACTTCCTGTGCCCGGTGTACAGTGTGAAGCTTCAAGCTGGTTCCCCCTATGCCCACCTAACTTCCACTCCAAGCTTCCCCCAAGAGCCTGTCACCTATGACCCCTGCACAGCACGCAGCCAGCTCTGGATGTCAGAGAGAGCAGAGGCCACGGCTTGTAACACTCTGACTGGGTCTACAGCGCCCTGCCTTGCCACTTTGCATGTCCTATTGCTTTACTACCCCTTTGGGGGTCACGAAGCTGGCATCAGGTGAGAGAGACAGAGATGGAATGATGCCCTCTGCGTGCCTAGCTCTGTGAATTAGACTTTGTCAAAGGCTGAACGGGTGTTTGCATAAACGTGTGTGTGTGTGTGTGTGTGTGTGCGCGCTTGTGTGCCGCCCTTTCTTCCTGATAAGGTGTGTGTATTCCTTGTCAGCAATTCTCAAACCGGGCAGGAGGCCTTCCTTAACCCCTCCCCGCATGCCTTTGAGCTGCCTGGCTCTGTTCCCATGGCTGGGGCTGGGTGGGGTGCCCCCAGGGAGAAGCTTGCCTTGTTTCTGTCCTTTCTTTCTCTTCTCCTGACTAGTGTGTCCCCTGCCCCTTCCTGCCACCGTCCCCCACCTCAGCTGGGCTGCCTTCTTTCCATCCGGGAAACCCAAGGGAGGGGGGAGGCGGCTGGAGAGCCAGAGGCCCTTTGCAATTACAGAGCCTTTCCTCACAAGTCACAGAGTCGCACAACAGAGGATCAAGGAGCTACCTCAAGTGAGCCCACGGTGAATAGCTCTGCTGTGAGTTAAACAAGGGCCTCGGGCGTACAATGTGAGAGCCTTGGGAGACTCATAATGCTCACCCATCGTGGCCCAGGAGCCCCCGCGCCTGAAGAGGCCGGCGTTATTACCGTCGTTTTGTTCCCCAGGGAACCTGGACCACTTCAGAGGTCACCCATTCTATAGCGGGGCCCACAGGGGAGTCAGGTGCTGCACCTCAGAGCCCCTGGCCTCTTCACAGGCCCCTTGTCTGCTGGCTCAGCGTCCCCAGCAAGATTCTCCTGGTTCTCGTCTTCCAAGCATTGCCAATAGTCCCAAGTCCTTCACATACCACTCAGAGTAACCCCGGCAACTGCCAGAAAAAAAAAAAAAGGCTTGGAATTTCGGCTCTTGGGACTGCTCCATAAAGCAAAAGGACTGGGGAGAGGCCCTGCCAGTGTCTCCCTGGCCCGGAGAAGCTGGTGGAGGGCTGGTGCAGACAAACAAACACGGAGAGTAGCCATGTTCTTGCTGCTTCCTTTCCCAGCCCCTGAGAAGGCTGTCGAGGGCCAGGATTCCCAGAAGGTGGGCCGTGATGAGGGAGTTTATTTGCCCACGTGAAGATGCTCGCTGGTCTGGGAGGGCACTATAGAACAAGGATAAGACCACGAGGAGGTTGACAGAGGTGACCTCCTCCCCGTGCTAAACATAGACCCCCTTCTCAGAAGGAAGGGGTTGGCAACTCAGAGACCCTTAAGGACCTGTGCTTTGTTCCCCTGGTTTACAAAGGAAGGGAATCAGAGTGAGGGACCCTGACACTGTTGGCCACCATGTCAGAGGAGCCTTGGGTCCCACAGAAATTCCAAGTTTTGTGGCTGCTATGTTAATCCCCATCTAGATGGGCACGGACCAAACGACAGGGTGGGGAGAAAAAAGGCGGGCCCGATTCTGAGGACTGAAGTGATGCCAGGGGTGATGGCGGTGGTGTGGCCTTCCCAAACCCCAGGCTACCCTCCTGAGCACCCCCAAGCCCTAGGCTTTTTCCTGAAGTAAACATTTCACTGAGATCTAACCAGTAGGTAGACTTCAGAGTTCACCAGAGGCCTAGGATATTCTGGAAGGAAGCACAGTTGTTAACCTGCACTACCAGTTTGTTTGTTTGTTTTTAATTTCCCTGAAATGTGCCTTGTACTTTGAATAGGCAGTCAATCAACTTTGAATTGAGTTGAATTGAATTGTATTGAATGATGATGGCAACTAGTGTTGGGTGGAGGAGGGGATTCCATTTACCGAGGTTAATTTGACATTCTCTTTTTTCAGGAATATCTGTTTCATACTTGTAGATGGGTAATGGGGATGGTGGAAAATGAGAAGAGAGCTTAGAAAAATGATGGACGTAAATTTTCCCAGCTGCAAGGCAAAAAGAGAAGGGAGACAAGCATAAATATTGATACAAGGTTCATGAAATTTAAGATCCACTGAGCTAAATTGCATTCATTCCTGGATAACGTTGCCAGTACTTCCAGTCTTGCTGAGATGCCAGGAGAGACTGCCTACCCCCCATAGTTAGCCACCAAAGTTGGGGTAACAAAGGTGATTTGACAAGAGCCCTTTTTGACTTCTTTGAACGAGGGTGAGTGGAGTGGAGTGCCTTGTCCAAATGGGGTTTGGTTCTGCCTGTCATCCCTCGTGTCACTGGGAGATTGTTTGTGAAGCTCACATTGGATCCTGTCTGGGGAGGGAGCTGAAAGGCACAATTCATTGCTCCTGCCATCATTCAGTGCCAGGGTTTGGCCCAAATCAGTTGCTAGAGCCACTTTTCCAAGACAGTGTCCCTCTCCACCACGATTCCTCTTGGGCTCCCTGCCGCCCACCACTGCCTTCTGCATCTGCGTGCGCATCCTCCTCCCTGTTTTCCTGCCCCCCAAAGTCGACGTTCTGGGCCCTGGCCATGCAGGGCAGTTCACGTGACCCACAGAGGACAAGGCACTTTGTCTGTCTCCGTCTTTCCTTCTTGCTTCCCTCCTTCTGGACTTTGGGGATTTTCCATGAGGCCAAAGTAAAGATTAAGTGGCAGCATCCTTCCTGTCTATAGTCTCCCACACTGGAGTGGAACCAAGGGGAAGAGAGAAGAGTGGAGCCAGCACAAATTAAATGATGGCACTTCAGCCTCCTTATTCCCCCAGCCTCTTCAGAAAAAGGGACAAGTCAGTAACTAGACGTAGACAGAGCTTCAGGCAGAAGGGGGCCGCCGTGGAGGGGTAAATGGGGAGGGTTGTTTTGCAGCCGCCCTGTCAACTGTGCTAACACTCTGGTGCTCAGCATCCTTTTTGATTTCCTTGTCCAGCTCCTAACGCAGCGTTTGCTTGGTGGCTTGTCCCGCACCTCTCGCATCGTGTCTTTTCCCGCTTCTCCTGCCGCAAGACCCTGTGTTTCGCCGCCAACATTGCCGAGCCTTGGGGGTGGAACATTCCCTGTAGAAAATAAGGAAGACTTGCCTATAAAGAGTTTCCTTTGGGCTGCGTGGTACACAATGCTTTGAGTGTGACAAAAAGGGAAGTGAGATGTTCCCCCTTCTCACCACCCCCTACCTACCGCACCCACCCTGAGTCTGCCTCCCACCCCTCGGCAGCGTGCTGAGATCCTGCCCACAGGTTATGAGGCCCAGACTGCCCAGTCTCCGCCTTCCTGCACCATGGGAACCCGAAATAGGAAGGACTCTTGTCCTAGAGAGTCTGGCTTTTGAAGTGGAACAGAACGGTGACGATGTTGAGACCCTTCTTCCACTTCAAAGGGAACAAGTTGGCTTCCAGGGCCACCTGAAACGGTGGGAGTTGACCCCATCCTCCTCATGCCACCCTCCACCTAGAAAGTCACCCTGAGAGAGGGAGGGTCAGCTGTGTCTGTTTAATCACAGAATCCCATAGCTGTAGGCCTAGAACCGAGAGCCAGCAAAGGACCTGGCTCATCAGCTGGGCGCTGTGACCACGGTGGCTCTGGGTCCAGCCTACCATGTAACTCACAGGATGGAAGAAAGGAAATTTGGAAACACACATGTTGGAGTTGCTATGCTGTTGAATCCTTAGGCCACTGTTTCCTGCCTGAGGCCCACCTCCAGAGACACAAGGATGCTGAGAGCCTCATAGATCAGCACTTTACTCAGAAAAGTTAGATCAGATCACAGATACCCTATACAGCACAAGCTTCCACTCACTGCAACATTTGGCTCAGCTATTCTGGGCAGAGGAATTTTCCGGTGTGCCGAGGGTTACACAGAAAGCCTTTTGGGTTCCTCCAACTTCTCCCTCTCCCCCTCCTATCTGCCCCTGTCTCCCCTACCCCTGCTGTTTGAAAATCTTTCTACAGAGACATTTAGGTTGGTGGTCTCCCTTTAGCAAAGCCTGCGATCCAGGGATCCAGCCATTATTTGCGAACTGAGAATCATAAGCCCTCAGGGTGAGCTCTTCTCACTATTGGTTGGTAAACTAGAGGTGCAGAGGGGACTGAGAGATTGGCTGAGTGTGGGCTGAACCTGGGACATCCTTTCAAAGTTGTTTTTCTGAAACGAAATCCCTGAAATTAGCTTGTTTTCTTGTTGGTTTAATTCTCCTAAAAGCTGGACACAGCAGGTATAGGGGGGAGAAAGAGTTAATTAAGGGTGCCAGTTACAAACTGGAAATTGACTGGACTGTGATTATTGTCATGAGACTCCATACCTAATTTGGGACGCTGTGGAGTCCATTCTGGGAGCCAGCTAGTTGGCTTCATAGTTTCTATTTCCTAGGCAGAGAGGGCTTTCTTTAAGGACTGCAGTGGCTGCCTTTTGAAATAATGCAGGTGAGCAAAGCCCTGTTATGAAGCTCATTTGGACATTTTGTATATTCTTCTGGTCCCCCATGTTGCTGGAGTCCTAGGAGTACTTTCCCTGCCCCTCACCTTTTCTTCCTCTACACCACTTTCCTGGCACCTCCAACCCGTCCCCCAACTTCCTTGACTCACTCATTCAACAAACCTACTCCCTGCCCCCACTAGTAAGTGTAGTAAGAACAAACTTGGTCTCTACTCAGGAAGACCTGAGCTGGAGTCCCAGCTCTATAATTTATTAGCTGTGCCACCGCCTTGGGCAAGGTAGCCTCTCAGACCCTCGGTTTCTTCATCTGTTAAATGATGGTGACAGCACCTACACCACAGGGTTTGTGACTCAGCCAACACAGTGCCTGGCCCACAGCTGTTGCTCAGTTAATGGTAGCTGTTATTGTCAGCGGGTCTCAAGCCGAGCTTATTTCTAATTGAAGTATAATTAATGTACAATTCAAACACAGCCTTGCTAGCAAACTTCATCTGTTGTTTTTTTTCCCCTCCCCAAACTACCTGGATTTCTGTGCCTCTGTCTCCATATAAGGGAGTCCCCATTGAAGGAGCTGGTTTTTCTTTGGTCCCATGCCCTGTTTTCCTGGTGGTGTTTTTTCCCTGCCGACCCGGCTTATTTATCTCTCTTTCTTTCTTTTCATCATCTCCCTTGGAATCTTGGGGTAGGTAGCAATAGTGAGTTGAGGAAAGATTTACAAGCCAATGAAAGGTCAACTCAGACTCTTCCTGGACCAAGAAAGCTCTATGTGACACAGAGGGCAGATTAATATATCAGGGAATTCCAGTATCAGCTAAGCTCTGGATTTAAGAAGGTTTTTTTTTATTTTTGCTCAAATAATGTTCTTGATGACCTATAAATGTGGTATGCACTTTGTTCTGTCTACCACACGCAGCTTAGCATGAACACCTTGTTCAGGGAGTTTGTGACCTGAAGATAACATGATATCCTGAGATTGGGATTGTCTCCCAGCTAAACTGGGGTGAAGGAAATCACCATCCTGGGCTAGTGCATGCAGTAGGTTTGCTTGGGTAGATCTCTTTGTCGGTCCTTTGCAAATAGAATGGCCCTTGTGCACGTATTACCACCGGTGGGATCCAATGGGAGCTCCACGTCATAGTGAAAAATGTTGGCTGTTCGGTGGCATGACTGCACGGGCAGCCTGAAGAAAACTAAGGCCTTCAGACTGGGCTTAACTGGGGCCTTGGCCAGGGTGTCTGTGCCAGGTACCTGGTTAGGTGAAATATCCTGAAGCAAATAATAATTACCTTCTTTGCTGATAAGAGGCCCCAGTACTTTTCCAATAGCTTGATTGCACTAGGGTATTTCTTTGGACCATAGCCTGAATCACCAACTGATTCATGGGTACTGGCCCTAACTTCATCCAAACTATTGTATGTGTGGTGAAACCCAATGTTCTTCTTACGGCCCTGAGTTGGTGTAAATAATACTCCCAGTTGCATCACCTGTCCCTTGTTTGGTCTAGGTTCCTCCATCTGACTGCAATTCTGCTTCAGACCACCAGGTGGCCTCACTTAGGAAAGAGCAGGATAAAAGGACCTCAAACCTCTGATGGCTTTTTTTTTTTTTAAGCTTGACGCTTAAAAGAATGAAAATATATTTTGATGGTAACATGTGTAACTCTTAGTAGGCAACAGTCACCTCATTTTCCCTGTGATTTGGAATCTGTTTGTCTGTGAAGTACCCTGTAACCCCGTGTGTGGCTGGACCAATCACAGGGCAGGTGTTCTCCTGGGATGGTTTATATTTAGCCTTGGTTTGTAGTTTTGCTGTCATTTGCTGTTCATAGGACAGTAACAAAATCTTGTTTTTAAAAATAGGAACATGAGATCCTGGATGATGTTGAATAGGGTGTTGAGACCAAAGAGAAAAGGGCTGGCATCTTGCGGTCACTGCAGTGCCCACTCCCCTACTGTCTCCTCCCCACCTCCTCTGTCACCCACCTGGCCCCCAGCTGCCCCCTTGTACATGTTCCCCCACTCATCTGAGTTCCTGGACACTCATGCTCTCCTCCATACATGCACACTGGCATGTACAGATTAGCTAGTCCGTGCATGTCACAGATCTGTGCATGTGTCAGTACACGGACAGGTACATCCGTAGGAGGAGGTGAGTGGATAGATGCTGCGGATGGGGGCAAGCCAGTGGACAAGCTGGCTGGGTGAGGGGACATGCAACTGACAAAGTCTGTGTGCAGGAGAGAGGCTGAGAAGGCAGGCACCAGGAAGGAGTGAGGGTCCTGATGGTGAGGGCGGGTGTCCAGGGAGGGCGGCCTGTGACAGCACTGCAAAGACACGGGAGGTATGCTGGCGGACATCCGAAGAAGAGCTTTTAAAACCAGCGCCGCCCCCTACTGAAGGCTTCCTACCTCCTGTAATGGCATTTGTACTTCTCATTTCTCTAAGAAATCAGTTCCATTTGGTTTTTACCAATCTCCAGAGCCCTCTTTGGAGATGCCAGTTGGCACAAGAAAGTGCTGAACTGTTTACAGTCCCAGACTAAGGTTCAGGGAGGGGATGTGGTTTAACTGAGCCACAAAGCCCGGTACAGGACTCATTTGCATGCCGCTGACGCCATGTGACGCAGCCGGCTCCTCCTATATAAAGAAGAAGGAGCCGAAATATCTCCGAGTCTGGGTTGGACTGGCGGCCGTGGAGTTTTTGACACACCAGGTGACACCCCTCGAGTCACTTCCCTTCAACTCTGGAACGCCCGACCGGCTTTGGGTTCGCTCGGCAGCCTTCGCCCCCCTCCTAGCCCCAGGGCCCGACGCGCAGAGCCCAGCCCCGTCCAGCGCGCCAGCAGCCAGCGGCTGCCCAGCCCGCCCAGCCCAGCCCGCAGCCCGCAGCCCGCAGCCCGCAGCCCGGCCAGAGCTCCCCGGCAGCCCGAGCCATGAATACCGAAATGTATCAGACCCCCATGGAGGTGGCGGTCTACCAGCTGCACAATTTCAACATCTCCTTCTTCTCTTCCCTGCTTGGAGGGGATGTGGTTTCCGTTAAGCTGGATAACAGGTAACCCCTGGCCACAGCTCCCAAGCCCGGGCGCCGGCGGGGGCTGGGCTGAGAGCGGGATCTCCGAGCGAGCCGTGCGCCGCCGGTCCCCGTTCCCCGCGGTGCAGCATCCTGGGAAGGGGCGGGGGTAGGGGACGCAGGGAAGGGGGGGGTCACCGCCGCGCTGGGATCCGCCGTCGGAGCGTCCCTGCGGCCGCTGCACCGTAAGAACGAGCTGCTGCAGCCGGGGGCGGAGGCAGAGGGGCAGTGGGCCTGGGCTGGGCAGGGGGGCTAGCCGCGCGCCGTGCGCCGCTGGGGAGCAGGCCGGAAGCTGTCGAGCCGAGGAGGAATTCCTAGCTAGCTTCGGAGCTCGGTAGGTTTGCCTGGGACCTTCTGGGCCGGCGCCGGAATGGGCTGGCGGCCGGGGACTCCCTGGGCCGCGCGCCCCCATTGTTTGCATGTCGCCGAGCAGGCCTCGCTGGCCCGTGCGCCCCTGGACCCGCGCGCTGCTCCACGCGGAGCTCTGGGCGGTGGCGGCGCGGAGCCGGTCTGGGTGGGGAGGTGCAGCTTCCTGCAGGGGCCAGAGAGGGACCTAGGGACAAAGTGCCCGGAACTTCGGGCCAGCGAGGCGATAGAGAGGAAGAGCTGGGGCAGATGGAGGACTTTGTGGCCACCACTACCAGGTACTCAGACTGGAACCAAGTGGGTAACGCAGTCGCTTTCCTTTTTGTCTTGGCAGTGCCTCCGGAGCCAGCGTGGTGGCCTTAGACAACAAGATCGAGCAGGCCATGGTGAGTGGCATCACTGCGTCATTCCCATCCCCAGACCTGGCTACTGCTTATGTAACTCAGGGTGGCAGTGAGCGGGTGGGTGCAAAAGCCAAGCGCCCGAGGAAGCTGACAGCCTGCCTCCTGTCCCCTTGGAGGCCTTAGCTAGAGTCCCATCAGAGTGGCACCTTTTAGGGCATTTCCAGGCCACCCTTGCTGGACCCTCTCCTTTCCTCCTCCTTCTCCCATCCCAGGGCTTTGCAGCAGCCTCTGGCTCCCTCCTGGGCCCGTGGCAGGGCAGGGAGCTCAGACCCTTGGATTTGTCTGCATCCCACAGTTGGCAGGGGCCAGAGCTCATTGGATGCCACCGCACTGCAGTGCCTCTGCAGAGCCTGGGCTGGGGTCAGGAGTTGGGAGGAAACAGGAAGCAAAGCACCCCACCCCTTCTCCCTCCTTCACCAGGTAGAGGTCGTACTCCACCAAGCAGCCAAAATGGCTGCAGGGGATTGGGGCCTCCAGCAGTTTTAGCAAACACTTTATTGTGCCCCGGAGCCTAATGACACAGCTCTCCGCCCCCAGTGCAGTCATCTGAATTCAGAGAGGATGAAGCCATCCGGGTACCTTCCCCCAGGGCCAGTGTCCTTTCCGGCCAGGCTGCAGGACAGCTGCAGCTCAGTATGCTGGGTCTTGTGGACAGGAGAAGTCTCCAGAAGAGCCCATTATGTTCTCCTGGTGGAGATGGGTAAAGCAGACCAACAGTACAGGGTGCATTGCAGGTGTTCCCTGGGATCTGGGCCAGCCGCGGGACCTTATGTGGAAATGGGGATATAGCATACCACCGCCAACCAGCAGAAGTCTCACCCAAAAGTCTTCCAGGAGGCCAGCTTTGAAAGTCATCAGAAACTTACAGGGGGGAATTCCTATGTAGTTCAAAGCTGGGCTCCCAACTCAGGCGTGGCCCCGATCACGCAGCTCTCCTGAGCGAAGGTTTAGGTGCTTCGGAGAAAGGGGCAGGAGGACCAGGGCTGCGGGGCCAGCATTCCGAGGGGCTGCTGAGGGAAGGCTGGAGGTTGGCAGCATGAGGGACAGCGCAGGCGCCCCAACGGCCAGGAGAAGGTGCCGCAGAGGGGCCGCCGCGGCTAACGGATAGCTTTGTCGTGATCTCCTCCGGGACAGGATCTGGTGAAGAATCATCTGATGTATGCTGTGAGAGAGGAGGTGGAGATCCTGAAGGAGCAGATCCGGGAGCTGGTGGAGAAAAACTCCCAGCTGGAGCGTGAAAACACTCTCTTGAAGACCTTGGCGAGCCCAGAGCAGCTGGAGAAGTTCCAGTCCCGTCTGAGCCCCGAGGAGCCAGCTCCTGAAACCCCAGAAGCACCCGAGGCCCCCGGTGGTTCTGCGGTGTAAGTGGCTCTGTCCTCAGGGTGGGCAGAGCCACTAAACTTGTTCTACCTAGTTCTTTCCAGTTTGTTTTTGGCTCCCCAAGCGTCATCTCACGTGGAGAACTTTACACCTAGCATAGCTGGTGCCAAGAGATGTCCCAAGGACATGGCCACCTGGGCCCACTCCAGTGACAGACCCCTGACAAAGAGCAGGTCTCTGGAGGCTGAGTTGCATGGGGCCTCGTCACCCCAAGCCAGCGAGCCTCTAATGCCACCGCGCCCTGGGGGCTCCCAGGGCCTGGGCAACTTAGCTGCAACTGGCAGAGGAGAAAGGTAGTTTGAGACAGGCCGCCAGTTTGCTCCAGAAAGTCTAAGGGGTCTGGTTTTTCATTTCCATGGACATCTTCAACAGCTTCACCTGACAACGACTGTCCTATGAAGAAGCCAGTTGTGGTTTAAGCAGAGGCAGCCTCTCTCTCTTCCCCTGCCTCGCCAAGGCAGGGCCACAGTTGGGAGAGATTGAGCCAAGTCAGCCTTCTGTTGGTTAATATGGTGTAATGCATGGCTTTCTGCACAGCCCAGTGTGGGATTACGGCTTTGGGATGACCGCTTACAAAGTTCTGTTTGGTTAGTGTTGGCATAGTTTTTCTATATAGCCATACGTGCGTATATATACCCATAGGGCTAGATCTGTATCTTAGTGTAGCGATGTATACATATACACATACACCTATGTGTTGAAGGGCCTAACCAGCTTTGGGAGTATTGACTGGTCCCTTATCTCTTAAGGCTAATTCTTTGACTGTGTTCATCTACCAGGCTGATCCAGTTTGTCCTTTAGGTTAAGTAAAACTAAAGAGTAAAGGTGGGGGGGGCACCCTCTGAATGCCTTGCTGCTGCAACCTTTGCCCCATCTGTCCCCTGAAGACATGTGAGGTCCTCTTTTGAATGCCAAACCCACCATTCACTGGTGCTGACTACATAGAATGGGGTTGAGAGAAGATCAGCTGGAACTCCACATTGTCATTCGAAAACTTTTTTTTTTTTTTGGAAAACTTGCAAATGAACAGAATGAGTAGCTTGCCGGTGTCCTCTTGTGGACAAGGATAGACAAGGGAATGGCTTTGACCCGACGGTGCCTGGGTGATGTGCTCAGGGAGCTTGTCTCTAGGGAGTTCTGTGGCAGTGAGAACACTTTCCACTTTCTGACATCTTATCCTGATGTTATGTCTCCAGGATTTGGACTTTGATGTTTCAAATGTAGCTTGAAATTTCAATAAAGTTTGCTCTTTTTTTTTCTAAAAATAAACCTGGTGTCTTACTGAGTTTAAAATGGAGTGGGCGGTAGGGGCCCCAGGGGCACTGGTTTTCTGACTCGCTGTCCGTTCACCGGCACCCCCTGAGTGGCAGGCCTGTGCTACAGCCATGATCTTGTGTAACTGTCACAACACCCCCATTGTACGGGTGAAGAGGCTGAGGCTCAGCCCGTTTCAGTGACTTGCACAAAGTCACACAGCTATTATGGCGAGTTGGGACCCAATCTTCCATCCATCCCTCTGTCCTGCTCCTGCTTTCATATAACAGCTTCGGAGTGAGTGGCGAGGTGACTACTAACACAACTTCAGCTCGAGGGGGTGATTCGGGAGGAAGGATACCCCAAGAAGGTCCAAAAGAAAAGGACAGGGGGTCCATGTGAGGGAGCATGAAGTGAGGAACTGAATAAATGTGAGTGGGCCCCTTCCCTCTTTTGAAACATTATCCAGATTACTTGGTGCATTCTCTTTAATACCAATCCACAGGAGACCCCTGACATGGGCAAAGGAGCTAAGAGGGCCTCAGTGAGGAAAGGACACAATGTATGCGGTGGCCCAAACCCCATCCCTCTCCCCCAAGGAAAGATGCTCTCAAGCCCTGCTGCCCCACTTGTCACTGCTGAAAGTTCACTCACAAAACCCACCAGCCTCGTGGGCACGGCCAAGTCTAATGATCCCGACTCCACTTCCCTCTTCTGCCTCTCTTTGAAGGTCATCCTCACCCATCACCCTTTCCCTGGCCCCATGTCTCTGGCATCTGGCGTCCTGCCATTTCTGATTCTGGGCATTCATTGTCTCCTCCACCACGCCCTAACCTGGAGCCACTGAGCTGTGTTCTAAGCCCCCTGGTTTCCCAGGGGAGGCTATCACCCCAAATGTGAGTGACTCCATTCAATCTCAGCTTCCTATAACATATGCACCTCCCGCTTTGTCACTTGAAATTTAAAAGAACTCCTTGATTTTCCTGAGCCATAAACCTCAAGGACCAAGAGGTGTTGGCTCCCTTTCTTGCACCCGTCGCTGCCTAAATACTTTCCAAATGTCAGGCTTCCTTCACCGTAGAGGTCGTACATGTTGGCCTGTTCATTCCGAATCACTAAACCGCTTAGGACGTTACAAACCCCTGCTTGCTGGCCTCTCAAATCCCAACTTCCCTCCCTGCTTCTCACCTCCCTACTCATGATGCCAAGTTCATTGTCTGCACCTGCCCATTTGGTTGATTTTGGGGCTGTGCAGATTTCACAGTTGCTGGGATGGACACAAACTGAATCAGGCAGCTACTCCCCTAGCTTCCCCCACCTCTTGCCCCAACCGGGCCCCCCCAAGTTCCCACTTACTCCCATCCCATCCCCCTCTCAGGAAGAACTGAGAGACTTCTCGACTCTTGGGCTCATCTGCAGACTTACAACGCCCTGATTTCCAGCCAAACAAGAACCAACCGATGAAAAAAGCAATCTCAGAAGATGCCCCAGCAAGTATACAGCCCTCTCTGATCATCTAGCCCTTCCCTACGAGAAAGGGGAAAAAACGTACCCACAGTCACACAGTGGGAAAGAGAGAACAACTTGGCTTCCTAGGCAACCGTGACTAAACAGAGACAAACACTGCAACTTCTAAGGCCGCAGCGGTTGCTAGAGTAGATAAGAGGAACTTTGTGGCTGTTTGTTAGTCACATAGAGGAGCAGCTCTTGTTGTTGTTCCACAGAAAACCAAGCAGGGGTGGGGAAAGGCAAAAGAACACATTGCTCCTGGAAAGACCTTCACAGGCTTTGGTGTTCTGGGCTCAGCTGGTCCAGCTGGACCCAGAACAAGGAAAAGAACCAGAAGAGCAGCAGCCTTAATGGTCCCCTGCCTGGACATGCCCCCTCTCCCAGGACCCTCCTATCTATCATCTCATCTAATCCTCACGCAGCCAGCCCTTAGAAAAAGAGGCACTTAAGATTCACCTCCATTTCACAGATAAGAAAACTGAGAGCCAGAGAGCTCCGTGCTACTCCCATGGCTCCCCGTGATCCCATGGGGCAGTGGTTCCCACAGCCTTGTCAACAAGGGCGCCTTTTAAATGTCAAAACTCTTCTCAGATCTCCCCCAACCTGAGAGTGGTTGAACTCTTAGTATAGTCATACCTCACTTTATTGTGCTTCGTGGCTACTGCATTTTGTTTTTTTCTTTTTTACAAATTAAAGGTTTCTGGCCACTGTGCGTCAAACAAATCTATCAGTGCCATTTTTCGAACAGCATTTGCTCACTTTCTGTCTCCGTGTCACATTTTGGTAATTCTCGCCATATTTTAAACTTTTTCACTATTGTTATATTTGTTATGGTGACCTGTGATCAGTGATCTTTGATGTTACTATGACTCACTGAAGGCTCAGTTGATGGTTAGCATTTTTCAGCAATAAAGTATTTTTTAATTAAGGTGTGCACATTGTTTTTTAAGCCATAATGCTATCGCACACTTAATAGACTACAGTATAGTGTAAACATAACTTTGATATGCACTGAGAAACTAAAAACTTCATGTGACTTGCTTAATTACGATATTTGCTTTATGGCCGTGGTCTGGAACTGAACCCGCAGTATCTCCAAGGTATGCCTGTATTCTCTGAGAAAGAGAGAGAACACGTAATGACAAGCAGTGACTGTGAATTCAATGGGGCTTTTAAAGGAACTTAACTGTATTCGCCACAAAAGCATAGAGGTGGATTTGAAAAGTAGAACAGAAATGTGGGTGGTAGATTATTTACAGACAAAGACCTCAGGGGTGCAAGGTGCAGGGCTCCCAGGCTGGAAACCACCACAGAAGAGGGTGTTTCTGGTTAGGCTCCAAGAAGGAACCCAGGGAGTGAGCAGATGAGGAATCGTGGCCACTGGGACATGTCGTGTAAGGGAGAAGGATTCTAGAAAGACCATAGGAAATAACGTGCACAACCCAATGTCTCTTAGGGTATTTTGAAGTGTCCTAACATAATCCTACTTACCCTGGAAAAATCTTGATTTCAAATCTCACCTCCTCTCCTCCTAGTTGGTTAGAAATCGATGGACATAATTATTGCTTTGTAGACAGCCTAGTTCCTCAGGTTGTCTCATGCAGAGCTGCTCGCTGGAACCCAAATACTTAACAATTAACTACCTCTGTTAGATCAGGCAAAGCTTGACAGAGAACGCCACCAGTTAGCTATTCCAAGCAGAAGCGGTTTCCAGGGAAGAGCTCGCTGGGAGGGGCAATCATAACAATGATTAAGTAATAATAGCTGACACATGGCACTTCCTTTGTGTCAGACAATGTTCTATAGGCCCTTTTACTTCTATTGCCTCTTTTAATCATCTCTGCAAACCTATGAGGATGTACCATTAAGATCTCCATTTTACAGATGAGAGAACGAGAAGACAAGGCACAGAGAGGTGAAGCAACTTGCCCGAAGTCCTATAGCAAGTGAATGGCCAGGCCACGATGGAGGGGAGGGGAGATGGATGCATTGAGAAACTGGCTGGAAAATCTCAACAGTTTTCATAATTCCCCCTAAGTCACCAGAGGTGTTCTGGGGGTGGGGTGGGGGGAGGTAGAAAGGAGACCACCCCCAACTAGCAGAGGGACTAACATGAGATTAAAAATGACCAATGAAGCTGGCTGGATGGAGTGAATAGGAAAGGAGGAAAGAGGAAGAATGTGAGGCCAACTTGGCTGGCTCCCAGCCAGTTGAATCGAGCTAGGACCTAACGGGTCTGAGGGAGCCATGGTAAGCTTCTGAGCAGGGAAGTGATGTGATGCCAAAGATATTTGCAGAAGATGGGTCCTGGCAGCTGGGGAGGCTGGAGCAGAGAAAGGCTAGCCGAAGGCAAGCCAGCTGTTGCGGTAATCCAGGTGTGAGGTGATAAAGGCCAGCCGGGGCAGGGAGGGGGTCGTGGAAAAGAGACAAAGGGACAAAGCCAAAAGGCACTGTAGGGCAGTGTTTCTCCAAGTGTGGTCTGCAGTCCACTCACCTCAGGTTTGTTGGGAAGTTGGTTTAAAATGCAGATTCCAAGCCCTACCCCCAGACTAAAGAGGGGAGCGGGCGGGGCTTGGGATTGATAACGCTAACAAGCTCCCCTGGTCATGCTGGAGGATGTGAAAGTTTGAGGAACCACCACTAAGTGAAAAAATTATCAGCATGACCTGGTAATAAAGTGAGTTGGGATGAGAAAGCAAAGTAGCCACAGGTCAAGGATGACTTGAAAGTTTTGTGTTTTCTCTTCCTTTCAACTGTGATAAAATATATATAGCATAAAACGTACCATTGCAACCATTTTTAAGTGTGCAGTCCAGTGGCATTAAGTACGTTCACATTGTTGTGCAACCATCGTCACCATCCATCTCCAGGACTTTCTCCTCCTCCCAAACTGAAACTCTGGACCCATTAAACACCAACTCCCCTTTTCCCCCTCCCCGCAGCCTCAGGTGACGTGAAAGTTTGGAGTCCAGAGGATTGGGAGACAATGGAAGCACCGAAGAGGCAGGGGTGTAGGAAAAGGCTGCAGATTTGCCAAGGGAAGATGAATTCCAATTTTGAACTCTGGCTGAGCTAAGCATATTTCCATATGGAAATATCCCAGAACCAGCCATGGAAAGAAATGTGAGGTCTGAGGCTGGAGCACCAGATGCGGTGTGTCTGCGTGTCACAGGGGCTGGAGTGATGCGAGTGGATGTGCGCCCCAGGAAGTGGGTGCAGAGGAGGCCAAGCAGAAAGCCCAGAGCCACGCTTCAGAGGCCGCCCACAGTGAGGAGGGAGGGCCGGCTGGGAGGTGTCAGAGAAAGACAAGAAAAGCCCCAAGGGAACACTGAGGTTTTTCTGATCTCCTCCCCATCTTTATCTTTTGGTCTATTCTTTTTGACATTTCCTCTCCAGAGTCCTTAGCACAAACCCCACCAGCTTATTAAATTAAACTATTCTTAAAGGTCATTTTGGGGTAGAATGAGGCAACTGAGATAGTCTAGGAAGAGGAGTCAGGAGTCCTGGGCTGTTGTCCTGGTCTTTGGCTAACAAGCTATAGGACCTTGGGCAAGTCATTGGTGTCCTCGCCAGACGTGAGCTTCTCAACCTGCAAAACAAAGCAGTTACCCAGGATCGATTCTCAGCCACGTGCCTAGGAAGTACCCGGGCCAGGAAGAGCCCTCTAGGCATGAGATTTGTACAGCTACCTCCTGGCTCTAGGCCTCAGTTTTCCTTCCAGTCCCCAGATTCTCTTCATCCTCATATCGAGTTCTTATCAAGTTGTTGAAGAAAAAGCCACTTTTAAAGACAGATACATCGCTCAGCACCCCGACACTCCACGTGATTTTGTAGAGGAAGGAATCACCTACAGCCTTATTTCCCAGCCTTTCTCATTGCATGAATCACTTCTGGTTGCCTATATTGTGACAACACACTTACGAGCTGTGGGTCACCAAACTCACATGGGAGGGAGGTGGGTGGGTGGCACAGAGGTCATCTTGGGTAGGCAGAGGGAATCGGTTCGCCTAGGAAACACTTGTGACTGATGCAGATAAAGAGAGAGGGCAGGAAAGGAATGAAAAAGAGATGACTTTGGAGAGAGTGGGCAGGATAGGACAGGAACCAGAAGAGGAGGAATGTGGGCCCCAGGGGCAGCCCCAGACCCTTAGACCTTCCTCAGCATGGCTCCTCTGCCGGGAACTTCCTGCTGCCACTGCCTAAGAACAAACAGGACAAATTCTCCACCAAAGATTGACTCTGTGGGTCCCGAACTGTCCCAAACATCTCTTCTTTGCCGTCCTTTGCCATCCAGAACCCAGACATCTCAAGGGCAAAGCTAGCCTAACCGTCGTGCAGAAGCATCTCGAGGGACAGGCAATGTCCCAGCGAGTTAAGTCACACCTGGGATCAGAGGACAGAGTAATACGCCATCAGTGCTGGGCGGGGCCCTTGAGATCAACTGTCCCAACCTCCTCATTTCCCAGAGGAGGACATGGACGCCCGGACAGAGAAACAGGCTTGTCCCAGCCACTCATGCAGTAGGCAGCAGGGCCAGGACGAGCCCATGAGTTACAGATGACCCTTTTGCTCTAGGCCTCAGGGTCCCCATCGGTAAAGGGAGGAACTGGGCCAGAGCAATGATTATTAACTTTGGCTGCACATTGGAATGACCTGGCAAGAGTTTAATGGAATGCTGGTGTCTTGAACTCCGTCCCCAGAAATGTTGATAAAATCGATGTGGGATTGTAACCTGGGCACCGGCACTGGTCAGCTCCCCAGGTGATTCCTGGATGATCTGTGAGGATGGTTTCAATCTTGACATCCATTCGTGCCACACACATCGGCACCTGCTGTGTGCCCTGCCCTCTGCTAGGCACGGGCCAGGGCAAACCCGGGCCCTGTGATCCTGGTGCTGGTTTCCTGTCTCCATGTGGAGAGGGCAGATGAGACAGGCTGCTCATAGTAACAGGCCTGTTTACAGGCAGCTCTACTCTTTCTCCAGGCAGCTTCATGATTAATAAAGGAGATATTCTTATCTCCTTTCTGACTCATATGTATGTCTCTCTTGATCAATTCTGATTTCAGGCAGAAGAAAAAAGATGCTATTTATCAGCCTCCTCAAACTCTAAAACATTCTGCTGGGGATGACGAGCAGTATACAAATAACCCTATGGCCCCTTGTCAGCCTCGTTTGCAGGCTTCTCCTCCTCTAAATGTTGGAGCGCCTCTGGGCTCGGCTCTACCCTACTTTCTCGCTCTGGTTGGTTCCATCTATTCCCAAGGTCCTAAGTAGCATCCCCCCATTAATGACTCCCAAATTTATATTGCCAGTCCTAAGCATTCCCCTGAACTCCAGGCTCAAATATTCGACTGTCTCCTTGACAGCCCCATATGTATGTTTCACAAGTACATCAATATCTACCTGATAAAAATCAAAGTCTTGACTCCCAACTCCCCCAGTGTATCCGACCTCAGTGTAAGGCACCACCATCTACACAGCTGCTCAAACCGGACGCTTGATTCCTCCCGCCCCCTCAGCTCCCACATCTAATCCATCGCCCAGCGTGACCCACTCCACCTCCGAAAACACACCCTGAATCCCTCTACTTCTTTCCAGCCCCATCACGGCTCCCTGGTCTAAGCCACCCTCATCTCTCACATGGAGGCAAAGGCCTCACACATTGGTCTCCCTGCTTGCACACTGGCCCTTGTCCACTTCCACACAGCAGCCAGAGCGACTTTCTTAATGCAAAACTAGATCCTAGTATTCCTTTACTTTAAGCTTATCAGAGGCTTATCATTGCACTTACAATAAAGTCCAAACTCCTTTGCATGGCCTACAAGTGCCTATGTGATCTGGCCTCTGCTGACCTCTCCAGCCTTTACGTGTGTCACTCCCCCGTTCTTACCAAGCTCCAACCCTCCTGAGTGTCTTTCATTCCTGAAACACACCTCAGAGCCTTTGTGCACGTGGTTCCCTCAGTCCAGATGCTCCCACCAGCTCTGCCACCCGACTCTCTGCATGGCTGTTTGCTCCTGTCCTTTGGCTGTCTCCCTTCCTCTGACAGGTCTCACCCCTAACCCTATCTACAGAAGTTTCCCCCATTATTGTTTCTTTCCTTGCACTTATCCCAAATGGGAATGACTAGTTCACGTATTTTTGTTTGTTGTTTCTCCCTCACTGCACAGGAAGCTCCCTGAAGGCAGGACCCACACCTGTTTTGCTCACCACTACATCCTCGGAGCTGAATCCAGGACCTGACACATGCTGATCAGCAAAAAAAAAAAAAAAATTATGGGAGGTTCAGATGTTGTAGCAGGTGATGGTAGGTTAGGGAAGAAATTTTGGATGGGGACACGGAGGGAGCTTTCCCAGTCTTTCAAATCACACATGTAAATTTGTCTGTTGATTATGTCAATTATGAAAGCAACAAATTGTTTATTCTTTCAACAATTTTCAATTGAGCCTGTCCTATGTGTCAGACACTGGCCTAGGCACTGAGGATACTGTGACAAATCTGAGAGTGTGATGTGGGTTCTCTTGGGGCTTACTGTGAAGGGAAACTGCATACAGCCTAGTGGTATTCCCATACCTCTTGCCTAGAGAAATCCCCTCTGTTATCCCTTAAGACAGTCTAAATGCTCACTTTTCTCCAATTTTAACCTATAAAACTTCACCCCATTACCTGGAGCCACTTGTCAAGCTCCAGTCTCATTTTAGGGAGACTGTATAGTATTAGTTACGATTAGCTCTGGCTGCAATAACAGAAAAAAAAAATAATAGTTGCTTTAAAAGGATAGATGTTCATTTATCTCTCCCATAAGAAAAGTCTGCAGGTAGGCAGTCCAGGGTTGATAGGGTGACTCTATAAAGTCACCAGAGACCCAAATTTCTTCCAAGTTGCTGCTCCACCAGACTTATAGCATGTTGCCTCATTGTCCACAATGGCTGCTCAAGCTCCAGCCATTGTATCCACAATCTAGACAACAAAAAGGAGGAAGGGGAAGAAAAAATCACTGCTTCCTTTTGAGGGAGCTTGCCAGAAACACTGTACAACACTTCTGCTTACATCTCATTGGCCAGCTCTTAGTCTGGCCACTCCTCCTAAGGGAGGTTTTCTTTAACTGCATACATGGCCACCCCCAAAGAAATTTAAGTTTCTGTTTTGTGAGGTTTTTTTTTTGAAGCTGCATCTGTTATCTATTGCCACGATAACACTGCATAGCAAACAACCATCGGAATCAGTAACATAAAACAATAAATATTTATTTAGCTCGTGAGTCTGTAGGGCTCAGCCTATTTGGACTGGGCTTAGTTCCTTTCAACCAAGCTCACTCGCGTGCCCTGATCTTTTCTTAGAACCAGCTTTTGGTTTTATTGACTTTTTTCTACTTTTCTATACTTTCTATTTTATTACTTTCCATGTTTGCCTTTATAATTTTCTTTTTCTCTGCTTACTTTGAGTTTCACTTGCTGTTTTTCTAGTTCTTAAGATGAAAGATTAGGGTATTGATTTGAAACTTTACTTAAATATGGATAGATGTTTACAGCCATACATTTTCTACTTAGCACCACTTAAGCTGTATAAGTTTGATACATAGTGTATTCTTTTTACTCATCTCAATGTTTTGCTTGTGATTTATTTTTTGATCCAGTGTTTAACTTGGTGTTGTGTAATTTGCACATATTTTTGCATTTTTGTGGGGTTTTTTTAATTGAAGTATAGCTGAGTAACAATATTATATTAGTTTCAGGTATAAAACAAAGTGATTCAATATTTTTATAGATTATACTCCATTTAAAGTTATTATAAAATAATGGCTATATTTCCCTATGCTGTGCAATATATCCTTGTTGCTTATCTATTTTATACATAGTAGCTTGTGTCTCTTAATCTTCTACCCCTGTCTTGCCCTGTCTCCCTTCCCTCTTCCAACTGGTAATAAGGAAGAGAAGAATACATGTTGGAGTAAACAACCAGAAGTTTCTTCTCTGGGTGTTTGGATATACTGAAAGATGAGAAAGAGAGAGAAGAAGAAAAGAGGAAGAAGGCATAAAAAAGTGCATCATAAAAGGGTCTGTGGCCATTGACTTCCACCTAAGGGGATGTACCAGAGCTGGCAGGCAGGTGTGGTCTATGCCGTGGGAACAGAGCGAGTCCGGCCTCACCCCACCAACCATCACTGTCTTCCACCCTCCAACGTCACACTCAAGACACGAAATTCCCTGGCGGTCCAGTGGTTAGGGCTCCGTGCTTTCACTGCAGGGGTCAAAGGTTCGATCCCCGGTCAGGGAGCTAAGATTCCGCATGTCGCACGGCCCAGCCAAAAAGAAAGAAAGAAAGAAAAGCAGACAGACAGGCTGCGTGGAGAAGATGCTCATTTGAGGGGATTATTTTCTATGGGAATGTAGCATTTTGCAGAGCTAAAAGATTTTTGTGGGTGAAAATTACCCAATCACACCTAGTTCCCCAAACCTAGGAATACAGGATCTGTTTCAACAGCCTTCAAACTTGCTGAAGAGCAGTTGCCAACCTTATGGAGAACGACATAGACAATTCAGTGTCCCCTAAAGACAGACTGCTCCCTCAATTCCCTTCTCCTTCTAACTCTAAAGGCTTCCATGTCATATCGGCAGTGGCTGCCTTGCAGAGGGTCCAAGAATGGGTTTATTTTGCTTTTAGCAAAAAGCAAGGGACTCTTTAGAACTTTGGTCATCGGGGCTCCCAATTGAATTCTTCTACAAGAGTTTCCTTTGAAGGTCCACAGTTTAATGACTTTCGATCTCCCCCATCAAGCCTGTGAAATGCGACACCAGGGCATGATTGGGGAATGCTGAGGAAACTAGGACTTAAAGAAAATATTTTTCCCGCCTCTGGGCAGAGCCCATTCTGGTACCAGGCTGAGCTGTGGAAGTTTGTCACCTGACCCTGCCCATCCAGCTAGCAAGAATTCCTCAGGCAAAACATAAGTCCTGCCCTCCCACGAATGCTGAACATTCTGGTTTTTGCCCTTAGGAAGAAACCGGTAAATAACTGCATTCTCTTCTCCCGGTTGCATACCCCCTTCCTTGCAAAACCAAAGAATTGGGTCACATTATCTAAGTCTATGTGGTTTAGAAGGGCTCGACATCAAGCTTCAAATTGTTGTCAGACACACATGTCAGAGCACAGCCTGCGTTCTCCTGGGCGACACGAAGGGAAGCTGCTGAGTTCCAAAGTTCGGCAAGTTGTTTTTCCATACACTTCTGATCATCTTAACCCATGAGACCTATTTCCGTTCCTCTACTAGCGAGGCATTAAGCTCTCTTGGGAGTACGTAAAACTAGCCCAGACAGGCACACCGTTAGGGTATGGAAAAGGGAAAGTTCCCAGAAATCCCTGTCATCAAATTACCAAAGCCACCCCCGCCCTTTGTAGATTCAGTCATTCAGTCACCCACTCGTTCGTTCAATAAATATTAATAGAGAACATATTGTGTGCCAGACTCTCTGACAGATGAGGTTCCTGATCTCCTGGAGCCTACATTCTAGTGGAGGGAGACAGACAATCAAGAAACAAACAAGAGCAACATCAGGTAGAGAGGAAGCTGAGGCTGTGAGAGAGGAAGGGACTTGCCCAAGATCACACGGTCCATGTCTTCTGACTCCTGGTCCCTTATTTTTTCATTGAACATACACTGAGTGTTGAGGACCTACCATGTGCCAGGCATAATGCTAGGCACTGAGGATATAAGACAAATAATACAGGCAAGGTTCCTGTCCTTACAGAGCCAGGGAAACCAACCATAAATAAACACACAGAAAACCATAGAGACTTACTGTTTCTAGTCCAGTATGTAAGGAGCTTAGAAGTCACCACTCCATCCAACAACAAGTAAAAGGCTTAGATTCATAAGACAAGTCAGCTCACTGGGTAAACTGCTGCCCCCCAAACTGGAGAGACAGGCAAGCAGATACAGACTCACACCTTAGAGCAGAAACCTCCATGGGAACCAGTACTGGGGTAGGAAAACCTAAAGTGTAATTGATGAATTGCCGGTGGCTCAGTGTGGACAAGCCTGAGATTTTAAAACTCCAGGGGACCCAGCCATAGGGAAGCCATCATACTTTTGTGAACTTTATCTCCAGGAGCTCAACCAGGTCCTTAGAGTGAATGTTGGAAAAAAAGAAAAAACAAAACTCCCTGTGCTCAGGCAGTGGGGAGGTGAAAAGTAATCATTTTGAAATACAGCAGAGCATTCTGTTCTTCTTAAAAAGATCTGCCTTCTGGAGAAGCCAATTAACCAGTGCCTAACCTTCTGGGGTTTTACCAGAGCCTAGCTGAGCTTGGGGGAAGGAAGTACTCAACTCCAACCGACTCCAACCAAAGTTGGGGAAAAAACTGAGACACACTGGTGATGTTCATAGTTGAGGGCCACAGCATCATGAAGGACTGAGACCTAATCATAGGACTGTGGAATGCTTCCCCTCCCCCATGCCTTACCACCATGTCACTAAAGGACTACTTACCCTGCTTCCTTTTACCTGGTGCCTCATGTATCCCTTTCAACAACAACAACAACAACAACAACAACAAAAAGCATACTAAAAGGCAAAAAACACAGTTTGAAGACACTGAACAAGCATCAGAGACCAGACTCAGATATGGCAGGAATGTTGGAATTATCAGACCAGGAATTTTTAAAAAGTATGAATAACATGCTAAGGGCTTTAATGGATAAAGTAGACAACATACAAGAACAGATGGATGATGCAGGCAGAGGGATGGAAAGTTTAAGAAAGAATCAAAAAGAAACACTAGAGGGCTTCCCTGGTGGAGCAGTGGTTGAGAGTCTGCCTGCTGATGCAGGGGGCACGGGTTCGTGCCCCGGTCCGGGGAGATCCCACATGCCGCAGAGCGGCTGGGCCCGTGAGCCATGGCCGTTGAACCTGCGCGTCCGGAGCCTGTGCTCCGCAACGGGAGAGGCCACAACAGTGAGAGGCCTGCGTATTGCAAAAAAAAAAAAAAAAAAAGAAACACTAGAGATCAAACACACTGTAACAGAAATGAAGCATGCCTTTGAAGCACTCATTAGTAGACTGGACACAGCTGAGGAAGAAATCTCTGAGCTTGAGGATATGACAAAAGAAACTTTTAAAACTGAAAAGCAAAGGGAAAAAAGAGTGAAAAAAACAACAGAATATCCAAGAACTGTGGAACAACTACAAAAGGTGCGACGTACATGAAGTGGTAATACCAGAAGGAAAACAAAGAGAGAAAAAAGAAATGTTTAAAGCAATAATTAATGTCAGACACCAAACTACAGATCCAGGAAGCTCAGAGAACACCAAGTGGACAAATGCTGACGAAACTACACAAGGACAAATCATATACGAACTGCTGAAAATCATATACAAACAAAAAGATCTTGAAGAAAGCCAGAGGAAAAAAACACCTTCCCCATAGAGGAGCAAAGATAAGGATTACATCTGACTTCTCCCCACATACCATGCATGCAAGAAGAGAATGGAGTGAAATATTTAAAGTATTGTGAGAAAAAAGGCACCAACATAGAATTCTGTACCCTGTAAAATTATCCTTCAAAAGTGAAGGAGAAATACTTTCTCAGACAAATGAAAATTGAGGTAATTTGTTGCCAGTAGACCTATTTTGCAAGAAACGTTAAAAGAAGTTCTTCAGTGACAAGGAAAATAATACAGGTCAGAAACTCAGATCTACATGACAAAAAGAAGAGCATCAGAGAATGAAGAAATTAAGGTAAAATAAATGTTTTTCTTATTCTTAACTGATCTTACAATAACAATTTTTTTCAAAATAATAATAGCAATAATGTATTTGATTATGTGTGTTTATGTATAAGTAAAATGATTGATAGTAATAATACAAGGGACGGGAGGGAGGATTAGGATGTTTTGTTATTATAAGATATTGGGTTGGCCAAAAAGCTCTATGGGGTTTTTCCCTAAGATGTTATGGAAAAACCAGAACAAACTTTTTGGCCAACCCGGTACCTGCACTGCCCATGGGATGGTATGGCATTATTTGAAAGTTGACTTGGATTAGTTGTAAATGTATATTGCAAACTCTAGGGCAACTTAAGATGGAAGAAGGACAAAGAGGACTGACGCTATCTGACTTTAAGACCTACTATTGATATAATGCTAAAGTAATCAAGGCAGTACGGTATTGGTGAAAGAATACACAAAGAGATCAGCGGAACAGAAAAGACAGCCCTATAAATAGACCCAAATAAATATACTCAACTGATCTTTGACAAAGGAGCAGAGGCAACACAGCAGAGCAAAGGTATTCTCTTCAACAAATGGTACTCAAACAACTGGACATCCACATACAAAAGAAGATGAGTCTAGACAAAGATCTTGATTACTGTAGCTTCATAGTAAGTCTTCAAGTCAGATAGTGTCAGTCCTCTGACTTTACATGTAAATGTAAAACATAAAACTATGACAATATTGAGTTCTAGAAGCTAACACAGGAGAAAATCTAGATGACCTTGGGTTTAGCAATGACTTTTTAGATACAATACCAAAGGCACAATCCGTGAAAGAACTAATTGATACGCTGGACTTCATTAAAATTAAAACTTCTGGACTTCCCTGGTGGCGCAGTGGTTGAGAGTCCACCTGTCGATGCAGGGGACACGGGTTCGTGCCCCAGTCCGGGAGGATCCCACGTGCCACGGAGCGGCTGGGCCCGTGAGCCATGGCTGCTGAGCCTGCGCGTCCGGAGCCTGTGCTCTGCAACGGGAGAGGCCACAACAGTGAGAGGCCCGCATACCGCAAAAAAAAAAAAAAAAAGGGCAGAAGACCTAAGTAGACATTTCTCCAAAGAAGATATACAGATGCCCAAGAGGCACATGAAAATATGCTCAACATCACTAACTGTTAGAGAAATGCAAATCAAAACTACAATGAGGTACCACCTCTCACCGGTAAGAATGGCCATCATCAAAAAATCTACAAACAATAAATGCTGGGGAGGGTGTGGAGAAAAGGGAACACTCTTGCACTGTTGGTGGGAATGTAAATTGATACAGCCACTATGGAGAACAGTATGGAGGTTCCTTAAAAAACTGAAAATAGAACTACCATATGACCCAGCAATCCCACTACTGGGCATATACCCTGAGAAAACCATAATTCAAAAAGAGTCATGTACCACAATGTTCATTGCAGCTCTATTTACAATAGCCAGGACATGGAAGCAACCTAATTGTCCATCGACAGATGAATGGATAAAGAAGATGTGGCACATATATACAATGGAATATTGCTCAGCCATAAAAAGAGATGAAAATGAGTTATTTGTAGTGAGGTGGATGGACTTAGAGTCTGTCATACAGAGTGAAGTAAGTCAGAAAGAGAAAAACAAATACTGTATGCTAACACATATATATGGAATCTAAAAAAAAAATGGTTCTGAAGAACCTAGGGGCAGGACAGGAATACAGGCACAGATGTAGAGAATGGACTTGAGGACACGGGGAGGGGGAAGGGTAAGCTGGGACGAAGTGAGAGAGTGGCATGGACATATATACACTACCAAATGCAAACTAGATAGCTAGTGGGAAGCAGCTGCATGGCACAGGGAGCTCAGCTCAGTGCTTTGTGACCACCTAGAGGGGTGGGATAGGGAGGGTGGGAGAGACAAGAGGGATGAGATACGGGGATATATGTATATGTATAGCTGATTCACTTTGCTATAAAGCAGAAACTAACACACCATTGTAAAGCAATTATACTCCAATAAAGATGTTAAAAAAAAAGAGATGTGGTACATATACACTGAATATTACTCAGCCATAAAAAGGAACAAAATTGGGTTATTTGTGGATGTGGATGGACCTAGAGACTGTCATACAGAGTGAAGTAAGCCAGAAAGAGAAAAACAAATATCATATATTAACGCATATATGTAGAATCTACAAAAATGGTACAGGTGAACCTATTTGTAGGGCAGGAAGAGAGACATAGACATGTGGACACGTAGAGAATGAACATGTGGACACAGGGTGGGGAGAGGAGGGTGGGGCGAATTGGGAGATTAAGTTTGACACAAATATACTACCACGTGTAAAATAGATAGCTAGTGGGAACCTGCTGTGTAGAACAGGGAGCTCAGCTCGGTGCTCTGTGACGACCTAGATGGGTGGGATGGGGGGGCGGAGGGGGGAGGGAGGTCCAAGAGGGAGGGGATGTAGGTATACATATTGCTGATTCACTTCATTGTACAGCAGAAACTAACACAACATTGTAAAGCAATTTTACTCCAATAAATAAAAAAAGAAGAAGAAAATGAACAACCCTATTTAAAAATGGACAAAAGACCGGGAATTCCCTGGCAGTCCAGTGGTTAGGACTCCGCACTTTCACTGCCGAGGGCCCAGGTTCGATCCCTAGTCGGGCAACTAGGATCCCACAAGGTGCGTGCTGCAGCCAAAAAATTTTTTAAAATAAAAAAATAAAAATGGACAAAAGACCTGAAGCGACATCTCACCTGAACAGACACCATACAGATGGGAAGTAAGCATATGAAAAGATGTTCGACATCATATACCATCCGGAAAATGCAAATCAAAACAGCAACGAGATACCACTACACACCTATTAGAATGGCCAATATCCAAAACACTGACAACATCAAATGCTGGAGAGGATGTGGAAAAAACAGTTTCTTATAAAACTAAACACACACAGTCATGCTCCTTGGTATTTACCCAAATGAGTTGAAAACTTATGTCCACACAAAAAGCTGCACATGGATGTTTATAGCAGCTTTATTCAGAATTCTCAAAACTGGGAGGCAACCAAGATATCCTTCAGTAGGTGAATGGATAGATAAACTGAGGTATATCCAGACAATGGGATATTATTCAGCACTAAAAATAAATGAGCTATCAAGCCATGAAAAGACATGGAAGAATCTGAATGCTTATAACTAAGTGAAAGAAGCCAATCTGAAAAAAAGCTACATACTGTGTGATTTCAATTATATGATATTCTGGAAAAGGCGAAACTAGGGAGACAGGAAAAAGGTCAGTGGTTGCTAGGGATTGAGGGGAGGGACGGACAAATTCTTGGGGTATAGAGGATTTTTAGGGCAGTGAAACTATTCTATGATGGTGGATACATCTGTCAGAACCCATAAGATGTGCAACACGAACATGGACTTTAAGTGATAATGACGTGTCAATGTAGGTTTATCAATGTAGGTTTATCTGTCCTGTTCTCAGCCCTCCAGCTTCTGGCCAAAGTCCAGAGCAGGAAAGAACAATTGGCAAACCCACTCATTAGGTCCTATTTATTAATTGTAAAGTCTCATAATTTGTTTTAAGGGAGACTTTTCACCTTGATTAATATCCGAGGCTCCCAAGCGTACGTGAAGCTGCGTTTGAGTCTGTACAAATGCACCTGAAGTGTGCACTGTCTGCAGCTTCCAGCGGGCGACTAGTGCCTCTGTCAACACCGTCCTCTGCAGATGCTTGTGACCCCGGCACAGGGTCTTATTTGAACTAACACATGACTACATCCGCACTCTCGGAGTTTACAAAGAGCCCCGAGTCACACGTGGATAATCTGATCTTTGCTGCTTCCTTCGCGCTGAAAATGATTTCATGAGAAGTAACTCTTCAGAGAGAGGTCTGCCTTTTCCTGCTCAACCCTAACCCCAATCTGTGGGCTCTCTGTGCCACCTAGGCCCTCACCCATCCCTACCCAACTCCACTGGTGAAGTCCTTCCTCTTCTGGGTTTTCAGTATTGTGTGCCTACTAACTCTGGAGATAAAATGAGCTCCCTTGTTTCTTCCTTATAATAATGACACTCCTCCAACCCTTTATCCTCCCCTCCCCCAGCTGCCATCCCACCTCACTCCTTCCCTTCACAGTGAGAGGTTCTTGAAGAAGAGCCCCCCTCACTGAGCCCTTCCTCTCACTCCGCAGTCCTTGTAATTTGGCTTCACCTAACCCAGCCCCGATTCCCATCTGCTCAAAGATCAGAAGTGACTGCCAGACACAATGGACCCTTTGCAGCTCCTGTCTTGGGGGTCCCCCTGCAGCCCTGGGCACTGCTGAGCGTGTTCCCCTTGCAACTCCCTGCCCCTGGGCCTCCATGGCCCTCTTCTGGTCCTCCTGCTGTTTCTACTATGATTTCTCTTTAGCCACCTTCATGAGGTTTTCATCTTCTGCCCCTCTTTCCTGTTAGTGTTCCCCAGGACTCTGCCCTCAGACCTCTTCTCCTCACTGTGATACACACCTCTCCCATTTTGGCCTCATCTTTTCAACCTCCATCTATATGGTCCCACATCTATGGCCCCAGCGCAGGTCTCTCCCCTGAGCCCCAGACCCATACTTCCAACTGACCCAATCCACTGACACTTCACACTTGAAACATCCAAGGTGACTCATGACCTTTCCCCACACATTCTGCTCCTTCTACCGTGTTCCGCATCTTGCTGAATGGCTCCATCAGACACCCAGTCACTAAAGCCAGATATCCAGGAGTTATCCCAGACTCCTCTTTCTTGTTCATGCTCCCCTACACCCAGTCTATCAATTTGTCTCACCAGCTGCACCTTCAAATATATCCAGAACAGGACCACTCCTTTCCCTCTCTACTCCTACCTTCCTGGTCCAAGTCACTGTCCCCTCTCACCTGGCTGGTTGCAGTAGCCTCCGAACTGGCCCCCTGCTTCTACTCTCTCCCGCTTCTGTCCACACCCTACATCATAGCCAGAGGGATCGATGCAGCAGAAACTGACCCATATCATTCCTCTGCTCAAAATATTCCAATGGCTTCTCATGTTACATAGAATAAAATTCAAACTCACTATCATTACATAAAGGAAAGTCCACATTCTGGTTCCCGCCTGCCCTATCCAGCCTTTCTCACAATAGTCCCCCCTCCCACCCAATGTCCCAGCCACTTTCCACACCGGGCTATCTCCCCTGTCTGGATCTTTGCTCATAAGTTTTCTCTCTGCCTGGAACAATCTCCCATAATGGCCAGCCAACCAGGTGACTACATACTCATGTTTCAAGACAGCAATAGAAACTCTTCCTGATACTCCAGGCTGAATCTACCATTCCTTCCACAGTGTCCTCTATAGCACCTGTCAGTCATTATCAGGAAATGCCTATGAAGCACCTACTATGTGCTGTTCCCATCCACTCTGTAGGTAACAAATTCTATTATGCTTCTTGCATTTCTGTACAAGTGAGCAGATGCAGCTATATTTTCTTACTTCCTCTTCTTTTTACACAAAAGGAAGCATATTACAGATATATATATTTTTTGCTTTTTGCTCTTTTTACTTACCAACATATCCTAGAAATCACTCCCTATCAGTTCATAGAGACGGTCCTCCTCCCTTTTTACAGCAGCATGGTACTCCATTCTTTGGCTGTACCAAAGTCTATACAACCAGTCTCTTATGTATGGACACTTAGGTAATTTCAAATATTTTGCAAATATTATAAACAACGTTATAACAGCGTTATAAACAACGCTGTAATGAATAACCTCATGCATATGCATTTCTATATTGTTGAAATTTCTATATTCTATATAGAAATGCATATGCATTTCTATATTGTTGGAGGTGTACTGTCAGGGTAAATCCCTGGAAATACAATTGGTGAGTCAAAAGGTAAATGCATCTATAATTTTGTGAGATATTGTCAAATTCTCCCCCAAAGGATTGTATCCATTTTCTTTTCCACCAGTAATGTATGAGAGTCACCTCAGGCATTTTTGGAAGAGGGTTTCCTCAGGACATTAGCTCCGTTTCCTAGCTGCCCTGTCTTTGTGACTGATCCATCCCAATGCCTACGAAGGCTGCTCGGCCACTCAGCACACAATTCTGCCCTTTGAGATTTCTCCTCCTGGGTGGAGCAACGGACAAACCCACGCCCTGCATTGCTGGGTAACGCTCCTGCATCTTCCCGCGATTCACATTCTTTGTGAAGGAGAAACAATCAGCAAATTACACTGGCTCCACATGCGCAAGGCTCCAGGTCTATCAGAAATTTCTTAAGTGTCAATTAGCTTGAAGAACGCAGGAGGAAATACAAAGAATGTTTAGTACTTTTCCAGGCTCAACGAGTACCAACGTGGTTTGTTTATAGGTGCCTAATGAGGGCAGGCATGCATCTTGTAAATAAATAAACCATCCTATTGAGAAAAATAATAATAAAAGTAGTTTACTGTGCTTCCAGGATCACAAAGTGCTTTCTCACACACACACATACACACACACACACGCGCGTGCGCGCACACACACACACACACACACACACTATCTCATTTGATCCTTACAATAAAAGCATCCACGCTGGAACAATTGCTTCCCTGGCCAATCTTTGATGTACATGACGTGGTTCGTGGACTTCAATTGTGATTTATCCACCCAGACTTCAAAGGGTTAATGAGACCTGAACTCCCAGTGACCTGAACTTGTTAGAGGCACAGGGTTGGAGGGAGCCTGGGAGCAGGAAGTGGTCAGGAAGCCCAGTCAGCCCCAGGCTCGAACTTCCCTGACTGAGAGCCTCAGATGAATTATGATGGAAAACCCCCAACTGCACTGTATCCTCTCCCTTTAATTTAGGCATTTAATAAACCAATAGCATCGTTCTCCAGAAATGAGGAAGGTTAATAATTTCCTTGGACGAAGATTTCCAAGCAGACCTTGCGGCTTTGTGCAGACCTTCAAAAGAACTTCTGCAGACAGAGTCTGTGAAACTTTTTATACTTGTCTATTGAATTTTCACTAGGCTCCCCTGCCCTCATTAATATCATTAGGGTATAGACCTGAGAACCTGGCCAGTATTTGTCAGACATCCCAGAACCCAGGCGAGGGAGGGATCCAAAGCTATAAATCGGGTGATGCCCTCATGAGGCATTCCTCCTGCCAACTTTCCCAGCTGGCAGTGCCCTTCTGCTTCTCCCTGGGCTCCCAGGACACCCCACCATTGCACCATTGCCAGGAACTAATTGAAAGAGGCCTTCTCTTGACCCCTCAGCTCATGGCAGCAAAGCGTCCACCTGCTTCTACCAACCTGTCAGGCTGGCACACAAAATGTAAAATGACGAGGCAAGGTCATTTTGTGTCTTGGGCCTTCCCAGCTTCGCAGGGCTTCAAGGGCAGTTTGGTGCCCTTGGTGTAGAGCCTGTAAAGCCACTGCTTAAGGAAGCAGTTACAAGTGTGGGGTGTGGGATCAGACAGACCTGAACTCAGATCCCGTCTCTGCCCTTTGCTAGCTGTGTGTTCTTGAGTAAGTTGCTTAACCTCTCTGAGCCTCATTTTCTTTATCTGTAAAGTCGGGGGAGGTGGGGCATAATAGTATCTATGTCACAGGAGTTGCTGTGGGGATTAAATGAGTTGAGGAATGTAAAATGCTTGGCCTGGTATCTGGTGCACAGCAGCTACTAGACTCCTAGCATGTCCCCACTGGAAGGGAACTTGGAGAGCATTTACTTGGACCTCTTATTTTCTACATGGTGAAATGGACTTAGGGAGAGGTTATTCACCCTGCTAATGAAAGAACAGGATTAAAGAGAAGCAGATTCACAGATATAGAGAACAAGCTAGTGGTTACCAGTGGGAAGAGGGAAGGGGGGGGCAAGATAGGGGTAGGGGGTTAAGAGGTACAAACTATTATGTATAAAACAAATAAGCTACAAGGATATATTGTACAGCACAGGGAATATTGGTTATAAAATAACCAATTTTTTATAATAACTATAAATGGAGTAATCTATAAAATCTATAAAATCAATAAAATATATAAATAAAATATATTTTATAAATATAATATATTTATAAATATATAATATATATATAAATATATAAAATATATTTTATAAATAAAATCTATAAAAATATTGAATCACCATGTTGTATACCTGAAACTTATGTAATATTGTAAATCAACTCTAATTCAATTGAAAAAAGAAAAGATTCCCTGACCCTTTTCAATCCACTTTTTCAATGCCTCTCTTGCCCAAGGAAGGGAACTCCCAAAGCAGATGGGTAGGTACTGAGGAGAGGCCTGACCTGCTGGAGCCCAGGGAAGGCAGATGACAAATGCCACTTTGGCTGGTGCAGTGTATGTGGGCACCCATGCTGACTAGCAGGTGATGACTTGTGAGAATTCTCCTGTCTAGGGTTCATGATTATCTACAGCCAAGGCTATTTCAGCAAAGCCTTGGTTGACCATCCATTTGCTGTCATTTCTCCCTAATTGGTCTTCAACAGAGTTCCCCCCAAAGAGCAAACATTTTGCTTTGGAAAGCAAAGCATTCATCCTCCTTGGGCTGTGAGCAGGGTGCCTCTCCCCAAGGCCTTTTGGGCCTGGCGTGGGACAGGGGAGGGAAGGGACTTCTCTCCCCAGCTCACTTTGTGGTGGGAAGTTCTGTGGCTTTCACAAGGATAAGTGCAGAGGGGAAAAAAAGAGCAAGGATGCTGTGGCTCTTGTGATTGGCCATCCACACAAGTGGTGTGTCAATGAGCAGCCAATTCCACACAAGCTCAGGCGTGTAGGCCCCGCCCGCTGACCTCACATGGCCCTGCATGAGGTTGCTGCTTGCTTGCTCCCAGACCCAGGAGCTCTGGGAGTTCTGCCCAGCTCAGCACTTCGTTATACTATGGAGGCAGGAAGGAACTGGCCAGTAAGTACTTAGCTCCTGGCTGGGCAATGGCCAGACTACACGGAGTTGGGATATGTGACTGAGAGCTGGTGCTGGCTTCACTGCACCCCCAGGCAGTAGAACTACAGAGCACCCCAAATAATGGATACCAGAGACACTTCATTTCCTTCCCACGCCAAGCATCTGCATCGGCTTCCAGAACCCCAGATGTGCCACGAGGCATCCATGAATTCATCCTACCAGAATCCACTTAGCCTTCTCTGCTTGGTTCTCTGGTAACCCTCTTGTGGGACAATACGACCAGGGGGCGGGGTGACCATGGGCAAGTCATTCCCCTTCTCGGGGCCTCAGTTTCCTCATCTGTAAAATGTGCGGGCTGAACTCCTTCACTGAGGTCTCCATAGCCACCATCCCCGGCCAGGTGACCATCACAACCTCCTGATTTGTCTCTCTGCTTCCACTCCCATCCCCCTTCAATCCATTACGAACACAGCAGCCAGGAGACCCTCTTGAAACTACAGATTAGATTGTACCTCTCCCCAGCTTAAAACCCTCCATCCCGCTTTAAGTAAAATTTGAAGACCCACAAGGCCCTACGTGATCTGGCCTAGTGTCATCTCCTGCACCCCCAGCCTGTCACTCCCTCTGTTCCAGCCACACCGGCCTTCCTGCACGTTCCACAAACACACCAAGCTTGTAACTGCCTCAGGTCCTCACGTGGCTGTACCCTCTGCCTGAGATGCCCTTCCCCAGTTTTTTGCCTGTTTACCTCCTGGTCATGCTTATGATCTTGGTTCAAGGTCACCTCCTTGGGTAAACCTCCTTGAACAGTGTTGCCCTTCCACTCCCAACAGGCTAATTCAAGTCATCCTGTCATATACGCTTTTACTGGACACTGTTTTTTGCCTTCATAGCCCTCTCCCAGCTATAATTCTTTCTGCAATTATTTAACATCTGTCTTCCCCACTAAACTGTAAGCTCTGTGAGGGCAGGAAGCTTGTCTGTCCTGTCACCCATTTTATCTTTGGTACCTTGTGCAGTGCCTGGCACATAGGAGGAGCTCACTAAAAATTGCTTCAATGAATGAATGAATGAATGAAGCTTCTTGCAGCCCACAGTATCACCCCCATAGCCCCTTAGCTTGGTCACTAGGTCCCCACCCTCTCTGGGGCTCTAACGCAGAGGTGTTGACCTATTGACCTCACTGTCAGGCAAATGCGGTCATTCCTAAAGCCAAATGCGAAAGACTTTGATTTATGTCATTCAGTCCTCTTGCTCCTTTCCTTAGTGATTCAGTCCCTCCTAGTATCTATCAGGCACCGACTCTATGCCCGGCTGTGTCCTTGAGGCTGCTGGTCTAAATGTATTAGTCTTCCCAGACTTGGTCTGGGCTCTTCAAGAGCTCCCATGTAAACAAACAATTCTCACGCATGGCAGACTGTGCTGAGTGCCAGGAGTACAGAGGAGAGAGCCATTGAGCACTGACTGTCCTGTGGAAACTTAGTGGAGGAAGGAGGAGGGGCAGAAGATTGTGCAAGAGGGTGACCTGATTAGCAGCAGGGCACGAGTGTTTTTCCTGATAGGAAGGTGAACATCAGGGGAAGGACAACCATGTCCGTGGGAGGGAGCATTTGGGGAGGACTCTCTGTCCATCGGGTGGCCACCAGGGGCTGCTTGCTGGGGCGGCACGGCCACAAGCACCCCCAATCCACGCTCACACATTATTGGGTCTCACAACCATCCAGGGAGAAATATGCAGCACACATTCCTTCCTCCTACTCGGCCCTGTAGATTCTTTTTAATCTTTTTGGCTGTACCGCGCGGCATGTGGGATCTTAGTTCCCCAGTCAGGGATTGAACCCTCACCCCCTGCATTGGAAGCACAGAGTCCTAACCACTGGACCGCCAGGGAAGTCCCTAACCAAAGTAGCCCTGCAGATTCTGATAGAATAGGTCAAGTGTGGGGTCCAGCTATCTGTGTGTTGAATAAACACGCCCCAAGTCATTTTTTTATATAAAGGAAGCAAGTAGTAATGGATAGACCAAGGACTTTGCTGTCAATTTGTTATTTAATTTAATTAATTAATTTATTTATTTATTTTTGGCTGCATTGGGTCTTCGTTGCTACATGCAGGCTTTCTCTAGTTGCGGCGAGCGGGGGCTACTCTTCACTGTGGTGCGCAGGCTTCTCATTGCGGTGGCTTCTCTTGTTGCAGAGTGTGGGCTCTAGGCGTGCGGGCTCAGTAGTTGCGGCACGCGGGCTCAATACTTGTAGCACACGGGCTTAGTTGCTCCTGCGGCATGTGGGATCTTCCCAGACCAGGGCTCAAACCCATGTCCCCTGCATTGGCAGGCAGATTCTTAACCACTGCGCCACCAGGGAAGTCGCCCCCCGCCACATCATTTTGAGGCAGGTGGTCCAAACAGAACACTTAGAGGAACACTGGTCCATTGGTCTGGCGGGTCACTGATGCGAGTGGGAACTTAAGTGGAAGCCTAAGAACGCAGTGCTCCCTGAGCATTTGGGATGCATCGCTGATTGATGGGAGAGGGAGTGGGTTTGCGGATAAGTGAGAGAGTCTGGTTGAGGGTGGGGCTTAAGGGTGTAAGAGTCCTGAGCCAATGGCAAGAGTCCTCAGGGCCTAGGTGGCCATCCATTCCCAAGTGCCTCCCACCCCAGACCAGGGACCCCTTGTGTGCTTGGGTGGTTTCTGGGCCGGAAGGGAAGAAATAAGATGCAGGTTTCCTAGAGGTAAATTGGGAACAGTGGAATCTCCAGGCCGCTCCATGCCTCCAAATAGGCAGTGATGGAAACAAGTACACCGGGGTCCAAAGGCCTAGCCTATGGCTGAGAGGGAGCAATAGAGCAGGAGGAGATGATACGAATGCACTTCATTCATTCGTCCAATCATTTATTCATTCCACAGACCTGTGCTGAGGGCCAGGCACTATACCAAGCGCTGTGAGGCTCGATGGTGCTACCACCTGCCCACCATCAAAGCCAGAAACCAGAGTGTCACCCTGGACCCTTCCGTCTCTCTTACTTATGCCCTCCAGGCAATTTGTTTACCGAATCTCATTGATTCCACCTCCTAAGTGTCTGTCAATTCCAACCCTCCTTCCCCAGCCCCTCTGCCACTGCCTTAGCACCGGAGCTCACTAATTCTTTCCCGGACCTTTGCAGAAGTTTCTTCACTGCTCTCGCCCCACACAGGCTTGCCTCACTCCGATCCATCTCCCACACTGTGGCCAGACTGATGGTCTCTTATTTTGAAACAGCTTTATCGAGATACAGTTTACATACCATACAATTCACCTGCTTTAAGCGTACAATTCAGTGATCTTTGTATATTTAGAGTTGTGTAACCATCACCACAATCCAATTTTAGAACCTTTCCATCACCCCAAAAAGGTCCCTCGTGCCCATTAGCAGTCACTTCCTGTTCCCACCCCCAGCTTCAGACAATCACTAATCTACTTTCTGTCTCCACGGACTTGCCTTTTTTGGGCATTTCATATAAGTGGAATCATGCAGTATGTGGTGTTTTGTGTTGGGCTTTGATTGCCTCTCTTAATACACAAGTCTGCCCAATGAGATGAAATGAATGAGATGAAAATTAGGTGATGAATGTGTTAACTAACCTTACTGTGGTAATCATTTTGCAATATAAACGTGTATTAAATCAGCACATACACCTTAAGTTTATACTATATTATATATCAATTATATCTCAATAAAACTGGGGATAAAACCCTTGAACAGCTCCTCATCATTCACCATCCAAACACCTCATGTTACTGTTCCAGGTCCTTCATACCGGACCCTACGGTTCCCTAACACACACCATGCTCTTTCCTGCCTCCAAGCTTTTGTGCTTACACACAAAGTTCCCCTGCCTGGAATGCTCTTACCCTCGCTCCAAAGAGGCACAACCTCTGCTATAATGTCTCCGACATCCCATTTCCCAACTTCTGTTCATCACTTCCACCTCTGTAAGCACTTTACACCTTGTATATGCTTTATTCATTG
The DNA here is from genome assembly GCF_964374135.1 of Grampus griseus. NCBI lineage: Eukaryota > Metazoa > Chordata > Mammalia > Artiodactyla > Delphinidae > Grampus > Grampus griseus. Next base: position 92,931,211 of record NC_138999.1, on the reverse strand, counting down.
CACAGTTCACATTGCCTTGTAAGTAACCATACATATCAGAACTCCCTAGACAGACCGTGAGTTCCCTGAGGGCAGCACCACTATGCCCCCTGTATGCCATCTCTGTACCCTCACGTTGGGAACAGATCCTGGCTCAGAAGACACACTCAAGAAATGTTTGTTAAACCAAACAGAACTGCACGAAGACTCAGTCCAGAGACCGTCCTTGAGGAGCTCACAGTCTTGTGAGGGAGCAAAGAAAGCATTGATCCACCGACCTACAGTGACTGAGGCCCCACTCTGCGATGGTGGGAGGAGGGAGAGAATAAAAAGGACGAGGCATGATGCTGGCCATCATGATGTGTAGAAGATACACTCTCCACAGATCAGCGCGTTGCAACGGAAGCAATGACATAACCAAATGTTAGGTGGGAGAGTAGGGTGTGTCAGGAGCCCAGAAGAGGGGGGAGTGACCGTTGTTGGGACACTGTGACAGAGCATAATGGAGGAAGAAATCGAATGTGGAGAAAGATTTGGACAGGAGTGGGAAATGCAAAGAGCATTCTTGGATGGCAGCGAGAGAATGGCCTGAGCAACATCTTGGGGCGGACGGGAGGATGGTTTGGAAGAGGGAGAGCCCAGGGGTGAAGGAGTCAGTCTGGATGCTGGCGACTTCGTCCAAGAGAGTGATGCTAAGGGCCTGAAGTAGGGCTATATCAGTAAGAATGGCTATGTGGCTGGAGTAGGGTTTCCAGATTTAACAAATAAAAATACCGGACACAATGCCAGGGACGTACTTAAACTAAAAAATTATTTTTTGTGTATTTGAAATTCACATTTAACTGAGCACCCTTGCATTTATCCAGCATCCCTACACTGGTGGAGAGCATGATTGGGCCAAACCTGGAAAACCTTGAATGCCACGTCAAAATGTTTACCCTGTGCCCTGGGGGGTGATGAGGAACCACTGAAGGGTTTCAACCACAGGACTGACAGATACCTTTCAGAACAATGGTTCAGGTAGTGGCAAGGGGAATGGGCTGAGGGGGTGGTGGTGGTAGCTTGAGGCTTTGACAGTAATGCAGGAGACAGATGCTCAAGGCCTGAGTCATGGCAGAAATGGTGAGCAGAGAGAAGGGGTGGAGTCCAGGAGAACCCAGCTCAAATCAGATGACCTCCACTAATGCTAAATACACGCTGGGGAAGTAAGTTATGGGGATTGTGACTCAATGCCCAGGGCCAGCGGGGGAGCTGCCTCCAAGCGCGGGCATCGCGTGGCTTCTCCCACTACCTCCTGCCACAGAGGGAGGGAGTTGAGGTGACACTGGCGAAGCTTAGGGGGAGGAGCCTGAGCAGCTGCCAGAGCAGAAGCCCCTCCCAGTCCTTCCTGGTCCGCTCAGTCCTGCACACTTCCCTTTCCCCTCGGGCTCCGGCACCAGTCCAGAGCACACAGTGTTCTCCCACGCAGATGCATCAGTTCTGGTCTGGGTGATTCACTGTCCCTGGCCAGAAGGGCCTGCCTGCCGGGCAAGGACCAGGCAACCCCGAAGAACATTCCGAAGGGTCTCCACTGCCAACCCTTACAGAAAGGTTCGCATCGAGGAAAACAACAGGTGTCTAAACAGTGCTGGCCTTTTCTGGGGCGATTTTTAGCACGGCTGATGAAAGAGATGCCCCATCTTAGCCGTGCTGGCCAGGAACATCTAGAACACTCTCCTAGCTCAAGCCTAGCACTCCCTGGGGACGCAAGAGTCGAGAAGGAAGAGCCTGCTTCTGCGTGTTGATTTGTTTCCAGCTAGCCCAGAAACTTGCACCGCCCTCTGATCCTGTCCCATCTCAGGCTCCTCCCACCGCACGTGGCTCTACACAGGCTAGGGCAGGGACCTACGGCTGACAGAAGGGAAGGGATCGTCTCGGGCTGCAAAGCTGGTCACAGAGGGTGGGGTGAGATTTTTCCCACAAGCCCCGCTGTCTTTCCTCAGGATCTGTGGGACGCAGTTGTCCCTCAGGGCCTGGGCTGGAGTTGCCAGCACCTTCCTTGGTAACCTCTGAGGCCATTATGTGGTCAGTGAAGAGGCTCTCTAGCTAAGGGCAGTGGCTCTAAACTCAGATGGCGCTGAGGTCTAAGCTTCACTCTCCCTTTACTAGCTGTGGACCTTGGACAAGTTACTCAACCTCTCCGAGCCACAATTGCTACTACCCAGGTGTAAAATGGTGGCAATTAGGATAGTTGAGAGGATTAAATGAGATTATCCATGTAAAGCATTTAGCCCTGTACCTGGCACTTAGTAAGCATTCAATAAATCTTAAGAAGTATAATTACCCCCCTTTGACTTTACGCCCATCTCCCCTCTCAGATTTTTTTCCCAGGGTCACAGCTCAGAACTGTCCCCCTCAGGCCACCTTTGCCTCCTCCCGGGGCCTCTCATCCTAATTCAGAGCCACTTGCCTCTACAGCTCAGCCTTTTGCCTTTTATCTCTTGTGCCATTGTGGGAGAAGGAGCCAGAGAAAGAGGGCAAAGGGCAGGGGCAGAGAGCAAGATGGCTACGCGGGGCGGGGCCGAGGAGATGCTAAGGGTCTGTCTGGTCAGAACTTTTTCAGTGCGGGAGAGCAGCTGCCGCCACGGAGTGAGCTTTGTGAGAATGTCCAAACCTGCTCTTGCCCAAAGCAGGCCTGTGCACGGGGGCAGGGGTGGGGTCCCCTCACAGCGCCGATCTCTGATCATCTCCTGGGTGGAAGGAAGGAACAGGAGCTCAAAGAACTCAAAAGATCACCTCCTACATAGCCCTCCCGGTGGCCCCTCAGCTATCATCCTCCAGTGCAGGCACCCATGTGCCCCGATTCACACCACACACTGAAAACCCAAGGGGCAAAGCTAGTCTTGAAAAGAGAGGGGATCCTGGAGGGCCAGGCAGTGACCCACCACTGGAGGTGTTTGTTCGCTTTCCAAACTGTACACCAGGCCTCCAAAGGCACCTCCTTGTCCCTGCACCTCCCAGGAGTTATCAAGAGCAAGTGTGAAAATGTCCCCGGTGCTAAATCAGTTCGGATCGCTATAGCAATCTAGCCTTTGAGTTAACACCAGCTTTTTCCCCAGCTTTCACTGCACCTTCTAGGTAGAATCTAATTAAATCCTTTCCAATCTCTAGGAAAAGAGACAAGCACTTGAGAGAAAGAGGACACAAATAGCTATATTCAAGCCGACTGCACAGAGAAAATAAGTAGTCAGTGGGGGAAAAAAATACAGATGTTATGCTTAAAACATCTGGGAAATGGTATCAGTCCTGTAAAAGCAAGGCTGGCTGGAGGCGCGGGAGAGGGGGGGGGCTTTCCATTGGCCTTGCCCAGCTGTCTTCCTCCCACTCAGAACGAAATGTTCTCTTTTTGTGGTTATAACCTCTTTTCACTTGGAATGACTTGCCCACGCCTGGACCTTGCTCAGGGCTGCTGCTCTAAGATGCTCTCACGCAATCGTCAATTACCCAGTAAACCTCCGTGGACGGTCTCGCCCCAGCCCCCGCCCTCTCTCCTCCCCTCCTGCTGTCCTTGTCCCACTGGAAGAGTCCCTGTGGTTGGTTCTTAGGGGGCATCAAGGCTAATCGGCATCCCTTGCCTCTCGCTCACCCTCCCCTTCGAGCACATGGCTTCCCTGCGGCGCCACCGGAGAGCGGGAGGGCGCGTGGGCCCTGCGGCAGCCAGACGAGGGCGGGGCGGGGAGGCCGGGCGGCCGCGGAGCCCTGCCTGGGTCCAGGCAGCGAGTCCTGGCTTAGTTACCGAGGCACCTGGGAAGATCGGAGTTCTTTTGATTTTCCAAAAGCATCTGACAGATGTCCTCACCCAAAGCTGCCCAAGAAAACCAAACAACCTACACTAACAAGGGACTTGGGAGGAGTTGGGGGAGGAAATGTTTGGCTTCAGAATCCCAGAACTAGGGTGGGATGAGGGGAGTGGGCAGGGCCAGGCTGGCCTCCAGGGGCTTGGAGCAAAGCAGGGGTCAAATGCCTCAGGGCGCCCCCGAGTAAGGAAATGGGAAAGGGGAAAGCGGCCAGGGGGTGTCAGTGGTTCTCAAAGTTGGCTGCAAAGTAGAATCAAGTGAGGGGCTTTAAAAAAAAATCCTGATGCCCGGGCTTCACCCCAGACCAAAGTTATTAGAATCACTGGGGGTGGGACCCGGGCGTGAGTAGTTTTTAAAACTCCCCACGTGGTTCCAGCGTGCAGCACAGGTTGAAACCCGGTGGTGTGAAGAGCTCGCTGACCACGCTTGGGAGCTTGTTTAAACTGCAGACTCTCCAGCCCCACCTTGGCCCTACTGAATCAGCATCTGCATTTTTAAAGTAACCGCTTTATTAAGATATGATTCACATACCACAAAATTCACCCTTTGAAAGAGGACAACTCAGTTGTTTCTAGAATTAGATTCACAATCTTGTGCAACCACCACCTATTTTTTTAAAAAATAAATTTATTTATGTATTTTATTTTTGGCTGCGTTGGGTCTTCGTTGCTGCGCGCGGGCTTTCTCTAGTTGTGATGAGAGGGGGCTACTCTTCGTTGCCCTGCGCAGGCTTCTCATTGTGGTGGCTTCTCTTGTTGCGGAGCACCGGCTCTAGGCACGCGGGCTTCAGTAGTTGTGGCTCGCGGGCTCTAGAGCGCAGGCTCAGTAGCTGTGGCGCACGGGCGATGTTGCTCCACGGCATGTGGGATCTTCCCGGACCAGGGCTTGAACCCGTGTCCCCTGCATTGGCAGGTGGATTCTTAACTGCTGCACCACCTGGGAAGTCCCAACCACCACACCTTATCTGGTTTAATTTTCATTACCCCCAAAAGAAATCTGGTATTCATTAGCAATCACCCCGTTCCACCCCCCATTTCCCCTCCTTCCCATTCCCTCCTCCCTCCCAGCCATGGGCAACCACTCTTATACTTTCTGTCTCTATGGATTTGCCTATGCTGGGTATTAGCATGTCCATTTTAACAGAACTCCCAGGTGATTACTCCGAGAATTACAGTTTGAGAAACAGTGGTGTGAGAGACCTTCTGGAAGCAGCCCTCTCTCACTCCCCTCCCACAATCGCTGTCATGCAGGCATGTGGGTCCAGAGTTGCTAGATTTTCTTTTTCAAGAGAAGCCAGAAATACGGATTTTTATGTGAAATCTTCCACTTTTTAAATGGTTGGCAACTAATTCAAGTTTTTGGAAAACACTGTTTGAGCCAAACAAAACATGCCTGAGGGCTGGATTCAGCCTGTCAGCTGCCAGTTTGCAACTTCTGATGGTCACCAGGTTCTTACCTACCCACACCCAGCAAAGTCCTTGCTACTCCAGTTATCTTCCATTTCTCCTTGTTCCATGGATGTGGGAGAACAACTACTTCGTAGCCCCCTCATAAAATCCTCTGGTATCTTATTCTTCCCTTCTCCAAACCGACAGCTATGCATTTATTGAGGACCTACTGTGTGTTTTGTGCTTTGCATCTCTTGAATCCCTTAAATCTTCACAAAAATCTTTATGGCAGATATTATGATTCCACTTTTAAAGACAAGGAAACGAGCTCAGAGAGGTTCAGTAACTTCCCTGATGTTGCACAGTAGCTAAGAGTCCAGCTCCTGGACATGGGTACCTGGGTTCTTTCCACCTCATCACACTGCCTCTCCTTTGCTCATTTTTGCCCAGAGGTCCCATTTTTCATCTTTTTCTTCTTCTGAACCTTCTTCATTTCCGTCAGATTCTGGACATATCTCTCTGATGAAGACTAGACTGTTACTGAGCATGGTCTCAGGGAGCCTAGGACCTAGGTTTCCTGGGGAGAGAGTCTCAATTCCAAACACTGTAGCTTGTTTAGCCTAAGTACACTCATCCTTGTCAAATATGCATCCTGATCTTTGGTTTGGAAAATGGGGCCAACATAAGTGAGCCACGCTCTATTTTGAGGCTGATTCATCTTCAGCTTGTGGTCAACTCCCTCCTTTACTCAGTGTTTTCTTGTTTATTTGTGTTGAGCCAAATTATGTTGTTAGGTTTTGTCGCTAATGATCCCCTTGCACTTGTCCCCACAGAATTTCATCTGGTTTCAAAGGACCTTCTCTCTCCAACCCGTCCGACCAGAAGTCCTTTCCTCATCTTTTGTGGGTTTGGCCTCCTCCCAATTGTCTTTCATTTTCAAGTCACTTCAGCCTTTGGGAAACTGTCTCCACCCTCCCCAAATGTCCCATCTGTCTCCCTCCTTCCACTGCTCTGGGAACCCTAGTGAGGCCTCCTGGGGATGGTGCAGACAGGTGGAGAGAGGCAGAATCTGTTCCCATAAGTGGGTTGGGGTGTGAGGAGGGTCTGGCTGTGGCTGGGAACGTTCCCTCATGGTGGCCTTAGGCTGGAAGCTCTCCTAGGCCAGCTCCAGACCTAGTTTGGCCCAGGAGGGTGCCAGGGGTCCGTGGACCTCTCTTCAGATCAGAGGCACCCTCAATCCAGGAAGACGCTTTGATGGGAGGTCCCTTAACTCAGTCCTGGCCCCCTTAGGACATCCCATTGTCTGAAGGCTGTGGAATCCCAGGCCGGTTGCTAGGCACAGGGCTCTCAAACAATGTAGTGTGACAACTCTCCAGCCCACCCCAGGGGCCTCCCCAAGCCACAAGGGTGTGGTTTGCAGTCTGGGTACATTCTGTACCCTCACTCCGGGGGCGTGTTTGTGGTTCTTGGTGCTGTGCAGCAGAGCCCCGCCCATGCCTTTCCTCTCCAGACACAAAAACAAGCTTAGACACCAAGAGGGGAGGAATTGAAACAGAGGCTGTTACTGTACAGCTGGCCCCTGGAGACTCCGAGATGGACCCGCCCCCTTCCCCTTCCCTGAAGGCATCCCAGGCGCGGAAGGCCAGCAGTGTCACCAGCTCTCTACGGCTGGTTCTTCGCTTCCCTCCCCCACGCCTTTCCAGACAGCCTCCTGAGATTCACCCAGCAACCGCCTAGGGGGATGCAAGGCAGTGGTCTTTGGAGACTGGCTGTCACTGTCTTCCCCAGACACCGCGAACCATAGCTTTCCTCACTACGTGCGGGCACTGCTGTAAGCACTTGACATATCTCATTTAATCCTCACAACTGAAGAGAAGTCCCTGAGCTATTAGCAATCACATTGTACAGACAAGGAAACTGAGGCACAGAGAGGTTGAACACTGTGCCCAAGGTCATACACTGCCAAGTGGCAGAATCAGGATTTGAACCCAAGTCTGAGTCCCTGATCTTTCCACTTGGACTGGACTGCCTCCTTTTCCCCCAGAATGATCCTGAGGACTGGACAGGTAGCACCTGCTAGCAATCTTTTCACTGGAGAATAAACTGACTTGGGCCTTGGAGGGGAGGACACACTCCCTGGAGAAGCTGAGACAAGCAGGCACGACCTTTGCCCAGTTATAGGGATTCCCCAGGACTCCCTGGGAGTCAGGCCACACCCGACGCTGCTCCTGCTGGCTTGGCAGGCAATGTCTTCTCTGCAGAGGGTAGGTGAGTGTGTGTGTGTGTGTGTGTGTGTGTGTGTGTGTGTGTGTGTGTGTATACAGGCGCAGACTGGGGGTGTGGTGGGGGAAGGAGGTGTCTGAGGAAACGCGTCATCCCAGAGCTCTCTGGCACCCTCTTTAGGTAATGCACACTCACTGCCGCTCCTCTCTCTGACGAGCTTCGGCCATCTGAGGCTCTGTCCCTGGACCTCAAAACCCATCACCATTCCTTGTGGGCTGCAAGCTCAGTGGACCAGGCCGCTGCTGGGCCTGTTTATTTTATTTTATTTTATTTTTTAACCATTTTGAGTATACAATTCAGTGGCATCGAGTACATTCACCTATTGAACAACTGTCACCTCTATCCATCTCCAGACTTTTTCATCATCCCAAACTGAAACTCTGTACCCATTAAACACTAAATAACTTAACCACTCCTCCCTCTCCTCGGCCCCTAGCAACCACTATGATACTTTCTGTCTCAATGAATATGACTATTCTAGGTACCTCATGTAGGTGGAATCATACAGCAGTTGTCCTTTTGTGACTGACTTCCTTCACTTAGCATAATATCATCAGTGTTCATCCAGGTGTAGCATGTGTTGGCATTTCATTCTTTTTTAAGGCTGAGCAATATTCCACTGGATGTATAGAGCACATTTCGTTTACCCACTCATCCGTTGATAGACATTTGGGTTTCCACCTTTGGGCTATTGTGAATAATACTGGGAACATGGGTGTTCAAGAATCTGTTTGAGTCTCTGCTTTCACTTTGGGAAATCTGCCTAGGAGTGGGTGTTGGGGTATTAGTCCATTCCCCGCAGCAGGCTAGTGGCCTGGCCCTCCTCGGAGGAAGCTTGCCATCACAGATTTCTACCCTGACTCTGCTTTGTCTCAGCACACCTGTCAGCCCCTCTAGGAAAATCTCCTCACTTCGTTCCATCCTACCGCCACGCTGCTGCCAAAGATCCCCGGCACCAGCTCTGACTGGTGAGCCTCTCTGGCTTTCATTTACTATTTCTGCCCTGTGTACTTATGGTCATATTCTCTCCCCTTGAAGACCATGTCAGTTTTGGTCGCCCTCTTTGTCAGCTCCCCAGGACCATGACCACAGCTGCCATGGCCTTTGTACAGCCAGTGGGGGGCAGTGTAGTGCAATGGTAAAGGGCGTGGGCTCTGGGGGCAGACTGCAGGGGTTTGAATCCTGGCTCACTCCTAGTGTAACTTGGGGCAAGCTACTTGGCCTTGCCACGCCTCAGTTTCTCCATCTGTAAAATGGGGACAATAAGGATAGTGTCTATCGCAAGGGGTTATGAGGAATTAAATGATCTAATAGACACAAAACCATCACTGCAGTGCCTGGTGCCTAGTAAACTTTAAATAAATGGGAGCTGTTATTTTGAGTCCCTTTCTCCCCCTGAGTGCCTCCTTGACTAAAAAAAAAAAAAAATCCCCAAACAAAGCAAAACAAAAGCAAGCACCAGTAACAAAAAAACCATCAGGAGATGGCAGGAGCCACCTCAGTCTGTTTTCCAGGGAGGGTTGGTGTTGAATTTTTAGGCTCCATGCTCCACCATCCCCCACCACCTTCCCTGGGGCTGCTCAGGCTGGTGCCCCTCCACCTGTGCGCAGTGCTTTTGTTAAGTTAGTGTAAATAATATAGAGACTAGAGAGACTGTTCTCTTCACCCGCAGCCCAGAGCATTGTGGCCATTGTGTGCTCATTAACCTGGAGTTGCTGTTGGGCTCTCAAACAGGCAGATATGGCTCAGGAAAGCGGCCAAGGCAGCTGGCTTGAAGAAACCTCTCCCCTCAGGAACCTGAGACAGTGAGGATACAGTGTTTACGGTTTCCAGGCTGGGAGAGAAGAAACCAGGCTCCCGGGAGTTCATTCTTATCGTAAAGATAGCCCTATCTAGGTAGTCCTGTTGGTCACAGTGACATATTAATAGGGTCTATGAATAGGGTCAAGACCATCACTTCTGTCTCCTCTGCCATTCTCCAAACACTAATCAAGCACCTGTTACAAAGCAGGCGCCGTGGTACACACAGATAAGCAGAGGAAGATGCCTGCCCTTGAGGCACCCAGGCCAAGAAAGTTAACACTCCGGGAGCTCTGAGACTGAAGCCGGGCACCGCCCCCGCAAGTCCTCCTGGAGGAGTGAGGCAAGACTTCGCAGGGGCAGTGCTGACTTTTGTGTTGACTCTTAAAAGAGAAGTTTGTCGGACTGAGGCAAAGCAGGCATGATGGGGGACTCTCCCAGGGGACAGGACGTTTGTGCACTGAGGGCTGAAACTGCTGGGGGTGGCCCATGCAGAAGGAATGCTGTAGGGTGGCAAGACGGGCAGGGGAGCGGGACCCAGAGCGTAGAGTACTTTCTTATTGCTGCTGTTTGTTTTGTTAGAGTTTGGACTTTTTATCCTGCAGATTTTCCCACTGTGTTCCGTGGAGTGCTAAGCTTCCACAGAGAGGCCTTGTAAGTGCTTGGCTATATGAGTCTGGAGTTCAGAGAGGAGGTGTGGAGTGTGGCTGCAGATTTGGGGTTCATCAGTAATGAGACTGAATGAGCTCCCCGTCAGACTGAAAGCAGAGAGAGAGGAGGAGGGCCCTGAGGGCTGAGCTCTGGGCACCCCAATGTTTAGCGAGCACAAAGATGAGAAGGGCCTGGCAAAGCAGATCGAAAAGGAGCAACCAGTGAGGTAGGGAAACCAGGAAAGTGTGGAGGGGCCCCCAAAACGACATGAAGAAAGAATATCAACAAGGATTAAGTGATCAGTGGGACAACTGGTGCTGAGGGGCCTAATAAGTTGAGGACAGACAACTGATCACTGGAGTTGGTAACTTGGAGAGAACCAGGAACTTTGAAAAGAACAGTTTTGGTGAAGTGGTAGGGCTGGAAGCTAGATGGGAAAGGGTTGAAGAATGAATGGATTCAAAAAGAAGAGCGAATGGGAAGCAAGACATTGAACCCATGTGTGCGGACAATTCTTTCAAGAGTTGTGTTTTGTTTTAGAGAGGAGGGTGGAAATAAGTTCACCTTGAGGCAAGTTGAATCGGAGCTGCCTTTAAGACATCCAGACAGAGTGTCCAGTTCAGCAGGTGGAGATATAGGCCTGGAGATTGGGAGAAAATCTGGGTTGTATACAGTTTTGTGAGCCAGTCATTCAATGGGTAATCACTGAAGCTCTGGGGATTGGTGAAATTGGATGAAGAAAGTTAAGGTGGCGAATAAAGATACAGGGGATTTGGTAGGGGGGCAGCTTGAAGTTGAGGAAATTCCTGGCTGGCGGCCTGATAGGAGACAGTTAGCTTGGCTCTGTTGGAAGGGACATAAAGCTGGTCCATGGAAGGCTGATGGGAAGACCTCTTGAAGCCCAAGGCTGTGAGGGAATTGGGAGCTCTCTGTTAAGGCAGGTCTAGATGGGCCCTAACGCTTGACATTTTTTGATCTGGAAACTGCTTGAATGAGGCCATTCACTAGAGCAAGATACAAAATTAACCACTCAAGTTTCAAAAGGAAATGTACATCATGACTCCACTTAATGTAAAATAAAAAACCGGGAATCAATACTACAGAATGTTTATAGATATACACCATGTAGTAAAACTGTAAAACACAGCTAGCAAAGACCCTACCTCACCAACCACCAACTTCAGAATAACGGTTGTCAATGGGGAGGGTAGAAGAGGAACAGGGTAGGGAGAATGTTAACTGTTCTGCCATGTTGTATTTCTTTTTTGTTTGCTTGTTTAAAGGATTTCAACAAGTGCTTACTTACCTTTCAACAAGGTAAGTATGGCAAAAAGTGAACATTTGTTAAATCTGACTTGTGGCTACGGTACCACCTTCACTGGGTTGTTGTGAAGAATGGGTTAATGTACCAAAAGTACTTTGAACAGGCCTAGTACATTACTGCACTCAAGTATGAACTATTCAAATCAGCTATTATTGTTTCTGTATTTTTCTGTGTGTTTGAAGGATTTCTAAATTTAATAAATATGTATTTCTACCCCATGGAAAAAGTAACGATTAACTTCTGAGCACTTTGAGCTCCGATGGGAATGATCACTGTGCTAATTAATACCATTCATTATGATCCAGACCATCTACCCGCCGCAGCACTGCAGTGTGAAACGGACAATACTGCAGAGGCATAGAAAGAAAAACACAACTAGCTAAGCAGTGGACCCATCAGACCTTCTAGCTGCGTCTCCCTTGAACTTACTACGCTTTTCAACTTGAATTCAGACTATTATGGTCTATAGGAGCATCTCTGCCAGTTTAGATGATTGGCAATTGCCGGAACCGCTTTTCTGTGGCCGAGGAGTAGAAGTGTCTCAGTAGCAAGGCCAGGACAGGCAGACCTGCAGCAGACGAGTGGAGTGAGCACACTCTCCGGTGGGAGCGGAATCAGCCAACCTGCTTAGATCTGTGGGGTGGCTAACAGAGGCTGGGAAACACCCCGGGGCAGGAGGCGTGTGTAGAGGCCCTAAAAAGAGCAGTACCAAGCATGAAACTATGAACTGTTAAAGCTGGAAGGGACCTTAGAGATCATCTAATCTTTCTATCTTTATGAATTCAAAGACCAGGGTCCAGGGAGGAGACAGGACTTGTCCGACATTGCCTAGCCATTCAGTGGCAGGTGTGGGAACAGAACTCAAGACTCCTAATTTTTCTGGACGGTCTTCGCGGTCTTTTCCAGAGACCACTCTGCCTTCCTGGCCTTGCAAACCCTTTACCTGGGAAACAAGGATGCAGCGCCCTTCAAAATGAATTCTTCTCTTCTATGGAACCCTCCCTCAAAGCTTTGACCAAGTTGGTCCTGAGACGTAACCTGAGCCCGTGATGGCTCTGTTCTTGTAGCACACACCACTGACATCATCCAACACAGGCCCGCTGCCAAGGGTGCAAGCTGGAACCTGGAGCGGATGGAGAGTAGTTCGGATGTGTGGCCAGGCGCCACAGTCTTTGGTCCTAGAATGATCAAATCAAGCATGGAAAGGCTGCCCACAATGTATATGGAGGTGGGGACGATGGTGAGGGATGGGGGCGGGGGGGGACAATGACAAGAAAGAGAGGCTCCCCAAGGCCAAGTGCAATGAAAGCCAGCTTAAATAAAAGGTTGGAGGGGAGAGTAAGAGTCAAGCAGGCCAGAGGAGATCGCCAGAAGCCACTGAAAGGATACGATGGGGGTTAAGGCGGGTGTGGGGTGGGGACCGGAGTGAGTGAGTGAGCAAATAAAGTCAGGCGGTCATTTAATTATTCCAACTTCGCCTTTTCTCAGAAAAGATTTCCAGCAGCTTACAAGGGCACACAAGATAAGTCAAGGCAGCACAAATTAAAGATGGAAAGAAAAACAAGAGTGGGCAGGACGTGGAGCCAAGAATAAGGGTAGGAATGCATACCATCAAAACCTCTGCTCCCACGAAGGGTGGGCCCGAAAGTTGGCTCTAAGCTTTCTAGCAGCCAACAGGAAAGGGGAAACCTTGTTACACAATTCACAATGTCCAGGAGATAAAAACAAAGTCGTTGCTCAGAAGGGCAACTGTTCCCAGTACTCAGATCAGACAGGAATTCCTCCCGGGGGTCCTCAGAGAGGATGTTGTGGGATACAATGAACGACATCCTTGACGACATCCTTACAACAGCGGTAGCAACAAGTTTCAAAGGGCTGTTTTTCATAAGGACCCTCAGGATCGGGGCCTGTATCCCACTGCAGCCAGGCAATTAGATGCTAAAAATAGCGTGTGAAGGTGCAGAACAGTGCGGCTAGTATGTTCACACTGGTGGGAAAAAAGAGGGTTATATATAGGCATACATATGCATAGAGCTCCTCTGGAAGCATAAATTGGTAACAGCGGTTGCCTCTAGGGAGAGGAAGTGGAGGACTGTGGCTGGGATAGGAGAGACTTCCTTTTCATCGTATACAATTTTGTACTGCCTGGATTTTTGTTAACCATGTTTTATCTTTTCAATAAAAGCATTCGTTACTAAAATAATAATGACATTCAGAGTTCAGAGGGTCAGCTGGGTTTTATCTCTGAGCCACAGACAGGCCCAGGATGTTGGGAAGTTCTTGATGATTCAGGAAAAAGTTAACGATATTTATTGAGCAACTCCTGGGTGCTAAGGGCTTTCACTTCCATTAGCTCGCCTAATCCACACAATAATCTTGTGAGAGAAATCTACCTCATAGACAATCATGTCAGTTTCCTTGGAGAAGAGACCTGAGGTAAACTGCTTATTTTTCGTGGGACTATTAATTTTTGTAGGAGAGGTGAGCAAATTGGGAAGAAAACAAGCAGCTATGGGGAACTTAAAATAGCAGTTGCATGGGACATACTTACACTACAAAAATTATTCATTTTGGGGCTTCCCTGGTGGCGCAGTGGTTGAGAGTCCACCTGCCAATGCAGGGGATGCGGGTTCGTGTCCCGGTCCGGGAGGATCCCACATGCCGCGGAGCGGCTGGGCCTGTGAGCTATGGCCACTGAGCCTGCGTGTCCAGAGCCTGTGCTCCACAACGGGAGAGGCCACAACAGTGAGAGGCCCGCGTACCAAAAAAAAAAAAAAAAAGAAAAATTATTCATTTCTATCTGAAATTCAAATTTAGCTGGCCATCCAGTATTTTTTTTAACTTTAAAAAAATGCAGATACAATTGACAGATAACATTATATTAGTTTCAGGTAAGCAATATGATTCACTACATGTATATATTTCAGAATGATCACCACAATAAATCTAGTTAACATCCATCCAGTATTCTTTTCATGTTTTTTAATCTACTGTGTAACTCTAATACTTTTATTTGGTGTATTTAAACCATATACATCAAATGGGATTATTTGCTATATATTCTGGAGATCGAGACCACCATTTTATTGTTTGTTTCTTCTGTTTTTTGTTTTCTTTTTCCAAATTCCTGTGGGTTACTTGTACCATTTTTAGAATTCTATTTTAATTATCTATAGTGCTTTGGGGTGTATCTCTTTGCATGACTTTTCTAGTGGTTGCTCTAAGCACTATATAATATGCACGTAACTTATCACAGCCTACTGGTATTGACATTTTTCCAGTTTGAGTGAAGTATAGAAATCTTATCTCCTTTTACACTCCATCATTTATAATATAGTGGGCTGTTTTCTTATTTTCTTTTATTTTTTTCTAGCTTTATTAAAGTATAATTTATAAGCATATAATTGTCTTAAATATCACTTCTACATACATTGAGAACCACATCAGACAGGGTTACCAGTTTTGCTTCAACCATCAAACATAATTTAGAAAACTCAAGAGGAGAAAGAAAGCCTATTGTATTTACCCATGTTTTTGCTTACCTTGTTCTTTCCTTTTTTCTGATGTTCTATGATTCTATTCCTTCTTTAATCGACTCCTTTCTATTTAGAGAACTTCCTTTAGTCATTCATTCTTTCAGAGTAGGTCTACTGGTGACAAATTGTCCTTAATTTTCCTTCATCTAAGAACGTCTTGATTCTTCACCTTGATTCCTGAAGGATATTTGCGCTGGATTCTGGGTTGACATTTCTTTTCTTTCAGCACTGCCTCCTGCCCCCCTTGGTTTCTGATGAGAAATCTGCTGTCATTTGAATTGTTTTCCCTCTATGGGTAAGGTGTTGTTTCTTCCTCCCTGTGTTTTATTTTTTTAAATTAATTTTTATACGTATATGTATATATGTATAATCCTCTTTTTTGGATTTTCTTCCCATTTAGGTCACCACAGAGCATGGAGTAGAGTTCCTTGTGCTATACAGTAGGTTCTCATTAGTTATCTATTTTATACATAGTATCAATAGTGTATATATGTCAATCCCAATTCTCCCTCCCTGTCTTTAAGACTTTTTCTGTCTTTGGTTTTGATGTGTTTGGGTGTGGATTATATTGGGGTTTATCCTGATTGGGGTTCACCCAGCTTCTTGAATCTGTGGGTGTGTGTCTTCTGCCAAATTTAGGAAGTTTACAGCCATTATTTCTTCTAGTACCTTTTTAGCCCCATCCTCTTTCTCCTTTCCTTCCAGAACTCCAATGTCATGAATGTTAGGTTTTCGTTATTATAGTCACACAAGTCGGCAAGGTTCTGTTCTTTTTCTTCCATTTCCATCTACTTTCTCTCTGATGTTCAGAGTGGGTCATGTCTATTGTTCTATCTTGGAGTGCGCTGACACTTTCTCTCTGGCCCCTGCACTCTGCTGTTGAGCCCATCCTTTGAGGTTTTGGTATTTTTCAGTTCTGAAATTTCCAATCGTCTCTTTATGTCTCTATTTCTTTGCTGAGACTTACTATTTGTTTAATGTGTTTTTAATTTGTTTCATATTTGCTCATAGAAGCGCTTTTATGATGGCTGCTTTAAAATCTTTATCAGATAATTCTAACATCTCCATCATCCTGGTGTTGGCGTCTGTTGACAGTCACTTTTCAATCAGTTTGAGATCTTCCTGGCTCTTGGAGAGATGAGTCATTTTTTTATTGCACTTTGCACATTTGGGGTATTAGGAGATTCTGGATCTCATTTAAACCTTCTGTTTTAGTCAACCTGCTCAGACACCATCTTGCTGGGAGAAGGAGGACAAGGTCCCCACTCAGGCTCCACTGACATCCAGAGGCCAGGTAGGAGGGGGAGGTCAGTCTCCCCACTAGGCCTGAACTGGGAGGGGAGAGGGTATCTCCATTGGCACCATGGGATGAAGGACCTCCTTATGGTCTGGTGGCAGTGAAAACCGCGGCCGCATGCTAGGTCTTTCATGAAACCACCCTGGTGTGTGTACGTGTGTGTGTGTGTGTGTGTGTGTGTGTGTGTGGGCGTGTTGGGACACCTCCTTATGGTCTGCAATTGTGGTGTCTCACTAGGCCTTCCCTTTTCTTTGTGGTGTTTGGTTGCTGTAGAGCAGTTTTTATCTGAAAGTTTTCTGTCTCAGGCTGTCTCTTTCCTGTTCCTTTGCCTAGAGAGAGCTGGGTTTTGTAAGGGCTTTTTTTGTCTGTGCCCACTGGCACTTCTGGATTGCCTTCCTCCCCAGCACCAAGTCCAGCATATATGAGACAAAAAAGAAACCCAATGAAATGTTGGGACATAAAAGCTACTTAAAAAAAAAAAAAAAAAGGAAACCCAAGGAACTCACCACTATGCTTTTCCTCAGGTCCTGAGCTCCCTAGCTGCTCTGCCTTCCTGTCTCCATCTTTCAGAGTCTTATTTAAAAAAGAAACAACGAAATGTCAAGGGTTGTTATTTGACATCCTGTATTTTTACTTTCTAAATCTGGCAGCCCTACCCAGGATCCCAATTCCAAATTGAGGCAGTGAAGACAACTTGTGAATTTTGGATGAATTTGCAACCACATGGAGTGGAACAATGAGAAGGTTCTCCTTAACCCCTATTAACTCAGAAAATCCTTTTTTTTTAAGGGAATTAAGCCGAACAGCCAATTTTCTTGCACATTTCTGTTAAAGTTTTACTTTGCTTCAAGAACCTTGGCAAACATCCCTTCCCATATATTTGTCAGTGACATTGAGTTTGTGCTAATGAGGCCCCCTGCTGTCTGCAGAGAGAAGGGCAACGCCATAAATCCAGAGGCTGTAGCAAATCTCTGCACTGGAACAAGGCAGAGCACGAGTTCATAAATTACATTCAGGTATTACAGTAGCTGATCCCCAAACTTTGGGGAGTTGTAATGCCCTAGCTCTGTTCAACTTCAAGATACTCTTTCCTTCTCTCCTAACAGGAATGTGTAGTGACATAGTTTGGAAATGAAGGTTACGTCAGACTACATTTGGGTTATTTATTGACAAGCTCTCTCCTTAACCCCCAGATTGGGGTGCTGGGAGACACCTTGGGACTTCACCGAGGCAGGCCTGGGCATGGCGGCCAGTACCATTTGCCAGAGAAAGGAAAGGACTCACAGGGACCAAGCTAGGACATGGAGTTGTACTGGCCCGGAACTCTCCAGGGCCTTTACTCTGCCATATTAAGAAGGAAGTACAGTAGTGTCAGAGCTGGGGGGCCAGGCAGACCTCAACCTGTGGAGAGGGGGCTGGCTTTCCCACGAGCATTACCTTCTGCTCCATCCAGGCCTTCACTGAGAAGAGTGCAGAGTCGGGGCATGAAGGAAGGCACTGGAACCTGACCTTGCTCCCAAGCAGGGGAAGGAAGTCTGTCCCAAGGGAGCCTGATGCATATTCCCAGGAGGCCCTGGGAAGGACATCACAGCACAGCCACGGTGTGTGCTGAAAACTCTGGAGAGTATGTATGAAACAACCACAGGATCTTCCCCACTGAAGCTTTTCCCTCTTTTCCTCTGACCCATGAGAACAAAATTACAATAGGTACCAACTCCTTAGTGTTCCCCTGCAGGCAGGAAGGAGGAGAGCTAACACTTACCGAGTGTCAGGAACTGTATCGGGCACTTGACATAATTGATATCCCTTAAGATTCACACAAGTGCTAATACTAACCGTGGTAATACCTACATTGATTGAGGGTTGGCTTGTGTGTCAAGTGCTTTTCTAAGCACTTCACATGAGTTGTTTCATTTAATCCTCACAGCACCACGTAAGGGCCTACTGTTATTACCCTTTTCTGGACCACACAGCCGACAAATGGGAGAGCTGGGATTTGAACTCAGGTTTGACTCCAATGCCCATGTTCTTAGTCACTACACTGAACTTTGGGTAAGTAATGGAACTCAAATTTGAACTCAGGTCTGTGAAGAACTTGCAAACCTAAGGTGCCCAGGCGAGGAGGTCAGATGGATAGAGTGGTGTGCAAAACCCCACCAGCCTGCACGTGAGGAGGCATACACACACACACGCACACAACACAGGAGAGAGCTACAAGCCAGAGTGGATCTCCAGCTGTTGCTGCCCTTCTGCTGGGCTAGCCAGGTAAGAGCCACAGAGGCAGTAGCTGCTGCAGTGTGGAAAGTGTGGCCGAGAAGGGCCATGAGGGGACTCATGAAGTGCTGGTTATGTTCTGTTGCTTTGATCTAGGTGTTAGGTGTGTCCAGTGTGTGAACATTCATTGAGCTGTAAACTTATGAATTGCACATTTTCCGATATGTTGTTCGTCAATACAAAGTTGTGTTTTTTTCAAAAGCAAAAGGAGGTCTGGGAAGATGGTGTAGATGTGCTTTTGCCAATTCCTTCTGCTAAGTACATCTGAAAACTCTGGAGAGTATGTACGAAACAACCACAGGAGATTCTGAAAGGTGGAGAAGGCAGGCAGGCTAGGGATTTTTGGACTCAAGGAACGACATGGTGGTGAGTTCCCTCAGTTTTCTTCTTGCCTCATTTTCCCAGACTTTGGGCTGAAGAAGCTGACGATCTGGAAAGGCTAATGGTTGCAGATTAAAAAGCCCCAGCAAAAGTTGTCTCTCTCTAGGAAAGGGGCAGCCTAGGAAGACAGAACATTTTAGATATGAACCTCTCTACTGTTGCTAAACACCACAGGAAAAACTGTGGCCCCATCGCTACCAGCAAAGGCCGAGGGGAGAGCAGAGACTTCAGCTTCAGGCCCCCAAGCTCCCACCCGAGTCCCCTGCCAGATGGGGAGGGAGAGGAGGCAGAGGAGGGAGCTGGATTTTCATCCTCACTGGGTGGTAATGTGGTCCCTCCTCAGGCATCAGTGGAGACCATGTGGGGACGGAGGACTTCCACACCCACAAGGCGGTAATGCGACTACCCTTCCCTTCCTGGTTGGGTGGTGTCAGAAGCTCTAGGAGGACTTCCCTGGTGACACAGTAGTTAAGAATCCGCCTGCCAATGCAGGGGACATGGGTTCGAACCCTGGTCCAGGAAGAGCCCACATGCCGGGGAGCAACTAAGTCTGTGCGCCACAACTACTGAGCCTGTGCTCTAGAGCCCGTGAGCCACAACTACTGAGCCCATGTGCCACAACTACTGAAGCCCGTGTGCCTAGAGCCAGTGCTCCACAACAAGAGAAGCCACCGCAATGAGAAGCCCGCTGCACCGCAACAAAGACCCAATGCAGCCAAAAATAAATTAAAAAAAAAAAAGCTCTAGTAGAGAGCTAAGACTTTCTCTGTCACCCAGCAATAATGGAGACACACCCCTCCCACCCTGTGATGTCAGTGGAGGCCATGTGGGGAGCAGTAACGAGGAACTCCTACCCCTCCCAGCCAGGAGGTATCAGTGGAGGCTGGAACTACCAATCCTGACCACCAGTAACAGGGAGGCTCCCTACTTGGTTGTCAGTGGAGGCTGAGTGGCGACCTGTATTTCGACCCCCAGCTGGCAGTCCTGCGGTGGCGTCCTATCCCCCGCTTTCTGTGCTGGAGCCATGTCAGAGGGAGCCAGCTGAAACAGAAGGCTTAGAAAAGATCCACAAAGATTTGATCAGACACTACAGCAAAGAGGATCTAAGGGTGGCAAATAAGCACAAGAAAAGATGGGCAATATCATCAGCCATTAGGGAAACGCAAATGAAAACCAGGAGACATCGCTACACACCTCTCAGAGGTGTGTAAACAAAAGCCAAAAACCAAACGGTGATACCACCAAAGGCTGGTGAGGATGCAGAGAAACTGGACCATTCGTACACTGCTGCTGGGAATGCGAAATGATGCAGCCACTGTGGAAACCAGTTTGGCAGTTTCTAAAAAAAACCTAAACGTGCAACCACCATACGACTCAGCAACTGTGTTTCTGGGCATTTATCCCAGAGAAATAAAAACTTGTGTTCACACAAAAACCTGTACATGAATGTTCATAGCAGTTTTATTCTTAACAGCCCCAAACTGGAAATACATATGTCCTTCGATGGGTGAATGGCTGAACTGTACATATATACCATGGAACAAACTATTGATAACTATCCCTAAAGGTGACGTGCTGTATGATTCTATTTATATAACATTCTTGAAATGACCAAATTATAGAAATGAAGAACAGATTAGTAGTTGCCAGTGATTAAGGAGGGGGCAGGGGTGGGAGGGAAGTGGCTGTGAGGGCTCCTGGTGGTGATGGCACTGTTTGTATCTTGCTTGTATCAATATATTGATTCTGGTTGTATATTACACTCTAGTTCTGCAAGATGTGCCTACTGGGAGAAAGTGGGCAAAGGGCATATGGGATCTCTTTGAATTATTTTTCACAGCTGCATGTGAATCTATAATCATCTCAAAATAGACATTTTAATTAAGAAGAAAAACATAAGGATTCCGTTCAGTGTGGACACAAGGCTCTGAAGCCCTTGCCCCCTGCTTTCAGTGAGTCCCTGATTGCCATTCCCTAGCTGGGTTGCTGATGTAGCCTTCTAAATCTGGCCTTGGACCCTGTTAAACTGTTACCATAGATTTTCTTTAGTTAACCTGCTGTTGCTGCTCTTGCTTCACTCATGCATACCTCCCAAATACACCAAAATAATCATCACTGTCATGGGGTGGCAGATTACAGGTTAAGGCTTTTTACACACGTCTCCCTGTCTATAATGCTGTTGTAAACTGTCTGTAATTTTTAAAATATCCACATTTCTTTCGTTTAGAGTCTTCTTTGTTGGCTTCTATTTATCGTTCTCCTTTAGATAACCTATAATCCAGATTTTTATCTTGTGCATTTAAAACACTTCTTACCTTTCTTCACTGTTCCCTAGCTTTCCTCCCATTCCACAACTTCCCCCCACTTTTCCTTATCCTTTGGATTCAAACACCCAGCATCCTTAAGGCTGGCCCGGTTTACAGCCCCACCGCCTCATGACTATCTGGAGAGGGCATTTGGGCAGAAATGTATTGATGAGCACAACCTCTCCGCTGGCAGCAACGGCTGCCCGTTGGGCCCTCCCCCAGGCACCTTAAACTTAGCAGTTCCTCAGCTGAACTTCAGCATCACGCCCCATCCTCCACAGTACCAGCATCCAGCAGGCACTCAAGCCAGAAAAATGGAAGTTGTCCTGGACCCCCTCCTCCCTCAACCCATGCATCAAAACATCACCAAGTTCTGTTGCACTTTCCTGCCAAATATATTGCAGATTGGTCTTCTCTCTACCAGCACTTCTCTCGCCCTGGCTGCCCTCATCTCTCCCTTGGACAACTGCACGGCCCTGTAACTGATCTCCTTCCTCCACACTCACCCTCACCTGATCCATTCTTCACATGCTGCCAGTCTATTTTAACTGTGTGGATCTTATCCTGTCAGTACCCTGCTTAAAACTTTCAGTGGCTTCTCTCTGCTCCTAGGATAAAGTTCACACTCGTAAGCATGTCCGGTCATCATTCTACTTATAAGATCCTTCATGGTCTGGTCTCACCAGCCCCGTTCCTCATCGCGGCTCCCCATCTTACCCCTACACACACACACACACACACACACACACACACACACACACACACCAGCTGCATTCTTTTGGATGTCCAGGTAAGCACATGCTATTCTGTTCGCCTGAAACACCCTTCTCCCCAGTCCCCCTTTGGCCAACTTGTAATCAACTGCTTTGAGTCAAAATAATTTTCACGAGGAAGCCTTCCCTGACTTCCACCACTGACTCAGGTGCCCCTTCTGTACTCCTAGCGCACTTTGCTCTTCCCTCTTCAGAGTTCCTATCACAGCAAGTTGTAATGTCCTGTTTCGCCCTCTAGACGAGTGCCTCGGGTAGAGAACCAAGGCAGTTTCCTCTGTGTTCCTAGCATCTAGCACAGCACTTGGAATACGCTTACACTGTGTGCACTTTCCTGTCTGCTGAATGAGTGGGAATTGGGCACCACGTTGTCACCCTGACTGCTGGGGACATAAAAGGGAAGAGGGGACATGGAGTTCCGGCAGGTGCTTAGAGCCCTGAGCAGGTCTCCCTTCCCTCCAGCCCGCTTGGCTCCCCCTGGTGGAAGTCGGACAGTAGTGACAGGCCCCGTGGTTGGTGGCTGCAGGAAAACCATGGGAGGGGGAAGGGTCCTCATCCAGGCTGGGAAGGGTCCTCATCTGGGCTGCAGCAGACCTCCTCTCATTGTGCTCCTCCCCTGCCTCGCTGCAGCCCCTCCGGCACACTGAGTCCCCATCCACTGTGTCATCAGAGGCCCTACCCCAGGAACTTTGAGGATGAGGGCTACAATTGGGTGGAGTGGCTCCAGGCTTGCTTACATACAGAGAACCTCTGCTGTGTATCGCCCGGGTGAATGGACAAGCCTGGCTGCCCTGTTTGTTTCACAGTAAGTCCCCTACATACGAACCTTTAAGTTGCGAACTTTCAAAGATGCGAATGTGCGTTCACATGTCCAGTCACGTAAGTTAGTTCACGTCTGGCGTCCACTGTCACGTGCGTGCATCCTCTACAAGTGGTTGTGCTTCTGTGTACTTTACTGTACAGTACTGTATAGAGTACAGTGGTACAGTATCTTTATTTCAAGCCCAGGATGGCTGGAAGAAGTGTAAAAGCAGCAGTGATGTAGCTGGTACAGTACTACCCAGACATCACTGGACCGTTTTTTCAAGAGGGTAGATAGAATTGAATCCAGCAAGGAACCAGAACCTGTGCCATCCACGTCAGGCGTGAGTGAAACTGCAGCTTGTCCTCCGTCTCCTGTTGCTGACGATCCTTCAGCTCTACCATCTCCCACCTCCCCTCCCTCCTCCAGTCAGTAACTCTTCTTGCCTGTTCACTCGATGCCAGCCTCTGTATGCCAGCTGTTGTACTGTACTACTGTACTTTTCAAGGTACTGTCCTGTAAGATTAAAAATGTTTTATTTTTTGTTTTTTATGCATTATTTATGTGAAAATTATTATAAACCTATTACAGTACAGTACTGTATAGCCGATTGTGTTAGTTGGGTACCTAGGCTAACTCTGTTGGACTTACGAACAAATTGGACTTACGAACATGCTCTTGGAACTGAACTTGTCTGTAGGTAGGGGATTTACCCTGAATCAAAACCCCAAGATGTGAGTGAGCTCATGGCAACTGTTATGGGTGAAGAAGCAACAAGACCCAGCTGCAGCGGCAAGTGGACACGTCAAGTGTGGAGGTGAACGTGGAGAATATAGAATTGAGCCATTTGAAAAAACAAAGCAGGATGGAGAGGAATGGGAGAAAGGCCTCTTGTCACTCTGCAGGGCTTCAGACATTTTTGCTTCAAAAAGAGCCTTCCCCTCCCTGTTTTTAATTTTATAGTTGGCCACTGAGCTTTCGGAGAAACGTACTGGGGAAAAGAGCTTGGAGAAAGGGAAAGATGGGGAAGAGTCCGACTCTGGTGGCTGGCTTTGGTGTCCCTCCAGACATGGGGTGGGGACAGTGAGCTGTCACCAAGGGGCGTACAACAGGTCAGCAGCAAAGAGGATCACACCACGTGGACTCAGCTGGAAGAGGAGCCAGCCAGGTTTCTGAGGCTCTGGGGCGGGTAAGTTTACCAAGGGTTGGGATGGAAAAAGTTACCCTGCCGCTCTGTGTCTCCTTCCCTTTCACTCTGCAAGCTAAAAACCAAGGGAACACGCTCAGGAACAGAGGGCCTAAGGAACTTCATGGCAAGATCAATGTCCTTAGGAACATCAAAGGCTAAGGGCATCCAGACAGGAGAGCGGGGGAGGAGGGATGGAAGGTGGTGGCCAGGCCCTCAGTGCTGAGACAGGAAAGCAGCCTCAGGAAGGGTGAGGCAGTGGGGACCTGTCCAGTCCCTGCAAACCCTTTACCTTTGCAATCTTAGAGGCCATGTAGAGCAGCTACTCAACCATCATTACCACGGGTCTTCTGGGGCCAAGTCAACTTCCTGAAAGTTTTAAGGAAAGAACCATCGCTGCTTCTTCGTATCACCCTCTGTATCGCTCACCCTCCACTTCAACGTTTCTCATTAATATACACTCACGGGGATTCCTGGCGGTCCAGTGGTTAGGACTCAGCAGTTTCGGTGCTGGGGCATGGGTTCAATCCCTGGTTGGGGAACTATGATCTCACAAGCCGGGTGGCATGCTCCCCCAACCCAAAGAAACCGTGAGCTCACCCCCATGCAAATGTACCAAATGTGACCATAGGTCAGTCTTCTGGTGAGCAGACTTAAGGCAAACCCTCAGAAACTGACTTTACGCTGGAATTTCCTTGAGATTTGAAAACTAACATCTGGCCTCACATTCAATCTTCTCCCTGAAATAATAGTTTTCCTAACACAGGTTTTTCTTAACAGCACAAAGGTTTTCTTCTGAGGCAGCTAACATCACCTGCCCCGGCAGAAATATCCCAGAAGAGCAACCCGAGAACCAATGGCAAGGCCTGATGGATCCTAACCCCGACGTGTGTTTAGTACCAGGGATCTGAATATGCCCGTTAACATCTTAGCTCCCTTGCCGCTGTCCGGCCAAGACTTTGGAAAAGGTGATTTAGAAGAAATATTTGAACCAAGCAAGATTCTGCGGAACATCAAGCCTCATCTGTCATAATTTGGAGAATTTGCTTTTTTCTTAAACAAGGAGTGCGAGACTCGCCAAAAAAATCTACAAGAGAAAACAGGCTTCAAAACCTGGCGAAAGAATACAGCAGCAAGGGGAGTCTTTAGCTGTAGCTCCATTGCCTTTCAACCATGACCGTCAAGACAGAACCTGTTTCAGGCAGGAGTGTCCAGGGGCCAATGACTGGTTCTGAGGGGAGGGACACCACCGAGCGTGCTTTTGGATAAGCAGGTGCCAAAGGCTGAGCCTTTCAGAACAGCCTTACTGTTGCCGGCTGTTGGCAAGAGGCAGCAAATGACTAACAGGCACATGATCGGTCAAGCCTCAGCCTGGAAATGAGGTGTGAATTAACTTCAGTGTGTTCCCACCATATGGCTGTGTGAATTCCAATCCCCCCCTCTCCCATTTGCAGCTCCGATAGGAGGGCAGCACAGATGACCCTGGTGACCTCAGTTACCTCATGATCCGGGGTGGCGGGATGCTTTGGCCTCTGTAGAGGACTCCAAAGACACAGGGCCCTCCTATAATCTCTTTTGGTTCTGTAATGCACTGGTCGCAAAAGGCCTTGTCAGGGTAATGGAAGTGAATCCCCGGCATAGGCAGGGCAAGGGAAAACCAGAAACAGAGGAGACTGGGTCTCAGTGCTGCAGGAGCCAATCAACTGAAGAGCCAGCCGTCTCAAGGCTGGAGGTGCAGACTAAGGCGAGGCTGGGGGCTGGCTCTACTTCCTGACTGAACGTAATGGCTCTTTTTGCAAACTGGGCACATACCCACTCAGTGGTCTCCAGTCCGAGTGGTGGGCCCCGGGGCGGCAGTGCAGAGCTTTCTTCCCCCGTCCTCACCTTAAAAGTTGCTGGGGAGGTGCCACCAATAACCTGACTCCTTTTCGGAGGCCTCATCCCCCCGCCCAAGAGCTAGTTAAGAGGGAGGTTGGTAGGAGGGCAGGTCAATAGGGGAGACAACGTTTCTCTTTTTAAAATTTCAAGTTTTCCATGATTCTAATAACCCTCAGGTTAAGGGCTACATGCTATTAATGGGCAAGCTAAGTAAACTCTTGAGCAGAAAATGCTTTTATTCCAAACGTGGAAAGCTCCAACTTGAGATGAAAGAAACCTCTGATAAAGGCATTAGGTTTGAGGGTTGCCCAGCTCAGCCCTGGTCCAAGGAATCTTCTTTTCTCCAGTTCTGAGGGTAAGGGGAGGTTAGGGCATATGGGAAATCGAACCTGGTGATGCCTTTTGCTCAGAAGCAGTTACATAGCTATTTCCTTTCAACTGTGCTCTCCCTGCAACTCCAGCTTTTGTGCCTCCTCCCCGGCCCCTCCAGGTCTGTTCCTGCTACTGTTCCCCAGTCAAGAATCACTTGCCATCCAGCACACTTGGGTCTCTCCCACTGGAGAGAAAAAGAATGGCCTCAGTGGTACTTAGGGCACTTTACTGGGTGTCACAGGGAATTGAATCTTGACCTTCCCCCCGGGCATAGGGATCAAAGATGGGGACTGAGGGCCTTTCTTGAGGGCCTCAAAACCTCATCCTAGGAACTGGATTGCCCAAGGGGGCCCAGAGTACAGGTCTGATGTCAAAATATTCTGACATGGCAAGCCCTGATCAACTGACCCAATACTTCAGGAAATAGCAGAATCAGCAAGTTATAGCATCAGTGCTCCATGTCAGCTTCTCCCAGAGCAAAGACTTGAAGTTAAAGAGGGCTAGAGGGTCAAAAGAACATGCTTCATAACTCAATTCAGTCCCTTTTCAATCACTTTTTTCAAAAGATCATTGTAAATATCCCAATATTCAACATAAAGCAAAAACAAAAGCAGAACCAGGCTTCAAAGACAAGGGAGCACTCTTCACAAAGCTCCAGAAGCATTTAGCATCCCAAAAAGTCAGTGTCCTTATTTGACGATGCAAAAAGAAACTCACTTAACATTTTGGAATGCGTTATAATTAGAAGGGCTGAAATTAAATGCTAAATGTGTGTCAACTACTGATGGAGGGAAGTCTTACCACATTTGGCAAAATTGGCTCAAAATGAATAAACTGTACAAACTACTCTCTTCCTCTGAGAAAATACCTAAATCCTATCACCAGGAATAAGAACCAGAGATCCAACAGGCATTATACAGCCTGTAATTCAGGTATAATGCACCGAATTACACTACATCTAGTTCTTAGTTAACCTCAGACAGCTCAAGGTCTTACAGTTGAATAAAACCACTGCCGTGTCTACTCAATGCAGTTAATGCAGTTAATAGCTCAGAAACAAAGAAGTAAGAGCTATCATTGGGCAGCCAAGACACTTAAACCAAAGCTTTGGCAGAGAGATCAGTACAGATACAGACCCACAATCAAACAGAAACTTTATTAGTTTCTTCTACAAGAGACAGTGACATCAATCTTTTTAACAGAAATCTCAGGTCATCTGAGAGGTCAAACAGATCCAAGGAAGAAAGATGACAATTAAACAGTTAAATTAATCAAAAGGCACTACAACACCACCTAAAACCTACTACCGCAGTGGTAGTGGGCTAAGGAAGATTAAGCTACAGCGAAATAGTCTCATGTAAATTGTTATAGATTATATAGTAGGAAGCGAGTTTGCTTTCCAGAAGACTATGGCACAATGATCACTTGGGACCAAGTTGATATTTGGCCAGGAAAAGAAGGTCAGGCCAAATGGAAAGGAACAGGGACAAAGGAGAATCCAAGTGACAGAATCCAAGCAAAGGGTGATGGATCAGGCTTTTTCCTCCCAAGAAGCATTTGTTGCATGGTGGGTTGTCTCCCCTCAGGCTCCTGCCCTAGAGCTGTTCCAGCCTTAGAGGGGCTCAGCAACCAGAGCTGGGTTCAGGCTGCCCCAGGATCATGCTGGAATTTAGTACAGACTTTAGAGAACTTGTCACAATTTCGGGGGGGGGGGGCGCTGAAGCATTCACATGCAAAGTAGTCTGAGCTCCCCAAACACATTCAGACATCCTTACACAACTTTTTCCAAAGTCTGACATCTTGTACCAGCTGAGCTGTAGTTAAAGCTGCAAGGCTCACAAGATCAAAGAAGCCAGGACGAGACAATACAGGTAGGAAATCTCAGCAGTTAATCTCAATCTTTCTCTAATGTAGGAGAAACACTCATATACCTGATGTGGGATGTAGAAAGCTACACTGTAACAAGTTGGGTCTTCTGCTGGATTTTTCATCAAATACCAAAGGAAAATAAGGGGTGGGACTCACTTTATTTTTTAAAAGCCTCAGAACTTATTCTATTATAAAGGGACATGGCTGAACAGGTAGGAGACAGATTCCCCATTGTGAGTTCTCCTGATGGCTTCTGCAAGGATCATGGAGATGTCGATCACCTAGGAGGGCAAGGCAAGCATCAGGTTAGTATCATACAGACAGAGATGACTGGCCAGTTTGCAGACACTGATGAGCAGCCCGATGAGGGTCCTTCCTCTTAAGACTGCTGCACTGTGCTGTTTCCCCAAGGGAGCCCACAGCCAGATGCTCTTCATACCCACATTTTAAATATAACCAACCACTTGGGAAAGAGTCAAAATGCTTATGGAGGAAAAACTCTGACTCAGACTCACCAAGATGGTGGTAAGTTGGCATTTAAAAATTCTTAGGAATGAAAAAAGAATATTTAAGCTGAAAAAGAAATCCTTAAGAATGATATCAACCCTCCAATTCCATATATTTCTAGTGGATTATATTTCCATATTTCTAATGGAAAGCCTTGTTCTTTTAGTGCAACAGCACTCAAACTTCATTGTCTGACAATTACCTGGGGAAATTAAAGTCCCGGTCCCATGACCTCTGTTTTTGTAGGCCCTGGGTAGAGCAAAAGAATCTGTATTTTAACGAGAACCCTAGGTGATTAACTTAGGTGGTTTCCAGAGCACACTTTGAGAAACACTGAAGTTCTAAGGAGCATACCGTCAGTTTAAAAGTTTCACATTATGTTTGCAGGGGCCAATAGTTAAGAGTGATACACACAAACTGTAAAGCATGGACCTGGAAACTTGAGTGTGCATCACAATCACTGGGAGAGCCTGTTAAAATGTAGAATCCTGGGCTCTGTAGGTTTTAGGTGGTGTTGTAGTGCCTTTTGATTAATTTAACTGTTTAATTGTCATCTTTCTTCCTTGGATCTATTTGACCTCTCAGATGACCTGAGATTTCTGTTAAAAAGATTGATGTCACTGTCTCTTGTAGAAGAAACTAATAAAGTTTCTGTTTGATTGTGGGTCTGTATCTGTACTGATCTCTCCTCCAGAGATTCTAGGTCTAGCTGTTTGAATATTTAGACACATGATCTTTTTCCTTTTGGGTCACAAATCCTGATGACTAAGCCTTGAGAGCAAAGGAGGAAATCTTTAGAACCCACCCAGACACCTAATTCAACACATGTAACCACCTCCTAAATACTCAGTGGAGTCTTGTTTTGCAAGAATCTCAGCCTCACCTGTATTTTGGAGCAATGCTTCATCTTATCCTCCTGAGGTATGGTATTGGTGACAACTACTGCTTCAAAGCATGCATTATTAATGCGAGAAATGGCTGGGCCAGAAAAGATTCCATGAGTCAGGATAGCATAAACCCTGGTGGCTCCAGCTGAGAGAAGTCTAGAGGAAAAAGCAGAGTTGATTAGGAGTAATCTTACTTGTCACTATAAAATCCGACTTAGGGAAGAAGAATGTCTTAGTCAACTTGGGCTGCCATAACAAAATACCACAGACTGGATGGCTTAAACAGAATTTTATTTCTCACTCGTTTCTGGAGGTTGGGAGTTCTAAGATCAAGGTGTCAGCAAGGTAGGTTTCATTCTGAGACCTCTTCTCTTGGTTTGGTGGTGGCCACCATCTCGCTATACGCTTCCATGACCTCTTTGTGTGCATAGACCAAGAGGGAGAATGGGTGGTGGGGTTGGGAGGGAGCTCCCTGGTGTCTCTTCTCATAAGGGCACCAATATCATCATAAGAGCCCCACCCTCATGACCTCACCTAAACCTAATAACCTCCCAAAGATCCCATCTCCAAACACCATCACACTGGGGGTTAGGGCTGAATTTTAGGGTGATACAATTCAGTTGATAGCAAGGAGAGAGAAACAGACTAAGAACTTATCTGAATAGGTTTAGATTAGTGTAGAAGGACTGTGGCACAGACTTCTATGCTCAACAAAATCTGTCTCCTCTTCTTCCTAGCACACAGCTGGACATTTCCTAGCCTCCCTTGCATAGCTAGGTGTGGCCATGTGACTTAATTCTGGCTATCTAAATGTGGACAGAGGCTTGTAAAATCTCCCATGGATGATCCTCCATGCTCCTTTCCCTTTCTGGCTGGACAAAATGGAAATGTTAAAGATGCAGCGCCAAGAGACTGAAAGGGGAATACTCGCATTGGAGCATACCATGAACAAGAAAGAAACTTTACCGTGTTCAGGGAGTTGATCTGTTAAGAGCAATTAGCATTAACTTACTAATATGATAAAAGGAGTTTTATAAATGTATACTCCAGGATCCAAACCAGGAGAGCACACAAGTCTTTTTTTTTAAGCATTTATTATACATATATGCTACGCACTGTGCAAGGCACGGATACCTGGAGATTTAAAAAACAAATTATGAGAAACAATGCTGTCCATACTGGCTTGGATTATAAGCAGTGGGGAGCCACTTAAGGTTTTAAAGGAGGCATGAGGGGAATCTAGTCTTAGTTTTAGGAAGATAAGCGAGTATGGTGGCAATGTGAAAGATGGACTGGGGAGGTAAGAGACTGGTGACTGGCAGCAGAGAACAGAGGGAAGGCAATTCAGAACAGTGCAGGCAAATGATGAGAAGGAATACGAATGAAGGTAGTAGCAGCGAAAATGAACAGTCAAAAGGTAAGGCCAGGGATTCTAGCTTAGGTAAAATATAAACATGAGAATCTATTTCTGTCTCCTCAGGCATATGGACATTTTTACCTTAACTTGTTTTAAAAAACTATCAAGGGACATCCCTGGTGGTCCAGTGGTAAAGAATCCCCCTTACAATGCAGGGGACATGGGTTCAATCCGTGGTCAGGGAACTAAGATCCCACATGCCACGGGGCAACTAAGCCCATGTGCCACAACTACTGAGCTCGTGCGCCTCAACTAGAGCCTGCATGCCGCAAACTACAGAGCCCATGTGCTCTGGACCCCACACGCCACAAATAGAGAAGAGAAAACCCGCATGCCACAACTAGAGAGAAGCCCATGCACCACAATGAAGAGCCCATGCACTACAACAAAAGATCCCGTGTGCCTCAACGAAGATCCCGCGTGCCACAACTAAGACCCGACGCAGCCATAAATAAATAAATAAATAATAAATAAATCTTAAAAAAAAAAACTATCAAAAGTAGAGTACTTAGAATGATGAGATAATTTTGGAAATATAGTGGTGACAGTTGCACAACACTGAATGCAACTAATGCCACTGAATTGCACACTTAAAAATGGTTAAAACAGCAAATTTCATGTTACATAAAGTTTAGCACAATAACAAGGAAAAATAAAACTAAGAAAATCTAGAGAAAAACATAATACTTATCAATTTACATGCATTGCAATTTTAGCCTAGGGTGACAAAAGAAAGCTAGTTGTCATCTCCTCAATTCAGTTCCAAAGAGAATCAACAGGATTAGGGCATTCAGATAGCAGTTAGCTTTTTACTTCTAACCCCCAGCTCCCCCACTAGGCACTCACTTGTCAGCTGCGTGGCAGATTGTACCACAAGTGTCAGCCATGTCATCCACGAGGATGGCCACCCGGTCCTTCACATCTCCCACTAGCACCATGCGGTCCACTTCATTAGCTTTCTTCCGTTCTTTGTGAATCAAGGCAAAGTCCACATTCAACCGGTCTGCGATGGAGGTCACTCTGCAACACAGGGTATTCACAGTTAAAACGTGTGCATGTGCCTGTGCGTGTGCGTGTGCGTGTGTGTGTCTTAGGACAAAGAAAGGAAATAAAGGATGGGCTTGTTTTCTGGGGGAGAAGACTCCTTGAAACCCAACAGTTCCCAGGGTTGGAAGAAAGCAACCGGAATTGATTGGCATCACAAACTGGGTTTCATAGACTAATGCCTCCATACCCTGAGAGCAGTTTATGAATGTATTAGTCAAACTTAGATTACAATTCATTCTGGGTTACTGTAGGGGAAGACAGACACCCTCACCAGTCCCAGGAAGCGGTATAATGAATGCTAGGGCATGTTCGTTTACTAGACTGGCAGTGAAAGGGGAGAGAGAGGTGACTTGGTTAACTAATGCTGGGAGTGTAGATCACCCCAATTTGACATGCGGATGTGGTGAGAAGTGAACCTGAACTTGGTGGGAGAGGAGCAGTACCCAGCCCATTCCAATGCCCACGCCCTCATCACAGTCCCCTCAGTGATCCACCAACTGTCAATGTCAACTGTACCTGGACACCAAGCTTGGGAATTCCTTTAAGGACTGCTAGAAAAAAAGTTTTACCAATTAACTGGGCAAACCAGGCATCTTGCTGTACAGCTCAAAGCATCTCCAAATCAAAACAAAATTCCTTTTTTTAAAATGACAAGGCAAGGGCTTCCCTGGTGGCACAGTGGTTGAGAGTCCGCCTGCCGATGCAGGGGACACAGGTTCGTGCCCCGGTCCGGGAAGATCCCACATGCCGCGGAGTGGCTAGGCCCGTGAGCCATGGCCGCTAAGCCTGCGCGTCCGGAGCCTGTGCTCCGCAATGGGAGAGGCCACAACAGTGAGAGGCCCGCGTAACGCAAAAAAAAAAAAAAAAAAAAAAATTACAAGGCAATAAAAACCAGACTAGAAGGTGGGATAGAAAACAAATCTTTCTGGCGACAAAGTACCATGTAATCACTCAAACAACAATCCATTCAGTGTATATGACTGTGGTGCCCCAGTGACACATACGACCACGCTCCACCATGCCATCCTTCTTATGGGTGAAGAGGCCTTTGCGCTTTGTGTTTTAATGTAATACTGATCCAACCAGAGCATTATGTCCTATTTCCCTTGTGGCTATGGTCACATATCTCGAGTTTGTGCTGAATAAGGGAGAACCTGTGACCATATAATAAAGAACAAACAAGACTTGGACCACGACCTAGGCAACATTTATACCTGATCTAAACAACCCATACCCTGTGCTCTCCTTTCCTACTGCATGGGCACATAACAACATGAGTTACCAACCTGGGACTTCCCTGGTGGTCCAGTGGTTAAGACTCTGTGCTCCCAAAGTGGGGAGCACAGGTTCGATCCCTGGTTGGGGAACTAGGATCCCACATGCCGCACGGTGCAGCCAAAAAAAAAAAAAAAGTTACCAATCTGCTTGGAATGATTATTTAGCCGAGGCAAATGCATGATCACTTAGTTCAAGCATCCCAAACCGTCCACACTCAATGGCCAACAAACTCAGTGACTGACAAAGTGTAAAGGGCTCAAAAAAGTCACTCCCAATATCCTTGATGGTAGAACTACGTGCAAGTCACAATCACACAGGAATCTCTACCTAGTCCAAAAACCCTGCCAAGACAGACGTGATAGCCATTCACTTTGAAAATCTTTCATCACTAAAAGAAAATTATAAACAAACAAACAAAATCATTTAGCAATAAACCATCTACTGAAGGCAGTTTTTTTGTACCCAACTTTGGAAAAAAAATCGTGCTTGATTACTTATTTCAAATGTGACTGTTTTCTAAGTCTCTGTGGAAGATGATTTTCCCAAGTATGACAACCACCATGAGGGGGATGTGTTTTAGGCTCCGTCTCTAGTATTACAGATGGTAACTAGCGACAAGGGACTCACAAAGCCATACATCTGGCTGGAGAACAGAACTCAAGCTCTCAGCTTATCAGTTCTGTTGACGTTCCTGAAATAAAGAGGTTGTTGAGAAACAGTCATTGAAGGTTTGAATGGCTTTTGCAAAGATCTGAATTCGCGTTTCCTAATCATCTGTGTTTTGTAGCTCTTCATTCTATTTCCACAACAAGAACATGTGTCACGCTTTTGAATGCATTACTAACGAGTGAGCCGCTAAAGAAATGAAAAGCTCTTAGTCTGCACCACGTGAGCTGAAGCACTGCAACTGGCAATCCCTGGCAATCAGTTTGTTTAGAATGTTCAGAGCTTGGCTTAAATAAAATCACCACACTTTCTTTTCCTTCCTGCTTAATATTTTAATCTAAAGGATCAAAACGGTTTAACCAACCATTTGGAGGTATGTAAAAGCTTACTTGTTCACTATTATCATGGGCTTCGATAGCAGGTGCCATTCATTAGAAAACCAAATTCCTCCCCCTCCTGATGGGTCACAGCGCTGTTGCCAGCCCTGCAGCGCTGAGTCACTGTTGGGTTATGGTCAAGCCCACGATGCCAGACTATTTTGTGCACCTCTGCTGTCTTTCAGGTAGTGACTCAGGCCAGTAGAAGAGGAGTGAGTAAAACCATATCCAGCCCATGTCCTAGCTACCGGCACATCCAAGTACTTAAAAACGGTCACTTCTCAATATCTTGTAGTAACCGATAATGGAAAAGAATCTGAAAAAGACTATATATATATGTATATGTGTATATATATATGTGTATATGTGTATATATATATGTATATGTGTGTATATATATATATACACACATACATATATATATACACATATACATACATACATACATATATATATATATATATATATATATATATATATATAGTCTTTTTCAGATCACTTTGCTGTACCCCTGATGCTAACACAACATAGTAAATCAACTATACTTCAAGAAGAGAAAAATTCACTTCAATAGAGAAACATCGTTTTCTGACACAACTGTCTGAAAGCTTTTCCCCAGTACGTTGGGAATAACATGACGTTCAACCATACCTCTTAGCTCCTCCAGCATCGGGTGAAACAATCGTGCAGTTCCTCCATTCCGAGATGTTCTCCCTTATCCACTTGAGGACAGCTGGCTCTGCATACAAATTGTCCACTGGGATATCAAAAAAGCCCTATAGAAAGAAAGAAGCTGGGTCAGTTTTGCTTGTTTTCCTTCTCTTCCATTTACAAATAATGAACACAAAGAGAATAGTAACTTGCCAACAGAATACTTTACTGCAACATTCAAACTGATCAGAAGGCATGCCCGGTGTGGCAGACTGTAAAAACAGCCTCCTCAAATCTGGGTTATGTAAGAGAGCCCAGCCACGACGGGCAAAGCCAGGCCTCAGCTACACCACAGCTGACCACAGGCACATGAGCAAGCTCTTGGGAAAAAATGGCCAAGTCCAGCCAAGACCAGAACTACCCAGCCAACGTGCAGACCCACGAGGTAATAAATGCTTACTACCTTATGCCAGTAAATGTTGGGCTGGTTTGTTAAGGAGCAAAAACTAACTGGTAAACAGGTTAGAGATGCTATGGTATATAAACTTAATGGAAGCCATTTACAATAAATGGTCACAGTAACTAGAAGTCAGGAGATCTGTGTTCTAACACTAGTTGCTACATATTAGTTGTATTTCACAACTAATCTGTTCCTCTTCTATAAAATGGGTATAATCACCTGTCCTGTATCTCACTGAATTCCCAGAAGCCTCCAATGATAATGATTTCAAAGTCTCTTTAAAAAGTATAAACTATAAGGTGGTATTCTGCTCCCCTAACTCTGTTTAGGATAGAAGGTAGGTTCCAATATCTATGGCTCTAAATTTAATGATGACAATAACAGCTTCCATGTATTTTGTATCTTTCATGAGCCAGGTGTTATACTATGAATTTAATATCTTACTTGATACTCACAATAACAAAGCAGTGTGTGTTCAGAGAAGTTAAATAACCTGCCCAAGGTTACAAAGCTAGTTAGTGTCAGAGCCAGTATTCAAACTAAGTCTGATGCCAAAGCCTACGTGCTTCCCAGAATCCCAGACGTCCTCCCTGTCCAACCACCCCACGTGGCTAAGATCATGATCTATGCTTAAGGTGAGGATGTTGAAAATGTCATCAATGTCTAGTTTATTTGAGCTGTACTTGGGCAGTTTTTGCTTCCCTACGGTTTTCAGCATTCAGTCCTCTCCTACCCCCTTTCTAATCCCTAATAATCCCTAAGCTAATACTTAGCTTCCACTGATACCTGAATTTGAGAAGCATGCAGGTCCATGGTGATAATATGATCCGCGCCTGCTACAGAGAGCATATTTGCGACAAGCTTGGCTGAGATTGGAGCCCGACTCTAAATGGAGGGGAGGAAAGAAAAAAAAAAAAGCCAATTTGAGAAACAATTCATTTGCTCAAGAAGCACTTATTTACTGTGCACCTACTGTGTTTAAGGTACTGTGCTACCAGGAAATTCATAAAAAGTGACATAGCCACTGACTTTGAGTAGATCACAATCTGGCACAAATATGAAGTGGATTATCATTTTTCCAAATCAAGATACATATTTCAGAAAAGAAAATACCTTCCCTACCTTTCTTTTTCTTCACGTACATATTTTCTGCCTATTCAAGTGTTTCCAATGCTCCATTATTTAAATTATGCAGACTTTAAAAATCTTTTTTGAAAGAATTTTATTAAAATCTCTTTTAACACATACATCCTCAAACCTGTGTAACATCTAACGTGTCAACATTTAAAGACACATTAGGGGCTTCCCTGGTGGCACAGTGGTTGAGAATCTGCCTGCTAATGCAGGGGACATGGGTTCGAACCCTCGTCTGGGAAGATACCACATGCCGCGGAGCAACTAGCCCCGTGAGCCACAACTACTGAGCCTGCGCGTCTGGAGCCTGTGCTCCGCAACAAGAGAGGCCGCGATAGTGAGATGCCCGCGCACCGCGATGAAGAGTGGCCCCCTCTCGCTGCAACTAGAGAAAGCCCTCACACAGAAACGAAGACCCAACACAGCCAAAAATAAATAAATAAATAAATAAAATTAAAGACACATCACAGGATGGAAATTATAGTTTTATTTTATAAATTACACCACTCCCTTACTCATCCGGAGGCCAATGTTCCAGTAACCTCAACCCCCTTTAATAACAGGTAAACACACCTGGCTGCACCATAAAATAGCAAGGCCCATGCCCTTTACTCTACTCTGTGGGAGCACTGTATTTTACTGAAATAAAAATATCTGGCCTTCTCCCAGGCATTGTATGTAAAATTTAGGCATCAATTACAACAGACCTGCAAAGTTTTACATATATGCTTTATCCTCTAATACTCCAAATAAGGTGAGAAGTGTGTGTGCGTGTGTGTGCGCGCGCGTGTGTGTAATGAGACCGAGTATTCATGTAACTGACTTCAAATTATATGAAGAGGTCACCACTAGAACCAAGAGGGTCCCAGAGGAGCTACCATAGTTTAAAAAAATATTCTACTCCATGGGAGCTGGTGCTTAGTCTTGCTGATACAATGAAAAAATAGCAGTGAGTTAGCCAAAAGTCACATACATATGACTGGAATAAAACAGACAGACTGCAAATGTGTTACTTTATACAAACCAATCACACCAATTGCTGTGAAAATCAGGTAATGCCTACGATAAAAAAAAGTAATATCCTCTAAATATACATTTGATAATTAAGGAAGATTTTGACTTTGGGCAAGTGCTCCTGCTTCCCCTGATTTTAAAAAAAGAATTAAAGAAAAAAAAAAGATTCCGCTCCTACCTTATCCTTCTTATCCTGCCGGGCATAAGGGAAGCATGGGATGACTGCAGTAACCCGACTGGCTGAAGCAATCTTGCAGGCATTAATCATGATCAAAAGTTCCATGAGATTGTCGTTGATTTCACCGCAGCCACTCTGAACAATGTAGACATCCTCTCCACGCACACTTTCGCCAATTTCCACACTACAGGAAAGGGAAGGACAACAAAAACAATAGATTTTAAAGCACTATAATGTATATCTACAGACAGTAAGGTCTAAAAAACACAGCTTCCCCACTAGTATGCTATGAATGGGTTACAGCTGCATGTGGTCTTGATCCCCTCAGACTTCAGGAGATTCCCCAGGAGTCTATTTACTGCCTCAGTTTACTCCAGTGTACTATACAGATATTACCTGCTTTTATAGGTGACATGACATGAAAAAGATTGGCTAAGGCACTTAGAAGTGACTGGACTATAATTTCAGTAGGCAGGCTGTATCTCATTTCATATACTGAATGCAAATCTGATATAGCATCTATGACTGTCACAATCCATATATAACAAAAGAAGTAGAAAGCTCATATAAGGAATGAATCACTACCATTCTATAATGATGCCTTCTACAGAAGCTAGTGCTACATCTACCACATTGGCAGTTCACTGAACAAATAATAAATGTTCATCGCCAATCACTTTGCTTGGTGCCAGGGATACGATGGAGAACAGATGTGGTCCCTGCCTTCATTCTATGCTAACTGTACTCTGGTCCAATTAGTAATTCTTATTTTAAAAAATTCCACAGGAAGTTACTCTGATTATGGAGTAACACTATATTTTACCATAAAATGAAAGTTTTAATATTCATACTTGGATCCTTACCAAGAATAACTTATTAAAAAATAATAACCTCAGTGACACCTCAAAGCAACACCATTTCCCCAATTAATCCTCTAGGTGAGGTGGGGTGTGTGTGTGGGTGTACGGGCACGCGTGCATGTGTAGCGTGGGTAGGCAAGTAGACCAGAACAGCTGATAACCTGTACTGATGAAGAGAAAAACTTCTTCAACAGAAGTAATTCCATTGCCAGAAGCTGATATAAGAGCTAATTGTTATTTAAAATTTATTCCTTTCCAATCCAAGTAACAATTGTTACTTAGTTCCCCGACTAGGGATTGAATCCACGCCCTCGGCAGTGAAAGCACCGAGTCTCCAATCCCAGGATCCTACTTTTTAAAAAATGGGGTTAGCTTATATTGTAAAGCAAGAGAAATAAAAGCAAAGAGTAAAAATCAAACCAGAAAGCAATTAGAACAGGGAAGTTGAGATTCCTGGTAGCCAGAACAAAGAGGAAAAATCATTTGTCGGGATGTTTGGAGGTAAACCTTCAGGCACTGAAAAATGGGCAAAATAAACCCAAAGTAAACAGAAGAAAATATAAACATAAGAGCAAAAACCAATGAAGTTAAAGACAGTAAAACAATAGAGAAAAACCACTGAAACAAAAAGCTAGCTCTTGGGGCCTCCCCTCGTGGTCCAGTGGTTAAGAATCTGCCTTCCAACACAGGGGAAGTGGGTTCAATCCCTGGTCAGGGAACTAAGATCCCACATGCTGCAGGGCAACTAAGCCCATGCACTCTAGAGCCTGCGTGCCACAACTAGAGAACCCGTGTGCACCACAACTACTGAGCCCTTGCACTCTGAAGCCCACGCACCACAACTAGAGAGAAGTCTGTGTGCCACAATGAAGAGCCCATGCGCTGCAATGAAAGATCTCGCATGCTGCAATGAAGATCCCACATGTTGCAACTAAGACCCAATATAGCCAAATAGATAAATAAATAAATAAATAATAAATAAATTCTGAGAGGGACTTCCCTGGTGGCGCAGCGGTTAAGAATCTGCCTGCCAATGCAGGGGACACGGGTTCAAGCCCTGGTCCAGGAAGATCCCACATGCCACAGAGCAACTAAGCCCGTGCACCACAACTACCGAGCCTGCGCTCTAGAGCCTGCGACCCACAACTAGTGAGCCACATGCCACAACTACTGAAGCCCGCATGCCTAGAGCCCGTGCTCCGCAACAAGAGAAGCCACTGTAATGAGAAGGCTGCACGAGCAGCCACCGCTCACCGCAATGAGAAGCCCGCAATGAGTAGCCCCCGCTCACCGCAACTAGAGAAAGCCCGTGTGCAGCAACGAAGACCCAATGCAGCCAAATAAATACATAAAAAAAATCAACCAATTGCACTGTATGGACCTTATTTGCATACCAATTCAAGCAAATTGTTTAAAAATCCCACATTTATGAGACAAATGTGAATACTGGCTAATTATTTGATATTAAGAGATTACTGTTAATTTGTTTCAGGCAAGAAAATGGTATTGTGGTTAATGAAATGTATATGGGTGATATGACATAATATCAAGGTTTGCTTCAAAATAATCCAATTGTGGGGGGGGCGGGGGGAGGGGGAATAATAAATGAAACAAGATTAGCCGTGAATTGATAACTGCTGAACTGGGTGACGGGTGCATGGCAGGGAAATCATTTACTATTCTCTCTACTTCTGTACATGTTTGAAATGTTCTATAACAGGAAGAATGAATGAATGAATGAATACCACTCCGGATTAGGCTGCCTCTTGCATCTGCTCACTTATGAACCTTCTGCAGGCCTGCCATCGTGAAAATTTAGAAGACTGAGGTTTATCGTCCCTCACAAAGTAACTCACCTCACACTAGAGGTAAGTGGGTCCAACGTGTTTCTTCAAAAGGTTTTGACAGATCTGCTCATACACTTTTACAGATACCCAGCTGACAGATATTTAATTTTGGGTGGAAGTACAACTTGATGGGTCCACCAGGATGCAATGGCTACAAAGAATTTTATGGCAGGATCCTGAAATAGTGATGCTGAGCAACACGATGAACTGAACAGCAATTCTGTGGACCCCAGGACACAGCTGGACAGACATCTATTAATCACCAAGATCAGCCTTAGGAAACAAGTAAATCCGTCAGCAATGTCAACTATGCTAATACCAAAATTGCTTTCTGGAGACATTGCTTTAAATTCAAATGGACAGGCACGAGAGGGCCAGGGAGGGCTTCCTGGGAGAGCAACTTGCATGCTATCCAAAGTGTAGGCCCTAGAGCGTCACTGTCCAGTAAGGGAGTCACTGGCCTCAGGTGGTTGTTGAGCACTTGAAATGTGGCTAGTGTGACTGAGGAGGTGAACTGAGATGCGCAGTAAGTGTGAAATACCACACCTTACTGTGAAG
This sequence comes from Grampus griseus, assembly GCF_964374135.1. Classification (NCBI taxonomy): domain Eukaryota; kingdom Metazoa; phylum Chordata; class Mammalia; order Artiodactyla; family Delphinidae; genus Grampus; species Grampus griseus. Next base: position 92,890,398 of record NC_138999.1, on the reverse strand, counting down.
CTGGTATAAATAAAATAAAAATATATTGATTTTTTATATTAATTACATGTTAAGTTTTTTTAAAAAAACACTCAAATGGACAGGACTAAATAACACCTTGTGGTGAGCCTGCTCTGCAAGTTCCTCACTGTGGTGGGCCCAAACAAGAGGCTGCGGGAGTTTCAAGAGACTTCCAGATCTCCTTTACTAACGCTGCCTGCCCTTTGAGAGGTTCCAGGCTGAGTCCCTTCTGTATTTTATGGCGCACAACTCTAGGGCCCTGACTGAGTACTTCAAATATCCAGCAACTTCAAAACTGAAGAAATTTTATTTTATTTTTCAAGAAAATTTTATTTTATTTTTCAAGAAAATTTCATTTTATTTTATTTTATTTTTCACTCCCTGCCCCCCCTGCCACCTCACCTCCTTGACCAAGCTCTCCACTTCTCTGGGGGAGAATGAAAGTCAGGCATATTGATTGCCAATAAAAAGCCAATCGTGTCCTCTACACCTGGCGTGGGAAACCTATGGCTCTTGTTCCAGTCAAGAACACAGAATATCATCTGTGCTCCAGACATTCACTCACCAGTCAGACTGTTTGATTAGGAGCCAGGGGAGAGCAGTTTGATAATTGATCCAAGACAGTATAAGGGATGGGCTAATTATCTACTGTAAAGCTGTCTTATTATCAAGTAAGACCAGAAAACAGTATATTTAAGACCATGGTGGCTTATCTCTTTTTACAAATGCCTCAACTACCAAAGTCAATATAAAAAATATTCACAAAATTGCTTACATTGTTCATTATGTTACTCGGTATCACTATTTAAGGATTCCACCCATAAAATTTGTAGAATTTTGTGCCTGGAAGTATCTAAAGAGTTTTATGAAAATGAAAACTACATAATCCATTGCATATGCCTTTATCCCTTTGGCTGCCGGGAAGCCAAGGGATACAGTTAAAGTAACACTAAATCAAATTCAGTAATCACTTTATGCCAAATTCTTGGCACAATTACTATAGTCCTTTGTTCTAACAGGCTTCTGATGTATCTACTTAAACTTTTTGTACCTGTGACTATCATGAAACACTTTAAATCCTTTCTTGAAAGCAGGTAAGGTATTAATTACAAAATTAAATTTTCACTGCCAACTTAAACATCAGAGAGCATTTGCTAAATACATAACTTTAGTAGAAGTGATATTTTTAAAAAGTATATTCTAACATCACATAAGGTTTGAAAAGTAATTCTTAAAAAAAGTCACCAGCTCACCACCTAACAATCACCAGTACCATTTTTGTATTATATCACCTAATAAGCAACCAACAGTGCAGCCGTTTCCCAAAGCCACACTTAGGACTAGCACATACCCTCAAGCAAAGAAGGATGTTATGACCAGACATGTATCTAATAACTTAAAAAAGTTATTTAACTATATTAAAAATAAAGTGGTACACATAAACTAGGACACTGCCTTGTTTTACTGTACATAATTCTAATCCCACTAATCAAGACCAATCTTTCCCTCCAGTTAGTGCTATGACGTACAGACTTGCATAAAGCCTTTAAAAAAGCCCATGAAGTACACTTAGATTATACAGCTCGGTCAATAAACAGTTCAGTGAATCCCAAAAAACCTTAATATTATTCTTATGGTTTCCTCTAAGAGATGATAAGTTAGGCAGTGATGGATGGTAGAAGAATTGATGGTGTTTCTGAAACCTGTTTGCTCTTAATATCATCTACCACCGCAACGAAGAGTAGCGCCAGCCGGCGTGCAAACACAGCCATAAATAAATAAATAAATAAATTAATTAATAAATTAATATATATATATATATAAATCATCTACCAGGTGGAAAGACCTGGTTTAGCAATTGAAAGGGTAACAATCCTTGTTCTTTCCCTCTAGCCAATGGTATGCCCTCCAAATGGCTTTGGGCCAATGATTCTCCCAGCTGTTCTGGGGAGGCCAGATGACTGGCTATGTCCATCCAGTGAGAAAAACTGGCTTCTCCTTTACCCTTTCCTTTAGCATCAGACATAATTGCATCTGACAAGCACAAAATGTTAAACATAAAATGGAAATAAAGTGAATCTAAAAGTGCCTTTTGATCTGTGGTATTCTTAAGAAAATCTCAAGAATTTAGATGGATGTTGGCACGTGCAAAATATATGGGATTAACTAACAAAGGTTATAGTTCTTAGGAAAATCCTAGGCAACCAAGGTTAAAGTCATCCCCCTCTCAGCCTATCCAGAGTAACCAAATAAACCAAAGTTATTTAACAATATTGAAGAGAATTGAGTCCAAAAATTTAGTACATATAACAAGAAAGAAACAGACTCACAGATATAGAGAACAAACCAGAGGTTACCAGTGGGGAGAGGGAAGGGGGAAGGGGAAGATAAGGGTAGGGGATTTAAGAGGTACAAACTACCATGTATAAAATAAATAAGTTATAAGGATATATTGTACAACACAGGGAATACAGCCAATATTTTATAATAACTATAAACGGAATATAACCTTTAAAAATTGTGAACCACTTTGTTGTACACATGAAGCATATAATATTGTACATCAACTATACCTCAATAAAAAAAAATTTAGTACATTCAGAAGTTTCAAAAGCCAGATGAATACTGTAACAGCAAAAAATTTAAAGAAAATACTCAGAGTTGGGCAAGTTACTTAACCTCTGAATCTTAGTTCCTTCCTCCATAAAATGGGGATAGTAAGAGTACCCCCTCAGAGCAGTGTTGAGGGGATTAAATATTAGATGTGTATAAAGTGCACAGCATAGGAACTAGCACATTTTAAGCATTCACTATTTATTAATTATTAATATCATCATTGCTGATAGCAGAACTCGTTCAACTTTTCTAGAAAGCAAATTTGGCAATAGGTATTAAAAAGCCTGAGAGGGACTTCCCTGGTGGCACAGGGGTTAAGAATCCGCCTGCCAATGCAGGGGACATGGGTTCGAACCCTGGGCCAGGAAGATCCCACATGCCGCAGAGCAACTAAGCCCGTGCACCACAACTATAGAGCCTGCGCTCTAGAGCCCGTGAGCCACAACTACTGAGCCCATGTGCCACAACTACTGAAGCCCGCGTGCCTAGAGACCATGCTCCACAACAAGAGAAGCCACCGCAGTGAGAAGCCCGTGCACCGCAACGAGTAGCCCCCGCTCACCGCAACTAGAGCAAGCCCGCACGCAGCAAGGAAGACCCAACGCAGCCAAAAAAAAAGCAAGCCTGAGAAGTGGTGTATACCCTTTAACCTAGTAATTCCCCTTCTAGATATTTATCCTAAGGAAATAATCAGAAACAGTCAAAAGATTTACATTCAAGAGTTTTCACATAAAAGAATCAGATCAAAACTTTTAAATATGTAATAGAGACTTGCTTATCTAAAATTATAGTAAAACCATGACAAGACTATACAGCTATTTAAAACCATGTAGACTAAATATTAAGAGAAACTACTCAAAATATATTGCTGAGTGAAGAAAGCTATAAACAACCTATCTTACTTTTTTTAAAAAGTACATAAACAAGCAAACATCTGGAAGTTCATAAATCAAATGTTAAGTTTATCTTGGGTGGTGGAATTATTTGGGATGTCTTTTCTCCCCTCTGTCCTCTTCTATATTTTCCACATTTTCTGCAATACCATCACCACCCCTTACCAACACTGTGAATTTGTTAGACAATTTTCTAATAACTTTACTCCTATCTCATTTAATTGTCACAATAGACTCTGGGTAGATGCTACTTTAGAGATGAGATTACTGAGGCAAAGAAAGGCTTAGGATTCAAACCCAGCTTCTCTGATTCCAGAGCCTGAACCTTTAACCTCTCATAGCTATTTGTGTGTGTCATACACCCACATATATGTATGTATGTTTCCTCAAAAACAGGACAGCAGGGGCTTCCCTGGTGGCGCAGTGGTTAAGAATCTGCCTGCCAATGCGGGGGACACCGGTTTGAGCCCTGGTCCGAGCACTGGTCCAGGAAGATCCCCCATGCCTTGGAGCAACTGAGCCTGTGCACCACAACTACTGAGCCTGTGCTCTAGAGCGCGCGAGCCACAACTACCGAAGCCTGCGCGCCTAGACCCTGTGCTCTGCAACAAGAGAAGCCACCTCAATGAGAAGCCCTCGCATGGCAACGAAGAGTAGCCCCCGCTGGCAGCAACTAGAGAAAGCCTGCGCACAGCAAAGGAAGACCCAACGCAGCCAATAAATACATTAATTAATTAATTAAATCTATATATATATGAAAAAACAAAAACTAAAAAACTGGACAGCAAAGGATGATCCTGACTTCAGAAGAAAGCTTCTTGCTCAAGAGAGCATCAACCCCTGAGATTCAGCCAAATTGCTGCAAAACAGTCTCATTTGAGGATGGGCTCTGCAGTTCCCCGTCTGATGACCCAAAGCACCCACTGAGCTGCCCTGTCCATGACCTTTAGATCCCAAGAGTCACACAGGGCAGCAGTTACCACTTATGCAGTGCAGAAAAGCCAGAGGTTGGGGGAGGGAGGTAAGGGGAAGCTCCATAAGCAACATATTCGATTATGTTCAATGAAGATTTCAGAACATCTAAGGAACCAAAAAGCTAATGATTAAGCCAGAAACAAGGCAACTTAACCAGTCAGCAATTTTCCACATTGGGCTTAATCTTATCCAATGTTTCCAAGCATGTTACTGTCCAGTTGTTTAAAAATGAATTCAGGGGCTTCCCTGGTGGCGCAGTGGTTGAGAGTCCGCCTGCCGATGCAGGGGACACGGGTTCGTGCCCCGGTCTGGGAAGATCCCACATGCCGCGGAGCGGCTAGGCCCGTGAGCCACGGCCGCTGAGCCTGCGCGTCCAGAGCCTGTGCTCCGCAATGGGAGAGGCCACAACAGTGAGAGGCCCGCGTACCAACAAAAAAAAAAAAAAAAAATGAATTCAGCTTTTTATCTCAGGGAAGTACATTGGGACTCCTGCTAATTCCGATAAATCAATCAGTAGAACATTAAAGTGTTCTCCCCCTCCCCTCTCCCAATATAGCCTCAGGTCCTGATGTGTTGCACTAGGCAGAGGGTCCACAAAGAAAAAAAAGTCTTTGTATTTTTTCATGAAGCATAGGAAAAGGACTTAATAGTCACAGTTCTCTAAGGGGAACCAAAAAAACCTCTAAATGAAAATCATTCTTGTCCCCTAGCTATAGTGCCACTTGCAAAGTCTGGTCCTGTTTTGTTTTATTACAGCCCATGAGTCATAATGCTGTGGTTAAAGCTAAAGACAGCAGCTCGGCTAGCCTTTCGACTAAGGTACTGCCTGGTTACAAATGGCATCAATGTTTGCACTATCATTTGCATCACAACCAATGGTACAATGATCAAGAATCCAGAAGGAAGCTGTCCACTACAGATGAATGCTCTTATCAGCAGAGTCTACAAAGGATAGGGGGAGTTACACTTTGGTAAACAGTTTAAAGAAAGAAAAAAGGGAACAAAAGCATTTAGGAAAAAATGTTCAAAGCAATCTTCACTAATTTAACTGATTCATTAGGTTTGGTGTAAACTTTCCCCTAAACTGCTCTGATTTGATCAACAGGGTACCAACGAGAAACACAAAAAAACACCTAACAGAACCAGAAGATGCTATGTTTAGGTGGAAGGGGTATTGAAAGGATCAGGTGACCAAGCTATCTCTAAGATGGCCCCAAGGTGCAAGAGCACGGTAGAAGTGGGGGGAAGGTGCAAATTTAATTAGCAAAGCAATGAAAACAATTCATTGCAATGCTCTATGCATTCCTGGCCTTCCACTCCATGACCTTTTCTCGATTATCTTAATATTCAGGGATAAAACTGTTTCCTAAATCCCCTGCACAACGTTAGAAGTGGGCAAGTTCAGGATAGACTTTGGTACTGAAAAATATGCTTTTGTATTGTCTAGACCAGTAGCTACACTTGGGAAGATCAAGGATTCCAGAATTAAGGTTCCCTAAGATTTTCTGGATGGCTCAAACGGAGATGCTGGCAATCAGGATGCAGTTAATGCATCCTTTTATCCGAGCAACTAGATTTAACTTAAGTATGGCTCCGAGTCTAAAGATGTGAAAAGCCAACGCTTGCCAATCGAAGGGAAGTCCTCAGTATTAATTTTGGCGCCCTCAGTACATAATGTCAAATTCCCTCAACAGGAAATCCGACCGACACCGTTTCGAATTGAAAAGCTACTTCTTAGACTCTAGGAGAAGCACTACGAGGGCGCAGTACGCAGTAGGATCTCCCAGGCAAGCTGGTCTAAGAGCTGAAGAGAACCCAATCTGGTCTGGATGGCTCAAAAGCGAAGCGACAAAGCCACGTGTCCCCACTGCCGAGCCTAGGCGTCTTTTCCCTCTAGCCGCTCTAGGCAGCGTTGGGTCCTCCAGCCCTTGCCTTCAAACCCAGTAGCTTCGCCTCCTGCTCCATCTTGACTCCACCCAACCGCACGGTGAGAATGAACGTGACCCTCCCGCGAGAGGTAAAATAACGGAAACAGCCCGTGGGGCACGCTTGCCACAGAGCTGCCCCGTACCCCACCCCCCAAAGCCGGCCCTTCAGAACTCACGCGGTGGCCCCATCCCCCTACCCTCTGCTGCCCAAGTGTCGCCTGGCCGCCCCGGCAGGTGAGGCCGGTCGGGGTCCCAACTTCATCCTCACCAGGTCTCCTGGTTGCTGAATTTCTTAGTCACCACCTTGCCCAGCTCCAGGCCCAGGCGGTCGGCAATCTTCTGGGATAGGTCCTGGTGGGAGCTGCCGCTGAAGATTTTGATATTTGGCATCTTGGCCAACTACCCTAGGCACTCTCTGCTTAGTAATCGCTGCTGCCGCCGAGACCCGAACCGAGTCGGCCCAGAGACTCAGTACTAAGCACTTCGCATTGCTACTCCGCCATCTTACATTCCCGCCGGCGCGCGGCTCTAAATTGCCTAGCGCCGGGTAGGCGGAGTCAGCGGGGAAGTTTACACCCTGCCCTTTCCGATTAGCTGAGCGCCGGCGAGGGGCGGGTCCTTGTTGTAGTTCCGCCTACCCCCAGCTGTCTCAGGGATTGACTGGAAGCCCTGAAGGGGGCGAGGCTAAGGAATCGCCCCGCCCCCTATAGCGAGGCAGCCCGAGAGGGCTGACTAAAAAACGCTGAGATACCCGCGCTTGGCTGGGGGTGGAGGGGTGCTGGTGACGCGTAGGGCCAGATCTTTCCCGCAAGTCACGCTTTTTTTTTTTTCTTCAGCACCTGAAAGCAAGCCTGGCTCTGGTTTACAGTTTCTTTTAAAAATATCTGTTTATCAGGATGGCAGCCACAGTTCGTCTGAATGAAGGGGAGATTTCTCAACGTGATTGAGTTTGCATGTTTCTGAACATGATTTTTGTCTTTTTGTAAGGATGGGGCTGAATTAAAGCACGTTTGCATCACAGACAGACGCCCATAGCACAGGCTCATCCAAAGGGCAAACAAGCAATTTCAGTGTCGCCTTTGCCTGGCAGACAAGTCCCAAGGGGAAAGTGACTGAGGGCAGGCTACCTGAGTCATCCAGGGACACTGCAAGAGAAGTCTCATTTTGTTTTCAGCGCTGGGACCAAGTATGTTCAAACAAGTGATGAAGTATGGATTTCCCACGATATCTGGGCAATAAAGTTCTGATTTATCTGACCCTTGGAAAGGAGAGAAAATTTAGAATACTTATGGGACTTCAGATAAAGAACCCCGGAGGAATCAGAAAACCTGGTTTTTGGTCCTGTCTGCCTCATGTTGTCCTCAGCATCATATTCTGCGTGTTACTAATGTGTCCTTTTACACCACTATTTTATTATTTTTATGATGATAACTGCTAATTGGACCAAAGAGGGCCTTTATTCTCACCACATTTTCATTAAGCATATTCCAACCATGGGTTAGAAGTAAGAGAAAAATCATACAATTTTAGAATCATACAATTTTAGTTATGAGTGCCATAATGCTCATAACTACAAGCTGTAAAAATAAAAGGGACTTCAAAAATCATCTAGTCTGGGCTTCCCTGGTGGCGCAGTGGTTGGGGGTCCGCCTGCCGATGCAGGGGACACGGGTTCGTGCCCCGGTCCGGGAAGACCCCCCATGCCGCGGAGCGGCTAGGCCCGTGAGCCATGGCCGCTGGGCATGCGCGTCCGGAGTCTGTGCTCCGCAACGGGAGGGGCCCCAGCAGTGAGAGGCCCGCGTACCGCAAAAAAAAAAAAAAAAATCATCTAGTCTAGTGGCTTCATTTTACATATGGTTGAAACTGAGACCAGAGATGGGAAGGAATTTGTCCAAGTGGCAAAGGCAGAAAATATTTAAAGCAGCATCCTAGCTTTCCCTTCCTGCCATTTTCAGCAGTGTCCGCAGAGGACCTCTCCTTCTGACCTTTTGTCATAATTTTACGAGTTCAGAAATGTAACATAGGCCTAGGTGTATAGGGATACTTGAAGAAGGAAGTAGACTGCAAGGCAGAATATTAGTAGTCTTCCATCATATTTCATTCATCAAAGATTTACTGAGTGCTTCATTGCATACAAGGCAGTACACTAGGCACTGAGGGGACTATAAAGTATTTGCCTCCAAGGAATTTGTTCTTTCAATATTTAATGAAATATTTATTGAATACTTCTAATGCACCGGGCCATGTTCTGGGCACTGAGAATACAGCAGTAAACAATCAGAAATCCCTGCTCTCATAGAGTTTACATTCTCAAACAATAAACATGTAAATGAAGAAATTGTATAATATATCAAGTGGTGATAAGCGATGTGGAGAAAAATCAAGCAAGGAAGTAGCAAAATGTGCCATGATGGTGGTGAAGGGGAGGAGTCTAATTTTAAATAGGATAGTCAGAGAAGGCCTATCTGGGAAGGTGACATTTGAGCAAAGACCTCAAGGAGTTAAAGGAATGAGCCATGTTGATATCTGGGACAAGCAGAGGGTACAGCAAAAACCCTAGGACAGGAGTGCATCTAAGTTGTTTGAGGAATAGTAAGGAGGCTGATGTGTCTGGTGCAGAGTGAGTGTTGGGGCCGAAGGGGTAGAACACACCAGTAAGAAAAAATAAGATCAGTGAACTAAGAGCAATTGGTGGGAAGGTGCCAACCATGTAGGACCTTGTAGGTCATTTTAAGGAGTTTTGCTATTACTGAGTAAGGGTGTTTACCAAAGAATGACATGATCTGACTGCTCTCTTAAAAGGAATAGAGCGTAGGCAGCAAGATAAGAAGCAGAGAGACCAATTAGGAGATGGCTTCCTAGTAGAGATGAGACATTTATACAAATATTTATAAGACATGGCACAATTTAATACACTACCATAGAGAACCCTGTGTTTGGGTAAAGGGTAAGCTGCTGTAACACAGACCCTAAAACACAGTCGCTCAAATAACACAGATTATTTCTCTCTTGCATAACATGCTCCCAGGCCAATGCGACAATTCTGCTCCATGCTAGGTCATGAGCACATCCATGTTCCAGCCCATGGGAAGGAGGAAAGAGAAGAGGCAAGGGATTTCTTTTTAAACAAGTCACGTGGAATTTGCTCATTTCATTTTCCATCACATCCCTTTGGAATGAGCTTAGTCACGTGGCAAGAGCTTAGTTGCAAGTCACACCTACCTGCAGGAAAGACTAAGAAATGTCTTGTTAGGTGGCCCTGTACTCAGGATGCAGAGGAAAAGGGGATTTTGGAGGTACAACTAGACATCCGACCCAAACAAAGTCATATGCAGACTCAGCAGTAAAAAATATCACCTCTGCCTGGGACATCCTGTCCAGATATCCTGGAGGTATTTCTGGCAGTGGAAGCACATGAGCTAGGCCTTGAAGGATGGGCAGGGTTTTGACAGTGATGAAATAAAATGCATATATTGTGGCAAGACTAAATGTTTCTCTGCCCGTTTGGGCCTCCTCCCTCCCTTTTAGTGTGTATTGTGTATCTGCACTAACCAGACCTCCCTAGGAAATAACCTTCCTTCTCAGTCTTGTAAGGGTTCACCATGACCCACTACTCACTTTGTATGCACAGATCAGGATTATGTAAACTGTCAATATAGGACTTGATGTATAACCCTATGTCTCAAAAACTTATATATAACTGTGCTTTGACCTTTAACGGGCTGAACAGTCCTCACAGCTTTCTGAAATATTGTCTCCCACATTATAATCCTCAGGTTGGCTTGAATAAAATTTTCCATTTCTTTCTTAGTTCGATTAAATTTTTTTTGACAACAGGCAATGATTGGCAGGAGGTGGTTCTCCCCTGGCAGGAAGCAAAGGTGAAGAAGTAGAGGTTTTGAGGAAAGGGAAGTAGTCTGCTTTGGCTGGAGTATCAGGTACCATGTTGAGATTTTATTCTGCCCGTGGTGGGAAGCCACTGACTACTCTGGAATAAGGGAATGACATGATCCTAATTGTGCTTTTGGTAAATTTAACTGTGTGAATTAATAATAGGGAAGAGATCGGAGGCAGGCAAATCAGGTTGGGAGGGTAAGTTAGTAATGTCCTTAATTGGGCCAGTAGCTGTAGGGTTTAAGAAGAGGGATGAGAGATGTGAATCTCAACCTTTTGGAAATCATGGACCCCTTTGAGAACTTTATGAACACAAGGGACCTTCTCTCCAGATAAATGATCAAAGAGCCCTGTGCTCATTAGATTAAAACTAATAATCCCATTAGGGCAAAAACTAAGTAATCTAATCAGAGAATTCGAGAATATAAATGTATGTGGGAAAAATGCTGTTGTCTTTGTTCCTTTTGTCTCTATCTAGAAAGGTAAGCAATGTTAGGGCATGGGAGATAGGTGTCTTAGTCCATATCTAAGGTAAGGTAGTCCTGAGGAGAAAGTTTAAAGGAGACTTGAGTTAAAGTCATCTAGGAAAAAAATGTCCTCAGACCTTTAGGGATGGATGAACGTGGACAAATTAGGCCATCAGAATAGGAACAATGTGTGCGAAGCTGGCATAAGGATCCTAAGATGTGAGGTTTTGAAAAGAGTATGCTGAGTTATATGTAAATGGTGATGGGTTCTGTAAGTTTGATATCATTCAAAAGAAATGTGCTGTGGGACTTCCCTGGTGGCGCAGTGGTTAAGAACTCGCCTGCCAATGCAGGGGATACGTGTTCGAGCCCTGGTCCGGAAGATCCCACATGCCGCAGAGCAACTAAGCCCATGCGCCACAACTACTGAGCCTGAGCTCTAGAGCCCGTGAACCACAACTGCTGAGCCTGCCCTCAAGAGCCCGCGTGCCACAACTACTGAAGCCCGCGTGCCTAGAGCCCGTGCTCCACAACGAGAGAGGCCACCGCAATGAGAAGCCCGCGCACCGCAAGGAAGAGTAGCCCCCGCTCGCCGCAACTAGAGAAACCCTGCGTGCAGCAACGAAGACCCAACACAGCCAAAAATAAATAAATTAAATGAAATAAATTTATTAAAAAAAAGAAATGTGCTGAGATCCTTCTATATGCCAGGGCCTCTGGAGGGTGGGTATACAGAGAATGAGCAGTACACAATCCTTTCCCCCTAGCAGGCAAGACAGATAGTTACAGAAATAAGGTTAAGTATGGGGGGTGGGGCGTGAGAAATGCAATCAAATTGAGAGGATGTGCGAAGGGTCTTGCAGGAAATGGGCCTCCTAAGACCAAGGATTGCAACCTTGAGAAGAGGGTTGTTGCAGAGAAAGAAGGGGTGCAAAAGGATGGTCATGTCCCAGGTCTCAGGTGAATCCCTGGGACGAGCTGCCAAGTACGGGTTCTTGGCTTTGCGCAGGAAAGAATTCAAGCCATAGTAAAGTGAAAGCAGGTTTATTTAGAGAGATACACATTGACAGAATGCAGCCCGTCTCAGAAAGTGAGAGCAGCCTTGGAAGAAACATACTTGACAGACAGAGTGTGGGCCCTGAAATACGGGGTGGTTAGTTTTATGGGCTGGGTAACTTCCAGGCTAATGAGTGGGAGGATTATTCCAACTATTTTGGGGAAGGGGTGGAGATTTCCAGGAATTGGGTCACCGCCCACTTTTTGGTCTTTTATGGTCATGGCGCTCGTGGGTGTGTCTTTTTATTTTTTTGGCCTCGCTGCACGGCATGAGGGATCACGCAGGATCTTACTTCCCCAACCAGGGATTGAACCGTGCCCCCTGCAATGGAAACGTGGAGTCCTAAACACTGGACCACCAGGGAATTCCTGGGTGTGTCATTTAGCATGCTGACGTATTACAATGAGCATATAATGAGGCTCAGCTTCTAGTGGAAATAGCATCTTCCACCATCGGCGTAGTTGGTTCTAACCAGTTTATGTTGTGTCCTCAACGGCTATGTCGTTCTTTTAAAGGTTGTGCACTGCCCCCTTCCTGACTCAGGTTTATCAAAGGCCCTGGGGAAGGTGAATGCACAAGTGGGGTGAGGTGAGGTGAGGGAAGGTGTGTTGGGAGCTGAGGCAAGAAAGGCAACTAGAAGCCTTTTATGTATCAACTTGTCTAGGCTGTGGTCCCAGTTCCTGAATCAAACACTAATCTGGGGGTTGCTGTGAAGGTATGAGGCTTCCCTAGTTGAGGCACACGGACTCTACAGCACACTCAGTAGTTGCGGTGCGTGGGCTTATATTTGCCCCGAGGCATGTGGGATCTTAGTTCCCCGACCAGGGATCGAACCTGCGTTGGAAGGTGGATTTCTAACCACTGGACCACCGGGGAAGTCCCGGTATTTTGTAGATGTGATTAATATTCCTAATGCTTGTCTTTAAGTAGAGGAGATTTTCCTAGACAATTTGGGTGGGTCTGATTCAATCAGTTGAAAGGTCTTAAGAGCAGAACTGCAGTTTTTCTGAGGAAAAAGGAATTGCAGCCTGCCCTTCCTGATGGCCTGCCCACAGATTTCAGACTTGCTGAGCCAGCCCCACAAAGGTATAAGCCAATTCCTTACAAGAAATCCCTTAATATACACTTCCTACTGGGTCTTTTTCTCTGGTTGACCCTGACCTATACAAAACCAGACTGTGGAGAGCTTTTTTTTATTTTTTTCTGTACGCGGGCCTCTCACTGCTGTGGCCTCTCCCGTTGCGGAGCACAGGCTCCGGATGCGCAGGCCCAGCAGCCGTGGCTCACGGGCCCAGCCGCTCCGCGGCATGCGGGATCCTCCCGGATCAGGGCACGAACCCGTGTCCCCTGCATCGGCAGGCGGACTCTCAACCACTGCGCCACCAGGGAAGGCCTGTGGAGAGCTTTGAATACCGGTTTCCGGGTGCTGAAGGTAAAGGGCTGGAATCCTGATCCCCAAATTGGAGAGGAAGGGAGGAGCAGGAGCAGACTATTTTGTTCTAGAAAAGGCTGAGGAATGCCCTCTTGTCCATATTTCACATTTCCAACTAACTCCAAAGCTCAGACCCCTGGGAGAATTTTGTAAACACCCACCTCCTTGGAAGGGCCCCCTCCCTTCCCCTCCCCACATAGGGTAGGCATGGCTTTGCTTCCTTTTGAAATTCTAGGCATTATAGGAGGGTCTAAATTCATCCATTTATTCAATCAGTCACTTCTTCTGTAGGTATTTCTTCGGCAGCAACTATGGGCAAAATAACAGTGCTCAGCCTTTGGATTACAGGAATGAATAAAACACGACCTTTTCCTTGAGAAGCTTTACAGACTCATAAATGACTCCTTTAACAGCAGGCAGAGAGAAAGAATTCCCCCTGTAGGACTAGAAGGAAGGAGTTGCAGCAGAATCTTTCCTGGGTCTGCCACTTCAATCCCAGTGCGCAGGACTTTTTTTTTTTTTTTGGCTGCACCGCGCGGGCTTCTGGGATCTTCCCCGGCCAGGGACTGAACCCTCGCCCCCTGCAGGGGAAGCGGAGAGTCTTGACCACCGGACCGCCAGGGAAGTTCACGCAAGGCTCCTTCTAGCGTCACCTTTGACTAGCTGGACCTCCTTGTCATCTTCAAGCAAACTTTCCTGCTCCTTCTGGGTATTAGCATTTCTTTCAAGACATTTTCTCTTTTCTGTCTACTGCCTATGTTCAGATTTTTCCCTCTGGAGGCCAGTGTGGCCTGTCATTATTCATATCCTCAGCTTCGAATTTTCAGCCTAATTCAATGCCAAATTGATGGCAGGTGGGCGTCTCTCTTTTGTAAGCACATCAGAGGGCTTTCAGGCCACCAGAAAGCACATCACATCTGTAGAGACAGCCCAGTGTGCTGCAGCCCATGCTGAGAGCACCAGCTCTCAGGAGTCAGCCCTTGCATTAGGACCTGGACTCCCAAACTTATGTTCTCTGTGTCTTCAGCAAGCATGCAAGCTCTTTGAGGCCAGAGACCCTGCATTTCCCACAGCCTCTTGCACAGACCCTCAGAGTAGATGCATTTTATTTATTTTTATTTATTTATTTTCACTTGTGGGAGTTTTTTAAAAGGTTTTTTTTGATGTGGACCATTTTTAAAGGCTTTATTGAATTCATTACAATATTGCTTCTGTTTTATGTTTTGTTTTTTTGGCCACAAAGCATGTGGGATCTTAGCTCCCTGACCAGGGATTGAACCCACACCCCTTGCATTGGAAGGTGAAGTCTTAACCACTGGACTGCCAGGGAAGTCCCTGGATGCTTTCTATTTTATTTATTTTATTATTATTTTTTAACAGGGAAGTCCCTGGATGCTTTTTATTTTATTTTTAAAAATTATTTATTTATTTATTTATGGTTGTGCTGGGTCTTAGTTGCGGCATGTGGGCTCCTTAGTTGTGGCATGCAAACTCTTAGTTGCGGCATGCATGTGGGATCTAGTTCCCTGACCAGGGATTGAACCCTGGCCCCCTGAATTGGGAGCTCGGAGTCTTAGCCACTGTGCCACCAGGGAAGTCCCCTTGGATGTATTTTAAACGCTTAAGGATTTGAACTGAAAAACTGGATTTACACCGAAGATATATTAGGAGGTGAGTATTAATGGCTTTTCAAAAGTATTCACTTTAGGAGTCCTTTGAAAGAGCGAAGGGCATACATGTAAATCATGGTTTTATTAACAAACGAGTATCTTTTTTGTGTGTGTGCTGTGTGGCATGGCTTGTGGGATTTTTAGTTCCCTGACCAAGGCCCTTGGCAGTGAGAATGCAGAGTCCTAACCACTGGACCACTAGGGAATTCCCAACGAAAGTCTATCTTAAAAGCAGCCCTGCCTGTTCCAGAAGATTTATCTCATAAAACAAAGTTCACTGTTTTACCTTAGGATTTGCCTGGACCCTTTAGATGCATTTCACTCTCCTAGGGTGCCTGTGAGTTGGTTTCCTGTGAATATAGGCTTTATTGTACAAGTTCAGTATCCCAGTGAGTTAGAATCATCTGGGGATTTAAAAGAGATGGGAGATTTCAGCCCCCCTTGACAGAAGGGAATTAGATGAAAGCAGCAGGGCCAAGCAGGCTCTGTGGTCTGTTCTGGTGCTTAACTTTTATGAGTTGGGGAGTTCTCCCAGTTTAATTACTGATCTGAGGAGTGTTTGGGTGATGCTAGAAGTACTTGCCTTTGTCCAAAAAATGTTTAATGTCGAGAAAATGTGCTTTTTTTAAAGCTAAAAGGCCCTCTAGTTCAACCCACTCCTTTTATATGGCAAGACACTGATACTCAGAGAAGGGAAGTGAATGCCCAAGGTCACACAGCTAGTTCTTGGAAGAGCTGCAAGTAGAACCAAAATCTCCTGGCACCTAATGCAGCTCTGTTAACAGAGCCAAGCTAGCGTGGGCTCAGGGCTGCAGAAACTGCAAGTCAGATCAAAGCCTCTTCCATTGTTCAGCAGGAGGAACATCTGTCTGTTTTCGACTTGGCTCTTTGAATTTTTCCAGGTCCCTGGAGGCATACATGCCTGCTGTACCAGGTTAGAAAAGGGGCAGGAATGCTTGTCTTTGCCTCTCTTTCCTAGCAATTCCCCTGTCCTTGGGGGCCAAGGGTCATGCCACTGCCATATAGCATTTTTTCCCCTTTTTTCCTATAAACTGTACTAGGAAGCAGGAATTGTAGTTACCTCCAAGAAACTGCAAAACAGCCTGCCCATACTGCAGATTTATCTTCCAATTTAAATGAGGGGAATTCCCTGGCAGACCAGTGATTAGGACTCCGCACTTCCACAGCAGGGGGCACGGGTTTGATCCCTGGTTGGGGAACTGAGATCCTGTATGCTTTGTGGCTTGGCCAAAAAAATAATATTTTTTATATGAGGTAGGGAGAGACAGGTGGGCTTCTGAGTTTACAAGTGGGCAGGCTGAGGGATTGAGTGATTAGGGTTCTAGAGAAGGCGAAGAGAACACTGTTTACCTTGGTGGCTCAGACCCTCCCCACTGGCATAATCCCATCACTGAGAGAAGGGATTTCCAGCAGCCCCGTTACCAAGGTCACAGGCATGCATACCAATTAAAATATCAGATTCATTGCGTCCTGCATTGGATATGACTAAATCGCACTTTGTAGGAAGCCCTGAGGCACAGCATTATTGCTCTGTGTGTTAATCAGATGGCTCAAAACCAAACATATGCCCATAAGACCAGTTTTTACTTGGGGAGAGGAAGATGTCATTTTGAAGGGAGAACAGGCCTAGAGGGTTATTACCATGTAGGGCATTGAGAAGCCAGAAGAATGCTTGAGGGCCCAGGACATCCTGGAGAGAACAGGGGGTAGGAAAGGAACCAGGAAGTGGGAATCGAAGCCAGCTTTGCCTTCTAAGCCATCTTGCCATGATCTGAGAACTGAACTACCCCTGCCCCCCACCATGGGTCTTCAAAAATCGTTTCTCCGGCTGCCCTTGGCATGCTGCCATAGGTTGGCAAACCGCTAGGGTGGGAGTGGGATGCACGGGAACTAAACACTGGGCACGGTAGCTAGAGCTCGAAGCTGTCACCGGGAAGCTGGCTGAGAGTTTGGAGTTGAAAGCCGTTTCCTGTGACCTAAGCCTAAATGATGAAGAAAACCGAGAAGTTCAAGCCTCCTTGAATTATAGCTGCTTCTAGCGAAGAGGATGAGAATGAAGAGAGGAGAGGAGGGTGTCAGAGAAACAAGCTGGGGTATTGGCCAAAGGCCAAGCAGAGTCTTGGGTCTGCCTGACTGTGTCCACCCCAGGACGTGGGTCTTTACTGAGGTAGCAGGTGGGCTTCCCAATTTCAAAAGGAAGGCCCAAGAGGGAGGAGGCAGGCCTCAAATATGCCTTTTTTAGGGGAAGGTGGTTTTGACGGAAAATAATGGATATTTGAAGGAAACAGACACCCAGTTTTCTAGTGCTAGGCTCTTGGTGCAAGCTTAATTAGTTTCTGTGGACGAGGTGCAAACGGGGCGGTTCAATTTGTACTTGTTAAGCTCATATGGCTAGGATTTGGGATTTTTATAGCGGTTTTATTCAGCACCACATCATTAATCCTCCGAGCCTCAGAGAGAGGCTGAAGACTCAGTCATCTTCATTTTAGAGAAGAGACCCAAGCAGGTGAAATGACTTGTATCCCATCATATGGCAAGTCAGCGGCTGGGCTGAAGATATGAACCAAGCCCTGATTCTAGGGGGAATGGCTCACCTTAGCCCACATGGCCTCCCTGCTTTGCTTGCTCATTACAGATGCAGAAATCTCGGCTGGCACAGAATCTGGCTCCCCTCAGTCTGTGCCTGGAGCTGACCCTGTGCTAAAGTGTATAAGAGGCAACACTGGGACTGAGAAGGAGGCTTTGATAACGCTGCCCCATCTCCTTCCTGGCATCCTGTTATGCCAGGTCTCTCATCCCCAGAGAAGTGCCTGACCCCTACCTATGCCCAGATCCATGGAAATAGGCCAGTCCTAGATGTCCTCCCCTTGGGGCCCACACCACTAGTTAGTTCATCTGATGGACCCTGAGTGTGTCCAGCATTTCCACCAAAGCATCTCTGGGGTAGAGGAGAGTGAACCTGGACGCTGGGAAGGTGGACATGGGAATGAAACCAGAAGTATCAGGCACAAGTCTCAAGTGTCTTTGAAATGATGTTTTCTTTACAGGGTGTGCAACTTCTGCATTCCGATCCATATTTTTACATAAAAACATTGAAGATATCATTTGTGTGATATTTGCCTCCAAAATCTTTGAGAAAAATGCAAATGCATAAGGAGTATGGGTCACAGCCTTGGGAGCTCAGACCCCAATTTGAGGAACACAGGGGGGTCCCCTCATTTTGATGGTGCCTTTTTGGACACAGCTGCTCTACCCACAAATTTTCATGCACAGATACCACTCCACCCCCTGGTTCCGAGAGGCATGTGGCACTAGGGCCGCCTGGCGAAGAGAGTCAGGTGGGCTTGCTGTATCCCACACCTTACACCCCAATGTTACCAATGTCTGGTTACCCACAGGCTGCCTGTACCCTGAACAACTGTTACAGGTTATCCTCTGATGAGTGTGGCTGCATCCATGCCTCTGTTTTCAGGGGAAGGGCTTCAGAGGCGGCACTGGGCTGAGTACTGCAGGGTAGCAGGTGAAATCTTGGGCTGGGCTTGGAAACCAACTGGCTTACCGCTTACCAGCTGTGTGACCTCAGGATAGGGATTTAGCCTCTCTAGGCTTCAGCTTTCTCCTAAGAAAAGTGGATATGCTCATAGTATCTCTCTCAAAGGATTGTTAAGGCGATTAAATAAGATCGTGGGGAATTCCCTGGCAATCCAGTGGTTAGGACTCTTTTTACTGCCGAGGGCACAGGTTAAATCCCTGGTCGGGGAACTAAGATCCTGCAAGCCTCTCGGCATGGCCAAAAAAAAAAAAAAAAAGAAGAAGAAATAAAACTTAAAAATAATGAGATTGTGGGGCTTCCCTGGTGGCGCAATGGTTAAGAATCCACCTGCCAACGCAGGGGACACGGGTTCGAGCCCTGGTCCGGGAAGATCCCACATGCTGCGGAGCAACTAAGCCAGTGCGCCACAACTACTGAGCCCGCGTGCCACAACTACTGAAGCCCACGTGCCTAGAGCCCATGCTCTATAACAAGAGAAGCCACCAGTGAAAAGCCCGCGCACCGCAATGAAGAGTATCCCGCGCTCACTGCGACTAAAGAAAACCCACATGCAGCAATAAAGACCCAACACAGCCAAAAATAAAAATAAATAAATTTTTAAAAAGTGAGATTTTGCATGTAAAGTACTTAACACAGTGCCTGGCATAGGGTAAATGCTTGTACACAGTTGTTTGTGCACATTTAAGGGCAGCAGTCAAGTTTTCTGTGTTGTGCAAGGCTCCCGACCTACTACAGCCACGTATCCCTTTCAGCCGAAGCAGTGAACATAGGAATGAAGAGTCAACATGCAGAAGGACAGACATCACAGACAGGAGGGCAGGGAAGCTCAAACTGAGCACATTGCTAAGTGGTAGGTCTAGAACCCACAGCTGGAAACGTCAGCGAGGGTGTCAGAGGATGTCCCTGTGATGCTGGGAGCGTGGGCAGCACTTGATGCGTGGGCACGTGGTCATGAGTGGGAAGCAGTTGCTAGAAACCCAAAGTGAAACAAGCAGTTCTGTACTTGTGAGAAGGCAGGCCTCCATAATTTCCACCTAATGGTGGCTTCCAGGAGGTCAGGGCATTGAAACCAAGAGACCCGCCTGGAATCTGAATCCAGGACATTTTGCCCCGGCCCGAGATTGAACCCTCAGAGGCCATTTCCTCCCACTCCATGGAGGACCTCCTCCTTGCTCCAGACACACCCACACTCTGGCTTCCAGCCTACAGGATGGGGCATGGGGTGCAGTTATTACTGCCATCCTAGTGGCTGTTTGGAGGAATCTGATCCTAAGACATTATGCTAAATTCATGCTTCTTCCCAGTGCGGGCAGCTGATCCTTCCCCACCCCTTGGGCAGTAAAGCTCTGGCTGAGGCAGGTCCTTTCAAATCATTGTTGATGAAATTGCCTATTATCCGCAGTGCCTTGACAACAGCTTGGAAAAAATGTGACTGTCCCAGCACCACAGGCATCCTGGGCCCACACCAATAGCATGAACCCATTTTCCTTGAATGAACTGAAGTTGGAAAGGCAGGAGTCAGGCTCTGGGGATTTGTGTCAGGTATGGGATGGCTGGAGAGCTTCAGCTTCAGGCTCCAGCTCAGGCCAGAGCTGGTGAGCAAGATACTGGGGGGAAGATGTCCCTGCCAGCCCCCACTCAGGGCTCCCAGCTCTGCAGAGAAAGGCCCTGGGACCACAGAAAAGGAGCTTGGGGAGTTGGCAAAGCTTTTGGAAAGTAGTTGGTGAAACTCAGCTGAGTGCGTGGGACGCTGGGTGATGGACCTGTCTCCTCATCTTTGATAGGAGGATGCCAGGCTGCCTGGCCTCGTCCAACTGCACTGACCTGGATTAGTCATTCCCAGAGGAGAGAGGACCCTTTTCACGAGGTACAGAGGTCTGGGGGGACTCACTCACGGCAGTCATCTCATTCAACACTCATGCATTCAACAAATACTTATTGAAGAACTACTATGTGCCGGGTGGGTACCGGGTGGGTGGGTACCCAGAGTATAGAACCGAATAAGAATGCTTTCTGACTTTAAGGAATTACCAGTGTAGTTCAGGAGCCCAAGTTTCTGGACTGTCCAGTCAGGTCGTCTTGAGTGGTGGCAGGCCTCACTTTATACTGGCACCAATTTCCTGAGTCCCAACGTGATGTTGTGGGACAGTATCCCTGGCAGGCACATCCCTGATGGGCAGCTCCCAGTCTGACTGTGTTGTCTCTGGCTCCTCCTCCATGCTTGGCTTCCAAACCACTATATATATATTTTTTTATTTTTAAATTTTATTTATTTATTCATTCATTTATTTTTAATTTTTTGAATTTTTGAATTTTATTTTATTCATTTTTTTATATACCAGGTTCTTATTAGTTATCTATTTTATACATATTAGTGTACATATGTCAATCCCAATCTCCCAATTCATCCCACCACCACCACCCCCCTTCCCCCCTTGGTGTCCATATGTTTGTTCTCTACATCTGTGTCTCTATTTCTGCCCTACAAACCGGTTCATCTGTACCATTTTTAGAGATTCCACATATATGCATTAATATACGATATTTGTTTTTCTCTTTGACTTACTTCACTCTGTATGACAGTCTCTAGATCCATCCACATCTCTACAAATGACCCAATTTCGTTCCTTTTTATGGCTGAGTAATATTGCATTGTATATATGTACCACATCTTCTTTACCCATTTGTCTATTGACAGACACTTAGGTTGCTTCCATGTCCTGGCTATTGTAAATAGAGCTGCAATGAACATTGTGGTACATGCCTCTTTTTGAATTATGATTTTCTCAGGGTATATGTCCAGTAGTGGGATTGCTGGGTCATATGGTAATTCTATTTTTAGATTTTAAGGAACCTCCATACTGTTCTCCATAGTGGCTGTATCAATTTACATTCCCACCAACAGTGCAAGAGGGTTCCTTTTTCTCCACACCCTCTCCAGCACTAGTTGTTTGCAGATTTTCTGACAATGCCCATTCTAACTGGTGTGAGGTGATACCTCATTGTAGTTTTGATTTGCATTTCTCTAATAATAGTGATGTTGAGCATCTTTTCATGTGTTTGTTAGCCATCTGTATGTCTTCTTTGGAGAAATGTCTATTTAGGTCTTCTGCCCATTTATTGAATGGGTTGTTTGTTTTTTTAATATTGAGCTGTATGAGCTGTTTATAGATTTTGGAGATTAATCCTTTGTCCATTGATTCGTTTGCAGAGTTCGTTTGGAAGAGTTTGAGAAGGATGGGTGTTAGCTCTTCTCTAAATGTTTGATAGAATTCACCTGTGAAGACATGTGGTCCTGGGCTTTTGTTTGTTGGAAGATTTTTAATCACAGTTTCAATTTCATTACTTGTGATTGGTCTGTTCATATTTTCTATTTCTTCCTCGTTCAGTCTTGGAAGGTTATACCTTTCTAAGACTTTGTCTATTTCTTCCAGGTTGTCCATTTTATTGGCAGAGTTGCTTGTAGTAGTCTCTTAGGATGTTTTGTATTTCTGCGGTGTCTGTTGTAACTTCTCTTTTTTCATTTCTAATTTTACTGATTTGAGTCCTCTCCCTTTTTCTTGATGAATCTGGCTAAATGTTTATCAATTTTGTTTATCTTCTCAAAGAACCATCTGTTATTTTTATTGATCTTTGCTATTGTTTTCTTTGTTCCTATTTCATTTATTTTTGCTCTGATCTTTATGATTTCTTTCCTTCTACTAACTTTAGGTTTTGTTTGCTCTTTGTTCTCTAGTTCCTTTAGGTGTAAGGTTAGGTTGTTTATTTGAGATGTTTCTTATTTCTTGAGGTAGGCTTTTATTGCTATAAACTTCCCTCTTAGAACTGCTTTTGCTGCATCCCATAGGTTTTGGATCTTCGTGTTTTCACTGTCCTTTGTCTCTAGGTATTTTTTGATTTCCTCTTTGATTTCTTCAGTGATCTCTTGGTTATTTAGTAACGTATTTTTTAGCCTCCGTATGTTTTTTTTTTTTTTTTTGCGGTTTTTTTCCCCCTGTAATTGATTTCTAATCTCATAGCGTTGTGGTCGGAAAAGATGCTTGATATGATTTCAGTTTTCTTAAATTTACTGAGGCTTGATTTGGGACCCAAGGTGTGATCTATCCTGGAGAATGTTCTGCGTGCGCTTGAGAAGAAAGTGCAATCTGCTGTTTTTAGATGGAATGTCCTATAAATATCAATTAAATCTATCTGTTCTATTGTGTCATTTAAAGCTTGTGTTTCCTTATTAATTTTCTTTCTGGATGAACTGTCCATTGGTGTAAGTGAGGTGTTATAGTCCCCCACTATTATTGTCTTACTGTCGATTCCTCTTTTATAGCTGTTAACTGTTGCCTTATGTATTGAGGTGCTCCTATGTTGGGTGCATATATATTCATAATTGTTATATCTTCTTCTTGGATTGATCCCTTCATCATTATGTAGTGTCCTTCCTTGTCTCTTGTAACATTCTTTATTTTAAAGTCTATTTTATCTGATATGAGTATAGCTACTCCAGCTTTCTTTTGATTTCCATTTGCATGGCATATCTTTTTTCCATCCCCTCACTTTCAGTCTGTATGTGTCCCTAGGTCTGAAGTGGGTCTCTTGTAGACAGCATATATATGGGTCTTGTTTTGGTATCCATTCAGCGAGCCTGTGTCTTTTGGTTGGAGCATTTAATCCATTCACATTTAAGGTAATTATCAATATGTATGTCCCTGTTACCATTTTCTTCATTGTTATGGGTTTGCTTTTGTAGGTCCTTTTCTTCTTTTGTGTTTCCCACTTAGAGAAGTTCCTTTAGCATTTGTTGTAGAGCTGGTTTGGTGGTGCTGAATTCTCTTAGCTTTTGCTTGTCTGTAAAGCTTTTGATTTCTCCGTCGAATCTGAATGAGATCCTTGCTGGGTAGACTAATCTTGGTTGTAGGTCCTTCCCTTTCATCACTTTAAATATATCATGTCGCTCCCTTCTGTCTTGGTGAGTTTCTGCTGAGAAATCAGCTCTTAACCTTATGGGAGTTTCCTTGTATCTTAGTCATTTTTCCCTTGTTGCTTTCAACAATTTTTCTTTGTCTTTAATTTTTGTCAATTTGATTACTACGTGTCTTGGCGTGTTTCTCCTTGGGTTTATCCTGCCTGGGACTCTACCCTTCCTGGACTTGGGTGGCTATTTCCTTTCCCATGTTAGTGAAGTTTTCGACAATAATCTCTTCAAATATTTTCTCTGGTCCTTTCTCTCTCTCCTCCTTCTGGGACCCCTATAATGTGAATGTTGTTGTGCTTAATGTTGTCCCAGAGGTATCTTAGGCTGTCTTCATATCTTTTCATTCTTTTCTCTTTACTCAGTTCTGCAGCAGTGAATTCCAGCATTCTGTCTTCCAGGTCACTTATCCGTTCTTCTGCCTCAGTTATTCTGCTATTGATTCCTTCTAGTGTATTTTTCATTTCAGTTATTGTATTGTTTATGTTTGTTTGCTCTTTACTTCTTCTAGGTGTTTGTTTTTTAATTATTCTAGGTCTTTGTTAAACAATGTTAAACATTTCTTGCATCTTCTCGATCTTTGCCTCCATTCTTTTTCCGAGGTCCTGTATCATCTTCACTATCATTATTCTGAATTCTTTTTCTGGAAGGCTGCCTATCTCCACTTCATTTAGTTGTTTTTAAGTTTTTTTTTTAACATAAATGTATGTATTTTATTTTATTTATTTTTGGCTGCATTGGGTCTTCGTTGCTGCATGCGGGCTTTCTCTAGTTGCGGTGAGTGGGGGCTACTCTTCATTGTGGTGCATGGCTTTCTCATTGAGGTGGCTTCTCTTGTTGCGGAGCATGGGCTTTAGGCGCGTGGGCTTCAGTAGTTGTGGCTTGTGGGCTCTAGAGCGCAGGCTCAGTAGTTGTGGCACATGGTCTTAGTTGCTCCTTGGCATGTGGGATCTTCCCGGACCAGGGATCGAACCCATGTCCCCTGCACTGGTAGGCAGATTCTTAACCACTGTGCCACCAGGGAAGCCCCATTTAATTGTTTTTCTGGGGTTTTATCTTGTTCCTTCATCTGGTACAAAGTCCTCTGCCTTTTCACTTTGTCTGTCTTTCTATGAATGTGGTTTTCCTTCCACAGGCTGCAGAATTTTAGCTCTTCTTGCTTCTGCTGTCTGCCCTCTCCCAAACCACTTTAGCCACGACTTTTGCAAACATGAGAAAAAGCATCTGTGCCCAAGCTGTGGAAGGAAGTTACTCATCAGGGCTACTGTAAATGGTTGTATAGTTTGTACAACCGGCCATCAAAGTAAGTGGGGCTGAAATTACCAAGACCTGTGCTCACAGGTCTAGCATCACCCAGAGGACTGGTTTTTTTTTGTTGCTGTTGTTTTCTAATTCATCACGGTGGGTAGGTCCTGCAGGGAGAATCTTTTTCTAGTTGGCACAAAGGCATCTCATAGGCTAGAGGGGACCTGTGATTACCAGAAGGACCTAGAACAGGAGAAATAGAATCATCACCCACCATTAGGTAACTCTCTGAAAAGCCAGAGAAGTCAGCTCTGGTTAGGGTCCTGCTGCTTCTATTGTATGGAAATACCCTCTCCCAAGAAATCGCCAGAGGCCATTGCAAGGGACTGGCTAGCCTGAGCTACAAGGCAGTCAAGCTACGTTCTGAGGTGACTGGGAACGTTTCAGAGGGAGAGGCCCCATTTCCCAAAGCAATTTGAGAGCTGACCTGAATCCCTATCTCCCAATTCCCAGGCTGTCCGGTGCTGAGGAGCACATTGTTTTTATGTGTCCAGCCCACCCATCAGCTCTGAGGTCACAGCCATGGTGGCCAGGTGAGCCAAAGGACCCAAGGTCAAGAGAAAGGAGTAGACAGTATCCAACTCCCGTGACCAACAGGAGACTTCTAAGACGGGCAAAGGGGAGGCGGGAGGAGCAGGATTCTCATCTCTCCTCAACCACCAGGGCCCAGGTAGATGGGCGCAGAGGCCTGGGGGAGCACCCAGCAACCAACAATTCAAGGACACAAGGACACCCACACAGAGGCATTGCAAAGGCTTATTGGGATAGTAAGATGAATAGATTTAATCATTCTTGTTTGAAAAACAAGACATAAATTAGTATAATATAGAATTTATATATTTTATGTAGTATATATACTATATACAGACATTAGAAAATATGTTCTCTCCGTGAAGCCGAGGGAGAGGTGAAGGATGGCGGTGGAATGAATGACACAGGTGGGGCCTGAGTGGTGAAGGGGCAGGATCAAGATGTTGGGAGAAGAGGCAGACCACGTCAGCAGGCAGGGTCGCGGTGGTCGCGGGGGGCAACGGTCCCCCACTGGCTGCATCTCTGGCCCATTAAACAACTTGGTCCTGTGGGAGGAGAGGCAAGGAAGAGGGGGGCTGGCTTTTGCAGAAGGAGCTCCCCTAATCCTTGCCGGGAGGAAGCGCCACTTGGGGGGTCCTTTATCGCACTCGGGGACACCAAGGATGGGTGGGGGTTAAGCACAGTGTACATCTTTATAAAACTCACATAAGAACGGAAGGTTTCACGTAAGCCTCTCACGGAATGATGAAAGAGAGGCAGACACAGGGCACGAGCTTGTGGGAAATGGGGGGTATGGAGAGGTGGATGAGAAGCAATCTATACAGAAGAAACATTGGCTTTCTTTGTTCCCTACAATGGGCAATTAGTAGGGACTCCGTGTCTTCACTCCCAGGAACGCTGTAGTGGGGGCGGTGACGGCAGCAGATGTGTGTCAAGGAGGATGCTAAACAGTGTGGATTCCCTTCCAGATGACTCCGGGGGAGTGGGGGGGGAGAGAGAGAGAGAGAGAGAGAGAGAGAGAGAGAGAGAGAGAGAGAGAGAGAGAGGTGCCGGACTGCACCAGGTAAGGCGCTCAGCTTCTTTTCTTAGAGAGACAAATCCACAGGGTCAATACACAGCCAAAAGCATATACTCAGGGTTAACATATCACGCTAGCTTCCAGAAGTTTAAGATATAGTCATCAACAGCCCCCCTGACCCCTCCCCCCCACCCCCACCCCCCACCCCCCACCCCCCATCTGTAGCTAAGTCGGACTCCTAAGGACAGTCTGTCTGGTAGAGAGATGTTGAGAGGAGCCGCACGCCGGCAGCGACAGCCCCTGCGCTGGGCTGGGCCAGGCGGGCTCTGAGGCCTGCGCTGGGTCTCCCCAGGGCAGACGTGTTCACCAGGTACCTTACCCAGAATGAGCGGGGTGATCCCAGATGCTTGCTCCCTAGTGGACTGAGCCGCCCTGCCTGTCAGCGAGGGGCAGGGCACTTTGGGGATGGCTGGTGTGGAGCTACTGGGCCCGGGGGCGAGCGCTCCCTGAGGCCGCCAGCCTGCTGGGCCGGCCACAAACAGCTGAGCGCGGCTGTTTTCTGCAGACCCACTACCCGGGCACAAGCCCTCCGGGGTGGCTCCTGCCGAGTTAGTGTGAGCCCAGGGTGGGTGGGCACGTCTGGACTGCGTGCCCGAGCCTCTCCGCTCGCTCGGCGCTGTGGCCTGCTGCTACTGCCACTGCTCCCCAGAGGGGCACAGTAGCCAAGAGGAGCTCAAGGCCCACGGGCCCCCTGCTTCAGGCCCGCCTCCCTCCGGCTACCACGATGGAGCAGGAAGTGGACCCGACGTCACGTCTCAGCCCTAGAGAAGAGAGGCAAAACAGATCTGCGGCGGGCGTGGTGACGGGGGAGGGGGGGCCTTGGCCCTCACAGTGACGCCCAGAGGCCAGGGAAGGGGTGAGGATACCCAGGGTGGCAGTTGCCCGGAGCCCTCAGGGACAGCCTCAATGCACGGAGCTGTCACTCCCTGGAGACTGAGGGCTCTGGGACCCTGACTGGCCCAGCAGACACCTATACTCACCACAAGATGCAAAGACCACAAAGCTCAAACCTGGGGCCACGGTTGGGGAAGGGGGGCAGGCCCGGGCAGATGGCCTACTTGATAAGGGTTTTTAAGGAGCGGGTGAATGTGCTCATAACAGTCGCTGAAGTGGGGGAGCCCGGCGTGTGCCCCGCGGCTGCTGCCTGCTGCTGCTGCTTAAGGCTCCGGGCGGTGGACTCCTCGGCTGCGCGCAGCAGGAAGGTGTAGTTCCTCACCACCTCTTCCACCTTGGCCAGCAGCTCTTGGCGCTGGGCCTCAGAGCGCACGATGAACACCAGCCGCACGAACGTCTCAATGAGGCTGCTCAGCACCTGGAAGCTGCCCGTGATGGCCGCCAGCATGTGAGTGGGGCTCTTGTCCACGTTGGCCACGCGGCGGCAGGAGGCCCGGAGCTCCTTGAACTTGAGAGCCAGCTCGAGCTTGTACTCAGAGATCTGGGAGACGTAGGGCTTGGGGGCGCGGGCCTCGGGGCTGGCCACGCACTGCCTCAGGACCGTCAGCAGCTCGTTGGTGTCCAGCCGGGCGGCCAGGAAGCCGTCAGGCAGGCCGTAGGCATGGGCCCGCAGGGCGTTGATCTTGGCCAGGCTCCCCTCGAAGGTGGACACCCGCAGGTCGATCTCCTGGGTGCGGGAGGCCTCCGGGCTGCTGCAGGTGGCGGCATCCAGCACCTGCAGGGTCCTGCTCACCACGGGCACCACCTGTTCGTCCAGCTTCATGCCGGGCAGGATCTTCATGGGGATGGAGTAGGACAGCTCGTCCTTGCCATCGCTGGTGTCATCCGCCATGTCGCACTTGCGGTAGTAGAAGCAGTAGCGGATGGAGCAGCACTTGCCACTCTCACTGTCCTCGTCCAGCTCCGCGGGCTTCCGGTACACCTCTTCCGGCAGTGAGAACACGGCCATCTGTCTGGGGCCTTTGGTCTCAGGGGCAACGTGGACGTAGGAGGGGTCTCCCAGGGTCGGGGATTCCAGTGACATGCTTTTGGGACCCACGCCTAGGGGGAGGCCTGCCTCTACCTCCCTGGCCTCCCTGGGCAGCATGCCCAGGGGTGGGTGCGGGTAGACGTCCGAGGTCAGCGAGGCCCTGTCGCCCTGGTCCAGCTCACTGATGCTGTAGCGGCGCATCAGTTTCCTGTAGTTGGGAGCTCCTAGACACTCGCCCCCCGAGGCACATGTGGTCAGGCATGAAACCCCGCTCTCAGGGTCCGATCGGCACTCTCGGGATTCCAGGCTGGTGGAGCGCATGCGCCGGACACTGGTGGGGCTGCCGAGGCTCAAGCCTAGGCCGGCCTCTGGCTGCCTCTGGGTCGGGGGGACCCTGTCCCCCTCCCTCCCCCGGAGGCCGGGCACCGGCGTCTGGGGGGCCTGAGGCCGGGCCCCCCGGCACATGCGCTTGCAATCACAGCTGCGCCTCTGCTCTCGGGACATGCCGGGCCCCTGCTGCACGGGGCTGCTGCGGAGCTGGCAGCTGCAGCGGCCTGGAGCTGGGGGTTGCAGGTACTCGGTGCCCGACAGCTCCCCCTGGCTTGGTGGCTTGAGAAGTTCCTCAAGGAACTCCAGCTCATACTGCTTCACCTTCTGCAGCTGGGCCTGCCGCTCATCGGTCTCCTTCTTCTGGCGGGTTGGGAAGGTGGCAGAGAATAAGTTGCGGAGCCGGAAAGGGCCCCGGGACGATTTGGGCTTGGTGGGGCCTTCGGAGGCCAAGTGGGCTCCATCCAGGGTCGTTTCAATCTTTCTGGAGGGCATGGTGCTCACCTGCCGGCTGGCAGCCTGAGGCCTCAGCGGGCTCTGGCCTCGCTGCTGACAGCTGGGGCTCTGGCCTCGCGGCGGACAGCTGGGGCTCTGCAGAACCATGGGGTAGCCGGCTCGGGGGACCAGGCTGGTGTCTTCAAGCTTGCTGCTTTGGAGGGTGCTCTCCAGCTGCCCCTTCTCCCCTTGGCCGGAGACGGTGCCCTGCTTGTGCAGGGAAGGCTTAGCACCCTCAGGCCCGCCCTTGCCCGCCACCTCCCCGGTACCTTGCTTGCCCACTGACTCTCGACTCACTCGAGAAAGATAGCTTTTGGGAGGGAAGCTTTGAATAGGCAGCCTGTCCTCTTGTGAGGAGAGGTGCAGGCTATCAGCTCGGCTGCCTGTGGGCGCTCTGGAGCCGGAAGAGACTTCCGGGCTCAGCTGCAGCTGGGAATTCCGTGAGGCCTCTGGAGCACTGGGACTCATTTTGAACTTAAGATTCTTATTGGCACTGCCGCTCATCATGCTAACTTCTGGCCTTCCCATGCTGACCTCTGACCTCCCCATGCTGGCCTCTAACCTCTCCCCACTGTTGGGGGTGCTCCCCAAGGCCCCGCCAGGGGCAGACAGACTCTTAGTATGAACCACCTGCTGTAGGGCGGCCGAGATGATGGCTGGGGTCACACTGCCCTTTGGGTCCAGGATAAGCTTGGGGCTCAACCTGACCTCCTTGGGCAGGCTCTCCCTTAGCTCAGAGACCTGCTCTTCACTGAGGGACGGTGTGGCCGCCCTCAGTGACATCTCTAGGCCCGCCCGAGTGTGGCCAGGCCCTTTGTCCTCAGGAACTGGGGACAGCAGGCTCAGATTCTTCTGCTCACTCAGCTGAGGGGACAGTGCTGGGTGCACAGCCAGGGCGTACGTTTGCTCATTCTGTGGCTGCGCCTCTGACGGGGGCACCTTCCTCCGAGCACCAGGGGCGCCAGGACTCTGGCCTGTGACAGCTGGCTGGAGGGATGGGTTGGGATCCGGGCGCCCGAGAGAGTAAGGGGCCGTGAGAACGGCCTGGGCTGCACAGCTCTGGATCCGGAAGGGCAGGTCCTTGCGGGCCAGGAGGCTGTCCTTGTTGAGATGCTGGGCCAGGAAGTAGGTGGTATTCTGGTGTTGCTTCATGGCTGACATCACCTCCGACATGTCCGTGAGCTCCGAAGAGTTGGTTTCGTGGCCCGAGTCCAGCGACGATTCAGGGGTGATTGTGGCCAGCACAATCAGACCTGGAGGGACAGGGATAGGGTCTGCAGCACTTACTCGTGTCAAGTCCTTTCCAACCATATGTAGACAGTCTATGAGGGTCAAGGTTAGTCAGCAGGATTTCAAGCCGGAAAAAACCAGTCAGGCCTGGGGGTCCTGCAGGGCTGAGGGTGGGAGGTCGGGAGGGGAGGGGACAAAGAAAGGCAAGCTGGGAGAGGGGTGATGAAGGGCTGGAATCCGAGAGAGAAACAAAAGAGGCCTAGAGAAGATCCGGGCAGTTTGATGGCAAATTAACATGCAGATCACAGGCAAAACAACATGCTAATCATCACTATTTTTAGATTCAACAGCTAGGAAATTTTTGTTAATTGTCCTGAAGAGAGCCAGCAAAGAGAGCTCCCTCTCTCTCTGGCCCTCCTCATCTGGCCAGGCCTGCCTACAGTCCCTGCAGCTGAGGCCATTTAGCTGAGCTTGGCCTCTCTCTGGCTATCACATGGGCCTCTAGCCTGGGAGCAGCCAGTGCTTGGAGCTCCAGACTCTGAGCAAAGAGAAATGCCAGGCCTGGGGGCCGAACACATGGGGGCTGCCCGACACCAAGGATGCGCTCACATACAGAAAAGGCAGGTACTCGCTCTGGTCAGCGAGGTTCCCTCTGACCCCAATTGCTTCACCCTCTCTGTCCACACTTGCCCTCGCCTCACAGGCTTTCTCATATGCCTTATTCCTCCCTATTTCCTTCCTGTCACTGTATCACTGACCTCTTTGTTTGAAGGCATATGTGTGTGGAAGGATGTATGTGTGACTATGGGTGCATGTCTGACATCCGTGTTTGTCTACAAGATGGATGTATGTGGGTCTATAACAGGGAATAGCATGCATGCTGTATAGTTTGCCCACCGAATAATAACAACAATGATAGCGGCTACCACTTACAGAGTCCTTACTATGTGCTAGGTAGTGTTCATGTACTTTGCATGAACGATCTCATTTAATCCTCGCAACAACCCTACGTGATAGGACTATTGTTCTCAAATCCATTGAAGATGACAAAAGTGAGGCTCAGAGAGGGTTAAGTGCCTTGCCAAAGCAAAGGTGACCCTGAAAGTGGTGAAGAAGCCAGGACTTGGATGCGTCTGAGAGCCAAAGCTCTTAGGCGGATAAAGGTCTCAGCCCTGAGCGGTGAGGGCTCCTGGCTCCCCTGATCCCAGGTCCCTAGGTGGTTAGTTGGTCATTTTGTTTTTCTTCCAGTCATATGCATGCTGGATGTTCTTTGCCTGTCTTCTATATGTCTCACAATCTTGCTCTGATCCTCCATCCTGGCCTGGCTCCGTAGCTGTCACGGCCCCAATCCCTGGGGTCCATCGGCAAGACATTTCCAAAGCGATAGGAATGGTGAGAGCCGGAGCTCTAGCGGGGGCTGAGCAGTAGATCCCTGCCGCAGCTTCGTCGCTCCCCCGACCCTACCTGAACTGTCTCTGGCCCATCCACTGCCCTGACACACCACGCTGACTTTGACCTCTGCTTGGGAAGAAGAAATGTCACCTGCTGGGTCTGCCTGGCCAAGAGAAGGAAAGGGAGGCAAGAGGGAGGAGGAACGCGCTGTTACCTGCAGTCTGAGGGGCTGGGGGGTGTGGTCCATCCTCTGAGGCTGCCAGGGCTTCCAGAGCCTGCAGAGTGGACACCAGGGCATCATCTAGCTCCTGGGCATGATCTCGGACTGTCCGGGTCTGCACGCTGTCAATCAGTGTCACCGGAATCTCATCGTACAGGAGCCCATGCAGGTGGCGTCCTTGCTCCTGGCTCTGGACGGCCCGGCGCTTGGGGTCCTCTTCATCAGAACTGTTGTCTCGGAAACCAGGAGGTGGGGCAGCAATGGAAGGCAACAGCGAAGTGCTCTCATCTTCCTCCTCTTCCTCCTCCTCACTCCCGGGGGGTGGGAGGGACATCAAGTCTACCATATTGTCACGAGAGGAGCCAGACCTCCCACCTTTGCGAGGGCCCAGCTGCTCCTGGAGTTTGGCTTTGCAAGAGTCACAGTAGAAATTCAGGGCTTCAGCCCCAAGGGAATTGTCCAAAGTGTAGGAACGGGCCCTGCTGGCACAAGGCTCATGGTCTAGGCTAGCTGCATCAAAGTCATCAGGGATCACATAACCTTGGCCAGAACTCTTGGACGTGGGGTCAGACTTGGTCCGGGGCCTGGTCTCCTCAAAGAAGATTAAGTTCTCATTGACATCTGTCCGGCTTTCCTGATCCTTCCTTTGTTCCCGCATGTGGAGGTAGCAAAAGCTGACAAGCTCAGAGTCGGCAGGCGGGGGCGTGCAGCGGCTCGACTTCCTGGGGCTGGTGCCCATGCTGCCCACATAACTACTCTCCTTTTTCCCCAGGTGGCCCCCAGTGACAGGGCGGTGGGCGCTGTGCATGTAATCTAAACCCAGAAAGAGAATCAACACATGAGCCCTGGTGCTGAGGACTGTGGCTGAGTTTCCTTGGAGTCTCAGGCCTGGGTCTCTGGAGCCCAGCTGGGTGGTAGGTACTGAGAGGGAGCACTATCTGGCTGCTAGAGAGGAGGGCAAGG
Organism: Grampus griseus; assembly: GCF_964374135.1. Taxonomy (NCBI): domain Eukaryota; kingdom Metazoa; phylum Chordata; class Mammalia; order Artiodactyla; family Delphinidae; genus Grampus; species Grampus griseus. The sequence continues at coordinate 92,857,464 of NC_138999.1, read as the reverse complement.
GGCAGCCATGCTGCTGCTGCCCCTGAAAGTAAAGTGAGTGGAATCAAATGGCCTGGGCTGCTAATAGCCCCATCACCTGTGAAATGGGAAAAGGCATGGGCTGGGGTGGGGGTGAACACCTTGGTATCTGGGCACAGCTGGACTCTTACACGGGTATGTCTGGTCTGAGAGTCAGCTGTAGGGTGAGGTTTGTTTTATGTCCCCCCTGGAACTGTCCCTGTCTCAAACCCCAATCTATTCAGAATCTGAACCACCCCCAGTGCTCTGTTACACTCGTGTTATGTTGGATCTCTTGAGGCAGAAGGAAATGAATCTGACAGGTTAGGAGTGGTTCAGTGGGTAAGTGTAAAATAGGCTAGTACAATCCCAAGAGTGTGTATTTCAAAGAGGATTTTCGATGGAGGGACCCTAAAAGAATAGAGCTCTACTAGTAAAATTCAGTGTATCTGAATGTGTAAAGCATATGAGGGATACGCTGGGATGTGGGAGGAGGGTAGGGGGAGCATTTTTGTCAACTCCTCAAATCATAGCACTTCTCTGTATTCATACAGGGCTAGGCTGCCTGCTCTATATACATGTGGCAAAATGTTCTAGTCAAAAGTTTTTAACGATGGTAAGTGTGTGCATCTGAGAATTATCCACAGCAAATGCTTTCTTTCTGGTTTCTCTCTTTTAGTCTGTTTTGGGGACCCCTTCCCATGTTATCTGTGAGAATATACTCAGACAATGCCAATTCCCTTTGCTATCAGCAGACAGACAGACAGATGGCAGGCATTAACTTAGGCTAAGGTCATAAACATGATCCTGTTTAATCCTCACAACAACCCAGTGAGGTAGGTGCTATCATTATCCCCATTTTACAGACAAAGAAACTGATCCATTCGTTTTGTGACTTACACAAGGTCACATGAGTTGTGAATGGCAGTATGGATTCTTTTTATTTATTTCTTGGCCGTGCCACGTGGCTTGTGGGTTCTTACTTTCCCGACCAGGGATTGAACCTGGGCCCTTGGCAGTGAAAGCACAGAGTCGTAACCACTGGACCGCCAGGGAATGCCCTGGCAGTCTGGATTTGAGCCCAGGTTTGAGGGTCTACAAAGCCCATGTTTCTTTTTTTTCTTAAACATCTTTATTGGAGTATAATTGCTTTACAGTGGTGTGTTAGTTTCTGCTTTATAACAAAGTGAATCAGTTATACATATACATATGTTCCCATATCTCTTCCTTCTTGCGTTTCCCTCCCTCCCACCCTCCCGATCCCACCCCTCCAGGCGGTCACAAAGCACCGAGCTGATCTCCCTGTGCTATGCGGCCGCTTCCCACTAGCTATCTATTTTAAGTTTGGTAGTGTATATATGTCCATGCCACTCTCTCACTTTGTCACAGCTTACCCCTCCCCCTCCCCATATACTCAAGTCCATTCTCTAGTAGGTCTGTGTCTTTACTCCTGTCCTGCCCTTAGGGTCTTCATGACCTTTTTTTGTTTTTTTTTAGATTCCATATATATGTGTTAGCATACGGTATTTGTTTTCCTCTTTCTGACTTACTTTACTGTATGACAGACTCTAGGTCCATCCACCTCACTACAAATAACTCAATTTCGTTTCTTTTTATGCAAAGCCCATATTTTTTAACCATTACCCTATAGTTCATCATGATTCTTAAGATGCTGGGGAAAAAAAGTCTCAAATGCCCTTCAAATTCCAGCTGGACAGGGTCAATGTGTCAGTGTTGCTTTTTATTAGTGCTTACAGTCATCACAAAAGCATGGTGCCGTCACTTAACAATGGAGCCGTGAAATACATGAAGCAAAACCTGACTGAATTGAAAGGAGAAATACACAACTCAACTGCAATAGTTGGAGACTTCAATACCCTACTTTCAATAATGGATAGAACAACTAGGCAGAAGATCAACAAGGAAATAGAGGACCTGAACAGCACTATAAGCCAACTGGACCTAACAGAAATCTATAGAGAAAGGGGGAAGATGGCAGAAGAGTAAGACGCGGAGACCACCTTCCTCCCCACAGATACATCAGAAATACATCTACACGTGGAACAACTCCTACAGAACACCTACTGAACGCTGGCAGAAGACCTCAGACCTCCCAAAAGGCAAGAAACCCCCCACGTACCTGGGTAGGGCAAAAGAAAAAAGAATAAACAGAGACAAAAGAATAGGGACGGGACCTGCACCAGTGGGAGGGAGTTGTGAAGGAGGAAAGGTTTCCACACATTAGGAAGCCCCTTCGCGGGCGGAGACTGCAGGTGGCGGAGGGGGGGGAAGCTTCGGAGCCACCAAGGAGAGCGCAGCAACAGGGGTGTGGAGGGCAAAGCGGACAGATTTCCGCACAGAGGATAGGTGCCGACCGGCACTCACCAACTCAAGAGGCTTGTCTGCTCACCCGCCGGGACGGGTTGGGGCTGGGAGCTGAGGCTCGGGCTTCGGAGGTCGGATCCCAGGGAGAGGACTGCGGTTGGTTGCGTGAACACAGCCTGCAGGGGGTTAGTGCACCATGGGTAGCCGGGAGGGAGTCCGGGGAAAAGTCTGGACCTGCCGAAGAGGCAAGAGACTTTTCCTTTCCTCTTTGTTTCCTGGTGCACGAGGAGAGGGTATTAAGAGCGCTGCTTAAAGGAGCTCCAGAGATGGGCACGAGCCGCGGCTAACAGCGCGGACCCCAGAGATGGGTGGGAGATGCTAAGGCTGCTGCTGCCGTCACCAAGGGGCCTGTGTGCGAGCACAGGTCACTCTCCACACCCCCCTTCCGAGGAGCCTGTGCAGCCCGCCACTGCCAGGGTCCCGGGATCCAGGGACAACTCCCCTGGGAGAACGCACGGCATGCCTCAGGCTGGTGCAGTGTCATGCCGGCCTCTGCCGCCGCAGGCTCGCCCCGCACTCCGTGCCCCTCCCTCCCCCCGCGGCCTGAGTGAGCCAGAGCCCCCGAATCAGCGGCTCCTTTAACCCCATCCTGTCTGAGTGAAGAACAGACGCCCTCTGGCGACCTACACGCAGAGGCGGGACCAAATCCAAAGCTGAACCCCAGGAGCTGTGCGAACAAAGAAGAGAAAGGGAAACCTCTCCCAGCAGCCGCAGGAGCAGGGGATTAAAGCTCCACAATCAACTTGATGTACCCTGCATCTGTGGAATACATGAATAGACAACGAATCATCCCAAATTAAGGAGGTGGACTCTGAGAGCAAGATTTATTATTTTTTCCCCTTTTCCTCTTTTTGTGAGTGTGTATGTGTATGATTCTGTGGGAGATTTTGTCTGTATAGCTTTGCTTTCACCATTTGTCCTAGGGTTCTATCCGTCTGTTTTTTTTTTAATTAAAAATTTTTTTTTCTTAATAATTATTTTTTTATTTTAATAACTTTATTTTATTTTACCTTACTTTATTTTCTTTTATCCCCTTTCTTCCTTCCTTTTTTTCTTTTTTTTTTTTTTTTGCAGTACACGGGCCTGTCACTGTTATGGCTTCTCCCGTTGTGGAGTACAGGCTCCAGACGTGCAGGCTCAGCGGCCATGGCTCACAGGCCCAGCCACTCCGCGCCATGTGGGATCTTCCCGGACCGGGGCATGAACCCGTGTCCCCTGCATCGGCAGGCGGACTCTCAACCACTGCACCACCAGGGAAGCCCTCTTTCTTTCTTTCTTTCTTTCTTTCTACTTTTTCTCCTTTTATTCTGAGCCGTGTGGATGAAAGGCTCTTGGTGCTGCAGCCAGGAGTCAGTGCTGTGCCTCTGAGGTGGGAGAGCCAACTTCAGGACACTGGTCCACAAGAGACCTCCCAGCTCCACATAATATCAAATGGCGAAAATCTCCCCGAGATCTCCATCTCAACACCAACACCCAGCTTCACTCAACGACCAGCAAGCTACAGTGCTGGACACCCTATGCCAAACAACAAGCAAGAGAGGAACACAACCCCACCCATTAGCAGAGAGGCTACCTAAAATCATAATAAGTCCACAGACACCCCAAAACACACCACCAGACGTGGACCTGCCCACCAGACGACAAGATCCAGCCTCATCCACCAGAACACAGACACTAGTCCCCTCCACCAGGAAGCCTACACAAATCACTGAACCACCTTTAGCCACTGGGGACAGACACCAAAAACAACGGGAACTTTGAAGCTGCAGCCTGCAAAAAGGACACCCCAAACACAGTAAGATAAGCAAAATGAGAAGTAAGAAAAACACATAGCAGATGAAGGAGAAAGATAAAAACCCACCAGACCTAAAAATGAAGAGGAAATAGGCAGTCTACCTGAAAAAGAATTCAGAGTAATGATAGTAAAGATGATCCAAAATCTTGGAAATAGAATAGAGAAAATGCAAGAACATTTAACAAGGACCTAGAAGAACTAAAGATGAAACAAGCAATGATGAACAACACAATAAATGAAATTAAAAATACTCTAGAAGGGATCAATAGCAGAATAACTGAGGCAAAAGAACAGATAAGTGACTTGGAAGATAAAATAGTGGAAATAACTACTGCAGAGCAGAATAAAGAAAAAAGAATGAAAGGAACTGAGGACAGTCTCAGAGACCTTTGGAACAACATTAAACGCACCAACATTCAAATTATAGGGGTTCCAGAAGAAGAAGAGAAAAAGAAAGGGATGGAGAAAATATTTGAAAAGATTATAGTTGAAAACTTCCCTAATATGGGAAAGGAAATAGTTAAGTCCAGGAAGCACAGAGAGTCCCATACAGGATAAATCCAAGGAGAAACACACCAAGACACATATTAATCAAACTGTCAAAAATTAAATACAAAGAAAACATATGAAAAGCAGCAAGGGAAAAACAACAAATAACACACAAGGGAATCCCCATAAGGTTAACAGCTGATCTTTAAGCAGAAACTCTGCAAACCAGAAGGGACTGGCAGGACATACTTAAAGTGATGAAGGAGAAGAACCTACAACCAAGATTACTCTACCCAGCAAGGATCTCATTCAGATTTGATGGAGAAATTAAAACCTTTACAGACAAGCAAAAGCTGAGAGAGTTCAGCACCACCAAACCAGCTTTACAACAAATGCTAAAGGATCTTCTCTAGGCAAGAAACACAAGAGAAGGAAAAGACCTACAATAACAAACCCAAAACAATTAAGAAAATAGGAATAGGAACATTAATTACCTTAAATGTAAATGGATTAAATGCTCCCACCAAAAGACACAGAATGGCGGAATGGATACAAAAACAAGACCCATATATATGCTGTCTACAAGAGACCCACTTCAGACCTAGAGACACACACAGACTAAAAGTGAGGGGATGGAAAAAGATATTCCATGCAAATGGAAACCAAAAGAAAGCTAGAGTAGCAATTCTCATATCAGACAAAATAGACTTTAAAATAAAGGCTACTAGAAGAGACAAAGAAAGACACTACATAATGATAAAAAGATCAATCCAAGAAGAAGATATAACAATTGTAAATATTTATGCACCTAACATAGGAGCACCTCAATACATAAGGCAAATACTAACAGCCATAAAAGGGGAAATCGACAGTAACACATTCATAGTAGGGGACTTTAACACCCCACTTTCACTAATGGACATATCATTCAAAATGAAAATAAATAAGGAAACACAAGCTTTCACTGATACGTTAAACAAGATGGACTTCATTGATATTTATAGGACATTCCATCCAAAAACAACAGAATACACATTTTTCTCAAGTGCTCATGGAACATTCCCCAGGATAGATCATATCTTGGGTCACAAATCAAGCCTTGGTAAATTTAAGAAAATTGAAATTGTATCAAGTATCTTTTCCGACCACAACACTCTGAGACTAGATATCAACTACATGAAAAGATCTGAAAAAAATACAAACACATGGAGGCTAAACAATACACTACTTAATAACGAAGTGATCACTGAAGAAATCAAAGAGGAAATGAAAAAACACCTAGAAACAAATGACAATGGAGACACGACGACCCAAAACCTATGGGATGCAGCAAAAGCAGTTCTAAGAGGGAAGTTTATAGCAATACAATCCCATCTTAAGAAACAGGAAACATCTCGAATAAACAACCTAACCTTGCACCTAAAGCAATTAGAGAAAGAAGAACAAAAAACCCCCAAAGTTAGCAGAAGGAAAGAAATCATAAAAATCAGATCAGAAATAAATGCAAAAGAAATAAAGGAAACAATAGCAAAGGTCAATAAAACTAAAAGCTGGTTCTTTGAGAAGATAAACAAAATTGATAAACCATTAGCCAGACTCATCAAGAAAAAAAGCGAGAAGACTCAAATCAATAGAATTAGAAATGAAAAAGGAGAAGTAACAACTGACACTGCAGAAATACAAAAGATCGTGAGAGATTACTACAAGCAACTCTATGCCAATAAAATGGACAACCTGGAAGAAATGGACAAATTCTTAGAAATACACAACCTACCAAGACTGAATCAGGAAGAAATAGAAAATATGATCGGACCAATCACAAGCACTGAAATTGAAACTGTGATTAAAAATCTTCCAACAAACAAAAGCCCAGGACCACATGGCTTCACAGGCAAATTCTATCAAACATTTAGAGAAGAGCTAACACCTATCCTTCTCAAACTCTTCCAAAATATAGCAGAGGGAGGAACACTCCCAAACTCATTCTAAGCGGCCACCATCACCCTGATACCAAAACCAGACAAGGATGTCACAAAGAAAGAAAACTACAGGCCAATATCACTGATGAGCATAGATGCAAAAAACCTCAACAAAATACTAGCAAACAGAATCCAACAGCACATTAAACGGATCATACACCATGATCAAGTGGGGTTTATTCCAGGAATGCAAGGATTCTTCAATATACGCAAATCAATCAAGGTGATACACCATATTAACAAATTGAAGGAGAAAAACCATATGGTCATCTCAATAGATGCAGAGAAAGCTTTCAACAAAATTCAACACCCATTTATGATAAAAACCCTCCAGAAAGTAGGCATAGAGGGAACTTTCCTCAACATAATAAAGGCCATATATGACAAACCCACAGCCAACATCGTCCTCAATGGTGAAAAACTGAAAGCATTTCCACTAAAATCAGGAACAAGACAAGGTTGCCCACTCTCACCACTGTTATTCAACATAGTTTTGGAAGTTTTAGCCATAGCAATCATAGAAGAAAAGGAAATAAAAGGAATCCAGATCGGAAAAGAAGAAGTAAAGCTGTCACTGTTTGCAGATGACATGATACTATACATAGAGAATCCTAAGGAAGCTACCAGAAAACTACTAGAGCTAATCAATGAATTCGGTAAAGTGGCAGGATACAAAATGAATGCACAGAAATCTCTGGCATTCCTATACACTAATGATGAAAAACCTGAAAGTGAAATCAAGAAAACACTCCCATTTACCACTGCAACAAAAAGAATAAAATATCTAGGAATAAACCTACCTAAGGAGACAAAAGACCTGTATGCAGAAAATTATAAAACACTGATGAAAGAAATGAAGGATGATACAAATAGATGGAGAGATATACCATGTTCTTAGATTGGAAGAATCAACATTGTGAAAATGACTCTACTACCCAAAGCAATCTACGATTCAATGAAATCTCTATCAAGCTACCACTGGCATTTTTCACAGAACTAGAACAAAAAATTTCACAATTTGTATGGAAACACAAAAGACCCCGAATAGCCAAAGTAATCTTGAAAATGAAAAACGGAGCTGGAGGAATCAGACTCCCTGACTTCAGACTATACTACAAAGCTAATCAAGTAATCAAGTAATCAAGTAATCAATACAGTAATCAAGACTATACTACAAAGTATACAAAGTATACAAAGCTAGTATACTAGCTATACTACAAAGCTAATCAAGTAATCAAGTAATCAAGTAATCAATCAGTAATCAAGACAGTATGGTACTGGCACAAAAACAGAAAGATAGATCAATGGAACAGGATAGAAAGCCCAGAGATAAACCCACGCACATATGGTCACCTTATCTTTGATAAAGGAGGCAGGAATGTACAGTGGAGAAAGGACAGCCTCTTCAATAAGTGGTGCTGGGAAAACTGGACAGGTACATGTAAAAGTATGAGATTAGATCACTCCCTAACACCATACACAAAAATAAGCTCAAAATGGATTAAAGACCTAAATATAAGGCCAGACACTATAAAACTCTTAGAGGAAAACACAGGCAGAACACTCTATGACATAAATTACAGCAAGATCATTTTTGACCCACCTCCTAGAGAAATGGAAATAAAAACAAAAGTAAACAAATGGGACCTAATGAAAGTTCAAAGCTTTTGCACAGCAAAGGAAACCATAAACAAGACCAAAAGACAACCCTCAGAATGGGAGAAAATATTTGCAAATGAAGCAATTGACAAAGGATTAATCTCCAAAATTTACAAGCAGCTCATGCACCTCTATAACAAAAAAACAAACAACCCAATCCAAAAATGGGCAGAAGACCTAAATAGACATTTCTCCAAAGAAGATATAGACTGCCAACAAACACATGAAAGAATGCTCAACATCATTAATCATTAGAGAAATGCAAATCAAAACGACAATGAGATATCATCTCACACCAGTCAGAATGGCCATCATCAAAAAATCTAGAAACAATAAATGCTGGAGAGGGTGTGGAGAAAAGGGAACACTCTTGCAGTGCTGGTGGGAATGTGAATTGGTACAGCCACTATGGAGAACAGTATGGAGGTTCCTTAAAAAACTACAAATAGAACTACCATATGACCCAGCAATCCCACTACTGGGCATATACCCTGAGAAAACCATAATTCAAAAAGAGTCATGTACCAAAATGTTCATTGCAGCTCTACTTACAATAGCCAGGAGATGGAAACAACCTAAGTGTCCATCATCGGATGAATGGATAAAGAAGATGTGGCACATATATACAATGGAATATTACTCAGCTATATAAAGAAACGAAATTGAGCTATTTGTAATGAGGTGGATGGACCTAGAGTCTGTCATACAGAGTGAAGTAAGTCAGAAAGAGAAAGACAAATACCGTATGCTAACACATATTGTGGAATTTAAGAAAAAAAAATGTCATGAAGAACCTAGGGGCAAGACGGGAATAAAGACACAGACGTACTAGAGAATGGACTTGAGGATATGGGGAGGGGGAAGGGTAAGCTGTGACAAAGTGAGAGAGTGGCATGGACATATATACACTACCAAATGTAAAATAGATAGCTAGTGGGAAGCAGCCGCATAGCACAGGAAAATCAGCTCGGTGCTTTGTGACCACCTAGAGGGGTGGGATAGGGAGGGTGGGAGGGAGGGAGACGCAAGAGGGAAGAGATATGGGGACATATGTATATGTATAACTGATTCACTTTGTTATAAAGCAGAAACTAACACAGCATTGTAAAGCAATTATACTCCAATAAAGATGTAGAAAAAAAAAGAGAAATCTATAGAATATGTCACCTAACAGTAGCAGAATATACATTCTGCTTAAGTACACCTGAAACATTCTCCAGGACAGACCATATGTTAGGTCATAAAATAGACCTCAATGAATTTAAAAGGAATGTAATCATATAAAGTATGTTTTTTGAGCACAACAGAATTAAATTAGAAATTAATAACAGAAGGAAATTTGCGAAATTCATATATGCGTGGAAATTAAATAAAACAGTCCTAAATAACCAATGGGTCAAAAGAGGAATCAAAGGAAATTCGAAAATACTTGGACATGAATGAAAATGAAGACAGTATATGAAAACTTATGAGATCTAACTAATGTAGGGTTTAGAGGGAAATTTATAAACACCTACATTTAAAAAAGAAGAAGGATTTCACATCAATTACCTGACCTTCCACCTTACAAAACTTGAAAAAGAAGAGCGAACTATGGGAATTCCCTGGTGGTCCAGTGCTTAGGACTCGACGCTCTCAGTGCTGTGGCTCAGGTGCAGTCCCTGGTCAGGGAACTAAGATCCTGCAAGTCACACAGCGCAGCCAAAAACAAAACAAAACAAAACAAAACATAACAAAGCAAACAAAAAAACAAACTAAACCTAAAACAAAGCAAGCAGAAGGAAATAAATAATAAAGTATAGAGGATACAAAAATGGAGAAAAATAAATGAAACTAATAGTTGGTTCTTTGAAAAGATCAATAATAATAACAAACCTTTAGCTGTACAGACCAGGCAAAAAAGAGAAGATTCAAATTACTAAAATCAGGAATGAAAGAAGGGACATCACTGCTGACTCTACAGGTATGGAATCATTTATAAGGTGAATATTTTGCATAAGCTTATACCAACAAATTAGATAACCTGAGATAAAATGGACAAATTCCTAGAAATATACAAATTACCAAAACTGACTTAAGAAGACAGAAAGTCTGAATAGGCCAATAACAGGAAGATAAATTGAATTAGTAATTAACTCTCCCCAAATCAATCAATCAAGTCAGCCAGTCAGTCAGTCAGTCTGTCAGTCCAGGCCCAAATGGCTTCACTGGTGAATTTTGTCAAATGCTCAAAGAAGCATTTATAGTAAATTTTCAAAAACCCTTCCAAGAAATAGAAAAGGAAGGGATACTTCTCAACTCATTTTGTGATGCCAATATTACCTTGCTACCATAACCAGACAAAGACATCACAAGAAAACTACAGACCAATATTTCTTATGAATTTAGATACAAAATATAGATCTCAACAAAATACTAGCAACCTGAATCCAGAAACATATACCAAGAATTATACACCATGACCAAGTGGGATTTACTGCAGGAATGCAAGGTTGATTTAACATCCAAAAATCAATTAATATAATATACTATGTTAATAGAACAGAGGACAAAAGCCACATGATCATCTCAATAGACACAGAAAAATCACTTGACAAAGTCCAACACCTTTCATGATAAAACTCGACAAAATAAAAGGGAACTTCCTCCACACGATAAAGGTTAACTATAAAAAACCAAAGCTGGGCTTCCCTGGTGGTGCAGTGGTTAAGAATCCACCTGCCAATGCAGGGGACATGGGTTCAAGCCCTTGTCCGGGAAGATCCCACATGCCGCAGAGCAACTAAGCCCGTGTGCCACAACTACTGAGCCTGTGCTCTAGAGCCTGCAAGCCACAACTACTGAACCCGTGTGCCACAACTACTGAAGCCCATACGCCTAGAGACCGTGCTCCGCAACAAGAGAAGCCACCGCAATGAGAAGCCTGCGCACCTCAATGAAGAGTAGCCCCCGCTCACCGCAACTAGAGAAAGCCCGTGCACAGCAACGAAGACCCAACACAGCCATAAATAAATAAGCAAACAAATAAATAAATAAAAACAAAGCTTAACATCATACTTGATGGTGAAAGACTGAAAACTTTCCCCCTAAAATAAGGAAAAGTCCAGGATTTCCATTTTAACCACTTCTATTCAACACCATACTTGGATTTCTAGCCAGGACAATTAGACAGTAAAATGAAATACAGTCATCTAGACTGGAAAGGAAGAAGTAAAACTATCTCTATTTGTAGATGACATGATCTTATATAAAGAAAAATCCCAAGGAATCCACTAATAAGCTATTAGAACTAATAATCTCAGCAAGGTTACATACAGGATAAAAGCTTAATATACAAAAATCAATTGTATTTTTATGCACTAGCAATAAACAATCTAATTGTAAAATTAGGAAACAATTCTATTTATAATAGCATCAAAAAGAATAAAATACTTAGGTATAAATTTAATAAAAGAAGTACAAGACTTGTATACTGGAAACTACAAAACATTTGTGAAAGAAATTTGAAGAAGATTTAAATAAATGGAAAGACTCTATGTTCATGGACTGGAGGACTTAATATGGCTAAGATGGCAATACTTCCCAAATTGATCTATAGATTCAACACAGTCCCTATCAGAATCCCAGCTGACTTTGTAGAAACTGATAAGGTAATTCAAAATTTCACATGGAATCACAAGAGACCCAGAATAACCAAAACAATCTTAAAAAGAAGAACAAAGCAGGAGGACTCATACGTCCCAATTTAAAAACTTAACTACGAAGCAATGGTAATCAAAACTGTGGTACTGGCATAAGACTTAGACATTATAGGTTATATGGAATAGAACTGAGAGTCCAGAAATAAACTCTCTTTTATGGTCAAATAGCCCAATTTAAAAATGAGCAAAGGATTTGAATAGATATTTCACAAAAAAAGATATGCAAATGACCGATAAGCACACGAAAAGATGCTCAACATCACTAATTATTATGGAAATGCAAATCAAAACTACAGTGAGATACCACTTCACATCCGCTACAATGGATATAATAAAAAAGATGAACAATACATGTGTTGGCGAGGATATGTTGAAATTGTAACCCTCCAACATTTCTGATGGGAATGTAAAATGATGCAGTCACTTTGGAAAACAGTTTGCAGTTTCTCAAAATTAAACATAGAACAGCAATCTTACTCCTAGATATAAATACCCAGTAGGAATGAAAAAATGTGTCCCTACAAAAACTTGTACATCAATGTTTATAACATCATTATTCATAACAGCCAAAAGGTGGAAACAACCCAAATGTCCATCAGTTGACGAATGGATAAACAAAATGTGGTCTATCCATACAAAGGAATATTATTAGTCAACAAAAAGAAATGAAGTACTGATACATGCTGCAACATGGATGACCCTTGAAAATATTATGCTAAGTGAAAAAAACCAAGCTACAAAAAGACCATATATTATATAATTCCATTTATACAAAATGTCCAGAATAGGCAAAGCTATAGAGACAGAAAAGTCAATTAGTGGTTGCCTAGGGCTGGGTGGGGGAATGGGAATGAGTGCTAATGGGTACAGAGTTTGTTTTAGAAGGGGTGTAAACATTCTAAAACTAAATTGTGGCAAGGGGCTTCCCTGGGGGCGCAGTGGATGAGAATCTGCCTGCCAATGCAGGGGACATGGGTTCGAGACCTGGTCCGGGATCCCACATGCCACGGAGCAACTAAGCCCGTTGCTACTGAGCCTGCGCTCTGGAGCCAGCGAGCCACAACTACTGAAGCCCGCACACCTAGAGCCCATGCTCCGCAACAAGAGAAGCCACCACAATGAGAAGCCTGCGCACTGCAATGTAGAGTAGCCCCCGGTCGCCGCAACTAGAGAAAGCCTGCGACCCAACACAGCCAAAAATAAACAAACAAACAAATAAATAAACAAATTTATTTTTTTTTAAATGTGGCAAGGGGCTTCCCTGGTGGCGCAGTGGTTGAGAGTCCGCCTGCCGATGCAGGGGACAGGGTTCGTGCCCCAGTCTGGGAGGATCCCACATGCCGCGGAGCGGCTGGGCCCGTGAGCCATGGCCGCTGGGCCCGCGCGTCCGGAGCCTGTGCTCCGCAACGGGAGAGGCCACAGCAGTGAGAGGCCCACGTACCAAAAAAAAAAAAAAAAAAAAAAATGTGGCAAGGATTGTACAACCCTGTGAATATATTAAATATACTCAAAAACACTGAGTTGTGAACTTTAAATGGGTGAATTTTATGGCTTAGAAATTATGTCTAAATAAAGTTATTTTTTTTTAAAAAAAAGCACAGCCCTGGGTACATGATGAACTCCCAATCATTATAAAAAGAGCAAAAATGTGCTCTGTACTTGAAAGGACCTTATGGGGTTTATCTCACACGAGCCTGTCAATCCCTCATGAGGCAGGAACTATTATTATCCTCATGATCACACAGCTGGGACATGGCAGAGCAGGGACTGGAACCCAAGTCTTTCTGACTTCAGATCCCAACCCCTGCTGTTTTCCATAAGCCATGTTGCCTCTCTATACAGTCAATGTAACCACATTGAGTGGGTTCAATTTAGATCATAGTGGCTGTATCTAGGGAACTCTGGGTCAGCTGGGGGAGTAGTATGTAATGACCTCTGTGCCTTAGGTAAGAAGTGCTCTAGGGGAGCACTGAGCCAGGAGCACAAACTATCAGTTCAGGAAGTCTACCCGCAGGCACTGTCCATGGGTCCTCGCCATGTACCCGTGCTAACTCCCTGTGACACAGCTGAACAATCAGCATAGCCAGCCTGGCAATAAGCTGCCATCCGAGGTGGCTCCCATGGGCGTGTCCAATAAGCAGGTGGTGACTTCTCTCAGACAAGATCTGGAAGTCTAACGGTGGCTTCCCTCCCTGCAAGACGGAAACATCTCCCAGCATCAGGTTATCAAGGCCAGGTGATGCGCAGCCTGCCACTCGGTATTGTGATTTGCAGATCCAAGAAGCAGCATGGGGCTGTGTGGAGGAGAAAATGTGCCTGGAAAAGCCCAAATCTCCTCTGGACAGAAGGTTAGAAATGCCAGTAAAGCCAGGTGCGGTAGGCTGATGGCTGGGACAGCATGCCTCTCAGATTGTGAATCTGCTGTAAATTGCTCATCAGCTTTCCCCAAGAGGGATGCCCTAGTCTATCGCTCTGTACTCAGCCACTCGGCAGGCTGACTTAAAAGAAATGCTTGCAAAGAAACAGGACGGTGATCCAAGTAGGTCAGCATATATATATGCTCAAATATATATCGCACACACACACACACAGCACGATGTTGACCCAACCAGCTTTCTATTACTTGGCCTTGCTGTATTCTATAGTCCGATGATCATTACTGGTTATAATGACCTAGAAGACTTGGAATACGTTCATGTTCTTTCTGAATCATCATTAAAAAAAAAGAGTCTGTTATGTTCAGTCTAGCTTTAGCACTCTGCATGTTGTGGAGTTTTAACTTCATGAAAATCAGTAAGCCACGCATGGGCTATGTAGTAGCCTTTAACCAATATTCAATTCACTAGACCAAACTGTTTTCTAACCATGGGAGAAAATGTAGAGTGAGTTCCTCCAACTGTGGTCCCAGTTGGGGCCCCCAAAGCCTTATTTTCCTGGATTTCCCCAGGACACAAGTGAATTCAAGGCTGGAGAGATGGTAGCTGCCTCTGGATTTCCCACCAGCGGTACAGCTGGAGAAGTGGTATTTGTCTGAGCCTTTCTCAAGCCCAGGTGTTGTTCTGTTGTGTCAGCTGAATTTCCCCTAAATAAATGCAAATGTACTTACTGCATTGACATTATCCCTTTAATCATCTGTCCGTATTCCCCCACTAGATTGTAAGCTCAGTGAGGGCAAGGACCACGTCTGTTACTCATGGCTCTATCCGCAAGGCCTGGCACATAATGAATAATCGAGAAATAGTTGTTGGGTGAATAAATGAAATACCTACTGTGGGGAAACTACTGATAAAGCCTAAGAGGTAATCCCTTCCATCCCACTTCCCCATTTTCCTTTTGTTTTCTCGGTCTCAAAGGAGAGGTGATGCTTTCCCTTTTCCACTTGTGGGTTTAACAGCATCCTTTTGGCCCAGCCGGCTGAGCATTGAGTTGGCTAGCTGGCAGCCAGCGGCTGCAGAGGAACGAGAGTAGAGGGCCGGCCAGAGAGACCAGGCCCTGAGTAGGCTGGAGTTTTGGCCCCCGAGGGAAAAGCCCCGCTGAGGTTGGCAAGATTCCTGTTTCCGATAGGCCTTTGCTAAACAACAGGTAGCACTGGGGCTTCTGTTCTGATATGAAAGTGCGGGCCAATGGAGGAAACCCATCTCAACTTTGTACCAGGGACTGATGGCCCCTCACTGTAACCTGGGCAGAGGTCTCCTCAGTGGTGCCGCTTGCTGTCCCCCTTGCCCGTCCTTGGGGCCATGGGATAAGATGTGCATACCAGCCCCCGACAAGCGGAGCTGTGAGGCTCACCCTGTCCCACTGGCCAAGAGCACTGGGTGGCTGATGTTGAACCCAGCATCTAACAGTCCCAAATGCCACACATCTGGGCCCCAAGCGTGGACTCAGGGCCTTGGGGAAGTGAAGCACTGCAAACAGCAGGGACACCACCGTGGTCCATGTGGCTCCTGTATGGACAGAGAGGCCTTGTGCTAGAGGCAGCCTGAGCCCCCGTCACTCTGCAGGCCCAAGGAGGCTCTCAGGAATCAGGGAGGAGCTCTAAAGCCATGCCCGTTATTTCTAGAAGTCTCCTTTCCAGGCTGCAACACCTCCAAGAGAAATCGATTTGCCTTTGGAACAGCTTCCCTTTTCCCTTTCTCCCTCTCTATCCTGCTCAGTAAGAGGTATCATTGGGTGTGATGACAGAGGAAGACCACAGGGGACACTGACAAAGCTAATGCCGGCCTTGCTTTCCTTTGGCCATCTGAGATTTGATAGTACAGATGGCCACCGCTTCAGAGCTATTCACCTGGAGGGGTGTGGCAGCTCAGCCCCTGGGCACCTTCTATTCTAAGTCAGTTCCTTTGCTTCTCTATGTGAAGCCTCCTTCATATGCTTTGAGGCCACCTATCCTTTCCCACATCTGTGGTGGATTGCCTTCTAATTCCTGTGGACGTGACGAGATGTAAACGTGGGCCTGTCACGACGTTCGTGATGAAGAGATCATGAGGTGAGAGGGTGGGTGTAGGTACACGGCCCACGGGGTGCTGGTCATCCATCAGGAGTGTGTTTCTAGGGGCTTCCCTGGCGGTCCAGTGGTTAGGACTCCGCGCTTCCACTGCAGGGGGCCCTGCAGGTTCGATCCCTGGTCGGGGAACTAAGATCTTGCAAGCTGTGCAGCATGGCCCCCCACCACCAAAAAAAAAAAAGGAGTGTTTCTACTCTCAAACTCCTCGCTCTAGATCACATGGGACCACGCCGTAAACCAAGACAGCTTTGAAGAGAGAAGAAAGAGTCAAGCAGCAAGGCAAGTGGATGGAGCCATCAGCACGTGAGGAGGGTGACTCCTGGGTGGTCAGTCTCAGCTTCCACCCGTGATGTTTGGGTGCAGGGATGGGGAAAGCCTCGGGTCTAATACGTAGAGTACCTGTTCTTTGGGTCTCCCCCTTCTCCTCCTACTCTGGTTCGGGGCAGCAGCATCTGGACTGGGCCGATTTGTCCTGAGGCCCCTGTTTGTGTCATCACCAGGACAGCCCTGAGGGGTGGCTGTACTGAGTTGCCTAACTGGGAAGCCTTCTGTTTGGGGGCAGCACTTGACCCTGTTTGTTCTCAGTGATCGTCCCCTCCTATCTCCAAGCCTCCTGCTGGATTGCATTCTGGGCCTGCACAGCCTTTCCTATCCCAGCCTTCCATGGCCTCTTACTTCAGGCAGCTCTGTCAATGCCGACTCTGATGGACAAAGAAAGGTTTTAGCTTCAGTTTCCACCTCCACTTTCAACTAAGCCAGAACACCCGTGCATCTCTCTTAGATCACTGTAGCTCTAAAGCTTTGCCTTAGATCCAATGCAATTCTCGAATTGGCTCTACGTATTGCTCGTTTGCTATTTTTATCTTACGTTCCTTGATCAACTAAGACACAAGGTATTGTCACAGGCATCCTTTGTGGGACAGGCCCATCTGAAGGCCAGCTGTCTTTTCCACTGTCTTGTGCCACGTAGGACGCAGTGGTACAGCATGGGCTCCTGGTAAACCAGGCGCTGGCAGAATGGGGTGAGCATTCCATGTCTCCAGGGTCCAAAGGGCCTCTGTTACACTGAAAACCGAGACTCAGCCCTACCTGCCTTGATCATTGGAGGTGGGAGAGGCTGGCTAGCAGGCCTGGAGAAGACCATCTTCCTGGAATCCAGCAGGAGGCGGCAGTACCCCGCAATCAGGCAGGCAAAGTTGGTGGCTTCGGGCCACTCCATCAACAGCACCAGAGGCTGGGGGAGACATGGGAGGAAACGTGAAGACACAGGAAGGAGCGGAGCAGGTGCGTGTCCAACAGAACAACAGCAAAGGCAAGATGACTTGCATAGTTATGAGAACATACTCTCTGAACCCCAAATGAAGGCACATAGCCTGACAAATAATTTCTTCTGATTTGAGAATTCATTTATAGTAAACTCTTACCCAGGTATCAAAACTAAATCAACCTTTAATGACACATTTAATGAACCACTTTTACTGAAAAAGACTAAAATAATATAACATCACATGACTGCTGTGTGGCTGTTTGGGTTTTTTGGGGCTCAGCAGATGTGCAGGCCTGCCGGGAGAGCAGGGCTGAACCTGGGAGTCTAGGCTAGGTTGGGGAACATCCTTGACAGGAAGTTCCTCAAGTGCACAAGCTATCTCTTGCTCATCGCTATAACCCGTTATGGTACCCAGAACAGCCCCCCGGACATGGACACTCTGTGCAACCTGGTTCTCACTGTGTCTTCTGGGCCACAAAGTCTTTATGGTCTGCAGTCCTGCTCAGACCTTCATGCTCTCCCCCCCCGTTTTCCTCTGTTTCCCAAAGTGCTCTCACGATGTTAACTGGTGCTCCTTAAAAGAGTTCCTTGGTCAAATACGTGGTGAAATGCTGAGTTAAACAAAGCTATGCAGATAGTTATACTTATGGGAATTCTCAGATCCTTTAATATATTAACGTGCACTGTGAAACTTCCAGAGGGCTTTAGTATTCCAACTTTTTCCAATTATTTGATGGAAAAATCTATTTTCATAGAACATCTCATGGTAGTAGGGTTGCTTTTTCTGTTTTGTCTTGTTTAACCCACGTTGGAAAATACTAGCATACCCTGTTGACTTCTGTTCCTGACCGTAAATCAGTCAAATTAATCTTGGCGTTAGCTAGTTGACTGCTTCAGAGACCTGGCAACGATATACCCAAAAAATCAGTACCTTTTTAAGAAACCTTCCCAATATCTGCATTGTAATTTTATGGTTTGAAAATAAATCTGGGTCAGACTGACGTCAGCCATGAGAGTATTCTCCCTGCCATAGGGCAGTGGCCTCCAGATAAAGACCACTGAAGACTGGCTGAAGAGGGAGCCATGGGGTCGTGGCGCATCTCGTCTTTTGAGGGTTCCCGGACCAGGCATTAAGAGCTAAAAGAATTAAGAGCAGGGAATGAGTCTCTTCTCTGACTAGTGAGGGGTGAGGAGTGAGGTGAGGGGTGATTAGGGCCCCCACTAGGGTACTGGCAGTAAAAAGGGACATAATGAAGACTTGATGGAACTTGGTCACCAACTAGACTAGCCTTCTTTGGCTGGATCATCACCTTGGGAACAATTCTGAATCCAAACCAGCTCAGCTTTTAGCTAAAGTTGTACCAGTTTTCTTTGCTATTTCTCAGGATCCTGACACGTAGCTTGAGTTGAATATTTTCAGTTCATATAGACCATGGGTTGGCAAACTTTTTCTGCAAAGGGCTAAATCGTAAATATTTTAGGCCTTGTGGGACACACGGGCTGTGTTGCAAGACCTCTGCTATTGTAGTGTGAGAAAAGCCATAGATCATCTGTAAGCTAAACAAATGGATGTGACGGTATTCTAAGAAAACTGTTTCCAGAAATAAGCAGTGGCGGGTCAGGTTTGGTTCATGGGCCATAGTTTGCCACCTGATCTAAGAGAAAAGCTTCTTTCCAGTTAAATACAATTGTCTGTATTCATTTTCACACCTCTCAGCTTGTTTCATTTGTCAACAGTGATCTCCTTGTCCACTGGAAATTCTTCTCTTGGCTTCTTCACAGTGAGGTGACACTGTGCTCTGGTTCTATAATCTCTGACCACCTCCATCTCTGTCTCTCTCTTCTTGTGCAACCTCCCCACTCGATGTCCCAGGCTCAGTGCTCAGCCCTCAGTTCTCCACGAGGGCATCAACTTTCACTTTTGAGCTGGGGATCCCAAAGTCACCATCTCTAGTCTATTTCCCCCTTGAACTCTTCCTATCTCAGAGCTCGTACAGTGCTGGGTCTATATCGTACAATCTTGTGCTGGATCGAATCCTCTCTTGAGTTGTTTAATAGTTATTGTTCATCCAATTCTACAGCACACCACGGTAAGGCATTCGGATTCTGCCCCACAGGCAATGAGTTAGCGATGCTCCTATGGAACTCATTCAATACCATCAGGAAAAAAAAGGAACCATCCATACTCGGAAGAGCAATGTCTCCTTTCTCCAGTGAGAAAGGGACCAGGGATGAGACGTTACCTTTGGGTCATCATTTGGAAGGGGCAGAGGGGATGTCTGTACCTCCAGTTAATGCATGCTTCTTAATCACAACAGAATGGTCAACTCTGGGTACAACAAAGTAGAGACAGAAGGGGAATAGAATGGGGGTGGGGGAGAATAAGATGCCCTTCCTTTCTGCCTCACCCCCTACCACCAATGACAGAGGTTTGGGTATGGATAGCTGCTACCGCCATTACTATGAGGTCCCAAGACCTGCTAAGCTGGCCTCCAGAGCGTTCACAGACATCATGGCCGTCACTGCTGCCACTGCTTTATTTCGGACCCTCAACATCTTCCTCCAAGGCCAAAACTTCTCAAGGTATATGTGAATGGGTCACAAGTGTGCTGAGATCCTGAGCCCCTCGGCTTCTGGGTCCTGTTGCCTCTGGCCACAAGGTGCCTCATCTGTTTATTCCAGTGGGTCGTACAAATTGTGGCATTTTCATGATATGGAAAAGGTGGGGACACACTAACCTCAAGACCTTCAGTAGCCTCCTGATCGGCCTCTCTGCTTCTAGGCTCTACCCACTTCACCTCCATATTGCTGCCTGAGTGTCTTCCTAAAACACAACTCTCACTTAAAATCTTTAATAGCACATCACCTAAAACCCACTGCCTTCCAACATCACACAAAGCCTCTTGTGACCCAACCTATAGCTCCAAGCATATCTCCCACTAACTCTGCCCTCCTCCCGCCACCGTCCCTCACCGTATGCTCCAGCAACACCACCTCATTTACAGGGTGCTAGAGAGGCCTTGTCGTTTTACCCATTCATACCTTAACCTATGTTGTTCTCTCTGACTGAAATGCTCCCGTGCCCCACTCTGTCCACCCAGCAAGCTGCTACGCACTGGCTAGATGGCTCATGGACCATGCGACCCGTTGGGATGTGCAGCTGTGCATCCCAGAATGGGGCCAACGCAGGTCCTGCCCTCGTGGAGTTTATGAACCATCAGGAAATAAGACATAAATGAAAGGGATTTCCTGGCGGTCCAGTGGTTAGGACTCAGCACTTTCACTGTGGTGGCCTGGGTTCAATCCCTGGTCGGAGAACTGAGATCCCACAAGCCTCGTGGTGTGGCCAAAAAAAAAAAAAAAAAAAAAACAAAAACAAAGACATAAATGAAATAATCACACAGAGGAATATGATTGCAAGGTATGATAAGCACTATGAAGGAAAAGTAGAGAGACCTACCAGAACACAGAATACCCTGGACTGGGGGATGGGTGGATGGGTGGGTGTGAATGTGTGCATGTGTGACTACTTTGGTTTCAGAAGCTGGAGGGAGCTTCTTTGAGGAAATGGCATTGGCTGACAAACAGAATGAGAGACCACTGGACCAAAGCACAGGCTGACTGGCTGGCTGACTGATGGAGAGACTGATAGACTAGCTGGCTGCAGAGTAGCCTGACTCGCTGATGTCCTTGCTGACGAGCTGTCTGCAGGACAGGCACAATGCCTCCCAGCCTGACATCCTGACTGGTTAGCCGCCTGGCTGGCTGGTCTGCTGGCCGATGGACAGATCGGAGGCTGAGTGCCTAACTGGCTGATGGACTTAACTGTCTGCCTTCAATTTCCCCTCTTCTCTCTTACCCCCAATACAGCCCAATGTCGGTAATAAAACAGCATGAAGGCAAAACCTTGTGCCCAGAGAGGGCCGAACACAGCCCGAACTGGTTCAGCACAGCACATCAGCAGCCTCTCGTCTGCATCCACCCACAGCCCACTGGGTCCCAGCACCGGCCAAATGCAGCTGGCAAAAGGGACACAGAAGCAATTTTTGCCAGCAGGGGTAAAAATCAAATCAAAGGCAGGCAAGCAAAGAGACTGGATAGGTTTTCTTAGAAACCTTCAGAAACAACATTTTATTTTAAATAGAATTTTAATGATCATGACGTCTAATGTAATGCTTGTCCCGACAGAAAGCACGAGAGCAATGAGGCTCAAACACGAGAAGAGGAGACACACTGGACCGCAAGAGATCCCTTGGGACTTTCCTTTGATGGTTTACTTTCCCCCCTTACGGGCTCCTGTGGTAATGGGGTATGGTAGTGGCCCAGAGCTGTCTCATTCCCAGACTGTGCTGTCTCCTGAAGAAAGATATTTGCATACTACCTCACGTTTGCCCCACTAAGAGCAAGTAAGCTGAGTGAAAACTGTAATTAAATATGCCCAGGCCATCTTCAAATGGAAAAGGAGAAAAGGAGAATGGAGTTGGCGGCATGGCCAGCCCTGAGAAGGTACAGCAGGCATTAATTTGACATGCTCTAGCCCCATCTCCTTCCTGGGGTGCCCTGGGAGCTCAAACACAGCCAGCACTTTGGGATGCCAGCTAGGGAGGGGACTGGCTTTGGGGTAGCCTTACCTCATGCTAGCATCCCTGAAAACAGGGAAACAAAATCGCAATCCAGGGGTCTGGAGGAGTAAGTGTACAAGATGACGGTCCTTGAGTCCCAGGGGACCGGTACCTTTGAGTTCTTGCCTCCACAGCACTCACTCAGCAAAGTGCAACCTTCTCGTAGCCCCCTCCATGCACCAACACGATGTCCTGTTTATCCTGCGACGTAGGCTCTCACCTCTTCACCCACCCACGATTTGGACCGTCCGTGTGCTGCGTGCGCAGCACTGTCGTTCAGTGCACTCAGGATATAGGCAGCAGGCAGTAAGGGTTACGTATGACTTATGCTTTGTGTGTGCAAGACAGGAATGTGTAAGGGGATACGCGTGCACTCTTAGTGATTCTACGTTTCATCCTCACTCTTTCTTTTCCATTACCACTGCTATTCCTCCAGCTCAGGCCCTGCCCTTGTCACTTCACACCTGCACTAGCACTACGATCCCCTCCCCGCCTCCCTGGCTTGGCACTAGCCTTGCAGACAACCATCTGGTACATTGGTCCCAGTCAGCTTCCATCCTGTCACTCCTCTCTTCAAGGGCCTACAGTGGATTCCCACTAGGATTCTCAATTCCTCAGACTGGCCTTCGAAGCTTTTCACCAGCTTCTTCTGCCCACTGCCAATCTCTCTCCAATCTCTTTTCTCGTTATTCTCCTCTCCAGTCAAGCAACTATGCTTATCGACCTGCACATATGGCTTACTTATTTCTGTGCTTACTCTCTTCCTGTGAACACATCCCACTTCTCCCTGCTAATCCATGCCTATCACTTCAAGATCCAGCTTCAAATACCCTCTTGTGGGAAGCCAGTTCTGGTTAACCCCTTCCTCTTCTTTTGTTCCATGTTCCACACCACACTTACCTACAAAATTTTACTTCATATGAACTTCTCCTCATTGCTGTTTTGCTTCGGAAAAATAACAGGTCTCGTTTGTTGACTACTTACTCTGTGTCAGGCAGTGTCCTAAGACGTTTTACCTACATTTTCTCATTTAATCCTGAACGACAACCTATGGAGGAAGGCACTCCATTTTGCAGTTGAGGAAATCAGGGTTCACAGAAGTTAAGACACCTTTTCAAGGCCACACAGCTAGAAAGTGGTAGAGCTGGGATTTGAACCTGGTCTGTCTGATTCCAGAACTCCATACATGTTCCAATGTGGTGTGATTAAGGCAGGTCATGTGCCTTTGTGAGTCTCCCCACTAAGAGCGAGACCCCTCCTGGGCAGCATTCATGCCCACAACTGTGGCCAGATCACTCCTAGAAATGAGAATAGTGTTCCTCACTCAGGCAACATCCACTGACCCTGCTTGGGCTGGTTCCTCCCAGAGCTTTGGACCCAGAGGTCAGTGGTTCTCAAACCTGGCTGTACTACAGAATCACCTGGGAAGTGAAAAAGAAATAAATCCTGACGCTCAGGCTGTACCCTGACCAATTAAATCACAATCTCTGGGAGTAGGGTCCAGTCATCTGTATTTTTTAAAAGCTCTCAAGGAAATTCTATTGCGTAGCCAACATTGAGAATCACTCGTAGAACACAGGAGACTTGGTTGGAAAGGTGTTTCTAGTTTTAAACCCTTTTTATTTCTCAGGAAGCCATATCTCCCCTGCATGTCTTGTCTTTCCTCCCACGCTTCCCTACCTGTCCGTTTGGCTTTTTACCCAGCAACATCTGAGGAGGGCAGCAATCATTGGTTGAGGTAGTGGCCACAAGCCAATGAAATATCAGCTCCGGGCAGGTTCCTAAACCAATGGGAAGCCTGTGAATCACAGGTGGAAAACTCAACATATTAAAGCTTCCTGGGTTTCACAAAGACACAAATAAATAATTTGCTCTTTTAGAAAGAGCAAACGTTCCACCTGTTAATCTGCTAACAATATCTCCCCCCGGGAAATCCTTTAAGAAAGGAAACTTGCACCTCCTCTAAGAGCATCCGCCAGCTGGCAGGCCGGCCTTCCGCCACCCACACTGGTCACTGGGTGTTGAAACAGGAGAGCCATGGAGGAGGCGGCTGACCACGGCTGTCAGACTCTGCACAGGCGACAGCTGCTTGCCAGTCTGAACGAGCTGATCTATGGGAAAGGTTCTAAGATTCGAGAAGAGCCGAACCCTGGGAGGTGAAATGGGGACGAGGTTCTGCCTGCTCCCTGTCTCCCCAGGCCCCCTTGGTTCTGTCCACATACTCAGACACCCTCTCATCCATGGATCCAAGTGTGCACGCCTACGGCAGAGCTCCCTAACTGGCATGCACATATCCCTTCAGCCTCAGGGGCAGCCAGGCGGGGCCTGGGGTGGCCAGAGTCCCCGGGGCTGGTCCATTTAACCCAGTGTCCTGCATGAATATAATTTTCTCTGTGTGCTGTGACACGAGAAAGATTGGGAAGCAATGGCCTGGGAGGTAGCTCCGAGTTCCCCAATCCCCCTGCCCATTGCTGAAAACCTGTCACAGGTTGATCAGACACTTTCTAGCCTTCCCTAGCACCGCCTGATCTTAATATGGGGTCAAGACAGTGTCCCAGAGGGTTGAGAACAGAAAGAAAGATGAGCCCCCAAAGGCCCAGAGTCTGAACCACTTCAGAATCACTGAACCTCACCTAATGGGTTGACACTCTGTTTCTCAAGTTTACTTCTTCCTCTGTTCCCAAGGCCTGTTCCTGGGAAGAAGTAGCCCCTTGAAGCCGCGCTTACCTTGGCATCCATGATGCTGGTCTCCACCCGGGCCACGCCCTGGTTCTCCCGGAACAGCTGGATCTTGCTGATCTTGCTGAACTCGGACAGCACAGTGGTGAGGTTGGTTTTGAGGTCAATAACATGGCTGATGCCGTGACGGGGTCCCACTAGGAGGGTGGTGGCCGACTGCTTCTCATCCTGGTGCCCCAGCGTGGTGGGCAGCATTCAAAGAAAGAAGGGCAGAGGAAGTGAGGAGAGGAGGCGGGAGGAGGAAACAGAAAACAGGCGTTGGACCGGTTCTGCTGGAAGGTCTGGAAACATCTGGAGCTCAGTGCCAGGGCCAGAGGACAACCTCGAAGGGAAAATGGTCTGGGATGCCCCTGTTCTCAGGCCAGGGCCCCGGATCATCGGTCCAAATGGACACATTAGCCTCAGCAGAAGGGAGAGTGAAGAGGGCAGCAGCAGGGCTGGTTCTAGCAAAATCGTCAAATAGGTGAGGTTTATTTTGGCGCCTTGGAAGCACCCTCTTCCTACCAAGCCCCAGGGATTTTCCATTTGTTGCCTCAGGCCACTCAAGGCTCCCACCTGGTGCTCTGTCTGAACAGGTGACATCCTGTGTTTGGTCTTTACCCTCCCTCACCAACAGCCACTTGAACTTGCACTTCTCACCTGGTGCTAAAAGCTGAAGTGACAAAGTAACTCTGCCCAAGGTGTCAAAGGTTGACTGGGCGCTTAATGACTGGAGGAGTGGAGGGGGACCTCCCTCCCTAAGAAGATATTTGCCCTTTAATAGGCATTACAGCAGTCTTACCCCAGAGGAATGACCTATAAGAATTTCAGCACTGGGCTTTCCGTAATCCTCAAATCCCAGTATGTAAGTGGCCACCTCTGCGCCTGATGGACTGGATTCCCTTAAGTGGTCGTGACAGGCTCCTTGACGCCATCAAGCCTGAGCCCTCTGCCGGCCCATTCCCTGGCATTAGCATCATTCCCGAGGAACCTATTCCATCTGCTCTAGACGCTTCGGTAAGCGGCTTTCCATCAGTTGCCCCACGAGCATGACAGCGTGTTCCCCAGAGCGTGACAAGCACCTGGATCCAGTCAGCAAGATGATTTGAATTTCCTTTCACCGAGGCTCACTAGGGTAAACTAGCCTGGGGCACAGTCTTAGGGGGACCACTTGTGCCCCACTGGAGAGGAGCGTTGCTATAGTGAAGGCCCTGGCAGGGAGGGGGGACGTCTGGGCTAGGGGATTGAGGGAATATGGGTAAGAGCAATGAAACAGGGCAGGGGTCGGCAAACTCTGGCCCACAGGCCAAATCCAGCCCTCTGCCAGTTTTTGTCCAGCTCACGGACTAAGAATGGTTTTATACATTTTTAAATGCTTGGAAAAAATTCAAAAGAACCGTATTTTGTGACATGTGAAAAATCACATGAAATTCACATTTCAGTGTCCCGTAAACAAAGAGATGTTGGAACACAGCCAGGCCCATGTGTCTATGCGTTGTCGACGGCTGCTTTCATGCTGCAACGGCCGGGCTGAGTAGTTGCGACAGGGACCTTCATGGCCTGCCGGCCAGGCCTAAACTATTCACTTATCTGGCCCTTTATAAAAAAAGCTTGCTAACCTCTGAAATTGAGAAAAGGGGGCACAAAAGAGCCTAGAGGGATACTGTTAACAAATATAGCCTCCTACTTTACATTTTATCTTTTCTTTTTGTCCGCATCGCGAGGCTTGCGGGATCTTAATTCCCCAACCAGGGATCGAACCCAGGCCCTGGGCAGTAACAGCGTGGAGTCCTAGTCACTGGACCGCCGGGGAATTCCTGAAATTTTTTATTTTATTTTTTTGCCTCCTACTTTCACCATTTTACCAGAGGCGGGACCAGAACACCACGGGAGGGAAGAGGGAGAAGAAGGAGGAAGAGGACAGAGCATGCCACCTGAAAGATCTAATGGAGTCTCTCCTGTCCCCCCAGCCAAGGACAAGCGCCCCCGAAGGGTTCCCTCCCCCTCGCTGCCCTCACTGACCAGGCCCACAGTGTTGAACAAAACGCCCGTGAACGTCGGAAGTTCATTCAGAATTCGAAGATACTGGAGTTTGGCCTGAATTGCAGAGCCCTGTGGAAACAACCGACTCAGAAATATGAGAAACTTGAGGTGCACAGGAAAAGCAAACCCATGTTCGCAGGAAGGAGGGTCAACAGCTTAGGACAGGCACTAGTCAGACCAGTCAGAAAGCCCCACTGTGGGACACTCGGGAGAACCACAGGAAGGTTCCAGTTTGGACAGCTCTTGCCAGACTCTAGCATCCCATCTCCCTTCCTAAACCCTCCTCCTATCCCCCGATCTTCATTCCTGAAGAATCCAGCTTACTCATTTTGTTCCTCGGTTAATTTCGACGCCTTTCCCCAACTCCAACACCCCACGACATCTATACCTCTCTCCTGAGATCCCTGATGGCCACTAGGTACTGGCCCTCCCCAACTGGGGGTCACACTCAGTACCTTTATCCTGAGCACCTCTAAGTCCCGAGCCTGCTCTTCCTCTGGCAGAAAAGTCTCCATCAGTGGTACCCGCATCCCCCGGGCACTTGAGCCAGAAACCTGTGAGTCACACTGGACTCTTCCCTCAGCCTCTCACCTGAGGGCCACCAGTCACCAGATCATCTTGATTCTACCTCCTAAGTCCCTCTCCACCCTACCCATCCCTCTTCTCTAGCCCCGTGGTCATTGCCTGGATGTCCCCCACTTGCATCACGGTGGCAGCCGGGTTACCTTCAGTACTAACACTCCTTTCCCTCCATCCCTCCACATTTTCAGTTACAGGGAACAGCCTAAAACATAATCACACCACTGGCCGCTTAAAGCCTTCAGTGGCTCCATGCTGCCTACAGGGTGAAGGATAACCCCTTTCCACGGCACACGAGGCCCTCCGTGAACAGGTTCCTGCCAACCTCTTTGGCCTCCTCTCTTGCCCGTACCCCACTCAGGCAGCTTCCTTGAACCCTCCGCACTGGTTTCTGCTGCTCTCTTTGGATCTCCCTGCCTGGGAAAGTCTTCCTCCCCGCAACTCATCTAGACAAACTTCTATCTGTCCTTTAAGACCCAACTCTGGCATCAAATGCACCGACTCCTGGCCTTTTCCATCTCCTCCAGGCTGCGCTGGCTGCTGTTCCTCCGCGCTTCCAGGGCACCTGCACTGGTCGCACTGTGTTGTGACTGCCTCTTGTTTCCCCACCAGCCTGTGCCTGACTTGAGGGCAGAGACCGGGCCTTCTTCATCTTTGTATCTCCAGCCCAAGCACTGGGGGTGGGGGGCTCTCAGAAAAAGTGTTTGCTGAGGAGATGGTTGGGAGCCCTGAAGCTCTCAGCTGGGAAGAAAACAATCTGATTAAATATGCACAGCAAAGTAGGAATGGCTTAACTCTCGGGGGAAATCTGCATCTTAAAAGAGAAGCTAGTTGGTAATGCAGGGAATCTGGCATGGGTGGAATATAAGGGGGCAACTGTGTCCAGTGTCTCCATCTGCATGTGGATTCTGGTGCCCCTCACCACCCGCCTGCCTCCTAGGCAAGCAGACTGAGCCTTGCAAGCCTGAGAAGGGCCTGCGGGGTTGGGAAGGCAGGGAGTGGGAAAGCGCGGGAGAGCACAGCAGTGACCTGAGTCCTCCACCCGCCACCCGGCGACCCATTCTCCAGGTCAGGCCTTGCCCCATGGGGCTGGGCTTTTATCTCCCAGAATTCCCTGTACCAGGGCTGATGAATTAGAAAGCTGATGAGGGACAGAGCAGTTGTTTCCACGGGAAACATGTCTCCCCAGGGTCCAGTGCTGTCCACACCACAAGTGCTTCATCAGCACTGACTAAATGGGTGGAACGACCCAAGAATATTCTCCTCCTGCACCTTTGTCCCTTTGCTTTGAGGACCCTGGGCTCTCCCAGTTACTTGCCACTGAGCAGTCTCTGGGGGTGTCTCAGGCTTGGGGAAAACCCCTCTCCACAATCATGCCCCATATCTGGCCAAGCTAGATGTGTATCCAAGTCAAAAACAGTGGGGAGGGTTCCCCAGAAGACCACACCTGCTGGGAAACCACACAGGAGTCCCCCATGGCCACTAGTGCCCGAGCAGGGTGCCCGGTGGCCTACTCTGGATACCTTGGTGCTGCTGGAAGGATGTGTTTGGTGCGCCTTCAGCTGCTGAGAGAGAGATTTCCGGAGGTTCTTCTCTTTGATGCCCTGTAGGAGGGAGGGGGGAAGAAAGGGTTCCAGGCCCCACTCCTTCCTAAAAGCAGAAGAAAAGTAAGAAATTAGAGAGACAAGGTGAGACAGAGAAAGCAAAATGGTAAGACAGAAACTAGCTGAAATCTGAGACAGAGATGGAGGAATGGAGATTAGGAGAGAGAGACAGAGAGGGGCTGGAGGCAGGCGAGTAACATTGGCCACAGTTCTCTAGTAGAAGCTGTAGCCCAAGGGCATCCTGGTCTAGGTGTGAGGAATTCCAATTCTCACTCCCATCCCAGGCCCACATTCCTAAAACGCAGAGCACAGCTCAACCACTGCACCTTCTCCCTACACAGCTATTTGCCCCCATCCGGAAGGGCCCTGGCGCAACTCACTCCACATTCTTGAGTGAGATCTTCTGACTAGGTCGAGTAGCTGAGACAGTGATATAGATGTGGAGGGCAGCAAGGCCCAAAAGCATCTCTGGCTTGGAGTCCATTCCAAAGCGTTCTCGGATGACATCGTTCCGACTCTGTGAGAGAGGGCAGTCCAAACCCGTCAGTTAAAGGAGACGTTCCCTCCCCACCCCCCACCCCACCCCACCCCATGGACTCCCTTATATCCTAGAAAAAACTCGTGGTGTAAGTAAGCATCCTAGATCAAGCGGAAGAGGAAGATTCTGCCCTTGGGGAAGAGGTAACAGAGGAACCTCAGGTCTCAGAGACACTATTTGCTTCATTCAGCGGATACTGGACAGCCCCCTTCTCAGTGACTGGTACACACAATGGCAAGGCACAAATGGTCAGAACATCTAGGGCGCTGCAAAAGTGAGACATGGCAACACTCCCTTTCTTTCCTCCTGTTACAAGAGACCTTTCTGCCTTTTCTCTGGGGCCTATACTCACCGCCCCCCAGCCCCAGCCATCGGAGGCTCCTCTACCAGCTCAGATGGGAACAAAGGAAGAGAGACACTGGGAGGGATTCTCTACAGGTCTCTGGCCCAGAAGCCCACAGTGAGAGATGGATTGCAGGGATGGGGCAGATATTCTTTCCTTGGGGTCTGCAGATCAAAGCAGTGATGAGTCAGTCTTCCCTATGCTATCCTAAAAAGGGTCTCCTGGAACTACTGGCCAAAGGTATGACAACCCCTAAACCCTGAAGGTCAGAATCCCAGCTATCAAGGATTCAGCCTTGGTTAGACCAGTTGCCCATTGTGCTGAGGTGAAACCAGGATGAGCTAAGAGACTAGAGAGCCACAGTGGTATCACTACAGCATAGGAGAGAGTGTAAAAGGAATACTCCATCAGTGATCATCTATGCAGAAAATCCAATGGAATCTACAAAAAAAAAAAAACTACTAGAACTAATGAGTTAGCAAGGTTGCAGGATATAAGATCAATATACAAAACCAACTGTATTTCTACATGCTTGCAACAATCAGAAATTAAAGCTAAAATCGAAACCATTTACAATAGCATCAAAAAACGAAATAATTAAGGATAAATCTGTCAAAACATGTGAAAGACCTGTACATTGAAAAGTAGAAAACACTGCTGAGAAAAATTAGAGAAGACCTAAATAGATATATATTGTGTTCATGGGTTGGAAGACTCAAACCAATGTATAGATTCAACACAATCTCAATCAGAATCACGGCAGGTTTTTGGTAGAAATTAACAAACTAATTCTAAAATTCACATAGAAATGCAAAGGACCTAGAATGGCCAAAACAACTTTGAAAAAGAACAAAGTTGGAGAACACACACTACCTGATTTTAAGACTTAATATAAAGCTACAGTAATCAAACGAGTGTGATGTTGGCATAAAGATAGACACATAGATCAATGGAATAGAATGGAGAGTTCAGTAATGACCCACACATATACAGGCAACTGATTTTTCACAAAGGCACAAAGGCAACTACATGGAGAAAGGATGGTCTTTTCAATCAATGGTGCTGGAACAATTGGATATCCATATGGAAAAAAGAAGAACTTTGGTCAATACTTTGTAACACATATAAAAGTTAACTCAAAATGGACCACAGACTTAAATGTAGAACCTAAAATGATAACACTTCTAGAAAAAACTAAGAGCAAAATCTTTGTGACCTTGGATTAGGCAAAGACTTCTTAGATATGACATCAGAAGCACAAGCCATAAAAGAACAAATTGACAAATTGGACTTCATCAGAATTCAAACTTCTGCTCTGTGAAAGACACTCTTTGGAGACTGAAAAGACAAGTTAGAGACTGGGAGAAAATAACTGCAAATAACATACAAATGACTTGTATCCAGAATACACAAATAACTCTCAAAACTCCATAATAAGTAAACAAACAACCCCAATTTAAAAAGTGGGCAAAAGAGTTGAATAGACACTTCACCAAAAAAGCTGTATGATGACAAGGAGGCACACGAAAAGGTGTTCAACATCATTAGTCATGAGGGAAATGCAAATGAAAACCAGAATGAGATACCCCTGCATGCTATTAGAATGACGGAAACTTCAAAAATACTGCTAACACCAAGTGCTGGTGAGGATGTGGAGAAACTGGGACTCTAACACACGGCTGGCGCTTACATAAAATGGTACAGCCACCTTGGAAAACAGCACTGGAGTTTCTTCAAGAAATTAAAGAAAGATAGATCTACCATATGAATCAAGCCATTCCATTCTTAGGTATTTACCCAAGAGAAAAGAAAGCATATGTCATACAAAGACTTGTACGTGAATGTTCATGGAAGTTTTATTTGTAGTAGCCAAAACATGGAGACAACCCAAATGTCCATCAGCAGGTGAACTGTAAACAAATTTTTATACATCCATACGATAGAACACTACTCAACGATGAAAAGGAATGAACTACTGATACACACAACAACATGGGTGGACCTCAAAACCATTATGCTGAGTGAAAGAAGTGAGATCAAAATAAGTGTTCACACCGTATGATTTCATTTGTATAAAACTGTAGAAAACGCAAAGTAATCTGCAGTGACAGAAAGCAGGTCGGTGGCCGCCTGGAGATGGGAGTATGAATTACAAAGGAGCCTGGGGAGGCTTTTGGGGGTGTTGGATGTGTTTAATATCTTGAGTGCGGTGATGGTTTCGTGGATATAAACATATGTCAAAACTTATCACACTGCCATTTTAAATACGTGCAGTTTGCCGTGCGTCAATTAGACCTCACTAAAGCTGTTCAGTATAGAAAAGGAATACAGCTGAACACATCATCACAGAGGGGAGAGAGAGGGTGGACAAGGTCCTGTCACCAAATTCCAAACTATCTGAACTAAACATCCATCTCTGCACCCAGCAAACATCCACTCATCTTTCAAGGCTAACAGCACGCATGCATCACTTCCTCTGTGAAGCCTGCATCGTGCCCCTCCCAGGGAGAGTTGGCAAATTGCTTCCTGAGTGCCCCTACTGACATTGTACCCTGCCATCCTCATGGTGCGTGCCTGTCACACTGCCTTTATTTGTGCACATATCTGCCTATGAGCTCTAGCGATCTAGGATAGTTCTTTGACCACCTTGATTGTCAGCACCTAGCACAGGGCCTGGCCCAGAGGAAGTGCTCAGCAAACGTTTCTGGATGAACTGAACTGGGAACCATCTCCTTAGTGGAGCTCGGGATTGGGGATTGGGACCTCCCGTTACTCAAATGCACTTGTTAAACCGGGGTATGCTGTGAAGATGCCAGAGTTACTGGGGTTGCTTCCTCCTGAAAACTGATAAGATCTGTCTAGACAAACAGACAAGACTTGGAGCCAGAGCCAGCTCAGGTTGCCAGGCCAACCAACTTGACCATGGCCTACGGTGGTAGCAGAAAATAAGAGAGCTTCAGAGCTACCTGAAGGTTGGAAAAACTTACATAGCGACTTCATTGTGATGGCAGAACAGCCTGCCAGCTTGTTTGTCCATTGGTCTGTCTGTCTGTGTATCCCCAAGCCAGACTCTACCTGGATGTAGAGGTACTCGAAAGCAGCAGGATCCCGATGCAGCAGCTCCACCGGGTCTTTGGGAAAGAAACTTATCCGGAAGAGGCATTTCATTCCATGATAGTGTGTCCGCTGCACTACCTGAATCCCAGGGGTGAGAGGTGGGAGGAAAAGAGAGCTGGGATCAGTGGCTGGGTGCCAGGAGTCAGCTCGGCGGCTCTTCAAGGCAGGGCCTGGCTGATCCCAATTACCACTGGGGAAAGTGATGAGGAGCTAAGTCTTTTCTGCCCTTCTGACCCAAAGTGACTAGAATTTTCGAACCACTTATCCACGACTTGGCCTTTATCAACAACCTAAGGCCCAGGACATGAGGTAGGAAGCAAGGGCTCCTGGCAACTTCTCTGACTCTTCTTGCTGCGGGGCTAATGCCTTTGCCTTGCAGAGGAGCTCAGCCTCAAGCAAAGGAAGTTGCTTATGAGAAAGCAAATCAAAGACTTAAAATCCCATTTGGAGGTGTAGCTGAAACAAGCTGGCAATATACCAGTAACTGCTGAAGCTGGGATAGGTAATGAGGGTTCATTATCCAATTCCTTCTACTTTGGTGTATATTTGAGATTTTTTTGTAATAAAAATGCTTAAAAATCCCATTTGGAACAAGAGACCAGTTGGATCCACAAGGCCCCTTGAGGGGTGGGGAGGCGCTTAGGCATCCCTCCAGGCAGGACACCCACCTTTCCTTCACAGGTGGGAACCTGTGAGTCTCTGAAGTGCATCTGGCTGAGAGCTAAACTTGAAGAATTCTTCTTTCCTAAATCCTTTCATTTTTGCGTGTCTGATTTCAGCTTTTGTTTCGCTTCCTTCAGACATTTCTTCCCAGCCGTCTCTCTCCAACTCCTTCCCTCCCTCCCTGGGAATATATTTTTTTTGAAGCAACTGAGAAATTATTTATTTATTTGGCCGCAGCACGCGGCATGTGGGATCTTAGTTCCCTGACCGGGGATTGAACCCCCGTCCCCTGTATTGGAGGCGCGGAGTCTCAACGACTGGACCACCAGGAAAGGAAGTCTCCACTCCCTGGGAACACTGATTGGCCCTGGTTGCCTCTCTTGCTCTCCATGGTGCATCACCACTGGTAAAATACTATCGAGCAATCTTGGATTTCCTTGGCCTTTTTCCAGAGGCTGGGAAGATAAGACACTTTCTCCTACTCTACTTTGGAACTTGACACGGGTGACATGCTGTCTATGCTTGGTCGCACCCAGCCCGTTCCCAGCCCACGTGTGTCCTAGCCTCAGAGGTCTCACTAGACTCCACTCGCTCATCCTTCCATATTACAGCCTTCACCCTGAAGGTAAAGTTTCCCCTCGCAGGAGGAAAAGTCTAGCAGGACCTCCAGGAGACAGTGGAGTTGACACTGCTCAATTCAGTCTTGCACGCGGTAAATCACCACCCCATGCTTTCCCCACTAGTGACCGCCAAGACTAACAACTGTCATGCCTTTCTTAGGTCACAAGAGACATTTTACAGAGTTTTTTTTTGGCTGTGCTGTGTGGCTTGTGGGATCTTAGTCCCCTGACCAGGGATTGAACCCGGGCCCTTGGCAGTGAAAGCACAGAGTCCTAACCACTGGACCTCCAGGGAATTCCCAAGAGACATTTGAAAAGGCCTCTGTGGGTGGGTCATAAAGATCTTGATTGAGAATTGGGACTTCTGGGAGCTGGCTGAGCGTATCATGATGAATTTTCCAGAAGGAGAGTACCTGGTGGCCTCTTCTCTACTAAAGGCCATCTGCAAAGCTATCAGGCCAGGACAAAGGAGTTACTTACATAAGCCAGGGGCTGCTTGTCCTGGAGAAGCAGGAACTTGTGGTTCTGTTCTGGCCCGGCATATTCAAGGACAAGGGCAAAGTGCTCAATGTACCTCAGGGAAAGCCGGTCCTGTAATGTCACCATGACATCCTGTGGAAGACAAAAGAGCCTTGAGAGAGAGATCCCTTCCAGCTCTAAGATACTCTAAGCAGGACAGGACCCAAAATGGGAGACGGGGACTGAACATCCAGAAATATAGTCCTGGGGAGAAGGCTGAGGCTGGGAAAGTGGGCCAGACAGAGACACTGGCCTTTATGGTAGCCCAGGCATGGCGCTCCAGGATGAGGAGAATGACCCAGGAGTGCTGTTCAGAGGCCTGGGCCCTGGGGAACAACACAGGTGCAGGGGGTGGAGGGAGGTATTTCTGAACTTGGCCGGGCCAGGCATATGGCAAAAGAAGGTCATGGCCCTTCCTCCCCCTCTCTCTCCTTTCATTCAACAAATTGTCTCCTGAGTGTGTCCTAAGTGCCAGGCACTGTGTTGGTTCTTCCCTCAGCTTCTCACATGAGTCAGAACGTTCACTCTGGTTTGTCCGGCAACTTAGGAATTAACAAAAGCCAAAGCCACAATTACATGATTAAAAAGTAGACGATTTCTGGATTCATAACCTAAATTGAATGACTGGAGTTACTGGCAAAATGTTCATCTTTGATTTAGCTGGCTTTGAGAGACGATCAATTTAGCAACTTGAAAAATGCATCCACGCAGAGGAACAATGTCATGTGTTTTATGTACAGTCATGAATTTGACTACTTCTGCACTCTGCTCCGCTGCCCTACTCTTGATATTAGGGTGTCTGGAAGCAGATCCATGGGGGCTGCCCACATGTCAGTTTTGAGACTTCTACCATCTATTTGCTGTGGCTTCAGCATACACTGGCTTCCAGCGTGTGTGTTCGTAGAATCGGCATCGCTCAGCCCCCGAAGGCTGGAAAGAAGCAGGCTTGGGAATGCGAAGCTCCCTTCCAGCCAGGGTTGCCAAACAAGCCCCTCAGTGAACATTGACAGCTGTTTAGCTATTCAAATGTTAGGCTGGAAATTGGTGGGTACTTGAGAATATCTCTTTGTATTATCCAAGTAGTCACAGAGGCGCCAGTGTTGCTGAAGTGCTGGCAGGGAGAGATGAGATTTTCTCTGCAGTTCGGCTGCTTTGGGACTGTGGACGGCCAAGCTGGTGATTGCCAACCAGTGTTACAAGTCTAACAGCTCCCATGCCAGGCTGTCAATTCACCCAGGTACCTCTCTGGGACAAGCGGCCTGGCAGCCTGTCCAAGTTCCAATGAACAGCCAGTGCACCCTCCCTGAAGTCATGGTAAGGTCACAAGCCAGGGGACGCTGCTGTCCTGGAAGGCTGGGGCTACCTGGAAGCACTAACGGCGGTGACATTGTGAGGTGGGAGGACGCTCAGAGGAGCCTCCACGGGGAAAGAGAGGAGTAAATGCTCCAGTGTGGAGACAGATCGACAACGGACATACCGGTCCATGATTTAACACAAAGGAGGATTCTGACACAGAGAGATACCCACATCTGGAGGAGGGGAACTTGGACACCCCTGGGTGGCCTAGTTTCAATGTCCCTCCCATAGACGGAAACCTTCGATAGTCAAGAGACCATTCTGCGGCACCCTAAGGAGTGTGTTTTGGTCCTAAGTCCCCTGGGGGACCCACCCAGGCCTAAGCCTTCCTAAGAAACTCTCGGTTCAATCAACACGGGTTAGGCCCAGGCTTTTGCAACTCGGGCGCTACTGGCACTTTGGACAGGACAATTCATCATTCGGGGACTGTCCCATTCCTTGCAGGACATCTAGCATCTCTGACCCCGAGATGCCAAATGCCAGTAGCATGCCAAACCATGGGGATGACCCCAAATACCCTCAGACATTCCTAAAAACTACCTGGGAGGGGACAGTGCCAACCCTGGCTGAGAACCGCTGGCAAAGCCAATTCTGAACACCTGGTAACTCCTCTTAGGGAAAGTTTCCTGGCCCAGGGCTTGCTTTATTTATAGGGTTGTCTTAGCCCCAGCAGGGGCACCTCAGGACATTCGTGGGCCAAGGTGGGTTTTCTGGGCAGGCAGCACTGATTGCATGGAAACATTCATTCTGGGGATGGCATTCTCTTTCTGGAGAGAATCCAGAAGAAGCAGGAGCAGATATTTCTATCCCAGAGCAGAGCTGAACCTGAGGGTTAATAGTACATCGCCTCTCCTCCTCAGGACTAAGGGAATAACTACAACTTCTAGATGCCTGGCTGAGCCGTTAAGAATCAGAGCTCATTAATTGCTCTTCCTGGGAAAGGAACAGCCAAAGGGACTGTTGGTGGACTTTTCAAATCTTGGTTCAGTGCTTAAGAGCTGGCTGGTATTTAAAAAGCAAGCCATGGCTAAGCTAATCTCCTGAGAGATGGTTTGTTGATTTCTGTGTGTAAACTTGCGTAGGTGTTATTGTATCCATTTAAATCACTTTTGCTTTATAAATGGTTTAATGATCTTCATACTCCTTAGCTCCTAAGCACTCCTTGAAGGACGCAGTGTAACATGGACACGGAACAGTTAGCAGATGTGTGCACACATGCATGCATACACACATGCATGCACGTGTACATGCGTGCACGCACGCACACACATACACACAAACAGTCACTAGCACACAGTCGGGCATTCAACTTTCCCTCACCACAGTCATCCGAGGACTGTATGTTTTTGCAACAGGGTGCTCCCAGAAGCAGGAGTTCAAAGACCAAGACCACCTTGCTCTGGTAGCAAGCGGCTTGGTGCAGACTCAGAGGAGCCCAAGGACCAGCAGTGGTGTGTGCTCCAGAGGAGAGCACCTCCTAAGAGAGGACAACACCAATCCGGGAGAGGAGACCCTGTGGGTACCTTAACAGTGGTCCGGCCATCAAACGTGAACGACTTGATCTGCCCATTTTCTAAGAAAACCTTCAGGACATTGGGGATGAGGAGAAGAGCTTCTTTCTTCATCATCTTCTGTGAACAGGCAGGGAAAGGACAAGGAGGGGGACTCATTTAGAAGGAGGAGGGAAGCCAGAGGAGGGGCGTGGAAAGGAAGAGAAAGGAGTGAGTGAAGGAGACAGGGAACCAAAGGTATGGAAGGACAGAGATACAGAGGAAAGAACCCATCAGTGATAATGTTAACGTGGAGACCAGAACCGAATTCTCCAAGAAGACACTGGGCCATATCCAAAGCTCACCCTTCATTCGATGTCACTGCACATCCACAGTCTACTGTGGCTCAAAGCTCCGCAGCTCAGAGGGGGCTTGGCCCATAGAGACCACCGCACTCTGAAGGGCTGATGGAAGGCCTTAGGAGCCTGCCTCACTCACCTGCTCCTATCTCCTGACTCCTGCCTTTCCACCTGGCCCTTCACACATCG
Organism: Grampus griseus; assembly: GCF_964374135.1. Taxonomy (NCBI): domain Eukaryota; kingdom Metazoa; phylum Chordata; class Mammalia; order Artiodactyla; family Delphinidae; genus Grampus; species Grampus griseus. Next base: position 92,818,928 of record NC_138999.1, on the reverse strand, counting down.
AGATCACTTCCATGTCCATGCCTTTGCTCTGCCAGTCTCCCTCCCTCAAGGCATCCTAGGTCTTCTGTGACCTGGCCCCTGCCTACTTTTCCAGAGTCATATCTTACCATTCCCGGTACTCACAGTGCTCTTTCATGCCTGCATACCTCTAACAACTCATCATTCAGGGACTGCCATAATCCCTGCAGGACATTTAGCGTCTCTGACTCTGAGATAATAAATGTCAATAGCATGCCAAATCGTTGGGATGACCCCAAACACCCTCAGATGTTCCGAAAAGCTTTCTGAGAGTGGGCGGTACTGACGCTGATTGAGAACCACTGGCAACGCCCATTAAAAAAATATTTAATTAATTAATTTATCTGGCTGCACTGGGTCTTGGTTGTGGCACACAGGATCTTCACTGCCGCGTGAGGGATCTTCACTGCGGCATGCGGGATCATTTAGTTACAGCACGTGGGATCTACTTCCCTGACCAGGGATCGAACCCAGGCCCCCTGGATTGGGAGCACAGAGTCTTAGCCTCTGGACCACCAGGGAAGCCCCCAAAGCCCATTTTCGAATACCCGGGGCTACAGCAAGTGCAGAGGACCAGGGTCTAGCCTTACACTAGTAGTGACCTGGCACACATACGCAAATCCACTAGAGAACAACAATAACACCAAACCAAACCAACAGGTATAAGATAGCTACGGTTTCCCAGATGAGGTGAATTGGATTTTGATTTTAAAGGAGGTGGCAGGCATGGACTATTAGAGAGGCCAGACAAGAACAGTCCAGATCTAGGGACTGTCACGGACAAAGTATGAAAACATAAGCAAGTCCTCCTGGGTCAGGGTGTGGTAGGAGGAGGGGGGTGGTGCTATCGTGACATCAGATCATTTCGTGATGGAGTCAAGCCACAGTGGGGAGTGATGGGATCTAAAGTTGGAAAAGTGACTCCCCGGTTCTCTCCCTGATCCCGAGACGCCTCGCTCCCGCCAAGCCCAGAGGCCCCGGATTCCCAGGCTGATGACGCTCAGCGGTGGCTGGTTTTATTTAGCACACTGGGTTGGACTCAGATAATTACTTAATTGATCGTGCTTAAAAATAGAGCTGGCAAGGAACACCCACAGGATTTATTTTTGCTCTGGCTACTTAATAAAGCGCTGGAACACCAAGAGAAAGGGATGATAGGGTAGCTGGGAGTCACCTGGGCCTGGACTCCCCCCGGGACCTGACCGGTGGTGAAGCTGCTACGGTCCACACTGGGGTGGTGGTGGTGGGCGTGTATTGTGACATCATTTCCTGAGCACAGTGAGAGTGAGAAGGTTGATCCCTGTGTCTCTCCCAGACAAGAGCCTCCACCATGCTTGGTGGCCTGTCCGGGAGCCTGTCCTGGAGCGACAGAGTAACCCTGGGGGGTTTCTAGCTACACTGGGGCATTTATGTGCAGACTGGTCTGCAGTGGGGGCCGGCTTCTGCCTGTGGCTAGACGTGACATGTGGAGAGGGGAATCATGGGGGAGGAAGGGGGAGTGGGGAAGGGAGAGGAAGAAAGAGGAGGAAAAAGGAGGGAAAGAAGGGGAGGGGGAGGAGAGGAGGGATTCTTCACTGGGTGGCCTGGCCTTGGTGGGTTACTCGGTGATGCCAAGACGGGATAGGTTGTACCTATCTGTACTCTCCAAATTCAAGCCTCACTTCCTCTGGGTGTTCAAGGGTTCAGGACACAGATGTCCCCTTAGTGACTTGGACCTCAGGATCTGCTTTACTCCGATCCACAAGGACTCCACACCACTCCCTTTCCTCTCTGCTCACTGGCCCCGGCTTCTCTTCAACCTCTTCTTCTGTGACCGACACGGAGCTCAGCCACCAATTATTCCGATGGCTTAGCCAATGGGGCCCAGTTGTCACTTGGGCTTCACAGCCTTCCTTGAACAGGGATGGAGGAGGGCCTAGGTGGAGTTTGGGTATGAGAGTCAGGGAAATGGAGACGGAAGACACCTCTGTCCTCTATCCATCCCTTCGTCTGGGTGGCTCTGCCTCAAAGAACTATAGGGGTGCCTGGCAACCTACTGATTTCTCCACTCAGGCTGGGCCTCCTAGCTTGTCTCAGCTGCAGCTGTTCCTCACTACAGAAATGCCACGGGCCTCCCGAGAGCCCAGCCCAGGACAGCCTGTAAATGCACACAGTGCCTGTTAGCTCCGGCTGTCCTTCCCTCACCCACCCCCATGGGATGTCACCAACTTCTGCGGATTCCTAGAGGACTCGGAGTTATCCATGGCCGCTTAATACACATCTTTCTGCGCTCCACCCACCTCTTCTCATTTGCTTATCTGGAACAGATGGCTCAGTTCACGTTAACCCCACAAAGCAGTGCGAAAGAGTGGGCTGGCCATGACCCCCCAGATTGGCCGCTGCATGGCATGGGCGGTCAAGCATCACCTGCTCCTCGAAATCATACCACCCTGCGGTGGATTCTACACTGTCTCAGTCTGAGCCGCTTGTACTCCCAACATCACTGAGAGGTATCCAGAGGCAGGGAACAGGCATTTATTTTGCATCCCTTGTAACGCTGGGAACACAGCCGGTGCCTACTAAAAGCTCTGTGACTTAATGAGTCTATATCATTTCCCCCAGGCTGCTTCACCCTTCATTGCACAGTCTTCTCCAATTGAGACCTGGAGCTGTGGGATCACTTCAACGTGAAGAGAGCTCAATGTCACCACCTCTTCAGAAAACCACTATTTCCTTCCTTCAAGTAGCCAAACAATGTTTATGGAGCACTGTGCTAGAGACGGAAATTTCTTGAAGCACCGTGAGGATTCTGAGAGTATTGATATATATCCCTTCTCCCCACAATGCCCAGGGCTTCTCTGGATGCCACACACCCCTCACTCAATACCCACCCAGAGTCCCGAGGTCCCCGCTCCAACCCCTTCATCATAATGCTGTCCATTCTGAGGAGCAGCAGATGAGCAACTGGCCCAGAGCGAGACCTCGACGGCCAGGCCGACTCTGGCCAAGGGCCGCGGGGAGGAGGCCGAAGCTGCACTTACTGCATCTGTTTCTCCAATTGCCACCTGCTCAGAAAATCGGACCTTCACGGGATTGGATCTCAGCTTGGCCTTCTTCGCAGCACTGATGAAGGCGGATTTGGGGGACTGGAAAAAGAACAGAGAGGGCTGGTGAGTTCTCCATCCCTGGGAAAAACCCGACCTTTGCTGCACGGGACTTAAGATGTCTCCGTATGGGTACCCTTTGCCCTGCTGATCAATAAGCCAATAAATAAGTATTGATTCCCTACTAGGTGCAAGGCAATGTGCTAAGTGCTTCCTTAGGTGACTGGTATGTTCTCTGTAAGCTGGGCATGAATCGAATTGGAGTAAGTTGAATCCCATTATTAATGCTCTAGGCCTAGGGGAGTTTGCAAAAATTCTTTGTAATAACATGCACTGAAGTTTTAAATATTTGATTTTCTTAATGTGAGATATACCTAAATGGTGGTTTTTATTACGTCTGAATATGAACATCGCAAAGGATTTACAGAAATAATCTTATTCACTTCAAAGATATGCCCTGCCCCTAGGATGGAGGCTCATAGAAAATATTTTAGATGTGGAAGAAAGGAGGTCTAGCCCTCCAAAAGGATTTCTCCACTATTTCTACACTATTGGGGAGTAGAGCCATTAGGGATTTTACCCAGGTGTCCTGGCTTCCTAGTTCTGGGCTCTCCACTACTTTGTTCATCCAATTCTATAAGAAATGCTCAATCAGCTAGGCTCTCCAGTTTTCGAAAGCTCCCACAAATTCAGCAGGACGCATGGTTAGCAAATGCTGGAAACTAAGTCTTTCCTGGGTGGGCCGTGGATTTGAGGAAATGCAGGAGCCCTGGTGAGGGGCACCCTCATGTCTTTGGGGGCATTTATTCATCCGTGTGACAAATTTAGGGAGGGCCCACTCTGTACCAGGCACAGTTCCAGGTGATGAGGGATCCAGCAGTGAACAAGATGGGCAAAACTCCCTGGCCTCAGGGAGCGCCCATCCTAGCAGGGACAGACAGACAGACAATAAACACAGAAATGTCTCTTAGGTAGCAAATAAGGACACGAGGACAAATCGAGCAGAGTGAGGGACTACAGCAGAGACTGAGGCCGTGAGGGTGGGGAGCGGCCGGGGTGTTATCTTAGACGGGACCGTCAGGGAAGACCTCTTCCAGGACGTGACATTTAAGCAGAGGCCTGAAGGAAGTGAGGTTGAGACCGCCATGAGGACATCTGGAGCAAGAGCCTTCCAGGAAGAAAGAACAAGAAAGTCTCTAAGGTGGGAGGAGGACTGGGGTGCGTGGGGAACAGCCAGGAAGCCCAGTGTGGCCGGAGTGGAATGACTGAGCGGGGAGCCGCAGAGGAGTCTGGGGGCTGGATCACGTAGGGCCTTGTAAGCCGTGTCAGGAACTTTGGATTTTGCTCCACCGGAGGGTTTTGAGCAGACAGGGTCTGACTTGCATTTAAAACGGATGCCTCTGTCTGCTGTGTGGAAAATAGTACAGGAGGGTGGCAGCCAGAGGAGGGAGGGTGGCAGCCAGAGGAGGGAGACCTGTTCGGAGTCTACTGCAGGAATACAGTTTAAAATATGATGGAGGCTTGGGCCAAGACGGTAATAATGGCGCTATGATCCCAAGTGAGTGGATTCTGGCTAGATTCTGAAGATAGAACCAAGATGCTATGTTGACGGACTAGTTGTGGGAGGTGAGACAGAGGAGTCAGCTGGAAGAATGGAGATGCCATTTACTGAGATGAGGAAGGGGGAAATCAGGCTTGGGGCTCCTTCAAACCATCTCCCCTACCAGTCTTGACGTGGAGCCTGCGAGCGCTACAATCAAGCATTCCTTTGTGTTAAGGCCCTGAAGGGTCCCCACCAGCTGGGAAGGCAATACATTAAGCTATTTTCTGCCATTAACGCTGCGGTTGGGATTCATTTACTAGATCAGCCACAGGAGGGCAGGGCCCTAAGATAAAGACACACCAGCAACAAACGTCCTCGTCAGCTCTTGGGCCCTGGTCCCAGCTGTGTTCTCTTCCGGAGCCGACAATCTCACTCCCCACAGAGGGCAGACTGCAGATAGCCACTGAGTCTCAGTGCTGGCTAGAGGGCAGAAACACCGGAGGGAGGAGCTTTAAAAAAAACCCCGGGGCTTTTAAAACATTTTTAAATTCCTGGGGCTGGGGCCCAGGTATTGGTATCTTTTTAAGCTTCCGATGATTTCAAAATGCAGCTAAGGTTGGGAACCACTGAGCTAAAGGAACCTTAGACTTCTCCTGAGCCACAGAGACAATTTGTTGGCAGCAGACAATATAGCACAAGGAAATCCAGGGCTGGAGATCGTTGCAGAAAGTGATTACAGTATTGATTGTTCATGGAAGTCGAGAAATGCCTTTGTGTTGCACAACTTGGTGCTCAAATCTTGGGTGGAGGCTGTGGGCTGTGGCAGGAGCAAAGGGAGGGGCAAGATAGAAGGATCTGTACTTCTGTTCAGGCAGCTCTGCTTGACTCTGTCTCCACAGTAGTCACATTTCCACCGGAGGTGCCAGACACAAGGTAGGTGAACTCTGTTCTACCTGACAGCCGCCCTCTCTTTTCTCTGTGATCATCCGTCATCGAATGCCCTCGTGCACAGTGTGGAATGAGGCATGTCTAGAGACCTGAATGGGCCATTTAGTCCACCCTTCATTTTTACATAAGAAACGGAGGCCAGGGAAGAGGATACAGTTTACTCAATGCATCAAAATAACTGAGTAGTGGAGCAAAAAACAGAACCCAGATTTTCTGAGTCTTGGATTAGCCACCATCCCCCACAGCGGACTGAAGCTGGAAGTCCATTCCTGGTCTTTCGTTCACTGGTCTGGTTCTACCTTGGTCCTAGTGAATGGATTTGAACAAATGAAGAACCCTAACTGGTACCCTCTTATGTATCACGTATGGAGAGGGGACAGCCTCCTTGCTATCCTCAAGGATTACAGTCATTTCCAGTGTCTGTTGTACAGCTGTTTTCAGCTTGTTTGTGCCTCATTCCTCATTGACCCTTGTCCTGTTGGTTTCTAAGACTCCATCCTATTCTCGGTCTTCAGCCTTGATCACTGATGGTGACTCACTCGTTGCCAGCTGGTCTCTGCTACATGTCACAGAGTCATGTCTAGCTTTATGCTGCGACACAGGTGACACCTGTCTTGCAGTGTGACTTGAGGGGCTCTCAAAGGTCACCCTGTCCCAAAGCATCTTCAAAGTGCAAATATGGGGCCTGAAGTTCTTGATACTAGAGTCGCTCATTTGAATTAAAGTATTGAGAATTGGGAAGGCCCTGGTCAACATTCAAATGTGGTACCTAGAAGGAATAATGAACCCACTTCAGGGGCCAGCAGACTATGGGCCTGTGTGGGCCAGCTCCTGCCCACCACATATTTTAGTAAATAAAGCTTTATTGGAACACAGCCGTTAGGCCTACAAAGCCTAAAGTATTTACTATATGGCCCTTTACAGAAGAAATTCAGAGTCCTGCACTAACTCGTTAGCATGCACTCACCCACTATGTCTAAAACTTACCTGATGATAAGAATCACTGGGAAATGCTCGTTAGAGAACACAGATTTCTAGGCCTACACCAGACTTCAAAAGTCAGAATCTCTGAGAGGGCAGTGCCCAGGAATTGTTGGAAATGTCCTAACGCACTAAGCATAGACTGAGTACCTTAAAGCTGGGACATCTGAGCTCCTGACTGACCCCATTTTTCCTCCAAGCAGCTGCGAGTCTCATTTTGCAATGGGCACCCTTTCTGGCTGAAATGAATTTTGGCCTGAAACAGGGGACTAGCATTGCTAAGTACCTCCGGGGCCATTGCAAGCCCCTTGAAGTAAATATGAAGCCAGCGGCTCCGTGGAATAAGCAACAGAAGAGAGAGGCTGCTTTTCCCTCAGGACTGAATTAAGCAGCTGGTGATTCTTTGACCATTTTTTAATTTGGTGGCTCTATTAGTGCAGATTTCAGGGTTGTGTTCACTTATACCTTGGCCAAAGACAGGTATATGGCCAAACGTTTTAGTGTATGATAGGGCCGCACTTTGATAATTGTGAAAGGATTTTAAGAACATGGAGCTCAGGTTCCTGCAGCTTTGACAGCCTCCTGATTTCCCTTTCTGCTGCCTCATTTTCTTTGACACCTGAGCCTACTTATAAGCAATTCCCATAGCAACCACTGTGGGAGCCGGAGACAATGGAGGGCCGTCCTGGTGTCAGGGGCCCACTGATAAGGGACCCAGGGGTCTTTCCTTCCTGCATTCAGGACTGCCTAGAGGGGAACATGTCCTCTCTCTGGCTTCCAAGGTCCCCCACAAACCACACATAACCCTCACTCCCCATCTATCGCCTAGTCGGGTGTTCTGCCCACAGCTCCCTGGACACATGGGGCTTCTTCCCACTTCTGTGTCTACCTCATGCTATCTCTTCACCATCCCCACCCTTCAGGGCCCCCAGCGTCCCTTTTGCTCAGCTAAATGCCACCTCTAAAACCCAGCTCAAACTCTACCTTGGTCCTGAACCCTTCCCCAACCTCGTCATTCCCCTCCCTGGGTTTCCTGTAGTACTCCTCGTGAATCCACACCATCATTGCTCATCTCCCTAACCAGGCTGCAAAAGAAGAGATGACATTTTATATTGCTGTGTCCTCCCCTAGCACCAAGCGCAGAGTAGGCAAATAGAAGGCAGTAGTTGATTGCTAGGGTTAATATCAAATTACTTCATCAATTCAGCAGATAGCGTTTGAGTACCTACTCTCTGCCAAGCAGTATACTGAAGAAGCTCTGTGGAAACTAATTCTTCTGCGGTGGTTCCCATTATTTTGGCTTTTTTTCTGGACAGGTGGTTCCAAGCAGAGGGGACTGAGACTCTTTGGGTACAGGCTAAGTTTTCAAAACCAGAAAACTAGGGTTTCATCTGAAGGGACTGTCTGCTTGCTTTGCCAGGGCTATTCTAGGACACAAGCCAGTACTTTATTTTAAAATATTTATTGAGGGCATACGATGTGACAAGGTCTAAGGGTACCAAAATGAATACATATTCAGTCAATCACGGGGAATAGTTGGTCACTCAAAGATTAAAGAACACTCTTAAATACATATAGACTTAATAAGTGGCTATCTATGCAGTATGGTTTGAGGGTCCCTGGGAAAGGATTCCCTATGACTGCCCAAGATACTCCCCAATGATCTGTCATGGTAACAGTCACTCCTTTAAAAGGAAAATGCCATCAGAAAGAGACTACACATTAGACTGTGTACCCTGGCTACATATCAGAATCATTTGGGGAGAGTTTTCAAAAGATCAATACCTGGGCTCCATCCCCAGAGCTTCTAATTCAATTGGTCCGAGGCTAGACCCCAAGGATCAATATGTTTAAGAGCTTCTCAGGAGGTTCAAATGTATAACCAGTAGAGAACCACCATGTTAGACCATTATCAGCCACAGAATGTAGGAGTGGCAGGGGCCTTAAAGATTGTCTGGTTCAATGTTTCCCAAATTCTACTGAGCATCAGAATTACTTGTGGCTCTTATTAAAAGTACAGATTCTTGGGCCACAACCTGGACCTATCAGGAGATTTTCTTCTGGACACTGTCAAGCTTGAACATGAGAGTCTGGTAAGAGGCACCCATGAGATGCCAAGTGCTACCGTGTTCTGTGATGTAGGAGCTGTAACAGTGAACATGTGCTGGGGGTCTTCAAGAAGCTTTCACTTTAACGTGAGAGAAGATTCTCTCGGTTGATTTCTGCTATTCATAGTTGTGTGAGCGCTGAACTAATGAATACTGAACAGTTGTTCCTGGGGGAAGTGTGTGTGTGTGTGTGTGTGTGTATCTCACATAGATTATAATCTTAAATTCTAAAAACAACTCATCCTGGTAGATTCGATTTTCTTTATTTCACCAGGAGAAAATGAGGTTCTGAAGTGTTGTGACTTGCCTGAAGCTGCCCCATTAACAGAGTTGGCATTCAAACCCCATCCAACTGTCCCCAGAGCTGGAGCTTCCTGCACTACACTGCACTGCCCCCTACCATCTCCATCCTCTGGACAGCTCTGCAGGACAGCTAAAACAAGAAGACAGAGCATCGTCTTGTTTGACCTCAGCTGGGAATGTGCATTGGGAGACTCAAAATTTTCACGCTGTGTGCATGTCAGCAAATGACCAGGAAACTGCCGTGAGTATGGATTTTGGAGTCACAAATAAATTTTAGGCAGTGGACGAATCTGCAACTACGGAATCTGTGAATACTGAGGATCGACTGTACGTGTATGCAAGGCTGACATTTGGTTGGGATGCACTGGTATGGCCATACGTGTTGTAAACTATTGAGGGATTCTCTCCCACTGATTGGTAAGTAGTCAGCGCCCTAAGCTTCCTGGGTGCCACCTGACCTCTCCCCTGGGACCTCTTTATAAAAGATCAGCTAAAGGGTTAACACCTGGCACAGTTAGACGGCCTGTAAGACTATGCTCCAGTGCCTGTGGCTGGCTTACATTTTGATTGGAAGGCCCCTCCTGTACAGGTTGCTAATTGTTTTACCTATCACTCCTGTTTTTACAATATACACTCCTGTGTATATGTGCTCACCCACTTTTCAATGTTTCTAGGGTTTAGAGAGCACAAGGCCAAGAACTAGAATGTAAGCCCTCTGAGAGTAGGAACCATGTCTGTCCTGTGCACTGCCATATTCCAAGCCTGGAAGAGTGCCTAGAATAGTAAGCATTCAGTAAATGTTTGGTGAACAAATGAATGAACTAGAAACTCTCATTGAGGTTAGTCAGGCAAAGGTGTTTGGAAGACATGAGTCTCAAGGACAGAAGTCTGCAGGGCAGTGAGAACTAAGAAATGTACAAAGGAGAGAAGGAAAGCAGCCTGGCCATGGCAAAGAGGCCACGGGATGGGCAGTGGGGGCATAAGAACTGGGGGACAAAGGGGTGTTGGGGGCACTGGGATGAGAGTTGGGACAGAGATGCAGGGGGATGTTAGGCTCTTCATTCTGCACCTAAGTTTGGACACTTGAGTTTAGTTTAGTTTTAGTTTAGGTTGCCGTGATGGCTGGAAGTTGGATTTCCTTCGTTCCTCCAACAAATACTTATTGAGTGCCTATTCTATGCCAGCTGCTGTTCCAGGCGCTGGGGATACAGCAGTGAACCACAGCCTCTACCCTCGTGGAGCTGACATTCTATTGAGGGAGACAGACAATAAACACCTATAAGTATAATGTTTCATGGGAATGTAAAATGATACAGCCACTCTGGAAAGTAGCCTGGCAGTTTCTTAATAAATTAAACATACATTTAATATATGACTGAACAATCACACTTTTGGGCATTTGTCCCAGAGAAATGAAAACTTAATGCTCACACACACAAAAACCTGTACATGAATGTTTATAGCAGCTTTAACTGGGCTAGCCAAAGTCTGGAAGCAACCCCAATGTCCTTCAATGGGTGGATGACCAAACAGTGGTACATCCATACCATGGAATACTATTCAGCAATAAAAAGGAGCAAACTATTAATACAAGCAATGGCTTGGATGAATCTCAAGGGCCTTGTGCTGAGTGAAAAAAGCCAACCACCAAAGGTTACATACTCTATGATTCCATTTATATAATATTCTTGAAAGGATGAAATTACAGAAATGGAAAACAGACTAGTGGTTGACAGGGATTGAGGGTGGTGAGTAGGGGCACCATAAAAGGGCAACATGTGGGATCCTTTCAGTGATAGAACTGTCCAGTATCTTGACTGTGTTGATACACGAAGCCACACATGTGATAGAGTGACACTGAAACTTACGCACACATTGTACTGACATCAGTGCCCCAGTTCTGATATGGTACTGTAGGTATGTAACATGTAGCCACTGGGAGAAACATGGTAAAGGATGTCACTGTACTAGCTTTGCAACCTCCTGTGACTCTACAATGATTTCAAAACAAAAAGTTAAAAAAATATAGTATTTCAGCTCTGCTAGGAAAATTAAGCAGTATCAGGAGATAGTGGCAGGTAGATTCTATCTTAGAAAGGATAGTCCAGGAAGGTTTGTACAAGGAAGTGACATTTGGGGAGACCTGACTAACAAAGTAACCCACAATGGGTCTCTGATCAGAGAGGTAAATTCCAACCACGCCACAAGCATCATTTTTTGGGGGAACTGGTAGCCATTTTCATGGCAGGTGATTGGGGAATGAGGGCTGACTGCCCACTGCCCACTAGGCAACTAATCATGTGCAGTAAGGTGGGGAGGGAGGGGCCTATTGGTAACACCCACTGAGGGGTAGAGCTTGCAAGCCCTGAGACAGGAGAATTGGAATTGAGAAAGGCCTAAATACCAGAAAGCGTGTCTGTATGTTTGTGTGTGTGGTTCACATTGACACAGAAGATGGCTGGGGGCCATGAGGAGAGGCAGTAAATGCCAGAGTTTGATTTGAACCCCGTCTTCCAGACTCGTGAGCCCATGCCTTGCATCTATGCACTGCCCCTCGCTTTGCACAGAAATGTCATCTCTCTCTGGGTAATCTTTCCCTCCATCTGTGCCTGGGAAATCCTGCCCCATCTCTCAAGGTAGAGCTCAGGTGCAGCCTCCTCTGTGAAGTCTCCTCTGATTTCATGTCTCCCATCCCCAACAGATGTGACCTCCCCTGTGGCTATGCGATGGGGTTGGGACATAAGTGCTGGGGTGCAGGGTAGAGTTGGGGACACTGGAAAGGGACAACTAGGCTGGAGGTGGGAGGAGGGCCCTGAGTTTTGCATGCAGAAGTTTTGCACCTGGGTTTGTGAATTTGAGTTAAGATGACTAAAAGGATGTGACTAGCAATGGACACTGGGCCTTCTGATTTCAACTTTTGAGAAGAAGGGTCTGGGGACTTTCACTTTTTTTTTTTTTTTTTGCGGTACACGGGCCTCTCACTGTTGTGGCCTCTCCCGTTGCGGAGCACAGGCTCCGGACGCGCAGGCCCAGCGGCCATGGCTCACAGGCCCAGCCGCTCCGCGGCACGTGGGATCTTCCCGGACCGGGGCACGAACCCGTGTCCCCTGCATCGGCAGGCGGACTCTCAACCACCGCGCCACCAGGGAAGCCCGACTTTCACTTTTAATAAACAGTCCTGGTGACTATTATGATCAGGCAAGTTCAGGGAACACTGTTCTAGTCTAAATCCCTCAATTTACAGATGATGAAACAGGTTCAGAAAAGGGAACTAACTCACGCAGGGTCACATAGCCAGTTAGTGACTGAACCTGGACAAAGATGAACCTGTTTGTCCAACTGTACCTCCCCAGCAACTTTACAGTAAATCCCCCAAAACAGTGCTGTGTCTCACATATTGTAGGGCATTTAGTATACACCTGTGTGAATGAGTAAATAAGATTAGCATCCACCATCTGCAAGGATTAAGGGAATCGGACACTGGACAGGGAAATTTTGATGGGGCACAGCAAAAAGGAGGTAGAAAATATGTCTGGAACTGGGGCAGGGGTGGGGCAGCTTAAGTGGGGCAAAGCAGAGAGCACAAGACAGAACAAAGCACTGTGTAGCCCTTCAAAATCCTCAAGTCTGGGATGTGAGTGTAGACAAGATGTTCCGAAAGTATGCTTCTAAGTTCACTCCTAAATCCCTGGCTCACAACAATGTTGGTCTTCGTCTCTCTCCTCCCCTTCTCCCATGGCTATAACTTTCCGATATGGGGATACTCTTGTCTCAGTCAGGAGGAAGGGCGGATGGCAAAGAGGCTCACTCACCTGATGAGTGTGCAGAACTGTAAGAACGATGAATTCCTTAGCGTTCCTACAGAGAGAAGAGGGAACAGGAGAGTAGTGTATCATGCACTGGGTACTCATCTAGCACAAGAAGCAACACCAGAATTCTCCCCTGGGCTGCATTCAGGTACATGGATTAGGACAGAGGGCAATCTAAATATGTGCATGGCTGCCTCGCCTGCCATCATTTGTGGCGGCTGACATACGCCATACATATAGGTTCACACAGGCGTCTGAAGACGGTATTACCATTATCTCTGGGGTTGTCATTTTTCAGGTCTTTTTTAATATTCCTTCTCACATTCTCTCTGTAGAAATCCTCAAACCCTAGGAGCAATTTTATCTATAGGCTAAAAAGTTCTCAAGGAAAACTAAAGACCTGAATTATGAAACTCAAAGGGAGCACAGTCAGAGTCCTGGGAAATGTGTACCAGGATTATTGGCAATTTGGTATTTAAGCAAGAGGAGAAACTGAAAGGAAAAACCCAAAGGAGGTCATTTGGTCATCATGACTCATACTCAGCAGATTTGTTTTAATTGAAGGACCAAAAAAATGAGAGCCAGGAAGCAACAGGTGGAAGGCAAGACTCTCCAGATAGCAAATATTCAAAAGGATGAAGAATTTGAAACTCTTCAGACAAGAATTACGCCAATGATCCAACAAGCTGTGAGGTATGAAAATTCTCTTCCAGGAATACATAATCCTTTAAAAGAACTGAAGGAATGGAAAGAGTTCGCCTTGAAGGAGCTTCCCCTCTCTTTGTTGGCCTTTTTCAAATGTTTCTGGGAACAAAGGTGTTCAGGAAGCAGAGTCAAGATGCCCTTGATTCTGGGTATTCAAGAAAGGCCAAGGCTCCCTGCTCAAGGACTTGGACCATTTCCCATATTCAGTGAGGCAGAGTCCAGGGATGAATCATCTGCAGGGTCTGGGAAGCTCCCAGGGGAAGGAAGGAGTTGTATTCCAGGGAAAACACCATAGAAAATCCTGTCTCTTGACCAGGGCAGGTGCCTAGTGTAAATCGGATTATGTGACTCCTGTACTCCGGCCCCTGCCACGTCTCCCCATGTCACGTAGAGCAAAGCCAAAGTCCTTGCAGTAGCTACAACTCTCCCCCTTCTTTACCCCACTCCACACGCTGGCTTCTCCCCTGTTCCCCAAACACACCAGACACACTCCTGCTTTAGGGCCTTTACGCTGGGTTCTTCTTGCCTTCTCTAACATCCTCATTTTCTTCAAGTCTTTTTTTTTTTTTTTTTTTTTTTTGGCGACGCTGCGCGGCATGCAGGATCTTAGGATCAAACTTGTGCAGTGGAAGCATGGAGTCCTAACCACTAGACCGCCAGGGAAGTCTCCAAGTCTTTCTTCAAATGTCACCTCCTCATTGAGGCCGACACTGGCCGTGCTATTTAAAGTTGCACTCTGCACCCCTGTGCCCAGCATTCCTGATCTTCTTTATCCTGATCCCCTTTCTATTCTTCAATAACATTCAGCAACTTCTAGTATACTGTACAATACTTATTTATCACGTTTATTGCTTATGGTGTGTCTCCTTCCACTAGAATGTAAACTCCAATGGGCAAGGATTTTCATCTAGCTTATTCACTGCTGTATATTTAGTGCCTAGAACAATGCCTCATGCACAGTAGACACTCATTATAATAAATATTTACTGAATGAATGAATGATCTGCTAGCCCCTGAGGTTATCAAATGAGTGAGCTCTGTCTTGACCCAGAAAATGCTCTGGGCTCCCTCACAAAATCAGGCTACCTTGTTCTGGGGTGCAAAGATATCCACTAGAAGCAAAGCAAAGACTTCCGAGGGGTCAGCCTGAAAGAACGCCAGTATACCCTGATGGGATTGAAAGAACTCACCCCATATTGGTGTGGTGGTGGAGTGTGAAGGGTGAAGGGTGGAGAGTGGGGGAATGCAATGGACAAACTGAACTTGGAGAAGAGACAAACTAAGGGTCATCAGGGACCAGACACATTCCACGATATTAAGCTGGAGGGGGAGCATGTAAAGGAAGACCTGCTCTGGACTTCAGGAGGGAGTTTTGCAAACCCCTCCAGAGCTAGCAAGGGGGTACCGCTCCTCTGCCTTTGAAGGGGAGGGAGGGGGTCTGGAGGCAGGTGGGCTTTGGGAGAACAAGAAAGACAAGTGGGATGGAAACACTCCAAATCAAGAAGGGTTGAGGAGACGGACGCAGAGATGGAACAGACTACAGCAGGCAGAGAGGGAGAGCGGGAGGGCGAGCACAGGGTTCCATTTGAGGGGAGACAGCCCAGGTCCTCCAAACTGAGGTCAGCCCGTGGAATCTAGAGCCATCGTCTCTACCATCTCATTCCTTATCAACACGTGTATGCAAGGGGGCGTGGGGGTGCTGTGTGTGCATGTGGTGGGCATGTGGGAGTGCCTACGGTATGTGTGTGTGTGTGTGTGTGTGCGCGCGCGTGTGCAGGCATGTTTGTAGTGCATGATGTGTGTGTGTGTGGTATGTGGGGTGTGTGTGTGTGTGTGTGCGCGCAGGCATGTTTGTAGTGCATGTGTGTGTGCGCGTGTGCAGGCATGTTTGTAGTGCATGATGTGTGTGTGTGGTATGTGGGGTGTGTGTGTGTGTGTGCAGGCATGTTTGTAGTGCATGTGTGTGTGTGTGTGGTATGTGGGTGTGTGTGTGGTGCCACGTTTTGTGTGTGTGTGTGTATGGTGTGCATGTGGGTGGGTGTGTAGTATGTGGTATGCATGGTGTGTATGTATGTGGTATGTGGTGGCATGGCGTGTGTGGGAAGGTATGTAGCGGCATGGTGTGTGTGTGTGTGTGGTATGTGGTGTGTGTGTGTGTGAGAGCAGGCATGTTTGTAGTGCATGATGTGTGTGTGTGTGTGGTATGTGGGGTGTGTGTGTGTGGGGGGGGTATGTGGTGGCTTGGTGTGTATAGAGGTAAAGGAGAGGAAAAGTCAATGTGATTACTCCACGGACAGAGGGTGGTGGTCCTGCTAACACCCCTTTCTCTCTCTCACCTGCCCCCATATGGGGAGGGCACTAAGGGGTCACACACACTGTGAGCAAAATCCACAATGGCAGGTTCCCTCCTTCAACCCACTGGCCAGGGATTTGGATTTTCTTCTTGTGTTTTTTTTTGGGGGGGGATGGGAAACAGTGACTTGGTCACATTGTACTTATCTCAGAATGTCCTTTGAATGGCTTGTTTGGTTCTCACTGCTCACTTGGTCTGTCTCATTGGTCACTCGTGGTTCTCATTGGTCACTCACTTGTTCTCATTGGTCACTTACTGCACAGCAAGTCGAAAACCAAAGGGCATGGGTAAGGGGAGTAGTTGGGTGGAGGGAGGTGAGGTGAGCTCTGGCAGGAGGCTGTCCAGTGATGTGAGCGGTGATGTCTGCTCACATCACTGGACGAGGCTAAGCCAGAGTGTGTGAGGGCCCTTGGGCCCCGGATGTCCTGTGTAGCCAGGAACCCTGGCTCGGGCTGCCCTTCCTGGGAGGGCTCCTCTCTCAGGGCCAGGGAGAGCTGTGGCAGCCATGGCTACGCCACTGGTGGGATGCGGAGGGCCGTACTCAGCTCTTGCCAAGACCCTATTACCTGATGAGTTCTATGAACCTCTCCCTGGGGGCTTCGCTCACGTCCTCCTCATTAATAGCCACAATCTGGTCACCAGCCAGGAGCTTGTCCTCAGAGGGGCCTCCTGCAGAGGAGAGGAGACAGGCGTGAGGGTTGGGAAAGCGCAGGCCTGGGTGGGAGGGAGTTGACACTGCCTGAGGGAGCTGACGTGGGTGCAGGCGACGCTGTGGGCCGCGTGGCACCAGTGGCAGGGCCGCTGTTTGAGCCCCGGGCCACTGCTGCCTGTTGTGGATGGAGGGCAGAGGACTGGAGAAAGAGAATGGAGTGGCCCTCCTTTGGCTGGGAGTGGTGTGGTAGCAAAGGCCTGGTGCTCAGACGAGGTTCATGTGTGCTTCCTGGCTTGGGTCTAGAGAGGAGCACAGACTTCCGTTTCACCAGGAGGGATCTGCTTGGGCACAGAGAATGGCTTCCAGACTATTGGAGGGGCTACAGGTGATGGGAGGGGGCGAGGAATCTTCTTACTTGAACAATATCCAAACTCACTGGTCTGGAAGGATGTAGGCGCTCACTTGCCTGGAGACAAGGGGATGGACTAAAAGACCTGAAGGGTTTATTTTCTTTCACCTCTGAGACATGCTACTCTCCAAGAAATGAGGGGAACAAGGCATAGACCCTAAATCACAGACACTTGGAAATTTCCTTTCCCTCCTTCCCATCTCTACTGTCAAGGTTTAGAAAGCAGACCTGCCTGAGGGCCTTACCTTCCTGTTTGGGGTGAAGGGTGGGTTTGAGGGGTGCCCCGGGCTATGCTGCTCGTGGTGTTTAGCAAAGACCTTCTTGGAGGAAAGCTTTTTAGAGATTCAGGGAGAACGAGAAGTTGGACCCAGCTTAACTCAAACCTGAAAGGGATGTTTAACGACATGCCTCTCTCAAACCAGCCTGGACGCTTACTGGGATCCACTCAAAAGGGCCAGATCCCAACTATTCCTCTCTCTACAAAGAAGTGTGCTGCGCAAATTCCACAAACATGAACAACAACAAGGCCACTGTGTCACCTGAGCACAGCTCAGCGGCTCTGCAGAGTGGGGCCTGTGTGCTAAGTGTGGCTCAGCCAGCAGGCCCAGTCTCCTGACAGCACAGTGACTTCAGAAATGGGGAGCATGGTGGGGAAGAGTCCACTCTTTGCAGCCAGCCAGCCAGGCCCAGACTCTTAACCTCATATCTGCAATTCACTAGTTGTGGACGAGACATTTAATCTCTCTGAATCTTTCTTTCCTCATCTGTGAAATGGAAACGTAACATCATGAGAATGTTGGGAGGATAAATGGGATGATGAATGTATAGCACTTAAAACAGCTGATTGATGTTGGTAAGAATTCAATAAATGGTAGTTATCATATCCTCCAAGGGACAATTCCTTCAACTCATTTCATTCCTCCTATCTACTTCTGCCAATTATGCCAATCTTTTAGGTAGAGGCCACTCTACCTATTCCCTCCCTCCCTTCTTTGCTTCCTCCCTTCCTTCCTTCCATCCATCCATCCCTCCTTCCTTCCTTCCTTTTAATGGAGGAGGTCCTCATGGAACTCAATCTCCATCACAAGCCTTGGTCTCTGATGCAGTCGTAAGCTCAGTTTACTACTATTTTCACGGAATGGTTTGTTGGCTTCTTCAACCATAACTGTTCCCCTATAGGATGCATCTTCTCTTTTCTTGCTCTCTCAAAAACAAGTTCTCTGCAATCAGCCTGCCGGCCCCGTGGCCTCCTGTGGTCTCCCCTGTGGCTTTCCTTCTCTCCACTTTTCCAACCCCTTCTTCAACATTCTCATACCACCTGCAGCAACCTTATGGATTCTGTCTCCTCTGGAGTTAAACCAGGGGCTCCTGGTGGTCTGTTACTAAGTTTTATCTGGGTCCCTCTTTCCCAGGACAGATTTGATTTCTGATCAGAGACTCAAAAACCTTTCGCCAAACTGCATGACTGACTCGGGAGCCTTAGGTCAGCCATGAACTCTTGTACTGAATTGTTTTTTTACTTTATGCCCTCTAGTTGAAGAGCGAGCTTACAAAAATCTTTTTCTTTTCCTTGGAGGATTGCAAAATTCATCAAATTTCTGCTAGACCAGTTTGTACTCCGGCTGCTCCTCTTGACAGAGCGAGAAACTGTTGTAAACATCTAATGCCTCAGGCCCAGCAAGTCAGGAATAGAGCTCCTTTCGGTCTGTCTTTTCTGTCAATGCCGAGCAAGATTCAGAACAAAACAGTGCTCAGGCCCTTTCCCATTTCATTCGTGACAGCAGGCTTTACAGTTCCGGTGGGGTTCTCGCTTGGTCCACCCCGCATGGTCCCATTCAAGCCCTGCTCCCCCCCGCATGGCATCACACAGGCTTAAGTGCAAATCCTAGCTCTGCTGCTTCCTAGCAGAGTGACCCTGGACAAGTCATTTCCCTTCCCTCTATGCCTCAGTTTCCTCATTTGTAAAACAGGAATGGTATTACTTACCTTGTGGGCGCAGCTGTGAAGATTGAACAAGATGATGTAAAGCACACAGTAGTACCTACAACAATGGTAGGTGTTGTATTGCCACTGTGGCATTCAGAGATTTCACTCTCCTCTCCCACCTATGGTCTATGTCCTGACTCCAGTCTTTAATGGATGACCTATTTCATGAACGTGTACTAGTCTCCAGAGCCTGATGGTTAGATTCTTGGGGACAGGAACTCTGTCTTGTATTTCCCTATAACCTTGCTGGGCTTAGAGTAGGCGATCAATACATATTTGTTGAATTGAATTGGATGAGTATTCCTCATCCAAGGCAGTATGGCTCTCCTATGAAGGTTCTGTGCAAAGGGAAGTTTTATTAAGACCCAGACCCTACCAAACCATCAGCTACAGCCTCTGTCTAGAGCCCAAGCAGCCTCGGTGGTGTGTGTGGGTAAGTCTTAAAAGCCTAGCTCCGTCACACAGGTACTGGTTGGCAAGTCTTCACCCACTCTTCATGAGTTCCTTGGCAACACAGTATACTCGGGTGCTCTGCTCTTTGGGGCGATGTGTGGGTGTTGGGGGGTAGGAGCCAGGGCCACGGGGACACTCTGAGGGACACCTACCTGGCCTCACAGATCGCACCACCACAGGCCTCTCACTGCCGGCCACGAAGCCAAAGCCATATATAGGGTCCCGGTGAATGGTCACTTGTCGCAGCGTCTCTGCTGGCAGCTGCTCACATTCCATATCATTTGCGCTCTCTTCCTGTATCACATGACTGAGGGGAAGGGGAAGACGGGAGCAAAACAAGACGCAAAGGCAACTAAGCCTCAGAAGCAGCTGGGAGGGACGCCGATAAGGGTGCTGCCCATGGCACCAGGGAGTTCACGCACATCACTTCCTACATCCTCCGGCACCAGCAGAGGTGAGGACTGCCTCATATTTCAGACTGGAGAAAGAAGAGTCTAGAAAGGAGAAGCCACTTGTCTACAGGGCCAGGGCCAACAGAGGAAATTGGCGTCATGGAGCCTGACATTAGAGTCAGTCCTAAAAAGGACTAACAGCTAGTTAGTTCAAAAGGTTATCACCCATTGAACTGGCTATTAACTCCCTAAGAGAAAGCAGAACCTTGAGGGAAGGGACCACAAAACAGGCAAGGAAGTGGGGAAGGAATGTGAAGTCATTTCAGAATGTGGAGCACCTTCAGGAAGTCCTTGTGTAATCTTAAACTTTAATGTCCCTTAGGTTATATATAAAAATAAACTATTGAGATGCCATATGTAAACAAACGGGCTCATGTGGAGGACCCGCACCTACACAACCGTGCATAACGCCAGCTTATTTCAGTTAATGGGATAGCTGGAGAGCGGCTCCCATGGGCAAGAAGGGGAGCTGCCTCCTGTGGCTGCCGGAAGACCCGAACCCAGACGAGCTGGGAGAAGAGAAATCTCTGCCTCAGGACTCGGGGGAGATTATAGATAGCACTCCTGATGCTGACGGCGCAACTTACTGAAGCTTAGGAATTACACTAGGACTTTACAGAGGGTCTACAGTAAGGGCCAGGGTGAAGCATCCTGAAGCCAAGGATGGCTCTGAGCTCACTATCTGAATGAAGAGCCCTAAGGGGTGAGGGCGTGGGGGACCCTGGGCTTTGTGAAGGCACTGTGTGCGGGGGCAAGGGAAGAGGCAAAAAGGGGAACAAATGGCCAGCAGGCAGGAGAGGGCAGGTGGAGGTAGAAGAGAGCGGACCAGACCCAAGAGGCCCAGAGCCTCAGCCCCCTGAATTGGCCTAATAAAAGGGATTGAGTTTCCTAGCCTAGGTGTGTATATTCTCAAAAATTAAGGTTCCAGGCAGTGCCCTTGTGAACAAGATACAGAGGGCCAGGAGCTAATTAATCAAACTAGTGTAAGGTTTGGAAAAGAAGTGGGAGGTTCTGACACTGTGAGAGTGATTGTTGACTAGCGAAGAATCCCAGATTCCTCGGGAGCAAGTGGTTGTAAGCAATTAGGTTGTTTATCAGGACGCAGATTCGGTAGGTTTAGAGTAATCGTATAAGAGAGAAATTCACAGTCCCGGGCTTGTCTCTTTCACAGAAGAACTCAGGCAGGAAGACGGACTGTGGCTGGTCTGACTCCGACCACATCAACTCTGGCTGCACTCACGCTGGCTTGGGCCCTGTCTGGTGCCCCTGAGGGAGGTGGAAGGAGCTGCTAAGATGAGGTCAAGCCTGCTGAAGATGAGTTCAGAAACTGGCTCCTTCCCTCTCATGCTGGTAAGACAAATGGTCACTCTTCAACAGAAAGTCACTTGGAAGCTGGAACCTGGCTGGCCGGTGTTCTGGATAGGGACCCTCCCAGGACAGGGGCTCAGTGAGGGTGGCCTCAGGCTGGCACCTCTCTCATTTCTGCTCCTGGTAGCAGGCAGGCAGGCACTTGGCCTCGAAGGGAGCCAGAGAACATCTTCCTGTAGCCGCCATCTTGCCTCACCCCTACAGCTGCTTCCCAAACGAGCCCTTTGCCTCCTGTCATCCGACCTCAACTCAGTGGCACTAAAGGGGCCTCTTCTTGGGATGACACCAGCTCATTTCCGCCAAGGGCACCAGCCAGGGCAATCTGGACGATGAGAGCCTGTCGGGCTGCACATCCTGGGGCATGGGGAGCAGGGACACTGCAAGGAAGATCCAGGCACCCGTGGGAGTGCTTGCTACCCTGTCCTGCATGCAGGGCCCCTGGGCCACTGCAGCCTCGGTTTTGCTGCCTTTTTCTTTTTCCAAAGCTGATGACACGCCAGTCTCCATTGGGCCTTGAGGCACCACCAATCCTCGTGAAAACAGACACTCCTGGTGCCAGGGGACCCAACAAGCTAAGAGCCTTTTGTGACCCAAGTGTTCTGCTTTCCTGTTTTGACTATGTTACTCCATCAACAGGTATTTATCGAGGGCCTACTCACACAGCTGGAGCTTTGGGGGGCCCAAGAAGTTACAGATCTCTGCCTTCAAAGATCTTCCAGTCTAGGGCTTCCCTGGTGGCGCAGTGGTTGAGAGTCCGCCTGCCGATGCAGGGGACGCGGGTTCGTGTCCCGCTCTAGGAAGATCCCACATGCCGCGGAGCGGCTGGGCCCGTGAGCCATGGCCGCTGAGCCTGCACGTCCGGAGCCTGTGCTCCGCAACCGGAGAGGCCACAACAGTGAGAGGCCTGCGTACCACACACACACACAAAAAGATCTTCCAGTCTAGCAGGGGGCGCGGGGGGAGAAGGGGCAGGTCAGAGAGACAAGTGTACACTGAACAAGAGAATTAGAGTGGTAACTGAGAATAGTATATGAAGTCCACGATTAAGGCCCAAATTGTGTGTTCAGAGAAGGGGGTGGAGGACCAGAGAGGGCTCCCAGGAGGAGACGGGAACCGTGCTGGATGGCCAGGAAAGGGCAGTGATGGGAAGAGTGACAAGAGGCTAAGCTCTGTCTGTGGGTGGCCCCCATCTCCCCACAAGGGACCCGGCTATTTCTCCCACAGTAACAGGCATGTCTCCAGGTGCGACTGGAGCACATTTGTCCCCGGCTTGTCCCTAACAGAGCTGGACTACCTGTCCCTAATTGGATCCTCCCCCAGTTCTGCAAGCAGCCATGTTTTCACACTGTCTGGGCCTTCCCAGCTTCTGTGGTCAGGGAAGAAATACCTCCTTTAACTGACCAGAAGGCCATTTTGCAATGCAAATGGAAGCTGTCCCTGCCCTCATGGGGTCTGCATCTTTCAGTGTCTGCGGCTCAGTCCCTCTGAAATTTGCTGAGTGCCTAGAGACTTGGGAGTGACACTGAAGTCAAGCGGTGACGGATGACGGGAGCTCAGCTGTCCACGGGTCACATGACTGCCATCCTGGGGGAAATACGCACTTTGAAAGATGCTTGGCTTCTGCCTTCCGGTCCCTTCGAACAGGGCAACCCTGAACAAAACTATGAAGCAGCCAAAGCTTATGGTCCTCTCTCCCCACCCTCTGCCCAGCTTTGTTTCTGGGATCTGCTATTTTCTTCTGTTTGCCCCAAAGCACGCAGTGCCTTCAATCTGTCCCTTTCCTACCCAAGGCCCCCAGAGGTGTCCCTTCACCCTGCGCCAGGCTTGCCCTCTCTAGTCAGTGACCCGGGTAAAGGTCTAGCCTTTTATCTTCTGCCAAATGATAACAACACCTTATAGCCATGTGTTTTTTTCATTTTTACACCCATTACCTCATCAGAAAAATGGTGCTTTCACATCCATTATGGCCTCACACTCGCTAACTGTCCTGCCAAATAGGCTAGGTCTCTGATCCTCCTCCAGCCCAGACTCCAAGGTGGAGGCCAGTGAGGGCCTCGGCTAGAGCCAAATTTCTTGCACAGGGCCCACAATCCCAGCACCCACACCCACACCCACTCAGGGTCCTGGACCCTCTGGCTATTCAGTCTCCATCGCAGGGTTGGCCCAACCCTGCAGCCAAAGCTCTCCACATCCTGGCTGAGTCTGGACGGCCAGCCCACATCTTAATTCATCTGTCTCTGATCCCAGTCACTCAGTGTCATTGGGAGAATGAAATGACATCATGGTTACAGAAACACTTTGGAAGGCTTAATGTATCACGTAGATGTAGAGGTGGCAATGTTACTGGTAGCATCATTCAGCGTGACTGGAGGGGCAGAGGACGGGAGCTGAAGATAAACTTCACCTGCTTCCTACAATCCAGGCCCTTCCCCCATCAACTCCTTGCCTCTGAGTGGCAGCCCCATGATATGCTCTGCCCCCTCGTTTTCCAGGGAACTGTCCCAACGATTAGACGACCTGCCTCCCTGTGGACACCCTGACTCCAGTCCTTCTCGGGGCTAAATTCATCTCCCCATCACTGTCCAAAGAGGGACTGGTGGCTGGAGCTCATGCTGACAACTGTTGCTAGGCAGGATGTGGCTGAAGGACAGGTGAACTGAGAAGAAGATGGATTGATTCTCAGCTGCTGCTCTCTCCCCTGCACTTTTCGGCAGGAAGCTGTTACATTTCTAACAGCTAAACTCCCAGGCATCAGCTTTTAGTTCCTCATCCCTCCTTGCCTTTGGCTCCTTTTTCTTTACATTTGGTTAGCTCCTTGGGGAGTCTTGTCACTCCCCTTGCAACTGGCAGGCAATGGAGCCACATGAGGACAATTAGCTCTCTGATTCCAGTCACAGGAGTCTGATTCTCCTGGAAGCTCCAGGGATCCTGCATGGCAGCTGGGACCCCAGGAGATGCCATCTTCTCCTTGTGGCAGGGATGGGAGCTCCTTCCCTGGGACTGTGAAGGAGCTTCTCTGGGTGTCGCCTTACTAGGACCTTGAACACTAACCCTTCTTCTGCTAAAAGAGCCCTCAATGGGCTCCTTACTCTAGCAGTGCAGCTCAGCCTTGAGTGTGTATATGCACCACCTGGGGGTATTGCTACAGTAATTCTGATACAGTATGTCTGGAGTTAGGTCTAATTTTCTAGCAAATTCCAGGGTGGTGCCCAGGCTGCTTGTTCATGGACCACACTTTACAATGCTATTCTCAGACGATGAGAGGGCCACAGTTACGTGGGAAGGATGAGGTGCTTTCATTCTGTTGGATTATAGCACTGAAATTAAAACACAAATGCTGGGAGGGTAGACAGCAGAAGCAAAAAGAACTACAATCCTGCAGCCTGTGGAACGAAAACCACATTCACAGGATGATAGACAAAATGAAAAGGCAGAGGACTATGTAGCAGATGAAGGAACAAGATAAAACCTCAGAAAAACAACTAAATGAAGTGGAGATAGGCAACCTTCCAGAAGAAGAGTTCACAATAATGATAGTGAAGATGATCGAGGACCTCGGAAAAAGAATGGAGGCAAAGATCGAGAAAATGCAAGAAATGTTTAACAAAGACCTAGAAGAATTAAAGAACAAACGGAGATGAGCAATACAATAACTGAAATGAAAACTACACTAGAAGGAATCAATAGCAGAATAACTGAGGCAGAAGAACGGATAAGTGACCTGGAAGACAGAATGCTGGAATTCACTGCTGCAGAACTGAGTAAAGAAAAAAGAATGAAAAGAAATGAAGACAGCCTAAGAAACCTCTGGGACAACATTAAACGCAACAATATTTGCATTATAGGGGTCCCAGAAGGTGAAGAGAGAGAGAAAGGACCAGAGAAAATATTTCAAGAGATTATAGTCGAAAACTTCCCTAACATGGGAAAGGAAATAGCCACCCAAGTCCAGGAAGCACAGAGAGTCCCAGGCAGGATAAACCCAAGGAGAAACACACCAAGACACATAATAATCAAACTGACAAAAATTAAAGGCAAAGAAAAATTATGAAAAGCAGCAATGGAAAAACGACAAATAACACACAAGGGAATCCCCATAAGGTTAACACCTGATCTTTCAGCAGAAACTCTGCAAGCCAGAAGGGAGTGGCAGGACATACTTAAAGTGATGAAGGAGAAAAACCTACAACCAAGATTACTCTACCCGGCAAGGACCTCATGCAGATTCAATGGAGAAATCAAAAGCTTCACAGACAAGCAAAAGCTAAGAGAATTCAGCACCGCCAAACCAGCTTTACAACAAATGCTAAAGGAACTTCTCTAAGTGGGAAACACAAGAGAAGAAAAGGACTTACAGAAACAAACCCAAAACAATTAAGAAAATAGTACTAGGGACATACATATCAATAATTACCTTAAATGTGAAAGGATTAAATGCTCCAACCAAAAGACACAGACTGGCTGAATGGATACAAAAACAAGACCCATATATATGCTGTCTACAAGAGACCCACTTCAGACCTAGGGACACATACAGACTGAAAGTGAGGGGATGGAAAAAGATATGCCATGCAAATGGAAAGCAAAAGAAAGCTGGAGTAGCAATCCTCATATCAGATAAAATAGACTTTAAAATGAAGAACGTTACAAGAGCCAAGGAAAGACACTACGTAACGATCAAGGGATCAATCCAAGAAGAAGAAGATATAACATTTATAAATATATATGCACCCAACATAGGAGCACCTCAATACATAAGGCAAAACTAACAGCTAGAAAAGAGGAAATCCACAGTAACACAGTAATAGTGGGGGACTTTAACACCTCACTTACACCAATGCAAAGATCATCCAGACAGAAAATTAATAAGGAAACACAAGCGTTAAATGACACAATAGACCACATAGATTTAATTGGTATTTATAGGACATTCCATCCGAAAACAGCAGATTACACTTTCTTCTCACATGCACATGGAATATTCTCCAGGATAGATCACATCTGGGTCACAAATCAAGCCTCGGTAATTTTAAGAAAATTGAAATCATATCAAGCATCTTTTCTGACCACAATGCTATGAGATTATAAATCAATTACAGAGAAAAAAAAAACATAAAAAACACAAACACATGGAGGCTAAACAATACGTTACTACATAACCAAGAGATCACTGAGGAAATCAAAGAGGAAATCAAAAAACACCTAGAAGCAAATGACAATGAAACCACGATGACCCAAAACCTATGGGCTGCAGCAAAACCAGTTCTAAGAGGGAAGTGTATAGCAATACAATCCCACCTCAGGAAACAAGAAACAACTCAAATAATCTAACCTTACACCTAAAGGAACAAGAGAAAGAAGAACAAACAAAACCCATAGCAGAAGGAAAGAAATCATAAAGAGCAGAGCAGAAATAAATGAAATAGAAACAGAAAACAATAGCAAAGATCAATAAAACTAAAAGAGGGGTCTTTGAGAAGATAAACAAAACTGATAAACCTTTAGCCAGATTCATCAAGAAAAAGAGGGAGA
Source organism: Grampus griseus (assembly GCF_964374135.1). Lineage (NCBI taxonomy): Eukaryota > Metazoa > Chordata > Mammalia > Artiodactyla > Delphinidae > Grampus > Grampus griseus. The sequence goes on along the minus strand of NC_138999.1, from coordinate 92,792,225 downwards.
GGACTCAAATCAATAAAATTAGAAATGAAAAAGGAGAAGTTACAACAGACACTGCAGAAATACAAAGCATCCTAAGAGACTACTACAAGCAACTCTATGCCAATAAAACGGACAACCTGGAAGAAATGGACAAATTCTTAGAAAGGTATAACCTTCCAAGACTGAACCAGGAAGAAATAGAAAATATGAACAGACCAATAAAAAGTAATGAAATTGAAACTGTGCTTAAAAATCTTCCAACAAACAAAAGTCCAGGACCAGATGGCTTCACAGGTGAATTCTATCAAACATTTAGAGAAGAGCTAACACCCATCCTTCTCAAACTCTTCCAAAAAATTGCAGAGGAAGGAATATTCCCAAACTCATTCTACGAGGCCACCATCACCCTGATACCAAAACCAGACAAAGATACTACAAAAAAAGAAAATTACAGACCAATATCACTGATTAATATAGATGCAACAATCCTCAGCAAAATACCAGCAAACTGAATCCAACAGCACATTAAAAGGATCATACACTATGACCAAGTGGGATTTATCCCAGGGATGCAAGGATTCTTCAATATACACAAATCAATCAATGTGATACAACATATTAACAAACTGAAGAATAAAAACCATATGATCATCTCAATAGATGTAGAAAAACCTCTTGACCAAATTCAACACCCATTTATGATAAAAACTCTTCAGAAAGTGGGCACAGAGGGAACCTCCCTCAACATAATAAAGCCCATATATGACAAACCCACAGCAAACATCGTTCTCAATAGTGATAAACTGAAAGCATTTCCTCTAAGCTCAGGAACAAGACAAGGATGTCCACTCTTGCCACTATTATTCAACATAGTTTTGGAGGTCTTAGCCACGGCAACCAGAGAAGAAAAAGAAATAAAAGGACTCCAAATTGGAAAAGACGAAGTAAAACTGTCACTGTTGGCAGATGACATGATACTATACATAGAGAATCCTAAAGATGCCACCAGAAAACTATTAGAGCTAATCAATGAATTTGGTAAAGTTGAAGGATACAAAATTAATGCACAGAAATCTCTTGCATTCCTATACACTAACAACGAAAACTCAGAAAGAGAAATTAAGGAAACAATCCCATTCACCATTGCAACAAAAAGAATAAAATACCTAGGAATAAACCTACCTAGGGAGGTAAAAGACCTGTACTCAGAAAACTATAAGACACTGATAAAAGAAATCAAAGATGACACAAACAGATGGAGAGATAAACCATGTTCTTGGATTGGAAGAATCAATATTGTGAAAATGACTATACTACCCAAAGCAATCTACAGATTCAATGCAATCTCTATCAAATTACCAACGGCATTTTTTACGGAACTAGAACAAAATTCTTAAAATTTGTGTGGAGACACAAAAGACCCCGAATAGCCAAAGCAATCTTGAGGGAAATCAAAGGAGCTGAAGGAATCAGTCTCTCTCACTTCAGACTATACTACAAAGCTACAGTAATCAAGACAATATGGTACTGGCACAAAAACAGAAATATAGATCAATGGAACAGGATAGAAAGCCCAGAGATAAACCCACACACCTATGGTCAACTAATCTATGACAAAGGAGGCAAGGATATACAATGGAGAAAAGACAGTCTCTTCAATAAGTGGTGCTGGGAGACTGGACAGCTATATGTAAAAGAATGAAATTGGAACGCTCCCTAACACCATATACAAAAATAAACTCAAAATCGATTAGAGACCTAAATGTAAGACCGGGCACTATAAAAGTCTTAGAGGAAAACATAGGCAGAACACTCTATGACATAAATCACAGCAAGATCCTTTTTGACCCACCTCCTAGAGTAAGGGAAAGAAAAACAAAAATAAACAAATGGGACCTAATGAAACTTCAAAGCTTTTGCACAGCAAAGGAAATTATAAACAAGATGTAAAGACAACCCTCAGAATGGGAGAAAATATTTGCAAAGAATCAACAGGCAAAAGATAAATCTCCAAAATATATAAACAGCTCATGCAGCTCCATATTTAAAAAACAAACAACCCAATCAAAAAATGGGCAGAAGACCTAAATAGACATTTCTCCAAAGAAGACATACAGATGGCCAAGAAGCACATGAAAAGCTGCTCAACATCACTAATTATTAGAGAAATGCAAATCAAAACTACAAGAGGTATCATCTCACACCAGTTAGAATGGGCATCATCAGAAAATCTACAAACAACAAATGCTGGAGGGGGTATGGAGAAAAGGGAACCCTCTTGCACTGTTGGTGGGAATGTAAATTGATACGGCCACTATGGAGAACAGTATGGAGGTTCCTTAAAAAACCAAAAACAGAACTACCATATGACCCAGCAATCCCACTACTGGGCATATACCCAGAGAAAACCATAATTTAAAAAGACACACGCACCCCAATGTTCACTGCAGCACCATTTACAATAGCCAGGTCATGGGAACAACCTAAGTGCCCATCGACAGACGAATGGATAAAGAAGATGTGGTACATATATACAATACAATATTACTCAGCCATAAAAAGGAACGAAATTGGGTCATTTGTAGAGACGTGGATGGACCTAGAGACTGTCATACAGAGTGAAGTAAGTCAGAAAGAGAAAAACAAATATCGTATATTAACACATACATGTGGAATCTAGAAAAATGGTACAGATGAACTGGTTTGCAAGCCAGAAATAGAGACACAGATTTAGAGAACAAATGTATGGACACCAAGGGGAGAAAGCGGGGGTGGTGGTGGTGGTGGGATGAATTGGGAGATTGGGATTGACATATATACACTTATATGTATAAAATAGATAACTAATAAGTACCTGCTGTATATTAAATTAAATTAAATTTAAAGAAAAAAGAAAACACAAATGCTTTCTTGGAGAAAGAATACATAAAGCCATGCAAACAAAGAACTGATTGCCTGAATCAGAAAAGGAAAGAACAGGGAGGGCTCTAAAAGTATATGAAATAAGAAAACTAAGGTTGCATTAGGGAAAAGGAGAGACAGATCTGAAGAGATGGCGCACCGTTTAGCCTTACTGAAGAGTTTGGTTATCAAAAGAACAGCCTGAGGACACACAACATCTGGGAGTAAGTTGAGGAAGATGCTGAGAGAGCACGGTACTGAAAACAACAGCTGCCATTCACTGAGGACTCGCAATGTGCCAGGTACGGTGCATATACTGCCTCGATCCAGCCTCGCGACAACCCCCCAAGTAGGAGATATTATCGCCATTTTACAGATGCGGAAACTGAGAATTTGTGAAGAGAGATTAAGTTAAACTTGCTCTGGAACACTCAGCTGTATACACTGTGGTGGAGCTACAATGTCACCCCAGGTCCGTCCAAATCCAGAGCCAATTTTCCCACATGATTTTGGCCAAGAACCCGTGGGCTAAGTAGAAGGCAATGAGTAGACGCGGGGGGAGAGTCAGCAGACCGCTCCTCTGCCAGTGAACGGAGGGCCACGCCAGTGCTCTCTGTCAGAGCAGCCTGCCTTGAAGCCACCACAGTAGAAGGGGCATATCAGAGACTCCAGCCGCAGAACTGACTTCCTACCTGCCTATGAGTCCACCTTCCCATACGGGAGACTCAGCCCAGCGGGCCTCACATGCCTGTTAACTTCGGTCAACACCAAAGAGAAGTCCACTCAACTCTGGTCATCCCTCAGAACCCAAGATTCTCATCCCCGTAGGAGTCTGTTCATCCCCTAATGCCACACTTCTCTTCTCTTCAAACCCTTCCGCTGTGCCCTCAGGAACTCTTGGTCAACAGCAACCCCCACTATATCTTTCATTTACTCTCCGAAAGTGCACTTTCACCTTCTTTCTCAATGGAAGCCTGGTCTATTCCTTGAGGACATCATTTGCCCGGCAGCCCTCTCAAGCAGAAGCTGGATTATTTTCCCTCTCAAATCTCAAGACCTTCAGGGCCTGTGGCGGGCGGAGGTAGGTGCAGGTGCCTCCTTGCTTGCCAGTGCCATTCCTCCTTCCTCTGCCAAAAATCCTGCTCCCTTGAGGAACATGCCTGCCGCCCACCTCTACCACTCTATCTCCCTCCCCACTGCTGTCTATGATATCCTGGGTGGTCCCCACAACTCACTGAGGACTTCAGTTCCTAGTCACATGGGATCTTCCCCTCTGCTCTTTTTATTTTATTTTATTTTTGGCCACACTGTGCCGCTAGCAGGATCTTAGTTCCCTGACCAGGGATCGAACCTGCACCCGCAGCACTGAAAGCGCCGAGTCCTAACCACTGGACCGCCAGGGAATCCCCTAACTTTTTATTTCATTGTGGGAAAATGTACACAACATAAAATTTACCATTTTCATCATTTTTTAAGGACACAGTTAAGTGGCATCAAGTACATTCATATTGCTGTGCAACCATCACCACCATCTGTCTCTGGAACTCTGTCATCCTCCCAAACTGAAATTCTGTATCCATCAAACACTGATGCCCAATTCCACTCTCCCCACTGTCGCTGGCAACCACCATTCTATCTCTCTGGCTCCATGAATTTGACTACTCTAGGAACCTCGTATAAGTGGAACCATACAACGTTAGTCCTTTCCTAACTGGCTGATTTCACTTAGGCTAGTGTCATCAACGCTCATGCATGTTGTAGCATGAATCAGAATTCCTTTCCCTTTTAAGTTCGAGTAATATTCCATTGTATATGTGTACCACATTTTAGTCATCTGTCAATGGACACGGGTTGTTTCCAACTTTTGGCTATTGTGAATAATGCTGCTGTGAACATGGGTGTACAAATATGAGTCCCTGCTTTCGCTTCTTTTGGGTATATACCCAGAAGGGAAATTGTTGGATCATATAGTAATTCTATGTTTAATTTTTTGAGGAATTGACATACTGTTTTCTACAGTGACTGTACCACTTACATTCTTTAATAAATGTATTTATTTGTTTATTTATTTATTTTTGGCTGCGTTGGGTCTTTGCTGCACGCGGGCTTTCTCTAGTTGTGGTGAGCGGGGGCTACTCTTCGTTGATGTGCGCGGGCTTCTCATTGCAGTGGCTTCTCTTGTTGTGGAGCATGGGCTCTAGGCGCGAGGGCTCAGCAGTTGTGGCACGCGGGCTTAGTGGTTGTGGCGCATGGGCTTAGTTGCATGTGGGATCTTCCCGGACCAGGGCTTGAATCCGTGTCCCCTGCATTGGCAGGCGGATTCTTAACCACTGCGCCACCAGGGAAGTCCCCCATTTTATGTTCTTAACAGCAATGCACAAGGATTCCAATTTCTTCACATCCCTGACAATACTTCTTACTTTCTATCTTTTTAATATTAAACATTGTTTTGATAATAGCCACCCTAATGGGTGTGCCCACTCCAACTGTTGATACCACCATTGGTGAATTCAACATCCACAGGGTGATGAAGAGGCCTCCAAAAACTGCTTCCTCTACCTTCACTCAGTCACTCGCTCCATCATTACACCTAGATTTGGGGTCGTCATCAGATACTCGACCACCTCCCCAATCTCCCTTGCCAACATCCCACTCTGTATTCCCCATCTATCCTGCCAGTGTACCTCTGCAGGGACTCCCACTGCAGGACTAATCGAGATCACCTATTCACTTGTTATTCCCTTCCTTGGAAATCTGTTCCTCCATTCTTTGCAGAGCCAACTCTTCATTCACCCTTCAGGTCTCAGTTTAAATGTCATCTCCTCAGAGAGGCCTCCCTAAGCACTTGCCCCTAGTTATTCACTTTCTGCTCTCCTTCTTATTGTCACTTCCCTTCATGTTCACATCATTCTTCTGCAAACACCTTCAACTTCCTTACTTCCTCTTCCTCTGCTATTCTTCCCTTGCAAACTCCACTCCTCAATAAACTCAACCATATGCATTATCCATGCCTGTATCCAAGTAGCTAAAGGCAGCTGGAGAAAAACCACACACTTGAGTAGATGGCTTTCACTTTGTACCCATGGTCTCAAACCTGGTATGGGCTCTCAATGCTATCTGGCCACTATTTTCTCACTCTCTCAGACGACTCTTTCATAGCTCCTCCTCTCTCCTAGATCTTCCTTCCCCACCTCCCCATTTGTCCCAACAAGTCTCAGCTGATGACCTTATTCCATATGTTACTGAGAAAACAGAAGCCATCAAATGAGAGCTCCTTCATCTTACCACCACCAAATCTACACACCACCCTGTCTGCACCTGTCCCTGTGTTTGCTTTTTCCCCTTCTACTAAAATGGAGGATCTTTCTTTTCTCCTATCAATGGCAGATCTCTTCAGTTATGCTCTGGTACCATAGAGGGTACTCTTAACTTCTCAAGGATTTTACTCCTTTGGGCATTCACTCTCTTCCCTAAGTCATCAATCTCTTCACCTCTCCAGAATCGTGCTAGCACACTGACGGAAACCATCCGTCCTTAGGAAAACTAACAGAAACCACCTGGCTCCACTCCACAATCCCCTTACACTGCCCCACTTCCTGCCCCCCTTCATGGCAACATTGCTCAAGAGTTTTCTACACATATTTTCTCCACGTCTTCGTCTCCCACTTGCTCCTCAAGCCACTCTAATCTGGCTCCCACATCTTTCAATTCCACCGAGTCACTCTTGTTAAGGTCACCAATGGCCTCCATGGTTATCTCTCAGCCCTCAGCTTACTCAGCCTCTAACCAGCTTTGGACACAGTTGACCACTCCCTCCTTCTTGGGACACTCTGCTCCCTTGGCTTCTGTGATTGCTTCCTGACACCCAATTACCCTTCTGCCCACTTTTTCTTAGTCTCCTTTGTGGGTTTCTCCTCCTCCACTTAATCACTGGATACTGTGGTTCTTCTCAACTCGGTCACAGGCCTGCTCTTCTCTCTCTACTCTCTTTCCCAGGTGACCTCATCGGTCCCCTAGCTTGAAATACAATCTATCTATGTGCAGACAACTCCCAAATTTCCAATTCTACCCACACCTCTTCTGTGAGCTCCCAAACTCCTACATTCCAATGATCTACTCTGACATCTCTGCTGCCATGTCTCACCGGAATCACAAACTTAACATGTCCAAAACTGAACTCTTGATTTTTTTTCCCCCTCAAGCCCAGGTCTCCCTCAGCCCTCCTCATCTTAGTACATGGCACCATCACCTCTTCAATGACTCAAGGCAGAAACCTCAGAGTCATTCTTGAGTTCTGTCTCTCCCTTTCCCTCACCCCCCACCTCTAACCCTTCAGTACGTCCTTGCAGCTATTCTTTCAGAATCTGACCAACTCTCTCCATCTCCATGGCTGTCACCCAGTTCAAGCCACCATCATCTCTCCCCTGGATTGCTGCAGTAGCCTCCTTCCTGGTCTCCCTCTGTAGCCACTGCTGCCCCCTTTTAAGCCTGGTCACTACAGATATTGCAAAAGCCCGAATCAGATCCCGTCACTCCCCTGCCTAACACCCTGTAGACGTTTCCCACTGCAAGTGAAGAAAATGCAAAGTCCTTTGCCGTGGCCTACGAGGCCCTGTTGTGCTCTCTTCCTTGCCAAACTTCTCTTATGCTACTCGTACTCTTGCCTAGGACAATCTGGCCCCACTGGCCTCCTTTCAGTTTCTGAACACATCAAGTTCTATGCTACCTCGAGGTCTTCCCACTCCATACTCCTTTTTCCTGGAAGGCTCTCTCCCCGTTCTTCACGTGGCTCATCTTTCATCCTTCAGGTCTCCATGTAAATATCACCTCCTCACAGAGGTCTTCCCTGAGAACTCTGCCCCTTGATATTCCTAACACTGCAACCCGATCTGTTTCCTTCGTGAGACTCACCAGGCCCTGTAATTATAGATTCATTTCTGTGATTATTTGGCTGTAAACCCTGTAAGAGAATTGACTATGTCTCTTTTGTTCAACAGAGTATCTCTGCCACCTAGTATGTACCTGGCACAGAGTAGGTGCTACAATAAATATTTTCTTTTTTATTTATTTATTTTTTGGCCGTGTCGCACAGCATGTGGGAATCTTAGTTCCCCCGCGCCCCCTACATTGGAAGAGTGGAGTCTTAACCACTGGACGGCCAGGGAAGTTCCAATTTTTTTTTTTTTTGGCCGTACCGCACAGCATGTGGAACTTCCCAGACCAGGGATCGAACCCATGCCCCCTGCAATGGAAGCATGGAGTCTTAACCACGGGACCATCGGGGAAGTCCCATATTTTCTAAATGGATTGATGGATGCGCGGGTAGGAGTGATTTTGAGGTATATGGATTAGAATCCTCTGGCCATTCCATGCAAACCATTATCAAATGCCTACTGGTTCTGCCTCAGCCTGTGAAAGATAGGTTTCTAGTTGGGGAGTCTGGTCCACGGGAGAAACCCTTCAACATCTCTGCCCAAAGACAAAAATAGGGAGAGAATGGAGTAAAAGGAAGAGGAGGGCTACAGTCTAAGAAGAAGTGGGAGCCAGAATGCCTCCAGTCCTTTTAGGAGTATCAGGGTGGGAAATCTAACGGCTACTTTCTTTAAAGAGCAAACAACTCCTCTTTCGGGATGGCCAGAGGCCCAGGGGGTGGGCAGGATGACTTTGGATAGATAGTCTTTTCCCTTCCTGAGAGCCTCCTTCTTTCCCTCCAGGTCTTCATGGCCCTGCAACTTCCTCCTTAGCTGAGTCTGGAGAGGGATCTTCTGGAAAACCTGCTGGCGTCTGGATTCGTTTTCTGGTTGTCCAAGCAGTTGCTTTTCCCTTGAGGGCTGGAATGGAGGCACCTGTCACCTGTTCTACCAGGTCACAAGGGAGCAGGTAGAGAGACCAAAGCCATTTGTCCTTCCACAAATACCTGGGAGACTGGAGTCACCTCACAAAAGATCGACTCCATGAGGCTTCTGAGAGGATACTGCAGAGGACCCTCTTAACAGCCGACCCCTCCCCTCCCTACTTCTCCCCCTCAGGGGCTACACATCCAATAGACTCAAATGTGTTGTCTAATAGGCCCAGACACGCTCCTAAACCCTCCGTGCTGGGGCTGCCAGCCCAGTGACAGATGTGAGGCTCATGCTATATGGCAGCGTGGGTCACCAGGTCTGAAGCTGCTGACACTGAGCTGTGGCGGAGTTAGTGCCTGCATTATAGACCCCACTCACCTGTCACTGGCAGAGGCAGTGAGGGGGACTGGAGCAACACGGGAGCTTGAAGGAGTTGTCGTGTCACTCCAAGGGGCTCTGGGCACCCCGCCTCCACCCTCCACGTACCACACCAAGTATTTCTAAAGTAGGCAGAGACAGAGATTGACCGAGCCAGAGGGGGAGAGGTGAGGACAGGAAGGGAAGATGGCTGAGCAGGAGAGGGGGCCAGACAGAGCCAGGAGGGAGGGGAGAGGCGAGATGAAGCAGAGAAACCCAGACAGAAGCGCAGAAATGAGACAAGAGGAGGGCCTTGGAGACAGTGAAGGAGAAAAGACAGGCCTGGAGAAGGCAAGCCTGGCAGAGAAACTGTGCCCGCCGACTCTCATTTGCCTTAGCTTTTTTTGGCGGCCCAGTCCTGTGCCTCGCCTGCTCTCAAAATGCCCTCGAGCTGTCCCCAGCTCTGCCCTCAGGCTCCGGCAGTGGGCCACGCAGTAATGAGAGCCTTCTGGTATAGGACTCCGGGCAATCAAGCTCTTTGGGGAAGGGCACTGCTATTCTGCCACACTGACAGCAGGACGGCACCCGCCCCATTTCACAGCTGGGGATGTGGCGAGCAAGGGGCAAATCCGAAATAGCCTGAGGAAGAGGACCCAGGACACCGTCTCAGCTTGGGCCAATTCCCCAGCCACCAGAGGCTGTATTTTTCTTGCAAAGGAGAATGAGATCAAGAGGAGAAAAGGGGAAGGGGAGAGAATTCCAGAAGGTGAGAGGGAATGGTCATGATGGGAAAAGTGGAGTTGGCAGGGAAGGGAGCGGTAGGCCTGAATTCTTCCCCTCAGTGAGCACATCTCTCCGAGGCCAGGCTGGGCTGCAGAGCTCTGGCACAGAATACTAAGCCGGCAGAGGGTCCCTGGCCACCCAGATCTTTCTCTCTTTTCAGATCCTAGCCTCTAGTCTGCCCAGGGCTGAACTGTAAACAAGGTTTGGAGGCCAGATAGGGGGAGCAGGTGTGGACAGGAGCTGCTGGGAACATCCCAACAAGTAGCTTTCCCCCGCAGCCAAAGACCCAGGGCTCAGACAGCAGCCCTCTGGGGGCTGCTTGGCAGGCGCCGGCTGCACAGGGTTCCAGGCAAAGCCTCCTGAAGCCAAACGAGGGCCTACTCAGTGGGCTGGCTGTGCCACCTCCCTCCTCTCTGTGAGGCTGCCAGGCAGCGATGATGGGCCGGGCCGCCAGCCTGGGAGGCTCCAACCCCTGACTCTGGTCAAACAGCTGGAGAATCTCAGAGTCGCCGGGGACTTAGGAAGTTATTTATTTAGCCCTTATCCACTCTCTGCGGATTTCCAGAAGCAGCAGGCCAAGGCTTTCTGGAGGACTGCAGCGGGGGATTACAGGAGGGGTCAGATTTGGGCCCGTAGAGAGGGAGGGCACGGAGAACTGGCCCAGAGACAGATGGGGCGGGGGCGTGGCTGGAGGCACGAAGAGGACAGCCCGAGTGGGAAAGGGGTGCTGGGGAGAGGTGGACTGGGGGAGCAAGTAGCTGGAGCTGACACAGGGAGACAGCGAGCAAGTAAACCTTCTTCTCGCTCCCTCTCTCATGTCTGGCTCTGCTGGGGCATAAGGTCCCCTCCCCAGTGCCCCCTCGGGGCAAGCCAGCTTAGTCGTAGCTGGACAGAGAAAGGCAAATCCTTCCCACTGCTTTGCCTAGATGGCCCATCTGCCCCCTCCTTGCCTGAGATGATGCGGGTGGTATGTGAAGCCCAGGCACCATGCCTAGCAGGCACCAGGCAAACCTCTTGTGAGGGAGCAAACCGAGCAAGGCCCGACTTCTGCCCTGTGCACCAGCTTCAAGCTCTGTCCATTAAGTCAGGGGGAGGGGGGACAGGGCAGAAATCAGGCCAAGAAGCAACTTAACAAAAGAGGCTATGTGAGCAGAGGCCTGGTAAACTCATGTCACCCCGTTTGGAGATGTCCAGAGATGCAAACTACAGCCTCAGGGCAACGAGACACCTTTTATTCTGCCTAATTGCATCTTCCTGCTGAGAGGGAGGAAGGAATTAGAAGGTCTTTCCTAAAGCACAGGGAAGATCCTATGGTATCAGAAAAGGGGAAGCAAGGTTGGTGAACCCTCCGCCTAAGGATAAAAGTGAAGGGCAAGAGCAGGTGCTGATTTTCTAGCACCAAACACTCTGCACCTCTTTCATGTTATTAGTTGGGTCCCCCTGTCAGTTTCGAGGATGTGAGTAGCAGTAAAACTGCAAACCTCAAAGGGCTTGTAGGCTTGTCTTTGGGTGAAGGTGGTAAGGTGATTACGCCATATTCTGCAACCAGGCTTGGGGAAGACAGAATCCTAGGGAATCCCAAGAACCCACAGGCTACGTACTTGGCAACACAGATTCAATGATGGACCCCAGACTCAATTCACTAATTCTGGTTTTCACTAGAAAACCAGACCCAGACACTGTAGAAAGACCCAAAAAGGGTAAAGAAAAATACCTACTTTTTTTTCACCTAAACCTCAGTTACCCAGAACGTGCTACTAACCAGAAAAGCCCTTCCCCAAGCATTCAGGTTTTGGCATTACGGTGTATTTGTATTTTTTCAGTGATTAAAATCCACAGAACTGGGACTCTCTGTTACAGCATAATGCCAGCTCTGCTCCCACCTGCCTTCTTGTAAGGGGAATAATAGCAGAGTCCCTTGCTGTGAGTCAGGGACTCCCTCCACCGGCTCTTAGATAGCATTCATTCATATACACAACAAAAATGTACTGAGCATCTACTATGTGCCAGGTACAGTGCCAGGCACTGAAGAGAAACTAGGGCCAGTCTTTCCCCTCAGGGAGGTTGCAGTCTGAGGTGGGGGCAGGTATGTCAACAGACAGATAAAAAATCATGTGTCACCTGGAACCACAGGGGTCAGCAGAAGATGTTATGGGAGTAAAGAGAAGGGCCATTGCCCCCTCCCCATGACTCCCACCAGACCCCAGCACTACCCCAAGCTGAGTGGTGAAAGTGAACAGGAGTCCAGCAGATGGACAAGGCAGAGAAGGGCATTCCAGGAAAGGAGAAGATTCAGTAAAGAGGGAAACCTCTAGGTATTTAAGCCACTGTAATTAAAATAAGTCATTGAAAAAATGCAGGCAAAACTGAAGTGAATCTGTAATTTCTAGCCACAGGAATGAGGGCAGAGGACTAGTGCTACCCAGTGGCCCCTTTCGTGCAGCCTTCTGACATGATGCACTGAACCCAGGAGAGGCCACAGAGACGACCAGCGACACAGCCCAGCACTGGATTACCAGCCACACATCCTATGCACCACCCAAAAGCTACACGTGGAAGACCCCCACCTCATGGGAGGGGGCAGGAGGGGTGGACCGCCAGCAGATACACTGAAGTTCAGCCATAGTAATGGAGACCAAAGCCACGAAGCTCACACGCTGTTATGTCCACACCGAAGAGGGTCTGTGGAAGCCAGCTCTGTGAATGGGTCAGGGCTAAGGGTGGGAAATTACAAACATCCCCACTGCAGGGCCAGACGTGCCTCAGGAAGAGCCCCTCGGAACCTGGCCACATTCTGTTCAGTTCACAGGGGCCATCCTGGGGGAAGGAGGGACAAAAATCAATAGGAATAGCAATACTTCTACGCAAGTGTCTTCTGCAGTCTCTGCTACTGAAGTCCTGGCCGAAAGAGAAGCCCCCTTTCCCTCTGCAGGAGGTGGGAAGATGGCTTTGCTCAGCATTGCAAATAAGTTTCTAAAAATGTTTCAGAAAATAATTCCTAACAGTGGTACTCAGATAGAGCCATAATGTTGGATTAACAGCTCCAAGCCAGCAGACCAGACACTTGTCCAATTAATAAAACTTATAAAGCAGAACAACTTATTGATGTTACAGGCACAGCACTTAGTGCAACGACAAAACCCAAATCCATGCAGAACACTCCATGTTCTTTAGGAAGCCCTTTCTCCACCAACCTGTACAATCCTTTCTTCAGTGCAAACAGGGGGCTGGGGAATGGAGGGAACAGTGCAGGGCTCTGGACAACTGGCGGAGGACGAGATGGCTCAAGGAGTTGGCACAAATCTGCCAGAGGTGAGATCTAATCTGGACTTTGGAGGCAGAGGATCTGGGCTGGAATCCGAACTCTGTGGCAAGTTAGTTAACCTCTTGAGCCTCAGTTCTCTCATCTACAAAATGGGGTTCATGATAGTACCTATTTCAAAGTACCTACATGAAGATTAAATGTGCACAGTAAGTGTTGAATCACTAGAGGCTATTAGCAATCACGATTATCATTGTTATGTTTAGGTACTAATAGGATCTGCTGTCCTGTTACAGTCCACTTGGTTTGCCTCTCTCCACAGAATGTAATGAGGATGATTTGAAAATTGGTTCAAATCTCTTTGGACCTTGGGCCCTGACTTCAGATCTACAGAATAAATAAGCTGCACTGTGGGGAAAACAAAGCCTGTGTTATTACTTCATTAAAGTCAAATTCTCACCCTATTTCTAGTGGTTAACAGTCGGGGTGCAGATGTAAGAAGTGGGGGTGTGGAACACGGTGGGGGGGAAGCCCAGCTCTGCTTCTCACCCGCTGTGGGACCTTGGGCTTGTCCACCCCTCAATTTCCACCACCTCAATCTCCTCATCTGTAAAATGGGGAAAATATCGGGTTCTACCTCACAGAGTTGTTGTGAAGATTCAACACACGTAAAGCACTTACAACAACTGTGCCGGGTACACAGAAAGCACCGAGTGAATGCCAGCTACAGTTCTGACTGTACACGAATTCTCATTACTACCTAAAGAGGTCAGCACGATGCTTGGCACACAGTAACAGTAGCTATTATGATCATCAGGACTCTTGGTACAGATGAGAATCCGGGCGGCGGGGGTGGGAAGCATAAGGGAGATCTGGGTCTTCTCTAAGAATGGGACTCTGTGACTTTGGATAAACTCACCTTTGTGATCTCAGACACCACCGTCCCCCCCACCCTAGAATTTTACACAGCTCAGGAAAAGAAAGTGACAGGTACGGGCCTGCATATTCCCACCTGCCAAGCTTTCTACAAATAATGCATCACCTTGTCGGGCGGGCGGTCTTGTTTCTCAGCGCCGAGATGCTTCGTGAACGCTGAGGCCACGCGAGGGCAGGCCAGCCAGGGTGCGCCGGCCCTGGGGAAGCCGCGCCTAGAAGCCCCCGCACTTCTGACGTCGGGCTCCCGCGGGGGTGCGGAGCTTTGGGACAGGGCTGCTGCGGGAAGGGCGGGGCTCGAGTCCCCCAGGGGTCGCCCCTGCCCCCGCCGGCGTGTGCCTCTCGGCTTCTAGCTCTCCTCCCCCCTCGCCACCGCCACTTCCAGAGGAAAACTTTCCGCTCACGCCGCCACTTTTCCACGGGCGTCCAAACCCTCGGCCCCGCGCATCTTGTCTTTAATCTCCTCGCGGGTGGCGCCGCGATGGGGCACGCGGGTGGCCTGTCAACCCGAATGGCTCCTTAGGGACTGGCGGTGGGGGGCTGGCGGATGGTGGGGAGGAGGGATGTCGGCTCCGGACGCGCCAACTCCGTCCACGGTCTATCGATTGCGGGAGCCCAGTGGGCACGCACCCGGGACGAGGGACCCATGCCAGCGCCGCCCGGAGTCGCTGTGTGGGGCTGGCGAGGGCCCCAGCACCCGGCTGCCGACCCCCCAACCCCACACACCCCGGCCTCATCAGCTTGGGCGCCCCGCTTTCTGGTCCTTTCCCAGGCGATCCCAAACCCGGCTGCGCGGAGCGCGGTACTTACTGTCGAGGTCCCCTGCGGGCCGGGGCTGGGCGGCTGCCCTGCCCGGGGAAACCTCTGGCCACCCTCTGGCCGTCTCCCCCTCGCGCTGCCCCGGGCTGTGCCCAGTGCCGACGGTAGCGGCAGCGGCGTCTGTAGGAAGAGAGAGATCACGCCTGCCTTAGAAACCCAGCCCCTGCTGTGACCAGAATCTTAAAGAAGGAGGCGACTGGCTCGGCCCCAGAGCCGCGGCTGAGCTGAGGTGGCGAACTAGCGAGGCAGCTGGTAAACACAGCGTCTGCTGCCTCTCGCCCGCCCCCCGCCCGCAATCCGCCGCGGAGAAGCTCCCCCCTCACCCTTTACCCTGGACAGGCCCCCGCAGGGGAGCCGGCGAGGGGGGGGTCCAACTACAGTGACGTGCGGATAATCCAGCTGCCACTGGGTGAGCACTTACTAAGCGCCGGGCACTGTGCTTTCCATCCATTTTCTCACCTCAGCACCTTCCCCATTGTACAGAAAATAAAACCGAGGCTCGGGGGAGCAAAGGAAATAGACCCAAATGCAGGAGCTGGTAGTGAGTGGTGGGGGAGAGATCGGAAACCCGAAGGGTCGCAAATTCAACGCTGCCTGCCTCAAAAGCCACTCTGTGCCACTGCAAAGCAATTATTTGAATACCCGGGTCTCCACCTCCTGTTCCCCCATTTTCCTGCCAGGACTAGGGACAGGTGGCAACTCCAGGCCAGTTTGCTGGTGGAGGTGGGGTAGGGGCCCTGGGAGGTAGGATCCTGACTGCAGTGCCTGGTGCCACGGAGCGGTCATCCCTTTTTACCTCAGACAATTCACCTACTACGTGCCAGGCCTTGTGGAAGACAGAAAAAGGTCTAGGAGGTAGTCTCGGCCCAGGTGTGATCCAAGAGACAGGCAGTGAGCCTGTGAGGTGTGGGTTATGCTAGAAGGGTCAAAGGTGGCGGGTGCCGAGGCCCTAAAGGAGCAAGTAACCAGTGTCCTCAGACACCCACCGCAGAACCTTGGGGAACCGCTGGCGGGGATCACACCACCCACTCCTCTTTAAAGGATGAGTGGAAGGCAGCCTTGTTGGGAGACTGAGCCCCGTGGCTTCTCTCTGGGAGCTACCCTGCCATGGCAGTGAGATCTGTGAAATGGGAAAGATCTCTTACTCCTTCCTTCTTGGTCAACATGATGAAATAACACCGAATTCCTGCCCTTGTATTCTGATCATAAAAAAGAGAGCAGTTTTAGAAATTGTATTCCTCCCTGCCTTGCCCCTGCTTATCCACTCAGTCACTCATTTGGCAAATGTTTATTAGCATCTACTGCGTGTCAGGTACCATGGTAGGTGCTGGGCACCTCCACAGTTCTATGGGGGAGTCTACATGGGAGGTGGAAGGCACACAGGGCTGGCAGTTAGGAAACACATTTTAAGTCCTAGTTCTTTGACTAAATAGCTGTGTGACCCTGGGTGAGTCATGTATCCTTTCGGGACCTCAGTTTTCTTGTTGGTCAAACAGGGATAATAACACCTTCCCATCCTATTTCACAGGGGTGTTTTGAGACTCAATGGAGACGATGGATGTGAAGGAGCTTTGAAAAGTATAAAGCCACTCGACAAATGTCAGGGATTAGTCTGTCTCCAAGGTGGGAGGGGGCTGCTGGGAAGTAAAGCTTAAGAGAAATCCTGGCTGACTTTCCCAAATGGATTGCACTGAATTCCATCTTCCCCAAGTCACTGATTCTGCACTCAGGCAGAAGTCTCTGCTCTGTGAAACATCATCTTCCATCAGCAGTGCCCATGACACCAGGGTTAGTGATGACCTGGTCTTAAGCCAGGGAGATTGTTTGGGGAACCTGAGTGGAACCAGGGGGACAGTTTTGCCTCTGGGTCTCTAATTCCTGTTAACAGCAGCATCCTCCCCCCAAATCGAGCCCGCCGGATGTGTCTAGATAGAAACCGCTTGAGGCCCCCAGAGACACCCTTTCAGGAAGCACAGGGCTCACGTCAGACAGCAGTGGTGGCCTTGAGGGTGGATGCTCTCTCTGTTCTTTTGGAAGCTAGGGGTTCTGGGTTCAGCCCAGATGACTGAGATCTGCAACAGAACTAGGGGAGCCTCTGGGAGGGTCTTCAGTGTGCTCAGTTCAGCCCTGCAAGCAACCTCAAATAGACCTATAGTCTAAATTATACTACTACACTTGTTATGCAACACACAGCTACAAGGCAAATTCCCAAATTTCCAAGAAGCACTCTCCCCTACCCCCAGCTACCCCAAGTAAACACACAGTCTAAGGAAATACAGGGTCTTACCAGGCAAACAGCTTCCAGACAAACCTGCTAGCCTCTTTCCTTCTTCCCTCTCCCCCTTCCCACCAGACTGTCAACATGAAGCCCCTTCCATATAAAAATAGAGAACCGATGCAGAAAAGGGAGGGCTCTGGGGACCATGGCCGGGCGAGTCCAGAGCTGCACTACACAGCTCTGGAGCCAAACCAGGATGGAAGTCAGAGGGAGAGACAGAAAGGAGCCCGGACTTGGGCCAGGGCACCTCCAGTCAGCAGGCCCCTGGGGGGAGGTGCAGACTCCCAACCCAGCATCTCTTGGCAGTCTCCAGGCGCCTCTCAATGTCCTCATAGATTCCGTTGTCACATCCATCTCGCCCAGGCTGCTCCTCTTAATAAAGTGCCCCTGCGGCCACGCCAGACGGCCCGATGTTATCCTTCTTCACTCTCCCACCCTCCTCCCCAGCGTGGGCCACACAGTAGTGATTCAGGTCTCCTGGGTCACAATACAGTCTCCTGGGCAAACGCTTCCTGAGTGCCCAAGCCAGGGTGTGACGAAGCTTTGGGTGTGGGTGTATCAAGTATTCCTTCCTTGCCCCCTCAGAGTGGCCTGGGCCCTGGATTCAGAGTCTCAGCCTGCATCTTCCTCCCTGGGCCAGCTGCCGCTGCTCTCCCCCCAGCTATATAACCTGAGTCCAATTTGCAAAGCCCTTCCTCGGTGATTGTCAATAAATCCCCCATCTATATCCCCCTGAAAGACCAGAAAGCTTCAAGATCCAAAGGAATGAATCACTCATGGTGAAATTTCAGGCACAGTGACAGGCAATCGGGGAGACATATTTGATCACATCATGTTTACCTATGTGTAAGGCTGGCCCTGAGGATATTCTGGCATTTTCCCTCAACTATAATGAAGACTTGGAATAATAGCAAAGGAAGCCACAGAAAACACACCAGGCTGGGAGCGGGGACATCTTGCTGCTCATTCCAGCTCTGGTGCTAGTTAGATGTATGGCCCTGTACTTTCCCTTTCACAGCCCTGAATGCCCTCCAACTGTCCCCACCTCCTTCAGATCCAGCAAGTAAAGGGTTAATGCCTGGCCCAGCAGGGGCTGATCATTCTGTCTGGTCAGCCCTATAGGCCATATAATTAATATTTGTATTATCACCCCACTCTAGGATTCCACTCTAGTCTCACACCCCTTCCAGGCCATTTCTCTGTGAAGATGTGTCAAGGGCTTTCTGGACCAAGGTATGCCCCACTTCCTGCCTCTGAGGCACGTGGGTCCTGGTTGTTTCACAGAAGGTAGAAAAGGAAGGGAGCAGGGGTGTTGGGGGTGACTGGCTCTGCAGTTAGTAGCAGCTGCCCTGGTGACTCTCTGTCCTGTGGTCTGGATGCACTTGCCAGAGGATGAAACCAAACGTGTTGAAGTTGGAGGGACACTCCTTTCGACTATTACCTGAACGGGGCATTGATTCTGTACCCCTCCCTGGCCTCCCCCCTGCCCCTGCCACCTCACCAAGGCCTGTCAGGAGCTCTTATCTGCTCCCCAGGCCTACCTGGGGTGCCTGCCACCATTTCCTTTCCCTCCTTAGTAGCTGACCACTTCCCTTCTGCTCTTAGCCAGAGCCAGCCTCCTCAGCATTGAAACCCCCCTCCCTTGGCCTGTTTCCCCGCCCTCTGCTCTTCTACTTCCTCTTCCCTGCTGAGGCCTGGCTGCTCCAATGGGTGCTCTGCCCCTGTGGTGTGAATGTTCTGTCCTGGCAGGGCCCCGTGTTAATCTGCTCTCATTTGTGAGCTGCTTTGTTAACCTAAGTGGCCTTTTCTCGATGTGTCGTGCTTAGTGCTGCCTCTGTTACCTTCCCACCACACCCTCCTTAATCTTGTAATAAGAGGCCCTTCCCTGTGGAGAAGGGGTTGGGCTTTTTCAAAGCCCTTTCTGGTAGAGGCTTTAGTAGCTCAGTACATCTTCACAACCACCTGAGGAAACACAGCGAGTGTGATTACTGATTCCTGCGGCAATGATGAGGAAACCGGGGCTCAGGAGAGCTGAGAAGGCCTGTCTGCTCGGAGATACAGTGTGATGGCCGAGCAGGCCTAGAACCACAGCTCTTTTCCATAGAACCCCGCATGCTTATGTCATTCATCTTCGACACTGTTCTCTGAGGCCCCAACCAAGACCCCACAAAGGTCACATATGCACACAAGCCCATATGCAATTTTACTTATGAATCTGTGAGGGCTCATAGGACCTCTGAGGGTCAAGCCCCCTGCATCAGTATTTTTTTAAAGCTGCAAGGAGTGAGAACCACTGCTTGAAAGGAAGGTGTGAAAATTAGAGATGAGAGTGTAAAAGTTTTAGGAGCCAAGAGTTTTCTTAAAAAAAAAAAGCCTTGGGTGTCCCCGATAAGAACTGAAGGGAGACTGGGATGGGAACTATGGCCTAGCTTCCCTGCCTCAGTTTACTCCTTTCTGCCTGAAGGAAATCATTCTGCAGGCCTTCACCATCCCTCCCCAGCCCTGGACTGGCTTTGTAAATCAGTCAGCCCTGATTTTGCTGTGTGAAGGGACATTAAGAAATGCACCTCCCTCTCCATATATACATATTGGCTAATTGCTGGGTAAGCACATCATTAGTATCTTCTGCCTATAAAGGTGAAGCTGAATTCCCCTGAGTAAGGCATGGGGGTCTCTCTTGAGGTGAAGGTTAGAGACTTTCATGTCAATCACCTAGAAAGAGGTGCTCCTTAGGTAAGACACGGGAACTCCTAGGAATAATAATCCACCCAGATAGCTATCGTGGATTAATCACTTAGTATGTAATAGGCTTTCACTTACCTTTCCTCATTTAATCCTCAGACTCATCCTTCTTTTACATATTAGGAAATTGAGGCTCAAGAAGTTACATTACTTGCCCAAAGATCGCCCAGCTAGTAAGCAAGTATGTTTTGTTTGGCCAGCTCAGTGTTTTCAAAAATTTTACAATTTACTGCTAAGATTTATAAATCCTCAGATTTCATACAAGAATCAGGATTTCTGACTTCTCTTCAGAAATCCTACCTGGCAACCCTGGGCCTTAAAGTCCCACCTAACCAGGATCAGCTGGCGCTAAGCAGCAAAAGCCCTTCTGGATGAGGGATGCGCTCTCCCAGTCCCCCCAGCCCCCATCATTCCTTCTGTCCTCTAATCATGGGGCCAAGTGTCAGCTGCCATTTAATATTGTTCTTGTAGTGCTGTGTTCCTGGTTTTATTTTTTATTATTTTTCCACTTTATTTAAAAAAAAAATTTATTGGAGTATAGTTGCTTTACAGTGTTGTGTTAGTTTCTACTGTACAGCACAGTGAATCAGCTATACGTATATATATATCCCCTCTTTTTTGGATTTCCTGTTTTTATTAAAAGAATAATAAAGAGGAGAATGAAACATTTCTTGGGCATACATCTAATCTTGCCCTAGTGAATACATTTACTCCTTTAGGTCTGGCCCTGTAGGCATCTGTGCCTATGATCCCTCCACGCCATTCCTGTGCACTGCCTCTTTAACGTGGGGAGAGAGAAGGCTGGGCACCCCAGTTTGGGAGGGCACTTGTTGGAGGTTGGGACTATAAGTGCTCTCTGGTCCATGGAGGTGGGCTGGGAGTTAGGAAGGAGGAATGGGTCCCCAGGGGACCCCAACAGTGAAAGATGACTGAGCGATATCTTCTAGGGCCGATTGTCTAGTCTAGCTTCCTGGCCGTTATCTGTGAAATGGGCGTAATGATAATAATAGTACCATGTCTACTTCATGGGCATATTAGGAGGATTAAAATGAGTATATGTGTACATATACATTTAGAATCGTGCCTGGCTCAAAGGAAGTGCTCAACAAACGTTAGCTATTTTCATTATTATTATTCTCCATGTTGGTTTCCCGGAATCTTGTCATCTCCTAGCCTTTGACATATGAAACTTTCAGCCTGATCTAAACAATACTGTAGAGTATTGAAAGAGCCCTGGGATGCGTCAGTGTTACAGGGGAAGGTGAATCTCACTGATGCTTCTTCCCGCTGAAACCATCTCTTTCTAGTGCCAATCGTGGAGGTTCTGGGTGACATTTTACTAAGTGAGATGACATTTCCTACTCTAGGGAGAAGGCAGCCTTGCCTTGCACACCAGAATGCCCTCCACCACCTTGTCTACCTGGCAATCTCCTACACATCCTTCTGGACTCAGCTCAAATCACTTTCTCTGGGAAACCCTCTCTGAGCCTCATCTGCCTCCCCAGGTGGAGTTACTATAAAAGTCTACCCCTCATTAGAATATGAGCTCACTGAGGGCAGGGCAGGGCATGACTTGTCCACTGGATCCCCAGTGCCCAGAACAAGTATAGGTGCTGAGTAAATGCTGGTTGAATGAACTGGGAGAAGGGGGATGTGGGGAAAAGAAAGGTTCAAGCCATGTCCTGGCTACTGTAAATAGAGCTGCAATGAACATTTTGGTACATGACTCTTTTTGAATTATGGTTTTCTCAGGGTATATGCCCAGTAGTGGGATTGCTGGGTCGTATGGTAGTTCTATTTTTAGTTTTTTAAGGAACCTCCATACTGTTCCCCATAGTGGCTGTATCAATTCACATTCCCACCAACAGTGCAAGAGGGTTCCCTTTTCTCCACACCCTCTCCAGCATTTATTGTTTCTAGATTTTTTGATGATGGTCATTTTAACTGGTGTGAGTTGATGCCTCATTGTCGTTTTGATTTGCATTTCTCTAATGATTAACGATGTTGAGCATTCTTTCATGTGTTTGTTGGCAATCTGTGTATCTTCTTCGGAGAAATGTCTATTTAGGTCTTCTGCCCATTTTTGGATTGGGCTGTTTGTTTTTTTGTTATTGAGCTGCATGAGCTGCTTGTAAATTTTGGAGATTAATCCTTTGACAGTTGCTTCTTTTGCAAATATTTTCTCCCATTCTGAGGGGTGTCTTTTGGTCTTGTTTATGGTTTCCTTCGCTGTGCAAAAGTTTTTAAGTTCCATTAGGTCCCATTTGCTTAGTTTTGTTTTTATAACCCTAAGTGTCCATCAACAGATGAATAGATAAAGAAGATGTGGCACATATATACAATGGAATATTACTCAGCCATAAAAAGAAACGAAATTGAGTTATTTGTGGTGAGGTGGATGGACCTAGAGTCTGTCATACAGAGCGAAGTAAGTCAGAAAGAGAAAAACAAATACCGTATGCTAACACATATATATGGAATCTAAGAAGAAAAAAAAAAGGTCATGAAGAACCTAGGGGTAAGACAGGAATAAAGACACAGACCTACTAGAGAATGGACTTGAGGATATGGGGAGGGGGAGGGGTAGGCTGTGACGAGGTAAGAGAGTGGCATGGACACATACACACTACAAAGCGTAAAGTGGATAGCTAGTGGGAAGCAGCCGCGTAGCACAGGGAGATCAGCTAGGTGGTTTGTGACCACCTAGAGGAGTGGGATAGGGAGGGTGGAAGGGAGAGAGACACAGGAGGGAAGAGATATGGGAACATGTGTATATGTATAACTGATTCGCTTTGTTATAAAGCAGAAACTAACACACCATTGTAAAGCAATTATACTCCAATAAAGATGTTAAAAAAGACAAAAGAAAAAGAAAACTGACTAATGCCACATGTTGAAAATTATATGTTTGAAATAGTTGGTGAAATAAATCATTTAATTTCGAAAAATATATTAAAAAATTAAAAAAAAGAAAGAAAGGTTCAAGGCACATTTTCGGGGGGCTCCCTGGCTCCCAGCAGACCTTCTAAGTCTGCTTCTGTGTGGCTCCCTAAATTCTTCAAACCAGCATCACAAACTCTCTGTGCCCCTCCCAGGCCTATTTTAAGGCTCGCCTGTAAGGTAGATGGATGTGACCGTTTTTTGGAGCCTTCCCCAACTTTCAGCATGGCCCTGCTCCTTTGAACAGCCCCTCACTATGATGGACCCATGAGCTTCCATCCCCTAGGCTGTTCAGGGTGTCCCCAAAGCATTGAGCACTTCCTGGGGCATCCCTCGTGAGCATCAAAACTGAGATGTTTTATGTCCCCATAAAACATGTCAGGCCCTGCTCTCCCACTAGGTCTTCCTTCCCAGATGAGATATCTGAATCTCCGATGCCCCCATCCAAAGGGGATTTTGAGCCCTGGGAGGCTAGCTGGGGAGCCACTTCTGTGTGAGTAGGGTTCCAACAGTAATACAGCTGGGGTGAGATCTGTATCATCAACCCTGCCACCCTCCACTAACAATAGCCCAGGGCAGCCATGGAAACCCCCCTCCCAGCCCTGCTCAGCAGTCTCCCCCAACTCTGCTCAGTGTGATCCTGGTCACCATCTCCTACCCCACTGCAACTTCCCTGCCCCATTTCCTCTGGATGATCTGAGTTCCTTAACCAGGAGCAACCTGTCTGCGTGCAAAAAAACAACTTGAGAGCCATTAACGGGAAAGAGCATCTTTCAGAAAAGCCAGATGATTTTAAAGCATTAACGGACACCTTTGCAATTCTGTCTCAGGAGGAGATGATGTCTCGTAAGCTGGCACTGGGCTGAGGACTGCTCCGCACAGCAGTCCTCCAACACTGAGAACACGTGCCCTAGAACCAAAGATATGCCAGAAGAGCCAGGTGACATCGAGGAGCAGTGAGAAAACCCAAAATGTGAGCTCCCGGAGTGCCAATCCCAATGCACGTGTGCGTGCACATGCGCGCGTGCGCACACACACACACACACATCCAGAGACACAGGCGGGGCCACACATTGGCACAAAAACACCACCCACACTCTTGCTATAAGACCCACGTGTGATTTGCCAACAAATTGCAAATTAACCTCCTAGTGAACAGATTAATGATATTCATGGTAATTTACACTCCAAGTTTCATAGCAACAGACTTTGAGCATTCTGGTTGCATAAGAATTCAAGGATTTTCAAGTTCCTGGAGACACTGTAGTAATTAACCTGATAAGCCTATGCAAATTAGCCCTAATTTGACACTGTCATTTTTGAATCCAATATCCAGGGTATTTGCCCAGAAGGTTTCCTGTCGCCGCTCCAACTCCTTGGCTTGAGGTGCTAAGCTGACAGATGCCAGTCTGCATTTGTCTATGCAAATGAGGCCCCAGAGCAGAGCTCCCCATCAGGCTGGAGAAGGGACTGGACATGGGATCCTCGCACCGTGATGAGAATGGAGTCAAGGCTTCTAGGAGAAATGGGGAGGGGGCTCCAGTCAATTTGCACACTACTGACAGCTATCTTTTTAAGATCCTTGGTTTGAGGACAAAAATTACTGACTTGCACAAGAGTTTGAGCTTTTCACCTGAAGGTCAGAAAAAAGCCTCTTTGCGGCCTGTTGCCAAGTGCCACTGGAGTTTTTATCTTTCCAGAAAGATCAGCTTCTAAAAATAAAACCGAAAGCTGGGGTTCCCCGTTTCTTCCCTGGGAAGGTGAAGTTTAATTGGCTCTATTTCCCATTTTGAGCAAAAAATCACAGAACGTACTCAACTCCCTCATCAAATCAATCAGCCTATGGGCACAGCGTGTGTGTTCTCTCCATGGGTGGACTGGTTCCTGTCTGATAATGTTTAGCCTCAGAAGGTGGCCACTCCTCCACCCGCCCCCCACAGAGCTCCATCCTTGACCTCCTTCTTGTTTGAGCTCTTGAACCACCAGGAGTCACTGAACCCCCGGGGTAATCTGCCCTGTGCTTCGCGCTCTGCAGGGCACAGTAATGAAATGTCACAGAGGACAGTATTCTTGGCCCACTGGCTACCCACTGCTGCCCCCAGCTCAGCTCTCCCCAGGACCTCAGCTGGTTGCTCATGGTGCTGCCACCCCACAGATTGGTTTAGAAACAGCTTTCTGAAGCCCCGATTTGGGGGCAGGGGGTGAGGACGGAAATAGTGCAGAGAAACTGTCCAGGTCACCCAGATCCAACCTGCCCCTAATGGGCTACCATCTGGAGCTCAAAATTCTCTGGAATGCAAGGCCAGGCAAGGTGATGATCAGAGCAGCCTTACCACTCTAGAAGAGCTAATACTTGCACGTCATAAAACACCTGAAACATATACCAGGGCCTTTCAGTAATATATCTTTACCTGTCTTCCTCAGTAACCTTTTTGGTTAAGTCAGGATTTCAGAAGTGTTGGAAGGTCACCTGTGTAACTGTTGGCTTCCTCTCTGAATGCATACATCAAGCCACCAGTCCAAGATGATGCCACTCTCCCTCTTGTCTACTTCCCCTTCTCACCATGTCCACATCCCTATTCACCCAGCTACCAAGCCCTCTTCTTTGACTGCCAACAACACTTAGTGTCCACCACACTGACCCCCAGAACTGTATGCCCAGGACTCCTGGGCTGCAGGATACTGCAGCACATCCATACACTTTGAAGCATTACCTGTGGATATGTCAATCAATAACCGTACTATGATGATGATGGTGATGATGATGATGATAATAATAATAACAGCTTCCATTTGGGGAGCATTATACTACATGCCAGACGCTTTACACGAGCTTGACATGCAACATCTCATTGCATCTTCATAACAACCCTGTGAGCTTGGTACTGTCGTTAGCCCCGTTCTGCAGAAAAGGACACTGAGGCAAAGGTTTAAGCAACTTGCTCAATATCACACAGGTGATACTTGGCAGTGCTGCAAATCAAACGCTAGCTGACAGACGCCAGAGACTAAGCATTTAAGCACCATCCTAAAACATCTCACACGTGTATGTACCACTATTTTCCAAATGTGAGGCAGATGTCATAATGATGAACAAAATTACTTTAAAAATATCACATATTTAGATTACTTTGTGGTCATTATGTGTTTCTCAATCAATGGATACTAAGAGTAAAATAGCTATAAGAAGTGTCCAGAATATGGGTCGTTGGCTTTAGCCAGATTGAGAACCGTGGGTATTTTGTGCATAGAGTATTCCCACCCCAGGTCCTCTCACCGATGAAGGCGCACATTCTTTTTTCTGCTCATCTTCTGTTTTATCTCAGAGGACCTATGTGTCTCTGTAGCTAGGATGCAGTGGGGAGCCATGTTTAAAGCTATCTGTACATTCATTAAGCAAACATTTATTGAGCTCCTACGACCTGCCAGACACTGTTCTAGACACGGGGGACGCTGCAGTGAACGACGTAGCTAAAAAATCCCTGTCTTCGTGGCGCTTGCCTCCTAGTGGCAATATACAAATAAATAGGTAACATTACATGATATTTTAGAGAGTGAGAAAGTGCTTTAGAGGAAAAATGAAGCAAGGAATCAGGGATGAGTGGTTGCCATTTTAAACAGGGTGGCCAGGGAAGGCCTCTGTGAGAAGGTGGCAACTGAGCAGAGTTCTGAAGGGAAGGAGCGAGCCCTGTAGCTGTCTGGGGGCAGAGCCTGCCTGACACAAGGAACCGCAGAGGTGCAGGCCCGGGGATGGAGTGTGCCTGGGGTGACCAAGGACTGCGAAGGAGGCGAGCTGTTGGAACAGTCTGTCTACGAGAATGTTGTATGTAGAGAGGTGGATTCAGAAATGGGCTCTGTCATTATCTCTCCAAGTGGCCTATGAGGGCCACCTTAACCTCGGCTGGTTTGCAGGACTAGCTCAGGGCAAAATTATGAGGCAAATGCTTCTGCCCATCACTCTTCAACTCCCTAGTCCTTTCTTGTTTCCTCCTCGGGAGCCCATTTGCTCCCCTCTCCCCCAGCATTTGGGGCCTCTCCAGTCCCCCAGCCTGAGAAATAAAGAGTACGACTTGGGGGTCCCAAAGATCTGGGCTTTTGCCCCCTGGTTCTGCCTCTGGGACTTGCTCTGGGTAAGTCATGTACTTCTCTGAGTCACAATTTCCTTATTTTTAAAATGGAGATAATAAGGTATTGGGAGCATTAAATGAAATAAATGCATGTAAAATGTCAAGTCCTGTGCTCGAGAAATGGTAGCTGCTATCTTCATTCACACCCAGGTATAAGCTATAGAGACAGTCTGTGTGCCTTGGGACCCCTGAAAGGCCTGTGGATTTCTTGCAAGGAAAATTCTCAAATACACCAATTGTGGGTTGTCAGCAGAGAGAGAAAAAAATGCAAGTAGAATCACTACTGTCGGCAGTGTGCTAAATTTTTAACATTACAAATGGGTATTGATACTTAGAAAGCTTAGGAACTACTGGCATCAATTGGCAATGTCAGCATCATTGAGCAGGTAGGAAATTCAAAGGAAGCCTTGGATCTTCTGATCCAACGTGAGGAGGTGTTTCCAGAGTCTCTTCCCTCTTTACTCTGTTGCTTCTGCTCACATGGGAGAGTGGGAGAGGTCAGAATCATGGTTCTAAACCCAGAGTGGGCAACCTCTGGGGTTGGCAGGCCTTCCAGCCCAAAGGGCCTAATGGTGTATGTGTCTTTTGCTTTCACACATCTCTGAGTACCATCCCGCTGCTCCTGTTACCTCCTCTTCCTGTACTCTGAGCAAACATTCCTGGCCAGCCAGAGAAAGTGGCCACTGAGAGCGTGCTTGGTGATGACATCCAGGAAACGTTGCTGAGGGCTTTGCCGTGACCTAACCAGAGCTTGGGCATGTCGGTCCCTTACTGTACAGAACGGTTGCAACCTGGACAAGTTTCTCACAAATCACAATTTCACATATCAAAGCCTATTTTCCGTTTAACTTTGAACATAAAATTGGAGATGTGTTTCTCAGAGGAGGAAAAAAAATGGGGCCTGAGACTTAATAAAAAGCACGTTTATGAATGCAATGCAGCAACACACTTGAAAATCACAAATGTGAGCGG
Organism: Grampus griseus; assembly: GCF_964374135.1. Lineage (NCBI taxonomy): Eukaryota > Metazoa > Chordata > Mammalia > Artiodactyla > Delphinidae > Grampus > Grampus griseus. The sequence continues at coordinate 92,764,289 of NC_138999.1, read as the reverse complement.
AAAAAAAGGAGAATTTTCTTATAAAATATTAACAATGCCCTCAAATGAGTCACAAGATCTGAATACAAAATAGCTAGCGTTATTTCGATGTTTGGCACAATAGCTTAAAGGCCCTAAAGAAAAACAACAACAGCTTAACTGAACAGAACACACTGGACTGAAAAGTTGCCCTATAAAATTGCCTTTCTAACGTTTTACAGCAGGGGACCAGGCACGTTCTTTGAAGGCTCGGATCCTGAGCTGTAGCACTCTGGAGAAGATGCTGGATTTCAGAAACGAACAGGTTGATCTGGCCCAGAGAATAGGCAAAGCAACACAGCCGCGGCGATGCTTAAAAAGGCCCCAGGAAATGAGTTAATTGGGATCGTAGAGGTATAGGAAGACTTTCTGGTAACACAACTCTTGAAACTTCTGTAAAGTGAGGCTTTGGGTCATGTACAATGAATCAGTCCCCCAATTTCTAACTGTTGCTCTGGCTAATGTCTTTCTATGGAGTTTCTAGACAATGAGAAATTCCTATGAAGGGCTTTCTACCCTTGGCACTTCCCCCAAAGTATGTTGCAAGGAACACCGATCCCAGAAGAGGCTCCATAAATGCGTTTCATGGACAAAAAAGTGGGAGAAATGCCTGGTTCTCTAAATCAGTGCTTCTCAAATTAAAATCGACCGAGGATATTGTGACAATGCCGATTCTGGCTCGGAAAGTCTGGGGTGGAGGCCTGAGATGTTGCATTCCCAGCAAGCTCCCAGGTGATGCATATGCTACCAGTCCTCAGACGACACTTTGGGTGGCGAGGCTCTAAATGTCCTCTTGGAGATTCATGATTCTCATTAGTATGTTAAGGGCTCTGTGAAACCCTGTAGTAAAGTTGAGCTTATCTAACCCAGCATTTGTTAAACTCATTTGTACTCGGAAACCTTTCTCTCTCGTGGTACCTATTAATCCCTCACACTCTGGGTACTGTGGAAACCAATTTGGGAAGTGCTGCTCTAGCTAATACTACCCTACCTGGAGTGATTTCACATCATCTGAGAAGTCTATATTTTTGGGTCGTGGCCATAGCCCTCATCTAGGGCTGGTTAATAGCCCTGCAGAGACAAAGGTGTGCCAGGGCTGTGAACTGCCGTTGGTTTTCAAAGACTCCGAGCTCAATGACAGCAAAATACTATACAACTCTATTTACCTTCCTGCCATACTCACCACTTTCCAAAATGCTTTACAACCTTAATGTGGCTTGAGCTGAAATGAAAGGGAAAAGTGAAGAGATTTGGAGCACAGAGGGGCAGGCATTTTCAAAAGAGGAATGAAATAAGATGAGCAAATGGCACTGAAAGCAGACGGGAGGTAAGGGACTCAGGGGTTAGCTGGGGTGAGGAGGAAGGAAGAGGCATCAGTAAGAGATGTCAGTGGGCAGGGTGTCCCAGAAGTGCAGTGAAGAGAGAATATACACTCTATAAAACCCAACCTCATAGAATGAGGAAGAAGAAAATAAGAAGAGAAGAGTCTTCTTGTTTACCCGGCTTCCACCTGTACAGGTCTCAGCTATGTATTTTCCCAAAGTTCTGCTATACAAATTGTTTGGCCGGGAGGCCCTCTCTGGGCAGGTTTCTCATTCTCATGGCATTGGCTGCCAGATGGAAAGGGACTGGGTTGTCAGTTCATGTAGGAGGGCATCTGCTCACACCCGTGGTGGCCTGTCACTCCAGCCCCTATCCCAATTAGCAGATGGGTCCGAGAGAGCTCTCCAGTTATCAGAAGCCAGTGGCAGACAGCGTTTCCAAACTGGAAAACAGGGAGGGATGGGAACTCCTGCCCTGGGAGTCAGACAGAGACCACACCTGGGCTCCGCTGCTCACACTAGCTGTGAGGTCATGGGGTAAGTTAGCCCATCGAAACTTCAGTCTTCTCCTCTCTAAAACAGGGTTAAGAATAGGATCTATCTCCCAGCGATTTGGTGAGGAATGATTACGGTGATCCTGGTAAGATGGTTAGGACAGTGCCTGACACAGAATAGGAATCCAATAACTGTTACCTGCTATTAGTATTATTCTTTTTTATTATTAATAAAGGCTGTTTAGTGCAGTTGCTTGGCACAAAGAAAGTACTTGACAAATGATCGCTGATATGATGACAGGATGACAATGACCATGACAATGATGACAGTGATAATGTTGCTGTTCTTGATGGTGAGGGAGCTTGCCTTGCCTCAGCCCTGCTTTGGCAGTAGCATCGCAAGGGGGTGTGCTTTGAAAGGCTCTGGGGTCTGATAGTCCTGGGTTTGAATCCTGACTCTGCTACTGACTAGTGGGTGAGCAGTTTTCTCATTTGTAAAATGGGGACGATAATTCTACTTACCTCCCTGTTGTGAGCAGGGAAAGAGATGATGCATGTGGAGTAGGAAGCCCAGTGCCCGGTGCACTGCGAGCACCAATAGCTGTGAGCCGGCTAACTAGCCACTCAACGTCTGAGAACTTGAGAGAGCTCTGGAGAGCGAAGTGGCAGGAGTCAAGGTGCCCTTACAGTCCAATCTGAGAATCACAGGCCCATAAAAGGTGAACATACACACCACGTGCCTTTTCACACATTACCATTTCACACATACAAAAGGGAAATAACTTGTTCAGGCCCATATGCAGAAACCCACTCGTGAGCTGAGAATTTCCAGTGCACAGAAATTCCTGACTCAGAGCTTAAAGTGTTTGTTTTTCTTTTTTAAAATAGTGCCTTTTTGTTCAAGAAGAGTAGTTCCAAAAAAAGATGACTAAAACCCTCTAGACTGCCAGCAGCAGGCATGCAGGTTTGGGTCACCATCAAATCCAAAACACCTAGTCCAGTGGCTGGCATACGATAGTGCCCAATAACCATCCACTGACTAAAACATTACGTTTTCACCTCAAAGTAGTTTTGTAGCAAGAGTATCTATCTATCTATTTTTTAGGTCATGAATCAAGGACGTTTTTATCGGCACTTAGGAAAGTCCCGTCAAGCCTGCACATGGGCCAAATTTGAATATTAGCCATAAGGGCTAGACACCCACAAGTACACAAAGACTCCCTCAAGTGGATACACAGACAGTCACTCTCTAAATGCTTTGCCAACTTTGGGCCTCCCCTGCAAGACGTGGGCCCTGCTTCTTTGGATGGAAATAGCAGAGCACGCGTCTGTGATCGTTCTCAGAGCCAGTGGAGATACGGCGAAGAGGCCATCCAGGGTCCTTGTCAAAACCAAGTGGATCTGGGGTGAAATTTCAATCATCTCACCAGCTGGCACCAGAATCCCTCTTAAGGAGAGAACGGGGACTGTCTTTAGGAAAAGATGTTGATAAGCTACTTGCCTTGACAGCATTGGTAGGCAAGAGTCAAGGCAACAGAAGAGACAGCATAATGCCAGGTGGTGAAAGTGAACAGAACTTTGGGGTTGGTGGGGAGCAGAGGGGAGAGGAGTAGATGGAGGAGAGAGAAGGGAACTGGGGAACATGCTGGGAAGCTAGAGCCTGACTGGGAAAATGACCAAGGCCTCCCTAGGTCTAGGATTCCTACGTTTACATTCTCAGTTGTTTGTGCAAGTTGTACAACAGAATCACCCGAGGGAGCTTTTTTCAAAACCTGGGATGCCCCCGGGACCTCCCTTCAGAGATTCTAACATAATTAGTCTGGGGTGGGGCCCAGGCATCAAGGCTTCTAATAGCTCCCCAAGTGATTCTGAACAAGCCAAGGTTTAGAACCACTGCTCCAAATGGAACTCTTTCAGGAGAACCACGTGCTGGGGGTGAGCGATGAGGAGAAGGGAGGCCTTCCCTGGGAATGCAGAGGTCTGGGAGGATGGCGATTTGGAAGGATCTCGATCTGCTGGGCAGAGAGGACCACGGGGACGCCTGGATTACAGGGATAAGTGATGCCCATTGTCTGATTTCCTCCTCGACTGCCCAGTCCTCCCTCCCTGCCTGAGCAATTATGACTCTCGGCTCAGCTAGCCCATTATGCTTCTCCTTGTCACAAATATAACCTCTCTCCCCTTCCCATCAAGCATTACTTGCCCTGGATCCCATTTCTTTGTGAGCCTGATTTTGGCAGGTAAAAGCCAATGAATCCGATATATGAAAACTTTCCTCAGACCGAAAAAAAAAAAAGGTATTTTAACAAAGGGCTTCGGAGGACAAATGCCTTGACTCACAGCAATAACGACAAAGCATGGAGAACACATTCTGGGGTGGAAGGGACCTGTGGAGGTCCTCAAAGCACACCTTGTGAGTAGATGGCTAGCCATGAAGCTGATGAATGGCGATCCACGTCTGAGAAATGTCGGGAACAGCTGGATCCATTCTTTGTGGGCGACTGGAGATGGCACCCAGGAAAGGTCCAGGCGTCCCCCGGCTTCATGGGGTTCTTCTGACATCCAGCCACCAGTGTCTTCCTCCCCACTCCTCCACCAGCCTTTCTAGCTCTTTACCCCTTCAATACAGCTCTGAAGAAAATAAGCTCCACAGGCCAAGCTACCCTGTTAAAAGCTCACTTCATCACGGATAAGGCAGGAGTCAGCATTTTAGTGGCACTTTAGCCTCCGCCAGAGAAGACATAGGCAGAGAAAGGCAGATTGCAGGTGCCAATTTCCTGGTTTTTATAGGTCCAGGCCTGAGGGATGGATCATCCTGTGACACCTCCTGAAGCGAAATGTGACAAATGAGTGCTTTTCAGTGGGAAAACCATTAAGCAGGATGAAACCAAGGAGGAACAGTCCTCCTTCCCCTGTGGCCCTCCCTCCGTCCGCTCCTGCCCTCCACACGGGGAAAGCCTAAGATAAGGTGAGGCTTCCAAAAGCCTAGGGTCTCAGAGGCTACCAGTGAGCTGTGGTCACAGCTCCGTTTCCCAGGGTGACTTACTAAGAGGCAGGAGCTTGAATGGAACAGGCTGTAAACTCCACATCAGAATGAAACCTGTTAGACGAATGGATAAAGAAGATGTGGTACATATATACAATGGAGTATTACTCAGCCATAAAAAGGAACGAAATTGGGTCATTTGTAGAGACGTGGATAGATCTAGAGACTGTCATACAGAGTGAAGTAAGCCAGAAAGAGAAAAACAAATATCATATATGAACTCATATATGTGCAACCTAGAAAAATGATACAGATGAACTGGTTTGCAGGGCAGAAATTGAGACACAGATGTAGAGAACAAACGTATGGACACCAAGGGGGGAGGGAAGCGGTGGGGTGGGGGTGGGGTGATGAATTGGGCGATTGGGATTGACATGTATACACTAATATGTATAAAATGGATAACTAATAAGAACCTGCTGTATAAAAAAAAATAAAATTCTAAAATTCAAAAAAAAAAAAAAGAATGAAGCCTGTTAATTTGCTGACCCTTTCCTTCACTGAACTGGGATTCCTGTCTTATTGAACACAGAACTAGAGTGCTTTTTAAATCCTAGCAAGCCAATTAAACCTGGGAAGGAACCTGCATATTTTCTAACATTATTGAACAAAATATAAACACCTACTACATCTGAGCAGTACTAAACATTTAATTTGGTCCAGGATCGTTCTCCGAAGCTGGGAGATGCTTGTTTGGGAACTCTTTCCTCTGCCTCGACCTTTCCCTCTGCTCCCTGGCCCCCCATCTGTCCGGTGTCCCTGTCCCTGAGCTCCCCACCCCCGCAAAGAAGATCTCAACTGACAAGTTCCTGCAGTGGGATCCCTGCAAGGACGCACTCAGCCCTAAACCGGATTCCTGAAGACCCGCCTCACCAGCAGAGGAACCCAAGCTCCACGGCACAAGCAGCCCTTCCATCCCACGGCGCCTGCCCCTTTCCTTCCCCCTCACCAAATTACTTGGTTGGCTTAGCCCACTGGCGTGACTAAATTGGAACACTCTTCCAGGGTGTGCGGTTCTTTCCAAGAAGACTTCAAAGAACCCGGAAGCAGACATTTCTGACTGCGAGCAAACTGATCTGGGGTTCCCTCTGTAACCCTTACCTCTTGGAATGACCAGATCTTCGGCCTTCCCAATTAGCTAACCATCTCCTTTGGGATTTGCACCCACGTCTGGGGAGCAGACTGAACCGTGAGAAGTCCGGGAAGTGGAGGATGGTGCTGAAGCAGGCACTGGGAAAACCAGCAGCTTCGATTTCCCTGAGAGGCAGCAGAGGGACTACTGTTGGACTCTACAAAGCTTGGCTCCCTGTCCAGTTGGTATCCATCTAGAGTTGGACTTGCCCTGGTCTGTACATTCCTTAAAGGACCCAGGCTTGCTGGGCTTCTCTGCACCCCCGGAGGAGCCCCCACCTTCTGCCCCGGCCCCTGGCTCTAGGACCCAGCACCCGACTGCGTCCTGTCTCAATGCCCCTGCTCCTCTTGGCCGAGACCCGAACCCAGCTCCCCTCCCCCTTGCCCCAAGGAAGTCAGCAGGAGCCAGGGATGACGCAGCTTGTCAGGGCAGGAGATTGATGGCCGGCCCTCTGCTTTCTTTCCCCGCCCCTTCTTCCACTGTCTGGCTCCTTCCAGCTCTGGGATTTGGAGACGACGGAGGAGGCAGAGAGGGAAAATGCTTAGCTGTTCCATTCGCATTCTTCTTGATTCAAGGGCTTTTGCTAGTCTTCATTTGAAGGGGTTCAGCTGAGAAGACGCTGGCCTCCTTGTCAGAGTGGAGAGGTTTAGGGAACTGGGCTCCCTCCCTGTCGCCTCCCCCCTGGCTGGCCCAGCGCTGGTTCTGACCCGAGGCCCCTTTCTGAGCCCCCTCTCGTCTCAGAAGCACTTTGGGCAGTTTGCTTCAGGCCCATCTGGCACCATAACCCCCTGGCCTCTGGGAGGGCCCAGAGAGCTCATTTGGAAGCCTTGGGCCTGGGCCTTCACGCAGTGTGGGAGGGGACGCTTTAAGCATCACCAGAAGGAACTGCTGGATCCCAAGGACTAACCTGTCCTCCCCTCGACATGCAGGTTTCTCCCTGCTCCTGGCCCTGCCACAGCTCCTCCGCTGCAGCTCAGTAGGACAGGGTGGGGTCTTGACAGGCACTATGTGGATACAGCAAAGCTGTCCAGCCGAGAGCCCCTGGCCACTGTCGTCCTCCTCGCCCACCTGGCACACGTGGTCTCTGGCAGTGAAAAGCACCAACAGGAGGCCTCCATCCAGATAGGCAGGCAGGAGCAAGAGTGAGCTGGCGTGCTGAAGGCAAGCCCCCCGCACCGGGGCCCCGTAGGCCTAGGGGCTGAGTGCTGGCTGCCACAACTGACTACACAGGGGCAGCTAGGAGGGCAGGGCGCAGAAAACTGGGGACACGGCCGTCACAGAGTCACGATTCAGACAAACAGTTGGTACCAGACTACCAGGAAGGGAACGGGCATCCAAGACGTGGTAGCTGAGCCAAACAGGTGGGCAGAGCACAGGAGCAGAAAATGCAGGGCTGAGAGAGCTGAGAAATCTGGGAGTCTTCCTGAGGTGGGCCCGCCCTCATGCTCAGAAGATGGCTAGCAAGAACAAAATGCCTGGGACCAGGGGGTACACAGGGAGGGGGAGAGCCTCAGGGGGGGACTTAGGAACCTAAGGGTGGGTCACCATGGAGCACAGGAGCCCATGGCTGATGGCAGCCAGAGCCGCCAGTAGTCTATTCAGTGCCTTTGTGTAAAAAGCTTAGAAGAAGCTACTCCCTCTGGGTGAACACAGCCCCATGAACATATGGCTTTGTCAGATGAAAAATGTACCCCTTCATCCAGGTGGACTCAGCCCGGCACGAGGGCACATGATTTGCGGAGCAGACTACGGGCGGGATTTCCTCCCCTACTTACCTCTTTGTCTAATCACCTTTATGCAGTTCACAACCTGCACAACTGTATGTGGCAACCCAGACTGCAACAAATAACTCCCCTACTCCTCCACATTGAGGCGCAGAGAGACTGAGCTGCCGAAAGCCTTGCCCACATCCCATCCTCACCGGTTTAGAAGCAAGGAAAGCTGGGTTCACCGTTGGACAGGGACAACGGTGAACCCGGCTGGGGTACCAGACCATTGGGAGGCTACATGGTGAGATGGAGATAGAGAGGCCTTTTCCTTTTTGAGAGAGTTATTTTCTAGGTCCTTCTGCCTGTCAGCAACTTTGCAACTTTTTGTTTTTCTGTGTTTTTTTCTGTCATGGAAGCAATACGCATGTCATGTGTGTGTGTGTGTGTGTGTGTGTGTGTGTGTTTTAGGAGTCAACGTTTTTAATGCAATACATACAAAAAACCTATATTTATTCTATCACCAACACTTATCCAGGAATTATTTTATATATTTTTTTAAATTGTGGTGAAGTATACATAACATCAAATTTAGCATCTTAATTAAGTGTCCAGTTCAGTGGCATTGAGTACTTTCATATTGTTGTGCAATATATACATGTCTTTTGCATCCCCCATCTCACCTGCATTCCCCTCCCCCCAGAGCCCCCATGTAACCACCCTGCCCAATAGTGTTGGTATGAAAGCCAGCTCTCTGTGGCTCTGCTCTAAAGTGGAACCTAAGTAAGCTATATTATTGTGACAGTGCTCCTCAGTTCCCTTATCTATACATTGGAGGCAGATCAATGTCCCTCCCTGTTCTGAGGGTCTGTGACTATGAAAAGCCCACACCACCCCCTGCCCCAACGTTTGCTTCCTGACCCCTCCTCTCCGGCAACTCAACAGAGGACCCCGTGGCCCTGGAAGCTGGGGTGGGAAAAATTACGAACCCCAGGGCAGAATCTGGTGACCGCTCGGCTCAGAGTTGAAGGGGAGAGTTGGGCCAGGTGCAGCATAGATCAAGCTCCTCAGCCCAGGACCAAGGGAGATAGATGGCTGAGCCCGTAGTCAGCCAGCAGCTACCTACTAACGAGCACTTCACTGACATTATCTTTATCCCGGAGTGGCCTTTCCAGCAAGTCTCTGCTGACAAAGGTAGGGGGGCGGGGGGCGGGGCTTGAGGGTGGGCTGGAGACTGAGCGAGGACGTACTGGATCCTGGCCTGACTCCAGAGCATGGCTACCTTGCTGGGTAAGACAGGGAGGGAGGAGGGGCGAGCCTCTTCCAAGACTGAGCTTCTGTCAGGGCCACCTTGCAAAGATGTTTGAGAGAAAAAAGAACTCTCAGCTCACGGGGGTTTTGCCTGCCAGCATAATGTGTGTTATGATTTATAAACAGAGGACTGGAATAGGATTCAGGGGCTCCACCTGGACTAATTAATTAGCTGGGTGACCTTGGGTAAGTCCCTTCCCGTCGCTGAGTCTCGGTTTCCTTCTGTGTACGATTCGGAAGGAAATTGAACTAGTCAATCATCTCCAGAATTCTATCCTATCCAGGTCTGTCCAATCTCCCACCTGCATTCATTTGTTATGATGACACTGCATCAGGCCCTGCTCACAGCCTGATTTCTTGCAGCCCCAGACTCCATTATTTTGGAACATGGCCATCAAACATGACGTGGAAGGGGATCCAATTTTCAAGAGGCTGAAGTGAGAACTCACCACAGATTCCTTCTGGCCGGCTCTTTTGCAAACCATCCTGTTCCCCTCCCATTAGGCCTCACTGCTTGCTCAAGCGTGCGCCCGCTCTCTGTCTCTCTGTCTCTCTCGTTCTTGCTCTCTCTGGCTTGCTCCATTCTCTTGGTGCCATTTATCCTTTATGGTGATTAATGTAGACACCAGGCAAATGCTGGCCAAAGGAGAATGCAAATTAAGTCCCTGTCCCTTGTGCACTGGGAGGGGCAGTCAAAAGCCCTTCTATCTGTGTCTGCTGAGGAGGGATGAGGCCTGAACCTGGTGGGTCTAGCAAAGCAACAGCAGGGGCAAAGTGACCCTTACAAATTACAGCTTGTCATGTGCTTGGGAGGGCCAGACCCCACCCTAATGGCTCTGTTTGTTGAGTTCTGAACTGACCTTAAGCCCTGCCAGCAGTGAGATGGATATCACCTTCATACTCCAGCCAAGAACATCTGGAAGGTCCCCCAGCACTGGGCTAGATCCTTGTCTCTCACCAGCAAAGGCTCAAATGGCCAACAGAACACGCGAAGGTAGAGCTGGGTGACCGAATCACAGGTCTTTCCTTTTGACTTCTCTTCTCGCCAAACCTTGGACCACCAAGCCATTATGGATCACCTTTCAGCAAGCCCTTCTGACACCCACCTAGAGGATGTGTATTTTGATAAGATTTCAAGAGTGGAGATGAGTCCACAAAACCAACCAAATGAACTGATGACAGTTTTAGCAACTTCTATTTCTGTGTCCATCAATCAAGGAAGACTCACAAGCATCTCCATGGCCCAGAGAAAGGGATGAGGCAGAAACTGGACAGCCAGTCTCTGAATAACTTAGAGCCCTTGAGATACCCATAAACATGAGCTGTGTTATGTTGCAACCTAGGGACCCTCCATGTGACAACTTTCCTATCACGCACCCCAGGTAACATCCAGAGTGGAAAACTGTTTGAGCTCTGCCATCATACCCGTCAACCAACCAACAATGGCCAACCACACAGCAACTCATCATTGCCTCCTCTCCATCACGTGTCCCAAATTTCCACGTGCCCTTGAGGCCCGTGACTCATCTCTGTTACAATGTTTGGCTGCTTCCAACAACCATGTGTCCATTTCTCCATAAGCCTGCTCATACTAAGAGTTTCTTTTATTCCCTATGTTCTACTACGAATATTTTCAAATATACAAAGCTGCTAAAGTAGCCCTAAGACCAATACAATAATCACCTTTATAGTCATCACCTAGATTCAACATTTATTAATATTTTTGCTGTTTTTGCTTTATCTATCTCTGTATATTTACATATATTTTAATTGTGGTAAAATATCACAACATAATAGTTATCTTTTATTTTTATTTATTTTTTTAAAATTTATTTTGCGGTACGTGGGCCTCTCACTGTTGTGGCCTCTCCCGTTGCGGAGCACAGGCTCCGGACACGCAGGCTCAGCGGCCATGGCTCACGGGCCCAGCCGCTCCGCGGCATGTGGGATCTTCCCGGACCGGGGCACGAACCCGTGTCCCCTGCACTGGCAGGCGGACTCTCAACCACTGCGCCACCAGGGAAGCCCCATAATAGTTATCTTTTAAACCATTTTTAAGTGTACAATTCAATGGCTTTAAGTACATTCACATTGCTGTGCAACCATCGCAATCATCAATTTTCATAACTTTTTCACCATCCCAAACCAAAACTCTGTACCCATTAAACAACTCCCCATAGTCCCCAATCCCTATTTATATCTTTTTAAATGCTGTATCAGTTTACTAAGTTTCAAACATCATGACACATCGCCCCTAAACACTTCATCATTCGTCTCCTAAGAATCAGAAAATCCCCACATAATCACAACGTCATTCTCACACTGAAGACAACTAACAATCTGCTATCCAGTTGTCGGGGTCTTCTTAAATAAGCAAAGGGTTCTACATGTAAAATGAGGGGAAGGAGTCACACGTAGTCATTTCATAAACCATGGAGGGCTGTATAAATGTAGGGCATTAATAACCTTATTAGATGATCTTGAAATTTTGGTTCAGCTCTAAAATTCAATTCGTGTTTATGATTTTCCAAAGGGTTCCACCTCCAGATCAGCTGATATGCCAAAGGCAGCTGCCAACCCCGCCCTAGCGCCCCAGGGCAGGGAGACACTCCTGGGGGTGAGAGCCTTCATTCCAGCTGCCTTTTCTACCCTTACGCCTGATCAGCAATCAACAAACATATCAAATAAATCCGTACAAATCCCAGACTGACTCCACAAAGGAGTAAAAAGGCCATATAAAATAGGTTCTCGAGACTCGGAACACGAAAGGAGCTGTAAGTACCTGGCCACAGCCGAGGGGGCCTTCATCAGCACATGGAGGACGGCAACAGCCAACGTGGCCGCTGGCCCAGGGAGCAATAGGTCCCAAAGCAAGTGGGGTGCCGAGGGCCCTCCCTCCCCACCTCTAGCACTGCCCCCACCTCTCCTCAAACTAGGTTCTTGGCTCTGTTAGCGCAAATATTTGAGCTCCTTGGTCTCCGTTTTTGTCTCTGGCTCCAGATATCTGTGCACAGTCACCAATCACTTGAGTTTTCAGCTGCTTTTTTCCAGCCATCTTAACAATCAATTTCTGTATGACTGCACGGCTTGGCTTTGCAGTCTAGCACAACCAGGCACTGAGTCAAACATTTTCTTTTTCTTTATTTATACTGTGTCTTGTTTCAGAAAGGATTTAAAACGAGGAGACAAACATTTAGTAAACATCCTGGACCAGATGCTCGAAACTGCGCTAGGTGCTGTGGGAAATGCAAGAGAGAACACATGGTTTTCTGGGGGTTTTGTTGTTTTGGTTTGGTTTTTTGTTTGTTTTTACCCTCAGTTGAGTTTACAATTCACTTGGGGAGACACAACTCTCTAAGGAGGCAACTAACCCACAACAGCTCTGGCCCGGGAACTGGGAGCCTGAACACCTGGGTTCTTGCTCCCAGCTCGGCCACCTAGCCAGCTGTGTGATCTTGGAAAAATCACCTCACATTCTCTAGGCCTCAGTTTCCTTACAGGTAAAATGAAGAAGCTGTGTATGAGCGTAGAGACAGAATGAAGAGACTGGTAATATTGATTTTCTGAGGGGACAGGATCAGAGGGGCTGGAGAGGGGGATACTTTTTTGTTCTTGAAGCTTCTCTGTGGTTTCTGACTTGTAATGAGCACGCATTACTTTTGTGGTTAAATAAATTTAGCATTTACAAGTGGGGATGGATGGAACTTGCTAAATTCTGCTTTGGCTCTAACCGCGGTCTGTGACTATCTGTGGCTCGGACAACACCGGGCCTTTGGCGTTGGGAGAAGGGGAAGCTCACTGATGGCTCTGACAGTCAGGAAAGGCTTCCTAGAGGAGGGGAGACTCCAGGCGGGCCTTGAAGGGTTGGCATGCTTTGGATTGGGAGAGACATGGAGAGGGCATCCTTGGCGTGGGGTGGAGATGGGCAATAAACTAGCTGAGACCATAACAGAAGACGGAGGACAAAGAGTAGAATAGAATAACTCTTTCCCAAGGCCCAGATGCATCTTGGGTTGGGGATGGGGGCATCCCGAGCTGGGGAGGGAGCTTGAGAGCAGGAACAACGCAGCTCAGTCCCCTCCCAGGGGGCAGACGCCAGGCCCACCTGCCATCACAGCAGCTGCAGAATCTGAGTGGCAGAAAGTCTAGAGGCCCCAGCCTGGTGCTCCTGGATCACGGAGTAAGCATAACACTTGGGTATTAGCTAATCAATCTCGTAAATTCATCTCTCTTTTAGTGGGATCTGTCAGGAAGCTGATTAAATGCTGTGCGAGTGGGATTTGGCTCAGATGCTAGCCGGGAGCTTGGGGCTGAAGTTTTTCAATGTTCAGCTCATGCATAAAATTCATAGTTTATCATTACCCAGACTTGCTTCTCTAGAGCTATCCAGATGGGAATGCTTCTCCGTGACAGTCCTATCCTGGGTGTGCCGGTTGCCTGGCCTCGCCCCCCAGTTCTTTCTGCAGTAGGTGCTGCCCTGGCCCCCACCACCAGCTCAGCTCTGTCTGCAGAATCACTGAGCCAGGATGCCAACAGCCCTGGGCACTCAGCTGGCTCTTCCTCTTTCCTGGGGCCCCAAAGGGATTCCCTGGGGCAAAGCCTATACCTCCGATGTCCTCGGGCAAAATTGGGGAGTAGGCTGGATGTCTTGAAGGAGAGATGTATATGCCACCACTACCACTCCCTGCCCCCATCCCTGGGTAGATGCCCTTTGGCTGTCTTTTTAGCCTGGGTGCCCCATTCATCCCTGCTTTCCTCTCTCAAGGCCCCAAGTTCCCCAAGTAACCTAGGCCTGGACTCCTACCCCGGAGGCCAGTTCCTCCTTTATCCTAAACCCTCAGTCTAACCAGGTGAACTAATCCCAGCCAACAGGCCGATGGGAAAGGACCAGGGAGGAGACTGAGCCCAGACCACAACCTTCTTCAGCTTTGGTCTCTCTGCTTCCCTCTCCCCTATCTTCTCCGAAGGGACAATGGTTAGATTTGCCACCAGCATACCACCTCTGACCTTGTTTCCTCATCTGTAAAGTCTCTTCCAGCTCTGCTATTCCCCTTGCTATGATTACACATACAATTCTAGCAGTCCCAATGGAATTGGAGACCCCATGTTCATTCCTACTGTCTTCCCCAGTTTCTAGGTAGTCCCCAAAGAATAATGATACTAGGACCAGCAACTACCATGCATTAAGCACTCACTGAATGCCAGGCCCTGTGCTTGTCCAGGTCTCAAAGTGGGGATCCCGTATGAACCTGCAGCCTGGCCAGGGGTGGAGGGATGAAGGCATCAACACAGGCACAGATGTCAAACGTGACTAAGCATCGGGTAGGTGCTTACAACTGAACTGGAAGCTAAGGGGTTTGAATGGTGTGGGGCAGTGTGTCCTTGGGGGGTTAAGAAATGGGACAAAAGTCCAATCTTCTGATCCATCAATTGATCATATACACTTTTTGTTCACTTGGCTGTTTGGTAAAAGAGGCAAAGGCTAATGAAATAAGCCTGCATGAGGGAATGATTCAAGTAAGTAATTATCAGGGGATAGTCTGGATTCAGTACACATTTTCGCCTATACTTTCTCCATCCTATAAAAATAACAAAACTCCACCTTACAGACAAGGAAATCGAGGCTCTAATAGGATAAGCCACAGCCCAAAGTCACGCTGCTAGTATGTGGCTGCACCGGAAGTGGAACCTGCATCCTCTGACTTCTAAAAATCAGTGTTCTGACTGATATACCATACTATCTTCCTGTGACCCCAAACATCGGGGCTGACATTTAGAAAGCGAAGTCCTTAGTCATCAAACAGAATCCATTTCACTGAGCCTTACATTCCAAGGCAAGAAAGGGGCCTCAGACTTTAGAGAGAATTTCAACAATGAACTGAAATGAAAACCCTCAATCCACCAGAAAACTGCATTATTATCTGCCCATTCCCAAATATTCTGGTCAACAGAGGTTTCGCTCCATCTACGGATAATTCTCTTTTAGGCATCTGGAAACAATGGCCGAGCTGACATTTCATTGGCTCGGAGATTCTTCTCAAACCAATGATTGCTTCCCCCTTTGGATGTTGTTGAGGAAATAGCAGCTCAGGCTAAGGTTGGGGCAGAGGAAAAAGGAACCGCAGAAAACAAAAACACATTCCCAGCTGGGGCCCGTCTTCCACAGAGCAGAGCAAGACACTTGACAGGAGCTCAGGGAGGAAAGAGAGCTGGGATTAAACGGCCTTCACAGGCCAAGTAAAGATCCACTGCCACCCAGACAGCGGACAGAGAGCATAATCCCTTTCACACACACCGTGTGTATTATCCATGGGTGTGCAATGCGTCTGTGTACTGGGAGAGGAAGTGTTCCTCTCTGGGAGCACACATACACAACACACACACACACACATTCAAACACCTTTGGTGGCCTTACTCTAAACTCAGAGCTAGCCCTGCTGTTGGTGGAGGTGGGCCTGATACTTCTGTAAAATAAGATTCTGGAATATACCCCCATCTCTGGGGAGTCTCCCATACCAGGCCTTGATTTAGTCAACTTGTCCTCCTCGGGCTGCCGAGCAGAAAGCCTGCATCAGCACCCCTGCCCTCTACCCCCTCAGAGGCAGTTTAACCTGTTGCAGCCTTTGTAGACCCTTTTGCTTCTTTCCTTTTCTTTACTTCTTGTTATTTGATTTTCTTCAGTCTCATCTGCACATAGGAGGTGCTTTATAAATGTTGCTCATTAGTGGCAGCAGGGCCAAGGGGTGGCTAGGGGAGAAACCAGCCTTCCCCATCATTCTCTAACAAGCACCTGCCCCCTGCAAGCTACCCCCAAGAAATATGCAACCTAAGTGAAAACCATGTGCACAAAGGCAGCTTCCAGTCAAGGCCCCTCAACTCCCTACCAATGAGACTGTTGCCCCTGTGTTCGCCCTGCAGGACAATTGCGGAGGCCACCCTTTCAGGTTTTCTCTGCATTTTGCAATCTGAGTTTGCCCTCCTTAGCTTCCCTCCATTCCTCCTGTCTCTCAAACTCCACTCTTCCTTGATTTTCTCTTCCCTTTCCCTTAGCCTCTCTCAACCCTTGTGCTTTTTTTCTTGATCCTCTTTTGACCTCTCAGATCTGCATATTCCTCACCTCACCTGCCTCTCTCTCCACACTAAGCCTCAATTCTGGAATCTTCTCTATTCCTAATTCCTTGCCTCAGACTCCAAGGGTTTCAAGCTCTTCCCTCTCTGCAGCTATTGCGGATAAAGAAGAGGATGAGTCTGTCATGAGCTGTGAGTCCAGGGCAAGTTGTGGCCAGCCCAGATCCCCACCTCCTGCTGCAGGGACCGAGGTTTCCCTTGGTAACGAACGAGGGGAGGGGATCTGCATCTCTGCAACGCTGACTGTGCTCTTGGAGCTTAGCATTTTGAACAGGTCCTCAAACACACCTGCATCCGCCTCCCAGTTTCTTGATTTCAGAAATGTGTTCGAAAGGAAATTAGCCATTTGGTAGAAAAGTGTGCGTGTGCGTGTGCGTGTGTGTGTGTTAGGGGTGAGGGTGGGAGAGTGTTGTTACACAAATTAGAACTTCTATTCCTGGCTCAGTCATGTGGAGATGGAGTAGAAACTGCAATACAAAGTCGAGTTTGTGGGGCTCCAAAGGGTTGTATGATCTGGACCCAAGCCTTCTCCCTTTGTAGCCAACCTCTGGTCCCACTGTCAACCTCCATCACATCCTGAAATCGGACTCAGGGCCAACTAACTGTGGGTAGGATAGAAAAAGGGCAAATTTGGGACCATGACCTGGGTCATGGTCCCAACTCTGCCACCTGTTATTAGCTGTGCGCCCCTGAGCAAGTCACTTCACCTCTCTGAGCCTCAGTTTCCTCTTACGTGAAATGGCGATCATTAGCGTGCCTAACTCATAGACCATGTAAAGCCCTCAGCAGAAGAAGACACACTCAGAGGGGTCCTTATTGGGTTGGGAAATGGGGCCTGCATTGGGAGAGATCTGCCTCATTTGGGCTGGGTGCCCTGGGTCAGAGCCAGGTACATAAGTAATAGCAGCTACCCTTTATTGGTACTTTCCCTACATGAGCTCACAATTCCTCACAACAACCCTGAAAGCTAGGGACTATTTATCTCCATTTTGCAGAGGAGGAAATGGAGGCACCGAGAAATAAAACGACTTGCCCTAGGTCACAAAATCAGCAAGTGGTAGAGCCAGGACAGGAACACAGGAGCGACAGCAGGGAGGAGGAGGCGCCAGCAGGCAGCTGCTACCCACAGCACTGCTTTGCCCAGGGCTGGCTGGGCCCACCTACCCAAGGCCCAGACCCATCACACCCAAGGGAGCCCACAGCCCATGCAGCCCTTCTTTACTGTTAGCCAAGCTCACCACCCTGCAAACAGCGGCTTGGAGCTGACACGGCGGCAGTGGCCTGTGGGAGGCAGCCAAGGGCTAGCTCAGCAGATATGACAAACCCTCCTGCTTCAGCCCCTTGTGTGAAGCTAAAATTAACAACTTTCCCAACTGCAAACAAATGCAGTTGCTGAACCTGCATTCCCCTCTCTTGCTTCTGCTGCCACTGGGCTTCCTGGACCTCATCCCAGCTCCCTCTTCTCTCCCTGGCCACGCCCATAGGGTGGGTCTTGTGGGCAAGGGCTGGGGGCGCTGATACCTCTGCACAAATATGGGCCTGGATCAGAGGAGCATCGCAGGGCATCTGGCAACTGCAGGTGTGGGTCAAACACCTCCCAGCTACCGCCCATGCTACCTTTTCATTCCTCTCTTTGCCCCTTTGGTATCCAATATCTCTGGCTATCACTAAGTCCAGTAACGACTTACGCTGACCCTCAGTTGGCCAGGGTATTCCAACTTTCCACTTCACTGGGCACTTTGTAACACCTACCATAAATCCTCATCCGTTTGCGGCAGGCAGCCTCTAAAATGGTCCTGATAGTCTCCAGTTCTTCATATTTACATTCTGTGTATCCACTCGCCCTGAGCTTGGGCTGGACCTCGGGGCTCATACGTAATGAATAGAATATGGTGGAACTGATGGGATAACTTCTGAGATAAGGTTTGCAAAAGACTGCGGCTTCTGCCTTGGGCTGGCCCACCCTTGGTCATGCATCTGCCTTCTCTCTCTGATTAATCATACTGGAAGAAGCAAGCTGCCATGTTATGAGCCACCTAACAGAGAGGCCCACAGGCATGACAAGGAACTAAAACTCTTGAAGTCTGCCAACAGCCACGTGAGTGAGTTTGGAGGCAGATCCTTCAGCCCCAGTTGAGTCTTCAGATATGACAGCCCTGACTCACGACTTGACCACAACCTCCTGAGTGGCCTTGAGCTAGAACCACCCACCTAGGATGCACCCAGACTCCTGACCCACAGAAACTGTAAGATGATAAATTTTGTTGTTTTAAATGGCTCAGTTTGGGGATCATTTGTTATGCAACAATAGATAACTAATATACCAGCTAGTATCCCATTCCCTCAAAGCTCTGCTTTATCCCAGGTAACAATGGCCAATGACCTAATGTTTTGATTTTTTTTTTTAACATCCAGCTAAGAGGATACCTTAATTCAGTTAAAAACGCTTGAGTCGGGGCTTCCCTGGTGGCGCAGTGGTTAAGAACCTGCCTGCCAATGCAGGGGACAAGGGTTCGAGCCCTGGTCTGGGAAGATCCCACGTGCCGTGGAACAACTAAGCCGGTGTGTCACAGCTACTGAGCCTGCGCTCTAGAGCCCGTGAGCCATAATTATTGAAGCCTGTGTGCCACAACTACTGAAGCCTGCATGCCTAGAGCCTGTGCTCTGCAACAAGAGAACCCATTGCAATGAGAAGCCCGCACACCACAACGAAAAGTAGCCCCCGCTCACCGCAACTAGAGAAAGCCCACACGCAGCAATGAAGACACAACACAGCCAATAAATAAATAAATAATCTATTTTTTTAAAGCCAAAAAGACAAAACAAACAAAAAACACTTGAGTCTCTAGCTCACCACTAAAGAACAGTGGGGATTTTAGATGTTGGTAGAAGGCTAATGGAAAAGATTATTGGGGCAGAAGTCCCACACTTTGTATACATTGGGTCCTGAGCCCAGGCAATGCTCGCAGCTTCTTAGAATCCCCAGCTGATCAAATTGTGACCAAAATAACTCAAGGTTCATGCCAATATCCACACTGTACCTCCTCATACCAGTTTCCTCCTTGGATAATAGTAGCTAAAGTCTAAGTACTTCATATATTGTGCAACACAGGGAATATAGCCAATGTTTTATAATAACTATAAATGGAGTATGACCTTTAAAAATTGCGATTCACTATATTATATACCTGTAACTTATGTCATACATCAACTATAATTCAATCTTTTAAAAAGTCTAAGCACTTCATAATGATTAACTCATTTAATCCTCACAATAACCCCATTCTACAGAGGAGGAAACTGAGACACAGAGGAGTTAAGTAACTTGTCCAAGTTCAGAGTCAGTAAGTGGCAGAGCAGGGATTTGTACCCAGGGTCATAACCGTTTTCCTCTAGGGGAGCCCACGTGTACAGGGCAAAAGGATGGATTACGGTTATTCCAAGTTGTCAGGACCTCTCCTTTATCTCCTTCTGTCTTCCTTTCATTTCATGCTCAAAAACTAACAGTAGTTTTCCCACTGCCTACTGGATCAAGTCCAAAGTCCTCTTCACAATCTTTACCATAATTTGGCCCCAGCCCATGTATCTTTTTCTATTCTCCACCATACTTCTAGCTACAATAATCCCGATTTTCCCCCCACCCATAAGCTATCTTCCTGATTTTGTCCTACCTGAAAAGCCTCAAAGTTTCTAGCTCGAAATGACTAGGTGTGACATAGAAAAGGTTTTAGAGTCAGATCATGTGGAAGAATCCTGCAGACCCTTCCTCTTACAGTGGTCATCTCAGATTCCAAGGAGAAGATTAGGAATGCTCTACCTGAATGGAAAAGCAGCTCTCAGTGGTCAAAGCTCTGAGCCATGCACTTCAGCCAGCCAAACCCCACCTCCTCCTGAAAGTCTTCCCCACTTCCTTCTGCCCATACGAAGTCTCTGTCTGAGGCACAGCATGGACTGTCCTCGAGCCATTCAATTCTGAGCTCAAACGTCACCTCTGCAGAAACACCTTTCCTGACTGTTACTCTCCATCTCCGCCCATTGTTTCTTTCCTTCCTGGCAGTTATCGATACAAGTAGTTAATATTTATTTGCTGGCTTTCAAAACATATGTTCCCATTGAACTGTATGCTCCACGAGCAACGAGATTTTGTCTTTCCTGTTCACCACTGTGTTCCCCGTGCCTATAACATGGTGGGACACGTTAGAGATACTCACTGAATATTTGTTGGTTGAATGAAAAAGATGTTTCACCTGGAAGTTCCTTGTTTGAAGTAGTTGAGAACAAGTGTCCAAAGGGCAAAGCCCATGTCATAGTCTTCAGTTTTCCATGGCATGTAGCATAACACAGGATATAAGTAAATCCTGAGACCATACTTGTAGAGTAAAACTGTTGGGATGTCTTACCCCAGGACCCAGTTTTTTCAACCCATTTAACTGTACTACTACTCCTAGGTACCGGGCTGCCGGGGATGGGGAGTTGCAGAGTGGGCATGGGTTTTTCTACTTCACCATGTTCTAGTCTCGAACCTTCCAAGGGGGTGAGCAGGGTGGGGTGGGAGTCCAAGGCAGGAGTGGGGAGTTTGGCAGGTTTTCTGCAGGTTCTGGGTAGTGGAGAGAGTCTTTGCAGGGCAGAAGGTACAGCAAAATCAAAAGGAAAGATGGAAGGAGCTACCCGGACAGGCAAAAGCTGAAGCCCACATATGTCGGAGAAAAGGAAATCTTGGTCCTGGATCACGAGGGGGCACTTGTGATATCCAAACTGCAGGGTGGTCAGGACATTTTGAGGCTTCAAAGCAAACTCTGGGGGTCTCTGTGTGAGTAGGAATGTGGACTATTACTGCAGGCCTCAGTGACCTGGCATGAGAGAGGGAGGGAGGGAGGGAGAAAGAGAGAGAGAGAGAGAGAGAGATAAGAGAAGGAAAGCCTGGGGTCTTCCTGTCTAAAAATAGAAAGAATCTAGTGAGAGGGAAAAGCCCATTTCCTAACCTTGATGCAGTTAGGCAGCGAAATAAACTGCCTAGCGAGGAGGTTCAGTCACTGGCATTAGAGGCATTGAAACTAGGCAAGATCAGATCCTAGGGGGGTTCTCAGTACCAGCAAGCCCTTCCAGGCTGAGGGCAGTGGGGGAGGGCATGGGGGTTCAAATGGATCCACTGAGAGGCCTTCTGCACGGTCGGTCCCCAGGGGCCCGGTCCCCAGGGGCGGCTGCACGTGCGTGCGTGCGCTCACACACACAACTCACACTCCTGCACCCTGCGTGGAGGGAAATGACCCTGCTCCATCTTGTCTGTTTCACTGAGGGTGAAAGGGGCTATCGCACTACGGAGATTTCATCCCTTCTCCCTACTGACAAGTCACTTCTGTGACCCTGACACCCCTGTAAAGGTCCAGGTGTCCCGCAGGCCTCCTCAGTCAGGAAAGGTCCAACAACCTTGCAGATTTACCTTCACACACACAGGCATGTACATGTGTACTTTCTCTAAACACATCCTCTCCGTCTCTCTGTCTGTCTCTCTCTCACTGGAGCTACTTTCAACAGCTATCAGCTGGACTCCTTCACCCTTGTGTCTCTCTGGTTCCCAGAGGGCACCCCCTGCCTTTCTCATCCTCAACGCTTCCTAGATTCTCTTGGCAAAAGACAGGAGTTTTCCCTGCCTCCCGGGGTATCCTTGTTACCTCCCC
Organism: Grampus griseus; assembly: GCF_964374135.1. Classification (NCBI taxonomy): domain Eukaryota; kingdom Metazoa; phylum Chordata; class Mammalia; order Artiodactyla; family Delphinidae; genus Grampus; species Grampus griseus. Next base: position 92,742,454 of record NC_138999.1, on the reverse strand, counting down.
AAGGCCCAGCGATGGCTATAGAAGTGCCCGTTCCTGCTCTGAGAACGCAGGGAAGATACAGACTCGCCCGGGGTCCTGCAGAAGAGGCCATGTTCTTCTTCTTGCCTTCCCCCCACGCCATCCTCTCGTTCCTTCCTTTGGCAACAGAGAACTCAAAAGCCTCCCCTCAGTCCCACTGAAGGGAAAAGGAAAGAACAAGACCCAAATGAAATGGATCAACTAGTAGACTGAGAAATTGAAACTACTCCAGAGGCCCAGGGAGGGAACGGAGAGCAGCGGGCAGGGAATGAAAGTGGAAAGGCCCCAGCTGAGAAGCCAATGACCACAAATGGCCCTGCAGGGGACTGGCCCGGCCAAAGCTGCTCTCCTCTGCTCAGCTGGCTCAGAGCCGAGAGCATCTACCAGGGCAGCCTCGTGGTAAAACTGGGAGGTAGGGGGAGCTAGTCTCCAGCATCCCCTGGCTTGTTTTTCTCCCCATTTTGAGGCTTTCTCCCAGACTCCCAGTGCTCTCTCCCTGTCCCTCCCCACCACAAAATTCTCCCAGCCCTGTCCCATTTCTGCAGAACCTTGGGTGCAGCGAGTCATTTGTGCACCCGGGTGTGAATTGTTGGGTCATGGCTGAAAGCTGAATCCGCCAAAGCTATTGTGCGGATGTTCACAGACTGTATTTGAGAAGGAAAAGAGAAGGACGGTGGTGGTCTGTGGTCAAATATATACTGAAAACCTTAAACAAGGATAGCAGGTTTCTCTACTGTGGGACTTCTCAGAGCCTTTAATATGGTAATGTGCGTTGTGAAGATCTAAGAAGGGGATTTAGCATTTCTCAAACTTATTTGGCCACGGAATCTTTTTTTTTCTTTTTTGTAGAGCAGCTTACAAGGGTAGTGTAGGAACCTCAAGTAGCTCCTGTTGAAAGAGCTGAGAGGCTTTCAGCATGGTGAGCTGAGGGGTGGGTAGCAAGCAGCTCTTTTGAAAAAGGTGACAGTCCTGTTGAGAGTCGGCTACCTGAGAACAAGATGTTCTCTCTGACAGCTCTCCAAAGGTGAGAACTATGTGATATCAAGCTGTTCATAAAATCACTGTGTCTACTGTGTGCTGGTTAGAGGACCCCAGGAGGACTGTTCAGTTCTGGACAAGACCCCTAAGAAGCATCCTCAGAAACCGGAGTGTTATCAAAGAATGGTAACTAAGATGCTATAAGGTCTCTTCTAGGTCCTGGACCAGTGTTGAATGCTATGAACACAGGGTGGAAGACATGCAGGCACACTTAGCCAAGGTTTTACATCACAACTCCAGGAGGTCCATGGACCTCCAGGTTAAGAAGCTCAGCTGTACAACCATACCACAAAAGGAACCACTGAGCTGGAAGCAACCTAAATGTCCATCAACAGAGGAATGTATAAAGAAGATGTGGTACATATATACTGTAAGGAAAGGCACCAAGAAACAGGGGAGAGTTTAAACAAGCTTTATTTGGGAATGCTCCCGGGCGAGGTTCACTGGTCCGAGAGAAAGGGGCCGGAGAAGTCGCGCCCGGGCGAGGGTTTGGGCAGAATTTATAGGGGAAGAAGGGAAAGGGGTGTGGTGAATCCGGGAGGGCGCAGGGTATTCCTTATTTGGTGGTCTTTCCGGGTATCGTGGCAATATCTGGTGCCAGTCACATCAGTCTTGGGACCGTTAGTCCCACCCCTCGAAAGGCGGGAAGGCTGGGCCGGGTGGAAAGTCCCCAGGTCAGTTCCTGGAACTGGGTGGTCCGGAAAGTCTCCAGGTCAGTTTCTGGAACTGGGTGGTCCGGAAAGTTTCAGTCTGATGCAACCTGTGAGTCTGATTGCGTTCCCCTGCCTCGGGCCAGTTGGCCTTACATCTACAATGGAATATTACTCAGCCATAAAAAGGAACGAAATTGTGCCATCTGCAGAGAGATGGATGGACCTACAGACTGTCATACAGAGTGAAGTAAGTCAGAAAGAGAAAAACAAATATCGTATAATATCACTTGTATGTGGAATCTAGAAAAATGATACATACGAACTTTTTTGCAAAGCAGAAATAGAGACACAGCCGTAGAGGACAAACATATGGATACCAAGGGGGGCGGTGGGATGAATTCGGAGATTGGGATTGACATATATACACTACTATGTATAAAATAGATAACTAATGAGAACCTACTGATTAGCACAGGGAACTCTACTTGATGCTCTGTGGTGACTGAAATGGGAAGGAAATCCAAAAGAGGGGATACGTGTATACGTATAGTGGATTCACTCTGCTGTACAGCAGAAACTAACACAACGTTGTAAAGCAACTATACTCCGATAAAAGTTAATTAAAATTTAAAAGTAAATAAAGTAAAAAAAAATCATTGAGCAAACTGGGTAGATTTGAAACCAACTCCCCCTAAAACCCAGCTCCCCTGAGAGTTTATGATTATCCTCTCTATCCAGAACGTTATTCCCTTTCTTGTCCCGCCCCTATTCCCCTCAGGATTGAGGAGTATCAAAGAAAAAGGGGGACTGAAACTGAGCAGGACCCTGTGGGGCCCTACCGGGTACAAAAGTCCCTCTGTGTCCCTGTTTCTTGTTGTAGGAAAAGGTCTCCTAGGCCTTCCCTGAGTTCCAAAGAGCAGGCAGAAGCGGTTACTAATTAGGGAAGTGAGGGAATGCAGAAACAAAGCGAAAACATTTAAGCCATAAAAGTAATGATAATAGTTCAGCCATAAAACAGAATCCTAGTTCCTCCTCAAGAAATGTACGTAACAACCTGATGCATGTCTTTGAGCTGTTCAGCAGAAATTAAGACACCCCCTCCCCCCCACCCCCCTCCAGGATGGTGACTACATGCTGACCACAAGACTGCTTGGAACCAGAAGGCTGATGATTAAAATTCCTGAACCACCACCCTGTTACCTCACTACCAACCAGTCAGAAGAAAGCCATGCACCCTGCAGCCCTCACCCCAAATGTTGCCTTTAAAAACACTTCCCTGAAAGCCATCCAGGAGCTGGCATCTCTTGAGCATGAGCTGCCCATTCTTGCTTGGTGCCTGCATATAAACACTGTACCTTCCTTCACCACAAACCAGTATCAGTAGATTGGCTTTACTGTGCACAGGGAATGGACCCAAGTTCGGTTCAGTGACAGATTTAGTCAGGAAAGTCAAAGAAAATAGAAGTCAAAAGACAGACGGACTTGAAGAAACCTAATAGCTATATTCAGATACTTTAAAGGCACTGCCAGGAGGAAGAGGAAGGAAAGAAGTTACTGAAAGACTTTCAGATCAATATAAAAAAAATGTTCTAATTAGACTTTTTCAACAATCAAATGGGCTACCTTAGGAGGCAGTGGATGGCCTGCTGATGAAAGTGAAAACGTGAAAGGGAGACTGAACTAGATGATCTTCTAGGACTGTCTTCCCAACCTCACATTTCCTTCTATCCATGTGTTTCTGTCTGTCACTGAGAACCTTCTTAGTTGATTGCAGACCAGAGTCACAGTCCTGCTGACAAACCAACCCCAAAAGGCAAGAGCAGGTGGGAGGTGGCCCAAGCTCTGAACTGCCTGTCCCCCTCAATCCTCTACTCCCACCTGAAGTCCTGTATCTTACTAGCCCCCTGACTAGGGCTCTCACAGGTTGCTCGCGCCAGCTAGTTGATCTGATAAACTAATCTGCACTAATGGGATCATGAATGCTAATGAATTAATGTGTTACCTTCCCAAGTGGCATATTTGCATTTTAACAGAGGTTTTTAGGAGATAATGCCTTAACTCAAAGGAGTGATTAATGTTGAAATTTCGCCTGTTTGGCAGTCTAGTAAAGGAGATATTTTTGGAAAGGGAACCTTTTTCTACCCTTCACATCACACCATCTGCTAGAAGAGCAAAAAGTATGTCCCTGCCCTTGAGGGGTTTACAGTTTATAAAGTTGGGGGATTACAATGGCTGACATTTATTCCACCTCCACCAAAGTGTCAGGCCCTGTGCTAAGTGCTATATAAATACTATCTTTGAATCCTCACAACAACAGCCCTCTCTGATGTAAGTACAGCTCTTGCAGAGAAAGGGGCTGGGCCTCGGAAAGGTTAAGTAACTTAGTACCATTATTTCATTGACTCTATAGAAATTAGAGGCAACATTTTCTTAGGTTTCCCTGAGGAAGAAAAGATGCTGCCGGCTAGCCTACAATGCACCATGGATTCCAAGAAGCACTTCAATTTCAAAAAGGTTAAAATTGTGTTTTCGAAATCATGGAATACAGTAACTGGTAAGGCTGGCTCCTGAGTAGCTACTCTGCCTAATGCTTTTCACAGAATGCATATGGGAACTAGCTGGGCAACACCTTGATATAATAATATAATAGCAAGCACATAATATTTTAATACAAAATGATTATACAAAGACTGAGAAGGTTGCACACTGAGTCTCAGGTCAGTGGCAGCATGTGTCGATGGGGTCATGAACCTCAGTGGTGGAGAGAAGCAGGGACAGGATTCAAGGTAGAGGGACTATGTTACGCAGGGCTTGGGACTGAGGTGGGGGGATGCTGGTAGCAAATAACCTACTGTCAGACATCCTTCCACTAGGGAAGTAGGGTTTTGAGGGTATGGCACACTGGCTGGCTTGGCTCAAGTGAAGGGGTTAATTTGGGAAACCATGAGAGATACCTTAGCAAGATGGGGTGGGGAAGGAAAGTGAACGGGCAGATGGTGTTCCAAGGCCAGGATGAGACGTTTCAATTTGATATGGTGGACAAAGTAAGCTACTGATTCTTGCAATTTAATGCCAGCATGTTAGGAAAAGCTCATTCTGGCCACCGGGATGAACTAAAGCTCTCACCTCAAAGCCAGGGGCTTCCTGAAGGGGGAAAAAACCCAGCACCGAGCAAGGGGGTTGTGTCATCAGAGGCAGCAGAGTTCCGGGGCACCAGGAACGCTGACCTCTCAGCGCTCTCTCTGGATGTGCAGTGCCCTCTCTCCGGCTGCATTCCTCCCCTGGAAGAGGAAGTAGCAGCACCACCTAGGTGTGTGCCGCTCTTCCCTCCGCAACGGGCAGAGAGGTACAGACTGGATGATGTACGGCTCATCTCCCCTCCACCCACTAACTAGGGTTTGTTGAGCCCCTACGATGTGTCCGTGTGTCCAGCACCACCCGGCGTGGTACATGGATCAAAGAGGCCCCTGAAGGGACTTCTCTGGTGGTCCAGTGGTTAAGACTCCATGCTCCCAATGCAGGGGGCCCAGGTTCTGTCGTAAAGAGCTGACTCCCTAGCTGTCCGGATTCCAAAATGGAAGACGGGGAACTGTGGGTGACAATTGCTTTTCCTATATTTTTCTGTATTCTCAAAGTTTTCCCCTCTGTATAGGTATTACTTTTTATAATCAGGGAAATTTTATAATTAAAAAAAGTAGGGCAACCGATGAGGGTGAGAATAATCAGGAAAGGCTTCACAGCAGAGGTTGGACTTGAGCGTCTTAGAGGATGCAATGGAAGGATTTCCAGAGGTGGAGAAAAAGGGGGGCCCTGCAGGTGGGGGAACAGCAGGAAGATGAGTACACAGAGAGGAGTAAGCTGTGAGTGGGGGTACAGCAGGGCACAGAGAGTAAGGAGACTCGTGGAGCTTCGGGGTCTGGAAGAAATGGGTCACAGGGAATATATATTTATACGGTGAAGCTCAGCTCTTGTGGAAGGCAGGCCTTGGATACCAGGGAGAGGAGTTTCTATTTGACATCGTAAGCAAAAGGGAGCTATTATAGGCTCTTGAGCAGGGAAGTGACATGATGAAAGATGTTTTAAGGAGATTCCTTTGGCAGCAGTGTTGAAGGATCACTTGGCGGGAAGGTGGGTAGGCGTAGCAGGCAGAGGGACCAGTCAGGAGGCTGCTGCAGTAATCTGGGCACGAGGTAACAAGAGCCTGGGCTACGATGGCGGCGGTGGCAATGGTCAAGAAGGCATGCATTCACGAGGCACTTGTGAGAGATCAACTGCCAAGACACGGTGGTGACTGATAGGAGTGGGGAGGGGGGGACTGATTCCAAGTCTCAGCCCATGGGCTATTGAAAGAGTGATGGTGTCACTAACAGAGGCGGAGATCCAGGGAAGGGCTCGGGGCTGGAGATCAGCGTGGAGGGAAAGGTTGGAGAGGAGATCCTGAGTTTCGCTTTGGCTATGATGAATCTAAAGTGATGGTAAACTCCTAAGAGAAAATGTCCTTAAAGGTAATCGTGAAATGGAACTGGAGCTTAGGTTAAAGGCCAGGCTTTATCATTTCCTGCAATCACCCAGAATTCCAAAGCAGGACAAGCTGTATTTAGACTGACTGTAGAAACCACTTGAGACAGAAGGGGGGAAGAAAAAGGAAAAAGACCCAACAGCCAATTCTGATTTGGACTTTGCAGGTGACAGACACTAAACTGTGTGGCAACAGCAGGCTGGTGGGTCTGTTTAAACACCCCCACCTTCTCTCTGTCAGTGAGTGATTTCCCTGCGTATTCGAAAGATTACAGCTTGACTCCAGGTGACAAGATGAATATGGAACACAGTCGCTTTATTAATCATATCTGCATTCTCTGTGATTTCACCGAGAGTGGCAACAGAGCCAATGCGACACACAGCGCCCTCGCCAGCCCTTTGAGTGGGCTGGTTTTCAAAGTCCCAGCCCACAAACGCAAGATCCAGACTTTGGCTGTCTGGATACAGAATCGGAGGCAAGTCTCATTAAAAAAATAATCTGGGGGACTTTCCGGGCGGTCCAGTGGTTAAGACTCCGAGCTTCCACTGCAGGGGGCACAGTTTCAATCCCTGGTTGGGGAACTAGGATCCCACATGCCGCGTGGCGTGGCCAAAAAGGAAAAAATAATAATAATCTGAGTACCTCAGTTTCCCCCTGTGTCAACTGGAAATTCATCTGTAACTGACTTGCTTGGGTCTGGGTTAGAAGGGGGAAGATAAAGAGAATGACTACCAAAGGGGAAATGGATAGATGAAAGACAAAACTTGGGAGAGAAGCAGAGTGCAAATTGCAGCAGGATTTCCAAAATGAGAGGTCTTGACACTTCCCTGGTTGCCTCCTAAGCCAGTTGGCACCACCGTGCCCTCTTCTTTTCCGCTTTCAATGGGCTTTTCCACGTGAAGGGTCATAAATGGGACAATCACCCTCCTCGGTGACTTGCACTCCCTCCTCCCAATCGCGCACTTCCACGAGCATCTTCCACTCGGGACACCTGCCCACTTCTCAGCACCCTCCTTCCAACCATCACCCCTACCTCAAACCAGCAACCAGAAGACTGATCAGAAATCAGAACACAAACCTCCAGCAGGGAAATGCTGGAGACCGCTGGTCGACAGACTACGCATCGTGTGTGTGTGCACGTGCGTGCGCGTGTTCATCCACCAGTCTAGCCATCTGTTCCTCTGTTTTCCCAGTGGGTTTGGATCAGGGCAAACAGAGAGGCCTGTTTGGGTGGTCCTGCCCCCAGAGGTGAGTTCCCTTGGCGGTTAGGAGCCCACAGCCTGGGCAGACTTACTCTCCACTCATTCACCTTTAGAAGACATCACTCCCTCCCACAAGAAGAACCGGTAAGAGGAAGGGGGCTAAAGTCCCACAAATATCCCTTTATCGCAGTTCTCTATTCCCCTCCTACCCAGGGATGGGGGACTTGGTCGAGACACCTGCCCAGGGATGAAATTCAGTGGGCTGGGCAGGCAGGGGAGAGCTGGTGAGGGAAGCAAATGAGCAGGCAGGGACCTCTACCATCACCCTCCCACCCACCTGTGGGCTCCTCGCTCATTTCTCTCATACCAGCTGGAACAACAGGGCTCCAGCTGGCACTAAAGTGCTGTGGTAGCTCTTGCCATGCCGCGGCACAGGTGTAACCTCCACTGGGATGATCCCAAGCGCGCAGAGGCATTTTCAACCTGATTCTACCAGGGCAGTTGAAAGGTGTCTCCCCTGTCACAGGTCTTGGGAGCTTGAAACAGACAGCCCCTGCCCCCAACTTCCCTGTTCCCAGCACTCCAGCTCAGCTGTCCTCTCAGCCAGATTCTGTGGCCAGACTCCCCACTGCTCACTCCTTCAGGTCGGGGCATGGAAGGCCCGGGTGCAAATCTTCTTTACTCGGGATAGTTCAATTAACCCATTGTTGTCTTAGCTCCAGTGACATTCTGCCACCGAAGGCCCTGAGGCCTGGGGGCAAAAAGAATGTGTAAGTATTGAGGTTAAGAGGAGGGTGTGGATGAGACAAAAACAAGTCAGGAGAATCTACTTAGTGGTGTACCAGCCACGCCAATGCCTTCCATGCCTTTTGGATCTGACCCTCCTCTCTCTGCCCACTGCCACCACCCTAATTATTGTACCTCTCACCTGGATTGCTGTAGTAATTTACAAGCTGGTAGCAATCCCTCCTTATTCCAATCAAGTCTGCTTCCTATGGCAGGGCTACCCATCCTAGAACACTTCAGTTAATCGGCCAATAGCCCTCCAGGGCCTCCTCAAGTCCAAACTCCTTCCGCTGACATCAAAGACCCCCTAAATCCAGGTACCCCTTCCCCAGTAAGTCATTTTTCCCCACCGCACCTCCACACCCACCCTCTCCTCTAGTCAGATCTCTTCACTCTTCCCTGATCACACCATGACAGAGCTCTCCACCTCCCCGCCTTTCCCCTAACTGAAACAGGAGGGAAGGGGGCAGGGCACAACCTTTAAAAGAATGACATAGCCCGAGGACATGACATAAACTGATTAGAACCAACTAGGTCCAAGATGGTCCATGAGTCGACTTCCACTAGACCTTGAGCCTCAGTATATGCTCATTGTAACACGTCATCAAGCTAAATGACACACCCGCAGGTGCCATGGCAGTTCCAAGGCTGACCATAAAGGTGGACAAGTGGGCCGTGGCCCAATTCCTGGAAATCCCCACCCCTTTCCCCAAAATAGCTGGAATACTCCTCCCACTCATTAGCCTATGGAATTACCCACCCCTATAAAAACTGACAACCCCATACCCTGGTGCCTTTCTCACCTTCTGAGATGGCCCACACTCTGTCTGTGGAGTGTGTTTCTCTCTAAATAAATCCACTTCTTACCTATCACTTTGTCTCTCACCGAGTTCTTTCTGCGATGAAACATCAAGAACCTGAGCTTCATTAAGTCCTGAGACCAGGTGTGTGATCTCAGTTAAAAGACCGTGGGTCCAAGTCCCAATCTGAGGTGCACAGTTTCATAAGCATGCCTCCCCCTTGGAAGCCTACTCCTTTTCTAGCCAACAGTCTCAATCTCACACATTATTCACAACCGAACTCAAGTTCAAGCTCCTCTGAGAAGCCCTTCTCCCTCCAATCCAGCCCACACTGCTCACTTTCTCTGTGCCCTGAACCCCTGTGATGCTTACTGTCGAGAGCATGTAATGTGGTACATAATTATTTCCCAACTTGTATTATTCTTAGTTGCTTCATATGAATAAGTATGATTTTTCTGCTAAATTATGAATTTCTAAAGAGCAGACCCTTGGCTCTCTCCTTCTCACCAGAACACTGGCATTGGGCTAGACCCAGGAGCACTCCTTAACTCCAAAATGAAGAAGGAAGGATGAGATGAATGAAGGCCCTCTGAGGATCTTCTCCGTCGGTTGCCTCCACTTTCTCAAAAGACATTCCAGGCAGTTGAGGAGCTGAGGCTGCCCAGAGAGGCCTAGCCAGCCAATTGGCGATGCATCTCTAGTTTTCAGTCCACTCCTACCTCCCAAGGCTTTCAGAGCGATCAATAATGCTGCTTAAGTGATCAGTCTGAGACACAGTGGGCTGCAGGGGCCAGTGTTTGATTAACTCAAGAGAATAAATGTATGCTGGAAGAGATGGAGCAGAAAGGGAGGAGGAGAAGAGAAAGCAGGAAGAAAGATGAGCTGGGGGAAGGTAGAGGGAGAGGTTTTATGAATGAGGATCCAATAGCATGGAGCTGAGAGTAGTTCTCACCTGATCTGATTCAACAGCTGAAGCACATTCTTACTCAGGCAGCTAATGTGGGGACTTTCTCAGAGCCCAGTGAATCTCCCGGGGCTGCTGGGCAATCTTTGACCTTGGCAGGACCATTGCTGCCATGGCCCACTGAGGGCTTAAGAGGCTGCAGGCTCCCTATTGGATGGAAATTGGGTGTGGGATGGAGACTTCAGGGGACCCTAAGGAAGGACTTGGGTCTTGAGCTATGCTCACTGGCTGAGCCTACAGATATCCCAAGCCCTGGCATCCTTCGGTCCTCCACCCAAGACTGGTGACTGTGATATCCACGATGACATGCGACAGTTGGCTGATCTGCCTGGGTGATGTCAGCATTACCTTTTCTCTGTCCATTGGTGTACACACTACCCCTCCTCCAAGGCTCGAGGCCTAGAAATTTAATTATTTGGCAGTTAAGAAAAAATGAGGAGTTCCTTTCCGATCTTCTTTTACTGGAGGGCCCAAATTTCTAGCTATACCACTAATCAAAGTTTTCTGGGAAAGACAGTGTTATCAGGAAAAAACAGAGCAGACGGCTTATTACTGTGTGAAAGTTCCTCCTTTCATCTAACCATGATTCCTGCTGCTCTCATTAAAAACCTATCCTTCAGATATGATATGATGGTATTATTACTCTCCCCATCACACAGGCTCAAAACCTCTGAATCACCTTTGACTCTGTTTCCTTCCTCACCCCATTCATCCCATTGGTAGGTAAATCAGGTTTCTTCTACCTCCAAAATCCATCCATCCACCTCCTTCTTTCTATCCCCAGCCAGCTACTGTAACAGTCTCCTAACTGGTCTTCACGCCTCCAGGATGGCCCCCTTTTAATCAATCTGCCAAAGGGAAAAAAAGGAGAAAAAAAGAGATAGCTTCCACTTACAAGAGATGCAGGAGATAGTGGAACAAGCTAAATGACAACAAGGGGAAGCAAGCGGACCAGAATGTGGGATGGTGGACGGAACAACTAACGTGACTTCTCTAACAAGTCAGAGACAGGGGACTGTCGAAAGGGCCTTAAGAGACATAATGACAAAATGTAATGTGCAGAGCTTTTTTGGATCTCGATTCTAACAAGCCAACTGTAACACATGTCCTGAGACAGCTGATGACATTCACGTATGGACTGGGTCGCGGATAATAAAAAGGACTATTGTTACTGTTGTTAGATGTGTTAATGGGACTGTGGTTATATGGGAAAAGGTCCACTCTTCTCAAATATGCATAGAGAGGTATTAGCAGTGAAATGACATCATTGATGTTTAAACTCTATTTTAAAATACTTCAGCCAAGAAAAAAAAAAAAGATGAGTGAAGCAAATATGGCCAAGTTCTGGTAATTACTTAATGTGGATAACGAGTATATGGAGCTACTATACTATTTTCTCTATTTGGGGGGAGAAATGTTCATAATAAAGAACAAAAACAAGGGACTTCCCTGGCAGTCCAGTGGTTAGGACTCCATGCTTGCTTCCACTGCAGGGGGCGTGGGTTAGAGCCCTGGTGGGGGGAACTAAGATCCCGCATGCCTTGAGGCCGAAAACAAAACAAAACAAAACAAAAACGATAGTCATCCACTATATCCCAGACCCCCTTCCTAGCTTTATCTTCTACTCCTACCTCATTTCTCTATGACATCTACCCTATGTCCTTGCTCAAATGATTCCTGTCTGAACTTCATTTCTTCACTCACTCATTAATTCATTTGTTTACTCAATAAATATCTGGTAAGGACCTCTTGTATGCACTAGGCCCTGTAAATGCAAAGATGACTGAGGCGGAGGAAGACAAGAGGCCTCCTTCATCTTTATATCCTTTCTAGCAACTAGCACAGCACCTTGCACATAATAGGTGCTCAATAAACATTTATGGAGCTGATGTGCAGGGGGAGATGTGATAGAATCCCTATCTACTATTAACTAGTATTCAATCCAATCCAAGAAATGCTTATTGAACACCTACATTGTGTAAGGCATTGTGTGCTATGGAGATAAAAAAGAGATGAAAAACACCGGGCTTTTTCCTTTGTTGAACTTATAATGTAGACCAGACATACACATATAATAAGTTATATTTGCATGTGAGGGATATATGAATTAATGATTCAAGCAGTAATAGTGAAGTGTATCAGTGATGTACTTACCAAATGTATTTTACAGACAGTAAGTGCAGGAGTTCAGAGGAGGGAGAGAAAGGCCTCCAGTCTAGAATGATCAGAGAAGACTTCACAGAGGAGGTGAATTTGAATGAGAGTTGAAGGACGGGTATTGTGGTATTGGATAGAAGTAGAGCACAGGCAGAGAGGAGAGGGGCCCCTGGTGAGTGGGATAGCATGAACAAGAGCACAGTTGCAATTAAAAAATGTACAAAAGACATGCTTAGGAGAGCCTGACGAAAGACACTTGGCTAGAGTAGAGGGTCCACGTAGGACTGTGTTTCTTAAGTAGACCAAGAACATCAGCATCACTTTGAAACTGAGCAGGACCCTGTGGGGCCCCCCAGGGTACAAAAGCCTTTCAGGCATCTGTCAGTTTCTTATTTGCAGAATAAAGGCTTCAGCCCCCTAGACCTCCCCGAGTTCAAAAGGGCAGATTCAAACAGTTGCTAATCAGGGAAGGGAGGCAATGAAGAAACAAGGGAGGAGCAGTCCAGAAACAATAGTGCAGCCTTGGAGCAGGAACGTGGCCCCTCCTCAAGGAATGTACATAACAATATCTTTGAGTTCTTCTGCAGGAACTAAGGCTCCCTGCCGGATGGTAACTTCAGGCTGAGCGCAAGATTCGTGGAGCACCACCCTGCTACCTCATCACCAATCAGAAGAAACCCATCAGAGGAAAGTCACACATCCTGCAGCCCTCACCCCTAATTTTGCCTATTAAGAACTTCTCCCCCCAAATCATTGGGGAGTTCGGGGGTTTTGAGCATGAGCCATGCGACTACCTTGCTTGGCCCTGCAATAAACCTTTCACTGTTCCAAACTCCAACGTTTCGGTGTTTTACTTGGCATCACTGTGCGTCGGGCACGTGAACAAACAACTTGGGGGAGTCCGTTCAAGTGCATATTCCTGGACTCAGGCTCTAGACCTACTGAAGCAGAAGCTCAGATGGTGGGACCCAGGAATCTGCATTTTAACAGTTCCCCCAAGCGATTTTGAGACACATTAAAATGTGAGAATCCATGATGTAGGCAAAGAGTAGGAAATAAGCTTCAAAGAATACACAGTGTTAGGCCCACTCAAGGAGAGCCTTGAATACCAGGCTCAGGAAGCTGAAATTTACCCTACAGGTATCACTCTCTCAAAGACATTGATCATACATGTCTTGAATAAAGGATATTTAGGAATATTAATCTGGCAGGTGTATTATGGACCGGAAAGGAAAGAGACTAGTACAGTGTAGACATGAGGTGGTGGCAGGGTCAGGGTGGACCAGGGTAGAATCAGAGATGGTTCTGTATGTAACAGAGAGGTCAGAGGAGCAAGGCATCTTTGGGAGACAATGAGATGAGTTTGTGAACGCTGAGTTTTGTGACATGATGGCAGACTATCCAAGGGGAAATGTTCAGCAAGAAGGTGGAAATAGAGGACTGAAATAGCGGAGAGGGGTTAAGTTTGGGCGAGAGAAGTGGGAGCGGCCAGGAGAGGGGTGAGAGGGGAAGCCATGACCCCCAGCTGCCAACAGAGGAAGCAGACACAGAGGAAGAGGACACTCAGATCTGAGGTCAGGAGAGTAACTAGCAAAACAGAGAAAAAAGGAGGAGTCACTGAGGTGGAAGGAGACCCAAACAGTACAACCAGGCAGACAGCATCTTCAAAAAGCTAGGGATGGCTATAGCAGTGTGGCTAATGCCGAGGTGAAGCTGAGGCTCAGAAAAGGTGACTAGCTAGGGATGCTCCCAGGGAAACCTGCTCATCTCTGTTCCTCAACGCAACACAACAGGTACACTGGCTCCTCCATGTAACAGGCAGCACCCCTGCCTCACCTCCCCCTGCCCCCATGTCAGGCCCACACTGATTCCCAAGCTATTTCTTCTAACTGCCCAGGGGAGCAGGCGCTAGCGTGCCACTGGACTGTTAATGTTCCACCGTAAGGATGGTGCCCTCAGAAAAGGGGGCGCTGCCTGTTGTGGGTGGGAAACCACACTGGACCCCAAGATCCCTTCCCTCTCTTTACCAGCTCAGCTGAAGGGGGGCTGGAAAGGAGGGAAGGTGGTGCACTTCCCTCCCCTCCCCTCTCCTCCCCTCCCTAAGCCCCAGCCCTCAGATTTCACAGCAGGGCTGCAAGGTCCAGCCCACTTTCAGAGTCTTTCATTTTGGCTGCTGATAACGCAAGAGAGTGTTTTCCTTTTTGAATTTATGGTAAGAAGGAAAACAGAAGTCCTTGAGAGAAGAGCCAGAACAGAGTTTTCTGTTTCGAATGCTAATAGCCTTAAGGCTGGACCAGGGCTGAAGCTATCTTGGGTGTGGCCTCCTCTCAGGGGCCTGTCAGAGCTAAGTGTCTTCGCCCACTATCGATGGGGACCCTCTCAGCCCCCCTAAAAGGGATCGCCAGGACCTCTGAAGGCATGAACCCCTACAGCCCCCAGAAGCTGAGCTTGTCAGCGTTGAGCCTCATTTCCCATAATTTGCTCCAGGTGTGTGTGTTTTTGTGTGTGTTATGTGCATGTGAGCGCAAGCGTGCTTGTGTGTGCGTGTCTGTTTGGAGGTACCGTGTGCAATTTGTGTGTGTGTGTGTGTGTGTGTGTGTGTGTGTGTGTGTGTGTGTGTGTTGTGACTTCATCTAGCCTAAAGGCTCCAAAAGAACAGGGATCCTTCTTCCATTGCATTGGTGCTGCCCTCTCAGGGTGCCTCGTCTGGTGCTGGGTGTGGAGCCCAGTCATTTCTGCAGAGTGTGTAGGGGGTGGGTACAGAGTGCTTCCACTGTCCTGCATCCACCTGTGCTTCCCTCCAAGGACCAAGGGGGGTACTGCTGCAGTGGGGCGGTGCCAGACCAATGCCTCTCCTCTGCCCCTGCCCCCCTGAACACCCCCCAACCCCGACCCCTTGTGCTCTCCTGCCTTGCCCAGCCTGCTGCTGTTATCAGCAATCCCAGGGCTTTCCTGTTGCACTTTTTCAATCTACCATGGCTCCCGAAGGACTGAGTTGGTGGCAAAATCCCCCGATCAGGCCACACAGCTCACTTCCCAAGACCCTGGGACTGCGCCGTTCACCAGAGAGTGAGGTCCTCAGACTCATTCAAAATGGGGCCTACAGCCTCCTAGGAGTCCCCAGCCCGCTCACCCAGGGAGGCAGAAGCTCCACTGCATTCTCAGAAGCCACAGCAACGACAGCATCACTAGCTGGTGTTTATGGGGGCACTGGCTGGCTCTGGGCAGCTAGCCCAGCCAGTCTGCAGGGCACCTCAGATATGGGAGATGCTAAGAGCCAGGAACCTGGGGCACCTACCCCCCTACTCTGGCCCGCCTCCTCTCTCTGGTGGTCATCAGCTCACACTTGTAAGGCAATTGTGGTGGTGACTGCCGGTGGGAGAGAGGAGAGGATCTCTCCACACGCAGCAAGGAGTGTTTCTCTCCTGCTCGGATCATATCCCTCCCTTCTCAGAATCCTGCAGTGGCTCCCAATTGCCTCTCACATCAATTTAAACCTTCTCTCTGTGGGCCTCCAAGTCCTCCATAATTACATCCCACCTTCCCACATCCCCACTCCCACACACACATCACGCATAACTCGGGGCCAGACAGAGACGGTTGATGCCATCCACCCACAGCGGCTCCTGCCTGGGTCCTGCCACAGGTGCCTGAAATCACCACCAACGGAGCCGCTCCTCAGCCTCCTTTGAAAATGCAAATGTTAACTGAAGGGGGAAGGCAATAAACCACTATCAGCTATTAACACCTTGGCCAGACAGGGATTCTGTCTTCAGATCTGACCGAGCTTCGAGCAAAGCCCCACCTAAGCGTCTAGGGGGGCGGGGGAGGGGACCCAGAGGCGCCTGGAGCAGCGGACGGGAGGGGTGCAGGGAAGGGGTTCTGACGTCGAAGCATCTCTGTCACGATTTTACCAAGGGCTACAGTCTGACTCGGCATCTCCACTTAAACCCGTCAAACCCACTAGTCCTCCCTCCCTCCCCCCAACCTGCTTCCCCCTCCACACATACATTATGTCTTATTTCACCTCAGGGGTGCCCTCATGCCAAGCTGCTGAGATTGAATTGCTTCTCTCACGTGAAAAAAAAAAAAGCTACGAAATTGGGTAGAAGCTGGCATGTCTGCCCGGGCATGGCCAAGTCTTGCTGAGGTCTCCCGGGGGAGAGCTGAGAGCCTTTCGCTCAGTGGAAATAGCAAAGGCTTCCTGGGAAGCCTCTCTCAGCTCCCAGGAAGCTGAGGGCTGGGTTCCCCGTTTCTCCTGCAGTGAGCTTGATGGGCAGGGAAAGGGAAGGAGGGGCAAGGTCCCCCAGCCGAGGGCCCCAGTGGCTGAATCGCCACAGCACCCCAGGCCTTCAAGGCCAAAGTGTGTGCCTTTTACCCCAAGACTTCCAGTGGGGAAAACTCACTCGGGGCTCCTCTCTGAGTCAGCATAGACTCACCCACCCTCCACGACACGAAGGGCGCCCCCAAGGGAGCCTTGCTCTTATAGCAGTTTCTCCAATAGGCAAGAGTCCAGAGACAGCCCTGCCCTCTGCAAGAGCTGCAGGATGCTGAGACCACCCGGTGGACTCTAGGGCTCTGCAGCTGGGCTAAGATGCCAAGAGGAGGGGGCAGGTCTGGCAGAATCCAGCGTACACCGTGATCAAGGGCTCTTTGGTGGCAGCTACAAGACAAGGGTGGGGATGCCACTTGCTTCTAACGGAAGGTGTCAAGCATTTTTGTCCCTGCAGTGGTTTCAGTGTGTGTGTTTGGGTGTGCAAGAGAAGCCCAGGAGCTCGGGTGTGGATGGGCACGACTACAAGAGTTGGGAACGCTTTTAGCCAGAATGGAGTTCTTAAGGGCCCTGGTAGAGGGCTCTACAGCAGCTTGGGGTATGGGGGGCTGTGTGTTTGTGCCTTGGGGGGCAGCAGGTGCAGCTGTCATGTAGTTTCTCAGGGACACTCTGAGACAACACACTCACTCACATACACTCACTCCAAGCTCCAAAGCACCCGGCTGGGGGATAGAGAAGCGAGCGTGTGTGTGTGTGTGTGTGTGTGTGTGTATGTGTGTGTGTGTGTGTGTGCGTGTGTTAGCAGTGCTGGGGAGGGGGTGCATGTAGCTGTTTGTGTTTGGGTGACTGCTTCCTGGCGGGAGGGGGGCAACTGTAGCTCTGTGTGTGTGTGTGTGTGTGTGTGTGTGTGTGTGTGTGTGTGTGTTTCACCTTTGGATGAGGGTGACTGTGTAAGCTGAGCGCCGGGTATACGGTGCGGCTGTGTGTGCGTGTGTGCGTCCGTGTCCGCGTGTGAACATGGCCCCGGGAACCACGCACATGCTTCAGACAGCTGTTTCTGGCAGCCCGGGGGCTCGGGCTTCTCGGGGCACCCCGGCTAAGGGGCCCCCTCCCAGCAGCCAGGCCCCGCGTCTCGCCGGCTCTCGCAACTGTGCCCACGGCCCCGGCGCGCACACAAAGGCTCCATAATGAACGCGCTGCGCTCCCCTGCGCTCGGCTCCTCAACCCGCACCCTCAGCGGCCGAGGCGAGCCCGCCACTCCGGCGACTCACCGGTCAGTGGGCACGCCACCGGCCGCTCCCCACGCCCGCCCAAACTCCGGGCGGCCCGACGCTCGAAGCCCCCCGCCCCGGCCCCGGCTGCCGGGGGCGCCCAAGCTCCCGGCCTCCCCGAGCCTGCCCAGGGCGGCACGCTCCCGCCGCGCCTCACCCCCAGCCGGGCTGAGACTGCGGGTGCGCCTCCCTTTAGGCAGCGCGCCTCTTACCTTCCTCCTCCGCCTCCTCTTCCTCCTCCTGCTCTTCGGCGGCGCGGCGGCGGCGGTGGCGCGGCGGCGGCGGCGGCGGCAGCGGGACTAGGGCGCCCGTGTCCCCGAGCCCGGCACGGGCGTGCGGCTCAGTGGCGCCGGGCGGCGGGGCGGGCGAAGGTTGGCGGGGCGGCAGCAGCTGGCCCGGGACGCGGGGAGCTGGCGCGCAGGCGGCGGGCTGCGGGCAGGCTGGCAGCGGCGCGCGCGGGCTCCTCGGGCGGGCTCCATGGCTGCGCCGCGGGCGGCACCATCGCCGTGGCTCGCTCGTCTCTCGCTCGCTCCAGGAGTGCGGCAGGCTGCGAGGTGACGGATGGCGGCGAGGCGGCCGGACGGCCGAGGAGGGGAGGGGAGAGGGGGCGGGGGAGGGGAGGGGAGGGGGAGGAAAGGGGGGAGTACGGAATGAGGGGCCTCTCCGGCGCCTCCCGACCCTCAAGTGCGGGCGTCGATTTCCCCGAATGGGAACGCGGCTTAAAGGCACAGCTGCCGGCTCGGGTCACAACTAAAAATACGCACAAAATTGACAATTGGAGAAAGAATCTCCCAGGATACAACCCAGCCACCCAGCTACCCAGCCCGGCGCTGCCTCACTTTTTGAACCTGACCGTTCTGCCTGGGCTCTGCGGGGAACTGCTGGCAGCGAAGAGGGCAAGCCAATTTCCAAAGTGCACCCGCGAAAGTGGGGGGAATGGGGGCGGGGAGTGAACTGCCGAGAAGGGGCCACTGGAACGCTCGCTTCGGGACTCCATTCCCCGGCCCCTGACCTTGCCTCCCCGAGCACCCCCTCGCCCCCTGTTTGCTCTCCTTCTGCTGGGGTTGCCCTCCCTGCAGCTCCCCTTCTGGTCGCCACCGCCAACGTCCACACGCACCTTGAGTTTCGGCTCCGGCTCCAGCTCGCAGCGCCTCTCCCCAGCACTGGAGTGCGAGCTGTTTCGAGCCCAGGCCCGGCCCGGGAGCCCACCTCAGGAAGGGAGCGATCTGCCAGCTGGCAGAGGTCCGCTTAGAGCATGCGGTGAGAAGGGAAGGAGGTTAACATGTGTGTGCGTGTTTGTGTTCAACAGCAGATGGAGGGAGGGTCCTGCACACCACACACACACACACACACACACACACACACACACACACACACTCCCAAAGGAGAGCCACCAGGCACACAGCACAGTGCCTGATGAATGATCTCAGGACATTTTTAAGAGACACGCTGTGAATACTAAACATGTAACAACCGAGATTCAAGGAAGGCTCTTGGTCTCCCAGGTGGCTCCAGACCCCTTTGGAGGAGTTCTGGGGATCTAGAAGAAAGGCCGCTCTCCTTCTCCCCTAAAAGGTAGCCTCAGTGGGGACCCAGAGGGACTGGGAAACTGGACAGTGGGTCTGGGAGGGCAAAGTTGAGGCCAGGGAAAAGAAAAACAGAAGGAAAGGGTGGAGTTGAAGGCTCTGGTGATGCCAAATGCGTGGTGAATTTTTGCACGCCAGAGGCCCCTCGCAGACACAACTAACATTGGCACACTTGAGTCTCAGCAGTTCTAGGGTGAAAAGTGAGCCCTCCTCAGTTTCCCTCGTGTGCCTGGACTCTGGAAGGGAGGCTGTTGGGAAAAGGGGACCCATTCCAGTTGGAATCTCTTCCCCATCTCCAGTTCTACTTAAGCATTTGGGTAAAGCCTCAGAAGAGGCTGGAGGGCTACTGAGGGGCAATCATGGGGCAAGAGGATGGTCTTGTGAGCTGCGTGGAATTTCCAGGATACAGAGGAGAGCTCCCAGTGCAGGGCTCTGTGGCTCCCCGCAGCTGGGATCGGCAGTGGAGTAGCTGACTAGCAGATTTGCCCATCTATCCACTGAGCACACTTTTTGCTTCCTTCCTGGCACTTCCTACTGTGAAAAAAAGGATGGAAATTCCCTGCATCTGGATGGGTTAGCCTAGGCTTGAAAAACAAGCCAATGGAATTATTAAAAATGGATGGTGAGTGAAAGTAAAGACATACAGGGAGAGAGACACACAGCATTCCTGGGCAAACGCACAGGCAGACCAACACACAGGAAGATGCCCTGAAGAGCACAACACACACACGGGGACACACGGATCACACGTGGGGCCACAGACACACTGAGCTAGTACCAAAAAAAAAAAGTCTAGTCTAGCTAGAGAAGTGACTCAGACTTGATTTCTAATCCTTCCAAAAGAGAGAGGTGACGAGAAGCAGGGAAGAGCTGGCCTCCTGTCTCCAGGGACTGGAGAGGGAGCAGGGAACCAGCCGTCTAGTATGAATAATGCTCTTTGCAGCCAGACGGTCCCTAGCTGGTTTCCTTGGGGTGGTGTCTCCGGGGCGGGGGCATCCCCTCCAGAGTTCCCTGATCCTTACCCAGTTTGTTCCTTATTAATATTAACATTAATAACACATACCAATAAATTGGTTTGTACCAGTTCTTACAATTAAAACTCAACGGGTTAATAACTAAAACAAATGCATTTTACAAGTCTGATTAGCCATCTTCTGCTGCTTGCTGGGCTCGCTGGGAGCAGATGCCAGTCTCCAGTCATTCTACTGTGCAGTAGACACAAGCAAATAAGGGGTACTGAAGGGGAGAGAGTATTGGGAGGGACTGTATCACTGGACATAAGCATGTGTGAGGGCTCCTGGGTGAGGAGTGAGGCAAGGTACAGTTTAGAATCGAGATTAAGTACACAGCTTTTGGAATCTGCTTCTTATTAGAGGTGTAAGCTTAGGTAGGTCACTTAACCTCTCTAAGCCTTACCTGTGAGATGGAGATGCTGGCAGAACCTACTTCACAGAGTTATTGGGGGTATTAAATGAGATAATGGATGTAAAGATCACAGTTAATGGTAGCTGTCATTCTTTCTCAAGAGGAATCTGCCTCCTAGTCGCCTACTAAAAGGCTCCCCGTTTGGTTCTCACTCTGCTTGTTTCCTGTCTGAAGTGATGTAGGTTTTTTAAAAAATAAATTTATTTATTTATTTTTATTTTTGGCTGCGCTGGGTCTTCATTGCTGCATGCGGGCTTTCTCTAGTTGCGGCGAGCGGGGGCTACTCTTTGTTGTGGTGTGCGGGCTTCTCATTGCGGTGTCTTCTCTTGTTGAGGAGCACAGGCTCCAGGTGCACGGGCTTCAGTAGTTGTGGCATTCAGGCTCAGTAGTTGTGGCGCACGGGCTTAGCTGCCCCGCGGCATGTGGGATCTTCGCGGATCAGGGCTCAAACCCATATCCCCTGCATTGGCAGGCGGACTCTTAACCAGTGCACCACCAGGGAAGTCCTGAAGTGATGTAGCATTTGCATTGTGTCTTACTCTTGTCCAAAATGAGTTTTTGAGCCTACATGCACACTGGTGGATTTCATTTCCAAAAGTTGAACTCCCCCTCCCGCCCACCCTCCCTACCCTCCCCAGAATCCAGAATCACATAGTAGGATTTGGGTTTTATTGGCCACACTGTGCGGCCTGCGGCATCCTAGTTCCCCAACAGGGATGGAACCCGCGGCCTCGGCAGTGAAATCGCGGGGTCCCAACCACTGGACCGCCAGGGAATTCCCAGTAGGATTTGTTTCTGGTTTTGTTATTTGACAAGCTGTCTGCACCCGCTATGCTCAACAAGGAGGAGGGAGAGCAGGAGACAGGGTACAGAGAGGGTTCTTCAACATTCTTAACCCTGTGCCCAAATGCAGCAAAATAAACACTTGCATGTAAAATTGGGACCCTCAATCCAGTCACACTGAAATTTGGTGAGGAAGATCCCCTCTGGATAAACATTTAGTCTCTTTAAATCTCATTACAATTGGATGACAAATGACGATCTTCCAGCCAGAAGTCTATTTCCTATTGAAATCAACACCTTGGGAAGAAGCTAAGAAGTGGCACTATTTTTCTCCCCTGCACACTGAGAGTGGATGGAGGCAGCCCAGCCTCACTGGCACCTTGGACTGTAATCGACAGTTAACAACCAAGCAACTCAACTCACCTTTAACTGAGAATACAGGAATAAATGGACAGAGACTCTCTTGGTCTTCAGTAATAATAGTAATAATGATTACCATTTATCGACCCATCACTCACTTTGAGCTGGGCGCTCTGCTAATGCTCCTAGGAAAAGGCGGATGGTTCTTCATCCCAGGGGATACAATTAGTTCCACTTCCCTGGTAGGACCTCCAGTCAGCCCTGAGAGATTTACATGCATTAACTCATTTCACAATTATCACAACCCTCTTACTTAGGAAACATGATCATCCTTTTTTTACAGAGGAGGTAGTAGCCAAGACTCAAAGAGCAATAAGTAGTGGAACCTGGATTCCAACCACAGAATGAGCATTAATAGTAATAATAATGATACTTGCTAACTTTTATTGAGCAGCAAGGCCCGCCCCCACTCGCAGTTGGCTAGGCAGGCCCTGGGGTGGTAGAAGGAGGGATGGCATAATCAGAACCATCAAGGAGGAAACCACTCACTTTGTAATTTTTCAGCCCCAGTCCCTTGGTCTCCATCTTGCCTTTTGGCAAGACACCCACCAATCCTAAAGCATCTGGGGCCAACCAGGGCCCTGATGTTTGGGACAGGGTGGGTGGAGAAAAATCGAGAGGAACCTCCCGATTTCCTGAGCTCCTGGGGAAACTGGGAGCTACCAGGAAAGCAGGAGGACAGAGAGAAACCAGAGAAAAATGCAGACGGAAAAGGGCCATTTCAAAGGAATTGTCACTAGGATTTGTCGCTAAGAGGGCTTTTTAGTGGCCCTTTGTGTACTGAGCCTGCCGACCCAGTGTGGGCTGGGTGACACTAAGGGACCAACTCCTGGGCTGATGAGCTGCAAACTGCCAGCCAGTCCTTTCCCAAGGCTCGCTGGCTGGTGCCCTCTCCCCTCCAACGCAGCTGCCTGGCGGGCCCTGCCACCTGCTCATTCTGTGGGTCCCAGGTAGCTCCCAGCTTCCCAGTCTCAATTCATGCCCCTGTAGATGGAAGAACTGTAGTTCTTCCTACAGAGGTGCGCTGTGACCAGAATGGGGTCTTGGCGCCTCTCTGAGGCTTGGGGCCAGAGGGACACTCTTTGCATCCATAAATCGCAGACCTCTTTGCTGTTGCCGGCTCCCTAGCCTTCCCTGCTTCTGCTCATCTCAATTACTCGATGGAGATTGGCTTAACAAGATTTCCTAGCATCCCCCCACACCTCCCCTCAATAAGCTCCTTTCTTCCTGGATCCTCTTTGCGTGCACTTCCCTAGACAACCCCTCAGGCTCTGGGTGTTTCCCAAATGCAATCTCTGTCCCCCATCAAAATGTATCCATCCCTTGTCCTAGTCTTAGATAATCCGATAAACTAATCTATACTTAGGGAAACACAGACTGTAACTGGCAGTGCTTCTCAACTTTTACCCATACACACACACACACACACACACACACACACACACACACACACACACACACACACACACGGAGTCCCTAAGAACGGAATAAATGAGAATCCGGCCGTGAAGGCCAAAATGGCCCAAAGTGTCAGATTTCTTCAAAGTCTCACAATTTATTTCAGAAACATGAATTTTCAGATTCTCCATAGTACGCTGGTGTTTGACTTACCACGTAAGTATTGCATAGCTCTAAAATCCTTGCATACATTGAAGCTCCATAAAAGTGCACTGCGGGGGCTTCCCTGGTGGCGCAGTGATTGAGAGTCCGCCTGCCGATGCAGGGGACACGGGTTCGTGCCCCGGTCTGGGAAGATCCCACATGCCGCGGAGCGGCTGGGCCCGTGGGCCCATAGGCCATGGCCGCTGAGCCTGCGCGTCCGGAGCCTGTGCTCCGCAACGCGAGAGGCCACAATACCGGGAGGCCACAACAGGGAGAGGCCCGCGTACCGCAAAAAAAAAAAAAAAAAAAAAAAGTGCACTGTGTTTATCCCATGGCTCTGTGTACCCCACAAGAGGTACAGACACCCCCATTCAAGCAGCTCTGAATGAACGCATCATCCCAGAGCCTGCTTGCTTTTGACCCACTATCTCTACTGGAGACAGCGGTGAACAGAAAGAATGACTGGAACAGTTTGGAGTGTTGGGGCGCGGAAGAGTGTAGGGGGAGCCTGTCTTCTCGTGAAGCTCAATTTCTCCCGCAGGACCCGCAGCAGAACCAGCTGTACCCTTAGGTGCCAGAGGGCAGCGGCAGCTTCCCACCTGGCACGATGCGAGCCTTCCCCTTACTCACATTCACCGCCCCCCAGCTGCGTGTGCCAGAAATTCTCCTTTGGGTTAAGGCCCAGGCTCCGGAAGTTCCTGGTAAATTGCACACGTTATCTGGAATGGACAGCACATTAAGTCATTAGCGCCCGTTAATGAACTCACCTGAATAAATCTATCAGATTGCCTGTCACCTCTCAGAGGGCAGAGCTGTGAGGGGATGAGACAGTGACCAGGGACCTTTCCTTGGGGTGCGGTGGGGTAGGGTGTCCGAGCTCGACCTCAGCCTTTCCCCAGCTGTGGTCCTGTTGCAATGAAAATGCTGATTCCTGGGCCACACCCTGGACCCTCAGACTCTGTATTTAGCAAGTGCCTTGGGACAAACCTGCGTCCAAGCACAGCCAAAGCAAGGCTGAGGAGAAAGAATGCTGCTCTGGGAGAGTCGGGGGCCAGGGCCAAAGGAGAGGCCATTGAAGGGAGGGAATAAGGAAATCTCCCCACCAGCAGCCCTGCATTGCCCTGGCCCTACTCTGGAGCTTCCTTTCTCTCTCTCTCTCTCTCTGTGTCTCTCTGTCTGTCTGCCTGTCTGTCTCTCTCTTTCTTTTTCTGTCTCTCTCTCTCTATCTTCTGCACTACTGGCCCTCCCCGCCCACCTCCCTCATGCACAGGGAGCCCCGTGGAGAGAGAGCCAGTGGCTCAGGGAGGCCTTGGAGTAGGAGCTGAATTGACAGACGCTGGGGAATCACCCATCGCTTCCTCGCACGCCTTCCTTCTCTCCCCACTGCTGGCATCTTAGGCATGTTTGCCCTCCTGGAGTTAGGAAGCAAAACACCAATTTCAGTGGATGCTGACAGAGCCCGTCAGATGCCAAGTGCTTGCTACTGCTGCCGCCACCAGTACAGCTCTTCCCCACAAGGGATTCCGGGTGTGTGCTTGGGACACTGCTGCCAGGACCCAGCCTCCTCACCCTTACTCATATCTCTCTGGGTTGGGGTGGGAGTGGGGTGAAATTTGAAAAGGAGAAACTGGATGGATGACAGGAAATGTACCCAGGCTGGTGAGCAGAGGCCTGGGTCCTTCTGATCTGATAGGCTCTCCATCCTGGCTGGGCCACTGTGTGGTCATGGATGCTTGACTTAACCTCTCTGTGCCTAAGGTCCCCCTGGAAAAAAACCCAAAGGAGGGTTGAATATTTGCCCAATGCTTTTCATGGGGATGCAAACTTACAAAAGGATGCACCCGGACCTTTTTGGAAGGAAAACACACCCAGAGATAAATGTCCCTTGAAAGACTCTAGGGGAGAAAGAGTGTTTAAATCTACCTCCCCCCAAAGCCCTGGGGGTCCCCAGTAACCTGATAAATGAATTCTTGCTAATGTGATGGTGAGTGCTAATGGGCCAATAGTTCCCCTCCCAAAAGTTTGCATTCTTGTCCAGAGCTAAGCTATCAATGTCTTTCTCCAAAAGTGTGATGAACGGTGGGGATGTTTGACACGCAGGCAGGTGGCTGAGGAGTTTGAGAGTATGGAGGCCTTTCCTGGTTCACCCTCAGACAATCTCTAGTTGGCTTTTATTTGATTTTCACAATAACGCTGTGAGGCATGTAGGGCTGCTATAATTCCCATTTATAGATGAGGAAATTGAGGCTCAGACTGACTAAGTGACCGTCCAGGACCACACAGGTAGGAAGTGATTGATTCCTGGTGACAGTGGCCCTCCTTCTTTTCCATGCTGACTCCACCTGAGCACGGGGCTCAGGAACACCAGGCCTGGAGGTTCAGCTGGCTTCTGCCATTCACGTTTTCTGTCTGTCACTAATTTCTCTTTTCTTCACTCTGTCTTCTCTGGGCCTCATTTTCTTTTTTTTCTATTTATTTATTTATTTATTTATTTATTTATTTATTTATTTTTGGCTGCGTTCGGTCTTTGTTGCTGCGTGTGGGCTTTCTCTAGTTGCGGCGAGCAGGGGCTACTCTTCGTAGCGGTGCGCGGGCTTCTCATTGCGGTGACTTCTCTTGTTGCGGAGCATGGGCTCTAGGCGTGCAGGCTTCAGTAGTTGTGGCATGCGGGCTCAGTAGTCGTGGCTCATGGGCTCTAGAGCGCAGGCTCAGCAGTTGTGGCGCACGGGCTTAGTTGTTCCGCGGCATGTGGGATCTTCCCGGACCAGGGCTCAAACCCGTTTCCCCCGCATTGGCAGGCGGATTGTCTACCACTGCGCAACCAGGGAAGTCCTGGACCTCGTTTTCTGTTCCTCTGCCTGCCATTCACCAGACAGGGAAGAAAAAAAAATTAGCTTTGCAAGGAAAAGTGGGCATTGGTTTGTGTGTTTTAGTGGGCTAAAGCAATAACCCCCAGAAAGGCCTGACTAGAACATTCTCACTGCTGGACTGTCAGTAACTTGCTGTGTTTGGCCTGAAGTCAATTGATTAACCTTTCTGTCTGCAAGTTCTCATCTCTTCAACTTGCAGAAGACTTGCCATGTTCCTGGTGGGGTGGGCCTTAGGAAAGGACGGGGAGAGGAGAGTGGGTGGGAGATGGGGATGCCTAATGAATTACAAGAGCTGAAAAGCACTTTGCAACCATCCCTAAGTGATGCAGCCATATTGAATGGCATTCTCTGCCTCAAAAGTCATGGCTCCGAAATGGGAGGCATTTGTTAAGGCACTGCAGGCAGTTCCCTGGTAATCCAAGAAGCCTCCTATTTAAGGAAAAACCCTAATTATAGCTTATTTTCCCTATCTCCTTCTCTTGTTCATGAAGACCAAAGGACATTTGCTCAGGAAATCAGATCTTGGTTTCAGAAGATTTCATCTGCTCCCACAAATTGAATTTCCCACCTGGAGTCAAATTCTCTATTTATAACAGAGATATCATCTGCCCAGAAATCTGTCCTTGGTCCGGGCCTAAGCTTGCTGAGTTGTGCTTTGAATGATGACCAGCTCCATGGGCTTGGTGGGCCTGAGAGAACGGAGGCCATGGTCTCAGGGTGTGGAGGCTAGACTGCATCTTTTGGAGAGAGCCTTGGGCTCCAGCTGCTTTGTCAACTGGGGCCTGGCCCCTCTCTGCGCTTGAGCACATTTTCAGTGGTTGCAGCTGCAGGAGGTTTCTTCAGGGCTGTGCTGTTAGGCTTGGTCTCTCTGTCTCCACCTCCGATCCACCACGCCTCAATAGAGCCATCTCGCCAAAACAGGGCTGGTGGCAAGACACCCCCCCTGCTCAGCCGCCTGTAGCGTAAAATGCAAACTCCTCTGCTAGCGCCCATCTCCTGCTTAGTCCATACCAAGAAGTACTCACTCCACCAGGCATGGCTCCTCACTCTTCTTGGCTTCTACCCTGCCTCCTGCACTTTGATCTTGCACTTTCCCCAGCCTATGTTGCTCTCCCTCTTCTCTGCCCGGGCACATCGTGTCCCTCCCCCAGGCTCTGCCCCATCATCTGTGGAGGTCCCATCCTCCTCAGAGTACTGAGCCCTTCTCACTGCACCAGCCATTTGGCATGTATCAGAGAGTGAGTGCCTTGTTGCAGCACTTGTATTTTCAGCTTGGACTGTAATTTGTCCTTTTGCAGGCATAGCCCAGTCTCCCTACCTTTGTGGGCAAAGGCCAAGCCTTGAGCTCCTTTTGATCTCCCAAAGTGCCTGGCCCGATACTGGGCCAGGGAGGTAGCTGGGTTCAGGCTGCCTGCAGCTGTTCAGTCTCCGGTGGCTGATTTGTTTTCAGCCTTCAGGGCCTCCCCTTCCCCATCCCCTTTTCTTGCCCTTCACTGGAAGCTCCTAGCACCATTCAGTAGCTTCTGCCTTTTATTAATCATTTTGGTGGTCCTTCCTTGGACCGTCTTCAGTTTCTCTGAAATTAATCAATTCAGAGGTAGCCAAGAAAAAAACTGGGAAGTCAGGGAAGTTGGTCTTTCATACAACGTTCCCTCCACTGGTGGCTCAGTGTCTGCAGTTGAGCCAAATAGACATTGATTTCACTTCCTGTTCCCTGAGATTAAACTTTACTAAAAAAAGGCATGTAAATGTCCTTTTTATGATTAAAAACGATTGCGCTTGCCTAGCAAGATGCTCTGAGTTCCTGAACCCTGAGTAGCTGGAAGCTGGGAAAAGGTGATTGTTCTAAGAAAGTCAGAAATGCATTATTTCCGGGGCTCGAAGTGCGGCAGTGGGAATGTGTCCTTAGCTGAAGGAAGAACCTTTCTCTGTTCTGGGAGGGATCGCTTTTAGTCACCTTGATGGCCCAGGAAGTTATTCAAGTGTAACTTCAGCCTGGCCTGGGAGATCTCTTGAATCAAAAGAGTGGGTTAGTTGGGGGAGGGGTGTGCACCATTTATTGGTTGGGGAGCAAGAGCCTATGTTTACTGAGCCTTTACCACTTGCCAGGCATGGTGCCGTGCAGGTTACATCAACGGTCTCATTAAATCCTCAAAACATTTCTATGAGGTAAATGCTTTTATCCCTGAACATAGGTGAGGAAACAGAGGCACAGACAAGTGAAATAACTTACTAGTTAGTAATTGGCAGCATTGGGACTCAAGCCCACGTCTATCTGATGCCAAAGCCCATGAACTTCACCACCACTCTATTCTGCCATGACAAATAAAACTGCCTTTGAGGAGCCAGCATCTTAAAAAGGGCTACCCTGGGGCTTCCCTGGTGGCGCAGTGGTTAAGACTCCGCCCGACAATGCAGGGGACACGGGTTCGAGCCCTGGTCCGGGAAGATCCCACGTACCGCGGAGCAACTAAGCCCGTGTGCCACAAATGAGCCTGCCCTCTAGAGCCCGCGAACCACAACGACTGAAGCCTGCGCTCTAGAGCCTGTGTGCCACAACTACCGAAGCCCACACGCCAAAACCCCGTGCTCCACTACAAGAGAAGCCACTGCAATGAGAAGCCCCATGCACCGCAACGAAGAGTAGCTCCCACTCGCCGCAACAAGAGAAAGCCCGCGCAGCAATGAAAACCCAACGCAGCCAAAAAACCCCAAACAAACAAACAAACAAAACACGAAAACGAATTATTCTTTAAAAAAAAAAAGGGCCACCCTTTCACTACTTTCTCTATACTCTCAAGGCATGCTTTGAAGCTACTAACTGTGACTTTCTTTTTTCATCAGGGTCTTAACAGCCACAACGTGCCCCATGCCTTGCCCTGCATCTTCTTTACTTATCTAGTACAGAAAGCCAGTGGATGAGAGCACAGGCTCTAAAGCAGGCTGCCTGGGTTCAAATCCCAGCTCTGTCACTTTTTAGCTATGGGAATTTGGGTAAGTTGCTTAATCTCTCCGTGCCTCCTTTCCCTCATCTATAAATTATAATAATAATAATACTTACCTCACAGAATTGCTAGGATACTTAAGTGAGGTAGTGGACGCTCTGGAGTTGGATGGTGATGATGGTTGCACCACAATGTGAATGTACTTAATGCCACTGAACTGTAAACCTAAACATGACTAAAGCGGTAAATGTTATATGTATTTTATCACAATTTTTAAAAGCAATCCTTTTAAACATAAATTCCTTAACCTTGTGATGTTCCTAGGCACTTGAGGACACATAGTGAATAAGACAGATGAGGTTCCTGCTCTCATGGGGCTAACATTCTAGAAGGGAGGGAGAGACAAAATCTAGTCAACAAATGAACCAATAAGATATTTTCAGATATGAAGAAAATGAAACAGTGATGGGGGAAAGCCACTTTACTTATTTATTTAGCTGTGCTGCGTGGCTTGTGGGATCTCAGTTCCCTGACCAGGGGTTGAACCTGTACCCTCAGCAGTGAAAGTGCAGAGTCCTAACCACTGGACCGCCAGGGAATTCCCAGGGGGAAGCCACTTTAGATTAAGTAGTGGAGAAATGCTTCTCAGAGGAAGTAACATCGTGACAGTTAACCTGAATTCTGAATGATAAAAGGAGCCAATCATATGAGGATCTGGGGATAAAGACATTCTAGGTAGAAGGGACAGCTAGTGCAAAGGCCCTGAGGCTTGAACTAGCTTAGTGTGAACTAAGAACCTAAAGAAGGCCAGTGAATGTGGAGATGAGTTTGGAGAGAGACAGAGGCCAGATCCTGGAGGGCCTTACAGGCCATGGTGAGGGTTTGGATTCTAGTCTAAATCCAATAGAAAGCCATTAAACAGTTTTAAGCAGGAGAGTGACATGATCTGAAAAACTACTTTAAGTAGATCGTTGGCATATATGTGAAGGATCGATCCAGGTGAGAGATGATGCTGGCTTGGGCTAAGATGGCAGCAGTGGAAAGAGACAGAAGTAGATAGATTCTGGATATATTTGGGAGTTTGACAAGCTGTATTGAAGGATTGGGTACAAGAGATGAGGTAAAAGGATGACCTAAAGGACGACACTTGGATTTTCCCTGAGCAACTGGATGATTGGTGGTGCCCATGTACTAAAGATGACGGAAAGTGGGGGAGAAGTGATGTTGCGGGTAGAAATCAAGAGTTCTGTCTTGGCTGTGTTAAGCCTGAGTTGCCTCTAAGACACCCAAGAGGAGATGCCAAGTAGACAGTCAGGTGAAATAACAACAACAAACTTTTATTGATGCTTACTGTGTGCCAAATACTGTCCCAGATGCTTGACACGTATTAGATCATCTAATTCTCACAACAACACTGTGAGGTCAGGAATTATTATCATCCCGCTTTACAGAGGGACCTGTCCCCAAGACCAATTCTACTGTAGTACCATTTATGAGTGTATACACACCCCATCATTTGGCATAGATATGCCCACTGTACCAGGGCAGAAGGATGGTATTTAAAAAGATGAGGGGAGGGACTTCTCTGGTGGTCCAGTGGCTAAGGCTCCGTGCTTCCAATGAAGAGGGCACAGGTTCTATGCTTGGTCGGGGAACTAAGATCCCACATGCCCCGCGGAGCAGCTAAAAAAAAAAAAAAAGATGGCGGGAGAATTCACTAAATTCCTCAGGTGAATCTAAATTCAATAATATATACTTATATGTATATTTGTATATTCACATGTACAATACATATGCAAAACTATATACAAAATAATATATACATAAAACTAGATCTAGATCAAGATCTATTTATAGATCCATGTCTGTATATAAAGCAAAGAATGGAGACCCCTGGTTTCCTGAGACATACAGTGCCTCACAGCCTCCCGAGATCCAACTTTTCCAGCAGGACAGGTGACTTGAAACAATTTTATAACCCTCTCAGCGCCTGACCTACTACCATACACACACACGTACATAGCAGATCCTTAGCAGGTATACATTGAATCTACTAGAATTAAATGTGGGTTGGACCTTGGCATCTGACGTTGCTAATATCTGTAGGGCTAGTTGGGGTTCTAGTTCAGCGTGATCTTTATTAAGTCACTTTATCTTTCTGGCTCTGACTTTTGACATGTGCAAAAAGAACAAATGAAACTAGATGATTTATAAAAGGTCTTTCCAATTCTGGTTGCCAATGATTATCCGGCGCTAGGGTCTACAGGAGATGGAAGGGATCTAAGGGAAATCTCTTCTTTAAGAAAATGTGGCTCTGAGAGGCTCACAATGACTGGAGAAGAGTGCCGTTGGGGAAAGGATGAGCAGGTATCTGAAGCTAGAGGAGCCGGTGAATGCGAGAGGGAATAAAGGACTTTTCATTCCATATAATAATAGCTAACATACTGAACCCTAACTAGGCGTCAGGCCCGTTACCTGTCTCACTGAATCCTCACCATTGTACGAGTTAAGGACTGTTGCCATTCTCATTTTAGAGATGAAAACCTGGCACCAAAAAATGTAAGTAAACTGTGCAAGGCCACACAGCTGGCCATTGGCAGAGTTGGCTTGCAAACCCTGGTGATCTGACTCCAGAGCGTGTGTCCTTAACGACTGTCCTGCCTCCAGAGACAGGAGAGGAAGATGATATTGAATGTGCAGCTCCATTTGGGTATTTGGTGAGCAACTCGGAGAAAAGGAAGCCAAGCCAGGTGCAGGAGCTGGGAAGAAACCAGTTAGACATTAGGAAGAAAGCAGTTCGGCTCTCAATCCCTATACAATACTATACTAAGGCTGAGAGATTCCTCGGTGCCCAGAGTGTAGTAGCTGCGTTCTAAGGCCTGAGACTCCTGGGTCCCTGGGGGTGGTAGCAAGGACAGTGCAAGCTGCCAGCCCGGCAGCAAGCTGTGTGCTGCCACCAGCTTTTGCAATCACTGAGAGCAGGAACATCATGTCCTGCCTTTGCCCTAGGCCCTGAGAACCATGCCCAGCACGGGAGGGGCATTTTTTTGTGCTTTCCATGCCAAGCCCTCCCCACTTATGAGAAATGGCCTCAGTATTCATCTCTCTCCTTACAATACCCCATCCTCCTTCACCTGAATGAACCTGTCAGTTGTCTCCTGAGGAGGAGCCGCAGACAGAGCTACGTTCAGCAGTAGTTCAAACTGGATCAAATAAACTCCTGTCTTTGACTTATTCTAGAAAGAGAGTGACCACAGTGCCTACTGAATATCTTCAAACTCACCCAACCCGGGGGAACCTGACCAGAAGGAGGTTCCAGGAACCTGATAGACAAAGCTGAAACCCTGAAACCATTTGCTGCCTCCCTGGAAAGGGGGAAATGTCTCTAGGACTGCTGACCAGGAACCTTCTCCCTGGGAGCCATCTTGCCTCCCACCCCAGATTTTTCACTGGCCCTTTTCCATGCTGGCCTCTTCTGGGTTCCCCTCATTTTTTTTTGAGGTATCTGATTTTCTTTATTTTTTTAAAATATTTTTTGATGTGGACTATTTATAAAGTCTTTATTGAATTTGTTACAATTTATGTATTTATTTATTTATTTATGGCTGCTTTGGGTCTTCATTGCTGCACACGGGCTTTCTCCTCATTCTTTTTTTTTAGTTTTAATTTTTATATTTTTTGGCCACGCCACACGGCTTGCAGGATCTTAGTTCCCCGACCCGGGATTCAACCTGGGCCCCCTGGAGTGGAAGCATGGAGTCCTAACCACTGGACGGCCAGGGGAGTTCCCAGGTTCCCCTCATTATAAGAACATTTTCTCCAGGAAAACCCAGTCAGCCCACGGGGGTTTCTGAGGGCTTGTCTGAACCTCAAAAATCTCCGCAGGGACTTCCCTGGTGGCGCAGTGGTTAAGAATCCGCCTGCCAACCCAGGGGACACGGGTTCAAGCCCTGGTCCGGGAAGATCCCACATGCCGTGGAGCAGCTAAGCCCATGTGCCACAACTACTGAGCCTGTGCTCTGGAGCCCGCAAGCCACAACTACTGAAGCCCGAGTGCCTAGAGCCTGTGCTCCACGACAATGAAGCCACCGCCCACCAAAATGATAAGTAGCCCCCGCTCGCAGCAACTAGAGAAAGCCTGTGCGCAGCAACAAAGACACAGCGCAGCCAAAAATAAATAAATAAATGTATATAAAAAAAACTCCGTACCCATGACCTTGCAGTGGTAAGGCGTGGGGCTGAGGTCAGGAGGGAGAGGCCTCACAGGTCACCTTTAGTCGCCTAATCAGGAAATGAGCAGGTTTGCCCAAACCATTGCCCGGGCATCCCCCAGGTTCTTAGGGAAGTGGCTCTATGAGATTATGACAGCTTGTTTCCCTTGTTCTCTACTCCAGCCTCTCTTGTTCTGACCCCCAGATAATCTACAGCTCGGCCACCAAGCAGTTTCCAGATTCCTCTTCAGAGCTGTCAGGGAGGACCGCCAGATCAACTGCATCCTCTGGACCTGCCTCTGCTTACCGGCAGACACAAGCCCAGGCCAACTGAAAGGAGGCCATCTCCCAGCTGGTGTCAAAATGCTGGAGGCTCATCTCACCTAGCCTAAGAGGTGCCTCTGCTCTTCCCCATTCTTTACTCTACCTGCAGGAGGTCCGTTTAGAATTTCTTTTCCCCTTCAAGGCACTCCTTGATGTTCTTTTTTTTTTTTTTTTTTGCGGTACGCGGGCCTCTCACTGTTGCGGCCTCTCCCGTTGCGGAGCACAGGCTCCGGACGCGCAGGCTCAGCGGCCATGGATCACGGGCCCAGCCGCTCCGTGGCATGTGGGATCCTCCCGGACCGGGGCACGAACCCGGGTCCCCTGCATCGGCAGGCGGACTTTCAACCACTGCGCCACCAGGGAAGCCCTGATGTTCTTTTTAAGAGGATTTCAGTGCTGGAGGGATAAGTACATACCTGATTTTCCTCAGCTCACAACACCCCCACTAGGAAAGGTTTCCAGCCCTTTCTGGGGTATTATTTGGCTGTAGACCCTTTCTCATCTAATGCACATCCTTGCTCTTTCTCCTTGCGTGGGCATTGCCTTTCCACAACAGGGCATTTTCTTTTCTTTCTTTCTTTCTTTGGCCATGTGGTGCAGGCAGGATCTTACTTTCCCTACCAGGGATCGAACCCATGACTTCTGCAGTAGAAGCGCGGAGCCCTAACCACTGGACTGCCAAGGAATTCCGCCAGGGCATTTTCTATCTCAACTGTCAGTTTGTCCTAAAGGGAAAGTTTGGACAGACCTGTGAATGAGGAATTCCCAGCGTGGTATGTGTGGTACAACCCCGACTCCCGGGTCACATTCTGTGCCAGGCACTGTGGTAAAAGAGACAGACTTTTCTTGTCCTCGTGGAGCTGACAGTCTAACGGGAAGAAAGACAATAACTGAGTCATCACACACATAACTAAAGTAGTTACAAGTTGGGATCAGTGCTCAAGCAGAGAATAACAGGGGCGAGAGAAGTTGACTTCATTTTTATCAAAATGACACACGCATCTGGTTAAAAAACCCACACAAACACTATAGAACAACTTCGAGTATAACAAACAGCATCCTTCCATCCTCTCTCCTCAACCTTCAGTTCCACGAGGCTGCTACTTTTAACCTTTCTCTTTGAATTCTTTTGCGGATTGACCTTTATTTCTCTAGATAATATGCTTCTGTCCTCTTTTCTTGATTTATCAACTTGAAACATTCATCTATTGCATTTCTCCTATGATAGATGAGTGTGCAGTGGTCAACAGTACACGCACTTTCATTCTCCACGCCTCGCAATGTAGGTATATAGTACTGTAGTTCTATTACTAAGTACAGTTGTAACATTAAATAATGTATGTAAACCCTTATGTGTTGTTCCATCAACTATAGACTGCGTCTCTTGACTCCCCACTTTTATCAGATGGAACTGTTTAAGTCTGTACCCTGCCCTCCACCTCTTTCCCCCTTCTACCTCTAGTTTCTGTCAAATGTGTAATTACTTTTACCTTGTCAAGGTTGATAACATTTACATACTCTTCTATAGCTGTGATTATATGCACCATGCTTTATTTATCTGTCGATTCTAAAAGTTGACAACTAATAAATACTGTTTACATTATTGTGACTTTAAAAATATAATTCACGGGCTTCCCTGGTGGTGCAGTGGTTGAGAGTCCGCCTGCCGATGCAGGGGACACGGATTCGTGCCCCGGTCCGGGAAGATCCCACATGCCACGGAGCAGCTGGGCCCATGAGCCATGGCCGCTGAGCCTGCGCGTCCGGAGCCTGTGCTCCGCAACGGGAGAGGCCACAACAGTGAGAGGCCCGCGTACCACACACACACACACACACGCACACACACAAAATATATATATATATAATTCACTGCAGACAAGGAGGTATTATGATTTTCATGGGCCCTTTCTTCATAAAAGAAAGGATCAAAAATGATGTTTTATGGCTGTATTAGTATAAAGACAAATATATTCATCTTATATATTAAAGCCTTTTCTTTGACCTAAAAGTTCATTTTTCCTTCTGATTTCAAATTAAATTAAAACAAGGAATTCCCTAGTGGTCCAGTGGTTAGAACTCTGTGCTTTCATTGCTGAGGGCGTGGGTTCAATCCCTGGTCGGGGAACTAAGATCCCGCAAGCCATGTGACCAAATTAAAAATAGATAGATAAAGAAGGAAAGAAAGAAAAAGAAAAAAAATAAAAAGAGGCCAGATTTTTTTTTTTTTTTTTTTTGGTGATACCCGGGCTTCTCACTGTTGTGGCCTCTCCTGTTGCGGAGCACAGGCTCAGCGGTCATGGCTCACGGGCTCAGCCGCTCCGCGGCATGTGGGATATTCCCGGACCGGGGCACGAACCCGTGTCCCCTGCATCGGCAGGCGGACTCTCAACCACTGCACCACCAGGGAAGCCCCCAGATTTTAAAAAATAATAAAAAAGTAAAATAAAACATTTTTGTGGTTTCCAGCTTCATATAATGGAATCATACATATGTATCCTTCATGTGTGATCTTTGTTCAATTAAATGAGTATGATTTTTACAATCTTTAAAAACAGCTCTATTGAGGAATAAGTGACCTACAATAAATTACACGTTGAAACTGTACAATTGCTAAGTTTTGACGTATGTATATATTTGTGAAACAATCACCACAATGAAGATATTGAGTATATGCAACATTCCCAAAAGTTTCCCTGGCCCCTTTGTAATTCATTCTTCCCATCCCTAGGCAACCACTGCCCTGCTTTCTGTCACTACAGATTAGAATTTTCTATAACTGGAATCCTGAAGTATTTATAGTTTTGTGTCTGATTTCTTTCACATATCATATTTGTGAGATTCATCCGTGTTATTGAGAGAATCAATAGTCAATTCCTTTTTATTGCTGAGTAGTACTCCACGGTACGGCTATACCAAAATTTGTTTATCCATTTGCTTTTACTGGGCATTTGAGTTATTTCCAATCTTTGACAATTGTAAATATAGCCTCTAAGAACATTTGGGAACAAGTTTTTGTGTGGACATATGTCCTCCTCTCTCTCTAGGAGTGGAATGACTAGATCATATGGTAGGTATATGCTCAACTTTATAAGACACTACCCAAATGCTTTCCAAAGTGGTTGTACCATTTTAAAATCCCACCAACAATCAGACTTCCAGTTGTTTGACATTCTTGTCAAAACTTGGTATTGACATTCCTTTTAATTTTAACTTCTAGTGGCTGTGTACAGGTACATTGTTGTGTGCAGTTTTCTTGGGCTGTATCCCGCAGGCTTGAAAGCCCTGTACTTGCCCAGCTTCAAGACTGAAGAAAGAGCCCAGAGTCAGCGACAGAGACATCAAGGGTTTAATGAATGGGGGACCTTACGCGTCTGAAGTGACACCCCACCAAGTGTGCAAACGGTGGGCAGGACATGGCAGCAGTCTTTGCTGGGGGGCGGGGGAGGGGGGAGGTTACCGATTATAGAGGGAATTGACATCAGGTTGGCTCATCAGTTACCTGGGAAACCAGCAGAGGAGCACATCCCTTACTGCCCCTTTGTAAACTATCATGGTGGAGATGTTCTGATCTAAAGATTAGAACAATCATTAGCTGGAGCCAGGGGCAAGCACCTAGGCATTTACTGATTAGGCTCTATGATTAAGAGGGAAGGTCAGTCACGTGAGTAGGGCATAGGTAAAGCAGGGGATGTACAGAGAGCAAGGGAAGAGCCATCTTGGGTGGTCTGACCATACAAGTTTTAATTCTCATTTCCTGAATGACCATTTTAATGTGTTTATGAGCCATTTTTATATCTTCATTTGTAAAGTGGCACTTCAAATCTTTTGCTCATTTTTAAAAACTTGTTTGTTTCAATAAATCTTATTATTGAGTTGTAAGAGTTCTTTATATATTCTGGATACAAGTCCTTTGTCAGACATGTGATTTGCAAATATTTTCTCCCAGGTTTTAGCCTGTCTTTTCATTCTCTTCAAAGAGCAAAAGTTTTACATTTTGATGAAGTCCACATTATCAATTCTTTTCTTTTGTGGATCAAGCTTTTGGAACCATGTCTAAAAACTATTTTCCTAACCCAAGATTATGAAGATTTTCTCTTATGTCTTCTAAAAATTTTATAGTCTTAGGTTTTTACATTTAGATTGAATATTCATTTTAATTCATTTTTATATGAAGTATGAGATTTAGATCAAGGTTCTTTATTTAACATACAAATTTCTAATTTTTTCAGCATTATTTGTTGAAGACTGTTTTCTCCATTGAATTGCCTTTGCACCCTTGTCTCTCTCTTTTTAAAATATTTTTTTCTTTTTTTTACCTTTGTCTCTTTTTATAGGTCTCTGTCTGGACTCTCTTCTGTCCCATTAATCTATGTGCCTACCCCTTCACCAATATACCACATTGTCTTGATTACTTAACTTTATATAAATCTTAAAATCAGGGTGATTCCTCTAACTTTATTCTTTTTTTCATATATTGTCTTGACTTTTCTAATTCCTCTCCCTTTCCATATTAATTTTAGAATAAGCTTATCTATAGCTACAGGAAACCTCTGGGGGTTTTGATAGACATTACATTAAAGCTATTGATCAATTTGGTTAACTGATATTTTAACCATGTTGAGTTTTCCAGTCCATGAACAGGTATGTCTCCCCACTTACTTAGGTTTCATTTCTTTCATAAGCATTTTCTAGGATTCAGTATATAAGCCTTGCACATGGCTGGGAACTGTAGTTTTGAAAAAATTACAGTTGACACTTGAACGACACAGGAGTTAGGGGCACCAACCTTCTTCACTGTTGAATATTTGCACGTCTTTACATTCAACCCTCCATATCCTCGGTTGGTCCTGTAGTACTATAGTACGTATTGAAAAAAAATAAGTGGACCTGGGCAGCTCAAACCCGTGTTGTTCAAGGGTCAACTATAATTCTACATTACATTTAGTTGGCTTTTTAATTAGAAAACCCATGTCTTCCATCAACTTTGGGAAATTTGATCATAGTACTCCTTTGATAATTTTCTTTTTCCTTCTTTTTGGAATTTCTAACAGTTAGATGTTAGACATTGAACCTCTTGAATTTTTCTTTTCTTTTAATATTTATTTGTTTATTTGGTTGCACCGGGTCTTAGTTGTGGCAGGTGGGCTCCTTAGTCGTGGCATGTGAACTCTTATTTGCGGTATGCATGTGGGACCTAGTTCCCTGACTAGGGATTGAACCTGGGCCCCCTGCGTTGAGAGCGAGGAGTCTTATCCATTGTGCCACCAGGGAAGTCCCCTTGAATTTTTCTTCTTTATTGTTTTTCTTCCCTCCTTTATTTCTCATCTTTTTTCTTCATTGTGGGAGATTTCCTTATCTTCATCTTCCAATCCTCTGTAGTAGGCAGAATTCTAAGATGGCCGTCAAGATTCCTGCCCCCTAGTGTACACACCCTGTATAATCCCCTCCCTTTGAGTGTGGGTGGGACCTATGAATATGATGGGATGTTACTCCAATGATTAGGTTATATGTCAAAGGTGAAGGGATTTTGCTGATGTAATTCAAGTCCCCAATCAATTTCTTTTTAGTTAATCAAAAGGGAGATTATCCTGGGTGGGCCTGACTTAATCAGGTGAGCTCTTTAAAGGAGTAGAGTTGATTTACAATGTTGTGTTAGTTTCAGGTGCACAGCAAAGTGAGTCAGTTATACATATGCATACATCCACTCTTTTTTAGATTCTTTTCCCATATAGGCCATTACAGAGTAGTGAGTAGAGTCCCCTGTGCTATACAGTAGGTCCGTATTAGTTCTCTATTTTATGTATAGTAGTGTGTATATGTCAGTCCCAATCTTCCAATGTATCCCTCCCTTGTGCCCCCCGCCCCACCCCATTCATCTTTTGAAATGAGGCAGTAGAGAGTCTGACTGGGAGCTGGGTGCATGAGCAGACCTTGTCAATAGGCAGATTTTGCTTAAGGATGATGGGAGAGGAGCTGGTTATGAATCTTTGATGGGGGGATGGTGGTGGGGGAGAAAGGTCCAGATACCAAACTGCAGAAGGCCTAAGTCTGAGGCACTAACACCCAACTAGTTGTCCTAATTCTGTCTAAATACTTTGTTCAGTTTCTGTAAAGAAGAAACCCTTTGTTTTTAGGCTGGCAAGTAAATATTGGGCTGCTGGACAGTCTCCATGTAGGAGTTTGGGGGTCAATCCTGCACTGTACAGACCTTCAGTTGTGAGGCCCTGTTGTCAGCTTCCCTTCTCACTCTCACTCTTTGTCATCCTTGCAGTCTCAGCAAGGCCAAACCTTGCTAAGGTTTGCAAGGCAGGCAGGCTGCCTCTTTAGCTGCAGCACTTCCACACATAGTTTAAGCTGATTGTTTGCTCCACTGTGCTTCATCAGTTAGCACTCTTCCAGATGCTTTCTGACTTCAGAAATTTATTTAAATTTCACATCCGCTGACGGCTCCCCTCCTGTTCTCTTTATTGTGGTGGGTTTATGCAGTTTAAAATTTCTGTACTATTATTTTAATAAGGTCTCTGGAGGGAGAGGACTTACACGTTTGTGCTCAGCCTACCATCTTGAACTGAAAAAAAATGTACAATGAGGATAATAGTGGTGCCTATTACTTTTTTGAGGATTAAATGATTTACACATGTAAATTGCTTAGCACAGTGCCTGGCACATATTTGATTATTCATAAATATTAGTTATTATTATTATTATTGCCTTGACAAGCAATTGGGGAATTGTGTTTCTGGATGGGAAATCTTTTCCTGATGCCATGGGAAACCACACCAGGCAGGTGACCACTACAGCCACCATTGAATTAAGTCCAGGTTTCAGTGCCTTTGGTTCTAAAAAAACAATGCTTTGGGAAAAAGTTTTAGGTTTGGGGAGAAGTCATGGGGGTAGAGGGGTGGTTGGAGGGAAGAGCTACATGTCTCAGGGGGCAAGCCCTGAAATGGAGGCAATGAAGCAGAACCAGGGTGACAAAATCTCAATTTTCCCTTGCAGCAAACTGGGAGTCAGCTGTGCTGATGGATGGAAGGTGGTCTGCAGCAGCAGCTTCAGCAAACTCAAGTAGAGACCAGAACCAAGGCAAAGAAGATGGCAACAAAGGGCTCAGATTTGCCATTGACTCAAGGAAGCCAGGAGGCATGGAAGCAGGAACTAGGAGGTGAATGAATAGGAATTGGATTTGTTTTTCTCTCGGAAGGATTGGAAATCTTCCCACTAGCAACTCTTTCCTTTCCCCATTCATCAGGCTCCCTTGCTTCCTCCTGAGTGATTGCGGACACTGTACCTTGCTACACCCACTAACCCCAGAAGGGTGAGTCACTGTGGGCCTGGATCCCCAGTCCTCCCTTCCAGCAGAGCCAGCTCCCTGAGGATGGGGCTGATCTTATATGCAGTGGGAGGAGGGAGCTTGCCTTGGTTTTCTAAAATCTTTAGCAGATCTGCCAAAATACGATCTTGACCAGAGATACCTCCCTCGCTAGCCTGCTACGCTGCTTGAAATCCCACAGTTCATTTCGGTTTGGTGTCTTCAGAGTTCCTAGTTACAGTGCCAACATCATGGGAAGTTTGGTATTCAGGCATGACTCCATTACCAGCCAGAAGACATTAGGTCTAATTCATTTGTTCAACCAAACAGCCACCTCGCAGATTTCCCAAAAGGGGTGGGAAAGAAAGGGTACCTATACCTGGCAGGGAGAGATGGACAAGTCACGTCAGGAGCAGGGGTACCCTCCAAGAAATCTTCTCAGCTTGATGGGAGGTTGGAATGCTTTCCAAGGTCCCTTCTCTTCCATGATTTTAAAGTTTTGAGACACTAGAGGTAAAATCATTTGACGATTGCTCTTGTTTATCTGGAATTCCATGGTATCCAGTCACTTCAGAAAAAGAGGGAATGACAATGTGGCCTGGGCAGTGGGTGAAATGCCTGGAAAAGAATTTGGAGCAAAGCCCTGGGAGGCCCCATCCTTCACAAAATCTTTAGGGAAACACACCAGAGATAAAAGATCCCTGAAACTTCACGTAGGGTTATGATTCTAGCCCAAACACAATTTTCTAGGATAATCACTTGCTTTCTCTGCCTCAGTCTCTTTATCCATACAATGGCCACGGCAATCCCTGCCCTATCTATCTTCACAAAATTGTTGTGAGGATCAAAAGAGCTGACAGCCATGGAAGTGATCCAAATTGTCAAGAATTCTTTAGATATAAGATATTTTTGTATATTAGGCTTCACAAGGACATAGTAGCTGGCCTCAATTGGAAGGAAGACTTTTTAAAAATAACTTTTTTTCTGATTATGAAAGCATTATATAATTATAGAAAATATAGAGAGGGATCAAGAGAAACATTAAAATCACCCTTAATCCCACCCAGAGACAGATACCTTTAAGGATTTGGATTTTGGTGTATTTCCTTCTAGTCTCTTTTCCTCCATGAAGGCAAAGACTGTGTCTGTTTGTCCCACCACAGTATCCCCAGAATCTGCCAATGTACCCAGCACACATTAGATCTTCAATAAATATTTGTATAATTAATGAGTACATATACTTATTTTAATTTAAAAAATTCTGTGTGTACACTTTTATATCCTGCTTTTTTTTACCTAATAATAATCTGAGTATTTCCTATGACATTAAATATTCCTTGGGACTTCCCTGACGGTCCAGTGGTGAAGACTCCATGCTACCAATGCAGGGGGCCCAGGTTCGATCCCTGATGGGGGAACTAAGATCCTGCATGCTGCACGGCACGGCCCAAAAAATAAGTAAATAAAATAAATTTAAAAAGATAACACTTCCTATAAAAAATATTCCTTAAGATATGATTTTCCATGTCTGTACTGTATTCCATCATATCAGTGTATCAGCTCTCTATTATTGGACATCTGTGTTGCTTCAAACTGTTTGCTATTATAATTAAAACTGATAAATATCTTCATAGCAAAATCTTTGTGCCCATACCTATTTGTTTCCTTTGGATAAATTCTTAGCAGTGGGATTCCTGGGTGACATAGTAAGTACATTTAAAAGACTTTTAATACATTACTAGATTGCCCTCCATGAAAGTTGTACCAATTTACTTACCTGCCAGCAGTCTATGTTTTTTTTTAATGCACATAAGTTTTTGATTTTGACTTTGTCATGTCTATCTATATTTTCCTTTTGTGACTTCTTCCATTGCATTTATGCTTAGAAAGTCCTCAGGGAAGGTCTTTTAAAATGATAAAAGGTCAATTTGTATGCGGTTCCTGCTTTTGCAATGCAATGTATTCATGGAAGCTTTATCATAAGACAGTCTACATACTGGGAAATAGACCAAGCTTATGCATACACATAGCTGTATTCATCTATACCAATTTTATTGGTTTCATCAGCAGAAACTAATGAATATGTGGGTGAAGGCAGCAAGGGGTGAAGTATAGGTGCTCAGAAAGCAGTGTTGCAGGGCAAGCAGTGAAGAACATCACATGCCTCTTAATGGTTCCTCTGTCTTTCTTGGATATTAGAGAGTTTTCATGCAAACTCAGTTCAGAAAACCTCCTTCCAAAGCTGGAGGAGCCCTAGAGTGTAAGACCTCTGTGACCAGTAGGTGAAAAAGAGGTTCAAGGAAATCCTAGGGTTATCCGTAGATTAAGGAGATGCTAGAGAGTGATAAGCACTTCAGAGAGGTTCACCGTGACTCTGACCTTCCTTGACTGGGAGGCTTGAGTGATTTGAGGGTTGGATGGCTGGGTTTCGGAATCAGGAAAGCTCAAGGTGGCCCTCAGCAGAGAGTTTGGGACAGTGTCTCCGGCCAGTGAAAGCTGCCTGTGGTTCACTCTGGGGCAGAGGAGGTAAGAGTGTTCAGAAAGGAGAAGTTCAGTTGTTGATCATCTTTATCCCCACAGCATCCAGCAGAGTGTCAAGCACATAATAGACACTCAGTAAATATTTATAGAATGCATGAATGAATAAACTAATAGTTGCTTTGCTAGTCTGTGCACCCTGAGAGTTATTTGTTCACTCCCTGGTAGCTTCTATGCCTTGGCTTCCTCCACCATCCAAACTTCACCATCCTGTTTCCCATTCTCTCGGGGAGCCTTTCGCAAGGTCCTAAAACTGGATATTCTAATTATAACATTGGATAGTGGTTAAGAGCACGGACTCTAGGTCCATGGGAGTTTGGTGAAGCACCCTCAGTCTACCACTGAGTGGTATATGATATCGGGCAAGTTATTGATCATTTCTAAACCTTAGTTTCTCTATCTGTAAAACAGGGTTAACAATAGTATCTACCTATTGGGGCTGTTGTGAGGATTAAATGAGATAACGCACGTAAAGGCTTTAGCATAGTCCCTGGTACATAGTAAACACTCAAGGGTTGGTAGCTGTATTAATTTCCTGCAGCTGCTATAACAAAACAGCACATACTGCGTAGCTCATAAACAACAAAAATTCATTTCTCATACTTCTGGAGGCTGAAAATCCAAGATCAGAGCGCTAGCATGGCTGGGTTCTGATGAAATCCCACTCTCTGGCTTTTTCTGGTTGTGTCCTAACATGGTACAAGTGGCAAGGGAGCTCTATGGGGTCTTTTTTATAAGGACACTAATCCCATTCATGATGGCTCCACCCTCATGACTTAAGTGCCTCCCATAGGCCCCACCTCCTGATACCATCACGTTGGCATTAGGACTGCAACATATGAATTTATAGGGGACATAAACATTCAGACCATAGCACTGCTTTAAGAAATTACCACAAATTTGGT
The DNA here is from genome assembly GCF_964374135.1 of Grampus griseus. NCBI lineage: Eukaryota > Metazoa > Chordata > Mammalia > Artiodactyla > Delphinidae > Grampus > Grampus griseus. Next base: position 92,697,855 of record NC_138999.1, on the reverse strand, counting down.
GGCTTAAAACCACAGAAACTTATTCTCTCACAGTTCTGGAGGCCAGAGTCTAAAATCAGTTTCACTGGGTTGAAATCAAGGTGTCAGCAGGGCCTCACTCCCTCTGGGGACTCTAGGGGAGAATCTATTCCCTGCCACTTCCAGGTTTTAGTGGCTGCTAGAATTCTGTGGTTGTAGCTGCATCACCCCAGTCTCTGCCTCTGTGGTCTCATTGCCTTCTCTTCTTCTGTCTGTGTGTTTAATCTCCTTCTCTATCTCTCTTATAAGGATATGCAGGATTGCATTTAGACTTTACCTGGATAATGCAGAATAACCTCCTGTAGTGTAAGGCCTAGAATTTCATGTGCTCCCTCGATATTTTTGAGACTCACAGGGCCTCAAAGTCCTAACTGCTTTCTCTCATCCAGCAGGAAAGAATCCCAACTGGTGAGTCCCCCTATCAGCTGGATCAGCTGAACCTCACTCAGCCCAGTCCTCAACCTAACTGGTTTTGCCTCCCTGACCGCCTGTGAAATTATTCAAACAAACCAATCACAGTCTCCCTTGGGAACCAAAGGGTACCACACCCTTCTGTTACTACAAAGCCTGTCAGCCTCCCACAGTCCATTCTGCTTTACTCTATTCCTGAGTGCAACCTCCGTGTGGCCCTGCATGGCACTTGGTGTCCTCCTCCTCTGGACTGTGACTATATGTGACTAATAACTGCTGTCCATCTCATCTGTCCAGTGTCAGGTGCCATGTATTTGACCATCCCCAGAACCCTAAAGGTGGGACTCTCTCCCTCGCTAGTGGGGTGACGAGGAGGGGAGCAAAACATCTCCCCATTTCAAGATGCTTCATTTACTCACATCGGCCAAGACCACCCGCCCCCGCCCCCCCTTTTGCCATAAGGTGGCATTCACAGATTCCAGGGATTAGGAGGTGGGTCTCTTTCGGGGGCCATTTTTAGCTACCCACAGTAGCCTTTATTATTATTTAAGAGAGTGCAAGTTCACAAACCCCTTGGTAACTCTAAAGAGATAATTATTTAATTCGGTATATCTCTGAGTTCCTGCTGACTTGTCTGTTAACAAATACCAAGGACTTAATTTTTTCAAGGAAAGTGAGGCAACATTGCAGCGTAAAGAATTTAAGGTTAATTTTGAACATCACTTAATGGTGGGAATATTCCTCTCTAGTTAAATCTTTGTTTCAGTTCTCCCCTCATATCTGATTTTCAGGGCTGTTACAAAGGCTGCTGCTTGGCCCCTCATATCCATTCTCCTTTTCTTCCATAGTGATAGAAATTTTAGCTGAGTACATGGCTTCCCAGAAAAAAAAATTATATTTCTTTTCTTCACTTCCAGCTAGAAGTGGCCATGGGTGTGAGCCAGTGGTATGTAACGTTCAGGCTACTGGGATATAAGCTTAAGTGACGTATGTCAGCTTCTAGGAAACTTCTTTAAGAAAGCTGCCCATGTCCTTAATTTCCAAAATATACAAACAGCTCATACAACTCAATAACAAACAACCCAATCAAAAAATGGGCAGAACACCTTAATAGACATTTCTCCAAAGAAGACATACAGATGGCCGATAGGCATATGAAAAGATGCTCACCATTGCTAATTATTAGAGAAATGCAAATCAAAACTACAATGAGGTATCACCTCACACTGGTCAGAATGGCCATCATTAAAATGTCTACAAGTTATAAATGTTGGAGAGGGTGTAGAGAAAAGGGAACCCTCTTACGCTGTAAATGGGAATGTAAATTGGTGCAGCCACTATGGAGAACAGTATGGAGGTTCCTCAAAAAACTAAAAATAGAGTTGCCATGTGATCCAGCAATCCCACTCCTGGGCATATACCCAGACAAAACTATAATTAGAAAAGATAAATGCACCCCAATGTTCTTTACAGCACTATTTACAATAGCCAAGACATGGAATCAACCTAAATGTCCATCAATAGATGAATGGATAAAGAAGATGTGGTACATATATACAATGGAATATTACTCCACCATAAAACAGGATGCAATAATGCCATTTGCAGAAACATGGATGGACCTAGAGATCATCATACTAACTGAAGTAAGTCAGACAGAGAAAGACAAATTCCATGTGATATCACTTATATGTGGAATCTAAAATACGACATAAATGAACATATATATGAAAAAGAAACAGATTCACAGACATAGAGAACATACTTGTGGTTGCCAAGGGGGAGAAGGGGTGGGGGAGGAAAGGATTTGGAGTTTGGGATTAGCAGATTCAGACTATTATATATAGGATGGATAGACAACAACATTCTAATGTATAGCATGGGGAACTATATTCAATATCCTGTGATAAACCATCATGGAAAAGAAAAGGAAAAGGAATATATATATATATATATATATATATATATATAACTGAGTCACTTTGCTGTACAGCAGAAATTAACACATTATAAATCAACTATATTTCAATAAAATTTAAATAAAAGAAAGCTGCCCATGTCTTTTGCCTCTTCTTTGAACCTTCCTTCATCTGCCTCTCTAGAATGCAGATGTGGTGGTAGGAGGTCTACGTTGGAGGTCCACTTTGGACCATGAAGACAAGGGCCATACTGTAGGAATGGCAGAACGCTGAGCTAGAAGTAACCTGGATCTTTGAGGACATCACGGGACAGAACCACCATGAGCCTGACACTCACATGAGAGAGAAACTATACTGTTGAAGCCATGGCTATTCTTGAGTTTTCTGTCATTAGAAGTTGAACTTAATCCTAATCAAAACAATTTTCTCTTCCTACTCCTCCACCACCTCCTCCTCATTTTTGCTCTCCAAAAGGCCTACCTGCTAAGAGAGTTCAATTATGATGACCTTTGTGCAACATCCATGTTGCCAACTTATTCATCTGGCCTCTCCATTCTTTGGTATCTCATTCCAGTAACCTTGTCCTTTATACCACGTCAGCTACCCATGACTGTTCAATCTCTAAAATCAGTGACCCAAACACCCCACTGTATGACCACAGCTTCCTCTTCTTCTTAACTACTTATTCAAATATTCCAACTATGACTCTTTTGACCTAATCAGCACCTTCAGTATATTGACCCCTTAATTTTATCAGTCCATCAATCTCTCTTTTCTTCAATCCTTATTCTGCTTACATAATTCATCATTTCAACATTTTGCCACTGCCTCAGACTCTCTTGTACCTCCAATTTTTGCTGCACCTGTCTAGTAAAAACCTAATTATGGATGAACCCTATTATCTAGTTTCTCGATTTTTTTTTTTTTTTTTTTTTTTTTTTCCGTACGCAGGCCTCTCACTGTTGTGGCCTCTCCCTTTGCAGAGCACAGGATCCGGACGCGCAGGTTCAGCGGCTATGGCTCACGGGCCCAGCCGCTCCACGGCATGTGGGATCTTCCCAGACCAGGGCACGAACCTGTGTCCCCTGCATCGGCAGGCGGACTCTCAACCACTGCACCACCAGGGAAGCCCCTAGTTTCTTGATTCTTTAACCCAAGCACCCAAGCACTGCCAAAGAAGTTAATACAATAAGGCAGACTGGCATCACTGTAAATTTATGATAATAGATTATTCTAGTTAAACATAGCATATTGAACATCTACCTATTCCCTCATTAAGCCCCATCAAAATGGGAGGAAAGAAAAAAAATTTCAAGTATAAACCCATGAGAACAAATTGCAGAAAAGGAGACCACAGAAGATAAGAGAGTATGAACACATTTTTTGAAGATGGAAAGAAATTGGAGGAGACAGCAGAGCTGAAAAGGTTGAATAGTAAACCCATGAAAATGATGATGCTGATGAGAAGCAAGCCAAGGCACCTACAGAATTCCAGAGAGGCTCAGGAATTGGAGGTGCTAGTTAATGAGTAAAGGATGGGAAATGACTAGAGGTGAAAAGAAGGCGTTTACTTGAAAACCTGTGTAAGAAAGAGTTCCCCACCCCCTTGGCCCACCGCGAACCTCTTCCCCCATCCTGGTAGGAGATAGGAGATTTATTCCACAGAGAAACTGAACCAGAGACACTTTGGTTTGGGGGTTATCAGGCACAGAGCATGGTACCATTTGAAAATAGTGTGATTAAGCAAAAGTCTACATATCCAATGGTGGAAACCGCCCCCCACCGCCAATACCTCTTGTGTCACGTAGCTCCAAGCATGTTAGCAGCTAGATATATAGTAGTCACTAGGCAAGGGATTGGAAGTTTGCTCTCCAGAGAAACTGAACGGCCCAGAGAAGAGATCTACTGATACAGGCAGTCTTTCATTCATGGCAGGGTGAGACTATAAAAATGACCGTTGCAAGCTGGACCATGCAAAGTGATTTTAATAATCAATGGGAAAAACTACAATTATCTCATGACCTTTAACATTTTTTGGTCAAAATGTTAGAAAACTCTCTTACCATTGGGTATAAATGTATAGGGAAATGATGAAAATGTAAAAGTGATATTTACTTAGTATTCTGCAATTTAAAACATTAGGAACATTGAGAATGAAAGTGCTTTATTATTTTCTTTAGAGGGGAAAACTTACCAAGAAGTAGTGTGAACAGTGCTTGCCTTCTTCTCATAGTATAATTTACAATATGGAGCAAGCATCTTTTCTATGCCTTGGCTTGGAAATTGTCATACTCTTTTCTAAATTTGGATCAGCTTCCATCATTTTATCCTTTGCACTTTCAATCTTGTGAAACATCTCTGAGGGGTCCTTTAATGTGAAGTTTTTTGCCAGCATCACTTCCTTTGAGACATCTTCATCCTTTTTTGCACAACAACTTTCCTGATTTATGTTGATCAGCTCATCCTCACTAAGATGAAGTTTCTCTGGCTGCATATCTAGAATCTCTCCTTTATGGCCACTTCATGATCCTTCATCTTTTGTCATGTAAGTTATTGTTGGAGTTGCCTTTTAAAAGAGATCTCTCTCCTCAACATCAAGTGGTTGATGATCATTATAACCACCTGCCTCAACTAAGCCTTGGAATCTTGGTGCAAATTTTACAGCAGTACCCTCATCTGTGTTAGTAGCTTCACCAGGTAAATTAATATTAATCAATTCATGTCAACTTCGGAAATGATTAAAGCAGCCTTTACTGGTAATAACTTCAGTGCTTTGGCCTGAACACTAGCCAGATTGATGAGGATTTTTTTTATTACAATCTTTAATCCAAAGTAGAAGTAAATACTCCATTTCAATCATAAGCAGCTTTCTGTCCCTAGTGCAATTTAAACTAAAAGTTGATGTAACTTTACCTTTTTAGAAAATATTGATCAATCTTGTCCAATGTTGTTTGTACCATAGCTTCATGCCGGCCTAGGTCTTGTCCTGTTTTGCTTTGCTGTAGCCATTTTCGAATCATACTCAATTTCATTTCCAGCATTTTCATTTTTTGGCTGTACTTTCATCTTTGTTAGCCAATTCCCCCTTTTGATTATCCATTTTTGTAAAAGGCAGTGGGGTTTATCACCAGGAGACAAGGCGTCAACACTACAGTACATGTTTTGTAGTCTTTGCATGAACTGAATAATAGATTCACAGGGACCAATCACCAATGGGCTTTGAAAGAAGTGATATGGTCTCTTATTTTTTTCAATTTTATTTATCTTTGGCTGTGTTGGGTCTTCGTTGCTGTGTGCGGGCTTTCTCTAGTTGTGGCGAGCGGGGGCTACTTTTCCTTGCAGTGCACAGGCTTCTCATTGTGGTGGCTTCTCTTGTTGTGGAGCACGGGCTCCAGGTGCGCAGGCTTCAGTAGTTGTGGCACACGGGCTCAGTAGCTGTGTCCCGCGGGCTCTAGAGCACAGGCTCAGTAGTTGTGACACACGGGCTTAGTTGCTCTGTGGCATGTGGGATCTTCCCAGACCAGGGATGGAACCCGTGTCCCCTTAATTGGCAAGCAGATTCTTAACCACTGCGCCACCAGAAAAGTCCAGTGACATGGTTCTGATGCACATCTGTTATTTACATAGTGATTTGTGGGCTGAAGAGCTAGCAGCACAGTTTGTACTTTATGCAATTGCTTACAGTTAATATACTTTGGTAATTGAAATTTGAACTGTGCTATTGGGGGACTGGTGGAAGCTGAAACTTGTTCATATAGGAATCATGCAAACGAAGATTGCTGGTATTGACTATTGTTTTTCCTCCGGTGAGATGTCTGGGTTCCTGCACAGTCATCTACAGTGAAGCCTACCAGTTAGTAAGCCTTAGAAGAACTTGCATTTAAAGTAAATGGACAGAGGAGGGAAGGCTGAAAAAAAATAAAATATAAATGGACAACAGAGGATCACCAGGCATTTAAGGAAAGCCTTTAACACAAAAGAAAGAAAAGAGTGAGAGAAAGGGGGGGGGGGCGGGGAGAGAACTCAAAGGAAACAGAGACAATGCATAGAGCAGGAGACTTTTAAAAACCAATAATTAATACCCTTAGAGAGGTAAGATAATTCATGCAATAAGCAGAAATCCTTAAAAAAAAAAAACCGAATAGAGAGCAAGAAAGAGCTATTAGAAATTAAAAACAGTATAACTGGATTTTTTAAAAAAATCACTGTAAGAGTTGTAAGATAAAGACTCTTACCCAGAAAGTAAACAGATAGTTATATAGAAAATCAGAGAGAAAAGATAAGAAACATTAGAGCATCAATCCAGAAGGCCAAAATTTAATCAATAAGAGTTCTAGGAAGAGAGAAGAGAAAAATGAATAGGAGCAAATTATAAAAGAAATAGTGTACACTTCTGGGAATGAAGGACATGAGGATCCAGATTGCAAGGGTCCAACAAGCGCCCAGCTCAATTAATGAAAAAGGACGTGAAAACTCAAATGCTGGGGATAAATAAAAGACAGTAGAAGTTTACATAAAGGAAAAACAGGTTACATACAAAGGATTGGGGAATCAGAATGACATCAGACTTTTCAACAGCCATATTGAAAATTAAAAAATAATGGGAGGGCGAAGATGGTGGCTTTGTGATCTGCCTGGCGGCCGCTGTGCAACCTTCCAAGAAGGCAACCGCCTGCGCCGTCTTTGCACAGCTGCCGGCGTACAGGTACCTCAGGTACCTCAGGGCCGTGTTGGACACTGAGGGGACCGAATTCTCGGGCTGAGCAGGGTGAACTATCATTACAGACTAGAGTTTCTGATGTCTCTGTGACTCCACTGCTTGGAACTGACCCAGCCCAGGGCAGGGGGGACTCGTCTGATAGTCGCCCTGGCTTCTGCTAACTCATTGGTTTCTTTCCAGGCCCCTGATTCTCGAAGGAGGGTCCGCAGCACCTTGAGGGGCTTTAAGACGTTCACTGGTTTGTTATTTTTGAATAAAGCTTGAGAGCTTTGGAAGCAGCCGGGGCAGTGCCCCTTCACAGAGATTCAGGGCTAGCCTGGTGGCTGAAGGCCTGAAGTTTGGAATTCTCCTCTTGGAGAAGTGCTGTTGGGATAGCTGGGATGCCCAGGTAATGGTTCCTGCCACTTCATCAACAAGCTGTGACAAGAAGTGGAGAGTAGCGTGCCTTCTACCTGGGTACTGTGAATTTTGCTCACACAAAGGATGTTCTCTACCTGGTGTTGGACAGATCCTCGGAACTTCACATCTTTCCTGCATTAACCCACGTGAGCAGCTGTCAACCTCCTGGAGTGGAGGGAGGGGACTGTCTAGAAATTTGGGGACCAAAATCAATTAGGTGGCCTTTATCTGTTCTTACCCAAAGGATTCCAATGAAATATTTTAAAGCAAATAAAAAATAGATTGGTCTCAGTGAAAACAAGATGGTACAGAAAGATTTAGGGACATGAAAGGTTAACCACCAGTGAATGAGCATCACAGTTGACATCTAGCTGTACCTCTTTGCAGCGACATACAAAAAGTAGATTTGCCACATATTGACACCAATATGAAGGATTTCTAGATTGATTGTGATAGTATTCTAATATTTGAGGTTTTTATGATACCATTAACACAGACATCCAATTTGCCTTTTGATCAATTGGTGAAAACATAGATTGTCCAGATATATTTTAAAAGAATATACTGGTGGTTGCCAGGGGCAGGGAAGGAGGAAATGAAGAATTACTGTTTAATGGGTATGGAGTTTCCGTTTTAGAAGATGAAAAGTGTTCATGGGGATGGATGGTGGTGACGGTTGCTCAATGTGATGAATGTGTTTATTACCACTGAACTGTATGCTTAAAAGTGGTAAAGATGAGGAGGGGGATAAATTGGAAGATTAGGATTGACACATACATGCTACTACATATAAAAAAGGTAACTAATAAGGAGCTATTGTATAGCACAGGGAACTCTACTGAATACTCTGTAATGGCCTATATGGGAAAAGAATCTAACAAAAAAGAGTGGATATATGTATAGCTGATTCACTTTGCTGTATACCTGAAACTAACACGACATTGTAAATCAACTATACCCCAATAAATTTTTTTAAATGGCCAAAAAAAATAATAATGGGAAAATGTTTTCCAAATTCTAAGGGGAAATTCTTTCTAAAAATAATTTTATGTTCAGCAAAACTGTTAATCAGGATTTAGGGTAGAATAAATAAATTTTCAGACATGCAAGTTCTTAGAAAACTTAACTCCTATGCACCGTTTCTAAGGAAGTGATTAGAAGAAGTGCTCCAAGAAACAGGAACATTTGCAACCCAGGAAATAGGAGATTCATCATAGAAGGGGAATGAAAGGAGGCAGTAAGATGAGAACTGTGTAGCAGGGGACTTCCCTGGTGGTCTAGTGGATAAGACTCCAAGCTCCCAATGCAGGGGGCCCGGGTTCGATCCCCGGTCAGGGAACGAGATCGCACATGCTGCAACTAAAGATCTCACATGCCACAACGAAGATCCTGTGTGCCACAACTAAGATGCAGCGCAGCCAAATCAAAACAGAACAAAACAAAACTGTGTAGCCGGCCTAGAAGGCAATGACTCTAAATTGGAGCAAGAAGATGGAGACCTGTAGGACAGATGTCTCTATTTAAAAAACGGAACTGATAGAATACGATATCTTTGACCACGGTAAAAAACAATATTCTTGGGAGAGTATAATTAAAAGAATATTGATAATACCCAAATAGTAAGCCCACAATTTTTTTTTTTAAAAGGACCAATTCACTCTAGGGAGAAAAAAGCATGTAGAAGAAAGAAAATATAATCATAGTATACTACTTGGCTCAGCAATGAAAGATATTAACATAGTCATAATAATGTAAATGATGAGTGTCAGGGAATCCCCTGGCGGTCCAGTGGTTAGGACTCTGAGCTTTCACTGCCAAGGGTGTGGGTTCGATCCCTGGTCGGCAAACTAGGATCCCGCAAGCTGCGTGGCCCAGCCAAAAAAGAAAAAAAAAAAGATCAGTATCAATTTAAACAATAATTGTGACGTAACTCTGTTGCAAGGATGGAGGGTAGAGAAATCTGTGTGTGTGTGCGTGTGCGTGTGTGTGTGTGTATGGTGTCTTAAAGAACAAAACTCTATCTCCTCCTTAAATTATGGATGATTTGATGATTTTTTCCTCTCTAAATTAAAATGTCTTACTATAAAACTATACTAATCTAGACAGTGTGGTATTGGTGTAAGAATAGATAGATCAGTGGAACAGAATAGCATATATATATATACACATATACATATGTAAAAATATAATATATATATAAATTCAACATATATAAATTATATATATACATATATATATATATATATTTACAAATGTACCAAAGTAATTCAATAGGGAAAATATACTCTTTTAACAAATAGTACTGGAAAAACTGGATATCCTAATGCAAAACTGAACCTCTATTATTAACTCACCTTAGACACAAAAATTAAGTTGAAATGGATCATATATCTAAACATAAAATCTAAAATATAAAACCTTAGAAGAAAAATAATAGGAGAAAATCTTTATGATCTTGGGGTAGGCAAAAGCTTCTTAGAGCACCAAGACACAAACCACACAATAAAAATTAATAAATTGGACTTAATCAAAGTTGTAAAATTTTGCTCTTCAAAAGACACCATTAAGAAAATGAAAAAGAAAGTCACAGATTGGGAGAAAATATTCACAATACATAAATCAGATAAAGGAATTGTATCCAAAATTTATAAAGAACACTTACAAGTCAACAATAAGAAGACAAACAGCCCAATTTTAAATAACGAGCAAAGGATTTGAAGAGACACTTCACAAAAAAAGTATGTGAATGGCAAATAAACACATTAAAAATATTTAATATCTTTAGTCATCAAGGAATCACAAACTAAAACCACTACTCATCCAGCAGAAAGGCTAAAATTTAAGATATTGACCATAGCAAGTGTTCATGAGGATGGGGAGAAGCTGGAACTCTCACACAGTGCTAGTGGGAATGTAAAACAGTACAACCAATTTGGAAAACAGTTTGGAAATTTCTTAAAAAGGTAAACTTACTACGTGACCTAGGTGTTCTACTTCTAGGTATTTACCCAAGAGAAATGTAAGCCTATGTCCATACAATGACTTGTATACAAATATTCATAGCAGATTTACTTATAATAACTCCAAACTGGAAACTACCCAAATGTTCCTCATTTGATAAATGGAAAAACAAATTGTGGTAAATCTATATAACATAATATTACTCATCAATTAAAAAGAACAAATTATTGGTATATTCATCAACATGGATGAATCTCAAAATCATTATGCTGAGTGAAAGAAACCAGGCCAAAATAAGTACATACTGCATGAGTCCATTAATATAAAATTATAGAAAATGCAAACTAGCATGCAGTGACAGAAAGCAGACCACTAGAAGTCTGGGGATGAAGGTGGAGGAGGAATGGATTACAAAGGGGTACAAAGAAACTTTAGGGGGATGATGGAAACGTTTGTTATCTTAACTGTGGTGATGGTTTCACAGGTGTGTTCATGTCAAAACTGAGTGAATTGTATACTTTAAATATATGCGGTTTAATGTACTTCAATTACACCTCAAGAAAGTTTTAAAATATTTTTTAAAAAGAAACCAACTACTGATACACTACAACATGTATGAACATCAAAATTATTATGCCAAGTGAAAAAAAACAAGGGCAAAATATGTAGTATATATTGTATGATTCCATTCATAAGAAACTCTAGAAAAGACAAATCTAATCTATAGTGTTGCTGAGGCCAAGAATGGGCTGTGGAAATTAATTGAGAAAGACCACAAGGTGTATACAGTTGACAAAACTCATCAACTATTCACTCTAAATGGGTGTATTTTATTAAGTGTAAATTATATTTCAATAAAGTTGATTAAAAATTAAAACCATTACTATTTTTAGATGATACACCTGGTTACCCAGAAAATTCAAAATAATCTACAGATAAACTATGACAATTAATACGTGAATTTAATAAGGTCATTGTTAATGAGGTCAATAAACAAAAATCAATTGTATTTCTATATACCAGCACAAACAACTTGAAAATAAAAATTTTAAAACTATACCATTACTCTGGATTGGATCTTGGAACAGAAAGAGGACATGAGTGGAAAAGCTGGTAAAATCCAGATAAACTCTGGAGTTTAGTTAATAGTAATGTACCAATGACAGTTTCTTTTTTTCAATAATTAATTAATTAATTTTGGCTGCACCGGCTCTTAGTTGCTGCTCCCGGGATCTTTAGTTGCGGCATGTTGACTTCTTAGTTGTGGCATGCAAACTCTTAATTGTGGCATGCATGCAGGATCTAGTTTCCCAACCACGGATCGACCCTGGGCCCCCTGCATTGGGAGCGCAGAGTCTTACCCACTGGACCACCAGGGAAGTCCCAACAGTTTCTTAGTTTTGACAAAAGCACCATGGAAATGTAAGATGTAAACAATAGAAAAAATTGTAGGAGTGGTATACAAGAACTCTCTGTACTATCTTTGCAACTTTTCAGGAAATCTAAATTTAGTCCAAAATAAAAAGTTTATTTTTAAAAAAGCAACCCTTAAAAATAAAAAATTAACATAAAACAAATTGACTTAAATTTCTATCTAATGATAGAATTATTCAAAAAATTTAAAAACAGTAATTTGACTGTACATCTCCAGTGGGATATACCTTACAGAGATAAATAATTGTAAAGAAACGAATAAAAACAACAATACACCTTAATCCTCAGTATATCAGCAGAAATAGCCATCCCATTTAGAATCTGGATCCAATGTACACTTTTTGATATTTATATTTTTGTCATCTTAACAAGTAATTTACAGAAGTAAGAATGAAGACAAATAACTTTATAAAAACATTTAGGAAGGATTTTAATATAACAAATAATTTTGTATCAAGTAAATTTTGGCACAAAAACATCATAAACAATATAGAATGTAGTCACATGGCCTCTTCCCATAAAGGGATGGTTCAGGTCCATGTCACAAAATATTGCATAATAAAATATTTCCTGTTAACTGTCATTCTTTTTTTTTGTGAGTCTTTTTTGTTTTGTTTTGTTTTGGGGGGCTTTTTTTAAACAGCTTTATTGGGGTACAATTGCTTTACAATGGTGTGTTAGCCTCTGCTCTACAACAAAGTGAATCAGCCATACATACACACACGTTCCCACATGTCCTCCCTCTTGCGTCTCCCTCCCTCCCACCCTCCCTATCCCACCCCTCCAGGCTGTCACAAAGCACCGAGCCAATATCCCTGTGCCATGCAGCTGCTTCCCACCAGCTATCCACCTCACTACGTTTGTTAGTGTGTATACGTCCATGACTCTCTCTCGCCCTGTCACAGCTCACCCTTCCCCCTCCCCATAACCTCAAGTCCGTTCTCTAGTAGGTCCGCGTCTCCATTCCTGCCCTACCCCCAGGTTCCTCATGACATTTTTTTTCTTAAATTCCATATATATGTGTTAGCATACGGTATCTGTCCTTTTCCTTCTGACTTACTTCACTCTGTATGACAGACTCTAGGTCTATCCACCTCATTACAAATAGCTCAATTTCGTTTCTTTTTATGGCTGAGTAATATTCCATTGTATATATGTTGGGGGGCTTTTTAATCATTCCTTTTTGTCTTTAGAGATATATTATAGACTCATCAATTCTTGAGTTTGAGAAAATTTATCTAGGATATATATCTTCATCTGAAGACTCATAATCTGAGATTTCACTTACAGAATCAATTTCACTGTCATAATCTGAGTCTGGAGTGCTGTTATCTTTCTCATTATATTCATTCACATTCTGACTCATCTAATAATTGTGGAATACTCTCCTTTGTTAATTGCCATTATGGGAAGACATTTTTTAAAATTTTGGATTCTCAAATCGGTTTATTAAAAATTAAAAGTACGTTACAAAACAAAAGCAAAACACCTAAACCATTTATAATAGCGTTGAAAAATATTCAATACCTAAGAGTGAAACTAGGAAAATTGTGCACAACTTCTAAACAGAAAGTTCTGAAACACGTTTGAGTACAAGTAAAAAAGACCTAAATAAATGGGTAGATTGTAAACGAATTGTAAATCTCAATATTGTAGACATGTTAATTCTTGCTGATTTGATCTAGAAATTCAGGACAATTCCAATCAAATCCCAGAAGTTTTTTCCAATGGTGGAAAATAATGGGAATTCCCTGGCGGTCCGGTGGTTAGGACTCCCTGCTTCCACTGCAGGGGGCACGGGTTCCATCCCTTGTCAGGGAACTAAGATCTCGCATGCCGCCTGGTGTGGCCAAAAAATTTTTAAAAAAAGAAAGAATGAAAATGACAAACCAAATAAAATTTATATGGAAATACAAAGGGCCAAGAATAACCAAGGCAATATTGAAGAAGAACAAAACAAGACATAATACCAGAAACTAAGCTATATCTAGCTACAGTTATTAAGATCATGTGGTATAGACACAAGGACAGACAATTAGACCCATGGAACAGAATAGAGAACTTAAAACAAATCTATATCTATAGTCACCTGATTTATGTCAAAGATGACATTGCAGTTCAGTGGGGCAAAGAGTAGTGTTTTCAATAGATGGTGCTGGATCACTTGATTATGCATACAGGAGAAATTATATGTCAACCTCTTTTTATATTATACACAAAGATGAATTCCATATGGATAACAGATATAAATGTGAAAGGTAAAACAATAAAGCTTTCAGAAGAAAATTTAGAATACAGAGCAGGCAACTCTCAGAAGCCAAGTCTGGGGCAATCTGAACAACAAAGTTAATAATGATAGCAACGAATTATAACTCATAGAATAAAAAGGGCCCGTATAAAACGAATATACATGGGTCCATACTCATGTAAGTAAATAAGTGAATAAACAAAGTAGGGGAGGGATAGATCTTTCTTACAGAAGAATTCCAATCAATAAATGTAGAAGGAATAATGGAGATAGATCATCATCATGAGGCAAACACCACAGTAATATTTATTTCAAGCAGGAAACGCTGATGGATGCTTAAATTACTGGGCAAAACATGAGGAGGAACAGTATAGTATGACAGCCTCAAAGTAGCTCCTTTCAAATATTTATCAATTACAAAGGGAAAAATAACTTTATAGTGGAGAAACCTAATAGACGTTACCTTAACCAAGTAATTAAGGTTACCATGACCAATAATAGGGCATGTTGACATCATGCACCGCCTTACATGATGCACTGAGAAGGACACAGCATTACCTCTGTGATATTAGTGCCAAAAAAAATCATAACCTCAATCTAATCATGAGAAAACATCAGACAAGCTCAAATTGGGAACATTCTACAAAACTAGTACTCTTCAAAAGTGCAGGATCATTGTAATATTTTCCTATTGCTGCAGTGACAAATTACCTTAGTGGCTGAAAACAAAACAAATTTATTCTCTTACAATTCTGGAGGTCAGAAGTCTAAAGTCAAGGTGTCAGCAGGGCAGTGCTCCTCCTGGAGTCTCTAAGGGAAGAATCTGTTTCCTTGTCTTTTCAGCTTCTAGAGGCTGCCTGCCTTCCTTAGTTTGTGACTCCCTTTTTTTTCATTGCTCCATCATTTTGCTTCCATTGTCACATCTTCTACTATTGACTCTGTCCTCCTGCCTGCCTCCCCCCTTATAAGGACCCTTGTGATTACATTGGGCCCGCCTGGATAATGCAGGGTGATCACCCCATCTCAAGAACCTTAACTTAATCACACCTGCAAAGTCCCTTTTACATGTAGGCTAACACTCATACGTTGCAGAGATTAGAACATGGACATCTTTGGGGGCCATGATTCAACCTACCACAGTCATGAAAGACGAAGACTGAGGGAATTGGCACGGATTGGACATGAGACTAAGGAGACATGATAATTAGATGCAATTAGATCAGGAGCAGAAAAAGGACATTAGTGGGACAACTAGCAAAATTCAAATAAGCTTATAAATTAGTTAATAATGTCTCAGGGCTTCCCTGGTGGCACAGTGGTTAAGAATCCACCTGCCAATGCAGGGCACATGGGTTCGAGCCCTGGTCCAGGAAGATCCCACATGCCAAGGAGCAACTAAGCCCATGTGCCACAACTACTGAGCCTGCTCTCTAGAGCCTGCGAGCCACAACTACAAGGCCCATGTGCCACAACTACTGAAGCCCACGTGCCTAGAGCCTGTGCTCGGCAACAAGAGAAGCCACCACAATGAGAAGCCTGTGCACCACAACAAAGAGTAGCCCCCGTTGGCCACAACTAGAGAAAGCCCGCACACAGCAACAAAGACGCAATGCAGCCAAAAATAAATAAATTTAATAAATTTTTTTAAAAAAAGAAAAAATAATGTATCAATGTTAATTTCCTGGTTTCTCTAGCTGCAGTATGGGTATATAATATGTTAACATTTGGGGAAGCTAGGTGAGGGGTATACAGAATTCTCTAATATTTTTGTAACATTTTCATTAGTCTAAAATTATTTCAAAATAATTAAAAGAAAGACACAAACAACAACAATAACAGCACACAATAAAATACCACTACACACCCACCAGATTGGCTAAAAAAAAAAAAAGATAATACCAACTGTTAGTGAGGATGAAGAGAAAATTGAATTGTCATTCATCTCTGGTGGGAATATAAATTGGTACAAACATTTGGTAAGCTCTTTGGCAGTATCTTCTAAAGCTAAATATACATCCTACCTTATGACCCAGGGATTCCATTTCTAAGCATATACCAAACATAAGTACAAATACATTTACCAAAAGATATGTACATGCCTGTCACTGCTGTCATAGTCCCTGAGAGCCTGAGAAAGGGGAAGTGAGAGGGAGCTATCAACTGTCTTCAGACGGTGGCAGCAGTGGTGGTGGTCACTGCCATTGGTCACTGTAAAGCAGTGTGGGCAGGAGGAGGCAGTGGTTTGCACGAACCACAGAGAATAAACACTGGAAGGATAAAGAACCACCAAAAGCAGGGAAAAGTGGGAAAAGTTCAAAAGGATAAAATACAGTAGAACCAGAGTGCTGCTGTCAAAGAACTGGAATTACAGAGCTTGAAATTACCACTGAAAAATGCCAAAGCGTTGGGCCCTTCAGCACCTCTTCATAAGGATACCAGTAGCTGCATGTCACATTAAGCCTGACACATGGCAGATCACTGTGCAAATTATTTTGCAGAAATCCAAATTGATTCACTTATAGTTCATCTGAACTTTGAAAAGACTCTTACTTATTGATAGTTTTCCTCCCTAGTTTTCACCATCCTATTTCCACGCAACTTCTGATTCCACCCAGTTACTAAAGACGATTGAGTTATGCATGTGAATTAAACCATTATTGTTCACGTTTTTACTCTCCTGTCTCTCAGCATTCTTCTTAATTTGAACATTTCAACCTGAACATTTCAAATAGGTTTGCTATTTCCATGCCAGTTTTCAAACTTTAAAATATCACATCCACCTTCACAACCAACAGTTGCTTTATCCTGTGAATTCCCCTCTATTAGGACATTAGAGCATACTTGAGAGATGTAGAGAACTGGTACTGGTCCAGAACACAGTAGCCCAAAAGGATGGGAAAATAATACTAACAAAGTAAATGTTAAAGAACTTTGGCACATGGTTCATTGTTCTTTAAGAATGTGAAAGGTAATATTGACTGGTTGTTTTCTAGTCTTACCAAAGAGAATATGGGGGAAATTTTGGTTAAATTGCAGAATATATATATATATATATATATATATATATATATTAGTTAGAAGCAAGGGAAAATTTGGTAGTATGGATTTTTAAGTAAGAAAACTAAAGCCTTGGAGATTGGTAGTAAAGGATAGAGTGGTGAAGGGGAAAGTGCTTTAGGTGAATCGTTACAAAATAAAAGTGCCCATTCCTGCTCACCATAAATGTCACCACATGGAAATCACTACCATATGATCCAGCAATTCCACTCCTGGAAATCATTTAACTTCTGTGGCATTGTTTCTTCTTCTCTAAGATGATTTGATGAGCTTAGGATTTAATCATTTTTAATTATATTAGATAGATTAAGCAGGATCCTTCTTGAGGGAAATTCCCCTGCAAGATGTATGGCCAATTATATTTTTCAATGTAACAAAATACTGTTCAAGGTTATAACTGCTGCAGTGTGATTTTTGCCTTTTCCCTGTTTTGTTTCTTGACTAAAGTGTATTGGTATATTTTTTCTTTTTCTCTCTAAAATAGAATGTTTGTTATATACACTAATACCACTTCTGAATATAGATGTAAAAATCCTCAAAAAAAGCAAAAAACAAAAAAACTACTAACAGACTGAATCCAGTAGCATATCAAAAGTATTATACACCATGACCAAGTGGGATTTACCCTCGGGATTCAAGGGTGATTCAACATAAGAAAATCAATCAATGTAAAACACCACATTAATAAAAGGAAAGAAAAAAAACCCATATGATCATCTCCATTGGATCAAAGGACATTACTAAGAAAGTGAAAAGGCAACCTACAAAGTGGGAGAAAATATTTGCAGATCATATATCTAATAAGGGTCTAGTGTCCAGAATATATAAAGAACTCTTACAACTCAACACAAAAAGACAAACAACCCAATTTAAAAACGGGGAAAGGGGACTTCCCTGGTGGTGCAGTGGTTAAGAATACGCCTGCCAATGCAGGGGACACGGGTTCAATCCCTGGTCCGGGAAGATGCCACATGCCATGGAGCAACTAAGCCCGTGTGCCACAACTACTGAGCCTGCGCTCTAGAGTCCGCGAGCCACAACTACTGAGCCCGCATGCCACAACTACTGAAGCCCACTCACCTAGAGCCTGTGCTCTGCAACAAGAGAAGCCACCGTAGTGAGAAGCCTGTGCACTGCAATGAAGAGTAGCCCCCACTCGCCGCAACTAGAGAAAGCCTGTGTGTAGCAACGAAGACCCAACGCAGCCATAAATAAATAAATAAATAAATAATTTTAAAAATGGGCAAAGGATTTGAATAGACATTTATCCAAAGAAGACATACAAATGGCCAAGAAGCACATGAAAAGATGCTCAACATCATTAGTCATCACAGGAATGCAAATCAAAACCACAGTGAGATACCACTTGGTATTCACTGGGACGGCTATTATAAAAAAAAGAAAGAAAATAATGAATGTTGGCGAGGATGTGGAGAAATTGGATGCCTTGTACATTGCTAGTGTGAATGAAAAATGATTCAGCCATTGAACTAAATAGTTTGGTGGTTTCTCAAAAAATTAAACATAGAATTATAATACAACCCAGCAACTTCACTCTTAGGTATATCTACAAAATAAATGAAAACAGGTATTCAAAAAGATGTAAAATCATATCTATAACAATACTACTCACAATAGCCAAAAGGTGGAAACAGCCCAAATGTCCATCAATGGATGAGTGGATAAACAAATTGTGGTATACACACACAATGGAATATTATTTAGCCATAAAGAGGAATGAAGTACTGATACAAGCTACAACATGCGATGAACCTCTAAAACACTATGCTAGGGACTTCCCTGGCAGTCCCTTTGTTAAGACTCTGCGCTTCCACTGCAAGGGGCGTGGGTTCAATCCCTCGTGGGGGAACTAAGATACCGCAAGCCACATGGCACAGCACAAAAAGCCAACAACAAACAAACAAACAAACAGAAGAACACTATGCTAAGTGAAAAGAAGCGAGACACACAGACACAGCAGGGCACATATTGTATGATCCCATTTATATGAAATAGCCAGAATAAATCTATAGAGACCGAAGGCAGGTTGGTGGTTGTCAGGGGCAGAGGGAGGGGGAAAGAGGAGTGAGGAGCATCTGCTTAACAGGCACAGGGTTTCCTTTTGGGGTGACAAAAATAGTTTGGACCATGATAGTGGTGGTTGTTGCACAACATGTGATCATACTAAATTCCACTGAATGGTTCACTTTAAAATGGTTAATTTTATGCTATGTGAATTTCACCTTGATAAAAAAAATAGAAAAAAAATAGAATGCTTGAGTTTGACTTGTTGCCTATTCACATGTGTCCTGGAAATAAAAGTTTCTGTCCAGTACTTAAGTGCTGGCTTATTTTATAGCTAACATTTAAAGAATGTGGCCATAAATGAGCTCATGAATTACTTGAAGTAGGAAAATTATTTAGAGAGTGGCAGAGGGGATTCCCTTTCAAGCAACTTTCTCATTGTAACATTTAATCTACGGGCATATAACTAGAAACATTTTATGAATATTTAGAATCAATAAATTGCTCTGAAATTCCTGAAGTTAACTTTGTAGGATTCTACCCTAGGATGGTGTCTTTTTTTTTTTTTAGCTTTTCTTTTTTTTTGATTTGTGTGTGTTTACAAAGTTACGTTTTAAAATGTTTGAGTGCTTTCTGAAAAGTGATTTGTTTGAAACACATTTAAGACTTTTTGAGTGTTAAAAAATATATATACACACAAGAATGTAGTATTTTAGTAGTCCTTAACTGGAAATGACCCTAATGCCCTTCAACAGTAGAATGACTAAATTAACACAATGAAATAATATATTGCAATGAGACTAAATACACTACTATAACACACAACAATATGGATGTATCTCACAAGCAATGTGGAGCGATAAAAGCTAGACACATAAGAGTGCCTATTGGATGATTTCATTAGAAGTCAAAAATAAGGAAAATTACTCCATGGTATTCGAAGTTAGGATAATGGTTATCTTTGCAGGGGCTAGTTACTGAAATAGGTTACAAGGGGACTTCTGGGGTGTTCTCTCTCTCTTTGTAAAAAAAAATATACTTCATTTTTTCCAGCAGTTTTAGGTTCACAGCAGTATTGAGCAGAAAGTACAGATATTTCCCATATCCCCCCTGCTCCCACACATGCATAGCCTCCCCCGTTATCAACATCCTCCACCAAAGTGAACCTATATTGATGCATCATAATATCCAGAGTCTGTAGTTTACATTAGAGTTCACTCTTGGTGATGTACGTTCTATAGGTTTGGACACATGTATAATGACATCCATTACAGTATCATACAGACTAGTTTCACTGCCTTAAAAAATCCTCTGTGCTTCACCTATTCATCCCTCCCTCCCCACTAACCTCTGGTAACCACTGATCTTTTATTTTCTCCATAGTTGTGCCTTTTCCAGAATGCTGAATAGTTGA
Source organism: Grampus griseus (assembly GCF_964374135.1). Taxonomy (NCBI): domain Eukaryota; kingdom Metazoa; phylum Chordata; class Mammalia; order Artiodactyla; family Delphinidae; genus Grampus; species Grampus griseus. Next base: position 92,677,249 of record NC_138999.1, on the reverse strand, counting down.
ATCATACACTATGTAGCCTTTAGGTGTTCTTTTTTTGATCTGGGTGCTGGTGATGTGGGTGTGTTCAGTTTGTGGGAATTCATCAAGCACATCTGATTTGTGCTTTTCTGTATGTATGTTATACTTCCATTAAATATCCAAAAACAGGCAAGCAAGCAAGCAAACAAAATCCCTCAAACTCACATACCCTTTCAGCTAACTGCCCTGTAGCTCTTCCCTCCTCCTTACCACAGCCAGCTTCTTGAGTTTTATATATTCACTGCCTCTATTTCCTCACATTCCACTCATTCCTCAACCCACTCCAATCTGGCCTTCTGTCCCCATAACTCTCCTAAAACAGCTCTCACAAAGATCACCAATGGCTTCCCATGTTGTTAAATCCAACGGAAATTTTTCTATCCTGAGTTTGCCTCTCTTCTCAGCAATATTTAATACTACTGACCACTTCCCTATTTCTTTTTCTGTCTCTGTAATCATCCTCAATAGGGGGGGGTTAGCTTTCAAACTTTCTTTCCTTTTTTTCAAATTCTCTTTTTAATTGAAGTCTAGTTGATTTACAATGTTCTGTTGGTTTCACGTGTACAGCAAAGCGATTCAGTTATACATATATATGTATATCTATTCTTATATACTCTTCCTTGTTTTTTGAAGCATTCTCTTCCCATGGATTTTTGTGACCCAGTGCTCTCACGGTATTCCTCTTACTTCTCTGGCTACTCCATCTCTGTCTCCTCATTCTCCTCTATCCAGCCATTAAACACTGAAGGTTTCCTGAAGCTCAGCTCTAGATTTTCTCTTCTCTTTCTACACTCTCTCCTAAAGTGATCTCATTCATGCCCATGGCTTTCCACACAATTTACATCCTAACTCCCAAGTTACAGCAACATCCCAGACTTCTCTAAGTTCATACTCAGATATTCAATTACCTAATTTACATCTCCATTTGAATATTTCACAAACATCTCAAACCTAACTTGTCTAAGACTAAAATCTTGATTTCTTTCTGCCCCAAGCCTTTTCCTATGCATCTCAATAAACCGCACACAGCATCCATCCATTTGCTCAAGCCAAGGAATTTTTGTGTATTCCCCAGCTGCTCACGCCCAAAATCCTGGCATCCTGTACCACTCTTCTCAAATGTCACTTCTAGCCATGAAAGAATGTGTGCTAGAAGATAGGTGGAGGTGAAAGATTTACAGCAACCTGTTCTAAAGCTTTCTCTGAGGTCTGGCCAGGTCAATAACTAGTGGATGTTGTGGTACAGTTTACCCTCCATCCCAAATTCTACAGATGCTGGAAGCATTGGCTGTTGATGGCTCACAGTTGTAACCCTCTCTTGCCATTGCTATTAGTCAAAGGTGACCTTGCCCTAGGTTATGCTTTTTTAGGCAGGGTGGGGTGTGGTAAACAGCACACATCTAATGACAGTAGAAAGGCTCACCAAAGGCTCACACCCCTTGCCTCAATTTTGGACAACCCTGAAAGGCTATCCCAGCTCCAGAGCTCGCCATAGGAACAGCTGTGGCTTTCCAGTTTGCCTTCTCCCTCCCCCCAGGTCCTGCTTTCCCTCACAGGCAGAGGTCCCTGAGTGTACTCCCTAACAACCTTCCTGTATGCAAATCTCTGCCTCAGAGTCTGTTTCTAGGAAACTTGACCTAAGATAACAAACTCAAAATGGGCCTACCTGGAAGAGCAAAGGCAGAAGAGGCAACACTCCAATTTAATACAAAGAGAGAAGTATTACTATCAGGGTGGGGTAGATGGGGGTGGAGCAACTCTACCCACAAGGAGCCAAGATGGCTACAGTTCAGGCAATGAATGGGGAAAGCTGTGCTTCCAAAGGCACAGCTAAGCAAGATTTCGCCTCTGCTCAGCAGCAAATTTCAGCTGGGCCCCTTCTTATGTAACTAGTCCAGGTTACCGTTCACTTCTGTTTCCTTAGGAAAGTAAACTCCTGCCCACCAAGCCCAGAAAATGGCAATTTGCTCATGGCCACACTATTCAAAGGCTAATGGTGGAGGTTCCTTCACCCTCTGTGCACATCTGTCCCCCATGCAGACATAGACACACATACACAGAGAAACAGACACATACACATGCAAACACAGACCACCCACAGACAGACAGACACATACACACACAAAGTATTGCTTACTACAGACCAGGGCCTAAAAAATTTATTTAAACAACTCCCTGAGGATATTTATATTTTTGAAAAAATGTCACCTAATGTGAAGACAATACTCCAACTCAAAGAAGAAAGGATTTTACACCTGTGTTTTCTGCAGAGTTTTATAGTTTTATCTCTTATATTTCGGTCTCAGATTCATTTTTATATATGGTATGAGATAGAGGTCCAAATTCATTCTTTTGCATGTGAATATCCACTTGTTCCAGCACCATTTGTTGAAAAGACTACTTCTGAGCCATTGAAATGCATTGGCACCCTTGTTGAAAATCAGTTGCCCATAAATTGCAGGGTTGGCATTCAGTTCTTTCTTTCAAAATAATGTGTTATATATTTTATATTTTATTTATTTATTTCATTGAGCTAGGTCTTAGTTGCAGCAGGCGGGCTCCTTAGTTGCATCTTGTGGGCTCTTTAGTTGCGGCTCGCCGGCTCCTTAGTTGTGGCACGTGAACTCTTAGTTGTGGCATGCATGTGGGATCTAGTCCACTGACCGGGGATCAAACCCGGGACCCTTGCATTGGGAGCGCAGAGTCTTAACCACTGCACCACCAGGGAAATCCCTGTTATATTTTAAAGACAAAAGTAATATATGTTCATTACAGAAAAATATATGTGAGCAAAAATGAAGATCGCATAGCATTCCACCTTCCAATGTCAAGGTCACACATTCTACTATGGTTAACATTTAAAAAATATCCTTCCAGACTGTTTTCTGAAGTGTAGTGTGTTACAAACATGATATACTATAATGCTGATTTGCGTCTTGCCTTTTAAAAAGCTTCGCAATGTCATTGATATATTTCCATGTCAATAAATACAGATCGATATCACATCATTGGTTTTATTGACCTCGTGACAGTCCACGGTATGGATACGGCTTCATTTTTTTTCACCTCTTCCCCTATTGTTAGACATTAGGTAGTTTCCAATGTTTTCCCATTGTAACATAGCTGTCACAAACACCCTTATGCATACATACATCTTTACACACCGGTCGAGTTATTTCATAGGTAGCAAACTGACAGCCCACTGGCTGGCTGATTTTTGCTCACAGTTGTGTTTTGCTTGGCCAGCATACCTTTTTTTAGTAAAAAAGTTGTTTTGAATTTGGATGATTTGTTAGCGTATATTCCTAGAAATAGAATTGCTGGGTGTCGTGGCATTCAGTGCTGATTTAGCAAGGTTCTGCTGTATGCTTGCCCCCAGATGGTCATTGGTCTCTTTCCCTGAGCTAATGCCATATTGGGTGGGTGGATGACAGAGCGAATGGTATAAGGCAAACCTTAGACTTGTTCTCTGAGTTTACTGAGGACTCAACCAAAAAAGGTCTCTTTGGGGATGTAAGACACCAGACTAGGAGGACTACTGGATTAAGAATCAGAATACCTAGATCTAGTCCTAACTCTGCTATTATATAGCTCTGTGACTTTGGGCTAGCTATTACAGCTCTCTAACTCTCATTTCCTTATAAGGTTGTTAGGAGAATCAAATGAGATAGTGCATGAAACATGTTTTGAAAAGCACAGAGTCCTATACAATTACAAGGCAGTACTATTTTTGTAAATTACCAGAAGTGTGCTTACATGGGGTCAAACAGATATAAGCTTAGAATGCAAAGCATTGTCTGTTCTCAGAACTCTGCTTTTAGAGGAGCTCCTTTCCAAGGATAGACATGATTCTAGGTTGCCAGGATCTGATCTGGTGCACTCCAGTTCCACAATCACTTACGGATGGTTTCACATGCCAGACCTTGTGGGTACAAGAGTGATTATGATTAATCCCTGTCTTTGCAGAGCTTACAGTCCACTAGAAAGAGACAAATATGCATTGAGATCATCAGAAAGCAGAGGGATAAAGAATGTAATAGAGAGAGCCAAGACTGCAATGCATAAGAGGAGCACTCAAGGCCTGAAAGGGGGCCTTTTGAGACAGGATTCCACAAATAGCACTGAGGAGGAGAAAGGACCAGGGGTGTGTGTGTGTGTGTTTGTGTGTGTGTGTGTGTGTGTGTGTGTGTGTGTGTGTGTGTGGTTGTCTATGCCAGTCGAGCCAATCTGGGGCTAGACTTTATCTTAGATTCTGTGCTCATTTCTATGCATTTACATTTTCTTTTTTTAGTATTGTGTTTCCCTTCGTTTCCTAGTCAAGCTCTTTTTGAAAAATGCTAATCTGGTCTTCGCTGTACTAACAGGAAAAGAGATTTGTCTGGAGAACCCAGAGTGTTCTGGAAGCCAATCTTGCTGGTGAAATAAAGAGCCCATTTGGAAACTAGGGAAGAGCTTGGAGGCTCTCCTTCCTCCCTGGGTGCCTGCTTCATCTTGCATTCTTCCCGGATCATTTCCAGACCCCTCACCCTCCAACCATGTGTCTGCTGCCACTGAGGAAGCAGCGACCAAGATTTTAGAAAAAGCCAGCTAAACATCTTCTTGCCCTTCTCTACAACCCACCTCCTTCCCCCACTTTGGGTCATCTGAACTTTTCCACTACAAATAAAAAAACCAAACGCAATGATTATTGAAGCCAGAGGAAATAAAGGATGTTGTTCTACTCTTAATGCTTATTAAATTTGGACTTAATCTTCTTCATCGCCATTAAGCCTCTAAACCAGCCAATATACTTAAACGAGGTGAAATGAAAAGACTTACTGTAAGAGATGACAGGAGGCTCTTCGGGAAATGAAAATCTCCAGAGATTTCCAAAGTGAGAGTTACTGAGCCAGGAAGGGGAAAGAGAGAAAAGGACTTTTAAAGCTTAATAAACAGGATGTCTATTAAGTCTCGGGATTAAAAATCTAGGTGATGTCAATGTTATCGATAGGACGAAGGGTTAACTGGAGCCAGGGAATTAATAAGCGCTGTGTTGTTTCTAGATTCTTCTTTGATTCATTTTTTTGGAAACCTGCTGGCAGTGCCTTTCCTGTCTCAGTTTATCCCTCTGAGACATAGGAAGAAACACAGGGAGATGAGGAAATTCCTATCTGCTTGTGTAATGGTTCAGAAAAGGTCTTTCCCCATTAACCAAGTCCCTAATCCTGTTCTGACACTTTTAAGGCCTGTAATTCGGGTGAGCTTCCTGCCTAGTGACTACAGACTGAGACTATGCCATTTTAGGAGGGAAGCTGTCAAAGTTACCCAATAACCCAATATAGGCTTGGACCGGGAAAAAGACCTCTGCTGGGTTCCGGACGTGCCTGGTTTTCTGTCACCTTTTTGGACAAAGAGCCCTTTCCCAGAAGCTCTCCTTTACACGCGCCCCCCCCCCCGCCCCCTGCTCCCTCCCAGGGCACACGAGAAGCAGCTCTAAGGCGTGGGAAGGACACCTCCCAACTTGGGAGGTTTTCCAGGGCCCCAGTTTCCACCAGCCAGAAGTTTGATTTACTGGCACCATCTGCGTGAAGACAAATGGCCCCTTCTGGCTGTGCTGGTCAGATGCAAGGAAGAAAAGGAGAAAAAAATGGAGGAAGGCAGATTAGTAAATCAATAAATACCCAAGTGACATATAACGAATGAACAAATAAAAATTCCTCACAGGAAGGTGGCGGGTGTCCTGAGATGGTGATGTTGAAGTGGAAGGGGTGACACTATCTGTTTTTTTTAGCCCAAGGATAATCTCTTAAATTCTGGGTACAAACAATACAGTATAACTCTTATGGTTGCTATGACAACGCAAATCCCTCTCCTCTGATGTCAGGCTGCCCTCCCCCCCTCCTTCGGAATCCAGAGTGCCAGTTTTCTTTCTGCTGTAAATGCTGTGCTTGGTTTCAAGGGCTCAATGATGGGCTCATCTAATAACTCCCTGTCTCCCAGGACTGTTTGTTCCAGATCCTTAAGGTCACATTTCTTTTGGGGAGGAGGGAGTCTGACATGTGAGAGACTAGACCAAGGCAGACAGATAGTTCCAGCGAGGCATGTGACCTATTTCTGCTGATGTCTGGGTCAGTCTCTGACCAGTCGAGGGTCCAAACCTCTCCTCCCTCCACCTTGCACTGGCCTATGCTGTGGGAGAAAGCCAGACCTGACTTTAGGGTAACAGAAGACCAGGACCTGCTTTGGGAAGCAGGCTGCAGGCTATGGTATAATTTGAAGCCCTCCTGCCAAAAATCTCTTCCCCAGTTGGTCTGACTGAAACTCTCATTATTAGAATCATTTTTATAGATGAAAGCCTTAAAAGTAGCTGTCAAATGAAAACGCTGCCCGTGCATGGGAAGAATAGATAGCTTGCAACACCCCCAGCGTAAATCAGAAAGGGAGGACAGAGCTTTTGAGGTACTGGGACACAGGATAGATCACGTTTGAAGCAGGAAGGGAAGGAATCGATTCATAACACTGGGCACTCCTCAGGACCCGCTGTCTTTTCACATTCCGCCCAAGCCTTTTCCCCTTTCTAAGTCCTAGCTCAGTAAATCTGGAAGGCATTCTTTTGTTTGTTTGTTTGTTTTTTGACAATGTAGCTCTATATTTATTTTCTTCATGATGTAACTTTATTTTTATTTATTTTTTATTGAGGTATAGTTGATTTACAATGCTGTGTTAGTTTCAGGTGTACAGCAAAGTGATTCATATATATCTATATCTCTATATATAATATATGTAGTTATACCATATCTCCTTTATCAGATTCTTTTCCCTTATAGGTTATTACAGGAAAAAAAAACCTGGAAAGCATCTTGATACTGCCCTCTCACTAGTCAAGTCCAGCTAATCCTTAATTCATGTCTCATCTGGGCTACTTTCCTGCATAAGCCTCCTAACTCATTTCCCTGCTCTCATTTTTGCCCTTTCCCCACCCATTCTCCACCCTGCAGCCAGAGTGATTACTCAAAAATGAGAACGCGGGGCTTCCCTGGTGGCGCAGCGGTTGGGAGTCCGCCTGCTGATGCAGGGGACACGGGTTCGTGCCCCGGTCGGGGAAGATCCCACATGCCGTGGAGCGGCTGGGCCTGTGAGCGATGGCCGCTGAGCCTGCGCGTCCAGAGCCTGTGCTCCGCAACAGGAGAGGCCACAACAGTGAGAGGCCCGCGTACCAAAAAAAAAAAAAAAAAAATGAGAATGAGATCATGTCACTCCTCTGATTAAAACATTTCAATGGAGTCCTCTTGCCCACTGGGTAGAGTCCAGCTTACTGAGCACAGCATTTAAGACCCTCTACACGGGACCCTACTCCTGCATCTCCAGCTATATGTCACATCTCTGACCCTAACCCAACACTTCCCACACATCTTACGCTCTGGCTACAACTAACTGCTCATTGTGATTTGTCAAGCTCATCACGTTTCTGATCTTTTTCACAAGAGGCTTGCTCTCCCTGGAACCCCCATCCATTTCTTTCCCCTTTACCTAGTTTACTCGTATTTGTCTTTCAAGGGTCAGCTTGTGTGTCACCTACTCCAGGTCTTTCCTGACCCCTTCCCCCATCTCAAGTCCAGATTAGTTACTTTTTTGCCAGGGACCCACAGTACTTCTGCCTCGCTCAGGAAATTACACCAACCACATTGTCTTGTAATTACTTGTTGATTATCTACAACTTCCAGTAGACTGTGAGTTTCATGAGGGCAAAGACTGTGTCATTATTCATCATTATATCTCTAGTCCTTAACACACTGTCAATTGGCAATATCCAGTAAATATGTGTTGAATGAACGAACGATACCCAGATTGTGTGGATAAGCTGTCGTTCTTGGTAGGGGAGAGATGGCAAAAGGGGGAACTGAAACTCAAGGGGAAAAGGGTAAGTAAAAAGTCGGGAAAATTCTGAAAGAACAACATTTGAGGAGAAACAAGGCCTATCAGATATAAAAACATGTTATGATGCTACCTTAAAACAGTTGAGTTCTTGAGGAAAAAAAATGCCTTTTAACAATCCTCAATACGTGTGGGAAATTAGTACATTTCAAAGATGTCATGTCAAGTCAATGGGGGAAAAGATGAATTATTCAAAAGTTATATTTGCATAATGGGCTAACTGAATTCTCTAACTTACTCTTTATATCAAAATTAATTATAGATGAATCAAAGATTTTAATGTGAAAAATGAAACCTTAAAAGTACTAAAAGAAAATACGGGAGAATTTAAATACATATAATCCTGGAAAGGGGAAGGCCTTTCTAAGCAGGCCACCAATCTAGAAATCAGTAAAAAAAATTGATAAATGTGACCACATAAAAATTTAAAATTTCTGCATGGCAAAAATATACATAAACGAAGTCAAAAGACAAATGACAAGCTGCAACAAGATATTTGCAGCACGATGACAAAGGACTAATTTCCTTAATTTCCAAAGAGATCAAACACATCAACAAGAAAAACACCAACAAGTCCAAAGACAAGCAAGCAGATGATATGAACTGCCAGTTCACAGAAAAAGAAATACAAACGGCAAATAGACATATAAAAAAAAGTTTAACCTTGCTCCTAAACAAAAGAATGCAAATTAAAACAGCAAGATGCCCTTTCTTCACCTACTGTACTGGCATATGTTTAAAAAGATTGATACTATCCAGTGTTGATGAGGGCATAGGGGAACAGACAATTTAGCTACTATAATTTTTAATGTACATATCCTCTGACCTAGCAATTTCACTTAAATAGCATCGTGATTAAGAGCACAGGCTGTGGAGTCAGACTGCCTGCATTCAAGTTCTGTCTTGACGACTTAGCTTTATGACCTTGGGAAAGTTCCTCAAACTTTTTTTTAAGCCTCAGTATCCTTATCTGCAAAATTGGGATAATAATAATACTGTCTTAGTCTGTTTGGGCTGCTATTAAAAAATACCAAAGACTGGGCAGTTATAAACAACAGAAATTTATTTCTCGTAGTTCTGGAGGCTGGTAAGTCCAAGATGAAGGTGCAAGCATAGTCAGATTCGAGAGAAGGCCTTCTTCCAGGTTGCAGACAGCCACCTTCTTGCTATGTCCTCACATGGTGGGAGAAACGAGGGGGTCTTTCTGACCTCTTTTAGAAGGGCACTAATTCCGTTCATGGAGGCTCTGCCCTAATGACCTATTCACATCCCAAAGGCCCCATCTCTTAATACCATCACATTAGACATTAGGGTACATGGGCATTAGGTTTTCAACGTATGAATTTTGGGGGCGAAGACACAAACATTCAATCTAGAGCAAGTGCTTACCTCATAGAGTTGTTATAAGTATAAAATGAGATAAGACATATAAAGTACTTAGCACAGTACCTAGCATATAATAAGCATACAACAAATGTGAGCTGTCATTATTATTATTGTGCCCAAAGAGGCATTTATTAGTAAACCCACTGCAGTATTATTTATAATAGCAAACAAAAACAAAACAAAACACCCTAGAAACAACCTAAATATCCATCAATAAGGAATTGATTTACTAAATTATGCCATACAGTGTAGTGCTATGCAGCCATTAAAAAGAATTAGGAGAGATACACTTATATGGATCAATGACTAAATCTCTAAGTTATGGTGTGTATAAAATGTATGATTCCATTTGTGTAAATAATAAAGGAAGTATGTCTCTCTCTCTCTGTCTCTCTCCACACACACACACACACACACACACACACATATGTATTTTTTTTTTTCTGGAAGGTTATTCAAGATACTGAAAGTAGTGTTCATCTTTGGAGAAAGAGTCAGGTAGGGATAGATGAAAAGATGGAAAAGAGTTCTGCCTTCCACTGCATACTTTTATGCACTGTTTGATATTTTCATCATGTACATATATATATTTTTTTAATTTAAAGAAATGACCTGATAAACTCTGATCCTGTCACTGTTCACAACCCTTCAACTGCTTCCCACCTCACTCTGAGTAAAAGCCTAAGTCATTCCAATGGCCTGCAAGGTCCTCCTGATCAGACCTCTTGCTCTGCCATTGACTCTCCAACCTCATCTCCTGCAATTCTCTCCCTTGCTTCCTCTGCTCCAGTTACTCTGGCTTCTGTGCTGCTCCACAAACATACCAGCCAGAGTCCTACCTCAGGACTTGCTCTGACTGTTTCCCTTTGCCTTTGAAGGTATTCACACGGCTCACTCCCTCACTGCCTTTAAGTCTTAAGCTCAAACGCCACATTCTCAGTGAGGCCTCCTCTGCCCCTGCCTCATTTAAAATTGCAACTCCTGACATTTCTATCCCCATATCCTGCTTTACTTTTTCCCACAGTATTTATAACAATCTAATATACTATATATATTCCTTACTACTTTATGGCTTATCTCTCTCCAGTATCATGTAAGATTCATGAGGGCAGGGATTTGAGTCTGTTCCGTTCATATTCATTGTTCTATCTCTAGTGCCTAGTGTCTCACAAATAGTAGGTACTTAAAAAAATATTTGTTGAATGAATGAATAAAAGATTTCCAGGCAAGAAGGAGCCCAAGAACTCAGCCCTTCTTTTTCCTTATCCCAGATCCCTTTGGGATTCTCTCTTAATCCTCTCCCTTTTGAATTTCCAACTTCTCCTTTAACCTTGTGCCTGGCACAAAGCTCAAAAAATATTTGTTGAAGAATGGATTTATATATTCATTCTGAGATATGTGATCAGCAACTAAAGAGTAAAAGCCCAGGAGTATTTGAAGTTTAGCAGGGATCAAAACGTATTGGCAAAGGGATTAGCCAACTTCTTGGCACCCCCAAGATCTCCCCACAGTAACTGGTACATTTGTCACAAACTTTGGGGACCCACGGCCTTCTCTTTCCCCTTCCACTTATTTAAGGACCCCATGGGCCTAGCAGTAGCTTTAAGATTACTGTTTGATTTTTGAGGTTCCCAGGGCCTGAAGAGAGTTCATAACAGTAAAGACAAACTCACATTGCAAACTATGAATATTCTTAAGGAAATACACACACATAAATAGGTATATACACATTTACATATACCAGTTGTCAGAAATATATCAGGGCAATTTCTAAGCAACTCCCCACAAACAACAGCAATATTTTATATTCTTAAAACAATAAAATCCTTGAAAAATTCTCGGTCTTGCCAAGTCTTGTATCTTTTATGGGTCAATAAAAAGGTAATCCCAGATCCAGGCATTTCTAGATCACTCAGGTTGGTTTCTCCTCCAAAGAGGCAGGAGGCAGGATGAGCTCTGCTAATAGAATTATACCTGGTTACGTGTGGGAGGGGCTGTGGGGTTCGAGCGTCTTAGAATCCTCTCAGCTCCCATCCAGGGTCCATACTTTTCTTCCTCCAGCACTGACTCAAGTACCCTCTCCAACACCCTTGTGGAGACTGGTCATTTCTGGGAGGTGGGAATGGTGGCTGCAGAGCTTAGAGTCTGATGGGAAATTGTACTATCTGGGATATCGAGCAAGACCTCATGGCAGTATCCCCCCAACCAAGTGACTAGCAATAAAGTCATAAGCATGAAAGAGCTCAGAGAGGAGAAAAATGGTGGAGTCAAATCCATCAGCTTAAGAAAACCAAGTCATTGGTCTGAAAGAATGTTCTGTTGTTCAGGCATCAGGTCATCTGATGCTTATAGAGAAAAGAGTCTACTTGTAACTCAGTGGTTCTTAAACTTTAACATGCCTGTTAAAAGTCAGTTCTGTAGGCCTCATTCCCATAGGTTCTTACTCAGTTAAGCTGAGATAAGGTCTATGAATCTGCATTTATGAAAAACCCACGGGTGATGCCAATACACCTGGCTCTTCAAGGACCATACTTTGAGAACCAGAGCTTTTAATGTTTTATCTCACCACTTGTCAAGTTTTAATGTGCATATGAATCACCTGAGGATCTTATCAAAATGCAGATTCTGATTGATCAGGTCTGAAGTGGGGCCTGAGGTTCTGCATTTCTAACAGGCTCCCTGGGGGTGACAGTGCTGCTGGTTCACAGACTACACTGGCTACTGAGAGTTTAGCATATGTCCCCTGTGATGGTTAATCTTAAGACTGGGCTACCGAGCGCCCAGTCATTTGGCCAGACATTATTCTGGGTATGTCTGTGGAGAGGGGGTTCTGGATAACATTAATACCTGAATCAGTAGACTGAGTAAAGCAGATTGCCCTCCCTAATGTAGGTGGGCCTCATCCAATCAGTTGGAGGCCTGAGTGGAACAAAAGGGTTGAGTAAGAGGGAACGCCTCCTGCCTGACTGATAAGCTAGGACATCCATCTTTTCTCATTTTTAGACTCAAACTGAAACATTGACCCTTCTTGGGTCTGAAGCGTGTTGTGTGTCAGACTAGAACTTATATTATCAGCTCTCTTGGTTCTCAGATCTTTGGACTCAAACCAGAACTACACCATCACCTCTCCTGGGTCTCCAGATTGCTGACTGTAGATCGTGGGAGTCCTCAGCCTCAATTAGTGCACGATCCAGTTTCTTATACTAAATTTCTATGTATATCTATATCTGTGTCTATATCTATATTTATGTCTATATCTATATCTATCTATTTATCCTATCAGTTCTATTTATCTGGAGAACCGTAACTAACATACCACCAGTTCCGATTTGAAAATCCAGTCCCCCAGTGACTGGGCACTGTATATCAATGGCAGGAGATATCAATTTATATTAGGATTCTGGAGACCTAAAGGGACACACTCTTTGGAATTAGAAGCAGGGGCCAAAGTCTGCTATGGGCTCCTGGTTCCCTGGACCCCTGGACCCCGTAAACAAAAACAACTAGTGTTTACTGAACTCTCACATTCTGCCAGGAACTATGACAAATATTTACATGAATTATCTTATTTGAAACTCCCAACGGGTACTATTACTATGGTCATTTTATGGATGAGAAAATGGAGACTCAAAGAGCTTTGGTAAGTTAAGTAAGAGAAACACAACCTTACTCCCTTCTTTAATTTCCAGAAGAAGTTTTGGTAAGTGCTTCCAGGGGGGTTTGAACCCAGGCAGTCTCCCAGCAAGCCCAAGCTTCTATCCATAATATGACACTGTCCTCTCTGCTGGTCACTTGTGTCATTGCCTGATTCACATGAGGAGCTGAAGGAAGATTTCAGAGACACATCTGCCTACTGGTTAGTTGGGAGACACTCTGAAAAAACTTACTTTGGTTTCCCTCTTCTCCCATGACCCTAGGTTGTTTACATTATTAAATATGGCAAGAGCTCTCGACTCTGCATGGCTCATTTTTGAGCCAGGGCTGTATGTTGGGTTTCCTTGGTGTAGGTAGGTTACAACTAGTACCTTCTTCTGGCTCATATCAGCTCTGGGTTGACTATTTTCAGTAGGCCAACAGTATTTATGGATCTTGTGTACATACCTCAATGTTGCAATTATCAGTAGATATCAGCTTCCAGAAGACAGGATCTAGCAGTTTGGATGATGGGCAAGGGGCCTGTAAATTTCAGTCCCAGGAGACGCTTCCTATCTGTGTAGGTGGCAGTAAGCAGAGCGATGGACCAGATGAAACAAACAGTTCTGGGAGTGGCCCAAGTTCAGATCCAGTAAGAGCTTTCTTAGAAGCTCCCCTTTCTGAAATAACCCATAATTATCAGAGGAGAGGAGTATGGCTGTTTCAAAAGCCCAAAACAAACCCTCTCTGAGCAGATTAAACCTGCCACAGAGGTAAATCTCAAAACTAAACAACTGGCCAAGGAGCGATCCCAATGTCCAGCTATCAGCCAATCCAAGGGTGAATCAGATAGCACACAGGATGGGGGGCAGAGTCAAACCAGTTGAGTCAACCGGGCCCTTAACTGTCAGAATGAAAAATATTTCTCAGCTCAACTGATGGCATTAAGATCACAAAGTACTATGGCTCATTTATGGCGGTTGTTGATACATTTGTTTAAGGATCACGTGTGTGTGTTTGTGTGTGTGTGTGTGTGTGTTTGTGTGTGTCCCCTTACCTCTTTTGTGTGTGGGCCTCTTCTCTGCCCCATTGTGCAATTATTGCTGCACGAACTCAAAATTCTTTTGGGCCAGAAGTCTGAGTGGCTTGGCCTAACATTCACCCTTTGTGCAGAGTGAGGTTTTAGTGAGGCAAAGGAACTGGGGCTGGGCCTAAGCTCTGAATAGAGTTTTGTGGCTTTGGCTGAAGATGCCTGTGCTGTCAAAGCCTCCATGTCTATGTGTTTGCATTTGTTTTCTAATTCCAACCTTACCTCTGCTAAACTGAGGATTTGTCCACAACTGGCCAGCATCCGTCCTGGTTCAGGATTCTAGGTAATGCCTGTAGAGGTGGAGGAGTGGCAGATGGAGAGTGGAAGACAGGAGGGGAAGGCAGGCCACTGAGGTTGATGTGTCCTTCTTGCTTGAGACCACCCTTCCCTTTTGATGTCTGTAACAGAAATGGCTGTACTACTACTATGTAATTTTAACGTCTCAGGCTGTGTGAGGAAATGCCACCAGTGCACCTGATTCACAGCTATCCAGAAAAGAGAGGTCAGCAGGACCCCTGGGCCCAGATCTTGAGCTCAACACAGCATCACATTCTGGCTGATGCTCAGGGCATTGTTCGTCTCAGGGAGCAGAATGGGGGTCCCTCAGAAATATTGATCCATCTATCCTGCCTCTCCCAGCTCTCCAGCACTAACCGAATCTGTAGGTGAAAAGATGGATCTAAGGGAGAGGTGCCTCAAAATCAGAAATCTGTGTGGGTTTCTTCGAGAGGTCTGGGGACTTGAGGGACGGCAATGTAAAAATTATTGGAGCCAAATCTGCACATCACCTCAGCTTGCAGATTTTCCTTTCTTTTCTTTTCTTTTGACTTCATTTTGTGATGGCAAAAAAACCCTCCAGTGGCTTTCTTAATTAAGTAAATTAAGGCCAGCTTGCACCTTTGTGCAAGAGAAAGAGTGTTTCAGGATCTTTTTCCTGATGCCTCTTTAGTGTCCCCCTGCACCCACCCCTAGCTATCTCTCCCCAGAGACTTCAGGTTAGGGAAATCTGACCAAGTGGCTAGATCTAACCACAGTCTCCTGGCAAGAAAGGACACTGCAGACCCCAAGGACAGTTCAGTGTGATGGAAGGGGTGTCAGCCATTCTGGAGGGCTTCTTTTCCTCTGTTCTCCACTCTGCTTCTAGCTTCTGCATCTGCTGTTTTTGTTTGCCTTGGGATGTCAGGCACAACCTCAGTCCCTTCTTTGATTTCCAAAAGAAATCTACTTGTCTCCAGTATTCAGCAAGTCTGGGTAGACTTTACTGATGTTGGGGGTAGAGTCCCAGGAAAGGGATCCCAGGATGGAGGCTTCTGCCAGACCCCTTGCATTCTGCTCCCTCTCCTCTCTTCTTTGCTCTTTTTACACTCCTCCTCCTAGATTGTGTTCCTACCTCTCATGCAGTTTCTTCTCACTCTATTAGAGCATCTAGCAGATTAATCATCTAGGCCTCCACAGATTTAAGAACATTTCTTTTTTGTGTACCAGTAGCCACCCTCTTTAAAGGGAGGATGGGATTATAAATATTTATTTTTTTGCAGGGTCATTCATCCTCATATTTTCCCATAAGACAGATGGAAAAACTGAGGTCTTAGCCACCTAGCAATCCAACAGTGTTGCTCAGCTCCAGACACAAGTCCTCTGTATACTAGCCTGGTTCTCTTTTCTTCAGGTTACTCTCTGTCTCTTTCTCTCTCTCTCTCTCCCTTTGTAGCAGCTTTGCCAGCTGTACATATTCTAATGTGAAATCTTTTCTGGATGGTGGATCTTGTTGCTATGCCCTAGGCTCCATACTTCTCTAGAATCTCAGGGGAAAACACCATCTCCTCAAAAGCTGGGAGCTCTTAGAATGCAGCCAAAGACCCTTCCAGGATCCATGAGAGCTGTCCAGCTTGTTTGGAGTTTGTGTCCCACTTTTCAAAACCCACTTCAATACTGGCTGAGAGGGAATAAGTCGGGGAGAGATGACTGGAAAAGGTGGAGAAAAGAACTGTGTCCCAGAGGATCTTTTTTAAAGCCAGATAGCCACCTACCACCGTGGTCAATGCAGGCAACCCAGTTCTGGGCTTGTTCGGGAAAGATCTGTCCCTCCCCTTGCACAAAGACCGCCTGCCTCTGAATTCTGTATGCAGGGAGACATAGCAGAGCTGGGGGAGGGAGCGATGGCGAAGGCAGATGTGGTCACGACATCTAGAAGATGCTATCAGAGCCCACTCGAGGTTTTGAAAGGGGTACGCTTCAAAAACCACAAATAAATGTGATTTTATGCAACAGGAAACAAATGTATGAAATTCATTAGCCTCGAGTTAGCGTAAGCTGAAATTATGTGTAAATACCTTTTAAGAAGGGTTAGATGCATTCATAAATTTATGCATAGCCGGTTACTAAGGGCAACGAGCATGTTTTCATAGGAAGCTGGAAACAGAAGAGACTTTAGAGATCGGCTAATCTCTAGTCCTCCGGCCCCCTCCCCCCCGCCTCTGCAGTGACGGGTCATCAGAAAGGGGCCTCCTGGAGCCAAAGAGGGCACTAGATGGGAAATGGGTGATTCCTAGTGGTCTCCCAGGTGACTCCCACCCTCAATCTTTTCCTTCAAAGTTAAGTTTTAGAGAGGAGAGAGGGGACAAACCGGCTTAAATGCCTCTAATTAGCTGCAGGAGCCACAGAGACTCTGTGTGTGGGGCTTGGGGGATGGGCAGAGGGCAAATATGAAAAGACGGGGAAGAAAAAGATCCTACCTTGCCCTTGGAGAGATCATAGTCTAATAAGGGATATAAATAAGTGAGAAAATATTACGAGATTATGTACAACACAGCAGTGTACACCCTGGGGGTGTCGAGAAGGGATGAGTGCTGTGTACAAAGAAAGAGGGGAGCAGGGCACATTGGCTTCCCGATGTGAGAGAGCCTGAAGCAAGTGGCAGCGTTTACTTAAACACACAGGGAACGGTTAGCCCTCCCATCACCCAGTCAAGCCTAGACTCCATTGTAGCGCTCACGGTTCTTCAGAAACAATGGGCATAGCGCCCCCTGAAGTTGTGCATCTCAGCAGCCCTTCTCAAAAATCAGCTTCTGTGACTCCGTCATTTCCAGGTGAGGAAATGGACGCCTGGAGACATGAATGAATGAACATGTCGCACAGCTATTTCACGTCAGGGTGGGGCTCTACCTCACTTCTACCAAACTGCAGCCCAACCCTCCCACAACACACACCTTGAGATCCCTTCCTCAGGGCCACCCTTAGCCAATACACATTACAGTGAAATAAGTTTCATGAATTAGAGTTAGAAACGCTTCTTTCTGTGAATGGGAAATAGGGTATCCCTTCCCCTAGGCAGATGCAGACCCTTGCAAGGGTGCTCGGCTTGGCAAAGGGACCCCTCAGCTGGTTGTCCTGTGTTGGACACCCTGTCCCAACCTGTACAGTAGCCCTGCCCATTAGCGACATGTATCCTGGGCTATGGAGCTACTCCAGGAAACGTTTGTCATTGTAAAGACCCAGCTCCTGCCCGAGCCAATCCCTCCCCTCCCTGATCGCCCAGCCCCCAGGTGACGGCATTTCAGTGGTGGAAGACATAGTCCCTGTCGAGTTTCTTTCTGATTTTGAAGTCTGTAAAGCGCTGTGGACTCCCTCAGGCTATAAGACAGTTCATAAACATAAGATGTTATTATCTCACTATTAAATAAACAGAACAACGATTAAGTCTGATCTGAAAAAATGAATCAGCTTCCTTCACGCTGCTGGAAGTTCTCAAACGAGGTGCCAAACTTCATTTCTAGTGCCTGTTGAATAAACAGCTCACTCAGCTGCCTTTCTCCTAGCAGCGCCTTCCAGCTTTGCAATTCCAGTCACCTCCTCATGTCAGGTGGGACCTCAGCTGCCGCGAGCATTCAGTCTCCTCCCCCTGCAACTCTCTGAGGGCTGCGGGAACAGAGCTCGATCTCATCCTCTCCCCTCTGGCCCATGCGACTTGTCTCCCTCCTAAATCATCTGTCACAATTAAGCACAGCAACAGAAACTCTTAAAATTGAGCCCATACAAGCTCCTCTTTCTATTGTGCCTCAATATCCTAGGGTCTAGAAGATAAGATTGAGCAAGAAGCCTGGGATAAAATTTCCCCCCGGGGCCCACCACTCAGTAGTGCTTAGAATTCTCCCAGGAGTCTGATTTCTTCCTAATGTGTGACTCCGAGAATCCCTAGGTAATTACAAATAGTTCTGATAAGGAGAACACACAGTACCAGTCACTCAGACTGCAGCGTGAATGTGTTTATCATATCTTTTTCCAATGAGACAGAAGGATATATGAATCAAGAGACATGCGAATATCTCACACTGTAACAGAATGGATGTACTCCACCAAAGGTAGCTGTAAAAGAAGTTCTAGTTCTTCATTAACTGTTTCCTTTCTCTCTTTTTCCTTCTTTCTTTCCTTCCTCCCTCCCTCCTTTCCTTTCCTTTGCTTTCCGGGAGATTATTTCATTCTCATTGTGGTGTGAAAGATTGATGGGCAGAATTTCCCTGAGCCAGTAAAAAGTCAATTAATATAAATCATCACTAACTCCCTTCCTTCCTCCCTTCCTTCCTCCTTCCTTCCTTCCTTCCTTCCTCCTTCCTTCCTTCCTTCCTTCCTCCTTCCTTCCTTCCTCCCTCTCTCCCCTCTTTCCATTTGGAAGACTATAATCAACGGACTTATTATGGGGGAAATTTCTTCAATAGGCCTAGTTTAACTGCCTGATAACAGTTCAGTGGGACTTCAGTGGGAGAAACAGGAGAGGCTGTGAATGGCAGAGGGGTTCCTGTTCTTATCTGAGACTGTCCCACTAGGATTTAGCTGCTGTGTAAAGCTTGATATCTGAGTGGGGTTAAGACTGGTGGTGGAACCCAGCATGTGCTGCTGGTTTTAGTGGGAGGAGGGTTTTTGCAATTCTTTTGGAGACTAACTATCCCTTTAGCCATCGACCTCCATCTCCTGGGCAATGCCAGGGGTTTCTGTCTCCTCACTTGCGCCTTCCAGAACTGTTTCTCACACATTCCCTCCACTTTTAAAAATTAATAGACTATCTTTTAGAGCAGTTTTAGGTTTACAGAAAAACTGAGCAGAAAGCACATGTACCCCCTCTCCCTCCGCACCAGTTGCCTCTATTATTAATATCTTGAATTAGTGCGCTACGTTAGTTACAATAGATGAACCAATAATAATATATTATTATTAATTAAAGCCCATAGCTTTCATCAGGGTTCACTCTTTGTACTGTACAGTTCTATGCATTTTGATAAGTGTATAATACTGTATCCACCATTACAGTATCATACAGAATAGTTTCACTGCCCTAAAAATCCCCTGTGCTTTACCTATTCATACCTCCCCTTTAGCCTTAGCCCCTGGCAACCACTAACCTTTCTACTCTTTATAGTTTTGCCTTTTTTAGAATGTGATATAGTTGGAATTATGTAGTATGTAGCCTTTTCAGACTGGCTTCTTTCACTTAGAGATATGCATTAAGTGATATTAAGTGTCTTTTCATGGCATAAGTGCTCATTTCTTTTCATTTGCCGAATAATATTCTATCATCTGGATGTAACAGATTTTATTTATTTGCCTATTGGAAGATATCTTGATTGCTTCTAAGTTTTGGCAATTATAGAGAAGGCCACAATAAACATTGTGTGCAGGTTTTTGTGTGGAACTAAGTTTTCAACTCATTTGAAAACTACTAAGGAGTGTGGTTGCTGGATTATACGGTAAGACTATGTTTAGCTTTGTGAGAAACTGCCAGATTGTCTTCCAAAGTGGTTGTACCATTTTGCCTTCCCACCAGCAACAAATGAAAGTTCCTGTTGCTCCACATCCTCCTTGCCAGCATTTGGTGGCGTTCATGTTCTGGATTTTAGCCATTGTAATAGGTGTGTAGTGAATGGCATCTCATTGTTTTAATTTGCAATTCCCTAATGACATGATGTTGAGCATCTTTTCATATGCTAACTTGCCATCTATATGTCTCCGGTGAGGTTTCTTCTCAGCTCTTTCACCCATTTTTAAATTAGGTTGTTTCCTAAGTTTTAAGAGTTTCCTATATTTGGATATTAGTCCTTTATCTCTTATGTGTTTTGGAAATATTTTTTTTCCCAGTCTGTGGCTTGTTTTTTCATTCTCTTAAGAGTGTCTTTAACAGGGAAGACTTTTTAATTTTAATGAAGTCCAACTTACTATTTTTTTCTTTCATGGACTATGCTTTAGGTATTGTATCTAAAAATCATCACCAAATCCAAGGTCACCTACATTTTCTCTTATGTTATCTACTAGAAATTTTATGGTTTTGCACTTCACATATAGGTCTAAGATCCATTTTGAGTTAATTTTTGTGAAAAGTATAAGGTCAGTGTCTATGTTCTTTCTCTCTCTTTTGTTTCTTTTGCTTGTGGATGTTTAGTTATTCCAGCACCATCTGTTGAAAGGGCTATCCTTTCTTCATTGAATCACCTTTATCTTTCTGTCAAAGATCAGTTAGCTATATTTGTGTGGGTCTATTTCTTTTTCTCTTCCAGTTTTATTGAGATATAATTGGCATAAAACACATTGTATTAGTAAGGTGTACAGCATACTAATTTGACTTATATACAACATGAAATGATTACCACAAACCACAATAGTTTAGTGAACATCCATCATTTCATATAGATACAAAATTAAAGAAATAGAAAAACATATTTTTCCTTGTGATGAGAATTCTTGGGATTTACCCTCTTAACAACTTTCATGTATAACATACAGCAGTGTTCATTATATTTATCATGTTGTACATTACATCCCTAGTACTTATTTACTTATAAATAGAAGTTTGTATCTTTTGACCACCTTCATCCAATTCCCCCTCCACTCCCCCTCTGCCTCTGGTAACCACAATCTGATCTCTTTTTCTATGGGTTTCCTTGTATGTTTGTTTGGTTTTGAAGTATAATTTACCTACAACACTATGTTAGTTCCTGTTGTACAACATAGTGATTCGATATTTCTATACATTTCAAAATGATCACGACAACAAATCTAGTTACCATCTGTCACCCTACAAAGATATTACATAATTATTGACTATATTCCCCACACTGTACATTTCATACCAGTGACTCATTTATTTTGCAACTGGAATTTTCTACCTCTTAATCTCCCACACTGATTTCTCTCCTCTCCCCACCCTCTGTGGGTCTACATCTGGGTGCTCTATTCTGTTATGTTGATTTATTTGTCTATTCCTTTCCCAATACCACATTGTCTTGATTACAGTAGGTCTTGAAGTTGGAGAGTGTCAGTCTTTTGACTTTCTTCTTCATCTTTTTCTTCATATTGTGTTGTTTATTCTGGGTCTTAATACCTTAGCATATATACTTTAGAATCAGTTTGTCAATATCCACAAAGTAATGCTCTGGTATTTTGATTGGGATTGAGTTAAATCTATAGATCAAGTTGGGAAGATCTTTGCATCTATGTTTATGAGAGATATTGGTTTGTACTTTTCCTTTCTTGTAATGTCTTTGTTTGGATTTAATATTAGGGTGATGCTGACCTCACAGGACAAGTTAGGATGGGTTTCCTCTGCTTTTATTTTCTGAAACACACTGTAGAGAATTGATATCATTTTTCTTTAAATGTTTGGCAGAATTCACAAGTCAAACCATCTGGGCCTGTTGCTTTCTCCTTTGGAAGGTTATTAATTATTGATTCCATTTCTTTAGTCAATATAGGCCTTTTAAGATTATCTATTTCTCCTTGTCTGAGTTTCGGTAACTATGTCTTTCAAGGAATTGGTCCATTTCATCTGAGTTATCACATTGGCGGGCATAGAGTTATTGTTAATATTCCTTTGTTTTCTTTTTAATTTCCATGGGATGCCCTCTACTTTTACAACATTCATTCATTTAAAAATTATGTTGAGCACTTACTATTAAAAACATGAATTCAGCATACATTCATTGAATGTCTATTATACGCTAGGTACTGTGGTAAGGTTAGGGATAGCATGGCATTGTCCTCTTGGAACTTACATTCTAGTGAGGAAGATCGAGTTTGAATAAATAAATAGACACATCAAACAACTGCAATTGTAGTGGATGCTAAAGAAGGAAGTAAACAGTCAGGAGAAAACTTCTATAGCAAGGGTGGGCCGGGAAAGCCTCTCTAAGGAGGTGACATTTTAGCCGAGAATTAAAAACTGAGAAGGATCCAGCCTTGAGAAAAGCCCAGGAAAGAGCACTGCAGGCAAAAGGAACCACATGGGTGAAGACCCTCCAGAGAAGGAAGAGCTCACGTAGGAGAAGATGAAATCCATTCAGTGTGTCTAGAGCATAGTGAGCAATGGAGACTGTAGCCCCAGAAGAGGTCTGAGAGGTAGGCAGGGGCTTGATCCTGGAGGACCTTATAAGTCATGGGAAGGAGTTTGGATTTTCTAAGTGAAATGAGAAGCTTTTGAAGGATTTTAAGCAGGAGAGCGACACGATCTGATTTACATTTTTAAAAGATCACTCTGTGATCTTTCCTTACAGCTGTGAGAAAAATAGAATGGAAGGAAATGAGAGGGAACAAGAGAGAACAAGCAGGGAAACCAGATAGGAGCTATGACTTTTGTCTAGGCAGAAGGAGCTGGGTGCCTGGACTTGAGGAGGGAGGGTGGTGACAGTTGAAATGGGGAGAAGTAAAAATGAATGAATTGGGATCTATTTTGCCAGGCACAGGACTGGACATTACAAGCTGCATTAGCCGGGCCGTCCACGGAAGGATGCCTTTCTCTACCTCCAGTTTGAGGATTTCTTCCTCAAGAACCTCAGTTGCTCAGGAGCCACAAAGTGACCTCATTGGTTCCTCATATTATCCCAATAAGCTCTGGGAGTGACTATTATAGTTCCCTGGGCTTATCAATGACATATGTTCGGGGACCACAATTTCCATCTCAAACAGGTGTTTCTACATTCTGGGCACATTCCAAATAGTGCGGCCCTGAGGAGCTCTGTTCTCATCTCTCCCAGGTGGGTGACATTTAGAATGATTATTGTTCAGTAGCACTCAGACTTCTACTAAATGGTATGGCAGAAGGAAGAACCTTGACTATCAGCGTGATTAGACAGTGGAATGGATTGCCAGGGGAGGTTATGAAGTTTCCTCCAGCCAGACAGGCTGCTGAAATATGAAGACGTTATGTACCAACGTGAGCAGCATCTTTATATTCTAAGGGTGGGTAGAGAAAGCAATTCAAGTGACAAGGTGAGTAGGGTGGAAGGACATGGTCAGTGCTAAGTCATGGGTGGCTGCCAAACAACGCAAGCCAGGACTCACAGCCAGGCTGGGCCAGCAGGTGAATAGGGGAGCTAGAATGAATGCCCAGGGAACTAGTTACCGTGAGTTATGAGGTTGAAGCCAAGGTCTGAATCCAGGGTGTAAAACCAAACTGGAGGACACAGACAAGGTCTGGAGTCTGAATAGACAGGAAAGAGTAATCCTGCAGAGGTCCAAACCAGGCAGAAAGCAGTGTCAGGGGAATCTTGGTCTAATGGTGGTATGGGTCTGTGGCTGGGCTTCAAGCTAAGAAGAGAGAAATAGGTGGAGATAAAATCAGAGTGGGACAGGTATCTCCTGAATCAGAACAGCTAGGTGGGTCCACATCGTGGCTCAGCCAGGGATGTGCCACTGGATCTCAGAAATGGGACCCAACTGCCCTCTGCCTTATTTCAAAGCTTCCCAGATTTTTGTGACTTCAGCACAATGCTACGGGCTCCGGGGGATGGGGCCTCACTGGGTGATATACTGTCCCTATTTTCTGTGGTCTGTGGACATCCTTTTGACATGGCAAACAGATTGGAAGTAAAATCAAGTTCACAACATAATCACAGAGAGGAATTTCTCTGACTCTGCCCTTGCCTGTGTTTGCCCCTCTTCAAAGCCTTTCACTAATCCAACTATTTCTGCGAGTCGCCCAGAAGTCTGTGACATAGGTTCGTTAACGATATCCTTTCAACTCCCCAGTGGCTTCCACCATTTCCTCCCTTCCTTCTGTAGCTCCCTGGGGTGATAATCTGCTGCCAAGTCTTCTGATGCCTGTAACAAAGGCATTGATGCATTGAGGTGGCCGCTGCTTGTGCTGTCGCAAAGCTGTTTCCCACCCAACTGGAACTACTAAAGCCAGTGCTTCTGCTGTGCCCTGTGTACTCAATGTCCCACAGAGATTTTAGTGAAATAGTCCTTTAAATTGGTACTTACTCTTACAAAGCCCTCTCTACTTAGGACTCAGGTGTGAGTCCCAGGAGGTAGATCAGAAGATAACCAGGGTAGTGCCCTCTGGTGGGTATTGTGTTGGCGTTGTTGTTATTTGGTTTTTGCTCTTCCCAGCGAGCTTTCCCACTCCCCTTCAACTGGTTATAGCCTCTACTCCTGGCCTCAGGGATAAGTATGTGAACTAGAGCTGGCCAGCCACAGAACATCCATTCTCTTAGCAACAGTGATTGGATGGAATGATGGGCACATGAACAACAACAACAAAAGGCCAGTCAGAAATGTTCCCTGGGATAGATCCATGGACTCTGGGAGATAGAATTTCTCTTTGTGAGGCTTTGCCTGCTGACAGCCATGTCTCTTTCAATATGGAGAAGACCAGTCTGCAAGAAAGGATGAGACAAATGGGGAAAGAGAAGCAGAGATGAAATATAGACCCAGAGAGTTCTGACAATGTTGAGTCTCCAACCTTGGCTCCTTCCTAGCCTTCTGAACCAAAGCAATCCTTTTTTTTTCTGCTTAAGGTGGGTTGAGTTGGGGTTCTGTTATTTCTTATTTTTAAATGTTCTGATTAATTACAACCTGAGAGTTATACTCAACATCTTCCCTTGCCCTCAACTCTGAGGTCTAGGAGGGATCTTAGATGTCCATTCTTTCTTCAATTAGGATGCCATCTTTCCTGCGAAGCTCTTTCAGCTTCTAAACACATAGTTTCTCAGTGGACCCACCTCCTAGACCCTCCAGACAGAACAATACATACGTGAGTCCAAGGGTGAATCCAATTTAGGCTGCTAAGTTAGGCCCCTTCCACATAATCACTCATTTAACAAATATTTATTGAGCTCTTACTATGTGCCAGACACTGTTCTAGGAGCTGAGAATATAGAAGTGAATAAAATAGACAACATTTCTACCCTCATGAAGCTTGTGTTCTGATGATAATTAGATAACAAATAATTACACATATAATTTAATCTCATCAGTGTTATGAAAAAAAGTAGAGCAGGTTAATAAGATAGGAAGTGATGGGGTAGAGTGCTATTTTAGGCAGTATGTGCTGGGGAGGCCCTCCAAGAGTGAACAGTCCTGAATAAAATGTGGATATGAGTCATGTGGATATTTAGGAGAAACATAGTTTAGGCTAGGGAGACAGGAAATACGAAGGCCTGGAGGTGCTTGACATGTTCAAAAACAGCAAAGGAGACCAGTGAAGTAAGGTGAGTTAAAAGGAGGAGTGGTAGGAAATGAGGTCAGAGAGGTAGCCAAGGGCCAATCTGCAGCAGGCCTTGGAGGTTGGGGTAAGAACTTTGTATTTTTCCCTAATTGTGATGAGAAGCTATTAGAGTGTTTTGATCTGGGGATTGGCAGTATCAGATTGACCTTTTACAAGCATCCCTCTGGCTGTGGTGGAGATAATGGATTGTGGGAGGTGAAGCAGGGAGGCAAGACAGGAGATTATTGTGTGAGTCCAAGTAAGAGATGGTGGTGCCAACTAGGGTGGCAGCAAGGGAAGCAGTGAAAAGTAGGTGGATTCAGCATCTATTTTTCTTTTGTTTTGGTTTTGTTATGACCAGAAAACAAGTGAGAATTCTTAATTCACAAAAGATGAAAGCACAAGACATTGATCTCCTTATACATACAATATTACAATAAGCTGATTAGCTGTGGACTATGAAAACATTTAAGACTTCACATACACACATGTGTACTTTGAAACAAGAAACACAGGACAATTTTAATCTTTGATATGTCATAACTACCAAGAGAAAGAACACTGATTTGAGTCTAATCGTTTTCCTGGCATGCAATCACTATATAGGCCAGGCCGAAAGCATACTGTATATTGTTAAGGACATCTTTAGGCAAATATAAACATTCTCATTTGGGAGCTTTTTCTCCCTACCCAAAACAATCTGCTTTTCCATCGCTGTCAAGTAGCTTGGTTTGTTATCAGTTTAACAAGATCATGACAACAAACAACATTTTCACCACAAAACTCAGGTGAGAGGTTTTTACACAGGTCATACAAAAAATATTTTTTCCCAAGAAAAGCAATCTGTAAATTATAGATGCAACTCTAAGAAAAAGAGTCTTGGTTACAAATCATTCACTTTCAAATACTGATGAAGAAATAAAGAATGGAGGGGTGGGTAGGGGTGGGTGGTAGAGGCAGTGGCATGGCAGGGAGCACAAAAGGTGTGAAATGAGGAAAACATTTGCCACAGGAAATACTGGATTCAGTTGATTTTTTAAAAAATGAGGTATTATAAGAGTGTGCCAGTAAATGCAAAAAAAAAACCACACCAAAATTAAAAACCAAAATGCACATTTCCAATGGAAAAATCTCTAAACCTCTTATAGTTTTCTTTATTCAGATTAGACATTTCATATACAGCAGTTAATCTAGAAAAATACATTTAAAAAAATCTTCAGCAGACCATGCTCTCTGTAACAAAACTTTCCAAACCCTGTTTTATTATACAAACCAATCTACAATAGTAGTGTAAAAAGAAATTCTCAAATTTAAGTCATTTTCGATCTGACATCCATCTAATTTACACATGGGTTTCCACTATTCATATTGCAGAGTTAGAATTCTGTAATAAATTTTTTCTAATGTATTCTGTACATATTAAATAATCTAAAAGGTTCCTCTTGTAGTGCATTTACCATTTAGCAAGTCTATTCAGCATTTTTCCAGTACCATTTGCATTACAGTGATTTGCCTGTAAATGTAATTAAAATCTAAAAGTGCACACAGTTAACTTTCTTAAATAACGGCCTACTTCTGGAGGAAACCTGATATTCACAGAAAAGAATGACCAATATCGTGATTAGAAATGAGGGGTTAGAATGCGCTCTGAGACTATATAGCACAATTATATACATAAGCTAAAGGACAGTGAGTCTTTAGCCTGTATTTACAACAAATAATGTTGGTTTCCACAGGGTCATACCAAGAACTCAGTATGGCACTAGATAGAATTAGGATTGTTAGCTACAAGTCAGTGTAGCACAGACAGCCCCAAAATACCCTGAACCGGCTTATGCTAAATTAAAGTCCAGTATATTACAATGTTTTAAGTACTATTAGTGTGCTGCTGTGCTACTCCGTGAAGACAGCAAGCCTTCATCAAGGGATCGCATCTGGGTTATAATGGGTCCTAGCAGTCAGAATGCCACTGTATGCAAGAAACCCTGAAAAAAGAATACACAGGTTTCAAAACAGATATACTTCATTTTGTTTAAAATGCCCAGGAGCATTTTCAAAATAACTGATAGTAAGTATTGTTTTATAGAGTGATGAACCTATTGAATCATAAGAAGAAATTCTACATTATCCAGTTTGAGGAGAAAAAATGTAGTATTCTTACCAAATTATCCAGTGTATATGACTGGTTAGAATCGCAAGTTTTGATTTTTACTGGAATTCAGAGTATGAAGTGCAAACATTCAGGATAAAATTAATTCAAACGTACACACAATTCTATCAACTTGCAACAGAGCAGCAAATATGAGGGCCTATCACACATCTGGACTCTCCCATTCCCTTCCGGTCCCTCAGAAAAGTGCAAAATCAAAGAGTCACTGCTTGGTCCAAACATAAAATACATCAGGTATAAGGACTTGGAATCTGATGAAATCTGGCTTCTATTCCACAGGTTGTCTTCAGTAAGAGTCAACGTCTGAAGATGGAATTTATCTCGAGAAGAATTAACTCTACCATCTGATTCTGGTAGACGGTATAAACTGCTATGTTACCAGTCTCTTTCTCTGGCTTTAACAGAGTGGGACCAGACACAATTGCTATAATCTGATACGTCATTCTGGTTTCTTCTCCGTTTTCTATAACTCTTTTGAGATGTCTAAACAGAGTCTGCATTGTGTCCTGATTTGGCTTTGGCAACTGTTTGATTAGATCCTTCACAGCAGAGACACGCCGTCTTGGTTCTTGTTTAACTGCATTAACAAAATCATTAAAATGATCAAATGTAAGGAGAGGTTCTGGTAATTCTCGAAAAAGCATTTTCAGTGCTCCAGTGATGACATGAATATCTTCCCATTTACTATCCTTCAAGTCCAATTTCTCATCATGGTTGACTGAAAACCTCAGCTTCTGGATCACTGCAAAGTTGCCACTAACTCTGTAAATCCCATCAACATCCAACCCATATTGTTCAACATGTTCAGGGCACAATTTCACAAATTTTGGCACTGTGCCATTCTCTCTCTGACACAGATTAGCAAGATTGGTTCCAAATACCTGATCTTTAATATAACCTTTTTCACGAACAGCTTGCAAAGTGGGGCGTCGTGTAAGACACTTCTTTAAGTTGTTCTTGTTTTTTTTTTCTGTTCTGAAGAATCTCTGCTAGATACTTTTGTGGAACGCAATTTCTTCAGATCCTTATGGTCCTTTCCTTGATCAATGCTTTTCTATTCCTGGTGAATCTGATATATCTTCCTCAATTGCTTCATCGGGTTCTACTGTCTGATTACTGATAGTGCTACTAAGAACTTTAAACCACTCATTGATAACAGCGTCATTATCAAACTGAATCAGCACTTCTGTTCCTTGACGGGTTTTCAGCTCAAATACATTCTTTTTGCTGGATTTATCCTTTGAATCTCAATCATCGCCCCCTTAAGGTCCACCGTGAACTCTGGTTTGGACTGATTACTCCCAAACCAGCTTGTGCTACTTCCTTGAGTTTTGGTAAACAGTAAAGATGAACCCTGCAACACGGCCCAAGAAGACAACTAGTTCTTTCGAACCTTTTTCCCATTTGCAGTAACTTTTGTTACATTTAATAATCCATATTTCTCTTGACCCTTTGGACTGCTGTCTGTATCTTGGCTCTTTGGTGAAGAGGGAGAAGACTCATTTTCAGAGTAGCAGGGTTTTGAGGCAGTTGGAGATTCCTTGTCATTGGTGTCCAACACAATGGTGCTATGTCTCCACTTTAACACTATTGGTTCTTGCAGCCGCCTGTCCAGACTCCTACTTTTAATAATTTCTCTTTGCTGCTGAGATGAGGCATTATACTTTGGCAACTCCCATTCTGACCGAGATCCATCTGCACTGTAGTAATATTGTCTACCTTGATCATCAACATGCTTGAGCCACTCTTGATCTCCTGGACTTTGGGAATCTCCTTTGCTTATGTTTGTATCTCGAGTCCAACGAGGGGGTTTCTGAGTTCTTTCCTGTGTTCCTCTGTTATAGTGATAACAATGCCCTGAACTATCTTTATGAGGTTCCCATTCTCCATTAATCTGAATTGCTGGGCTTCCGGGGCTCGGGGGAAGAGACGAGTGGGATATTTTCAGTTCTTGCAGGTTAACGTAGACAGGAGAATCTGGCCGCCCTTGATTTGGAGGTGTTGTCGTCCTTATCTGCTCAGTGGAGCTGCTGCTAAGCTCATCACCGGACTCTGAATCTTGATATATCCGTTCCGAGCCTTCTCCTGCTGAATCACAAGACTGTTCCTGGGAGAAGCCACCTTTCTCTACGTCCAAGAACTCTGGACCGGGAAAGTGACCAAATAAACGTGTCCTATTCTGGCCAGAAACTTTGGGAGAATGTGAGTCACTGTTGAACTTTCCATTATTATGGGTCAGGTTCAGGCTGAGGTTGACAGTCTGACCTGGAATATAATTGGGTCCAAAATTCTGATTGGCATCACGAATAAGACCTGTTCCTTGAACAGACGGCGATGGCTTTCCAAAACTTGAAAGCTCGGGCAATTTGTTCACATTTTCTGCTGACCTCTGAAGGTGGAGACTCTGCATCGTTTTCACAGAATGATGCGGCAGCCCCGCTGCCTGTTGCACAGGCGGCATCAGGCCTCTGTGGCCGACCTCCCTCACGTACTGGGCAGGCACATAAAACGCTTTGGAGTTCTCGTCCAGCTTGACCTGCAACCAGGCATCGCTGGTCTTCTTCACCAGGATGTATTGCTCACCTTGTTTTATCATGACCTTTCTGTCCTTCGCTTCGTTGTTTTTTTTTTTTTTTGCAGTATGCGGGCCTCTCACTGTTGTGGCCTCTCCCGTTGCGGAGCACAGGCTCCGGACGCGCAGGCTCAGCGGCCATGGCTCACAGGCCCAGCCGCTCCGCCGCATGTGGGATCTTCCTGGACCGGGGCACGAACCCGTGTCCCCTGCATTGGCAGGTGGACTCTCAACCACTGTGCCACCAGGGAAGCCCCGCTTTGTATTCTTAATCATACTGTACTTCAATATACACATGCCCTGGAACAATCTTCCCACCTCTGTCAGCCGTTTTCTTTCCGTAATATTCACCTCTCTAAAAGGATACTTTGCCACATTATGACTCTGTAGCTTGTTGGAACAATATGGCTTAGAAGGAGAACTAAACATCCAGTCTTAACATTTTTTTTTTTTTTTTTGGTATGCGGGCCTCTCACTGTTGTGGCCTCTCCCGTTGCGGAGCACGGGCTCCGGACGCGCAGGCTCAGCGGCCATGGCTCACCGGCCCAGCCGCTCCGCGGCATGTGGGATCTTCCCGGACCGGGGCACGAACCCGTGTTCCCTGCATCGGCAGACGGACTCTCAACCACTGCGCCACCAGGGAAGCCCCCAGTCTTACATTTAAACCGAGGCCCCGGTGGCCTCGCGGGGGCCGGCTCCCTCCTGACCGCTCGGCCATGGCAGCGGGGAGCCCAGACGACCCCGAAGGGCGCTCACTCGCTTGCAGCTGGGCTGGCGCATCCCCATCAGCATCCATTTTAAAGGCAAAGCGAGTTAAAGCGAGTAAGCTGTACTGATGAATTGGACATGGAGTGTGAGAGAGGGTCAAGGATGACTCCCAGTGTCTCAGCCTGAGCAACTAGGTTAATCGGGGTGACGTCTTTTGAGATGGGGAAAAAAGAGAGGCACAGGTTCAGGGATGGGGGAAATCCTCAACTGAGTTTGGGATCTTTTAAATTTGAGGAGCCTATTAGGTATCTAACTGCAGTTGTGAAGAAGTTTGGAGAAAGGAACTATATATCAAACAAAGGGGTGCAAAGTGCTTGGATGGAAAGGGGGAGTTTCGGAGAAGCAAGCAGAGTTCCAGCAACACCCAGGCAGAGCACATCACACTTCCCAAAATGGAAAGAGAGCAGATTACATGTTTTTTTCTCATTATCTCCCTAACCAAGGGCTGGCAAAAAATTCAAGCTATATTAATTGGAGGGGTTTTTGTTACTGTAAATCAAAATAGGTAAAGGGACAGAGACTCTTCTAGCATCATAATCCAGCAAAAAGGCATGCCAAGAGAATGTCAATGACGGTGTGGAATGTTCAGCTTTCTCAAAGAGATTCCACCCCGAGGCCAGTCTTTGGTTTCTGCTCTCTCCATCCCCCGCCACTCACAGGACTGGAGAGGCTTCTTCATCTCCATTCAAGTTTGGAACTGGACGGAGCTGAGTGACTACCCAATCTAGACACCCACATCAGACAGGGAAGTTCCCAGAGGTCCAGGTGGATGGAGAGAAGAGGCAGGGAAAGTTTTCCCACCGACTGCAAGAGGGGGAGGAGTGCTCCAAAGCATCTAGAACAGAGGTCTTGTGCCCAATGAGGAAGTGAGAATTGAGTGGAGTAGTAAGGGGCCACTCAAAATCAACATGTCCTATAGATTCGGATTGGTTAGAATGTGTGATTTAAACGGGGAATAAAGGCCATTTTGTGCATTTTTCTGCACCCTGTGTATATATGGGTGACCAACTAACATGCTCTTTTAATCTCTCTCTTTCTTCCACCCAGGGGTTGCACAAGTATTCAGAGCGCATGGAAATACTGAACTCTTTGAAGGCAGGAACCGGCGCTTAGTTTAGTAGCCGGCACACAGTAGGCACTCAATAGGTGCTTGCTGAATTTTTTTAAAAAGCTAAAAGAATAATCCAAATAAACTGAGGTGAGAATCAAACCAAAGGGATAAGTGAGCAGAACAGAAGGAGAGGAGAAAAAAGAAAATGCAAATGTGAGGGATAAGGGCTGTCTGGCTGCACTTGGGAAAACAGTAAGATGCAATAGGAGTAGGGAAATAAAAAGGAAGCAAATTAGAGAGGTTAAAGTTATCATTAGAAAAGAAAGGTAGAATAAGAAAAGAAAAGAAAGGTAGAACTGAGCAAGTTTTGGCTGCCAGCTTTTCTGCCTGACTTCTGCCAACAAGGTGTGCAGTTTTGTTGATGACGACTTTTTCTTGGCCCTGTGCAACAATAGATCAACCACAGAAGAAAACTCAGAGTTTCAGCATTCAGTGGTCACAGCCAGGCAGTGGGGATGGGAGCCAGCCTTGATCAATGCAGAATTGACTTACAGTTTAATGCTTTTTTGTTTCAAAGTAAGATACCAGAAGAAGACAAGTCGGGGGCAGGCTTCAAATTCCTCCTGCTAACACTGAAACACTAATAGGAGGAGTTGACATCATGGAACACAGCCTATACAGTATCAGGAGAGGCTGACCTGTGGAAAGGGCATGACAACGAAGAGGTAGTGGGAAAAAGAAAGGGCAAAGACCTAAAAGGGAAGGCCAGGAAAATGATGTACAGAGAAATATCAAAGGAGGGCTAGACCTATAAAATAGAAATTGATGGATGAGGGTATGAGGACATTAGAAAGATCTTTAAGAGGCTTCAGGGACTGTAAGAAAGAGGGCAAAGCAGAGATGTCACGTGGAACATCTTACATAACAAGTAGCTAGTGAAAGCTATTGTAATATATAACATGATGGAAAGAAGGGTGTGCATGCGGAGGAGGACCCCAGCACTTACTGTCCGCATGTAAATAAAGAGTGGAAATTCTATGGCTACCCAGCCAGTGGAGCCCTGATAAAACAAAAGTAGATGCTATGGTCCCTCTGTTTTAAACAGAAAGGAGACTGAGGCAGTGTGGTGACCAAGCATTTGTGTCAACAGAGTGGCATTAAGCATCTTAGTTCTGTCATTTAAAAGGTGTCCACTTTGGGCAAGTTCCCTTGATTTCTAAGCCTCAGTTTCCTTGTCCGTAAAATGGGGACAATAAAACCTAAATCACTGGGCTGTCATTAGTATTAGCAATGTACGGACCATTCCTTGCCCATAGGAGGCACTCACTATTATGACTATTAGTATTAGTACTCCTACTACTTTTTCTATTGATTCTATTATTCATCCGTCTTTTTACTTAAAAAAAAATGAAATAAACAAACAAAATACACTGTTGAGGATTATCCCCGCCCTAATGAAAACTTCTTTTTTCTCCTGGTAAGGAAAGAGAGTGAACCAAAGGAGGAAGGGCAAAAGGCATGACCTTAGACATAAAGCCTTATTCAAGTAGGAGAATGCTGGTGTGTGTGTGTGTGTGTACAGCAAGCTGTCAGAGCAGGAATAACATATACAGTTGGCCCTCTGTATCAACGGGTTCTGCATCTGTGGATTCAACCAACTCTGCGTGCAAACACTTGGGAAAAAAATTCCAGAAAGTTCCAAAAAGTAAAGCTTGAATTTGCCACCCTGTGGCAACTATTTACATAGCATTTACATTATATATACAACTATTTACATAGCATTTACTTGGTATTATAAGCAATCTAGAGATGATTTAAAGTATATGGGAGGGGGCTTCCCTAGTGGCGCAGTGGTTGAGAGTCCACCTGCCAATGCAGGAGACACGGGTCCCGGTCTGGGAAGATCTCACATGCTACGGAGTGTCTGGGCCTGTGAGCCATGGCCGCTGAGCCTGCGTGTCTGGAGCCTGTGCTCTACAACGGGAGAGGCCACAACAGTGAGAGGCCCGCGAACCACCAAAAAAAAATAAAAATAAAAAAAATTATATGGGAGACGTGCTTAGATTACATACAAATACTCTGCCAGTTTGCATAAGGGACTTGAGCATCCATGGATTTTGGCATCCATGGGGGTCATGGAACAAGTCCCCCACGGATAACGGGGGACTACTGTACTAAGACCATAGATGGGGAAAGGGTGAAGATTAGAGTTTAGTGTGTTGAAATAGTGGTGTCGACCATTTGTGGAAAGGTGTTTGGTGATAGGAAATGAAGTATAATGGGCAGAATATCTTGAATCTTTTATAATTAAAAACCCCATGGAGGAAACTTACACAAGCCTCTTAGATAGCCTCATCCACCAGAGGGCAGACAGCAGAAGGAAGAACTACAATCCTGCAGCCTGTGGAACAAAAACCACATTCACAGAAAGATAGACAAGATGAAAAGGCAGAGGGCTATGTACCAGATGAAGGAACAAGATAAAACCCCAGAAAAACAACTAAATGAAGTGGAGATAGGCAACCTTCCAGAAAAAGAATTCAGAATAATGATAGTGAAGATGATCCAGGACCTCGGAAAAAGAATGGAGGCAAAGATCGAGAAAATGCAAGAAATGTTTAACAAAGACCTAGAAGAATTAAAGAACAAACAAACAGAGATGAGCAATACAATAACCGAAATGAAAACTACACTAGAAGGAATCAAAGGCAGAATAACTGAGGCAGAAGAATGGATAAGTGACCTGGAAGACAGAATGGTGGAATTCACTGCTGCTGAACAGAATAAAGAAAAAAGAATGAAAATAAACGAAGACAGCCTAAGAGACCTCTGGGACAACATTAAACACAGCAACATTCACATTATAGGGGTCCCAGAAGGAGAAGAGAGAGAGAAAGGACCAGAGAAAATACTTGAAGAGATTATAATTGAAAACTTCCCTAACATGGGAAAGGAAATAGCCATGCAAGCCCAGGAAGCGCAGCGAGTCCCATACAGGATAAACCCAAGGAGAAACACACCGAGACACATAGTAATCAAATTGGCAAAAATTAAAGACAGAGAAAAATTATTGAAAGCAGCAAGGGAAAAATGACAAATAACATACAAGGGAACTCCCATAAGGTTAACAGCTGATTTCTCAGCAGAAACTCTACTAGCCAGAAGGGAGTGGCATGATATACTTAAAGTGATGAAAGGGAAGAACTTTACAACCAAGATTACTCTACCCTGCAAGGATCTCATTCAGATTCGATGGAGAAATCAAAAGCTTTACAAACAAGCAAAAGCTAAGAGAATTCAGCAGCACGAAACCAGCTCTACAACAAATGCTAAAGGAACTTCTCTAAGTGAGACACACAAGAGAAGAAAAGGATCTACAAAAACAAACCCAAAACAATTAAGAAAATGGTCATAGGAACATACATTTCGATAATTACCTTAAACGTGAATGGATTATTTTATTTTTTTAACATCTTTATTGGAGAATAATTACTTTACAATGGTGTGTTAGTTTCTGCTTTATAACAAAGTGAATCAGTTATACACATACATATGTCCCCATATCTCTTCCCTCTTGCATCTCCCTCCCTCCCACCCTCCCTATCCCACCCCCCTAGGTGGTCACAAAGCACTGAGCTGATCTCGCTGTGCTATGCGACTGCTTCCCACTAGCAATCTATTCTATGTTTGGTAGTGTATATATGTCCATGCCACTCTCTCACTTTGTCACAGCTTACTCTTCCCCCTCCCCATATCGTCAAGTCCATTCTCTAGTAGGTCTGTGTCTTTTTTTTTTTTTTTTTTTTTTTTTTTGTGGTACGCGGGCCTCTCACTGTTGTGGCCTCTCCCGTTGTGGAGCACAGGCTCCAGATGCGCAGGCTCAGCGGCCATGGCTCACAGGCCCAGCCGCTCCGCGGCATGTGGGATCCTCCCGGACCGGGGCACGAACCCGCGTCCCCTGCATCGGCAGGCGGACTCCCAACCACTGTGCCACCAGGGAAGCCCAGGTCTGTGTCTTTATTCCTGTCTTGCCCCTAGGTTCTTCATGACCTTTTTTTTTCTTAGATTGTATGTATATATATATATATATATATATATATATATATATATATATATATATATATATATATATATATATATATATATATATATATGTTAGCATACGGTATTTGTTTTTCTCTTTCTGACTTACTTCACTCTGTATGACAGACTCTAGGAATGTGAATGGATTAAATGCTCCAACCAAAAGACAGAGTTTTGCTGAATGGAAACAAAAACAAGACACATATATATGCTGTCTACAAGAGATCCACTTCAGACCTAGGGACACATACAGACTGAAAGTGAGGGGATGGAAAAAGATATGCCATGCAAATGGAAATCAAAAGAAAGCTGGAGTAGCTATACTCATATCAGATAAAATAGGCTTTAAAATAAAGAATGTTACAAGAGACAAGGAAGGACAGGACATAATGATCAAGGGATCAATCCAAGAAGAAGATATAACAATTATAAATATGTATGAACCCAACATAGGAGCACCTCAATACATAAGGCAACTACTAACAGCTATAAGAGAGGAAATCGACAGTAACACAATAATAGTGGGGGACTTTGACACCTCCCTTACACCAATGGACAGATGATCCAAAAAGAAAATTAATAAGGAAACACAAACATTAAATGACACAGTAGACCATATAGATTTGATTGATATTTATAGGACATTCCATCCAAAAACAGCAGATTACACTTTCTTCTCAGGTGCACACAGAATATTCTCCAGGATAGATCACATCTTGGGTCACAACTTAAGCCTCAGTAAATTTAAGAAAATTGAAATCATATCAAGCATCTTTTCTGACCACAATGCTATGAGATTAGAAATGAATTACAGGGAAAAAAAATGTAAGAAACACAGACACATGGAGGGTAAACAATACGTTACTAAATAACCAAGAGATCACGGAAGAAATCAAAGAAAAAATCAAAAAATACCTAGAGAAAAATGACAATGAAAACACGCCAACCCAAAATCTATGGGATGCAGCAAAAGCAGTTCTAAGAGGGAAGTTTATAGCTATACAAGCCTACCTCAAGAAACAAGAAAAATCTCGTAAACAATCTAACTTTATACCTAAATGAACTAGAGAAAGAAGAACAAACAAAACCCAAAGTTAGCAGAAGGAAAGAAATCATAAAGATCAGAGCAGAACTAAATGAAACAGAAACAAAGAAAACAATAACAAAGATCAATAAAACTAAAAGCTGGTTCTCTGAGAAGATAAACAAAATTGATAAACCATTAGCCAGACTCATCAAGAAAAAGAGGGAGAGGACTCAAATCAATAAAATTAGAAATGAAAAAGGAGAAGTTACAACAGACACCGCAGAACTACAAAGCATCCTAAGAGACCACTACAAGCAACTCTATGCCAATAAAATGGACAACCTGGAAGAAATGGACAAATTCTTAGAAAGGTATAACCTTCCAAGATTGAACCAGGAAGAAACAGAAAACATGAACAGACCAATCACAAGTAATGAAATTGAAACTGTGATTAAAAATCTTCCAACAAACAAAAGTCCAGGACCAGATGGCTTCACAGGTGAATTCTATCAAACATTTAGAGAAGAGCTAACTCCCATCCTTCTCAAACTCTTCCAAAAATTGCAGATGAAGGAACACTCCCAAACTCATTCTACGGGGCCACCATCACCCTGATACCAAAACCAGACAAAGATACTACAAGCAAAGAAAATTACAGACTAATATCACTGATGAATATAGATTTAAAAATCCTCAACAAAATACTAGCAAACAGAATCCAACAACACATTAAAAGGATCATACACCATGATCAAGTGGGATTTATCCCAGGAATGCAAGGATTCTTCAATATATGCAAATCAATCCATGTGATACACCATATTAACAAACTGAAGAATAAAAACCATATGATCATCTCAATAGATGCAGAAAAAGCTTTTGACAAAATTCAACACCGATTTATGATAAAAACTCTCCAGAAAGTGGGCATACAGGGAAGCTACCTCAACATAATAAAGGCCGTACACGACAAACCCACAGTAAACATCATTCTCAATGGTGAAAAACTGAAAGCATTTCCACGAAGATCAGGAACAAGACAACGATGTCCATTCTCACCACTATTATTCAACATCATTTTGGAAGTCTTAGCCACGGCAATCAGAGAAGAAAAAGAAATAAAAGGAATACAAATTGGAAAAGAAGAAGTAAAACTGTCACTGTGTGCAGATGACATGATACTATACATAGAGAATCCTAAAAATGCCACCAAAAAACTACTAGAGCTAATCAATGAATTTGGTAAAGTAGCAGGATACAAAATTAGTGCACAGAAATCTTTTGCATTCCTATACACTAATGATGAAAAATTTGAAAGAGAAATTAAGGAAACACTCCCATTTACCATTGCAACAAAAAGAATAAAATACCTAGGAATAAACCTACCTAGGGAGACAAAAGACCTTTATGCAGAAAACTATAAGACACTGATGAAAGAAATTAAAGATGATACCAACAGATGGAGAGATATACC
Source organism: Grampus griseus (assembly GCF_964374135.1). Taxonomy (NCBI): domain Eukaryota; kingdom Metazoa; phylum Chordata; class Mammalia; order Artiodactyla; family Delphinidae; genus Grampus; species Grampus griseus. The sequence continues at coordinate 92,638,593 of NC_138999.1, read as the reverse complement.
ATGTTCTTGGATTGGAAGAATCAATATTGTGAAAATGACTCTACTACCCAAAGCAATCTACAGATTCAATGCAATCCCTATCAAATTACCAATGTCATTTTTTACGGAACTAGAACAAATCATCTTAAAATTTGTATGGAGACACAAAAGACCCCAAATAGCCAAAGCAGTCTTGAGGGAAAAAAATGGAACTGGAGGAATCAGACTCCCTGACTTCAGGCTCTATTACAAAGCTACAGTAATCAAGACAATATGGTACTGGCACAAAAACAGAAATATAGATCAATGGAACAAGATAGAAAGCCCAGAGATAAACCCACACACCTATAGTCAACTAATCTATGACAAAGGAGGCAAGGATATGCAATGGAGAAAAAACAGTTTCTTCAATAAGTGGTGCTGGGAAAACTGGAGAGCTACATGTAAAAGAATGAAATTAGAACACTCCCTAGCACCTTACACAAAAATAAACTCAAAATGGATTCGAGACCCAAATGTAAGACCTGACACTATAAAGCTCTTAGAGGAAAACATAGGAAGAACAGTGTTTGACATAAATCACAGCCAGATATTTTTTGATCCACCTCCTAGAGTAATGGAAATAAAAACAAAAATAAACAAATGGGACCAAATGAAACTTCAAAGCTTTTGCACAGCAAAGGAAACCATAAACAAGACCAAAAGACAACCATCAGAATGGGAGAAAATATTTGCAAATGAATCAGCAGACAAAGGATTAATCTCCAAAATATATAAACAGCTCATGCAGCTCAATATTAAAGAAACAAACAACCCAATTCAAAAATAGGCAGAAGACCTAAATAGACATTTCTCCAAAGAAAACATACAGATGGCCAAGAAGCACATGAAAACTTCTCAACATCACTAATTATTACAGAAATGAAAATCAAAACTACAATAAGGTATCACCTCACACCAGTTAGAATGGGCATCATCAGAAAATCTACAAACAACAAATGCTGGAGAGGGTGTGGAGAAAAGGGAACCCTCTTGCACTTTTGGTGGGAATGTAAATTGATACAGCCACTATGGAAAACAGTATGGAGGTTCCTTAAAAAACTAAAAATAGGGGCTTCCCTGGTGGCGCAGTTGTTGAGAGTCCGCCTGCCGATGCAGGGGACACGGGTTCGTGCCCCGGTCCGGGAAGATTCCACATGCCGCGGAGCGGCTGGGCCCGCGAGCCGTGGCCGCTGAGCCTGCGCGTCCGGAGCCTGTGCTCCGCAACGGGAGAGACCACAGCAGTGAGAGGCCCGCGTACCGTAAAAAAAAAAACAAAAAAAAAAAAACCTAAACTAAAAATAGGCTTACCATATGATCCAGCAATCCCACTACTGGGCATATACCCTGAGAAAACCATAATTCAAAAAGACACATGCACCCCAATGTTCATTGCAGCACTGTTTACAATAGCCAGGTCATGGAAGCAACCTAAATGCCCATCGACAGACGAATGGATAAAGAAGATGTGGTACATATATACAATGGAATATTACTCAGCCATACAAAAGAACGAAATTGAGTCATTTGCTGAGATGTGGATGGATCTAGAGACTGTCATACAGAGTGAAGTAAGTCAGAAAGGGAAAAACAAATATCATATATTAACACATGTATGTGGAACCTAGAAAAATGGTACAGATGAACTGGTTTGCAGGGAAGAAGTTGAGACACAGATGTAGAGAACAAACATATGGACACCAAGGGGGGAAAACTGCGGTGGGGTGGGGATGGTGGTGTGCTGAATTGGGCGATTGGGATTGACATGTGTACACTGATGTGTATAAAATTGATGACTAATAAGAACCTGCAGTATAAAAAAACAAACAAAAAACAACTAATACTAAACTGTCTTCGGGTTATTTGTATGGAAATAGGTTAATATAATAGTTTCAGACATTAAAAAAACAAAAAAAAAACAACAAAAAAAACCCCCATGACATGGCTTAGCCCTTCGTTTGTCTGGCGTAAAACACGGGCAGCTCGAACGGAGAGACAGAGGGGGAACTGGATAATCTTATCCTTTACTCAGCTGCCTCTTTTTGCTTCTCCTCTCTTGCCTCAGAGAAGAGGCAACCGTCCCAGAGCCTCAGAGCGGAGCTGGGCTACACATCGATAAAATGCTTGCCTGGTAGAGCTGGGGAGGTTTCTTTTCTTTTCTTGGCCATGTGTCTTATTTTAGTAATAAGCAACAAGCAATACAGAGAATGCTCAGACTGAGGGGGAAGAGGATAAGACAGACAGTCTTCACAACTCCGGTGAAAGCCTGTTCCTGGGGGTGTAGGTAGGAGCACTGCCCATGGAGAAATGCATTTCATCAATGGTTCTGAAGAGGAAAAGGAGCCCCAGGAGGGGACAGAGACTGGAACAAGCCACACAGGCAACCAAATAAAAAAGCTGCCAGTAAGAAGAGCAAGGCTTATAGCAGCCCCAAAGTTAAAAAGCAGAGAGCTTAGAAATGCAAAAGGCTACCCACCTATGCTGTTCTTTGGGGTGCAGGCTGGCTGCTGGTTTGGAGTCAAGGTCAGGGGCTCAGAGAGGCCCTAGGAAGAGGAATGGCTACATAACTTGCAAGGCTCAGTGCAAAATGAAAATGCAGGGTCCTTTGTTCAAGAGCTATTAAGAATTCCAAGACAGTGACAGCAGAAGATTAAACTAAGCCTGGGCCTTATTGAGCGTGGGACCCTGTGGGACTGCATGGGACATACACCCATGAAGCCAGACTTATCTAGTAATTTTTTTTTTTTTTTTTTTTTTTTTTTTTTTTTGCGGTACACGGGCCTCTCACTGTTGTGGCCTCTCCCGTTGCGGAGCACAGGCTCCAGATGCGCAGGCTCAGCGGCCATGGCTTACAGGCCCAGCTGGTCCGTGGCATGTGGGATCCTCCCGGACCGGGGCACGAACCCATGTCCCCTGCATCGGCAGGCGGACTCAACCACTGTGCCACCAGGGAAGCCCTACCTAGGAACATTTTTAAGTGGGTCCCCAAATATGGGCTTATTGTATTTTATTTTATTTTTTGGCCATGCAGCCTGTGGGATCTTAATTCCCTGACCAGGGGTCGAACCTGTTCCCTCTGCAGTGGAAGCGTGAAGTCTTAACTATTGGACCGCCAGGGAAGTCCCTCACTTTTTTACTTAATAAATCAAGAAGATAGGGCTAGAATAACTTTTGTGTTGTTTTGTTCCAAGCTTTGTTTTCTGAATTTGAAAACTCTTATATTATTTTATATTGTATAATATATATTCTATTAAAACAATGCAACCGTATAGTCATAACAGTAAATGAAGAGAAAGTGTGAATATCTTTTGCAGATGTGCATGAATGGCCAAGCGCCTGTCCTTTAGATAGGAGCTCTGTTTCCTATTTCCTTTAGCGGCCCTGGTCATGTGTGATTTTGACTGAGGCTCTGGAAAATGGAGAATAAAGGAGGGGAAGACTATTTCCCAGCCCCATCCTGCACATATATTATCATTCTGGGCTCTTCTCCCAGCTCCCCTCCCTCCAAAATCTTTCCCTGCACTCGTTAATGTTCATTCTGCTCATTTGTCACCCCTTGTGGCAGCTATTAAACCAAATCCTTACTTTGAGACTTGATAATTAAATGGAAAGAAGCATTTATCCTGCCTTTTCAGTAGGAACTATATTTCAGCATAATTAAATAGCCATAGTTTCATTTTACTTTGTATTTATTTAACACTTACATAGTACTTACCATGCACCAGGCCTTACTCTGATTGCTTTAGTAATACTACCTGCTTTAACTCTCATAGCAACCACATTTTACAGATAAGGAAATTGAGGCACTGAGCAGTTAAGTGACTTAGTCACACAGGTAGCAAGTGGTGGGACCAGGATTGGAATATAGACAGTCTGACTCTAAAGTCCATACTTTTACCGCTGCCCTAGGCTGCCCTGGTTGAACAAAGGAAGTTCTTTCTTGAAGAATGCCAGCTAGTAAATAGGGATGGAGTGATAGAATTAAGAAACTATTTTTAGGGCTTCCCTGGTGGCGCAGTGGTTGCGAGTCCGCCTGCCGATGCAGGGGACACGGGTTCGTGCCCCGGTCCGGGAAGATCCCACATGCTGCGGAGCAGCTGGGCCCATGAGCCATGGCCGCTGAGCCTGCGCGTCCGGAGCCTGTGCTCCGCAACGGGAGAGGCCACAACAGTGAGAGGCCCGCGTACCGCAAAAAAAAAAAAAAAAAGAAACTATTTTTAAAACTGTCATGAATTCATGATCCAGGCAAAAATTGTCAAGTGGGATTAAAACTATTGTGTGGATAGTTGATGAGGAGCTGGACATCTGTGTGGGGCTAAAGTAACAGTCCACAGACTATTTTCTGGGCATCGGGAGGCAAAGATAACTCTATAATGGATCCGGCTGCCATCATGCTGATGCAGTGGTCAGTCATAGCGTTACTACCGGTGGAGCAACCAGACGTGTGTCTTCTGATGTGCTGCAGTATGTTACACAATGCCACGTTGATGTATAGTAGCCAAAGATATTGGACTTGAATGTGATCAAACCTTTAGACCTAATGTCCTGTTTACAGGAAATATAGGAGATTGAGGAACAGCTAAATAATACCACAAGCAAGCACATAGACAGATCCCAAAAGTGGGACGTTCTTCAGAACAACTGGCCTGGTTTCTTCAATAAGTCAAGTTAACATGAAATTAAAAAAGAGTGTTCTGAAGTTAAGGAGTTGTAAGGGACATTTTAAGATGAATGCATGATTTTGGACTGAATTCTGATTTGGACAAACCAGCTGTAAAGGACATTTCTGGAATAATTGGGCAAAATTTGAGTACGGGGCTTCCCTGGTGGCACAGTGGTTGAGAGTCCGCCTGCCGATGCAGGGGACACGGGTTCGTGCCCTGGTCCGGGAAGATACCACATGCCGTGGAGCAGCTGGGCCTGTGAGCCATGGCCGCTGAGCCTGCGCGTCCGGAGCCTGTGCTCTGTAACGGGAGAGGCCACAGCAGGGAGAGGCCCACGTACCACACACACACACAAAATATTTGAGTACGGTTTGAGCATTAGAAGGTGTTAAAGAATTTGTACACTGAAGTAAAGAATATATATGATTATTTTAAAAATGTCCCCTCAAAAGTAAATTATGTCCTTCACTCTCACTCTTTTTACAGCATGGTCTGTCCACTTCTTTGCTCTGAGTCCTGGCTCCCTGCTTGCACATTGCTTCCTGCAGCAGATGTTGTTGATGCTCTACCTATGTCTTCTGGGCTTTTAATATTTCTGTCCATGCTAGTCTGACTTCCAACTACCAGCTCCTCTGTCTCTTTGCCTGGACTTTTTTCTCCAGCCCCCAGAGTCCTCTTTGCCTGCACATAGAAGCCAGAAGTACCAGGGCATGCATACCTCCCTAAGACATCTCTGAATCAATAACTGACAGGAGAGGGTTATCCCTCAGGCGGGATAACTCTGAGATGCATGTTCTACTGTACTTCCTAGAATTCTCCAGCACGATTAAACTCCAGTTATCCACAGTGGTAATTTGCTTTATAGCACACCCATTTATTGGCTTTCTTCTCTCCCATATCTCACTTCCCCACTCCTTTATGGGAATTTCCTACAATCACCTCCCAAACAGAGTACTCATGCTGGAATCCTTATCTCAGAGTCTGATTTGGGAACAATACAAACGGAAACATTTCCCCTAGAGCTGTCTCCTGTGGGAATTGCTCTTTCTCCCAAAGTCGGAGAGCAAGAGAGACACCACCAGCTTTTTCCTAGCGCCCTTCTTTCACTCTTGTGCAACATTTCTTCCTTCTTTCATTCTCACACCATTTACTCCTATGCCTCCTCATTGCTATCATTTATTGGCATCCTGGTCACTACCCCAGACCCATGGAAGATTCTGGTACTCCTCTGTACTCCCCTTCCTGTCATTAGCCCGCGGGCCCCATATGGAAGCCCCAACTCTTAGCTTCTTGGCGCCTTCATCTCAGGTTATCTTCAGCTCTGTCCCATTTCACCCACTGCCTTAGCCACGCTATGGACCTCATCATCACCCACCGCTCTATCTCTGAATCTCTAAGCTCCAATTTCCATCCTTAAACTGTAAGATCCCACTTCACCAGCTCTTTTTCTTTTTTGATATTTGTTTTTGGACCTGGCTGCACCTGCCCTATAAGCCTCCACCCAAAGTCAGTCCTATAATCTACCTTTTCTGAGAACTGCTGGAGAAGATTACCCAAGCTTGAAGATCATTGACATGGTCTTCAGCCTCATTTGAACTCTCAGCTCTTAGTCAATCTTTTGTTTATGGTTAGCAGCCTCTCTCTCTAGTAATGTTCTTGACAGTTGCCTAGGACCCTTCTCATTCACTCCCAACATCTTCCAACTGGGTTTCCATTTTGCCTCTGAGTCTTGGCTCTGTCCTCTTTTACAATCTTCCTTTTCCCATCTAGTGATTCCATTCTTCCTCAAGGACTTGGCTCAAGTGTGTATGCACAGCATTTCCTCTAGCTGTCCCTTCAGGACCCCAACTCTGGCTCTAGGCTTGGACTGGCAGCTCTGCTGGGTCCATCCAACTTCACTGCTTCCCTAGTACTTTCCCCTCCCCTCTCAACCACTAAAAGGGGATTCAGACAACTCCTATTCATCAATTCATCTTTTCAACAAATAGTTGTTACGTATCTCTTGAGCCTGGTGACATGTGCACTGCCAAGAACTATGCTAGGTGCTGGGATATGATGGTAAATGAGAAAGACAAGGTTTCTGACCTCATGGCCTTGCACACTGTGACATTACCATTGAAGAAATCTGATAGAAAATATTAATAGTAAGAAGGAACTACTTTAGGTAGGGTATTTAGGGAACACCTCTATGAAGAAGTAACATTTGATTCAGGACTTGAAGCTTTAAAAGGAAGCAGACATGTGAAGAACCCAGTGGAAAAGCATTTTAGGCAGAGGGAACTACAAATGAAAGAGTTCCAAGGCTAGAAAGAGCTTGATACGTAACGCAAATACAGAAGGCCAATATGGACGAAGCATAGTAAGTTGAGGGGAGAAGAGTAGGAGAAATGCGTGGGGCCATATCTGGTAGGAGTTTGAATTTTATTTTAAGTGTGATGGGAATCCAGTAGAGGGTTTTGATCAGGAGAGTGACATGATTTAATTTCCATTTTTAAACGATTACCTTATCTTACAGTTTGGGCAAGCGATGAGTTTCCCTTGGACTAGGATAGTAAAAGTGGAGGTGGGAGAACTGGATGAATTAGAAATTCATATTGGTTGTAGAATGGTCAGGATTTGCTGATGGATTAAATTTGGGGAGTGAGAGAGAAGGAGGAATCAATGATGACTCCCAGGTTTCTGACATAAGTTAGTGTCATTTTTCTAAGATGGAAAACATGGGGAAAGACAGATTGGGTGGGAGGAGGGTGTCAAGAGTTCTATTTTATAGGTGTCGTATTAGAGGTGTCCAATAGAAGTCCAAGTGTCGATTTTAAATGGGCAGGTGTATATATGAATCTGAAGTTTAGAGTATTTTTAGGGTCTTCACTGGGAATCATCAGCATAAAGATTGTATTTAGAGCCATAGACAGTGATGAAACCACTTAAGGAGTGATTTGAGAGAGAAGAGAAGAGGGAGCTCAAGATAAAATATGGGTAACTCTGATGTTTAGAGTTCAGGTAGAGGACACTGAGAAGTAAAGATTGGTAAAAAAAATATGGTATTTACAAAGCCAAAGAGGAAAAGTTTCAAGGAAATAAGGAGTGATCATCTATGTCAAATGCTAATGAGAGGGCTAATAAAATTAGGACAAAAATATAATCATTGGATTTTTTTGGGGGGCGGTCAAAAGCCCCATGTTTTATTATTATTACTGAAGAAGGACCACCTAAAAAAAGGGTTTGAAGGGTTAAGTACAAGGTCTTAAATTGATTATTTTTATCCTTTTGTTTAATTTTATGTCATTCTACCCTTTCTCAAGCTCCTTTGTAGATCACAAGTAGATTTATTTATTTATTTGTTTATTTTTTAACACCTTTATTGGAGTATAATTGCTTTACAATGGTGTGTTAGTTTCTGCTTTATAACAAAGTGAATCAGCTATACATATACATATGCCCCCATATCTCTTGCATCTCCCTCCCTCCCACCCTCCCTATCCCACCCTCCCTATCCCACCCCTCTAGGTGGTCACAAAGCACCGAGCTGATCTCCCTGTGCGATGCAGCTGCTTCCCACTAGCTATCTATTTTCCATTTGGTAGTGTATATACGTCCACGCCACTCTCTCACTTCGTCCCAGGTTACCCTTCCCCCTCCCCGTGTCCTCAAGTCCATTCTCTACGTCTGCGTCTTTATTGCTGTCCTGCCCCTAGGTTCTTCATAACCATTTTTGTTTGTTTGTTTTAGATTCCATATATATGTGTGTTAGCATACGGTATTTGTTTTTCTCTTTCTGACTTACTTCACTCTGTATGATCATTGGATTTTGCAACATAGATATCTCTGGGGATTTGACAAGAGTGGTTTCAGTAGATTGATGGCCATAGAAGCCAGACTGGAGTGGATTTAAGATGAAATAAGGTGTGAGGAAGAAGAGATTGCATGTGTAGGCAATTCTTTCAAGAATGTTTTCTGTTAATGGATACAGAAATGTGAGGAAGCAGCTGGAGGGTCAAGGAAAAGTTTATTTGGGGGATAGTAAATGCTAACTCATGAATTATATGCTGCTAAGAATTGTATGTTGCTAAGAATTATTTAGTAGAGAGACTTCTCTGGTGGTCCAGTGGTTAAGACTCTGTGCTCCCAATGTACGGGGCCCAGGTTCGATCCCTGGTCAGGGACCTAATATCCCACATACCACAACTAAGCCCACGCGATGCAGCTACTGAGTCTGTGCGCTCTAGAGACTGCACACTGCAACTAGAGAGCCCACGTACTGCAACTAGAGAACCCCGTGCACGGCAATGAAGATCCAGCACAGCCAAAATAAAATAAATAAATAAATAATTAAAAAAATAATTATTCAGTAGAGACGGCAAAAGTCCTCATAAAGGAGAGAAGTGATGCCATGGCATTGATTTCTAGATATCCTCTAATAACTGTCTCCTCCTCTTCCACAATAATAAAACTCCCAATTCATAGCTGGCCTCATGACCTACTAGAATAAAGGTTATACTTTCCAGCCTTCTTTGCTGCTAGATGTGGCAATATAACTATCTCTGGCTAATCAGATATAACCAGAAGTGTCATGTGACAGCTCTTGGGAACCTTCTTTGAAAGACAGCTGGCACATGCCCTTTGTCCCATCTTTTGTCCTTTCCTCCATCCAGTTGCCTGAAATTTGGATGTGATGGCTGGAACTCAAGCTACCATTTTGGGCCTTGAGGACAAGGGCCACATCCAAGGGATGCAGTGAGTTGAGAGGCACATGAGCTTTGAAGATTTTGTGGAGCAGGGTCACCATATCAACTCTGGACTGCCTACTTTCATTCCTTTATGTGTGAGAGAAATAAACTCTCTTGTCTAAGCCACTATTATTTTGGACCCCTGTTGCTCATAGATGAACCTAATCTTAACTGATTTAGGTGGGATCCAATGCACAAGTGAAAGGAATGGTCTTTAACAGCAGACAGTTCATCCAATATATCAGAAAGCAAGGGTACAGGTAGAGGTAGGTGGGTAGATGTGGTGGTGAGAAAGTAAGGAAGTTCTCATTTAATTCATTGTCTTTTCTCAATGCGGTGGGAGGTGAGGTTTTCAGTTGAGAATGGAAATGGACAGTAGAGGGTTGTATAGAATAGAGAAGGTATCAGACAGAATTTAATATCTAGAAGAGCAAGGAGATGGCTTTGACATCTGTGAGGAACCCTCTATTAGAGCTGAATTATTTCTCTCCTTATTTCTACCAGCCCTGTTCTCCTGAATCCTTGACTCCATGATCACTTTTTTGAGCTTTATTTTCTAGAGTACCCTGATTCCGATATCCTCATGATTTCCACCCAGTACTTCCAAAGCTGTGCCCTCTCCCTGAGTTCCCCAGATAGGATTCCCTTGGATCTCAGTGGTTTCCTAAAACTGAACTAGATTTGCCATGCCCTTGTTGGACTGGATTGGCAGGTTTTAACACCCCACCCCACCCTGGTCTCACCATTTACTTTTCTGATTTGCCTCATAGGCCTTCTAGCTTTCTCTCTCTTAAGCAAACTCTGGCCATCAACTGACACCTTCTCCACTTTTCAACCCAATTTCCAGCTTGCCCATCTTTCAAACCCTAGTTCTTGTCATGCTTCCTTCAGGAAGCCTTTTCTAACTCGTTTCATCTACCTTGATTTTTAAATTAGTGAATGAATAAGTTGACACCTAGTATGTGACTAGAGTTGGTTGCTGTCTCTGAATAACTATCCGTAAGTATCCATACACTTATAATCTGTACCACATAGTTGAACACGTGACATGTGGAAGTTTCTTCCCACTCTTTCCACTCTTCCCCTTCTTTCCTTGCACTTTATCCTCTTACTAAGAGTGGGCTTTTTGCAAATAAAAGAAAACATTCAGCGTTTTCCCCCTCCAAAATGAAGCATTGGAGTCATGCTTCAAGATGAGGTTGATACTAGCAAGAGAGGTTTATGTTGTACATGTGTTACTCTGAAGAGCATGAAAGACCATAGATAGTGTTTCTTGGACCAGTTACATCAGACCCAATTTGGAGAGTTGGTTAAAAAGTGAAGATTTCTATGAGCCAAGAGACATATGTAAGAATATTTAGGGCAATGTTATTTATAATAGCCAAGGAAACAAACAATAACAACAACAAAACTGGAAACAACCCAAATGACCATGAACAAGAGAATGGATAAGTAAATTGTGCTGTACTCACAAAATGGAATACTGCATAGCAATGAAAATGACTAAACTAGAGTCAAATGCACCAACATGAATGAATCTCAAAAGCAGTGTTGACATGCCGCGAGCGGCTAGCCCCGTGAGCCATGGCCACTGAGCCTGTGCGTCCAGAGCCTGTGCTCCACAATGGGAGAGGCCACAACAGTGAGAGGCCCGCATACTCCAAAAAAAAAAAAAAAAAAAAAAAAAAAGAATCCACCTGCCAATGCAGGGGACACAGGTTCAAGCCCTGGTCCGGGAAGATCCCGCATACCACGGAGCAACTAAGCCCGTGTGCCACAGCTACTGAGCCTGCACTTCAGAGCCCGCGAGTCACAACTACCAAGCCTGTGTGCCACAACTACTGAAGCCTGCGTGCCTAGGGTCCGAGCTCCGCAACAAGAGAAGCCACCACAATGAGAAGCCCGTGCACCGCAAAAAAGAGTAGTCCCTGCTCGCCACAGCTAGAGAAAGCCCACATGCAGCAATGAAGACCCAATGTAGCCAAAAATAAAATAAATTTAAAAAAAGAAAAAAAGAAATGGAACATAAACCTAAGTATAAAAGTGAATTAAAACATTTAAAAGAAGAGATAGAAAATCTTTGTGACATTGGGTTAGACATAAAATTCTTAGCTTTGAAACCAAAAAACATGATCCATAAATGAAAAAAATTGATAAGCTGCACTTAATGCTGTTTCTGAAGTGCAAAATTTTTTGAATTAAGAAAACTCAACCTACTGTATAGCACAGGAAACTCTACTCAATATTCTTTAATAACCTATATGGGAATAGAATCTGAAGAAGAATTGATATATGTATAACAATCTCTTTGCTGTGCACTTGAAACTAACACAACATTGTAAATCAACTATACTCCAATATAAAATAAAAATTTTTAAATAATAAAAAAACAGTGTTGAATGATAAAGCAAGTTGCCAAAGAATATAAATAGTATGACATCATTATATAAATTCCTAAAACAAGCAAGATAGTTTTTTTCTAATTCAAAGATACCATCACATGTGGAAAACAATAAGAAAAGCAAAAAGTAATTAATATAAAATTCAGAAACGTGCTTGCCTCTTGGAGGAAGAGAGAGGAATGCAACTGGGGAGGGGTACACAGAGAAATGTTCTATTTATAAAGCTCAGTGTTTGGTACATGGGTGTTCATTGCATTACGGTTCTTTAAATTATACATATGTAACATATATACCCTTTTGTATGCAGACCTCACAGTGAAAAATCTAAGTGTAGATTTCTAGTCCCTGCTCAGATCTACTGAACCTGAATTATTAATAGTGAAGTTCCTGAATCTACGTTTTCATTTGGTACCCTGAATGGTTCTGTAGACAGAACTACTGACATGAGGGCTTTTTACATACATAACCCATAGAGCCAGGAACCTGGAGCTGAGAAGCAGGCTAGAAAAAGACCCAAGGGTCTGTGGAAGAGAAGAGAAAGAAAAACTATAGAGCAAAGGGATGCCAGATACCCCTTCCAGATGCCTATGTGTTGCCTAGTAGAAGACCTGAGGTTTTGGAAAAGTCAAGACAATTTGTATACCATTCTTTGAGTTCCATATTTTAATTGTGATTGGTCATAGAAAAGGCTTTTCTATATCTACACACCCTCCCAGATATTACAAGCATAAGTAAAGTGTTACATGAGGCTTTTTTTCATCTTACTACAAGTTCCACAACAGTATGTGTACTAGTCAGCTAGGGCTGCAATGACAAAATACTACAGACTGAGTGGCTTAAACAACTGTATTTTCTCACAGTTGTAGAGGCTAGAAGTCCGAGATCAAGGTGTCTACAGGGTTGGTTTCTTCTGAGACCTCTTTCCTTGGCTTGCAAATGGACACCTTCTGGTTGTGTGTTCGCGTGGTTGTCTCTCTGTGCGAGCATGTGTTTGGTGTCTCTGCCTGTGTCCTAACTTCTTTTAATACGGACACAGTCATATTGGATTCGGGCCCTCCCTAATGATCTCATTTTAACTTAATGTCCTCTTTAACGTCCCTATCCGCTGCATTCTGAGTTACTAGGGGTGAGGGGTTCAACATATGAATTGAGGAGGGGCGCAATTCAGCCCATCACAGTATGGAATATGTATTTTGGTTTTGTTTGTTTGTTTTGGTATGACCTTTGTGGTACCCTGCACAGAGCTGTGCATACAGTGGTGCCTAATTCATATTGATTGCTTGATCAGTAACTCAGCTAAAAGGTTTGGTGGGGGAAAAGGTATAAAGCAATGTGTGAGATGGATTCATCTTTCTCCAGAGTTGACTGGTTGTCGCATGTTCATCAGATTGACTAGCTGATCAGTTATCTTCAATTCCAAATAAGCCAGGCATTAAGAATCCAGGAGACATTCACTCCGAAACATTATAAAGCATTAAGCTGCTTGAAGCCTGAACTCTTAGCACTTTGACATTTCCTTTAAAAGCTGTTGGAATTCCTCTCTCCAGGAAACCCCGTCGGAGGGAGCTTAGTGTTTTACTTATCCAAGTCTTTGCAGCAATGAATTAAACATGTATCTAAAAGGGAGGCATCAAATCTTGCAGCATCTCCCTGTCCCATGCTGAGCTGGCACATCCCAAGGGCAAGGCCAATCACCTCGTCATGGAACGGCGGAGTCAGACAGATGTATTGGAGAGGAGGAAAAAAAGCAAAGAAAACCCTTTCCTTGGCAAAGAAAGAGCCTTTGATTTAGAGCTGCTGAGACTGTTTCTTTGACTCCTATCGGCACCGGCCTGCCCTCTGGGGGATCTGGCAGGCATGTGGGGATTGGGAATGAGGGAAGGAAGCAGAAGTTTGTAAAGGAAAGACACAAAGCAAACCTGGCCAGACTCTGCTAATAAACATCCAATGTGTTCATCCACATCTACCACTTCATTTCACCTTCACAACAACCTTAGGAAATAGGCAGGACAGGTACTATTTCTCTCTCATTATAGATATGAAAAAGAAGCCCAGAGAGATGGAGACGTGTACAGACAGCTGGTTGGTGGTAGAGCTGAGGTCCAGGGTTCCAGGGCTCTTTCAACAGACTGGTTCTCCTTGGGTGAAGAATTAATCTAATTTTCCTGCCACCCCAATTTTATATAGGGAGCAGGGGGGGATGATTTGCACCACAGATTTTAGGATGAGAACATAACCTTGGAAATCATCAGAAGAGAATACAAGAATTCAGGGAAAGGCCCAGCGGGACTCTAGACGTCTATTTCTTTCCATAACTCACTTTGTAAAACCACCTCTGTGAGATTGTCTGGCTTGTGCCTCCTCTGAAATATCCAACTTATCCAACTTCAGTGGTGACCCATGAGGTCTCCCTGTGCCAAGCCCTGCTTACCACTCTGACCTCCTCTCTCTCCAAGTCTCTGCTATTGTCCCACGATCCAGCCAACAGGACCGTGAACAGTTCCTGGAGCATGCTGGGTTCACACCTCCCAGCCTTCTAACACTTGCTTTTCTGCCTCCTTCAGTCTCATGAGCTCTCCATTCTCCCAGTCTGTTAGTCCCTTCTTGGTCTCCCTTCCTCCTCTACAAAGCAGGACCCCATGGCATGCCCCCTCAGCATTATTGTCCCTTTGCTAGCACCCCTACACTTCATTCACACACACCCAACCAAACCCCAACTAGGGACAGCACAACGCGACTTCTCTGCTCCTACGATTGAATGGCTAAGCACTGCTGGAGGCAAATCCCACAACTCTGGAGACTGCTGCTCCTATAAACTTCCAGTCTCTTCAGCTAGGCCTGCAGCCCACTCATCAGGCCTCTCACTTGTCCATGGTCCAATCCCTCTCACACTCTTCTCGATGATGTCTCCAAACTTTTCACTACCCTCCTCAGTCCCTTTACTTGACCCTGCTTGCCTCCCTCTTGGCAGAAAACTTTGCTTACCACCTCACTGAGAAATTTGAGGACATTGGGATGGATCTCTCCAACTTCCTACTCCCATCAACTACAGTCTCCTCTCCATCCACAGCCATCCTTCCTTTCTTCTCCCCCAGTTTCAGGGGGTGAGGTACCCTCTTCCTGTTTAAGGCCAACACCTTTAGCCAGGCCTTGGACCTACCCTTCCTGCTTCCTCCAGGACCTAACTCTGTCAGATGACCCCTCTCTCCCTCATCCTCTATATCTCTTCCTCAACTGGGTTCTTCCTCTCAGCCTAAAAATTCAAGCCTCTCTTATAAAAACAGAACAAAAAAGCCAAAACAAACCCAAACCTTTTTTTTTGGCCCTTTTTCTTGATCCCTTCTAGCTACTATTCAGTCTCTTTTCCTCTCCTTCTCATCTAATTTTCTCAGGAGAGTATTCTACATATGCTATGTTCACATTCTTTACATCCACTTCTCAACCAGCTAAAGTCTGGCTTCTGTCCCTCCCCTACTACTTTGCTAAATACTCTTGCTAAAAATCACTACTCCTTGCCAACTCAATGGACACTGCTCAGTTCCTAGCAAATCTCTCAGAGGTTTTTGAGATTTCTGACCACTCCCTCTTTAAAGAAAAAAAATAACAGGCTCTTGGCTTCCACAGCCTCCTGTTCTCCTTGTAATACACGTTATTTATCCCTCTGCACGTGTGTAGGCTCCTTTTCCGCCACTTACCTCTTCACTGTTGGTATTCCCCACTGTTGTCCTTAGCCCCCTGCTTTCATCCTGTGCTAGTTTCTCCCTGCATGATCTCATTCATTCTCATGTTAGTAACTCCTCTTTTGGTTGGAGAAAAAAAAAAAAAAACCCTCACTCAAATTATCCTCGATGGCTGGGCTTTGATTTGAGGCTGCACATAGACTGAGACGGGAACTCTATCAGGTAGTGAAGCAGCTTCAAGAATGGGCAAGTCCCTCCATCTTTTTCTTGGGCCACATGCTCACTTTCTCTCTTTTTGTATCCTTTTGTCCAGTGTCTACTCCATTCTTCTCTTTCTACTGCCTGATATCCTCTGTTTATCCATTGTTTTCATCCCCTTCTTACTTCAGCTTCAAATGGCCTCAGCTTGTCGTGTCCCAATTTTCTACAATCTTCCATCTTCGACTTCCAGTGTTAACTGGCCTGGAGTCTCTGTAGTCCTTAGTTCAAAAGAGAGAGAGATTCTAATAATCCCAGTTTATCTTTTTCACCAGGCCATGGGTCATAAATCTCTGGTCAGTTTACAGATTGGCTGCCCTTGGGTCAGGGACATACTTGGTTCCATTGGCTGCAAGCACGGCAGGTGTGGGGAGCAGGTTAGATGGATCATGTAGCACAAACTATAGCTGCTTGGACATCAGTCAGTGGCTGCATTAAGTTCCCTTAGAAGTGCTGTGGTCATGGCAGGCCATGACTAATATCCTCAGTGTAATCTCACATCTAAATCTCTAGCACAGACACTCCCCAGGGCTTTAAACGTTTAATTTTTTTTTTTTTTCTTTTTTTTTTTTTTTTTTTTGCGGTACGCGGGCCTCTCACTGTTGTGGCCTCTTCCGTTGCGGAGCACAGGCTCTGGACGCGCAGGCTCAGCGGCCATGGCTCACGGGCCCAGCCGCTCCGCGGCATGTGGGATCTTCCCGGACCGGGACACGAACCCGTGTCCCCTGCATCAGCAGGCAGACTCTCAACCACTGCGCCACCAGGGAAGCCCAAAATGTTTAAAATTTTTAATATTAAAATGGAAGCATTTACCTTTCAAAATGCCTGCTAGGCATCACCTCTTGGATACTCCCTAGGCAAATTAAACTCAACATGTCCAAAAGGGGAAATGCTCCATTTTCTTCTAAACCAGCACCACCTTTTGGATTCTCTATCGTAGCTGACGGCACCACCATTTTATTGCTCTTTTTATTACTGCTGTTGTTAGTACTATCCATAGAGCTACCCAGACTAGAGACCTGAGTATCATTTTGAAGTTTCCTTCACATAAATCATCCATATTCAATTGATCACAAAGCCCTGCCTATTTTATCTCCTGATTTTTTTTCTTAATTCCATTCTCTCCTTTCCACACTGCTCCAGTTTAGGCCACCATTATTTTTCACGTGGATGGTAGCAACAGCCTCCCAACTGGGTTCCTCTTTTATGGTCTTGTCCCTCTATAACCCATCCCTCACACCGCAGTAGAGTGATCTGTATTTCTGAAAACATACATGACCATTCCTCTTCTCTGTCTTAGATCTTGCAATGACTCTCTGTTGTCTACCGGATCAAGACTAAGCACTTAAAATAACGTACAAGGTCCTGCTCTTCCTTGTGCTCCAGCTCCTCAGCTACCACCACTTGCCTTTCATTTCACATCTCAGCATCACCACACTGCTTATTCCCTCCACACAGCATGCTGTTTCTCACCTCTATGCCTTTGCTTCTGCTGACCCTCTCTGCTTGGAATACCTTCGCCCTGTTCCTTCCTCCACATGACGGGATCATTCAGATTCTGTTCAGGTATAACTTCCTCCAGGAAACTATTTTGTCTTCTCTCCTGTTTCCAATGTGAACAAGGCAGTCCTCTATGTTCTAATTATGTCCTGGTCTTATTTCTAGCATTGCGTATCTTCCCACATTGCTCTTCAGAGGGCAGAACCTGTGTCTTATTCATATCTGTATTACTAACACCTAGCATAGGTCTTGGCATGCAGTAGGGGCTCAATTTTTGTTGAATGCATGAAAGAAGGAGAGGAAAAGGATGCTGAGGCAATAATACGTAGGCCGTTGAGACAAAGGAGATAGGGAGGATGAGAAGAAGAGGGAGGGAAGCTAGAGAAGATGGGAGGGGAGAGTGAGAGAGAGAACGAGAGGAACCACCACGCTGGGTCAAAATCATCTTTCCTCTGACCTAACTCAGAGAAACTAGCCAGAGGGCTGGGAGCTGGCTCATCCCCCTTTTCCCTCTCCTAGAATCACAAAAGCTGGCAGAGCTATGTCAAGGGCTGGGCACAAGAAGCCCTGGAGATAGATGGAAATGCAGGCTAAAGGGCTGTCAGCTGGGTCACTCCTGACAGCTGTAGCAAAAGGGCAGCAGACTATAAGAGGATGTGGTCCTGCTGGGCTGCTGGAACCAGAGATGGGAGAGCCATTCGTTATTAATAACCATAACTAGGCTGTGGTGGCACAGAGAGGTGACTGCCTCCAACTGGCTAGGATTCCACTTTTCAAATAAGCCATCGCTTCCCACACCTGTGGGTAATGGCGCAGTTCCCAAAATGAAGCCACAGTCCTATCAGCCAATCCCAGGTGGTTTGGGCTTTTAAACCACATAGAGAAATGACAAATGACAAGGGCTTTGAAATAAGAGGCTGAAAGCCTAGGAATTATGATAGTGTGGCCTGGACTCAAGGAAGACTAATCCTAGTAGAAGCAGAAAGAAGGTCCTTCCCTTGGAACAGAATGCTCCATCCTCTCGTTTCCCCCAAACCACTCCTGGCTCAGGCTTCCCCATTTCTGTCAAGGATGTAAATAGCCTCTCAGTCACCAGGCTCTTCCTCACTATTTAATCATTAATTAGCCAAGACTTGCTTAATCTTTCTATAAAATTTCTCTCTGCTCTTCCCCAGTTAAGTTCTTTACACTCAGGTTAACATATAACATAGTTGCCTCCTAAAGCCCAAAGTCTTCAGCGGTTCCATGGTGTCCAACAAATGGAATCCACACTGCTAACCCCAAGCTCTCTTTCCAATTCTGTTTCTTACCATCTCCAGTATCAACCTTTTACTCCTGCCAGTCTAGAAACTCACAGTTTTCTGAACTCTCCCTTATGCTGTCCTACATCTGGGCTTGACTTGAGGGTTCCTTCCACCTAAAATGCTCTTCACTAATCTCTCCCCCCGGGACATCGCTGCTAAGTCCATACTCAGAGCCAAGAACAGCTCCTGTCATTTACTATCAGTGTGAAATTGGGCAAGTTGTGTTGCCCCCCTAAACTTCCATTTCCTCATCAGTAAATGGGGGTAAAAACAATATGATTCAGGGCTGATGGGAGAAATACATAAATTTTTAAAAGGCATTCAGTGTTCTAGTTATGTTCAGAAGAGGGAATTATTGAAAAGATAGCAGGTTGCTCACAGAATCAACTGGAAAGGCTGGCTATCCAGTTCAGAAAAGGGTCAGGGACCAAGGGAAGCTGGGCAGGGAGACCCCCAAGTAGCTCACATCTCAGGGTCAGTCTAACTAAAATGCCACTGCTGATGCTACCTTGCCATGCGTACCACCCTTGGACTCCTGACCACCCCCCCTGCTTAAGTGCTCCGTGAATAGTAGCTTTCATATTAAATCTTCACCATCTTTTGAGGCTCAACTCAATTACCACAATAATAATACCCCCCGCCCCCCAGTTTCCAACACCCTGAAATGTTGATATTCTCACTTGATCCTTTCAAGCACCTGATCAGGTAGAAATTAGCAAGCTGGAGCAGAACTGATTAGGTCTAGGATACATGGCCAGTAAGTGACAGACTGAAAGCCGGGTCTTCTGTCCCTAAATTCTATACCAGTAAAATTTATTTGGTGATTACTATGTGTCATGCACTAATCTAAGAGTTTTGTGTGTATTAAGTTATCTAATCTTAATATAACCCTATGAGATAGGTATTATTATATAGCCCCATTTTACAGTTGGGGAACTGAGGGACAGAGAGGTTTAATAACTTGCCAAGGTCATTGAGCTGATAAATACCAGATCTGAACCCAGACATTTAAGCCTTAGAGTCTATCTTCTTAACTGCAACACTCAGGCCAGAGTGCCTTCAGAGCCTAAGCTTTTACTGCTGTACCATATTGCATTGCAAGTCTGAGATCCTTTTTATGCAGACTAATGTTCCTCCTTTTTCAGCGACCAGTCCAATCACCTCAGCTAGAAGTGATGCCACACACCTAGTTCATCTCTCACGCTACAGGGTAGATATGTAGCGTTTACAAGACATTAAGTTCCTTGAGGGCAATGTACTATATCGCTTGTAGCACTTCGTAACTGGTGAGTGATTGAGTGAAGGAGGAAGTGAATGAAAGAGAAAAAAGACAAGTGAATTCAGCTATGGAGAAATGGGCATTGGGTCCAGGGTGCTTGTTGGGGGCGGATTACAAACCTGGTCAAGCTGCATGTCAGAGGCCCAGATGATTAGGGCCCAGGGATGACTCTGAGGGTTCCCCAGTGTCCCAAAGCTGAACTGGAGCCCAAGGTTTGCTGATGATTGGACCTTGTCTTAGTTTGCTAGGGATGCCATAACAAAATACCACAGACTGGTGGGCTTAAGCAACAGAAAGTTATTTTCTTATAGTTTTGAAGGCTGAACGTCCAATGTGCCAGCAGGCTTAGATTCCTTGAGGCCAATCTCCTTAGCCTATAGATGGCCACCCTCCTGATGCCTCTTCAAGTGGTTGTCCCTCTGTGCCTACATGCCCCTGGTGTCCCTTTTGTGTGCTCAACTTTCCTCTTCTTATAAGGACATCAGTCTGGTTGGATTAGGGCCAATCTTGAGGGCCTCATTTTATACTTAATTACCTCTTTAAAGTCCTATCTCCATATACAGTAACATTCTGTGGTATTGGGGTTAGAGCTTCAACATATGAATTTTGGGGGATACAATTTAGCACATAACAGACCCCTTCCTCCATCTTACCCTTGGCTTTTTCCCAACTAGGGTAGAAGAGAAATGGGTGTGCAGTGGAGGTAAACGCATTGAGTCACAATGGGCCTTGTTCACCTACCCGGCGACCTTAGGCCTGTGTAACTCTATGCATTTGCCTTGGGCCTGAAGAGGGTAGAGAGTATCTTTTGAGATTGAACTTAAGGTTAAACAGGACAATGCTGGCAACTTTAGTGCAGCCCTTCCAGATATACAGAAAATGAAAGTTGTGCCATCTGGCTTTTAATATTCTACTTGGGTGCTGTCTATTTAGTTAATAAAAGAAAACCCTAATCACTGTCCTTTGCTAAGCGAGCTTTATAACATCTGTTTGAAAGCCCCCTACACACAAATAATTAAACAAGCACCGTGTCCTCTGCGGGTGAGGCAGGGAAGTCAGCTGTACTGCCAGCGTTCTCCAGCTGTACAATGCTCGACATCCCAGAGTGCTAGTTCATTCAGCAGCTATTTACTCAATGGCTACCATTGCCCAGGCCCCAGGGGAGGAGGTGGGAATAGAGACAGAGAGGGAGGCCTAGTTCTTGCCCTTAAGAAGCTTACAGTCCAGTGGCGGAGAAAAATGGGTAGCCAGATAATTCAGTACAGTGATCAGTGCTCTGGCAGAGGGAGACACCGGGTGCTGTGCAAGGCGAGGAGGGGCATCTCACCCGGCCTTGGGAGCCAGAGCAGTTTTCCTGGAAGAGGAGGAGACGAAGAGCTCAATCCGGAAGAGGGACTTCCCTGGTAGCCCAGTGGTTAAGACTCTGTGATCCCAATGTAGGGGGCGTAGGTTCCCCGGTTGGGGATACCACATGCCACATGGTACGGCCAAAAATTTAAAAAAAAAAAAGAGAGAGCTCAGTCCTGAAGAAGCAGAAGTTAGAAGTTAGTGAGTTAAAGATGGGGACAGGCTGGGGTGGGTAGGTGAGTAGATGCTGCAAGCAAGGTGATTGTGTTGCACAAATCCAGGGGGCGCCATTCACCCTGTGGTCTATGACAGAAACTGCCCCTGGAGTCATGTGACTCAGTGACAGAAAGGAATTAGCCTCCCAATTTTCCAGAAAACCTTTTTTTTTTTTTTAACCGGTTGGTGCTTTTTCTCTTTTCTTTTTAATTTTATGTTGGAGTATAGTTGATTAACAATTTGGTGTCAATTTCAAGTGTACATCCAGAAAAACTTTAAAAAGCTAGACTGAGAATCTGGACAAGGTCTTATGCTAAATGCAAAGAAAAGGTCTTTAGGAGGAGGCTATGGCACGAGGGAAGGGGGCACGAGTGGGTTTCTAGGTTTCTACAAAGACTGAGTTGAGACCTCCACTGAAAGCATCTCACCATGCCCCTAGACCTGGAAACAGTGCTGGGGCCTGGCTGGAGAAAGGAAAGGCTGTCAGGAGGTAAAGCTGGAGAAGGCTGCAACTTCAGACCAGGGATGCTAACAGGCAAGACTCATCCCTAAGCGAAACCAGGAAAGAAATTCACCGTCAGTCTTATATTTTACAATCAGGAATGGCTCATTTTCATAAACCCACTTTTAATACGAGAAAGCCCTGGGCAAGATTGCGAAATAAAATAATCATACTCCTTTCATTCATACTGTATTGTGTGGTTTACACAAAGTTTCATTTTCTTTGTTTTTCATCCTAGCTTCACAATAAGCCAACGAGGCAGGTAGAACAGGGATTGCCACTCCCTTCTGGCAGATGAAAAAACTGAGGCCCAGAACAGTTAAGTTACCCCAATTCACAGGGAAGCAGCCGAGCTAGAATTCAGGCCCTTTTAGACCCGGTGCACGCTTGTTCCACACACCACGGAGGAAGGCCTGCCTTTGACAGCTTGCTGGCGAGCTCCCTCACCCCCGCCTCCTGCCTTGGGACATCACACTCCTTACATCCACTTTGGATTTTTCTCCCCCTTCGGCACTACCCTTTCTAGGCCACATGACCTCATCCACATCCAACCTTTCTCTTATCTCAGGAATGTGTCCAGGTAGAGAAGCTCTTTTTAAGGCTCTACTGGGGGGTGGGGGGGTGGGGCAGAACTTACCTACTAACCTAATTAATATTCCTGAGAGGTTTGGGAAATGGCTGTTACCTCTCCCAGAGAACAGTGCACTTTAAGTTCTCAATGCCTTAATCCAAAGGATGGACTCCAATGGTGAGAATTCTAGCGTTTTGGCCTATTTTGAAGCACACTCAGATCCTACCATGTACGTGCCCCCAAAACACACACACCCCAGGACTAGCCCCACCTGGGTGAGCTAACAAGCTACTCATCTAGTCCTTCGCCCATAGGTTAGACAAGTGCCTTCTGCCCTCTGAACCCCACATACCCAGGGACCACATCTCCCTGACTCACAGCTGACCAACTGGCACGCTGGCCAGCTGGCACCGTGAGCTCTCCAGGGAGAGCCAGCTTCGGGTGCTAACGGCACACTCCTGCCTGGTCTGGAGAGCCGGCCCCCCCCATAGGTGCCCCCTTCCTGCCCCTCCAGGTAGCTGCAGCTGCCCTCTCCTTCCCCCTGGGATGCTCTGCGATTCTTGTCAGGTCGGAGCCAGGAGGCGTGAGGCCCAGGTTTGTCACGATGGGAAAATGGAAATCATGGAAATCACAATCACAGAGCACACGTGTGCTCTGTGCTGACCGAGGTACCAGTCCTGGGGCAGGTCCGCTCAGGCCTCTGATAAGACCCTGGGAAGAGAAAGGAGGAGAAAGATTTCACTTAAAAGCCAACGAAGCCCAGAAAGGAGAGTGCCTTTCTGTAGGAAGGGCTTATGCCTGGCATTGAGCTGGAGGAAAGCGGCCACGCTCCCCATAACTGGGAAAAGGGATGGAGCTGCACAGACCTGGTGGGGGGCAGTCTTGGGGGCACTGGGAGGGAGATCAGGAGGCCCATTTAGCACTTTGCTCCTGCCGCCTCCCTCGGACTGGCAGGTACAGTGGGGGAGTGCCGATTCCTCTCCCAGCAAGAACTCTGTGGAGCCATCACTGTGGGAAGGGAAGTCCTTTAGTCCTCTGTGCCACTGGCCCGCAGGTCTGAGCCCCTGGCCCTAATTTGCCCTCTGGGCTTCTCCCTCAGAGCCCCTTCCCGTCCCTGGTCTCTCCTATCCAGGCCCTCAGTCAACCCTGCTGTCCTCCAGCCCCCTCCTTCCACGGTGAGGGCTCCACAGTTTAATTATGCTCCAGCACTGTGTTTCCCTGTTCCCCTGGCTATAAAATTGCCTAATTTAGCTCTCTAGATCTATTTAGATCTCTAATTGATATGACAGTTGGAGCGTATATCTCTCCCACCTCTGCCCTTTATTTTATTTATTTATTTTCTGAAATCTGTTTGCCTTTCTCAAGTCTTCACAACTGGAACTGAAATTAGAGCTGTAAAGCACATCATGCCAGTGGCTGCAATGAAACTAAATCTCTGTTCAAAAATGCTTATTCATATTGTATTCCAAATGTTCTATTTCATGTGCCAAAGCTTTTACCACTAGCAACAAGCCATTGGAGAAATAAGTACTAAATGTAAATCGAGTTAGACCACCCATGGGTCCTATTTGAAATGACTGGTCAGAACAGGTAAATTCAAAGAGTAAAGTGGAAAGGGAATTCCTTCTAATTAGGAAACAGGGTTTTGTATACCCTCTCTATCAATATGTTTTTGTCTCCCTTTTTATCTTCCGTGTAGTAAGGAAGAAAGAAGTAGAGAGAATGGGGCAGCTGAAAAAGCAAATGAAGTTAAACTAGTTTGCGTTTGCAAAGTGTAGGCCGGTTGTTCTCAAACTTGAACCTGAATCAAAATCACCTATTGGTCTGGGGCAGGGCCTGAGAATTCCCATGCTAACATGTCCCCAGGTGGTACTAATGCTGTTGGTCTGGGGACCACACTTTGAGAACCACCACTGCTTTAGGGGCTATGCTGAGTAGGCTTAAAGGTCACGAGTCTCTGGTCCTGGAACGACTTGCCCAGTGGTAGGCACTGCCCCGTGTGCCCTGGAGGAGGTTCTAGCTCAGCGGGCAGAGCTCAGCAACCCGCTCCTGGGGAGCCTACAGTGGCCAAGAGCACAGGTTGCGCCTGGGACCTCCTGTCAAAGGCTTGGTCTCTTCTGGAGTCGCCTAACTCCTGCCAAGTCATGCCTCCCTCTTTCTGGGTGGCAGACGGATCTGTAGCACTGATAAGCCCGAGGGAATGTGGCCTCAGATGAGCCCCAGGCTGCAGAGCTGGCGTGGTTCTCAAACTGAGCGTGCATCAGAGTCTCCTGGGGCAGGGGTGCTTGGGAAAAGCCAGATTGCGGGGCCCACCCGCAGAGCTTCTGAATGTTAGGTCTAGGGTTGTGGTGGCTGAGAATGTGAGTTTCCAGCAAGTTCCCAGGTGATGCTGACTGATGCCTCTTGGCCAAGAGAATAAAAAGGCGTCTGTGTTCTTATGACTGAGGCAGAGAGGCTGCTGAGAAAGATGCAGACCAGGAGCAGCCTGAGCAGAGGCTGGGTATTTACTTGGCACCAGACTAAAAATTCTGAGTGACTAGATTTTTGTTAAGGATTAGTGAGAAAGCACCAAATTATATACAGCATTTACTCATTCTAAATATATTTGAAACTAATCATTGGATGATGTTATTTACGTTCAGCTCTTTCAACAAAGGGAAGAGGCTTTGCAGTAGGCCCTTTACATATGTTACCTCATTTGCTTCTCACAACAAACAAATGGAAAAAGACATCAAAAAAAAAAAGTCTTCATTTCTCCAGATGAAGAAACTGAGCCTCAAAGAGCTTGAGTGACCTGCCTAAGGTCACACAGCTGATAAGAGCGGGACCTGAGTTGAGGTCTGGCTCCAAAGCCCTTTCCGCTATACTCTGCTCACGAATGCATCCTTATTGAAAGAGCAGAGGAAGGAGGGAGAGTGTTTTCAGGGAAATCATGATAGAAACAAAATATCTGTCATGGAGAGTAAGCAATGAGGATGGAGGCTGAAGGGATAGGTCAGGACTAGATTGTGAGGGGCCTTGAAAGTCACCCAAGGAATTTGTACTTTATCGTAGTCAATGAGGAGCTGCTGCAAACATTGTAGCAGGGGTGGGATGCTAAATTGGGTGTAGCCTAAGAGGCCGGTGAGGGGGAGTCCTGGGGGTAAGAGCAGAGGGGGTGGAATCACAGAGCCCTGGAGCTGGAATTCCTCTTAGGCTCTCTCTCTATATAACATCCATGCAGGGATTTGGGACAAGTGACCTTAGAGACTGGGTCAAAGGGTGCTAGGAGAAATGCCCCTCATGTGCCAGGAGTGCCCTGCACGGTAATGAGTACATGCGTGCGTCAAACAGTTAGAGCTGTTACAGGTTCATCCGCCAGGAGGAAATGCGAGGTGCCTTCCTGGCCCCTCCAGGCTCCTCCACTTGCCTGGGACAGTGGCTAGGGGAAGTCAGCCTGGACCAGGCTGAAATAAAAGAGATCACGTCAGTGGCTCAGGGCTTGGAACCCAAGGCCCTGGACCAGGTGAGGCTGGCCTTGAGGACTAAAGCTCTGCCCCAAGACACAGAGAGGCGTGCTAGGGATTTTCAGAGGGCCCACCACACCCTGCTAATGCATTTCCTGCTCTTCATTTTGCAGCAAGACCCAGGGGTTCACAACTGGCACCTATGCTGTGGCCACCGGCAGGATCTGCTCACTGGAGTCCTCCCTCACCATGTGTCGGCTGCCACTGCAGCCTGTTTGGCGGTGAAGGATGTGCAACCTCGCATTATGGCCTGTTTACAGCCCGGTGGAGCCACAGTGATGGAATCTGTACGGATTCCTTTGCTGCTTCTGCTTATCGCTGGCAGCGATAAGTGGCAGCGAGGCCCAAAGGAGACCAAACCCTGGTCTTTCAACAGTTCCCTGGGCCCCTCCGGATCGCCCCTCTGTCTTGGGGAGCTGGAGAGGGGCTGAGAGGAGGCCTCTGACCCCAGTTAACAATCAGGAGGCCAAGTACTTGGGAAGACACAAAGCTTTTGTTTAAATATCAAATCCCCCGAGTAGTAAACAGGCCAATACTCAGTGCAGCGTTCACAATGCCCCCCAGCAAGCGAGACAGATGGACCACAGGCCTTAAAGGAAGGCCAGGAAATGGGCATTTTTAGAAGTTCCAAGACTTGAGCCAAATAAGAGTGAGGGCCACACAAGGCTTTCACAAGCGTTGTGCTGGGCTGAGAGGGAGAAATGGCAGCAGGTCACTGTGCAAGGAAGATTACGGATGCTCGGTCCGGACAGAAGGGTGCTGGTTAAAACCTCACCAGAACGGACATTTATTGTCCCTGCTTCTGTGTCCTGCTTAATATGTTTCTCTCCTCTGTAAAGACCAATCTCTCTCTTATTAAAAAATTTTATCATGAAATATTGAGATATACAAAATATATAGAATAGCCTAATATACACCCATTTATTCACCATTGTGTTTAAGAAATCAGACCTTACAAATATAATTGGCATCTCCTGTTTACCTCATTCCCATCCACTTCCCCACTTCCTAGTAAGAGTACCCTGATTTGGAGTTTATCATTCCGTCGCATGAGAAAGCACCTTCTTTGTTCTCTGTTAACCCATATTCATCAGTAATTTCAAACCTAGGGCAAAACTCACCGCCTGGTGCAAAATCATCCCCGATTAATCGCACCTCACCTAAATTTCTTTATTCTCTCTTCTAAGGTTTACATCTATCACTTTTTTTTACTCTGTTCCCTGTTACCTGTGGATTCATTCCTCGATAACAGTAAACCTCCTTTATGGGCTCCCTTGATCCCTCCAACCAGCACTGATGTTAGTTCTGAAGGTGAAATGTAGTTGCCTTATTTATTTATTTATTTATTTTTTGCAGTACGCGGGCCTCTCACTGTTGTGGCCTCTCCTGTTATGGAGCACAGGCTCCGGACGTGCAGGCTCAGCGGCCATGGCTCACGGGCCCAGCCGCTCCGCGGCATGTGGGATCTTCCCGGACCGGGGCACAAACCCATGTCCCCTGCATCGGCAGGCGGACTCTCAACCACTGCGCCACCAGGGAAGCCCTATAGTTGGCTTTTAAGTTAAAATAGTCCTTGATTCAAATCCTGACTTCATCACTTACTAGCTCTGTGACCTTGAGCAATCAGCTCCTTTCTCTGGGCCCCTAGTTCCTTATCTATGAGATGGGGGGGGTCACATTAAGTTTGCTGTGAAGATCAAGAAAGATAACATATTGGGGTTTATCATCCCCATGCATGTGAAAGTCACCTTCAATGTATTGAAATCCACAGCCATCATCAATTTCAAACTTGTAAGCATTGATTTTGTTGCTTGTGCTTATTTGATTCATCTATTGGTTACGCACTGTTTCCTGATACACTATAATCGCTCCATGTGCATAAATGTCTTGTCTTCCCAGAAAAGCTGTATGCTCATGAAAAGCAGAGAGTGAGCCACACAGAATGACAATATAATTTATTGCCCAATCCAAGATATTTTTTAGAGTAGGGAAGGGGTGTTAATAATTGCATCAGGTCCCAGCATAAACAAGGACTGTCCTAAGGTAACCGGGATATGTGGTCATCTTAGTCATATATCTCTTCAGAATCTCCTCCAACCCTCAGCCCAGTGCCAGGTGTGGAGTAGATGCTTGCTAAATCAATGCTGTGGAGTGGAATTGAAGGGCTGGCAGCCTTGGAAGTTAGCAAACATGGCTAGCCTTGTGTAGCTCAACCCTTCCTCCCTCTGTCTCTTGCACGCCCTTCTCCTTATTCAGCACTAATGTCACCCCCAAATGGTACATTCATCATCCCAAATTAGCCATTATTAAAGCCATTCATTTGCAGGGCTGCAGCTAAAATGAATTGTGTTATTATTCCAGTTATGGCAATGAATGGCTGAACATCAAAAGCCATTTTGATTTTGCAGCAAGAAGGCAATCAATTATTGTGTCCTGCTGGTTTGTCCAAAGCAGCATCTAGCTTGCTGCTGGTGAAAAAAGTCTCCCTCGGGCTTCCCTGGTGGCGCAGTGGGTGGGAGTCCACCTGCCGATGCAGGGGACGTGGGTTTGTGCCCCGGTCCGGGAGGATCCCACATGCCGCGGAGCGGCTGGGCCCCTGAGCCATGGCCGCTGAGCCTGCGCGTCCGGAGCCTGTGCTCCGCAACGGGAAAGGTCACAACAGTGAGAGGCCCGCATACCACAAAAAAAGAAAAAGAAAAAAAAGTATCCCTCCCCACCTAGTCATACACACAATTCCTTGGACCTCCCCTCACGATACTTGAGAGCCCAGGAAGGAGAAGGACATATTTCTTCTACCAGTCTGGGGTCAATTTTACCTCTCAAAACCTGGGTTCTTCTTCCACTACAGATGCAAGAAAAAAGTGTCCTTGTGTTTTCTCTCTGATTGTGGTGGCCAGATTGAATGGAGGAATACAGCAAAAAAATTTTACAGCTCACAAATAACCTTGTGAGCAGTAAAACCTGCTTTACTCCAAAGAAGAATTTGAGTTTACAAGAAAAGTATTGGAAAATTATTCCCCTATACCCTTGCTTTCTGTGATTCCACTTTTAAAAGCATAAGCGTTGGGGCTTCCCTGGTGGCATAGTGGTTGAGAGTCCGCCTGCCGATGCAGGGGACACGGGTTCGTGCCCCGGTCCAGGAAGATCCCACATGCCACGGAGCGGCTGGGCCCGTGAGCCATGGCCGCTGAGCCTGAGCCTCCGGAGCCTGTGCTCCGTAACAGGAGAGGCCACAACAGTGAGAGGCCCACGTACCGCAAAAAAAAAAAAAAAAAAAAAAGCATAAGCGTTGGAACTTCCCTGGTGGCGCAGTGGTTAAGAATCTGCCTGCCAATGCAGGAGACACGGGTTTGAGTCCTAGTCCGGGAAGATCTCACATGCCACGGAGCAACTAAGCCCGTGTGCCACAACTACTGAGCCTGTGAACCACAACTACTGAGCCCACATGCCACAACTACTGAAGCCCGTGCACCTGGAGCCCGTGCTCCACAATAAAAGAAGCCACCGCAGTGAGAAGCCTGCTCACCGTGACTAGAGAAAGCCCACGCAGCAAGGAAGACCCAGTGCAGCCATAAATAAATAAATAAATAAATAAATAAGGGTTAAGTCTAATTAAAGGCAAGCCAATGGGGGAAAAAAAAACCCTGGGGTCTTCTTGGCTTTGAGGCTGAGGTATGAGACTCCTCCTGGCTTATACTGCTTTCATCTCTCCCCTTCTGATCCCTACAGACACGGCAGTGTGCCAGACTTGGGGTGATTCGTTGGTTCAGTCCCCTCCACTGTCCTGCGTACCTACGCTATAGGCTGGTCTCGTTGGAGGCAACTTTGCAAGGCCCAGCAGCCTCATTTCTGGGTTCCTCCTTCTTGAGTCACACAGTTCTCTGGATCCCCACCCTGGCTGCCCAGTACCATCACGTTGCCAAGTTACTGATGCATGAAAAAGGCCTGAGGCAGATCATCTCCCGGAAAACACCTGCATCTTAATAGGGTCTTTACTGCTTTACCTCAAAGGAGTGATTTAAACTCCCAGGGTAGGACAGTGCAGGTTGGGATGGAGTGATGGTGACAATCTTGCCGGGATAAGGTATTGATTAGCAGGCCCTTTCTGGGCTGGGAATAATGATGACGGTGATGAGAATAATAGCAGTGACTGGGCTTTGGCTGTTTACACTGTGCTAGACATAAACCAAGCAGGCCGGGCTCCTCCAAACCCCACTGTGCATAGCCTTGAGCTGTTGGGAAGATTAAATGAGCTAAAGTATTGCAACACTTCAAAGCATATTTCCTGAGGGCTGTACTGGGTAAGGTGCTGTGAGCTCTGCTACTTCTCCTCATGTCACACTTTGGCTCTGCTGCCTGTAGCCAGAGCCCCTCACTGATAGTCCGTCTCCCCTTCTCCCAGCTTGGCTTTAGGAGTCGGGCCTGGGGGTAAGACTTAGCAAAAGTGTGTGACGTAGAGCAAGTTTTCCAGGCCTGTCTCCTCATCCACAAGTAGTGGGAACGGAGGCCACGTTAATTAGCTGAAATGAAGTTCTCTCAGTTGGAGAGTGCCCCCAAGGGCTACCACTATAGAATTCATTTGCCTGTGCCCAGTAACAGAAATTACACAAGCCCTGGCATTTCCCCCAAGCCCCAGAAGCAGAACTGTGTGAGACTGTGAGCCCCAAGGCTCTCTGTTCACCACCACCACTGCACTCCTGGTCTGTATTTCCCAATGTGTTGTGCACACACACACACACCACACATACACACACACCACATACACAGCCACACCCCCAATACCACCCCCCCAATCTCACCCCCGCACACACACACACACACACACCCCTCCCCACCCCCTTACCCCTCACACACACACCCTGAGGAAACTTTCTGGTGAGATCCTCCTAAGAAATGGGCTACGGGGACAGAAACGGCCCTCAAGCATCAGCTCCAAATACTTGCCAGCTAATATATGGATTTTTTTTTTTAAAGTAGGGGAGCTGGAATTTGAAACATAATCTCCAAAGCTCATCCTTTTTTTTTTTTTTAAAGAAGATGTTGGGCGTAGGAGTTTATTAATTTATTTATATTTATTTTTGCTGTGTTGGGTCTTCGTTTCTGTGCGAGGGCTTTCTCTAGTTGTGGCAAGCGGGGGCCACTCTTCATCGCGGTACGTAGGCCTCTCACTTTTGCGGCCTCTCTTGTTGTGGAGCACAGGCTCCAGACGCGCAGGCTCAGTAGTTGTGGCTCATGGGCCTAGTTGCTCCGCGGCATGTGGGATCCTCCCAGACCAGGGCTCGAACCCGTGTCCCCTGCATTAGCAGGCAGATTCTCAACCACTGCGCCACCAGGGAAGCCCTAATATATGGATTTTTGATGTATATTTGCATTGTCTATGGGAACACAAGCAAGATTATGAAGTATTTGATCAATGTTTTTGTTTATGTTTTTAGCCACATTTCTGCCACTACCATGAAGAGGAAGGCCTCTATTTCCAGGAGCAAAAACAAGTATGAGAAGTAAGTGACTTGTCGAAATGGTGTGACAAATCAGAAACTGGACTGGAACAGCAAATGCAGCTTCAGAGTTTCTGATTTGTTTCCTCACTTTTAAGTTATCCTCTGAGTTGAGAGTACTCATTTATTTGTTCTGTTGGGCCAGGAAGATCCCAAAGATTACCGTGGTCCTGCAAGTATCCATCCAGCTTGTCTTTCTCTATTCCAACTTTTTATATCCCAAAGGGGAGCAACAGCCTTTAAAATACAAAGCCCAGTTCTTTAAAAAAAACCTGTAATGTTTTTACAATGTAACAGTAAAACAAGCTTACTTCAGATGTTCAGAGAATGAAGATAAGCTGAAGTATACACAACCTGTAAGCATTTTGGTGCATTTCCTTTTTGTCTTTTTTCTGTATGCTTGTAGACATATTTCAAACCACATTTCCTGAATCCTGAGACACATATTCTTCATTTCTGAAATCAGGATACATCTTATAATGGATGTCAAAAGTGATTTGCAAATGGCCAGACAGAAGAATCCACTGTGATATTGTTGCCGTTGCCTGTGTGTGCGCAGACTTAGCCAGGTGTCGAGGATATCTGTTCATCTGACTCTCACTTCAAGTGAGTTATTTGCATTGGTTGCATCACTCGTGGTTAAATTTTTAACTTAAATTTGGCTTTCTCCCTAACTGTCACTTAAAATGTCTTCTAAAAATTACACTATGATGCATCATTGAAATGAAAAATTATTGTGTCTGCAGAAGATTGCCTGTCATAGTGCAGACAATGCAATTAAAGACAGTAGAAATTGCCAGATCTCTTGGAATAGATCATAAAATTTTCAAAGCTAGGGAAGGTTGGTGTGACCGTTGCATGCATTGTGAGGGACTATTACTCAGGCACTGAACGTCTATCTGTCAAAAGCTTCTGAGTGACTTTCAAGAGAAAGTCTGATTGATTTCTAGCTAATGTAATTGAATTGAAAATAAAATAGACAACGGAAAGAAAACAAGAAGCTATGAGTTTAACCGAAGAGGAAATGTGGATGAACTCCCAAGATTCTTTTACATGCTTTGATATGATCTTGTCGTATCACCACAAGCCAGGGTTATGAAAAGCAGCCACATCTCAACTCAACATGCTGCGACACTGCCAATGGCCAAAAGTAATTCAGAAGGATCTTTAGATTCTGGAATGTGAAGAAAGGTTAGACTCTACTTTTGGGGGTGTTCCTGAAGAAGAAAGTGCTATAAATTGTATGGATCTATGCACATTACTATCAGCAGAACACAATTTGGGTATATTAAAGGTAGTGTTTTTTTTCCCCCAAGCTATTAATAAACCAATTTCTTACAATCTAAGTCATCGCTGAATTGAAAAAAATAAGATCATACTGTATGTACAGTTTTGGATTATGCTTTTTCATTTAATATATCATGAGCATTTTCAATGTGGCTGAATATTTGAAAACCTGATTCTATGGCTTGCTATTTTTTAGTATGTGACTATACTGTAATTATTTCAACCATTCCCCTATTATTGGACATGTAGTGTTATAAATAACACTGAGATCAACATCCTTATCTTTTATCAGGAATTCCTCAGTTGAAAGACATAAAAATTGTGAAGACTCTTGATACACGTTGAAAAACTGCTTCTCAGAAAGGTTTTGCCAATTTACAATTCCACCTACAGTGAATGAGAGTGTATTCCATCAGTACCCTTTTTTTCAATTGAAAAATTGGCCTTTGCTAATTTGATAGACAAAAAAAGATAGCATCAGGGGCTTCCCTGGTGGCGCAGTTGTTGAGAGTCCGCCTGCCGATGCAGGGGACACAGGTTCGTGCCCCGGTCCAGGAGGATCCCACATGCCATGCAGCGGCTGGGCCCGTGAGCCATGGCCGCTGAGCCTGCGCATCCGGAGCCTGTGCTCTGCAATGGGAGAGGCCACAACAGTGAGAGGCCCGCGTACCGCAAAAAAAAAAAAGCATCTCATTTATGCTTGCAGTTCATTGATTACTACTGAGGTTAAATGCTTAAAAATATTATTGTTGGCATTCATATTTTTTTGTGTACAGTTTGCCAGTTCATATCCTTTGCTCCTGTGTCCACTGGAGTCTCAACGTCTGTCAGATTTGTTTCCAGTTATGTCCAAGATGCTGTTGAGGCCCCATATTCCCTGGCCCACCTGATTTCACCTGCAGCTGCAGTTTCCAGCGTCCTGACAGTCATCCACGTTAAGTGGACTGTCTTTCCTCTCTGTCTGCGGCTTTCTTGGGCACAATAGAAGCGTGCTCTGCCTCCCCCAGTTGTGCCCTGGAAGTGCAGGCTATTTTAACACCACTGAGGCTAAACTTCAACCAGTGGGGATGGAAGTCCATGGACAAATATCACAGACTCTCTGTCCTCCAGCGGGATGATTCTGAGACACATCTCACACAGTTTCTCAGAAAGTCCCCAGCAGGCCTGAGTCCCAGCTGCCCACAGGTAACTTGCACATTAACATTCTCCATATTAGTTTTTCTTCCTTGTCTCACTTTCCCTATTTTCTTTTTGCGCTTCCTGAGATCACCTCCCAAATAAACCACCTGTACCCAAATCCTTTTCTGAGGGTCTGATTTTGAGAATGGAAAGTAAAAAAAAAAAAAAAAGGAACCAGAATGTTTTCTGTCCACATGCCTTTTGACAGCAATGTTCATTCTCTCAGATTGAACTCCTCCAATATGAATGGCATATTTGAAAACAAACACAGAAGAATGAACACTATCCCCTTAGTAAACTTCGGAGTGCAGGACATGGCAAGGCAGATGGTCCCATCACCTGGGGAATACCAGTTGGTTGCTTCCAAAACCTTGCAGGAGATGTCTGGACTCTCAGCATAAAGACAAAATTAGCTTTCTGCAAGGCTAAAGATCAGAGTCTGGATTGAGTGAATTCAATAAGGCAAAGTCAACTTAAGCAGGCTCACGTGGCTTTTTGATACATAGAGACTTCAATAATGTTTGTATTTATATCTATATTTCTCTATCCTCCACAAATATATTGGTATTCTGGTCTTTCATGTAGCTATACTGGCATGCCAACTTATTAGTTTAAAATGAGAAATACAATTGTTAAACAGGCTAAAATGCTTGAGTGGGCATATCAGTGTATTCTTTCCCTGTGGGCAAGTTGTATGGGGAGCCAAGTAAATTCTCAAAGCATTGCTTGGTGAGCATAAAATCAGAACAAGGGGAGTTAGTTGATCATAAAAAGGATCTCTCAGATTAGACAACCTGAAGCACTCTCATCAGTATAGGGCCAGCCTTGCCAAAGAACCCATAACGCCGGGTTCACTTGGCCAAGATCATTCTCTTGGATGGAGCTGGCTGGTAACTGTCATTTCTTTGCTTCTAGCTGGCCAACTACTTTCTATTCACTCCAAGACGTGTATAATACAATTAATTTGGTTTCCACTTACCAAAATTACAGTTGCATTCCAGTTCTGCCTCCTTAAGATTTGTCCTAGTTCACCTTGAGCAGAGTTTTGAGAGTTTGCAAAATTTCCAGTCACGTGTTTACTGATAATTTCCTGGTTGGTTTCCAGATATCTAATCCTGTGCCTTGCATGTGAATTTTACTAGTTTAACTCTCAGGTGGCAACTTAATTTACTTCTTTTGGAGCGGGTAAAGTGTATATAGGGAGCATCACATAGGTGCCCCCACCCCTGTTGAGATGAAAACTACTTTCAACGCAACAGACTTCTGCCTTCTTTTCCAGCTTCATCTCCCACAATCACTCTGTGTTCTAGTAACAGCCTTCAACGTGCCATCCCCAGAATAGCCAATGCTCTTTCTCTTTCCCATAGTCCACACATGAGAGAATGTGCTTCCTGTCCTCATTCCCCAATGAACTCATCCATTCTTCAAGATCCAGCTAACATAGCACTTCCTCTGAGATTATATCCTTGAACCACCTCCATCCCTACTTCAGCACCAAAGAGATGGACTCTTTCTCTTTAGTGTTGTCACAGCACATAATTCAAACTTCTATCATACCATTTACCCCATTGTACTACAAGAATTTATAGGTCCACCTTCCCAATAGACTATGAGATCCCTGGTGGCAGAGGCTGGAGTATTATTTATTTATTTGTTTGTTTGTTTGTTTGCTTATTTATTTTATTTATTTTTATTTTTGGCTGCGTTGGGTCTTCGTTGCTTGCATGGGCTTTCTCTGGTTGCGGAGGGCAGGGGCTACTCTTCATTGCGGTGCGCGGGCTTCTTATTGCAGTGGCTTCTCTTATTGCGGAGCACGGGCTCTAGGTGCACGGGCTTCAGTAGTTGTGGTACGTGGGCTCAGTAATTGTGGCACACGGGCTTAGTTACTCCGCGACATGTGGGATCTTCCTGGGTCAGGGCTCGAACCCGTGTCCCCTGCATTGGCAGGCGGATTCTTAACCACTGTGCCACCAGGGAAACCCCTTATTTATTTTTATATTCCCAGTGCTTAGCATAGTGCCTAGCCCTCAGTAAATGCTTGAATAAACGAATTATCCAAAGTCAGACAGCCAAGTATCCAGGAACTGTTATATTTCGAAAACTGTTGTCTTGAAAGATATATGACAAAATCACCGAGGGTCGTTTAACAAAGTTGACAGAGAGCTATGAGCTCATATCTTATGCCATCCAGTCATTCATCAACAACTATTTGTGCCCAGCACTGGTGACATAGCAGTGAGTAAGATACACAAGGCCTCTATTTCATGGAACTTAACATTTCTATTGGGGGCAGACAGATGATAAGCACATAGATAACTAAAATAATTTCCAGATTGTGGCAACTATTGTGAAGAAAATAAAGCAGAGTGACATGAAAGTAAGTGATCGGAAGAAAAAGGGTTTTCTTTGATTAGGTGGTCATGGAAAGCCTTTTTGATAGAATGACATTTGATCTGATATCTGAATGATGAGGAAGGGCCAGGTATTCAAGGATCTGAGGAAAGAGTGTACCAAGCTAAAGGAATGGCAGGTGCCAAGTCCCTGAGGTAGAAACAGGCTTGCAGTTAAAAGAACAGAAAGAAGTTCTCTGGGGCTGAAGAATTTGTGAGTGCTGGAAGCATGGTGCAGGATGAGCTCAGAGAGGTGAGCAGAGCCCACATCATGCAGAATTGTGTAAGCCACATGAAGAAGCTTGGGTTTTATTCAAAGTACAATGGATAAGCACTGGAGGGTTTTCAGTAGGAGAATGATATGCTTTGATTTGCATTTTAAAAAGATCACTAGCCTGTTGCAGGATAATTATACACAGAAACTAAGATTCCCATAAGCAATACAAAACTGAAAGCTATCACTAATTCTGCTACTTCAACAGCACTCAGTCTAATGGTACACTGATACACAAGGGAGTGAAAAACCAACTTACGGCTCTAATATACCCTCCAGAAAGTTAGTTGAGTGGCACCGCTTTTACAGATGGTTGGGGCAGGTCATGAACACCTTACTCCTTTATAAAGAGAACTTTAAAGAGTGCAGAGTCCACTCCAGCTGGATACTTAAAAATGAGGAGGGAAGAAGAGTAGTCCGCAAAATGGCCTAGAGTAGGCTGGGGAGGAGACTTTTTGGTACACGGCCAGATTCATCATTAAGGTATAAGTAGCTTTCAGCTCACTTTTAGTGGTCAATAATCTGTGCTGAAAACTCCACCTAAACTCCCTAACAAAGATTTAGGAGTTGGAAGAGAAAAGGGCTGAGCAGGAAGCTGTCCAGAGAGCACCCACTTTCTCCTCCTGATAAATCACTGCGGAGAAACTACACAGTCGCTTGGTCTCATTCTCAGCTCCTCCCTGCCAGCTGCAGGATTGGGAGCAATACAGGTGCAATTACAATTCCACCATAACATAACCTGTGTATCCTGTGAGGTTCTGGATTTGAATTTCCCTTAATAAATCTTAGGTGAGATATGGGAACAGAGGCCCACTGAAGTATTCTGTCAGAGTTAGGCTTTTTGCTTAGCGTGAACCAAGAAGACTTCTGGTGAAGCCTGAGCAAGACAGCAACATCATCAACTAGGGAAGAATTTTGAGGCAGAACCATGGAGGCTATTTCAATCTCAACCCCTCCCCACAAAGAGGCAGGAGCATTGGATAAGGAAGGCAGACCTAGGACTCATATCTTAGAAACTGAACATGTAGAGGGTTGAGCCTAGCAAGAGGGGGGAGATTTAGAATACAACAAGGAGGAGGTCCAGATGGATGCTGCAAACTGCCGGGAATCTAAGGTAACACACTGCCAGAGGTACTAGTGATGCTGATGAGACAAGGTCTTTGCATGAGAAAGAAGAAAACAAAAAAATCCAAGGCATTGGGACTACCTAGATGGAAGAAGGGGGCTGCTAATACTGTTTGTCCCCAGAGGATATTTAGAATCCAGGTGTTATAGGCAAGGGGATCAGGGTCCAGCTGTGAAAGTGAGGAAAGGGTTTTAAATTCTTTCCCCTAATGGGTACACAAAAATTAAGGTAGCATCTAATCCAGGGGTGCAATTGAAACATCAGGTGGGGGAATTGAAGCTGCTTCTAAACTAATCAGGGGCGTTTGGCCATGTAGATTAAATTCAAAGTACTAAGACCTTAACCAGTAATCTGGCATCTATATGAGGGCCCCAAAGAAGGGAAGGGCCTGGAATTTTTTAAACAAGCACCTGGGGAGAGGTTTTGCTAGTCCCTCAGTGAAAAAGATCCCCAAGAAGAGGGCAGGAAGAGAACTGAGTGGAGGAGCTACATGCTGTGAGTAAAATGGCCTACCTAGTGAGAGGAACCTAATGGAAATGTGTGGGAAGGGCTGATTAATTAACTGACTTGTATGGAGGGATATAATTATAAATCTCCCACAATTCTATTACGGTGCCTCCAGTAGGGGCAGTCATTTACTTCATAGCCCTTGAGCACCTGAATCAACAGTGCATGTGGTGCTCCTTCCCCCTCCATACGAGACCATCATCCAGAATTGACTGGAGAAGATCACAGATCGTACATGAGCAGTGCATGGAATTGTACTAAGCAAGGCACATGTGGGATGAAGGGTGGAGGGAGAAAACAGTGACCTCGAGGTAGGGAGCCCATCTTTGAAGCTGCTGATTGGCTACTCAGGTGCCAAGGGCCTATTAAGGAATATCCGTATCAATTGCCACCCGCCCCTCCTCCCCAACAGGGGAGGGAAATACGGCACCTCATCAATTGGTGGGAAGACAGAATAGCGACTGCATGATATGCCGTCTGGAAGACAGCTGAAGCTGCAGGTTGGATGCAGGACGTTAAGGGAAGGAGTGAATGTCATGGCTCCTATAAAGGGACATATCACAGAGGAGTCCATTTTTGTAATATTGTTTGACCTGATGTGCTTGAAATATAGCAAACTGTCCAACTCTGTAACACTTGAAAGATTTTGGCCTGACAGTTCCTGATTCCTTCAATATGGGTGGCATTTCATTTAGAAAAATATATGACCATCGCCAGAAGAGATATAAAGCTGAGAGAGAGAGAGATCCCAGCAATATTTAGCCAAAGCTCTATTGGCCTTTTTCTCAACCTTGGGTTGATCTGTCAAGTCTAAATTGTATTGTATTTTCACAGAGCCTTTAGTTACTGTTTCAAAGTGTTCACAGAGGCAGTGGGATATAGGGGTAGAACACTGAATTACACTCAGACCATCTGAGTTCTAGCAAGTGACAGAACAAGGATATGAGTAGCTTAACCCCTCCAAGCTTCAGTTTCCCCCCCATAAGGAGGAACCAAACCTCATCTACTTCACAACGTTATTTTGAAAGTCAGCTGAGAGAAAATGGATGTGCTTTGTAAACTGAAATGCACTCTATAAACATGAGGGATTATTGCTTATCATCACCATAGATCGGGGTCAACAATCTTTTATTTGTAAAGAGCCATATAGCAAATGTTTTAGGTTGGTCAGATTTGGCCTGTATACCATAGAATGCCAACCTCTGTCCCAGATTATTAACATATTTTGGGACTGATGATCCACCTTCTCTGTATTTTGTAAGGTCCCCCATAAAATCTATCTTGACTGTAAAACCATAAGGATTATCTGAATCTCTCCAGTTTTATTAAGGTAAAATTCACACAACATAAAATTCTCCATTTTAACCATATTAAAGTGTACCGTTCAGTGTCTTTGAGTACATTCAAAATGATGTACAACCATCATTATTATCTAATTCCAGAGCATTCTGATAACACCAAAAAGAAACCCATGCCACTAAGCAGACACTTCCCTTTTCCCACTTCCCCCAGATTGGCAGCTGCCAATCTGCTTTCAGTTTCTATGAATTTGCCTGTTCTGGACAGTGAATGTAAATGGAATCATGCAATATGTGACTTTTCGTGTCTTGCTTCTTTCATTTAGCATAATGGTTTCAAGTTTCATTGATGTAGCATATATCAGTACTTCATTTTTTATGGCTAAATGATATTCCATTGGGTGGACATTTTGTTTATCCATTCATCAATTCATGGATATTTGGGTTGTTCCCACTTTTGAACTATTAAAATAGTGCTGCTATGAACGTTCATGTACACATTTTTATGTGCACATATGTTTCCGTATTTTCATATTCTAAGTATATATCCATTTACCTTGGGTATGTGGTTAACAGTGGAATTGTTGGGTCATATGGTAATTCTATGTTTAACATTTTGCAGAACTCCTCAACTGCTTTGTACAGTGGCTGCACAATTTTATATTCCCACCAGCAATGTATGAGGGTTCCAGTTTCTCCACATGTTCATCAACAACTTGTTATTTATTGGTTTTTCTTCTTCTTCTTCTTCTTCTTTTTTTTTTTGGTTCACTGCATGTGGGATCTTAGTTTCCTGACCAGAGATTGAACCCATGACCCCTGCATTGGAAGCAGAGTCTTAACCACTGGACTGCCAGGGAAGTCCCTTTTGTTTCTTTTGTTTTTTAATGATAGCTACCCTAAAGGGTATGAAATGATATCGCATTGTGGTTTTGATTTGCATTTCCCTAATGACTAATGATGTCATATGCTTATTGGCCATTAGTATATGTTCTTTGGAGAAATGTCTACTCAAATCCTTTGTCCATCTTTAAATTGGGTTGTTTGTCTTTTTGTAGTTGAGTTGTAAGGGTTCTTTTATGTAGTCTGGATATTAGACCCTTTTCAGATACATGATTTGCAAATATGTTTTGCATTTTGTGTGTTGTCTTTTTTTTTTTTTTTTAACATCTTTATTGGGGTATAATTGCTTTACAATGGTGTGTTAGTTTCTGCTTTATAACAAAGTGAATCAGTCATACATAAACATATGTTCCCATATGTCTTCCCTGTTGCGTCTCCCTCCCTCCCACCCTCCCCATCCCACCCCTCCAGGCTGTCACAAAGCACCGAGCCAATATCCCTGTGCCATGCGGCTGCTTCCCACTAGCTATCTACCTTACTGCGTTTGTTAGTGTGTATACGCCCATGACTCTCTCTCGCCCTGTCACAGCTCACCCTTCCCCCTCCCCATAACCTCAAGTCTGTTCTCTAAGAGGTCTGCGTCTTTATTCCTGCTTTACCCCTAGGCTCTTCATGACATTTTTTTCTTAAATTCCATATATATGTGTTAGCATATGGTATTTGTCTTTTTCTTTCTGACTTACTTCACTCTGTATGACAGACTCTAGGTCTATCCACCTCATGTGTGTTGTCTTTTAATTTTATTGATAATGTCTTTTGATGCTCAAAGTTTTTAATTTTGGTAAAATCCCATTTATCTATTTTTTTATTGCTTTGTTTTTAGTGTCATTTTAAAGAATCCATTCTCAAATCCAAGGTTACAAAAATTTATACCTATGTTTTCTTCTAATAGTTTTATAGTTTCAGCTCGTACATTTAGGTCCTTGATCAATTTTTAGGTTTTCTTTTTTTAATGCGATGTGCTGGTTAATTTTATGTCAACTTGACTGGACCCCAGGAGCCCAGATATTTGGTCAAACATTATTCTGGGTGTTTTTGTGAGGGTGTTTTTGGATGAGACTAACATTTAAATTAGTAGACTGCCCTCTGCCAATTTAAAGGGTAAAGTAGAATGCTCATGTGGATGGACCTCATCAAATCAGTTGAAGGCCTGGATGGAATAAAAAGACTAACCCTTCTCTGAGTAAGAAAGAGTTCTTCCTGCCTTTGAAGTGGGACATTGGCTTTTTACTGCTTTTGGACTCAAAATGAAACACTGCCTCTTCCTGAATCTCAAGCCTGCCAGCCTTTGGACTGGAACTACACCATTGGTTCTTCTGGTTCTCAGGCCTTTAGAATTGGACTGGAACTACAGTCTCCCGAGCTTCCAGCTTGCCCTCCACTCTATCATCAATCTATCTATCTATCTATCTGGAAGAACACAAGAATGTGTGCTCTCACTACTCCTATCCAACATTATATTCCTATTGGCTCTGTTTCTCTGGAGAAACCTACTACATATTGTGTGAGGTCTAACTTCATTCTTTCGCATGTGCATATCCAATTATCGCAGCCCCATTTATTGAAAAGATTCTTCTTTCCTCATTGAATGTCTTAGCACCCTTGCAGTAAATCAACTGACTGTAAATGTAAGGGTTTATTTATGGACTCTCAATTCTATTCCATTAATATATATGTCTATCTTTATGCCAGTATCTCAGTATTTTGATTATAGCAGCTTTGTAGTAGGTTTTGAAATCAGGAAGAGTTTCCCAACTTTGCTCTGCTTTTTCAATATTGTTTTGGCTATTCAAAGTCCCTTGCAATTCTATAAATTTTAGGATCAGTTTATCCCTTTCTGCAAAAAAAGGAAGTTGAAATTTTTATAAAGATTACATTGAATCTGTAGATAAATTTGGGTAGTATTGCCATCTTAACAACATTAAGGCTTCCAATACATGACCATGGGATGTCTTTCCATTTATTTAGGTCTTCTTTCAACAATATTTTGAAGTTTTAAGTTTACAAGTCTTATATCTCCTTGGTTAAATTTATTCCTAAATATTTTATTCTTATTAATGCTTTTATAAATAGAATTTTCTTAATTTGGTTTTCAGATTTTTCATTTCTAGTGTATAGAATATAGAAGTACAGCTGATTGGCATTGGAGGATGTGGAGTTTGCCTCTCCTCACAACTAGGGCACCTGCCGGACACTGGTGGGGGACCTTGATGCCCAAGGAGACAGGAGGAACCCCTGAGTGACCAGGTAGAATGTTGGCGGGAGTGAGCGGGGAGG
The DNA here is from genome assembly GCF_964374135.1 of Grampus griseus. Taxonomy (NCBI): domain Eukaryota; kingdom Metazoa; phylum Chordata; class Mammalia; order Artiodactyla; family Delphinidae; genus Grampus; species Grampus griseus. The sequence goes on along the minus strand of NC_138999.1, from coordinate 92,595,880 downwards.
AAAAATGGAGGCCAGACAGGACCAGCACCCCTGAGGGGTGGCAGGGAGAGGGGAGGTGTTGCTTGGCCTGGAGGGACCCTTGGGGCCTCAGTGGATCAAGGGAGGCATGGAGGGTGTTTCCCCCACCCACTCAGGCCCCGGGAAGCCTGCTGGGCTCCCAGGCCTGCTCCTCCACCCTCCAAGACCCCCTCTGGCCGCGAGGGAACTAGGGGTGTCAGAGGGAGGGATGAGGGGGGAAGAGGAGGAGAGGCAGACAGGGGGGACCCTCCGGGATCGGAGGATCGGGGGGAATGCGCTTAGCGTTTCCCCACCCACACGGGCCCAGGGAGCCTGCTGGGGTCCCGGACCTGGTCCTCCATCCTCCAAGGCCAGAGGCACTCCTGGGCACCTCCTGCTGCGTTGAGCCTAAGCCCCACCCCACCACCCAGGGCCTTTTCCGGCCCAGTGGGTCCTAAGCATAGGCCCCGCCCACTGCCTAAACCCTGCACCTGCCTAAGCCCCACCCCCACAGCCAAGGCCTTTGCCAGCTTCTTTTTTTCTCTTTTTTGCCATTGTGGTTCTGTTTTACCTTCAAGTTGTTTCATCTATATTTTTATTTTGTTATTTTTCTAACATATCTGTTAGTTTTCTAATCTTATTTTATTCTTTACTCCTTGTTACTGTTCTACTCCTTTTTTCCTTTTTCTTTTCTTTTTTTTTTTTTTTTTTTTTTGCCTCCTCACGCAGCTTGCAGTATCTTGGTTCACAAGCTGGGGGTCAGGCCTGAGCTCCTGTGGTGGGAGCACCAAGTCTGAACCACTGGACTAACAGAGAACCTCAGACCACAGGGAATATTAATGGGAGTGAGTTCTCCTGGAGGTCCTCATTATGGCACCAAGACCCAGGTCTACCCAACAGCCCACAAACTCCAGTGCTGGAGGCCTCAGGCCAAACAACCAGTAACACAGGAACACAACCCCACCCATCAAAAAAAAAAAAAGAGATGACAAAAAAATATGTCACAGATGAAGGAGCAAGGTAAAAACCTACAAGACCAAATAAATGAAGAGGAAATAGGCAACCTACCTGAAAACGAATTCAGAGTAATGATAGTAAAGATGATCTAGAATCATGGAAATAGAATGGAGGCATGGATCAAGAAAATACAAGAAATGTTTAACAAAGATCTAGAAGAACTAAAGAACAAACAAACAGAGATGAACAGCACAATAACTGAAATGAAAAATACACTAGAAGGAATCAATAACAGAATAATTGAGGCAGAAGAATAAGTAAGTAAGCTGGAAGATAGAATGGTGGAAATAACTGCCAAGGAACAAATAAAGAAAAAAGAATGAAAAGAATTGAGGGCAGTCTCTGAGACCTCAGGGACAACATTACATGCACAAACATTCACATTATAGGGGTCCCAGAAGAAGAAGAGAGAAAAAAGGGACTGAGAAAATATTTGAAGAGATTATAGTTGAAAATTTCATTAATATGGGAAAAGAAAGAGTCAATCAAGTCCAGGAAGCACAGAGAGTCCCATACAGGATAAATCCAAGGAGAAACACACCAAGATACATATTAATCAAACTTTCAAAAATAAAATACAAAGAAAAATATTTAAAGCAGCAAGGGAAAGGAAACAAATAATATACATGGGAACTCCCATAAGGTTAACAGCTGATCTTTCAGCAGAAACTCTGCAAGCCAGAAGGGAGTGGCAGGACATATTTAAAGTGATGAAAAGGAAAAACCTACAACCAAGATTACTCTATCCAGCAAGGATTTCATTCAGATTCGACAAAGAAATTAAAACCTTTACAGACAAGCAAAAACTAAGAGAATTCAGCACCACCAAACTAGCTTTACAACAAATGCTAAAGGAACTTCTCTAGGTAGGAAACACAAGAGAAGGAAAAGACCTACATAACAAACCCAAAACAATTAAGAAAATGATAATAGGAACATACATATTGATAACTACCTTAAATTTTTTTTTTTTTTTTTTTTTTTTTGGTACATGGGCCTCTCACTGTTGTGGCCTCTCCTGTTGCAGAGCACAGGCTTCAGACACACAGGCTCAGCGGCCGTGGCTCACAGGCCCAGCCGCTCCGCGGCATGTGGGATCTTCCCGTACCGGGGCACGAACCCGTGTCCCCTGCATCGGCAGGCAGACTCTCAACCACTGCGTCACCAGGGAAGCCCCTACCTTAAATTTAAATGTATTAAATACTCCAACCAAAAGACATAGACTGGCTGAATGGATACAAAAACAAGACCCGTATATATGCTGTCTACAAGAGACCCACTTCAGACCTAGGGACACATACAGACTGAAAGTGAGGGGATGGAAAAAGATATTCCATGCAAATGGAAATCAAAAGAAAGCTGGAGTAGCAATTCTCATATCAGACAAAATAGACTTTAAAATAAAGACTATTACAATAGACAAAGAAGGACACTACATAATGATCAAGGGATCAATCCAAGAAGAAGATAGAACAATTGTAAATATTTATGCACCCAATATAGGAGCACTTCAATATATAAGGCAAATGCTAACAGCCATAAAAGGGGAAATCAACAGTAACACAATAATTGTAGGGGAATTTAACACCCCACTTTAACTAATGGACAGATCAACAAAAATGAAAATAAGGAAACACAAGTTTTAAATGATGCATTGAACAAGATGGATGTCATTGATATTTATAGGATATCCCATCCAAAAACAAGAGAATACACTTTCTTCTCAAGTGCTCATGGAACATTCACCAGGATAGATCATATTTTGGGTCACAAATCAAGCCTTGATAAATTTAAGAAAATTGAAATCATATCAAGCATCTTTCCAACCACAACGCTATGAGACTAGATATCAATTACAGGAAAAAAACTAAAAAATACAGACACATGGAGGCTAAACAATACACTACTTAATAATGAAGTGATCACTGAAGAAATCAAATAGGAAATCAGAAAATACCTAGAAACAAATGACAATGGAGACATGACGACCAAAAACCTATGGGATGCAGCAAGAGCAGTTCTAAGACGGAAGTTTATAGCAATACAATCCTACCTCGAGAAACAAGAAACCTCTCAAATAAACAAACTCTCCTTACACCTAAAGCAATTAGAGAAAAAAGAACAAAAAACCCCCAAAGTTAGCAGAAGGAAATAAGTCATAAAGATGAGATCAGAGGGCTTCCCTGGTGGCGCAGTGGTTGAGAGTCTGCCTGCCGATGCAGGGGACACGGGTTCGTGCCCTGGTCTGGGAGGATCCCACATGCTGCGGAGCGGCTGGGCCCGTGAGCCATGGCCACTGAGCCTGCGCGTCTGGAGCCTGTCCTCTGCAATGGGAGAGGCCTGCGTACCACAAAAAAAAGAAAAAAAAAGATGAGATCAGAAATAAATGAAAGAGAAATGAAGGAAACAATAGCAAAGATCAATAAAAGTAAAAGCCAGTTCTTTGAGAAGATAAACAAAACTGGTAAACCATTAGCCAGACTCATCAAGAAAAAAAGGGGAAAGACTCAAATCAAAAGGATTAGAAATGAAAAAGGACAAGTAACAACTGACACTGCAGAAATACAAAGGATCATCAGAGATTACTACAAGCAACTCTTTGCCAATAAAATGGACAATCTGAAAGAAATGGACAAATTCTTAGAAAAGCACAACCTTCCGAGGCTGAATCAGGAAGAAATAGAAAATATGAACAGACCAATCACAAGCACTGAAATGGAAACTGTGATTAAAAAATTTTCCAACAAACAAAAGGCCAGGACCAGATGGCTTCACAGGCGAATTCTCTCAAACATTTAGAGAAGAGCTAACACCTATCCTTCTCAAACTCTGCCAAAATATAGCAGGTGGAGGAACACTCCCAAACTCATTCTACTAGGCCACCATCAACCTAATACCAAAAACAGTCAAGGATTTCACAAAGAAAGAAAACTACAGGCCAATAACACTGATGAACACAGATGCAAAAATCCTCAACAAAATAATAGCAAACAGATTCTAACAGCACACTAAAAGGATCATACACAATGATCAAGTGGGATTTATCCCAGGAATGCAAGGATTCGTCAATATATGCAAATCAATCAATGTGATACACCATATTAACAAACTGAAGGATAAAAACCGTATGATTATCTCAATAGATGCAGAAAAAGCTTTTGACAAAATTCAACACCCATTTATGATAAAATCACTCCAGAAAGTAGGCATAGAGGGAACCTACCTCTACATAATAAAGGCCATATATGACAAACCCACAGCCAATATCATTCTCAATGGTGAAAAACTGAAACCATTTCCACTAAGATCAAGAACAAGACAAGGTTGCCCACTCTCACCACTATAATTCAACATAGTTTTGGAAGTTTTAGCCACAGCAATCAGAGAAGAAAAAGAAATAAAAGGAATCCAAATTGGAAAAGAAGAAGTAAAACTGTCACTGTTTGCAGATGACATGATACTATACATAGAGAATCCTAAAGATGCTACCAGAAAACGTTTAGAGCTAATCAATGAATCTGGTAAAGTAGCAGGATACAAAATTAATGCACAGAAATCTCTTGCACTCCTATACACTAATGACGAAAAATCTGAAGGACATATTAAGGAACACTCCCATTTACCATTGCAACCAGAAGAATAAAATACCTAGGAATAAACCTACATAAGGAGGTAAAAGACCTGTACTCAGAAAACTATAAGACACTGATGAAAGAAATTTAAGATGATACAAACAGATGGAGAGTTATATCATGTTTTTGGATTGGAAGAATTAACATTGTGAAAATGGCTATACAACCCAAAGCAATCTACAGATTCAATGCAATCCCTATCAAATTACCAGTGGCATTTTTCACAGAACTAGAACAAAAAATTTCACAATTTGTATGGAAACACAAAAGACCCTGAATGGCCAAAGCAATCTTGAGAAAGAAAAATGGAGCTGGAGGAATCAGGCTCCCTGACTTTAGACTATACTACAAAGCTATAGTAATCAATACAGTATGGTACTGGCACAAAAACAGAAATATAGATCAATGGAACAGGATAGAAAGCCCAGAGATAAACCCATGCACATATGGTCACCTTATCTTTGACAAAGGAGGCAAGAGTATAATGGAGAAAAGACAGGCTCTTCAACAAATGATGCTGGGAAAACTGGACAGCTACATGTAAAAGAGTGAAATTAGAACATTCCCTAATGCCATACACAAAAATAAACTCAAAATGGGTTAAAGACCTAAATGGAAGTCCAGGCACTATAAAACTCTTACAGAAAAACATAGACAGAACACTCTGTGACGTAAATCACAGTAAGATCCTTTTTGACCCACCTCCTAGAGAAATGTAAATAAAAACAAAAATAAATAAATGGGACCTAACGAAACTTAAAAGCTTTTGCACAAAAAGGAAACCATAAACAAAACGAAAAGACAACCCTCAGAATGGGAGAAAGTATTTGCAAATGAAGCAACTGACAAAGGATTAATCTCCAAAATTTACAAGCAGCTCATGCAGCTCAATATCAAAAAAAAAAAACCCAATCCAAAAATGGGCAGAAGATCTAAATAGACATTTCTCCAAAGAAGATATACAGATTGCCAATAAACATGTGAAAGGATGCTTAACATCACTAGTCATTAGAGAAATGCAAATCTAAACTACAATGAGATATCACCTCACACCAGTCAGAATGGCCATCATCAAAAAATCTACAAACAATAAATGCTGGAGAGGGTGTGGGGAAAAGGGAACCCTCTTGCACTGTTGGTGGGAATGTAAATTGATACAGCCACTATGCAGAAGGGTATGAAGGTTCCTTAAAAAACTAAAAATAGAACTGCCATATGACCCAGCAATTCCACTACTGGGCATATACTGTGGGAAAACCATAATTCGAAAAGAGTCATGTACCACAGTGTTCATTGTAGCACTATTTACAATAGCCAGACATGGAAACAACCTAAATGTCCAAAGACAGATGAATGGATAAAGAAGATGTGGCACATATATACAATGGAATATTACTCATCCATAAAAAAGGATCGAAATTGGGTCATTTGTAGAGATGTGGATGGACCTAGATTCTGTCATACAGAGTGAAATGAGCCAGAAAGAGAAAAACAGTTATCGTATATTAAAGCATATATGTGAATCTAGAAAAATGGTACAGATGAACCTATTTGCAGGACAGGAAGAGAGACATAGACGTAGAGAATGGACATGTGGGCACGGAGGGTAAGGGGACTATGGGACAAATTGGGAGATTACGTTTGACATAAATACACTACCATGTGTAAAATAGCTAGCTAGTGGGAACCTGCTGTAGAGCACAGGGAGCTCAGCTTGGTGCTTTGTGACCACCTAGATGGGTGGGATGGCGGGGATGGGAGGGAGATCCAAGAGGGAGGGGATATAGATATACTTATAGCTGATTCACTTCATTGTACAGCAGAAACTAACACAACATTGTAAAGCAATTATACTCCAATAAAAAAGAAAGAAGTACAGCTGAGTTTTGTATGTTCTCATATCCTGCAATTTTGGTGAATTCATTTATTAGCTCTAATACTTTCTTTGTACGTGGATTCTTTAGGGGTTTCTATATGTAAGATCATGTCATCTACAAATAGAGATAGTTTTACTGCTTCTTTTCTAATTTGGATGCCTTATATTTCTTTTTCTTGTCTAATTTCCCTGGCTGGAACCTCCAATACAATGTTGAATAGGATTGGTGAGATCACACATTCTTGTGTTGTTCCTTATGTTAGGGTGAAAGCTTTCAATCTTTCACTATTATGATGTTAACTTTGGGTTTTTAATAGATCCTCTTTATCATCCCTATTCTGTTTGTTGAATTTTTTTTTTATAAATGAAAGGGTACTGGATTTCGTCAAATGCTTTTTCTGCCTTAATTGAGATGATAATGGTATTTTTCCCCTTCATTCTTTTAATAAGGTATATTATATTGATTGATTTTCATATGTTGAAACACCCTCACATTCCTGGGATCAATCCCACTTGTTGATATGCTGCTAGATTTGGTTTGCTAGTATTTTGTTAAGAATTACTGAAACTACATTCATAAAGGGTATTGGTCTGTAGTTTTCTTTTTTAGTGACATCTTTGTCTGGCTCTGGTATCAGGGTAATGCTGGCCTTAGAATAAATTAGGAAGTACTCTCTCCTCTATTTCTTTGGAAGAATTTGAGAAGGATTGTTTTTAATTCTTCTTTAAACATTTAATCAAATTTGCCAGTGAAACATCTGGTCATGGACTTTTATAATTCATTTTATTACAGTAAGGTCAGTAGTAATGTCCCCACTTTTATACTTGATTTTAGTGGTGTGAGCCTTCTCTCTTTTCAAAGAACTAGCTTTTGGATTTGTTGGTTCTCAATGTTTTTCTGTTTTCTATTTTATTTATATTTGCCCTAATCTTTTTATTTCCTTCCTTCTGTATGCTCTGGGTTTAGATTGTTCTTCTTTTTCTAGTTCCTTAATATGGAAGATTAGGTTCTTGATGAGATCTTTTTTCTTTTTCAATCTAGGCATTTACAGCTATAGATTTCCTTCTGAGCACTGGGTTAGCTTTATTCCATAAGTTTAAATGTTGTATTTTCATTTTTATTCATCTTTAAGCATTCTCTTATTTACCTTGTGATTTCTTCTTTGATCCATTGGTTGTTTAAGAGTGTTAATTTCCACATATTTGTGATTTTTACAGATTTCCTTCTGTCATTGATTTCTAATTTAATTCCATTGTGGGTGAAAACATACTTTTTGTGATCTAGATACTTTAAATTTATTGACTTGTGTTATGGCCTAATATATGGTCTACCCTAGAGAATGTTCCATGTGCACTTGAGAAGAATGCATATTCCTCGGTTGTAGGGTAAAGAGTTCTATATTCTTTTAGGCCTGTTTTGTTTATAATATTATTTAATTCTTATAGTATTATTAAGTCTGTTTCCTTGCTTATCTTTTGCCTAGTTGTTCTATCCATTATTGAAATTGAGATTTGAAGTTTCTAACCATTATTTTTGAACTATTTATCCTTTCTGCTCTATCAGTTTTTGTGTCACATATTTTGGGGCTCTATTGTTCGCTGTATATATGTTTATATTGTCTTGATGGATTGACCCTTTTATCATTATATAATGTCCTTCTTTGTGTCTTGTAACAATTTTTGTCTTAATGTCTGTTTTGTCAGATATTAGTATCCACTCCATTTCTCCTTTGGTTACTGTTTGCATGGAATACATTTTTCCATCCTTTCACTTTCAACCAATTTGTGTCTCTGGTTCTAAAGTGAATATCTTGTCTGCAGTGTATAGTTGCATCATGGTTTTTATCCATTATTCCAAACTCTGCCTTTTAATTGGAAAGTTTGCTCCATTTATGCTTAATGTAATTACTTATAAGGAATGACTTACCTCTGCTATTTTAGTATTTGTTTTCTATATATCTTACATCATTTTGGTTCACCAATTCCTGTTATTGCCTTCTCTATTTTAGATATTTTTTAGTATACTAATTTGATTCAATTCTCATTTTTTTTTTTACTATATAATGTTGATCATTTTTCCTGGGGATTACAATTAATATCTTAATTTATAACCATCTAGTTCTAATTAATATCAACTTAATTTCAATAGTTTACAAAAACTTTTCTCCTATAAAGCTCTGTCCTTCCCCTTCATATTGTTCTGATCACAAGTAATATATTTATACATTTTGTATTCACCAACATAGATTGTCTTATGTTAATTGTCTTTTAAATTGTATAGGAAAAATGAGGAGTTACTAACCAAAAATATAGTAATACTGACTTTTATATTTTCTTATTTAATTATCCTTACCAGTGTTTTTAATTCCTTGTATGAATTTGAGTTACGTTTAGTGTGTTTCCATTTTAGCCTGACAGATTCCCTTTGGCATTTCTTGTAGGACAAGCCTACTATCAATGAACTCTCTAGGATTTTGTTTATCCTGGAATGTCTTAAGTTCTCCTTCATTTTTGCCAAACACAACATAGAATTATTGGTTGACAGTCATTTACTTACAACACTCTGAAGATGTCTTCCACTGCTTTCTGGCCTTCATGGTTTCTGATGAGAAATTACCTGCTTATCTTATTGAGAATCCTTTGTATGTAAGTTACTTCTCTTTTGCCACTTTCTGAATTATTTTTGTCTTTTGACAGTTTGATTATAACATGATCTCTGGATTTATCCTTTTTGGAGTTCTTGAGTTTACTGGGCATGTAGATTTATGTATTTCATTATAACTGGGAAGTTTTGGGTCATTATTTCTTCAAATATTCTTTCTGTACCCCCCCATCTCCTTTGGTGACTAACATTATGCATATGATTGTACACTTGATAGTGTTCCATAGGTCTCTGAGGCACCATTCATTTTTCTTCATTCCCTTTTCTTTTTGCTCCTGAGACTAGATACTTTCAATTGTCCTATCTTCACCTATTCTTTTTCTTCTGATTCAAATCCACTATTGAACTCCTCTAATGAATTTTTAATTTCGTTGTAATTTTTAACCTGAGAATTTCCATCTGGTTCCTTTTTATAATTTCCATCTCTTCATTCATATTATCTATTTGGTGAGACATCATTCTCATGGTTTCCTTTATTTCTTTGTACATGGTTCCCTTTAATCTCTTTGAGTAAATTTAAGTTAGTTGATTTAGTCTTTTTCTAATCAGTCCAATATTTGGGCTTCTGCAGGGACAGATTCTATTAATTTTTTTTCTTGTATGGGCTCTACTGTTATGTATGAACATATGTATGCATTTATTTTTCATGCCTTGGAATTTTTTTTGTTGAATACTAAATATTTTGACTATTATGATATGGTAACTCTTGAAATCATGTTGCCGCCCCTCCCATCCCACATAGTTTTCTGTTGTTCCTTGGTGTGTTTGCTCTTGTTTGTTTGTTTAGTGACATTTCTGAACTAATTTTGTAAAGTCTGTGTTCCTTGCTGTACATGGCTATTGAAGTTTCTGTTAATTTAGCTTAGTAGTCTGTTAGTGAGTAGAAAGTCACAAAGCTCTTCCACAAAGATTCAGGGCCCATTTTTTCTTGATTAAGCATGTTCCTGGTTGCTATAAACCTTTGATTAGTTTCCAGAGCTCCAATAAAGTTGATTCTGATAGTTTTTGCCCATTTATTCACTGTTTTATTGGAGGGATGGGCCCTTGGAGTTCCCTACTCTGACATTTTCACTGATAAACTTAACTTGTTCAGTTTCTTTCACCTTTCTGGTCTCAGCTTACTCAACTGATAAATAGGAAGAATATAACATATCTCACCAGGTTGTTGTAAAAATTAAACAGTGCCATCTAGCATGGTAGGCTAGCAATATATATTTTCCAAAATGCTACTTGGAAAGAGTATCTCACTAAGCCTTATAGATCATTACCACCTTAGCTCTAATTGGTTTCCAAGGAGATGGTGGATCTTGAGAAAAATGTGGACATAGGACAGGTGAGTTGGATTAAGTAGAGGACAACAATTTGGATGCTACTGGCAACTTGAGAAGTATTAGACACTGCCTAGGGAAAGGGGTAGAATGAAAAGGCAGGAAAGACAATTTTTTACTTTATACTTTTGTCCTAGATCAATTACCAGTGGCCAGCACTTGTGACTTAGCCTCACAGAAAGCCTCTGAGACACATAAAAAGCAGAAGATCCTTTGTCTATTAAGACCTCATTTGAGGTCTTTCCCAATTTGTCCAATCCACAGAGATTTCTCCATCTTTATCCTGACTTATTTTTTAGTATTTATTTATTTTTATAGCTGTGTTGGGTCTTAGTTGCAGCATGTGGGCTCTTCATTGCAGTGTGCAGGCTTCTCTCTACTTGTAGCATGTGGGTTTTCTCTTCCCTAGTTGTGGCGTGCAGGCTCCAGAGCGCTTGGGCTCTGTAGTTTGCATCACGTGGGCTCTCTAGTTGAGGCGTGTGAGCTCAGTAGTTGTGGTGCATGGGCTTAGTTGCCCAGCAGCATGTGGGATCTTAGTTCCCTGACCAGGGATCAAACCCATGTCCTCTGCATTGGAAGGTAGATTCTTTACCACTGGACCACCAGGAAAGTCCCTATCCTGACTTTTTTTTTGTATTATTATCCTGACTTTAAATCATAAGTTGCTTTTGTACCATCGTAGTTTTAACTCTTCTTGTATGCTAACTCAAGTCATCCTCTACTGCCCCTCCCTAATTGTACTATAATCTCCTTGAGAGTGTATTTTGACATTTATTTATTTGTATTTGTTATAGCATTCAACAAGTGTTATGCACATAGTAGGTATCCAATGAACATTAAAGAAATATTTCTAGCATGATAAAAAAAATCACTAGCTCAAAAAATAGATGGAGGGCTTCCCTGGTGGCGCAGTGGTTGAGAGTCCGCCTGCCGATGCAGGGGACGCGGGTTCGTGCTCTGGTCCGGGGAGATCCCACATGCCGCGGAGCGGCTGGGCCCGTGAGCTGTGGCCGCTGAGCCTGCACGTCTGGAGCCTGTGCTCCGCAGTGGGAGAGGCCACAGCAGTGAGAGGCCCGCGTACTGCAAAAAAATAAATAAATAAATAGATGGAATTCTTTCAACATCTCCATGTCAAGGCAAATCATTTGAGTGATAATTAGTTTTCTGAGCTCAGCTATAAGCTTTGTCATGCTTCAGCAGAGAGCAAGGGTCCTATATAATAGTCAAAATGGAGCAAAATTCTTGACCCAAATCAAAGAAATTCTCTTTCAAGGAGAGCACTTCAATTTCAAAATCCTTCTGCTCACTATTAATTGAGAGTTACCTCCTGCTCATATTAAAGCCCCAGAAGCTCTTCTAGCCCAAAGAACCCTGGCTTCAAAGTCAAAATTCCTAGGGACTTCCCTGGTGGTCCAGTGGGTAAGACCCCACGCTCCCAATGCAGGTGTCCTGGGTTTGATCCCTGGTCAGGGAACTAGATCCCACATGCATGCCACAACTAAGAAATCCACATGCTGCAACTAAGAGCCTGTGCCCTGCAACTAAGACCCAGTGCAGCCTAAATAAATAAATAAATATTTTTTAAAAAGTCAAAATTCCTAGTACATTGTATTGATTCTCCATCCCAGACCTTTTAGGAAGTAACAGAAGCTTTGCACTTGCCCATTTCCTGACAGGCTATCAAGTCAGTTAACTCTGGGATGCATCAGTCCATCCCTCTAGTATCCAGGCAATCAGAAAGTGATCATAATGATAGGGGGTCCTCCCCAGCCTGTTGGTTTCATTATCCTTCTTGATTAAAAGGGCAACCTGGCCCATTCTACAGAGCTTCTTCCTGCCTTTGTGTTATTGGCCCTTAGTTATGAAAGCTTTTGCCTGGAAAGCTGTGTCAGAGGTTAATGTGACTATTTTTTTTCCTACCCAGATTCACTTTACTGGAAACAAACTCCCTAGAATGTTGCTTAGATAGTTATTTATCTTTATAACTTGAAAAGGCCATGTTCATGCTAGGGGCTCTGGGTGAATTTCACCATTGTTATTTTCCCTCTGTCACCTCCCACTAGTCTCATCAGCTAAAAAGATCCAAAACAGACTGTAAAAGAGAGTAGGTCAATGGGATGCAGGGCTTGGCCTTCTAAATGGCATGCTTTTTTCTCAAAATGGTTTGTCACTGGACACTGGAAGACAAGGACATGGATGTCTCTCTAGGGCCTTCCCATCTTGAATTTGAATGAATAATGATCTTTGCTTTATGGGTGAATCAATAATGATCTTTGCTTTATGCTTTTCATCTACCCTGGCCGAGGGTGAATCAATAATGATCTTTGCTTTATGCTTTTCATCTACCCTAATATGCTGCTCAGAGCATCATCACTGTTAAAACACAGGGTGGAAGGCAGTTTCTTTGTGTTGGAAGGACAGTCACATTTTCTTTCCAGTTCAATCTTCAACTCAGGATTTTAGCTTACTACTTACTCTGAGGCTTGAAGTTTGGGGAGATAGTGGGTGGTCCACCTTACTATTTAAAAAATCACATTGTACCTTCTCTGGAGATGCCTCTGTCATCTGGAAGGACAAGAATACAAAAAATTGAGCTATGTTCTGGACATGGGAGAGCCACAGGGCTGGATGGAGAACAAGGACTGGGACAGCCCCAAAGCCTGGTTCAAAGGCTACCCCCTCTGGAAGATTTAATGTTCGCTCCTTTGTGTTTCCAGAGCAGTTAAAAAACCTTTAAATGGTATTTCTTTATTTATAGTTGCTCAATTAATATATGAATACATTCTTAAAGGATTCAAATAATTCAGGAGAAGATAAAGACCCACTTACCTACCTCTTTGCCCTGCAATCCTAATCCCCTCTCCAGAGGTAACCCCTATTATCAGAGTGGTATACCTCCTAGACATCTTACATGTACATGCAAACATATATATATTATGTACATATATATGTGTACATTGAAAACATTCAGTGTTTTTTAAAACATATATAGAGTATCACACTGTGTATTTCATTCTGCAGCTTTTTTCCTTCTAAACTAATGGTTCTCAAATGTTAGTATGCATCAGAAACACCTGGGGTGGCTTGTTAAAACACAAATTTCTGGGGACTTCCCTGGTGGCACAGTGGTTGAGAGTCCACCTGCCGATTCAGCGGACGCGGGTTCGTGCCCCGGTCTGGGAAGATCCCACATGCCACGGAGCGGCTGGGCCCGTGAGCCATGGCCGCTGAGCCTGCACGTCCGGAGCCTGTGCTCCGCAGCGGGAGAGGCCACAACAGTGAGAGGCCCGCGTACCGCAAAAACAAAAAAAAACAACACAAATTTCTGACTCCCACCTCCAGACTTTCTGATTCAGGAGGTCTGGGATGAGGCCAAGAACTTACATTTCTAAAAAATTCTCAGGTGAGCTGAAACTGATGGTCAGGGAACACACTTTGAGAACCACTGCCTTAAACTTCACCTTATTCTAAAAACTGCTGCATAGCATTCCATAATAGCATCATGTATATACCCCTTCTATAGTGTTTATCATGTGTCATTTTAGTTAACAATCTTCTCTGCCATCATTGCCACACTCCCACACTCACAATATATTGAGCTCTGTGAGGGAAGAGATTGCAGATTTGATTTTTATAGCCTCCATAGTGCCTGGTATGTAATATATACCAAATAAATTAGTGATTGAAAAGAATAAACGACCAACTGATCTGAGGGGCTATTTGAAGCTGAGTATTTGTGTCTGGGGGGAGGTCCAGTAAGATTTAGGAGCACTAGACATCTTGGACTCCATTTGAGCTCTGATGAGTCACTGATTTATCGATGGGAAGGGTGTGTGTGTGTGTGTGTGTGTGTGTGTGTGTGTGTGTGTGTGTGTGTTAGGGTGGGGATGGAGAATGTACAGTAGGAGAAAAAGCTGTAAGTTGATTTCTTATCTCCCCCACCTCTTCCTCACCCTTCCACCCCCTCCCACACTGTCCACTGCCTTTTTAAAAAAGCAGTGGCTTGTATGAGGGCAGAATAAATGGCTTCTGTCTGTGCTCAGATGCTAATAATTTGCTGGTTACACATTACCAGAGGTAGAAATCACTCCTCTTGCACTTGAATATTCTCATCTATAAGATGGAATGGCACTGGAAAAGGATACTCATTTTACATTTTGAGTTTAGCACTTTTCATTTGAGAATCATAAGGCATTCTTACCGCTTTTGTCCTTATCTCCTCTGCCTGCGGCCTGATAATTTGCTATCAGAGAAACATTTACTACAGTCATATGCAGATGCCTGACATATCTCCAGTGGACTTGTAGTATGTTTCTCAGTCACATTTCTTTACTGAGGTGTGAATTACAACCCTCTGCTCATTGTATGATGCAACCAAAATCACTTATTCATACTATTAACTACTATTAGCGTAGTACCATGCTAAAACTTGAGGGCCATAAAAGAATTTTAAGGTGAGATTTCTGTTCTCAAGGACCATAGGTGTTAGGTGGAAAGATTAGACATTTACACATGAAACATTCAAGTAGCAATACATCATGATGTATGATTAGGTGCCAATGTGTACAGTATAAATTTGTGTGGTTCAATACATAGCCACTAGCCACATGTGGCGACTGAGCAACTGACATGAGACTAGTCAGAATTGAGATGTGCTATACATGTAAAATACACCCCAGATTTCACAGACTCAGGAAAAAGAAAAGAATGTAAACCATCTCATTAAGAATTTTTATGTTGATTATATGTTAAAATGATAATATGTTTTGATATATTGGCTTAAGTAAAACATGTTAACTGTATTTCTCCTGTTTCCTTTCACTTTTTAAAATGTGGTTACTAGAAAAATTAAAGTTATATATATGTGGCTCATTGTCTTTCTATTGAACAGAGCTGGTATAGATAGCTGTGTTGTAAGAATTCATAGGAAGCTGAAGCAGTCACAGAAGAGATGGAACTCTTGGTAACGAAAGATGAAAACTCAACTCAGCTTAATTAAGCACAACACAAGGTGGAGGTGGTACTTTATGGATTCAATTAACTGGGAAAACTAGAGAGTATATTTGGGACTGTAGGAAGCCATCTCACGCACCATGTGAAAATAACATTGTCGAGACAGGAACAATTCTGATGATGTTGTTGGAGCCCCAGACTCACAATGCCCTAGGTAAGCAACCCAAGCAGGAAAAAGAGACTCTTTTCCTCTAGCTTCAATAAATAAGTCTTATTTCTGTTTTGTATATAAGTTCATTTGTATCTTTTTTTTAGATTCCATATATGTGATATCATGTGGTATGTCTTTCTGTGTCTGACTTACTTCACTTAGTATGATAATCTCTAGGTTCACCCATGTTGCTGCAAATGGCATTATTTCATTTTTTTATGGCTGATGTACAAAAAAGAAATAGACCCACAGACATAGAAAACAAACTTATGGTTACCAAAGGGGAAAAGTGGGAGAGGGATAAATTAGGAGTTTGGGATTAACATATACACACTACTATATATAAAATAGGTAACCAACAAGGACCTACTGTATAGAACAGAGAACTATACTCAATATTTTGTAATAACCTATAAAGGAAAAGAATCTAAAAAAGAATATATATATATATATATATATATATATATATATATATATTGTGTGTGTGTGTGTGTGTGTATAACTGAATCACTTTGCTGTACACCTGAAACTAACACAACATTGTAAACCAACTATACTTAAAAAAAGAAAAAAAGACAAGTCCTGAGGAGGATCCTCATTGGCCCAGCCACACCTGTGGTTGGGAGAAGCAAGAGTTCTGTGATTATGAGGTTTACTAGGGTCATATGGAGAGGGGGAAGTGTTCTTCAATGGAACCAGAAAAAGAGAAGTAGGAAAGAGTAGACAAAAACCAGTTACTATGTCCGCTGCTGCTGGACTATATATATATGTAAATACAATTTAGATAAGAATACAAATATAATTTAGATAAGCTAATGTGCTACACAATGCCAGAGGCAGACTTGTTTTTTCTTTTAGTTAACTTTATTTTTTGAAAATTAATGTCAAGTCTGGGAATTCCCTGGCGGTCCAGTGGTTAGGACTCTGCGCTTGCACTGCAGGGGGCACAGGTTCCATTCCTGGTCGGGGAACTAAAATCCCACAAGCAGCAGGGCACAGCCAAAAAAAAAAAATCAATGTCAAGGAAATTTTTTAAAAAGTTTTGCTTCACCACTTCTCTCTGGTATGTATTGTCTCCTCCCCTCTAGAGAGCCAGTGTACTGAGCTTAGACCCAAGGCTGAATTAAGGCTCTGCCATTTACTCGACATGCAACATTGATAAAATACTTAATGTCTTGGGACTTCCCTGGCAGTCCAGTGGTTAAGACTCTGTGCCTCCACTGCAGGGGGCACGGGTATGATCCCTGGTTTGGGAACTAAAATCCCACATACTTCACACAGCATGGCCAAAAATAAACTAAAATAAATGAAACTACAGAAAGAAATTCACAACATTTGTGTTAATAAATGTTTATGAACCAATTCCCTGGGTAAAAAGTGCTCTGATTCGTTGAGTTTACCAATTTCTGTGGTGTAAATACTCCCACTGTGGCAGATTTCAAGTTACCAACGTAAGATCACTGAACACAAGGTTAGGAATAGATGTGCAGAATCAATGCTCTTCATATCACCTTTACAACTCAATTCTCTCCCCGAGCTTTGAAACCATACTGCTGTCCCCTTCAAAGGGGACTATAGAACAAAATGGAGAAGTTATCATTTGTGAATATTGTCCTGGAAATTCTCTCCTGATATCTCTTCTTTGCCTGGCTCTTCTGATTACCTCAGATGAATCGCCTGTAGCTATGTCAGCTTTTCTTTGGGCCTAGTAGAAGCTAAGCAACTACTTTGTGGTTTTAGGGCTACTTGCTCCCATATGAATGGAGATCTTTTATAGCAAAGGTCAAAATGGCTTTCCAGGAAAAACCAGTCAGGAGGCTTAAACTGAAATAGTAAGAGGTCTTATCTCAAAGGAATTTCAAAACAGCTTCTCCTCTCAAGTTTGCCTGTTTAAAAAATGAAAGATTGGGCTTCCCTGGTGGCACAGTGGTTGAGAGTCCGCCTGCCAATGCAGGGGACACGGGTTCGTGCCCCGGTCCGGGAAGATCCCACATGCCGCGGAGCGGCTGGGCCCGTGAGCCATGGCCTCTGAGCCTGCGCGTCCGGAGCCTGTGCTCCGCAGCGGGAGAGGCCACAACAGTGAGAGGCCCGCGTACCGGAAAAAAAATAAAAATTAAAAAACACAAAATAAAAGATTGACATCACTACATACCCATTTAAATGACTAACAAAAAAAGTAGTGAGACCACCAAATACCAGTGAGGATGTAGAGAAACTGGACCACTCATGCATTGCTGGTGGGTATGTAAAATGGTACAGCTACTCTGGAAAACATTTGGCACTTTCTTAAGAAAAACTAAACACACCACTGTAAAACCACCCAGTGATTGCCCTTCTGGGCATTTATCACAGAGAAATGAAACTTTATATTCACACACAAACCTGTGCATGAATGTTCATAGCATCTTTTTTCATAATAGCCAAAAATTGGAAACCCAGATGTCCTTCAATAGATGAATGGTTAAACAAACAGTGATACATCTATACCATGGAATACTACTAATCAATAAGAAGGAGCAAACTATTGATATACACAGTAACTTGAATGAATCTCCAGGAAAATTATGCTGAGTAAAAACAGCCAATCACAAAAAGTTACACACTGTATGATTTCATTTATATGACACTCGACAAAATTATAGAGTTGGAGAGCAGGTTAGTGGTTGCCAGGGGTCAGGGATGGGGATATGGTGGAAGGTGAAGGTGAACTTGGCTATCAATGGCAACATGAAGGATCTCTGTACTGTTGAAATTTCAGTATTTTGACTGTGATGGTGGATACATGGACCTACACAGGTGATAAAATTGTATAGAACTACACACACACACACACACACACACACACACACAAACACACTGAGTACAAGCAAAATTGGGGAAATCTGAGTAAGACTGGTGGATCATATCAATATCGACATCCTGGTTGTGATATTATGCTATAGTTTTGCAAGGTGTTACCATTTGGAGCAGTCAGACAAAGTACACAATGGCTCTCTCTGTATTATTTCTTACAACTGCATGTGGCTCTACAATTCTAAATTAAATGACTAATTAAAAAGTCATAGAAATGCTAAAAAAGATAAAAGAAGATCCTCAACCTCAGAATTCTCCAATGTGATAAAGTCCTTTCATCTATTTGCTTCTGCCAGATGTCTCATCCTTTAGCACTGACCTTTTCTACATTAATGTCTTCACTTAAATGCCTGTACTTTTTCACTTGCCCCCAATTTGCTACTGTGTGTTGTGTGCATCATGCCAAGCACTTCTTAGTCATCTTCTCCTGTCTCGTTTCACACACTTCTTCTTACACATAGTATCTTATTGGTAAACTGTTTGTCTTTTTATAAATCTGGTGATTTAAAAACAACAACAAGGACTTCCCTGGTGGTCCAGTGGCTAATACTCTGCGCTCCCAATGCAGGGGGCCCAGGTTCAACCCCTGGTCAGGGAACTAGATCCCACATGCCGCAACTAAGAGTTCGCATGCTGCAACTAAACATCCAGCATGCCACAACTAAGACCCAGCACAGTCAAATAAATATATAAATATTTAAAAATAAAAATAAAACCAACAACAGTGTCAAAGACACTGGCCAGGGCCTTGCACTGCCTGTCTATCTCAGTTACATCTGGCAGCCTTACTTAGTCTTCCAGGCTAGGCCTTCCTTAAGCCATGCCACTCTCCTGGATTTTATTATACAGAGGTAATCTAGAAAACTCTTATTTTTCTGTCATGTTAGAGAGTGCTGTTTAAGAACAAGAGCTTTGGAATTAGACAGACCTAGGTTTCAATCAAAGGTTTGGCACTTACTAGCTGTGACCTTAGGTTACTGAGTCTGTTTCCTCATATGTGAATGGGAGTAATAATAATATCTACCCCATAGGTTGCTTTGATGATGAAATGAGATAATATATGTTAAATGCCTAGCATACAGTAAGTGCTCATTTATTATTTTCTGAGATCTTGGATCATCTTTACTATAATTACTCTAAGTTCTTTTATAGGTAGTTTGCCTATCTCTTCTTCATTTAGTTGTTCTTGTGGGTTTTTATCTTGTTCCTTTGTCTTAAACATATTTCTCTGCCATCTCATTTTACCTAACTTTCTGTGTTTGTGGTCTCCTTTCTGCTGGCTGGAGGGTCGTAGTTCCTCCTGCTTCTGTTATCTGCCATCTGGTGGTTGAGGTTGTTTCTGAGGCTTGTGCAGGCTTCCTGGTAGGGGGGACTGGAGCCTGCCCACTGGTGGGTGGATCTGGGTCTTGTTCCTCTGGTGGGCAGGGCCGTGTCAAGGGGGCATGTTTATAGGTGGCTGTGAGCTCAATATGGCTTCAGGTACCCTGTCTGCTGATGGGTGGGTCTGTGTTCCTACCCTGCTGTTTGTTTGGCCTGAGGTGTTCCAGCAATTGGAACCTGTAGGTTATTGGGTAGGGCTGGGTCTTGATGCCAGAATGGCAACCTCTTGGGGAGCTCACACTGATCACTATTCTCTGGGGCCTCTGTCACCAGTGTCCTTGCCCACAGTGAGTGCTCACTTATTATTATTTCATTACTCTTGCACTTTCTGCCTTTAAACTTCACAGCATGCCAGCTTTGCACCCTCAGGCTTTTTTGTGTATGTATCCTAGGCCAGGATCAATTTTTCCAGTCTTTTGCCTCCCAATGCCCTGCATGCTTTTGCTACCTAGTGCCTTTATAAAGCTAAAACAGATGACTATGCTCAGTATAGAGGAAGGATGTGACTACTGACAAGGGATATCTCAAGGTTCAATCCCTTCCTTGTTTGTTTGAGTCCTAAGCCAAGACTGCCCTGAAATCTTTTCTTGCCTTCTCAGGATTTGGATCAGTTTAGCAATGTCCCATCTAGTAAACATCAATGAGCTGGTAGGCTTATCCTTTTTCCCAGTCCCACCATATCCCTTAGGCCCTAGAGCTCAACTGATCTCTCCTGTACTAGTCAGAAATATGGTTGCTTTACTCAGATAATTCTAGACAGGGTGGTAGGATAATTCTTCCACCACAACCTAAGGGAGAATATTTCAAAGCAGTTGGGGAAAGCAAGCAACACCAACATTATCACAAGCCTTTCTTTCCCCATGTACAAAAGGGTGGTGGTTCTCAAAGTGTGGTCTCTGGACCAGCAGCATCAGCATCACCTGGGAGTCTGTTAGAGATGCAAGATCTTGGGCCCCATCCCAGACCTTCTGAATCAGAAAGTCTGGAGGTGGCGTTCAGCAATCTGTGTGTTAACAAGCCCTCCACATGACTCTGATAAACACCACAGTTTGAGAGCCACAGGTGTACTGGTTAGAAGCACAGACTCTGAAGTGATTGCTTGGGCTTAACTCCCTGCTCTTCTGTTACTAGCTATGTGACCTTAGGCAGATTACTAATACTCCCATGCCTCAGTTTTCTCACCTGCAAAATGGAAATAATAGTACTCTCTCTCCTTGAAACTCCCACTATTTTTTCTCTTGGCTTCGGTGACACTACACTTTCCTGTTTTCTTTTATACCTCACTACCCCTCAGCCTCTTTTGCTGGTTCCTTGTCCACTGATTGACCTCTAAATGTTGGAGGCTCCATGGCTCAGTCCAGGAACTTCTTTCTCTTTTCTATTCCATTCTCTCCCTAGATAAGGTCATCCAATCACAGGGCTTTAACTATTGTCTACCTGTTGTTGACTCCAAAATTAATTTGTATCTCCAACTCTCATATCACCCAGAACTCGGACAGGTATATCTGATTATTTGACACCTCAGTTGGAATTTTATTAGGCATCTCAACCTTTACATGTCTAAAACTGAATTTTTAATATGTGACCAACTCCTTCTCCTTGAGTCTTTCCCATTTTAGTAAATGATGTCACCATTCACCCAAGTCAAGAAACCTGGGAATACCCTTGAGTCTTCTCTTTCCTTTTAGACCCTTCATCCAGACCATCACCAAAATCCTAACTCCAAAATACATACAGAATTGTCCTTGTCTCTGCTCCCTATCACCTTACTCCAAGGCACCACCACCTCTGACATTGGCTACTGCCAGTAGTCCCCTAACTGGTTCCTCTGCTTCTGTTCTCACTCTAAGATGTTTTATTGTCTAAAAGTATCAGGGAGATTTTTAAAAATGTCAATCTGACCACCTCACTCCTCTGCTTAAGACCTTCCAATATCTTTTCTGAACAAGTATTCAGAAGAAGAATGAAATCCAGGCCCCTGACCCAGGCCGACAAGGCCTCCATGATTTAAACACTGACCGCCTCCCCGACCTCCTCTCACATGACTCTCCCTGTTGTTCATGATACTCCTGTCACACCAGTTTTCTTTGCATTTTCTCCAACACATCAAGCTCTTTCCTGCCTTCAGGCTCCTGCATCAGCTATTCCCTCTGTCTGGAACATTTCTCTCCCAGGTCTGCAAATGGCTGGCTTTTTACCATTTAGATCTTCACTCAAATGTCACCTCCTCAGAGAGCCATTCCCTTATCAACCAGTCAAAAGCAGACTCTCCATCTCAATCATATTACTCCATCGCAATCATATTACTCTATTTTTATTTTGTTCATAGCACTTATCAAAGCACCTGTCATAATATATTTCTTTGTGTGTTTATCTGTCTCTTTGCACTAGAATGTAAGCTCCATGAGAGCAGGGACCTATCTTGCTAACTGTGTGTCCCAGTGTCTAGCACTGTGCTGACACATAAAAGGCTCTCAATAAATATTTGCTGAATTAATGAATATTCTCAAATACAGCCAATCCTTCAGTAATCGCAGGGGATTGTTTCCAGGGCTCCCTGCAGATACCAAAATCTGCAGATGCTTGTCCCTTATATAAAATGGTATAGTATTTGCATATAACCTATGCACATCCTCCTGTATATGTTAAATCATCTCTAGATTATAATACCTAATAACAATGTAAATGCTATGAGAATAGTTGCCCACACGTGGCAAATTCAAGTTTTGCTTTATGGAACTTTCTGGATTTTTTTCGAATATTTTCAATATGTGGTTTGTTGAATACACCAATGCAGAACCTGTGGATACGGAAGGCCAACTGTAGTTGTAATTCTAGGAAAATGGGTAGTCCTCCATCTGTATGCTGGAACATGCCAGACATAAATTCCTACATACATGCCTATATTCACACCTAACCTTAGGCTCTTGTTTTCTCTGAGCAACTTATGACTCTCTCTCTCTCTCCATGTATACAAAATATATAATATATATATTCCCTGTATATATATATTTTCAGTAAATGTTCCTAGAATGAATAAATGAAGGAACGAACTTCTACAACCTCCTCTCTGTTTCACCTAGCACATAGATACAAGCAACAGTAATGATTCTGATATTTGCTTAGCCATTATATTGCCCTAAAGGCACCACCCTCCAAATGAAGGAATAGGGCTACCTACATGTCATAATGGAAGAAGGTAACAGTTAAAGCAGTTAGCAAAGGCAGTGTGTGGCACAGTGAGCCAACTGCAGGCTATGTGTGTGTGGAGGGGGTGGTCCTCAGGGGGGAGTGGAGGAGATGGAGTGCTTTGGCCACTACAGTGGTTGTCAAACTTCAGTACTGATAAGAAGCAGTGATTCTGATCCAGTAGATCTGGGGTAGGGGTGACCATCCACGTAGGTTTGTCCAAGACTTTCTCAGTTTTAGTACTGAAAGTCCAACGTCTGGGGAAACCCCTCAGTCTTGGGAAAACCCAGATGATTGGTCACTCTGGTTCTGAGTCAGTTATTGTAAAAACAACACCCCCAGGTGTTTCTGATGCAGGTTGCCCCCAGGCCACACTTTGAGACACTGCAACATGAATAAAAGGTTTGGTGGAGGCCCAACTTGCCTCACTAACTCTGATCTCCATTCTGATACCAAATAATAGGGTTGGCTCAGCTGCTGCTGTTCTCTTTCCAACCTTAGCTAAAAGGAACACTTTGTAAGGCTTCAACTGATTCAAGAAGATTGAAAATACAGGGCTAAGTGATTAAACCTCTTACAGATGGAAGAACATTTAAATGCCTGAATTGCCTGAGTACTTTAAAAATAAGGAGAAATGGCCAAATTGTATCACCCAAGAAAGTCTAAAACAATCAACTAAAAGGAACCACTCAGAATGTGAGTGGCATAGTGTCATTTCTTCCCAGTCTGCTGACCACTTCAATGGCTATGGGCAGAGTTGTTAAGTGATCTATGAAATGTTAACCTTTCTATCATGGCTGCAGATGCTGTCACAGGAATAAGTTTGAATTCAGTCAATGAAAGTGTGTCAGAGGACACCGATCTCTCTCCTCAATCATCTCCAATTCTTTCAAAGATTTTCTGCTCAGTTGTCATTACGATTTGAAATGCATTTCAGTTTCTTCACCCTACATTTCATAGTTGAAGTGTGTACAATTAAGGATACAACCTTTAGTATCAAATAAGCCAGTCTGAAGACAGACAACTACCTAAGTAGAGGTGTATTTGCAATACAGGGGTTATTTACGGTTTGTGGTATGTGTCAGCGGGGATGTGGAGAAATTGGAGCCCTCATACATTGCTGGTGGGAATGTAAAATGGTGCAGCTGCTGTAGAAAAGTTTGGCAGTTCCTCAAACAGTTCAACATAGAATTACCATATGACCCAGAAATTCTATTCCTAGGTATATGCCTCAAAGAATTGAAAACAGACTCAAACAAATACTTGTATGCAGATGTTCACAGCAGCATTATTCACAATGGCCAAAAGGTGGAAACAACCCAAATGTCCATAGATGGATGAATGGTTAAACAAATTGTGGTATATATACATACAATGGAATATAATTCAGCCATAAAAAGGAATGAAATCCCTCCATCCAGAGTGGAGTTCAGACACATGCTACAACATGAATGAACCTTAAAGACATCAGGTTGAGTGAAATAGGCCAGGCACAAAAGGACAAATATGGAATGATTCCACTTACATGAAATATTTAGAATAGGCAAATTCATAGAGACAGAAAGTAGGCTAGAGGTTACCAGGGGCTAGAGGAAGGGAGAAATGAGGAGTTATTTTTCAATGGGTACAGAGCTTCTGTTTGGGGTGATGAAAATATTTTAGAAATAGATTGTAGTAATCATTGTACAACAATATGAATGTAGTTAATGGCACTGAATTGTACACTTAAACATGGTTAACATTTTATGCTATATATATTTTAACCTCAGTTAACAAAAAAAAACCCTGGTAGTGACTAGGCACTAAGTAGTTGGGGGTGGTGGTAAGCTGGAGGAGAGGATGAGAAGCCTGATGCCCTGAAGGTAGTTGCCTGGTAAGCCTGTAGCTTTGAAGATAGGATTATGTAGGGCCCAGAACACTGCAACAAAGATACAGAAGGTAGTATATGAGGTGCCACTCAGGTGAGTGGTGCAGGTAGTCCTTGGAGCACACTTCTATAAGCTACAGACTACAATGATGGGTAAGTGATCAGCAAAGTCCTGTTAACTGGAAATTTGAGTGAGTGAACAAGCATCTAGGAGCCTAGCGTAGCACCTAGTAGGTGCTCTAAAAATTGTGTTGCATTATTTTATTTTTTATTTTTTTTGCTGTACGCGGGCCTCTCACTGTTGTGGCCTCTCCCGTTGCAGAGCACAGGCTCCGGACACACAGGCTCAGCGGCCATGGCTCAGGGTCTCAGCCGCTCCGCGGCATGTGGGATCTTCCCGGACTGGGGCATGAACCCGTGTCCCCTGCATCGGCAGGCGGACTCTCAACCACTGAGCCACCAGGGAAGCCCTAAAAATTGTGTTGCATTATTGATTGATGGGAGGAGTACTCAATAAATCTTTTTGAATAAATAATTTCATATTATTGCCTCTTTTTGAGATGCCTTTTTCCTCCGTCTCTGAGGAAATCCTGCCCCCCATCCCTCAAAACTTGGTATAAACACAGCCTCCTCTGTGAAGGCTCTCTTGATTTCACGTCCCCTACCCTAAATATGTGACCTCTCCTGTGACCATGAGGAGTTATGGAGAGGCATTAGTGCCATGGTTCCAGGGAATATTAACACTGGGGCAGCTAGGCGAGAAATGTCAGGAATGGTCACAGGTTTGCACTAGGAGTTTGTACACAGAAGTTAGGGATGCTACAAGGGAAGGGAGTTGAGGGTCAACCAACAACAAAGTAAGTAAGGGCAACCCCCTCCCCCCTAGTGATTGGTCAGAAAAATGAACGTAAGCTACAACTGGAGGGAAACCAGTCAACCGATAACCAAGTACCCCAGCCCTAGCCCCCTGATTGGTCCCAGTGACACATTCAATCCACATAGCAACCCCTCTCTTTATCTTTACATTAATGTATGGCCTTGTCTTCTTCTGGAACACTCTTTCTTTTCCCATCTCTGCCTGTGGAAATCCTGCCTTGTTCTTCAAGGCCCAGTTCAGGCTGAAGCTCCTTTTATGAAGCTTTCTCTGTTTTCATGTCTCCCATCCCCAACAGGAAGATGAGCCCGCTCATAATGCAATGAAAAGGAGATATGGGGGCACCAGACCCGGAGTGCAGGGCATTGTTGGAGGCGTTGGGATAAGAGAGATGGGAGAGTGCTGGAAGGAAAGGCTCAGGTTTTGCATTAAGATTTTGCACCTGCGTTTGTTCATTTACATTGTGGTTACTGTACATAACAAAGCAACCAACCCTGGCCTCTGAGGGTAAGAGCTAAGCCAGTGAGATAGGAGCACAGGTATGAAGGCAAGGAGTAGGCAGTGATACCTAAAAAGAGAAGGTAAAACTACTCATTGGCAGAGCTAAGATTTGAACCCAGGTTCTTTTGGCTCTAAAACCCATGAAGTCATTCTTTATATCAGTTGTTCTCAGACTTCAGTATGCATTTGAATTACCTAGGGAGCTAGTTAAAATGCAGATTCCTGGGCATCATACCTGAGATTTTGATTCACTATATTAGCGCCCAGGAATTGGCATTTTAATAGACTCCCCAACTGATTCTGAACTCAGTTGTCCAAAGACCACGTTCTGAGAAACTTTTCTGTTTCCCGGTGCCATGACCTCAGTCCTTAACCCATCTTCATCATTCATCTTTAGCAGTGTGATAGACACCTCATTTTAGAAAAGACTCTTTTCCCCATTGATTGGTCTTGGCACACCCTTGTAGAAAATCAATTGACCACAGATGTACAGGTTTATTACTGGACTCTCAATTCTTTTTCAATGTACAATATATCTCAATTATCTATATGTCTATCCTTATGCCAGTACCACACATCTTTTTAAATTGAGGTAAAGTTCACATCACATATAAATCACCATTGTAACCGTTTTAAGTGTACAATTCAATGGCTTTTAGTACATTCACAATATTGTGCAAACATTACCAATATCTAATTCCAGAACATTTTCAACATATCAAAAAGAAACCCTGTACCCATTAAACAGTCACTGTTCATTCTGCTTCCCCCACTCCCAGCTCTTGGCAACCACTAATCTGCTTTCTGTGTCTATGGATTTGCCTATTCTGGACATTTCACATAAATGGAATCATACACTATATAGCCTTTTGTGTTTTCAAGGTTCATCCATGTTGCAACGTGTCAATACTTTATTCCTTCTTATGACTGAATAATATCCCATTGCATGGATATACCCTATCCATCAGTTGATGGGCAATTGAATTATTTCTGCTTTTTCACTCTTATGAATAATGCTGCTATTAATGTACAAGTTTTTTTGTGGACATATATTTTCATTTCTCTAGGAGTGAAATTGCTGGGTCAGATGGTAACGCTATGTTTAACTTTTTGAAGAACTGCCAAAATGTTTTCCACAATGCGTGCCCTACTTTACATTCCTACCAGCAATGTGTGAGGCTTCCAATTTCTCCATATCCTTGCCAACACTTGTTGATTTCTTTTTCTTTTTTTTTTTTTAGTTATAGCCATCCTACCAGGTGTGAGATGGTATCTCAGTATGTTTTTGATTTGCATTTCCCTAATGACTAATGATGTTGAGTATCTTTTCATGTGCTTATTGGCCACTGGTATATTTTGTTTGGATAAATATCTATTCAACTCCTTTGCCCATTTAAAAATTGAGTTGTCTTTTTTGTTGTTAAGTTGTATGGGTTCTTTATATATAATATTTATGCTAAACCTTTATTAGATATATGATTTGTAAATATTTTCTCTCATTTATGGGTCGTCTTTTCAGTTCTTTGATAGTGTCCTTTGATGATCCAAAGTTTCAATTTTGTTAAAGTTGAATTTTTGTATTTTTTCTTTTATCAGTTGTGTTTCTGTCATATTTAATTATAATTCATTACCAAATTCGAAGTCATACAGATTTTACCTTTATGTTTTCTTTTAAGAGCCATATAATTAATTATTAAGCCATATAATTTTAGCTCTTGATTTAGGTCTTTGTTCTGTTTTGAGTTAATTTTTTTATATGATGTGAGGTATGGGTCCACCTTCATTCTTTTGTATGTGGATATTCAATTGCCCCAGCACCATTTGTTGAAGAGACTATTCTTTGCCCATTGCACAATCTTGACACCTCTTCAAAAATCAATTTTGTGTTGGTTAAAAGTGTTGGTTAAACCTATACACCTACAGAGTGTATAGGTTTCTATCTGACTCTCAATTCTATTTCATTGACCTTACATGTCTGTCCTTATGCCAGTGCCACACTATTTTGATTACTGTAGCTTGTAGTAAGTTCTGAAATTGAGAAGTGTGACTCCCACAATTTTGTCCTTTTTCAAGATCATTTTGGATATTTAGGGTCTCTTGAAATTCCATGTAAGTTTTAGGATAATCTTGTTCATTTCTGCAAAAAAAGGCAATTGCATTTTGATAGGGATTGCATTGAATCTGTAGATAGCTTTAGGCGATATTGTCATCTTAACAATATTTGGTCTTCTAATCCATGAACATAGTATGTTTTTCCATTTGTTTATGTCTTCTTAATTTCTTTCAACAATGTTTTGTAGTTTTCAGTGTATAAGTCTTACACTTCCTTGGTTATATTTATTCCCAAGTATTTTATTCTTTTTGATCCTATTGTAAGTATAACTGTTTTCTTAATTTCTTTTTCAGATTGTTCATTGCTAGTGTACAGAAATACAAAAGATTTTGTATGTTGGTCCTGTATCCTGAAACTTTGCTGAATTCATTTACTAGCTCTAGAATTTTTTTTTTTTTTAGAATTTTCTGTATGTAAGATCATTCCACAGGTGAATAGAGATCGTTTTTTCTAATTTGGATAACTTTTATTTCTTTTTTGTGATGAATTGCTCTGGTTAGAACTTTCAGCACAGTGTTGAGTGAGAGTGGACATATTTGTGTTGTTCCTGTCTCCCAGGGAAAATCTTTCAGTCTTTCACCATTGGGTATAATGTAAGCTGTGAGTCTTTCATAAACACTCTTTTTCAGGTTGAGGGATTTCCATTCTATTTCTGGATTGTTGAGTGTTTAACCTTACATTAATGGGATAAATCTTGCTTGGCCATGGTATATAATTCTTTTTTTATGTTGTTGGGTTCATATTGCTAGCATTTTACTGAATGTTTTGCTTCTATATTCATAGGGGATACTGGTCTTTAGTTTTTTTTGTGTGTGTGATGTCTTTGTGTTCTCTGTCAGAGTAATACTTCATAAAACGTGTTAGGAAGTTTCCCTTCTTTTTAATTTTTCTGGAAAGTTTGAGAAGGACAGGTGTTTATTTTTCTTTAGACATTTGGCAGAATTCACCATTGAGACCATCTGACCTTGAGTTTTTCTTTGTGAGAAAACTTTTTTATAACTCGTTCAATCTCTTTACTTGTTACAGGTCTAAACAGATTTGCTACTTGTTCTTAAATCAATTTCAGTAGTTTTCATGTTTTTAAGAATTTCCCCATTTCATCTAGTTTATCTTATTTGGCGACATACAATTATTCATAGTATTCCCTTGTAATAATTATTTCTATATAGGTTGCTGGTAACACCTCCTCTTTCATTCCAATTTTAGTTTTGTAAGACTTCTCTCTCTTTTTTTATTGGTCAGTCTAGCTAAAGGTTTGTCAATTTTGTTTATCTTTTCAAAGACAAAATTTTGATTTCACTGATTTACTCTATTGTATTTCTATTCTCTATGTTATTTATTTCTCCTTTAATCTTTGTTATTTCCCTCCTTCTATTTGCTTTTGGTTTAATTTGTTCTTTTGTGTGTGTGTGTGTTTCTCAAGGTAGAAGGTAAGATTTTTGGTTTGACATCTTCTTTTTTAATGTAGGCATTTACAACTATAAATTTCCCTCTGAGTACTGGGTAAATTTCATCTCCTAAGTTTTGAAATGTTGTGTATTCATTTTCATTCATCTGAAAGAATTTTCTTATGTGCTTTGTGATTTTTTTAATCCCTTGGTTGTTAAAAAGTATGTTGTTTAATTTCAACACATTTGTGAATTTCCAAATTTTCCAAATTTCCTTCTGTTATTGATTTCAAATTTCATTCCACTGTGGTCTGAAAACATATTTTGTATGATTTATATACTCTTGAGAGGGCAGACAGCAGAAGAAAAAAGAGCTACAATCCTGCAGCCCATGGGAAAAAACCACAATCACAGAAATATAGACAAAATGAAATGGCAGAGGACTATATCCCAGATGAAGGAACAAGATAAAACCCCAGAAAAAAACTAAATGAAGTGGAGATAGGCAACCTTCTAGAAAAATAATTCAGAATAATGATAGTGAAGATGATCCAGGACTTCGGCAAAAGAATGGAGGCAAGGATTGAGAAGATACAAGAAATGTTTAACAAAGACCTAGAAGAATTAAAGAACAAACAGAGATGAAAAATACAATAACTTAAATGAAAAATACACTAGAAGGAAACAATAGCAGAATAACTGAGGCAGAAGAATGGATAAGTGACCTGGAAGACAGAATGGTGGAAATCACTGCCTGGAACAGAATAAAGAAAAAAGAATGAAAAGAAATGAAGACAGCCTAAGAGACCTCTAGGACAACATTAAACGCACCAACATTCACATTATAGGGGTCCCAGAAGAAGAGGAGAGAGAGAAAGGACCCGAGAAAATATTTGAAATGATTATAGTCGAAAATTTTCCTAACATGGGAAAGGAAATAGCCACCCAAGGCCAGGAAGCACAGAGAGTCCCAGGCAGGACAAAGCCCAGGAGAAACACACGAAGACACATAGTAATCAAATTGACAAAAATTAAAGACAAAGAAAAATTATTAAAAGCAACAAGGGAAATACAACAAATAACATACACGGGAACTCCCATAAGGTTAACAGCTGATTTTTCTGCAGAAATTTTGCAAGCAACAAGGGAGTAGTATGATATATTTAAAGTGAAGAAAGGGAAGAACCTACAACCAAGAATACTCTACCCAGCAAGGATCTCATTCAGATTCGAAGGAGAAATCAAAAGCTTTACAGACAAGCAAAAGCTAAGAGAATTCAACACCACAAAAACAGCTCTACAACAAATGCTAAAGGAACTTCTCTAAGTGGGAAACACAAGAGAAGAAAAGGACCTACAAAAACAAACCCAAAACAATTAAGAAATGGTCATAGGAACATACATATCAATAACGACATTAAACGTGAATGGATTAAATGCTCCAACCAAAAAACATAGACTGGCTGAACGGATACACAAATAAGATCCATATATATGCTGTCTACAAGAGACCCACTTCAGAACTAGGGACACATACAGACTGAAAGTGAGGGGATGGAAAAAGTTATGCCATGCAAATGGAAATCAAAAGAAAGCTGGAGTAGGATTTCTCATACCAGACAAAGTAGACTTTAAAATAAAGACAATTGGGCTTCCCTGGTGGCGCAGTGGTTGGGAGTCCGCCTGCCAATGCAGGGGACGTGGGTTCGTGCCCTGGCCCAGGAAGATCCCACATGCCACGGAGCGGCTGGGCCCGTGAGCCATGGCCGCTGGGCCTGTGTGTCCAGAGCATGTGCTCCACAACGGGAGAGGCCACAGTAGTGAGAGGCCCACGTACTGCAGAATAAATAAATAAATAAATAAATAAATAAATAAATAAATAAAGGCTATTACAAGAGACAAAGAAGGACACTACATAATGATCAAGGGATCAATCCAAGAAGAAGATATAACAATTTTAAATATATATGCACCCAACATAGGAGCACCTCAATATAAGGCAAATGCTACTAGCTATAAAAGAGGAAATCGACAGTAACGCAATAATAGTGGGGGACTTTAACAACTCAGTTACACCAATGGACAGGTCATCCAGACAGAAATTTAATAAGAAAACACAAACTTTAAATGACACAATAGGCCAGATAGATTAAATTGATATTTGTAGGACATTCCATCCTAAAACAGTAGATTAAACTTCTTCTCAAGTGCACACAGAACATTCTCCAGGATAGATCACATCTTGGGTCACAAATCAAGCCTTGGTAAATTTAAGAAAATTGAAATCATATCAAGCATCTTTTCTGGCCACAACGCTATGAAATTAGAAATAAATTTTAGCAAGAAAAACCGTAAAAAACACAAACACATGGAGGCTAAACAATACGTTACTAAATAACCAAGAGATCACTGAAGAAATCAAAGAGGAAATCAAAAAATACCTAGAGAAAAATGACAATGAAAACACAATGATCCAAAACATATGGGATGCAGCAAAAGCAGTTCTAAGAGGGAAGTTTATAGCAATAAAAGCCTACCTCAAGAAACATCTCAAATAAACAATCAAACCTTACACCTAAAGGAACTAGAGAGAGAAGAACAAACAAAACCCAATGTTAGTAGAAGGAAAGAAATCATAAAGATCAGAGCAGAAATAAATGAAATAGAAACAAGAAAAACAACAGAAAAGATCAATAAAACTAAAAGCTTGTTCTTTGAGAAGATAAACAAAATTGATAAACCTTTAGTCAAACTCATCAAGAAAAAGAGGGAGAGGACTCAAATCAATAAAATTAGAAATGAAAAAGGAGAAGTTACAACACACACCATAGAACTACAAAGCATCCTAAGAGACTACTACAAGCTACTCTATGCCAATAAAATGGACAACCTGGAAGAAATGGACAAATTCTTTGAAAGGTGTAACCTTCCAAGACTGAACCAGGAAGAAACAGAAAACATGAACAGACCGATCACAAGTAATGAAATTGAAACTGTGATTAAAAACCTTCCAACAAACAGAAGTCCAGGACCAGATGGCTTCACAGGCGAATTCTATCCAACATCTAGAGAAGAGTTAACTCCCATCCTTCTCAAACTCTTCCAAAAAATTGCAAATGAAGGAACACTCCCAAACTCATTCTACGGGGCCACCATCACCCTGATACCAAAACCAGAAAAAGATACTACAAGCAAAGAAAATTACAGACCAATATCACTGATGAATATAGATGCAAAAATCCTCAACAAAATACTAGCAAATAGAATCCAACAACACATTAAAAGGATCATATATCATGATAAAGTGGGATTTATCCCAGGGATGCAAGGATTCTTCAATATACGCAAATCAATCAATGTGATACACCATATTAACAAATTGAAGAGTAAAAACGATATGATCATCTCAATAGATGCAGAAAAACCTTTTGACAGAATTCAACACCAATTTATGATAAAAACTCTCCAGAGAGTGGGCATAGAGGGAACCTACCTCAACATAATAAAGATCATATATGAGAAACCCACAACAAACATCATTTCCAATGGTGAAAAATTGAGAGCATTTCCTCTAAGATCAGAAACAAGACAAGGATGTCCACTGTCACCACTATTATTCAACATAGTTTTGGAAGTCTTAGCCACAGAAATCAGAGAACAAAAAGAAATAAAAGGAATACAAATTGGAAAAGAGACGTAAAACTGTCACTGTTTGCAGATGACATGATATTATACATAGAGAATCCTAAAGATGCCACCAGAAAACTATTAGAGTTAATAAGTGAATTTGGTAAAGTTGCAGGATACAAAATTAATGCACAGAAATTGCTTGCATCCCTATACACTAACAATGAAATATGAGAAAGAGAAATTAAGGAAACAATCCCATTCACCATTGCAACAAAAAGAATAAAATACCTAGGAATAAACCTACCTAGGGAAACAAAAGACCTTTATGCAGAAAACTATAAGACACTGATGAAAGAAATCAAAGATGACACAAACAGATGGAGAGATATACCATGTTCTTGGATTGTAAGTATCAATATTGTGAAAATGACTATACTACCCAAAGGAATCTACAGATTCAATGCAATCCCTATCAAATTACCAGTGGCATTTTTTACGGAACTAGAACAAGAAATCTTAAAATTTGTATGGAGACACAAAAGACCCTGGATAGTCAAAGCAGTCTTGAGGGAAAAAAACGGAGCTAGAGGAATCACACTGCCTGACTTCAGACTATACTACAAAGCTACAGTAATCAAGACAATATGGTACTGGCACAAAAACAGAAATATAGATCAATGGAACAGGATAGAAAGCCCAGAGATAAACCCACACATCTATGGTCAACTAATCTATGACAAAAGAGGCAAGGATATACAATGGAAAAAAGACAGTCTCTTCAATAAGTTGTGCTGGGAAAACTGGACAGCTACAAGTAAAAGAATGAAATTAGAACACTCCCTAACACCATACACAAAAATAAACTCAAAATGGATTAAAGACCTAAATGTAAGACTGGACACTATAAAATTCTCAGAGGAAAACATAGGAAGAGCACACTTTGACATAAATCACAGCAATATCTTTTTTGACCCACCTCCTAGAGTGATGGAAATAAAAACAAAAATAAACAATTGGGACCTAATGAAACTTAAAAGCTTTTGCACAGCAAAGGAAACCATAAACAGGACAAAAAGGCAACCCTCAGAATGGGAGAAAATATTTGCAAATGAAGCAACTGACAAAGGACTAATCTCCAAAATATATAAACAGCTCATGCAGCTCAATGTCAAAAAACAAAAACTCAATCGAAAAATGGGCAGAAAACCTAAACAGACATTTCACCAAAGAAGACATACAGATGGCCAAGAGGCACATGAAAAGTTGCTCAACGTCACTAATCATTAGAGAAATGCAAATCAAAACTACAATGAGGTATCACCTCACACCAGTTAGAATGAACATCATCAGAAAATCTACAAGCAATAAATGCTGGAGAGGGTGTGGAGAAAAGGGAACCCTGTCACTATTGGTGGGAATGTAAATTGATACAGCCACTATGGAGAACAGTATGGTGATCCCTTAGAAAATTGAAAATAGAATTACTATATGACCCAGCAATCCCACTACTGGACATATACCCAGAGAAAACCATAATTCAAAAAGACACATGCACCCCAATATACATTGCAGCCCTATTTACAACAGCTAGGTCATGGAAGCAACCTAAATTTCCATCAACAGAAGAATGGATGAAGAAGATGTGGTACATATATACAATGGAATATTAACCATAAAAATGAATGAAATTCGGTCATTTGTAGAGACGTGGATGGACCTAGAGACTGTCATGCAGAGTGAAGTAAGTCAGAAAGAGAAAAACAAATATCGTATATTAGCACATATATATGGAATCTAGAAAAATGGTACAGGTGAACTAGTTTGCAATGCAGAAATAGAGACACAGATGTAGAGAACAAATGTATGGGTACCAAGGGGGGAAAGCAAGGGGTGGGAGGTGGGGGGTTGGATGAACTGGGAGATTGGGATTGACATATATACACTAATATGTATAAAATAGATAACTAATAAAAACCTGCTGTATAGCATAGGGAACTCCACTTCACTGTACTGAAAAAACTAACACAACATTCTAAAACAACTATACCCCAATAATAAATAAATAAATAAGTAAATAAA
Organism: Grampus griseus; assembly: GCF_964374135.1. Taxonomy (NCBI): domain Eukaryota; kingdom Metazoa; phylum Chordata; class Mammalia; order Artiodactyla; family Delphinidae; genus Grampus; species Grampus griseus. The sequence goes on along the minus strand of NC_138999.1, from coordinate 92,560,330 downwards.
TAAACAAATATTCTTAAATATATCGACACTTTTTTTTTTAAATTTCATTTATTTATTTATTTTTGGCTGTGCTGGGTCTTCTTTTCTGTGCGTGGGCTTTCTCTAGTTGCGGCGAGCGGGGGCCACTCTTCATCGCGGTGCGCGGGCCTCTCACTGCCGCGGCCTCTCTTGTTGCGGAGCACAAGCTCCAGACGCACAGGCTCAGTAGTTGTGGCTCACGGGCCCAGCCGCTCCCCAGCATGTGGGATCTTCCCGGACCGGGGCACGAACCCGTGTCCCCTGCATTGGCAGGCAGACTCTCAACCACTGAGCCACCAGGGAAGCCCTCGACACTTTTTTTAAAGTGTGTTTTGTCATTTATAATGTCCTACTTATTGTATAATATAAAATAGTAAGTTTCCAATATGGGCAAAGGATTATGTTCAAAATCTTATTTCTTTTAAGTTTTTTAAATTATATTCTATTCTAAGCTATAATACAGTTTTGGCGGCAACATCTAGAACTTCCTTCCCACCTGAAATACCTTTTTGTCCTTAAATTTCAATTCAAAATTCAGTTGAAATTGATAATATTCCCCAGAAATTAGCACATATTCAGAAAAACTTCAGACAAGAACCAACTGTACAATGTATCTGTAATGAGCTACTTAAATCATGCTATCATATGCAATTCTAGTTTTAGTCTGTACTTTTATATCATGAAAATTAAAGAATTTTGCCACATTTCTATTCATCTTAGTCACAGAATAGCAAGACTTGAATTACTCTTTTTGTTGATTCTTTTTTTCTAACATCTTTATTGGAGTATAATTGCTTTACAATGGCATGTTAGTTTCTGCTTTACAGCAAAGTGAATCAGCTGTACATATACATATATCCCTATATCTCCTCCCTCTTACATCTCCCTCCCACCTTCCCTATCCCACCCCTCTAGATGGTCAAAAAGCACCGAGCTGATCTCCCTGTGCTATGTGGCTGCTTCCCACTAGCTATCTATTTTACATTTGGTAGTGTATATATGTCCATGCCACTCTCTCACTTCATCCCAGCTTACCCTTCCCCCTCCCCATGACCTCAAGTCCATTCTCTACGTATGTGTCTTTATTCCTGTCCTGTCCCTAGGTTCTTCAGAACCTTTTTTTTTTTTTAGATTCCATATATATGTGTTAGGATATGCTATTTGTTTTTCTCTTTCTGACTTACTTCACTCTGTATGACAGACTCTAGGTCCATCCACCTCACTACAAATAACTCAATTTTGTTTCTTTTTATGGCTGAGTAATATTCCATTGTATATATGAGCCACATCTTCTTTATCCATTCATCTGTTGATGGATGCGTAGGTTGCTTACATGTCCTGGCTGTTGTAAATAGAGTTACAATGAACACTGTGGCAACGTGACTCCTTTTGAATTATGGTTTTCTCAGGGTATATGCCCGGTAGTGGGATTGCTGGGTCATATGGTAGTTCCATTTTTAGCTTTTTAAGGAACCTCCATACTGCTCTCCATAGTGGCTGTATCAAATTACATTCCCACCAACAGTGCAAGAGGGTTCCCTTTTCTCCACACCCTCTCTAGCATTTATTGTTTGTAGATTTTTTTTTACATCTTTATTGGAGTATAATTGATTTACAATGGTGTGTTAGTTTCTGCTTTATAACAAAGTGAATCAGTTATACATATACATATGTTCCCATATCTCTTCCCTTTTGCATGTCCCTCCCTTCCACCCTCCCTATCCCACCCGTCCAGGCGGTCACAAAACACCGAGCTGATCTCCCTGTGCTATGTGGCTGCTTCCCACTAGCTATCTACTTTACGTTTGGTACTGTATATATGTCCATGCCTCTCTCTTCTTTGTCACAGTTTACCCTTCCCCCTACCCATATCCTCAAGTCCATTCTCTAGAAGGTCTGTGTCTTTATTCCTTTCTTACCCCTAGGTTCTTCATGACATTTTTTCCCTTAAATTATATATATATGTGTCAGCATATGGTATTTGTCTTTCTCTTTCTGACTTACTTCACTCTGTATGGACAGACACTCCACCTCATTACAAATAGCTCAATTTCGTTTCTTCTTATGGCTGAGTAATATTCCGTTGTATATATGGGCCACATCTTCTTTATCCATTCATCCAATGATGGACACTTAGGTTGTTTCCATCTCCAGGCTACTGTAAATAGAGCTGCAATGAACATTTTGGTACATGACTCTTTTTGAATTATGGTTTTCTCAGGGTATATGCCCAGTAGTGGGATTGCTGGGTCATATGGTAGTTCCATTTTTAGCTTTTTAAGGAACCTCCATACTGTTCTCCATAGTGGGTCTATCAAATTACATTCCCACCAACAGTGCAAGAGCGTTCCCTTTTCTCCACACCCTCTCCAGCATTTATTGTTTCTAGATTTTTTGATGATGGCCATTCTGACTGGTGTGAGGTGATACCTCATTGTAGTTTAGATTTGCGTTTCTCTAATGATTAGTGATGTTGAGCATCCTTTCATGTGTTTGTTGGCAATCTGTACATTTTCTTTGGAGACATGTCTATTTAGGTCTTCTGCCCATTTTTGGATTGGGTTGTTTGTTTTTTGATATTGAGCTGCTTGTAAATTTTGGAGATTAATCCTTTCTCAGTTGCTTCATTTGCAAATATTTTCTCCCAATCTGAGAGTTGTCTTTTCATCTTGTTTATGGTTTCCTTTGCTGTGCAAAAGCTCTTAAATTTCATTAGGTCCCAGTTGTTTATTTTTGTTTTTATTTCCATTTCTCTAGGAGGTGGGTCAAAAAGGATCTTGCTGTGATTTATGTCATAGAGTGTTCTGCCTATGCTTTCCTCTAAGTGTTTTATAGTGTCTGGCCTTACATTGAGGTCTTTAATCCATTTTGAGTTTATATTTGTGTATGGTGTTAGGGAGTGTTCTAATTTCATTCTTTTACATGTAGCTGTCCAGTTTTCCCAGCACCACTTATTGAAGAGGCTGATTGACACTTGTTTTATAGCTTAACATATCTTCTATCCTGAAGTATGTTCCATGTACACTTGAGAAGAATGCATCTTCTCTTGTTATTAGGGGGAACGTTGTTCCGATGTTTGTCATGTCTGCTTGGTTAATAGTGTTTTACAAGTTTTCTATATCCTTGCTGATCTTCTGTCTAGTTATTCTACCCATAATTGATAATGGTGTGTTAAAATCTCCAACTGCTATTGTTGAATTGTCTATCTTCCCCTTCAATCTGTCTGTATATGTTTCAAGTTCTTTGGATTTCTGTTGTTAGGTACACATATATTTGTAATTGTTATATCTTCCTTTTGGATTAATCATTTTTTCCTTATGAAATGTCTTACTTTGTCTCTCTAAATAATGTTTGTCTTCATGTCTATCGTGTCTGTTATTAGTTAGCCACTCCAGCAATCTTTTGGTTACTGTTTGTGTGATATATCTTTCCCCCTACTTTTACGTTCAACATCTATTTATCGTTGATTCTCAAATGAGTCTCTTGGACTTTCCTGGCAGTCCAGTGGTTAAGACTCTGTGCTCCCAGTGCAGGGGGCAAGGGTTCAATCCATGGTTGGGGAAGACCCTGCATGCCGCAAAGTGTGGCCAATAAATAAAATAAAATAAAATAAAATGAGTCTCTTAAAGACAGAATCCAGTTGGATTTTTTTAAATATACATTTTATTTTTGTTTATTTATTTTTGGCTGCATTGGGTCTTTGTTGCTGCAAACGGGCTTTCTCTAGTTGCGTCAAGTGGGGGCTACTCTTTGTTGCGGTGCACAGGCTTCTCATTGCAGAGACTTCTCTTGTTGTGGAGCATGGGCTCTAGACATGCGGGCTTCAGTAATTGTGGCTCATGGGCTCAGTAGTTATGGCTCACAGGCTCTAGAGTGCAGGCTCAGTAGTTGTTGCACATGGGCTTAGTTGCTCCACGGCATATGGGATCTTCCTGGACAAGGGCTCGAACCGGTGTCCCCTGCATTTGCAGGTGGATTCTTAACCACTGTGCCACCAGGGAAGCCCACCAGTTGGATTTTGATTTTTATCCATTCTGCTAATCTCTACTTTTTTCTTTTCTTTTTCTTTTTTTTTTTTTTTTGCAGTACACGGGCCTCTCACTGCCGTGGCATCTCCTGTTGCAGAGCACAGGCTCCGGACGCACAGGCTCAGCAGCCATGGCTCACGGGCCCAGCTGCTCTGCGGCACATGGGATCTTCCCAGACCGGGGCACGAACCTGTGTCTCCTGCATCAGCAGGCGGACTCTCAACCACTGCACCACCAGGGAAGCCCTAATCTCTACCTTTTCATTGGAGAGTTTAATTCATTTATATTTAATATAATAACTGTTAAGATAGGATTTATGCCTACCATGTAGCTATTTTTTCTATGTGTCTCATGCCTTTTTTGCTTTGTTATTTCTCAATTACTGCATTCTTTCGTGTTAAATAGATATTTTCTAGTGTATTATTTTAATTCCTTGTCTTTTTTCCCCACTATATATATTTTTTTTTAGTATATTTGTGGTGACTCTAGGGAGTATAATTAACCTCCTAATCTATATCAAAATAGTTTACATTATAACCAATGGAACGTCAATAATGTAAAAATCTGCTCCTACATTGCTTCATCCACCCCTCTTCTATCCATATTATTGTCACAAACTACATCTTTATATATTGTGTTCATCAACATAGATTTATAATTTTTACTTTATGAAGTTGTCTTTTAAATCAGATATTAAAAAATGTAGTTACATGTAAAGAGTACATTTGTACTGTCTTTTATATTTTCCTTTGTACTTATTTGTGAACATTCTTTATTTCTTCATGTTGATTCAAGTTAATATCTCGTGTCCTTTTATTTCAGCCTGAAAAACTCCATTTAGTATTCTTGGAGAACAGTTCTGCTAGAGATGAACTCTCTCAGTTTTTGTCTCTCTTAATTTTTCCTTTATTTTGAAGGTAGTTTTGCCAGATATAGAATACTTGGTTGACCTTTACAGTTTTTTCTTCCAACACTTTTAGTATGTCATCCCACTGCCTTCTTGCTTCCATGGTTTCTGCTGAGAAATCAGCTGCTAATCTTATTGAGGGGCTCTTGTGTATGCTTACTCATTTCTCTCTTCCTGCTTTCAAAATTCTTTGTCTTTTGACAGTTTGATTATGATGTGTCTCAGTGTGGATATCTTAGTTTGTCCTACTTTGATTTCATTGAGTCTCTTTTATATGTAATGTGTTTCATCAAATTTGGGAGTTTTTCAGTCATATTTCTTCAAATATTCTTTCTGCCTCCTTTTATTTTTTTCCTTTCCTTCTGGGACTCACAGTATATGTATGTTGGTATACTTCATCATATCCCACAGGTCTCTGAGTTTCTGTTCAGTTTTCTTCATTCTTTTTTCTTGCTGTTCCTCAGACTTGATAATTTCAATTGATCTGTCATCATATTCATTGACTCTTCTGTTCTAATATGCTATTGAGCCCCTCTAGTGAAATTTTTATTTCACTTATTGTACTTTTCAACTCCAATATTTCTATTTGATTCAGTTTTATAATTGCTATCTCTTTATACTGTCTATATAAAGAGACACTATTCTCCTAATTTTCTTTAGTTTCTTTAGAAATTGTTTCTTTTACTTCTTTGAACATATTTAAAATAGCTGATTAAAAGTTTATATCTAGTATTGCCAATGTCTGGGCCTACTCATGGACAGTTTCTATTGCTTGGTGTTTTTCCTGTGTTATGGCCATAGGTTTTTTTTCATGTCTCATAATTTTTCATTAAATACTGGAGATATATATATATATATATGTTTTTGGCCACACCACGTGGCATGTGGGATCTTATTTCCCTGACCAGGGATCAAACCCATGCTCCCTCAGTGGAAGCGTGGAGTCTTAACCACTGGACCACCAAGGAAGTCCCAATACTGGATATTTTAAATAATATAATTTGACAATCCTAGAAGTTATGTTGTTCCCTCCCCCTAGGGTTTGTGGTTATTGCTGGTTTTTGTAGTTATTTTTTGTAGTTGTTTGCTTTTCAGTGAATTTTCTGAACTAATTCAGTAAGCTCTATATTCTTTGTCATATGTGGCCAGTGACGTCTATGCTCAAATAGCTTAGAGGACAACTAATGACTAGGTAGAGATTTTCTTAAATGCCTAGAGCTAAAAATCTCACAGTCTTTGCCAAGGGACTCTGCAAGCATGTTGGACACACTTTCAACTCTCAGCCAAACACTTTACAACTCTGCATTAGCTTATGCTTCCTGCTTGCACAGAACCACAAATCAGCCATGGGTGGGTGAAAGTTTATGGCTTTCTCAGGTCTTTCCTATGTGTGTGCACAGCCCTATACATGTGCCTGGTCTTCTAGATTATAAGAAGAAATATGTACTAGCTTTTCAAAGTCCCTACGGACAACTCATTTTTCAGTTTTTCCTTTTAAGCTTTTCAGGTAATCTATGGTTTGCTCCAACTGTTATCCATTACCTTAGGCATCTATCACATTAAAACACTTGCTGAAGTCTTCACAAAGTCAATTTCTCAATACTCCAAAGCAACATACCATTTTGTTTACATTATTTCCTAGAAAACCAATGAAAAGTAAATTTTAGCTCAGTTCAAGTCAAACTATTTCAAAACAATACAATTTTCTAAGCACTTTAAATGTAACTGAGGATCAAGTTAGCAAGCTTTCCCAGAGTCTGGTTGCTAAATCATTTTAGGCTTTAAAAAAAGAATATTTAGAACTAGCAGTAAGTGGGAGAATGCTAGCACAGTAAATGAAAGTGACAATGATGCCTTGCCATATCAAGATTCAAAGGTATTAACCAACTTCAAAGCTATGAAATAGTAAAGGTACAGTATTTGTGATGGAAATAGTCTGAGACACAATTTAGTCCTAGGTTTGCCTGACTCTGGAGACTATTTTCTTTAATTACTAGGTTATATATTTCCTCTTCTCTCTGTATCATGTCAATTATCTCATAAAAATCTGGATTTACTGGATCAAGGCTAAACTCTTCTTCTGAGTTTCAAGCTCCTCTCCAATTTTTCTTCCACCTGCCTAGCCAGATTTACTCTCTGCTAATTCCTAAAGCAATCATCCTATTTAGTCAGATCACAGTATGCATACTGTGATTCAAATCTGTCATATTCATTTCTCATTCTGGGCCTTCACTTACCAGGAGTGCCCAAATCTCAACCATCCTCCAGAAGCCAGATCAAGACCCATCTCATGTACAAAGCTTTTCCTGATGTAGTCCTCTGAAAACTTATAGAATTTATCATCGTAGCACATAATTTTTCCATCTGGTTTATTTTTCAATGATTTAAAAATTGAGGTATAATTTACATACCATAAAATTCACCCTTTTAGAATGTACAATTCAGTGGTTTTTAGTATAATTCACAAAGATATACAACCATATTTTTATTGCCTACTCTTCACCCCATTGGTGAGAGAGGGAGTCTGACCCTAAGATTATGGGGATGGCCAAGCACATGACACCTGACACTGGACAGATGAGATTGACAGCAGTTTACTAATCACATATACTCAATCCCCAGGGGAAGGCACATGTCACACAGGGCCACAGAGGAGTTGTACTTGGGAACAGAATGAATATGCAGGGGCTGTGGGAGGCAGACTTTGTAGTATCAGCAATGTGGAGTGATCCTTGGTTCCCACATGAGAATGTGATTGGTTTGCTTGAATAATTTCACAGAATGGCAGGGAACTGAAACCTTTTACTTAAAGATAAGGAAGAATTTTGCCTGGTCCCTGTGATAAGGAGGGTTATTTAGCCAGGGGACCTTATCCACAGGAGTAGACTGGGGAGGATGGCTTACAGTTAGGCTATTAGATCCACACCTTCCTCCTCACTTTAGATGTCAAGGAAGTACATAATATTGATCTACAAACCATCTCCACTTTCTAGAATATTTTTATCACTCCAAAAGAATCCCCATGCCCATTAGCCCATTCCTCCTTTTGTCAGATGTAGGCAACCATAAATCTACTTTCTATCTGTAGATTTGCCTATTCTGAACATTATATATATATATATATATATATATATATATATATATATGGTTTATTTATTTATTTTGTTTCACCAGGTCTTAGTTGCAGAAGGCAGGCTCCTTAGTTGTGGCTCACCTGCTCCTTAGCTGCAGCACATGTGTTCTTTAGTTGCGACTGGTGGACTCCTTAGTTGTGGCATGCAAACTCTTAGTTGTGGCATACATGTGGGATCTAGTTTCCTGACCAGGTATTGAACAAGGACCCCCTGCATTGGGAGCTCGGAGTCTTAACCACTGCCAGTAGGAAAGTCCCTGAACATTCTTGATTATGGTACTTTTGTGGTAAGTTTTGAAATTGGGACATGTGGGTTCTCCAACTTGTTTTTCTGCTTCAAGGCTTTTTGGGCTATTCTTGGTCCCTTGCATTTCCACATACATTTTAGAATCAGTCTGCCAATTTCTGCAAATAAGCTACCTGGGATTTTGATAGGGTTTGTGTTGAATCTGTAGATTAATTTGAAAGGATATTACCATCTTAACAATATTAAGTCTTCTAATCCATGACCATGGAATGTTTTTCCACTTATGTAGGTCTTCTTTAATTCCTTTCAACAGTATTTTGTAGTTTTCCATGTAAAAGTCCTATAGTTCTTTTAAAAAATTATTCCTAAGTATTTTATTTTATTTTATTTTCTAGCCATGCCACGTGGCATGTGGGATTTTAATTCCCCAACCAGGAATCGAACCCACATTCCCTACGTTGGAAGCATGGAGTCTTAACCACTGGACCGCCAGGGAAGCCCCAGTATTTTATTATTTTCGATGCCAGTGTAAATGTAATTGTTTACTTAATTCATTTTCAGATTGTTTATTGCTAGTGTATAGAAATACAACAAATTTTTGTATGTTGATTTTATTTCCTACAGCTTTGGTAAACTCATTTATTAGCTTTAAGGGGTTTTTTGAGGGTTATTTGGGTTTTTCTATATACAAAATTCTGTAGATTTTGTTCTGTATACAAGATCATGTTATCTGCAATAGTTTTATTTCTTCTTTTCCAATCTGGATGACTCTTATCTCTTTTACTTGTCTACTTGCCCTGGTTAGAACCTCCAGTCAACTGTTGAATAGAAGTGGTAAGAGTGGACCTCCTTGTCTTGTTCCAGATCTTAAGAGGAAAACTTTCTGCCTTTCAACATTAAGTATGTTGGCTGTGGGTTTTTCATAGATGCCCTTTATTAGGGTGAGGAAATTTCCTTCTATTTATAATTTTTTGAATGTTTTTGTCATGAAAGGTATTTAATTTTGTCAAATGCTTTTCCTGTATCTGTTGCGATGATCATGTGGTTTTTGTCCTCTATTTTATTAATATGCTGTTACATTGATTTTCTTTCTTTTCTAACATCTTTATTGGACTATAATTGCTTTACAATGTTGTATTAGTTTCTGCTGTATAACAAAGTGAATCAGCTATATGTATACATTTGTCCCCATATCCCCTCCCTCTTGACCTCCCTCCCACCCTCCCTCTCCCATCCCTCTAGGTGGTCACAAAGCACTGAGGTGATCTCCCTGTGCTATGCAGCTGCTTCCCACTAGCTATCTATTTTACATTTGGTAATGTATATATGTCCATGCCACTCTCTCACTTCATCCCAGCTTACACTTCCCCCTCCCCATGTCCTCAAGTCCATTCTCTACGCCTACATCTTTATTCCTGTCCTGCCCCTATGTTCTTCAGAAACTTTTTTTTTTTTTTTTTTTTTTTTTGCGGTACGCGGACCTCTCACTGTTGCGGCCTCTCCGGTTGTGGAGCACAGGCACCGGACGCACGGGCTCAGCGGCAATGGCTCACAGGCCCAGCCGCTCCACGGCATGTGGAATCTTCCCGGACCGGGGCACGAACCCGTGTCCCCTGCATCGGCAGGCAGACTCTCAACCACTGCACCACCAGGGAAGCCTCAGAACCTTTTTTTTTTAGATTCCATATATATGTGTTAGCATATGGTATTTGTTTTTCTCTTTCTGACTTACTTCACTCTGTATGACAGACTCTAAGTCCATCCACCTCACTACAAATAACTCAATTTCGTTTCTTTTTATGGGTGAGTAATATTCTATTGTATATATGTGCCACATCTTCTTTATCCATTCATCTGTTGATGGACACTTAGGTTGCTTCCATGTCCTGGCTATTGTAAATACTGCTGCAATGAACATTGTGGTACATGACTCTTTACATCAATTGATTTTCATATGTTGAACCAACCTTCCATTCCTCAGATAAATCCCACTCAGTCATGGCGTATGATCCTTTTGATATGTTGCTAGATTTACTTTGCTACTATTTTGTTGAGAACTTTTACATCTATATTCATAAAGAATATCGGTCTGTAGTTTTCTTTTCTTGTGATGTATTTGTCTTATTTAGGTATCAGAGTAATACTGGGCATGGAACTTTGAAGGAGCTCTGCATTAGTTAGGGTGCTCTAGAGAAACAGAACCAATAAGATATGTATATATGTGTATATAGATAGAGATGTAGATTTATTATAAGTAATTGGCTCACACGGTTATGGAGGCAGAGAAATCCCATGATCTGCCATCTGCAATCTGGAGATCCAGGAAAGCCAGTGGTATATTTCAGTCTGAGTCCTAAGGCTTGAGAACCAGGAGAACCAATGGTGTAAATTCCAGTCTGGGTCTGAAGGTCTGAGAACCATAGGTACACAGGGGACAAGAAAAGATTGATGTTCCAGCTCAAGCAATCAGGCAGGAAGAGCCGAATTATTCCTGCCTTCACTTTTTTGTTTATTTAGGCCCTTAATGTATTGGATAATGCCACTCACGCTGGGGAGGGCAAACTGCTTTACTGAGTCCACAGGTTCAAAATGCTAATTTCATCCAGAAATACCCTCACAGACATACCCAGAAATAATGATTAGCCAAATATCTGGACACTTTGCGGTCCAGTCATGTTGAGACATAGAATTAACCATTACAATCTCCAACCTCATTTTGCTCCCTCCAGTGGTTTCCAGGCTGCTGGTTTTCACCATGATTGTGGCCCATTGATTTTCAGAGTTACTGTGGAATCGGGGAGAAGGTGGAGGTGGGAATACGGTAAATTAAAATGCCACAAATCTTGCTATTTTTACTCAGATTCAGCTATTTTCCTTAAACATTCCCTGGATTTGTTGCGAGCTTTTTGTTAATTTCTAGAGTTCTCTGTTAATTCTTAAGAATTTTTGCTAGTTTTCTCATTGCTTTTATGGAGAAGAGGATTTTCGTTGGTCCTTACACCACCATTTTTGCTAACATCCTGCAATATAACATATATATATTGCCTTTGTATCACATGCTACTCATATTTTCCAAACTAAACTGTAGATTGTTTGACTGTATACTTCTATACACCACCTCTACAATGTCTAGCAAAGAAGTTCACTTACCAACGTGACTGGAATTGAGAGTGAGCTCATTGTTTCTTTATGTCTCTATGTTGAACAGGTTGTATTTGTGAAATAAAACCAGCTGTCATATACAAACAGATTCTCTGCTTGGTGGAGTATAACCAAAACTTGAAACACTCCACAGGTGAAAATGGCAAAAAAAATAAAGTCCCAAGCTGCAAAGGCAGAAAGAGCAGTGATGATCTGAATATAATTTTGCAGCTGATTTTCTCCTTTACTGACTTCTTTAAACAAACTTTTTGTTTTGAAATAGTTTTAGACTCACAAGAAGCATCAGAAATTGTGTAGAGAATTTTCATAGTTTACCTACCTTCCCCTAATGTAACTATCTTGTGTTACCATAGTACAATTATCAAAGCCGAAAAACTAGCATTGGTACAATAATATTAACTGAACTATAGACTTTATTCATATTCCTCAACTGAGTTTTAAAAGTCTATAGTGCAGCGAGGAAAAAAATGGAGGATGCAGAGAAAGAAGGACTGCCTGAAGTTGTCTAAGGCCAAAGGCGTTGAGTAAAAGGGAGCAAGTTGAGCCAAAAATTCAGGATAGGCACTGTATAGTGCCTCCTCCTAATTGGCTTCTGGGGAGTGTGCCTTTTTGTTACTGGTCTCTTCGTGGAGGGTGCTTTTGGGGGGGCCTTTTTGTCAATGCGTGAGGCAGGGGAGCTTTTTCTTATTTGCATAAAGATTCCATGTTAACCTTGGCCTTGCCTTTCCCTGTACTCAGAGTAATCTATAAGTTAAATGTTGTAAACAAAAAAATTACCTTTGCCCTTACTACCTATCTGTTCGACTCCCCCCTCCTCCATACCACTCCTGAATGTGGGAATATTTAGACAATACATTTAGATAAAAACACTGCTTAGGAAGAAGGGTGATACTGTTCTTTACTGCATGGAGTATGAAACAAACAAAACAATAAACAGATAGGCAGGATGAGGAAAAAAGGTTGCTTTCCAGCACCTCTCTAGTTGGGTGTTCATAATGAAGCTTCTTAAATTTGTACTAGCATAAATTCAGTGTAAGACCTATTCATACATATGTGAATGTATTTTAAAGTCAAATAGAAACATTGCAAAATTATCTTGTCAGAAGAGTCGACTAAAAGTGCATTGCACTCAAATTCTGTTACTTTGTAATATATTACAAATCATCAACTGCTCTTCTCACAGCATAATTTATGGATGATTTCATGGTAAAATTAAATGGGAGAAGCCAGAGTGTGACAGTGAATGTTTTAAATGTATTTTATAATGCTCAAATCTAGTATTAGGAGACTAAAAATTAATTGTTCTAAAATAAATTCCAGATGGATACAGTTTAAAAGTAGAAGATGAAGCCTTAAAACCACCAAAATAAAAATAAGTGAAGGGACTTCCCTGTTGGTGCAGTGGTTAAGAATCCGCCTGTCAATGCAGTAGACACGTGTTCAAACCCTGGTCTGGGAAGATCCCATATGCCACAGACCAACTAAGCCCATGCACCACAACTACTGAGCCTACGCTCTAGAGCCTGCAAGCTACAACTACTGAGCCTGCACGCCACAACTACTGAAGCCCGCGTGCCTAGAGACCGTGCTCCACAACACGAGAAGCCACCACAGTGAGAAGCCCACGCACCACAAGGAAGAGTAGCCCCCACTGATGCAACTAGAAAAAGCCTGCGAGCAGCAATGAAGACCCAACGCAGCCAAAAATAAATTTTTAAAAAAGTGGATAATCTTTCTACAAATATACTACATAACAATAAAAAATTCCTATTAAAAATATTATGAACAAAATTAAAATGTAAAGAACATTCTTGGGGAAATATTTGTAAAATATATTATAAATAACCAAATTTGACAAATCAATAAGGGAAAGTTAAATATTCTTATAGAAAAATGATCAAAAGAAAAAACAGTCCTCAAAACAAGAACATAAGAGGCTAATAAATGTATGAAAAATTGTTTAACTTCACTAGTATGTCCATAGTGTAAATGCCCAACAATTAGCTTTTTTGATTGTAATATAAGCGCCTGACATTAAGCTTTTGATTTTTGAGGCATCCATTTCAAAGACATCTGTCTTCAATAAACACACTGCCAGTTGCACAAGTAGATACAGAGCCAGGCCACCCTGCCTGTGAAGTTCCCCTTTTAGAAAGCCCTGGGTGACCTAGATAACTGACCCATTACTTTTCCCTTCCTGTGATTTAATTCCTGCTCTTACGTTTTAAATTCACCAATAAAGGGTGAATCAAGGGAAACCTTGGACACTTCACACTTGAACCCAATAAAGGCAGAACCCCAGGTCCACACAATATCTTTTTACATGTGACCTCTCCGTGTGGCCCTCGGACATGCTGTGTACTGTCCAGAATGTGTAAGTAACATATCTCGTTTTCTTAAAGTTCCTGATGGTTGTTGCAGAAGTGGGTCTTGCAATCGTAATAAGAACCACAAGGGCCAGTTGGGGAACTGTCTATGGGGGCAGCTCATAGGCCCAGGTAAGAGCTGCAGGCATTCCTAGCTGATAACATCACTATCAATAGGTGGAAACCAACACAAAACAATGTCGAAGAAGGGTATTTGTCAAAATGACATGATGCTATTTTTCCTTATTAAATTGGAAATGATGAAAAGGCATGATGACTTTCAGGATTTCTTCGAGTGTAGAGAAATGGGTACTCATATATTGTTGGGGGAAGTATACACTAGTATAATCATTTTGATAGGCAAGTTGGCTAAACTTATAAAAATATTTTAAAATGTGTATATCTTAATAATTGCACTTCTAGGAATTTAACCTAAGGAAAAAAGTATGAGATGTAAACAAAGAGAATGTATAATAATGCTCATATCAGTATTATTGATATAGGAAAAGTTAGAAATAGCCAATCCATTATTATTTGATATTTAGAATCAGTAAATTGTATTATATACATGTGATGGGATATTCTGAAACCATTAAAAATCATTGTAGTGGACACTATTATGTGCATACAGATCAGGCTTCAAGACAGAAGGCCTTATTCCTCCAGCAGCTAGCAGAGCTGCTGGCAGATTGTCCTCAGCTGTCAGCCTTTTCTGGGAACTCAGCCCAAGAGAGTGACCTATCCCAAGGTTAACACTCTCTTCCAAGGTGCAGTTTGCATTCAATGACCAGTCGATGCTGGAATATAAAGGTTCAGCCTCCTTGTTCCAACTGAGGACAATTCTGGGAGATTATTCCAGATTCAGAGCTCCCTATGTGGTCTGCTAAGGCCCTGTGACTGCTTTGCAGCCCAACATCTCTCTTTGTCCAATATTGTTTCCTTTCCTTCCTTCAACAGGTGTTGATCTCAAGAGCACTCTCTAATATGCTTTTGCCGAGTTGGAGTCTGATTTCTGGGAAATTCAATCTACAACAGTTGTGTTGAAGAATATTAAAATGGGAAGATATTAAAAATATTTTGCTAAATTAAGAAAGCTGACTGGCCATGGCCAAATAACTAACTGAAAAACCCTTTTTATACAGACCTCTATGAGTGCAAGATAAAAATATACAAACATTTTTTAAATTGCATAACTGAGTTCACAAGAAATCAAGGAAAACTCTCAGACGCCAGAAATGAAGAGGAAATGGAAAATCAGAGTTGTAATCTTGTGAGTGGGAGTTGTGGTTACCCTGGGAAGGGAGGTTTTGTTTTGTTTTGTTTTTTTAGTCCTTTGGGTTTTTTTTAGTTTTAATAATAAATTTTATTCAACCCAATATGTCATTTTAATATGTAGTCTATATAAAACATTATTAATGAGATTAAAATTTTTTTTTGCACATTAAGTCTTTAAAATCAAGCAGGGAAGGGAGTTTCAACTTTTAAGAACCACAGGGACAGGAGATGAGGTCTGGGGCCCAAGGGTCTCATCATACAGGTCCCCTGGAAGGGCTGTACTCTGTATAAAAGTTTGGAGTAGAAAAAAATCTGCATCTTTGGCATAGGGAAACAAGGAAGTTTATCTGACTGACTAAATCAAAGATGGAAGAAAAAATTTCCTCTGAGAATTTAAAGCACAGGTCTGGAACTCATGTGAGCTTTGGGTTTTAATTTATCCTACCTGCATGACCAAGGAAACTGTACACTGAGGCTCTTGGAAGAAACAAAGGTAAAACTGCTTTGAAGGGCTGCTCCCACAACACAGACTGTAAGAATTTTTCGCAGAATGTTTTTAAAGCCCAATTAAAGAAGATATTTCAATTTTAAAAAACCTACAAGATTTAGAGAACAAATGTATGGACACCAAGGGGGGGAAAGTGGGGTGGTGGTGGTGGTGTGATGAATTGGGAGATTGGTATTGACATGTATGCACTAATATGTATAAAATGGATAACTAGTAAGAATCTGCTGTATAAAAAAATAAATAAAATTCTAAAATTCAAAAAAAAAGTGAAAAAACCCCACAAGATTAAATGATCTACCATGAGTGAGAGTCAGTGGACACAATCACCAGCAAGATTAGAATCCTGAGAATCATTGAGCTAGGGGATAATAGATTTGAGAAAATTATCCAATATTAAGGAAAAATAGAGATGAAAAATATGTCTGAGAGGCTGAAAAACATGGAGGATAGAATGAAAGGACCAGGGACTTCCCTGGCAGTCCAGCGGTTGGGACATCACCTTCCAATGCAGGGGGTGTGAGTTCGATCCCGGGTTGGGGAGCTAAGATCCCACACACCTCACGGCCAAAAAACCAAAACATAAAACAGAAGCAACATTGTAACAAATTCAATAAAGACTTTTAAAATGATCTACATCAAAAAAAAAAAAAAAAAGAAAGGTCCAACCTAAATCTAAGAGGAGTTCTAGAAGGAAAATAGCGAGAATGGGAGAAAGGAAATACTTGAGTACATAATGGCAGAGGATTTTCCAGGACCGATGAAAGATTTAAGAACAAGTGCCAAATAAAATAAATAAAATTAAATCTATATGCAGACACATTATAATAAAACTGCAGAACACCCGAAACAAAGAGAAGAATCTTTAAAACTACGAGAGAGAAAAGAGAGATTACCTCCAAAGGAACAACAATGAGATAGACAGCAGACTTTTAAATTATGAAATATAGCCCAGAACACAGGTAAATAATATCTTCAAAGTTATGAAGGAAAATATCTGTCAACCTAGATTTCTAAGCCCAGTTAAATTATTATTCAAGAGTGGGGGCAATAAAAACATTTCTCAGAATGAACTGAGAGAATCAAGAACTCACAGACTGTTGCTGAAAGAAATACTAAAGTATGCACTTCAGAAAGGAAGCACTAATGTGGAAAAAGGAATGGTGAGCAAAGAAGTGGTAGACATGTGGGTAGATCTAAATAGCGTCGGTCATGAGAAAACAATAATGAGGATGATGAATAATTTGGGGGTATGAAAACAAAGTTGGAGAGGTATAGATTAGCTAAAACTTTCTATGTCTTTGAATCATGTTAAGGGGGGTAGAACTATTGAGAAACTTTAGACATTTGAAGTAAAAAAAAGAAGTATATATAACTTCCAAATCAGCAGGAAGAAAAGAGAATTTTGAAAACTGACTAATAGAAAAAAAAGGCAAGAAAGGAGAAAAAAAAACAGAAAAAAGCAGAATAAGACAGAAATCCCATATAAGGTGATATAAATAAATCCAAGTGTATCATTCATCACAATAAATGTAACTGGATGAAAACATGTGAGAATCTTTGTTGCATTTAAAAATCCAAAATTTATCTAAATTCTGTTCATAAAAGTCATATCTAAAACATAAAAGCACAGAAAGTGATGGAAAAAGATATGCCAGGCAAATACTAATCAAAGTGGATGTAGCTATGTTAATGTAAAGTAAAACATACTTTAAAGCAAAAAACATTATTAGGGATAAAGAGTGTCACAGAATATTGATAAAAGGAATAATCCACCAGGAAGACAGAACAATTTTAAGTCTGTCTGCAGCTAAATATATTGCCTTAAAATACATAAAGCAAAAATTGACAGAATTACAAGGAGATAATGAACAAATCTATCATCACTGGTAAATTTTATCGATAATACACCTCTTCATGTTGATACAGAAAGCAGGCCAAAAATTAACAAGAATGTAGAAGATCTGAACAACACAGTTTAAAAAAGAAAAACGAGCTGAAACACAACATTGTAAATAAACTATACTCCAATAAAATTAAAATATTAAAAAAACTTGAGTTGATATATATAGATAGAATTCTGTGCCCAATAATTACAGAATACTCATTCTTTAAAAATACACATGGATCATGCATTTATCACACTTTTTTTTATCACAATGCAATACAATTAGAATTCCCAGAAACAAAAAGATAATAAAAAAGAATATACTTGGAAATTAAAAGAAAGTAGGTTTTAAAGCCAGTTTGTGTGTTATCATCATATTTGGGGGAAAACTGGTATCTGTCTTAGGCATTGAAAGAAAAAGTTGGAAAGAGGCACTAAAAATGGTTAAGAGTGGTTATTTATGGTTTGCTGGGTTACAGGTGATTTTAAATTTTGCTTTATTTTTTTTTCCTGTAGTTAAATCTGTTTTTTCTTTTCTTTTAACATCTTTATTGGAGTATAATTGCTTTACAATGGTGTGTTAGTTTCTGCTGTATAACAAAGTGAATCAGTTATACATATAGATATGTTCTCATATCTCTTCCCTCTTGCGTCTCCCTCCCTCCTACCCTCCCTATCCCACCCCTCTAGGTGGTCACAAAGCACCGAGCTGATCTCCCTGTGCTATGCAGCTGCTTCCCACTAGCTAGCTATTTTACGTTTGGTAGTGTATATATGTCCATGCCACTCTCTCACCTTGTCCCAGCTTACCCTTCCCCCTCCCCATATCCTCAAGTCCATTCTCTAGTGTGTCTGTGTCTTTATTCCTGTCTTGCCCCTAGGTTCTTCATGACCATTTTTTTTCTTAGATTCCATATATATGTGTTAGCATACAGTATTTGTTTTTCTCTTTCTGACTTACTTCACTCTATATAACAGACTCCAGGTCCATCCACCTCACTACAAATAACTCAATTTCGTTTCTTTTTATGGCTGAGTAATATTCCATTGTGTATATGTGCCACATCTTCTTTATCCATTCATCTGTTGATGGACACTTAGGTTGCTTCCATGTCCTGGCTATTGTAAATAGAGCTGCAATGAATATTTTGGTACATGACTCTTTTTGAATTATGGTTTTCTCAGGGTATATGCCCAGTAGTGGGATTGCTGGGTCGTATGGTAGTTCTATTTTTAATTTTTTAAGGAACCTCCATACTGTTCTCCATAGTGGCTGTATCAATTTACATTCCCACCAACAGTGCAAGAGTGTTCCCTTTTCTCCACACCCTCTCCAGCATTTATTGTTTCTAGATTTTTTGATGATGGCCATTCTGACTGGTGTGAGATGATATCTCATTGTAGTTTTGATTTGCATTTCTCTAATGGTTAATGATGTTGAGCATTCTTTCATGTGTTTGTTGGCAATCTGTATATCTTCTTTGGAGAAATGTCTATTTAGGTCTTCTGCCCATTTTTGGATTGGGTTGTTTTTTTTTGATGTTGAGCTGCATGAGCTGCTTGTAAATTTTGGAGATTAGTCCTTTGTCAGTTGCTTCATTTGCAAATATTTTCTCCCATTCTGAGGGTTGTCTTTTCGTCTTGTTTATGGTTTCCTTTGCTGTGCAAAAGTTTTAAGTTTCATTAGGTCCCATTTGTTTCTTTTTGTTTTTATTTCCATTTCTCTAGGAGGTGGGTGCTTTATTTTTAAAGAGCTTTTCTGTATTGTTAAAGTTTCCTACTTGGATCATGTAAGCATGTACTTTTTTTCTAATTAGAAAAAAATCAAATGAATTTTACTTAGGATGAAGTGTAGAATAATAACTTGCCTAGGCTATTGCAATAGCTTCCTAAGTGGTCTCCTCATTTTCATTCTTGCCTCCAAATACATCCTCTTCTACAAAGAACTTAGAATAAAATTCAAGTTCCTAACCTTGGCCTGTAAGGTTCTACGTGATATTGCTCCAGCCTACATTTCCAACCTTACCTCCAGTCACACTTGCCAGATTCATTCTACTTCAACCACACGGGCTTTAATTTCCTTGAACTCTACGCTCCAGATTCTTTCCATCCTGGGTCTTCACATTTGCTACTCCTTGCACTTAGAAGCCCTATCACCCTCCTTCCCTCAACACTCTCTTTGCCTGGCTAAATCCTAGTTATTCTCCATGTTTCAGCTGAGTATGAAATCCTTAGGGGAGCCTTTTCTGACCTCCTTCCCCAGACTAGGTTTGGTTTCTCTGATATTCTCAAAGCACGCATTGTTCTCCTTCATACTAATAATAAACTTGAAAATATGTGTTTATGTGTTTACTTGGTTATTGTTGGTCTCCCTTGCTAAACTACTTGCTCCACGAGGACAAGGACCACATCCGGTTTGCTCATTGCTATATGCCCAGCACATAACATAGTGCCAGGCATGTGGTAAATGCTCAGTGGATATTTGTTGAAAGAATGCATTAATGAGTGCATGAATGAATGACTGAATCTTCACAAACGCAACTTGAGATTATAAAACCAAAAAGGGAGGTAAAGAAGTTCATGAAGGAGAAGGCTAATAATATGCCACAATCGTGGTTTTAACTTCCTTTTGTATTCTCTTTTTCTACATTTGCTTTAATGGACTATTCCCCTTTAAAGAGAGAAAAGTCCTGTGAATTAGCTTAAAAAAACAAAACAGCAATGATAACAAAGTTGTTACTTCTGAGGCCAAGGACAGTGAAGTAGGATGATTTGAAGATGGGTATAAATTACTGGATCACATTTCATTGTCCTGAAGCTCTGTTTCATTATATAATTGATACAGTACAACATAACCAAAGCCCAATTCAAGTTGCCCTGGATATGCTCTATCTTCTCTTCCAGGGACAACTTGTACACATACAGTCAGCTTGAGTAATAATGGTCTTTGTAATTAGGGCCACTACATAGAAAGAAGAGATACATTTTCCACTGACTCACTGTTGCTCTCTAGAGAAGAAAAATATTGGCTACTGCTTAGGCTTACTCCAGAGTTTAAAGTTTAGGGTATAGTCTTAAATTCTTAAAATACAGCCTTTTAAAAAGATGTTAAGAAAGGAAAGTAGGACACTCTTAATTCTGTGACACCATGGACTTAAATTCACAGACACTAACTTCTTTTCAGTTAATCCCACCCTCAGAAGAAAGTCATGGTGGTAATTTCAAAGTCAAATTCTCTACAAGAGCTTGGTGTTTTAACATAACCACTTTTTCCAAAATCTCAGTCTTTTCCTTCTATTTGATCTAGTCATAAACTAGATGCTTCATAGTTATCTGCATAATTAAACCTAGACAATATCTGCTTGAGTATTTAGTCCCTTAATTGTTCACATCTTTCCGCTGTTCATCTCTTTTCAAACTTTACTCCCAGGTAACTCCAGAGTTCTACAATGATGTGTGACACCAAGTCAAGTTATTCATAAATAATTCTAAAGTAAACTTATGCAATACAGTACAGAAGAGGCAGGGTACAAATTCAAACATAAGTATGTCCAATTACGATATACGAAATGAGAGAGACAGGATTTGTAAATGCGCCACACTTTTCTTTATATTCCTTTTAAATGTCAAGAAATTCAATTAATATAAACACAGTACTCATAAAGGCATTGTTAATAATTATTAGTGCACAAAAGGAAAGTATTTTTAACTTAAATAGATCCAAACACCGAGAACAGGACCGAGGAAGCCAAATAACACTGTGTGCTCAAGAGTATTTCTTATTCTAGTAAACATGTTGTTAGTATGGCACATCAAACTATTTATAATCCTCTGTTATTTGTATATTCCAGAACAATAGTGAGAGCCTAAACAGAGAACACTCGAAATCATTTGATTAAATCAACAAAAAGGAAACTAAATAAACTTTTCTGGTGACAGTAATGACCAATTGCTATGCACCTGATTGTACCATGGTATAATCAATTGGCTTAAGTTCTTCAAACTACTGAAATAAGTGGACCAACGATTTCATGGTCATATTTCAGTTATTTAGCTGACCATGTAGTAATCTAATTGGTTAGCCTGTAAATTCTATCCAGCTATCACTATAAAAATGGAATAGCTTATTAGTATGAGAAAACAGCATTTCCTACTAGATTAATAGAAATGACTGTAAATGATGAGAATAGTATTAGAATTGAATTTAGGCCCTGCCTGAAATATGTCAGAATAATAAAGAGAAGATAGTAAACATTAACCAATATTTTCAAAGTTTTTAAAATTTTTTATCAGTGGTATTTTACCACTTTTCCTCCTTATTCATGTTGTTTCAGAAGAAATTAATAAAATCCAACTCTCGTTTCATAGTCATGGTGACCTCGAGAGTCTCAGTTTCAGCGATATAGAAAGCTTTGGCACTGTTGCATTCCACAGGATAGGGAAGGGTTAACAACAGCTTCCTAAAAAACAAAACAAAATAAAAACCTAGAATCAGTGATATCAAGACAATGGGAAGCAATATATATCACCACAATGTTAGGAACCAAAAAACTATTTAGTATACCATTTTTTTGGCCTTAAAAATCCAACCAGTGGTTTTGACCACCCCTCTTTTTTTCTAAATTGACCTCATTTTGCATTATATACACGTAGTCTCAGGCTATGTTTATTGGCATAGAAATAGAACCATTGCAACTTTAAGTTGGCTGGATAGATCTATTGCCAGTCATACTTATGTGTAGATGGAATGTGGCTGCCTGATAGAAACCTGAAAATTGGAATGGTTCTAAATAATTCTGCTAACACAACTGAATCTCTACTACTACATTAGGTGTAGTTATTGAAATTCAGGCCTGGAATGATTTCAATACCAGATCAATGGAAGTGCTTTTCTCTGCCTGCTTCTGTTCTTTCTACTATACATTGGCAAAAATTTCCTGTGAGAGATTGCTGAGTGTAGTTTGCAGTTTATGGCTCAGCTGCTGGATAATTGTATGCTTTAGATGCATGGTTGGGATGAGACATCCATAATTCTGTCATAGTGGTATGAATCTGAATTATGCATAGGGTCGGCACATGCTGGTATCTGAAGAAAATTAAATACATGAAACACTTGTTACCTCACATTCTCAGTAGAGAAGGCTTGAGTATCTCTATAAAAAGTGGGCAGAAAAGCTCTTTTAGAAGGTATAAGGTCCAAATCAGTATAGGAAATGTGGTAATTTTTAGGGGTACTTATTGAATACTTGTACAAAGAACTAGTATTTGAAAATAAAGCCCTTGAAAATCAATTGCTTCTTTGCTCATTTGCAAAGACCTAAGTTCAGGAAACTGGGCTCATTAAAAGTATTTATCACACATCTCTGGAACCTATAGGAGGAATTTTCTGTTACTCTTGTTCCATTCCAAATATCTGGGGTAGGAGAAACAACTTTCTCCACTTGAAGTAATGAAATCGCGATGTTTCTTAATATACCCTGTAATATTTGGCATCTCAAAAAAAATGGGTGCAAAAACCATTGAGTCATTTTTTTTTTTTTTTGGCCATGCTGCACAGCTTGCAGGATCTTAGTTCCCTGACCAAGGATTGAACCTGGGCCCACGGCAGTAAAAGCACCAAGTCCTAACCACTGGACCACCAGGGAATTCCCGAGAGTCCATCTTTTTAAAGTTGTTTACAATATAGGTTGTACTAGAGTTAGATTTGTTTTATCCCTTATTCTACAAATGATAGTATATTCACTTTTAAAAGAAAGCAAAGCTCAGTGGTGGTAGCTTCATTGCACTAAAAGACACCTAAAATCAGTTGAAGAAGGAGTTCCAATGATAATGTGCACTTCTCTATCCAGAGAGAAATAAATTCAAAAGAGACAGTGGCCATTGGAATGGTCCATCTATCCCTGCATTTTTGTCTAGTCCTTAGTAGTACAGCTTCCCATACTAAAATTTTGAGTAGAAACTGTGCAACTTATTTAGGCTCTTAGAAGAAGGAAAATACTGTGTGATATCTGAAGTGAGAGTTATATTTTAAACAATATAAAATTCTACTAATACTTAATCATATACAATTCATTGAAGAACAGGACTGTGTTTTATTTCGGTGTCCCCCCAGTGTCTAGCAGACTTCATAAATGTTTGTTGACTGAATGAATAAACGAATGAAAAGCAAACAGGTCACCACAAAATGACATTTGAATAACTGGTATAAATTAGTACTATAATAAAATATGAATGAACATTTGAACCCAATCCCTCTGCCTCTACTTTGAAAATATATTTGCCTTTTAAGAAGCTACAGTTTAGTCACTGATCAAATGTTTATCCAGTGTTAATTTTCATTAGAAATTATTTAAATGCGAACAATAATATATGAAAGTAAAACCCCAAAATTATCTGTACAGTGAACTCTATAGACTCACATGTTTACATTTATATTAGAGAATTCAAGTTGATGTTTCTTTCTTTTTTTTTTTTTTTTGCGGTACGCGGGCCTCTCACTGTTGTGGCCTCTCCCACCGCGGAGCACAGGCTCTGGACGCGCAGGCTCAGCAGCCATGGCTCACGGGCCCAGCCGCTCCACTGCATGTGGGATCTTCCCGGACCGGGGCACGAACCCGTGTCCCCTGCATCAGCAGGCAGACTCTCAACCACTGCGCCACCAGGGAAGCCCCAAGTTGATGTTTCTTGCAAGAGATTTAAATAAAGGACAACCTTGTTCTGTACATATTCACATAATGCACTTTTTATTTTATGTAGTTAATAAATTATTTGATTTACATATCTGGGATAAAAAAAGGACATGGCCTTTTTAACGTTTCCTATTGGAGACATAACTATTTTCAAAGAAAGTGCAGAAATAGCTACTGAGCTGCAGTTCACTATTCCATTTAGAAAATTTTTTTTAGGTGTTTACGTCTTTGAATATCAGCCAACTCTCAATCTATTGGGTTGGCCAAAAATTTCGTTCGAGTTTTCTTGGAAGACATATGGAAAAACCCGAAATAACTTTTTGGCCAATGCAATAAATCAAAGGAGCACCGCAAAGGTGAGATAATCTAAAGCAACACACAACCAAAAATTAACTCATATTTGTCTTCAGAGTGTGTTTTTATTATCACATTCAAGGAATTCATTTATGATATTCTTAGAATTCATCTTAAAAACTAATGAAACCCCATATGAAGATAAAGTCAGGAGATTCTGAGACATTATACAATTTCCCCTATCTTTCTTCCTTTCTATCTACTCCATGTTGGGAATCTACATACCAAAACAACGTTGTAAAAAATGAAGAATTCAGCAAACTGTTTTATTTCTTTTCCATCTACAATGCCAAAATTCTGTTTTATTTATAATTTTAATGCAGTTGACTATCAATAGACTGATATTACTAGTCAATTCAGTTAAAATAAATTCACTTGTTTTGCCTTATAGATACATTAGCAGAATGTCCGCTCTTATCTTTCTTGGAGCCGGTAAGCATAGTGTTACAGGTGTCAAAGTTAGAAACTAAAGAAAGTAGATGTGCATATCAATAAACTAAAAACAAGACACATTGCCAATAATACAATTTCAGGTAATAGCATGGCTCCAAAGCATGTTCAAGTGTTTAGGAAAAGTGATAAAAACTTTAATTCTATCTTCTGTCTTCTATCTTAATTAATGAATCTTCTTCTTAAGAGACAGTACCTTCATGCACTGAGCATTTAATGTATAAGTACTGTAAGATCCAAATGACCTAGTGCAGCCTACATTCTATGTGGAAAAATATCTCTGTGTGAGTCTTTCATTTAGTGAGCTCTGATAAATATCTGGAATGACAGCGTAGCCAGAGCAGCTGCCTAAAGATGGATGGAGACAGTGAGAACTGCTAGGGGAACGGAAATTAACTCCATAGTGTGTAGATATGTGTGTGCTTTTAACAAGTGCACAAATATCATGAAAAATTTGACTGTTCATTTAACCAACTTTCCTTGCAAAGTTTGTGTGGAAGAGTAAATGCGTGTATAACATGTAATGGGAAAAAATTACAATACTCCTTGAAGTGAATGGTAGGAATAGGGAATGTAATTTTTATAATATGAGACTTTTTTTGAGTGAATACATTTTTGAAATCATATTAAGTAATGAGAAAATATTTGATATGTATTCATCTGTAGATCATTTGGGGTTAAATGCATCTACTGTAGAAATCAAGGTTAAGCTATGCATTTTACGTTGGGTTGTTTACACACAGAAGTCTTTTGTACCAGAGATTTAATTTTGTTATTTTCTTGAAGCCCTACAATCAACAAAGGACAATTGTAGGTACTGATAATGGAAGGAAGAGAATGTGTTAGGAGCTGACTGCTCCCCGCACCCAGTTTGAAATGTCTATGAGTTACAAAGAATCACTGCACTCAGCCAAAGTGTGCTCACTGCTATACATCCAGATGAAAAGTGAACAAAGCAGTGAGATATTTAGACATTTTATCTAGCACCTGCCAGGTTCTATAGATTCCCTCCTTATAGAGTTAGTTTTGAGAGACAGGGCTGATTTATCCAGGTTTCAAGATAAACATTTTTATCAGAATTTTACCGTATACATTGTGTTCGGGGAACATGATTTGAACTTGTATAATAACAAGACTACTTTGAAAATATCAAATGTTTAGTTGAATTATTCCATTATCATCTGCATTATTTTTAAATGTATTCATGCAACTTGAGGATCTAGTGATAAATTAGCTGTTAGAACTTTTGTTTTAAGCAATTGATAAGACTTTTTGTTGATTTTTAGATGAATATAATCAAATTTAACCTTAGAGCCCCACAGTATCCAATATGCTTAAAGATTGCTTCTTTCATGCCATCACTGTACCAGAAAGCCACATGCAAGACTTACAACTTAAGAGATTTTCACCTCTAGCTATTTTTCCTGACAGATAAGCAAACTGTATCTGAATGTCAAGGACTATGTCTTGGTGGTATCAACCTAATCCAAATGTATGCATGTAAAGTAGGAAAAAATCTAGGTATTTACAAATATATGTTTATATTACCTAGATCAAACATCTGAATGACTGACTTTTTCACTTTTCTTCAGACTTTAGGAGTGATACAAAATAATTACGTACACTTTTATAAAGGATATTGACTAAAGGTTCATTAATATTATAATATTCATTATTCTAGTTCTAAGTTTTACTCACTTATTAGGAGTACGGAGGTCAAGGGTCATTTCCTGAACGTTGAGTTCAATTTCAGAAGTGATCGTATTTGGCAGTTTAATTTTAATCTGAAAGAGAAAATGAAAAATACTGTTGTCTTGAGGAACAGTTAATTTGAAGAGTGCAGTAAAAGACAGGGGAATGAGAAGTAATACTTATTTAATGCCGACTATGTGCCAGACTATGCTCTTTCCTCGTAACAATGTTGAGAAGCAGTGATTATTACCCCCATTTTACAGATGGAGAAACCAAGATACAGAAAAGTTTAGTGAGTGACCCAAGGCAACTGTCTGTAATTTGACTAAGATCTATCTGCCTCCAAAACTATTATAGAAACACTTTGGTTACATACCTGTACATTCACTGCTTGAAGGTGCATACTAGTGCACCTGCTAGAGTTGGGGACCTTCAACTACTTTTATATCACTGGGTACTTTGTATAAAAAGTGGTTAGTTCTCATGTTGGGTGTGGGTTGGTGATGCTATGTTATAGTCTCCCGGTATAAACTCCCATACACATTTCCTGGAGAAATGTAGGGGTCCAGAAAAGTTGTTAACAGAACAAAAGAGAAATAACAATATGATCCCTACACAAAAATGGGACTATTTATTGATTTAGTAAGATTTCACTTAAAACTGTCTCATCTCAATTATGAGCTAGAAGACTTGAAATCTTGGATATCTGGTGAGTTCAGAGCTGGAATAGCAAGCATAAAAGCAACAGGTTATAAAGGAAATACATATCAAATAAGTAGTGGGAAAAATTAGAGTTCCTTATAAGAAGCTTAAAATAGGCAATAGTGTTTTTGTGATATAAAGTATGTGAATAAATACATGTCTGTGAGTTATATTTTACTTTATTAAACTGTATATAAACAAACATTTGTAAATAGAGCTCTACAGGTCCTACTATCTAAATATATCCTTTAGTTAATATTTTCATTAAACAAAGAATTACCTCCTAATTTATATTTTGAAAATTCATATCTTCTTAATTAGAGATGCTTTGAATGAGAGAAATAGAACATTTCTCAAAGAGGTAGTTATAGGGGCTCTACCTCAAATTAAATGAGCAGTCTACTGGACAAGAAAGACCTATTCTTACTTCAATAACATTCAGATCTGATAGTCAGGTTGAGATGTTCTTTAGTTGCAGGATGACTCATTTCACCTGGACTAAGAAGTACAAATATTTGCTTCTTTAGTTTGAAATGTTTATCTCTTTCAAGGTAAAAAATTATTTCCCCAGGGTCGAAATGACATTTGAGTAAGGAAAAAAAAATTATGACAAGTGAAATTTAGATACAACTTTTGGGTAGAACTTCAAAGTGGTTCTTAAAATTGTTTGCAACTCTAGTTAAGGGTAATTCAGAAACAACTCATTAATTTTTCCTCTTGAGGAAATTAAAATTGTGTACTAAAATGGTTTCAGAGGAGGGACAGGAGAAGGAACAAATTAAGTTCCTTAATGATACACATTAATATCTCATAAGGTAGAAGATTCAATGAAGAGTCAACAGAGAAACTCCTCCTGAAACATGAATCAGACTTCTTCAGAAATACTTTTATTGAATACCTGGAAAATAGACATTGTTATTATTGACTTCGAACTGACTGTACCCAAGACCTAACTTGTCCAGTATTAGTAAATACAGTATGTCACTGACCAAACAAAGGGATTGATGTTCCTCTCTTTACATAGGAGGCAAACTGAATTCATTTCAAAGAAAAATTATTTTAATAGGTAAACTAATGAAAATAGCTAAAAATGTCATTGGGAAACTTTCAACCTTTTGGGAGCTCAACCTTTGGAGTCAAACTTGGGCTTGAATTCTGGTTCTGTCACATATTATTGCTTATTAGTTATCTATTGTTGTATAATGAAAACCAATTATACTTCCTCCCCCCCTTAATTTAATGGCTCAAAACAACAATAAACTTTTATTATCTTACACATTTTTCATAGGTTAGGAATTCAGGAGTGGCTTAGCTAGGTAGTTCTGGCTTAGTTAGGGTCTATCATGAGGTTGTGGTTAAAATACTGGCTGAGCTGCAGACATCTGAAGGCTTTACTGGGGCTAGAGAATTTGCATCCAAGGTGGCTCATTCACATGGCTGTTGGCAAGAGGGCTCAGTGTTAGGGGAACCACTGACCAAAACCACCCACCCTGGCCAGGCCCGACAGTAACCACTTGCATGAGTTATCTTACAACAGGAGGTCCTGGTAAGGAATGTGGAACTAACAAGCTACTACCAACCGAAGAATTCGGGAAAGGTTAAAAGGAGACGTCAGTCCATATGTCCTACCAACCTCCCAGAATCCTCCTCGCTGGAATCCATCTTGGCTGAGCCATGCGCACACCAGCAAGAAGGACCCTGAGTCAGAGTGACTGGCCAGAGACAACCCGGAAACTAACCCCATTACCATAAAACCTGAGGCTGAGAGCCATGTGGCAGAGCAGTTCTCCTGGGTTCCCTTACCCTGCTGCTCGCCACCCAGGTGCCCCTCCCCAATAAAGTCTCTTGCTTTGTCAGCACGTGTGTCTCCTTGGACAATTCATTTCTGAGTGTTAGACAAGAGCCCACTCTCGGGCCCTGGAAGGGGTCCCCCTTCCTGCAACATCTGTTCTTCACCACATGGACTTCTCCATAGGACTTAGGGCCCTGAGTGTCCTTATGACACAACAGCTGTCTTCTCCCCAGAGTGAATGATCCAAAAGTGTGAGACAGAAACCATGCCTTTTTAAAAAATGTAGCCTCAGAAATTATACACTTTCATTTCTGTAATATCCTATTGGTTATACAGGTCAGCCCCATTCGATGTGAGAGGGGACTACACAAAGGGATGAATATCAGGAGGTGAGAATCATTGCGGACCATCTCAAAGCCTGGCTACCACCATACCCAACACTAACTTCAATTTACACTTCTGCCTTCCGGCCTTATGAATAAAAAGTAACAGGAAAAGAGTCCACTAATTTAAAGTTTGTGAGATCCCTTTTTCCCATGTTCAGCCTGTCTTCGGGCAAGTAGTTGAAACTACTCCTTTAGTCTCTATAGGAATTCACTTTGGGGCTTTCCTAGAAATGGGTAAATGTAGGTCAAATTACTTACAAATTATTTTTCATTGTCATTCATTTATTCTCCTCTATGTGTTGTAAAAGAGCTGGCTTAATATGCCAAAACCTTTGGGGTGGGGTCATTAATGTGAGATTGTCATTTTGAGTTTTAAATTTCCTCTTTATTGTCTTGTTCTTATGCTAAATTTATATGAGAAGGTGGTTCTTAAAATCTATAAGTGATTAATACAGGCGCCTCAGGTCCTCTGATGAGTGTCTTTGATCATATTTTAAGTTGTTTGAAAATTGAAATGAGAAGGCCAAACAGCAAGTGTTTGTTGGAGATCAACCATTTTAGGCTTCCTCCTGAACTGTCATTTCCTGAATGCCAGAACAAAAGAATAAGTGATACATACCTTATATATATAACTTGACCAGTCTATGCTACCTACTGAAATTTTAGTGAAGCTTAAGATATACAGAAAAATTTGGCCTGTCGCTTTGGAAGATAGTCTTACTTTACAGGTTCTAGATATTGTAAAAATATTTTCATTTGACAGAAATACAGCAACTACCTCCAATATACTTGATTTTTAGCAAAGAAATTAAGACTATATGAGTTTCCATTTGAAACATAACATTAGGAAACTTTGATTAACAGAAAAAGTTTGGGTAGGACCCATTCTGAATTGCTTCAGTGATTTAATTTCCCATTGTTTTACTATGGAAACGCATGTGAGATATTTTTTCCATTGCAGCCATAATAAATATTTTATAAAAACTCTCAGGAACAATGATAATCTATAGGAAAGTGAAAAAATGTAAAGGTGATGGACCCCCTACTTTGAAATTGTATAAGTATTTACCTCTGGAGAATAAAAATATAGAGGTATGTGTTCTCCAAAACTAGGACACAAAACCAACAGATATCTTTTAATATTAATGGATACATTTTCTATAAAGTTACCATGGTGAAACATTCCAGTACTATATGGCCATGTCTGTTTCATAAGATCATGGAGCATGACTCCTCTCCTCTCACAGGAGTCAAGAGTAAGTTTAGTTTAGATTTGCGTTTCTCTAATGATTAGTGATGTTGAGCATCCTTTCATGTGTTTGTTGGAAATCTGTACATTTTCTTTGGAGAAATGTCTATTTAGGTATTCTGCCCATTTTTGGATTAGGTTGTTTGTTTTTTTTGTTATTGAGCTGCATGAGCTGCTTATAGATTTTGGAGATTAATCCTTTGTCAGTTGCTTCATTTGCAAATATTTTCTCCCATTCTGAGGGTTGTCTTTTGGTCTTGTTTATGGTTTCCTTTGCTGTGCAAAAGCTTTGAAGTTTCATTAGGTCCCATTTGTTTATTTTTGTTTTTATTTCCATTTCTCTAGGAGGTGGGTCAAAAAGGATCTTGCTGTGATTTATGTCATAGAGGGTTCTGCCTATGTTTTCCTCTAAGAGTTTGATAGTTTCTGGCCTTACATTTAGGCCTTTAATCCATTTTGAGCTATTTTTGTGTATGGTGTTAGGGAGTGATCTAATCTCATACTTTTACATGTACCGGTCTAGTTTTACCAGCACCACTTACTGAAGAGGCTGTCCTTTCTCCACTGTAATTTCCTGCCTCCTTTATCAAAAATAAGGTGACCATATGTGCGTGTGTTTACCTCTGGGCTTTCTATCCTGTTCCATTGATCTATCTTTCTGTTTTTGTGCCAGTACCATACTGTCTTGATGACTGTAGCTTTGTAGTATAGTCTGAAGTCTGGGAGCCTGATTCCTCCAGCTCCGTTTTTCGTTCTCAAGATTGCTTTGGCTATTCAGGGTCTTTTGTGTTTCCATACAAATTGTGAAATGTTTTGTTCTATTTCTGTGAAAAATGCCAGTGGTAGTTTGATAGGGATTGCATTGAATCGGTAGATTGCTTTGGGTAGTAGAGTCATTTTCACAATGTTGATTCTTCCAATCCAAGAACATGGTATATCTCTCCATCTATTTGTATCATCTTTAATTTCTTTCATCAGTGTCTTATAATTTTCTGCATACAGGTCTTTTGTCTCCTTAGGTAGGTTTATCCCTAGATATTTTATTCTTTTTGTTGCAATGGTAAATGGGAGTGTTTTCTTGATTTCACTTTCAGATTTTTCATCATTAGTGTATAGGAATGCCAGAGATTTCTGTGCATTAATTTTGTATCCTGCTATTTTACCAAATTCATTCATTAGCTCTAGTAGTTTTCTAGTAGCATCTTTAGGATTCTCTATGTATAGTATCATGTCATCTGCAAACAGTGACAACTTTACTTCTTTTCCGATTTGGATTCCTTTTACTTCCTTTTCTTCTCTGATGGCTTCACAGGTGAATCCTATTATACATTTAGAGAAGAGCTAACACCTATCCTTCTCAAACTCTTCCAAAATATAGCAGAGGGAGGAACACTCCCAAACTCATTCTACGAGGCCACCATCACCCTGATAACAAAACCAGACAAGGATGTGACAAAGAAAGAAAACTACAGGCCAATATCACTGATGAACATAGATGCAAAAACCCTCAACAAAATCCTAGCAAAGAGTATCCAACAGCACATTATAAGGATCATACACCATGATCAAGTGGGGTTTATTCCAGGAATGCAAGGATTCTTCAATATATGCAAATCAATCAACGTGATACACCGTATTAACAAATTGAAGGAGAAAAACCATATGATCATCTCAATAGATGCAGAGAAAGCTTTCGACAAAATTCAACACCCATTTATGATAAAAACCCTGCAGAAAGTAGGCATAGAGGGAACTTTCCTCAACATAATAAAGGCCATATATGACACACCCACAGCCAACATTGTCCTCAATGGTGAAAAACTGAAAGCATTTCCACTAAGATCAGGAACAAGACAAGGTTGCCCACTCTCACCACTCTTATTCAACACAGTTTTGGAAGTTTTAGCCACAGTAATGAATGGATTCTTGTCATCAACTGAAAAGCATTCTTAAGTCTCTCCTATCCTAAAAAAAAAAATCCCTAAACCGGGCCTCCTCTTCAACAAACCATCTCCTCTCTCTCCTCCCTTTCACTGCTAAACTTTCTCAAAGAACAATCTATATTTGCTGCCTTCTCTTCCTCAATTCCTATCCACTTCTCAGCTTTCTGCAACCCAGTGTTGGCCCCTACCATGCCTCTGAAGCTGCTCTCTTCCAAAAATCACCAATGTCTTCTAAACTGATGAATCTAAAAATTTCTTCTGCATCCTAATCCTGCTTTACTTTTCTACAGTGGGAGATACTGTTATAGCTTTCTCCATCTCTGCATATCCTTCTGAGTTCCTCTTCCTTTATCCATCCCTCAAATATTTGTGTTTTCTATGGTCAACCTGTGAATCTGCTTGCATAGGTTCAGAAGTTTCTGCCAGTTCTGGTTCAAGGATTCTGGACCATATAATTAAAATATTTGATTAAACCTCCTCAAAATGACATAATCAGAATGTAAAATTACTGATTTTGTTACCAAGTAATATGTATAAGATATCTTTCACCCTTATTTACTACCTGACCTTAAGCCCATCTCAAACACCCTGTCCCTCTCTCTTACCTCTCTGTCTTTCTCAATCTCTATCTGTGCATCTATCTATCTCTATCTCTCTCATTTTCGGGGACTTTTATTTTCAACTCTACTAATTTTGGTATTATTTAAAATTTTAAATATATATAAATTCCATCATCAGAAATATATTAAGTCTATACAATTAGATTAGCTTTTAAGGGAGGTATTCATCCCCCTACCATCGTTATGGAAAAATATTATGATATTAACTATAAATGTATCTATATTACTGAAAGAACTATAAGAAATTTAATTGAAGGTTTACTGTGCTGCCTGGAGCTGATAATAAGGAATTGTATTACAGCTGAAATATCCTTCTCCCTGACACACAGTCTGATAAATAACCAGTCAGGTAAGGTTAGCATAATCAGAAAGCCTACCATAAAAAGGTGTCCATCCTCCAGAATTTTAAATGGGAAAGAGAATCCACTCCATTTTCAAGCAGCCAAATCTATTTATTCATAAGAAGTAAATGAAAATGACTGTTTTAACCTTAACAGAGAAATCGGGATTTGAGAAGCATGCCATTAAAGAAAGAAGTGAATTCTTAGAGGACATGCAGACACTTTGCTCAGAATGATTGATAGCTCTTTCTGAGATGAATATGTGTGATAAAACATGTGACTCTTGGTTGTGTCTGCCAGATGGTGACTGACTCCTATGCCATCCCTGACTCTCACCCCGTTCCCAGTGAGGTTTAAAGATGGAGTAAGGCTCATATCCCAGTGAGGAGGTGACAATGAAAAATAAAAAGAGGCTTAATGGCTTGTTTTTAGTCACATTAACATGTCCCCTTATCAATATAGATCCATTATAGTAGGAGCACCAAAATATTATGTATCCATGGCAGCTCAAAAAGAGTATCAAGCCATCTGCAGGTTTGTCCCTGCTCCTAGGACAAATGATGGGCCATTTGGCAGAATATCAACAAACCTAGCCCCATTCATTTTTGGATTTTAGAGATAGTGTGCTGTTAAACACCCATGGGTGAAAATGGAAATCCACTGACCTACTTCCCCACTCACCCATCCCCATTTCTGCCACAAATAGTCCTATGGGGAAGCCAGGCTATCTGCTTACATATCTTTGATACCTAAAATTCCTTTTCCACTCTCCCCAACTGGCACCCAAGAGGTCAGGTACCTCAGTAATCCCTGTTTCTCAGGGGTAGGCAGGTTCCCATTCTTCCCACCTTGTTTCTAGGACAGCTTTTTGGCTTCTCCATCATCATTGTTTGCATTTCTTTTTTTTTTTTAATAAATTTATTTATTTTTTATTTTTGGCTGCGTTGGGTCTTCGTTGCTGCACGCGGGCTTTCTCTAGTTGGGGCGAGCGGGGGCTACTCTTCGCTGCGGTGCATGGGCTTCTCACTGTGGTGGCCCCTCTCGCTGCAGAGCACGGGCTCCAGATGCGTGGGCTTCAATAGTTGCGGCACACAGGCTCAGTAGCTGTGGCCCCCGGGCTCTAGAGCACAGGCTCAGTAGTTGTGGGGCGCGGGCCTAGCTGCTCTGCGGCATGTGGGATCTTCCCGGACCAGGGCTCGAACCCATGTCCCCTGCTTTGGCAGGCGGACTCTCAACAACTGTGCCACCAGGGAAGCCCATTGTTTGCATTTCTAAAGCCATGTCACAATTCCAACCTCATTTCATTGAGCCGATGTCTCTTAGTTTTCAATACCTAGCCTGGAACTTGAGTTAGAATTTACAATGTCTCTGTTAGAACTTTGTCTCTGATTGTTGACCCCGTCCCAAGGGCCATTTATTCTGTCCCTGGTTAGACCCATTTCTGCAAGTTTCCTAGTATCCCCCTCAACTCCTCCCCCTCTCCAAACATACACATGTTACTTAAAAACAGTTCTACTTCATTCCAAGCCTGATGAAAGCCAGCACTCTGTGGTATTATATTCTAACCCCTGCAGAGAGTAAACACCAACTCTGAAAATCAACATCTCTAGTCTCTGTCTTTGAATTCCATAGAGACTTGTATTTCTAACAGCCTGCTGGACACATCCAACAAGATTTTCTACAGGCACTTCAAACTCAATATTACCCGAACTTAATATTTTTCTTATAGAACTTTGTCTTCTTTCTCTTTTGCATTCCATACCTGATCCCTACAACACAAACAAAACCACCTTTGTTTACTCTCATTCCAAAAGTAATAGTAGTTGTAAAAAATATAGAAAATTCAGATGAGCAAATATGAATAAAAAACATCTCTAAGATTACCATCCAGATATAAACCACTTTACCTCCCCATATCTCGATTAATGCCATCACCATTCACCTAGTCACTCAAGCTAGAAATCTGACTCCTGTTTCTCCCTTACATATCACATTCAACCACTTTCTAAATCCTGTCGATACTACCGTGGATCCTTGAACAACACTGGGTTTGAACTGTGTGGGTCCACTTATATGTGTTTTGTTTTTCAATAAATACATACTACACATCTACAGTTGGTTGAATCCATGGATGCAGAACCACAGATGTGGAGGGCCAACCATAAAGTTAGAAGCAGATTTCTGACTGTGTGGAGGGTAGGTGCCCCTAACCCCTGCATTGTTTAAGGGTCAACTGTACCTCCAAAATGTTTACTGAAACCATTCTTTCCTCTCTATCTCCACTGCCATAGTCCAGGCTCTTACTTCTCTTACCTGAATTAGTGCAACTGTCTATCAACTGGTTTTCCTATCACCAGTCTCCCAAACTCACACTCATCTCTTACCATAATCTCCACCAACAACTAGAGTTGCTCTGAAATACACATCTACTTGTTTAACTCACTTACTTTAAAACGTCGAGGAGCTCTAATGCCCACAAAATAAGTCCAAATTTCATGGTATCTTAGTCTGCTTGGGCTGCCATAACAAAATACTATAGACTGGAAAGTCTGAGAATGCCAGACATGCCAGCATGGTTGGCTTCTGGCGAGAGCTCTCTTTCTGGCTGCCTTTTCACCGTGCTCACATGGCAGGGATAGAAAGCAAGCAGGGCAAGCGCTCTGGTATCTCTTTGTATAAGGGCAGTAATATCATCATGAGGGCCCCACACATGTGACCTCATCTAAACCTAATTACCTCCCAAAGGCTCCATCTCTGAATACCATCACACTGGGAGTTAGGGCTTCAACATATGAATTGCCGGGGGGGGGGCGGGGGACATGATTCAGTCCACAGCATATGGTATGATATTCAAAGACTTTTACAACTACCTCTAAGCTGGGTATTCTGTTTTATCTTTTATTACTCCACACCAGTGCATTCTGGGGCTCCAAGAACATCACATATAGTTCTCAAAACACATCATATACTTTCACAGCACTATGCCTTTGCTTATTCTGTTTACTCTG
The DNA here is from genome assembly GCF_964374135.1 of Grampus griseus. NCBI lineage: Eukaryota > Metazoa > Chordata > Mammalia > Artiodactyla > Delphinidae > Grampus > Grampus griseus. Next base: position 92,523,575 of record NC_138999.1, on the reverse strand, counting down.
CTTAGACAGCCGTTCCATCCTGGCAAACTATTATGTTCCTCAAATGTCATCACATCCCACCTGTTTTGTGAAGTCTGCTTGGATTTCCTCTTTTTTGTACCCATATCACTTCTATCAAATTCAAACTGCCTGGATTCAAATCGTAGTTCTGCCAGAGTTTAAATGTGTGACCTTAAGCAAGTTATTTAACTTCCTTGTGCTTCAGTAACCTCATTTGTAAAATGGGGATAACAGCACTTATTTCATAGAGTTTTGGCGTGGGAATAATGAGTTACTATGTGCAAAGTTCCTAGAGAAATGCCTGGCACATAGTAAGCATTATATAAATTGTTTTCTGTTACTATATCATGTTAAGTGAAGACAATCAGGATAGAAACTTTTATTTATGGGCTGTAAATGTAGGGAAATGGCTCCACTATGGCATTCTGGCAACTGTGCACTATTCACATAGGCCACGTAAGCAAGGCTCAACTTCAGTCTGCCCTAGGTCTTGGCAGAATATCCTGTGATTCTCTTACAGCATGAGAAGATAGGCAGTCTTGTGAGGAGTTGCCTCAAGGCTATTTCTTATCTGTCTTTCGACCTTGGAGGCTCCCTATCTTGCAGGAGGATGCCATGATGTTTCAATGAGGCATAGGATTTTCCACCTCCCTTCCCCTGGGTATAGAGGCAGGCTGTTAAACAGCTTAGCTGCAGTCTATAGTTGGCTCTTCAGCAAGAGTGCCCCACTACTTGTGTCACCTGTCATCTGGCTCCTGTAGTTCAATGTTGTCCTGTGGGGCAAAGGGACATGGGGAGCTGATACCATGCTGATCTTGCTTATGCCGTCTGTATAAGTAATAAACTATATCCTTTTGGACTTGTTTCCTTATCGGATGGATCTATGAAAATATGTGCTGCTGCTTATGGACTATTTGACCTCTTAACAGTTAAGCACCTGCAGAGAAGGAGAACCTTATATCTATTTTGTTCAACACTGTATGTCAAGTGTCTGGCCTGTAGTAAATGCTCAATAAGTATTTGTTGAATTTTAAAAATTACAGAAAACAATGATAAATATGTATTCAAGGATATGTATCAAATCCATTATAGTAGAAGTCTTGTGGGGAGGGATGGAGAGTATAGAAGATAAAAGAGAAAATATAATTTAAGATAAAATAAAATAAGACAGAGGCATTCTACTCATGAAGTTTAAGGAAAAACATGCATGTCACCTAGGAGGAAACGCCCTCTAGACTCTCTTATATCAGTGTAAGAGGCATTGTAAGCATGACCTTATTTTCCCAACTGTAATATAAGGAGGAAAGTCTAAATCAACACTTTCAAACTGTGTTACAAAGAGCCTCAGTTTTTCTCCTAGGAGCTGTCTCATAGATGATAGCACCCTTTTAACCAAGGCAGTAGTACGTGTTTTATATGTTAGGCTTTCTCACAGAATTTTGTTTGAAGAAAAGACTTGGCAGCTAAAAGCAAAACAAAACAAACCTGCAAACCACTGGCTTAGTTCTAGCTCTAAAATTAATGTACAGCATGATGACAATAGTTAATAATACTGTATTGAATATTGGGAAATTGCTAAGGGTAGATTTCAGGTGCTATCACCACACACACCCACACACACAAATGGTATGTGAAGAGATGATATGTTAATCAGCTTGACTGTAGTAATCATTTCACTATGTATATGTATATCAAATCAATATATTGTATACTTTAAATATATACAGTTTTTATTTAGAAAATAAAATGCCCAAATATAGATTAAGGCACGGGAAGCTTGGTAACTACAAACTCAGGAGTAGAGCAGCAGGCATAATTTGGATAATGGAACTCTCTGGGTTGGGGTTAGAAGGAAAAGATGGAAGGTTTGCTGAAGACATACATATTCTTAACTCAGAATTTTGTTTAGGATCAACACTTTGATTTAGGACTCATAAATCTTGCTTTCTTATTTGGAGTCTGGGGAGGGTAAAGGAAAGGCGGTTCTTGTAAATTTTTAAACCCCAAATCAGTTCTTGTATTTAAACAGATTGTTTGCGTTCCTATTACCTTCCTCAGCTTAAGCAGAGGGCTTCTTCTTAAAGTCTCTGGGTCAGATTGTTACATAGAGACCAGGTCCAGGACCCAAATAACATATTTAGCCAATTCTAAGGTGCAATTTTCCTCACATTTTTATGTTTCTGTTATTGGGATGAATCACACAATGTGCATATTTAATATAGTAGTATACCTATTTTTCCTATGTTACTAAACAAATGGCACATCTACAATTTGATGATGTCTTAGAGTTGAAAAAATGCCATATTATTAACAGGAATAATAAGCTTAAAAATTGTGCCAGAAATATCTGAGATGAGGTCATTAACCTCTGCAGTCGGAGTCTTCCCAGCAGGGTTAAGCAATGACAGTGGGTGTCATCATCAATATGCCTATAGGATAAAATTCAAGCGCAGATCTGTTTTCTTTTTTGAGGGACAGCTTACCAGTACACCACTGTCCACAATTATTCTTTACTCTTGTTACACTCAATGCTTACCCAAATAGGTCATGCTATTTCATGCCTGGATACCTTTCCATGTGCTCTTACCTCTGTTTGGAATGCCCTTCTTGGAATGCTGTCCACTGGAGAAATCCTATCCTCCTGGTGTTGATCCCCTTCTGCCCTTTCTGCTTCATGTCACCACGTACCTGGTATATGCCTCTAAATATGTACTTGCCATAGTGAACTGCAATGACTTTTTAGGTGTCCATCTCATTACCTGTAAATTCCTTGAGGGTAATTGACTGTTTCTTATTTGTCTTTGTATCCCTAGTACTTAGGACAGTGTCTGGTATGTAGTAGTATTTAAAGATTGAATGTATGAAGAAAAAGAAAGAGGAAAAGAATGCTATACATGTGGTGAAGTGCCATGGCACCAACAAATGTTTCATCTGTTTCTGGCATTCAAAGGTGTCCATGTCTTATCCAAACCGTCTGAACTCCTGGCAAACTTAAAATTGTCAACACTGAATTTAATTGTTAATAATAAAATGGGTTCATTTATGTTAGTTTAGTCTCCCCAGTCAATTATAAGCTCATTAGAGGGAGGGATCAAGTCTTTTTCTGTACATACATGTTGAGTTTTAGATAAATTGTGTACTCCTACTCTGAGGTGTGATTTAGTTTCCAAGATTCTTCATTCAGCATACCTTTATTATTAATGCTGGGAGCAAGCTGCATGAGGGAAATGGAAAGGCTCACAACAGTTTTATTTATTTAGGGCCTAGAATTTCTTTAGAGTTTAGAGTAATCCGCAATACCAAACATCAAAAACATAATCCTACAGTCATTTAAGAGAGAGAAATTTGAATATTACTGGTAAAACCCTGGGAGCTAATTACTTCAAGATCACTTGAAACCTTAACTCATTAAGTTTGAAAAATCTCCTGAGGTCCTTAAAGACGCTATTCTTATTATGTTATGTGATCCAACTGAATGTCTTAGATTTTGCTAATAAGAGAAAGCCTGAAGTTTATGCAAAAGAGAGAATGCATTTATCTTTTGCTTCAGGAAAATATTAAGCATCTCCTATGGGTACTTCAGTACTCTGTGTTGTAGAGTATTATAAGAGAGGGAGGGGAAAATACAGATGCACAGCCCCTGATCTCAAAAAATAAATTCCCAGCACCAAACACCAGAATTACTAGTGTATATTGCCAAAGTGAGTTGCATTCCACACTCTTGGTTAGGCCCAGTAAGGAAGTCTTATTGATATTGTTGGTATCGCTACTGTTATTATACAGAAACAGTGGCTTGGCAAAGGATGCTCTTCAACATGCTGTAGTGTCATTCAGACAAGGGAGCCAAGTAACATTTTGGATGTCTTTTTTTTTTTTTTTTGCGGTATGCGGGCCTTTCACTGTTGTGGCCTCTCCAGTTGCAGAGCACAGTCATCCAGACGCGCAGGCTCAGCGGCCATGGCTCACGGGCCCAGCCGCTCCGCGGCATATGGGATCCTCCCAGACCGGGGCACGAACCCGCGTCCCCTGCGTCGGCAGGCGGAATCCCAACCACTGCGCCACCAGGGAAGCCCTGGATGTCTTTTGAGAGGGTTAAGTCAGTAGTTCAGATCCAAAATTTAAGAAAAAAAATCCCCTTTTATGTCCCCCAATGTAAGTTGAGTCATTAAAAGAAATACAGATATAAGAGATAAGACCGATTCAGGGAAGGAAATATTACTTTTTGATTGACTGTCACTCATCAGAAATTAATAACCAATCAGATGACATGTATGGGACAGAACTAGGATGAAAGAAAATTCAGTCCAGATTGGGCAGTTTTATTAGGACTAGAAGTAGTGCGTTATGTCATATGATTCTGTTTATTTGTAAATCTTATCCACATGTGTAAACTTAGTTTATTTTGTACATGTTTGCCAATTTTAAACTGTCTATCCTATTATTCCCTTAGTACCTCAAACATAGCAACCACTATTTTTAAAGGGTTTACAGCCTTGTCTATGGTATTATGTATACAACAGTCAATTTAACTATAATGGTCAAATGGAAAATGGGGAAGAGGGGAGAGGCTTACCACTAGATCCTTACAACACGCAGTTGAAGGGTCCTTTCTGGTCAATCCTAGGAACATATCTTCAGTTCCCACCTTCTGTTTGAACACAATTTCATATCTGAAAAAAAAGCCAGCGATATAGAGACTCAAATGAAAGAGCAATTTCCTGTCACAGAGCAGAAAACTAGAAACTTATGAGGACATGTTATTACAAAAAATAAAAGGACAAAATAAATAAAGTGCTTGCAGTTTTTCAGGCACGTAGCAGAATATAAGGGAAGAAAAGTCTAGAAATTCAGTCAAAAATACCTAACACTGTCAGGATTTATGTTGTGTATACTGGTTTCTAAAAATAAAGCTTGACTATTTCAGAGCTATACAAATAAAATAGATTGAGGGAACTTCTAACAAGATTCTAATAAGAGTAAAAGCAGAAGAAAAAAGGAAGGTCCTTTCCTGGAAAACAATGGCTCAGAAGAATAGTGAGCCCATAATCCAGGGTTTGATGGATAGATGGAAGCATTCCTCTGTTAAATTTAAGCCTCAGAGTAGAGTTAGAAAATCCAGGTTTCGTACTCTTTCTGTCATTAACTGTGTGATCTTGGTCAAGTCACAAACTCATGTGCTCAGCTTCCGGATTTGTACAATTTATGGGAGGGGGTGGGTTTGAACTAAATGATCTCTATTGTGTTTTCTACCTCAAAAATTCTACAGTAGAAACACTGGTAGTGTAGTCAGCACCGGTACAACTATAGTGTTTAGAATTTAGTCCTACAGAATTCTTAGTTCAGTGAAAGGTTTTCCTGGTATTTCACCTCACACATGACAATTCATAAATCTTTCCTTGCCCCCAAATTTGGGACCCCAGGGATAGAGTGGTTTATAGAAACCCCCAGCCATAATGAACTATATCTTTTTATTTTTTAATTTTAATTTTATTTATTTATTTATTTTGGTCGCACTGCACAGCATGTGGGATCTTAGTTCCCTGATTGAACCCACACCGCCTGCACTGGAAGCACAGAACCTTAACCACTGGACCGCCAGGGAAGTCCCTACCCTATCTTTTTAGATGGAATGAAGTAAGTAAACATTTACAAATATTTGAAGGAAGATTTGGTATTTGACTAGATATAATGAATGAGAGGAAAGCATCAAAGATGATGCTGAGGTTACTCGCTTGGGTGACTGGGTGAACAGTGAAGCCACTAACTGTGATTGGGAATGTAGGTGGAGGGGAAATGGTGAGTTTGGTTTAGGGTGTGTGGAATGTGAGGTGCCTTGGGACATCCAGGCAAATGTATATAGTAGGCGGTTGGAAAATTGTATCTGGAGACATTGAACTTCTGACCACTTGCAAATAGGAATGCCCAAGGATGAAAGAGGGACTTCTCTGAGTTGGAATAGGGCTAACAGTAAATAGCTATTTGAGATAGGACACTTTTTTCTTAATAGACTGTAACAGCTACCAGGTATTCACAAAGGTGAAGCCAAGTTAAAACAAAACAGAAAGATATTGATCTATATGCCCAGGACTCCCACATGGATTTGCTCTAGCTACTGCTTTCCTCTCATTCGTTATATCTAATCAAATACCAAATCTTCCTTCAAATATCTCTCAAATAAAGACCCTCATATTTCTCTCCAAGGCCAATGACTTAGCTCAGGCCCTTATTATTTTTTATTTGGTAACTTGTGATTCTTCTTTTGTGATCTGCCTGTTCACCTTCTTTACCCATTTTCTTCTTTACCAATTGGGACAGTTCAAAATGTATTTGCATAACATAGAAAATAGAGATTAAAAAATCTTATAAAGCAATTTTCTTCATATCCTGACTGGAGTTCTTGTTCATTTAAAGCTTTGAGGGATGTTCTTTCTACAGAACATCAAACATCAGGATGAAAAATTAAAATTTTCTCAGATTTGGAGCTTGCCACATATGGATGTTTGACATTCATTAAACTATGTGACAAATGAATGACTTAAATCTTACCTTTCACAGGGATGTGTGGGCACTGTATAAACATAACCTGGGATTCACTCCCTTCATACTTAAGATGCAGACAGAAATGTTTTAAAATCCCCTTTTTTTATGAGGTTTACTTTTTTTTACGAGGTTTACTTTTTTTTACATTGTTTATTTGAAAGCTGGACACTTTTTCTCTAGTTAATTATCTACAGTCTCCCACTGCTTCTATTTTCAGAACTGACATAGAAGATAGAAGCATCGTTTTTTTTTTTTAAGCATTGGACACAGTTTTACAGTCAGAATTAGAAAAGTTCTCAGATCATTTGCCATAGAAGTTTTCAAGACATCATAAAGCACACTATAATTTAATAAATATTGCCTTTGTTTTTCAAGCTATTCTAAATATTCAAACAAGATTTTATTTTAAAATACATATTTAAAGCTTAGTGTATTTAATCATTAATTTCAATTATGTATGTAAACACACTTTAATCCTTAACAGTATGAGTGATTTCACTTATTCGTACGAAAGGCTTTTTATGATAATTCTAAAATTCATATTTATAATTTCTACTAAAAGACTAGAAAGCAAGCCTTTAATCCTGCTTGCACAATATACTAAACATAATCCTAAAATAACTAGTAAATTAGTCCAGGTAACAGCTGATAATTGGTGGCAGAACATAGCCTTTTACTGAAATTGTGGAACACTGAGTAATTAAAAGCAAGTCTTTGACACAAAAACATGGCATAATAATTTAGTTTGTATGAATGCTTGTAATTTAATGGGCTGGTTTTACCCACTGTTACTTCCACATTATACAACTAAATGATATTAAATATAAATTGATAATGGAAATGACTACTTTTCACTTTTTGTTAGATAATAACTGAAAGAAAGGTATTATGTCTTAATATTTGTTTCTGCTCTAGAAGGAAAAAACTCATCAATTACACATGCCTTCTGTGTGTCACCATAGTTTTACCTTTTATGTGGTAGAAGTTACATTATGAATCTTGTCAAAAACAGACTGGTATCAGATGACACATCTAACTTAAACCCCAAAAAACATGTTCCTGGCTTCATTTGACTTACTCTGGTGTTTCTCTAATATCCCACACATCATGGTACTCTGCCCCTTCTGGAACCTCCTCCGGATTCCAGATGTGCTCACTATTTTCATCACTTGTTTGAGGGATGACTGTGAAGAAAGGGAAGATAAAGTTGAAGCTTTTGCCTGTTTTACCCCTTGAAATTTCTCCTGTTCTTCTTCACACTAAGTTTGGGATCACTGAAGTGAAATATTTTCTATTTGTAATCGCTAGCTTGGTTTTTGGTCAGAGAAGCTAAATTCGTAACAATTGACTTAAATTTTTAATCAACACACAGCCAATACATTGAAGAGTTGTAATAATAATTGTAGAAAATTTGGAAAACACATATAAGCAAAAAGAAGAAAATAAAATAATCTACATTCTAACCACCCAGAGATGATCAATGATAGCATTCTGGTGTACATCTTTCCAGTCTCTCTCTCTCTCTCTCTGTATATGTGCGTATATCTATATCTATATCTACAGAAATATATATACATATATGTGTATATACACATATAAAACATATAATATACAAATATTTAGTACATAAAATAACATATTGTGTATAAAATATATATTATATACAACATATATGCAAAGAAATATTACACATTTTTTCAGAAACAAATAGGATCATACGTAAAATATTTTTACATAAAAGAACAAATCAAACATGCAATCAATCTGATTTGGATAGAAATACTTTATCTTGCCTTGTGTTTTACTATTTAAAAGTCCCTTGATACCTTTTCCGTGCAAGCCTGACATAGTTCTTTAAAAATATTATCAGTGAAAGAAACTGAAAACAGTAGAGACAATGATCATTTTTAATCCATTATTTTCCTCATATAGACATGGGCTCTAAAGAAAATCTCTCTCATTTGTCCTTTATGTCAACTGAGCACATGCCTGGGGTTTCTACATGTCATATTTAAATGTTTGAAAGTAAATGGGGGCTCACACCAATGAGTACTTGCCAGAGCAGTTGCTGCCAGTGTCTTCGTCCCCACAGTGAGCCACAGCCACCCCCTGCCTCTTCAGGAGTCCCTCCAATAGTAGCAGTAAAGTTTAACCATTCAGAGGACCTTCAAGATGGCGGAGGAGTAAGACGTGGAGATCAACTTCCTCCCCACAAATACGTCAGATATACATCTACATGTGGAACAACTCCTACAGAACACCTACTGAATGCTGGCAGAAGACATCAGACTTCCCAAAGGCAAAAAAAATCCCCATGTACCTGGCTGTGTGGCTGAAAGGGTCTTGATGCTCCAGCTGGGTGTCAGGCCTGAGCCTCTGAGGTGGGAGAGCCGAGTTCTGGACCACCAGAGACCACCTGGCTCCACGTAATATCAAACGGCGAGAGCTCTCCCAGAGATCTCCAACTCAACGCTAAGACACAGCTCCACTCAACGACCAGCAAGCTCCAGTGCTGGACACCCCATGCCAAACAACTAGCAAGACAGGAACACAACCCTGCCCATTAGCAGAGAGGCTGCCTAAAATCATAATAAGTTCACAGACACCCCAAAACACACCACCAGACGTGGTCCTGCCCACCAGAAAGACAAGATCCACCCTCATCTACCAGAACACAGGCCCCAGCCCCCTCCACCAGGAAGCCTAAACAACCCATTGAATCAACCTTAGACACTGGGGGCAGACACCGAAAACAATGGGAACTACGAACCTGCAGCCTGTGAAAAGGAGACCCCAAACACGGTAAGTTAAGCAAAATGAGAAGACGAGAAATATGCAGCAGAGGAAAGAGCAAAATAAAAACCCACCAGACCAAAAAATGAAGAGGAAATAGGCAGTCTACCTGAAAAAGAATTCAGAGTAATGATAGTAAACATGATCCAAAATCTTGGAAATAGAATGGAGAAAATACAAGAAACATTTAACAAGGACCTAGAAGAACTAAAGAGCAAACAATGACGAACAACACAGTAAATGAAATTAAAAATTCTCTAGAAGGAATCAATAGCAGAATAACTGAGGCAGAAGAATGGATAAGTGACCTGGAAGATCAAATAGTGGAAATAACTACCACAGAGCAGAATAAAAAGAAGGACACTACATAATGATCAAGGGATCAATCCAAGAAGAAGATATAACAATTGTGAATATTTATGCACCCAACATAGGAGCACATCAATACATAAGGCAAATACTAACAGCCATAAAAGGGGAAATCGACAGTAACACAATAATAGTAGGGAACTTTAACACCCCACTGTCACCAACGGACAGATCAACCAAAATGAAAATAAATAAGGAAACACAAACATTAAAAGACACATTAGACCAGATAGACTTAATTGATATTTATAGGACATTCCATCCAAAAACAACAGAATATACTTTCTTCTCAAGTGCTCATAGAACATTCTCCAGGATAGACCATATCTTGGGTCACAAATCAAGCCTTGGTATATTTAAGAAAACTGAAATCGTATCAAGTATCTTTTCCGACCACAACGCTATGAGACTAGATATAAATTACAGGAAAAATCTGTAAAAAATACAAACACATGAAGGCTAAACAATACACTACTAAATAACTAAGAGATTACTGAAGAAATCAAAAAAGAAATCAAAAAATACCTAGAAACAAACAATAATGAAAACACGACAGCCCAAAACCTATGGGACGCAGCAAAAGCAGCTCTAAGAGGGAAGTTTATACCAATACAACCCTAACTTAAGAAATAAGAAACATCTCAAATAAACAACCTAACCTTACACCTAAAGCAATTAGAGAAAGAAGAACAAAAAACCCCAAAGGTAGCAGAAGGAAAGAAATCATAAAGATCAGATCAGAAATAAATGAAAAAGAAATGAAGGAAACAATAGCAAAGATCAATAAAACTAGAAGCTGGTTCTTTGAGAAGATAAACAAAATTGATAAACCATTAGCCAGACTCATCAAGAAAAAAAGGGAGAAGACTCAAATCAACAGAATTAGAAATGAAAAAGGGGAAGTAACAACTGACCTGGCAGAAATTCAAAGGATCATCAGTGATTAATACAAGCAGCTCTATGCCAATAAAATGGACAACCTGGAAGAAATGGACAAATTCTTAGAAATGCACAACCTTCCGAGACTGAACCAGGAAGAAATAGAAAATATAAACAGACCAATCACAAGCACTGGAATTGAAACTGTGATTAAAAATCTTCCAACAAAAGCCCAGGACCAGATTGCTTCATGGGTGAATTCTATGAAACAATTAGAGAGAGCTAACACCTATCCTTCTCAAACTCTTCCAAAAATATAGCAGAGGGAGGAACAGTCCCAAACTCATTCTACGAGGTCACCATCACCCTGATACCAAAACCAGACAAATATGTCACAAAGAAAGAAAACTACAGGCCAATATCACTGATGAACATAGATGCAAAATCCTCAACAAAATACTAGCAAACAGAATCCAACAGCACATTAAAAGGATCATAAACCATGATCAAGTGGGGTTTATTCCAGGAATGCAAGGATTCTTCAATATATGCAAATCAATCAATGTGATACACCATATTAACAAATTGAATGATAAAAACCATATGATCATCTCAATAGATGCAGAAAAAGCTTTTGACAAAATTCAACACTCATTCGTGATAAAACCTCTCCAGAAAGTAGGCATGGAGGAACTTACCTCAACATAATAAAGGCCATATATGACAAACCCACAGCCAACATCATTCTCAATGGTGAAAAACTGAAACCATTTCCACTAAGATCAGGAATAAGACAAGATTGTCCACTCTCACCACTCTTATTCAACAGAGTTTTGGAAGTTTTAGCCACAGCAATCAGAGAAGAAAAAGAAATAAAAGGAATCCAAATCGGAAAAGAAGAAGTAAAGCTGTCACTGCTTGCAGATGACATGATACTACACATAGAGAATCCTAAAGCTGCTACCAGAAAACTAGTAGAGCTAATCAATGAATTTGGTAGAGTAGCAGGATACAAAATTAATGCACAGAAATCTCTTGCATTCCTATACACTAATGATGAAAAATCTGAAAGAGAAATTAAGGAAACACTCCCATTTACCATTGTAACAAGAAGAATAAAATACCTAGGAATAAACCTACCTAAGGACACAAAACTCCTGTATGCAGAAAACTATAAGACACTGATGAAAGAAATTAGAGATGATAGAAACAGATGGAGAGATATACCATGTTCTTGGATTGGAAGAATCAACATTGTGAAAATGACTATACTACCCAAAGCAATCTACAGATTCAGTGCAATCCCTGTCAAACTACCAAAGGCCTTTTTCACAGAACTAGAACAAAAAATTTCACAATTTGTATGGAAACACAAAAGACCGCGAATAGCCAAAGCAATCTTGAGAAAGAAAAATGGAGTTGGAGGAATCAGGCTCCCTGACTTTAGACTATACTACTAAGCTACAGTAATCAAGACAGTATGGTACTGGCACAAAAACAAAGCACAAAACCAGTATGGTACTGGCACAAGGAAATATAGATCAATGGAACAACATAGAAAGCCCAGAGATAAACCCATGCACATACGGGCACTTTATCTTGATAAAGGAGGCAAGAATATACAATGAAGAAAAGACAGTCTTTCAATAAGTGGTGCTGGGAAAACTGGACAGCCACATGTAAAATAATGAAACTAGAACACTCTCTAACACCATACACAAAAATAAACTCAAAATGGATTAAAGACCTAAATGTAAGGCCAGACACTATAAAACTTAGAGGAAAACATAGGCAGAACACTCTATGACATAAATCACAGCAAGATTCTTTTTAACCCACCTCCTAGAGAAATGGAAATAAAAACAAAAAAAACAAATGGGACCTAATGAAACTTCAAAGCTTTTGCACAGCAAAGGAAACCATAAACAAGACGAAAAGACAAACCCTCAGAATGGGAGAAAATATTTGCAAATGAAGCAACTGACAAAGGACTAATCTCCAAAATTTACAAGCAGCTCATGCAGCTCAACATCAAAAAAAAAACAAACAGCCCAATCCAAAAATCGGCAGAAGACCTAAATAGACATTTCTCCAAAGAAGATATACAGATTTCCAATGAACACATGAAAGGATGCTAAACATCACTAATCATTAGAGAAATGCGAATCTAAACTACAGTGAGGTATCACCTCACACCAGTCAGAATGGCCATCATCAAAAAATCTACAAACAATAAATGCTGGAGAGGATGTGGAGAAAAGGGAACCCTCTTGCAGTCTTTGTGGGAATGTAAATTGATACAGCCACTATGGGGAAGGGTACGGAGGTTCCTTAAAAAACTAAAAATAGAACTGCCATATGACCCAGCAATCCCAATACTGGGCATATACCCTGAGAAAACCATAATTCAAAAAGAGTCATGTGCCACAATGTTCATTGCAGCTCTATTTACAATAGCCAGGAGATGGAAGCAACCTAAATGTCCATTGACAGTTGAATGGATAAAGAAGATGTGGCCCATATATACAATGGAATATTACTCAGCCATAAAAAGAAATGAAATTAGAGTTATTTGTAGTGAGGTGGATGGACCTAGAGTCTGTCCTAAAGAGTGAAGTAAGTCAGAAAGAGAAAAACAAATACTGTATACTCACACATATATATGGAATCTAAAAAAAAAAGGGGGGTCTGAAGAACCTAGGGGCAGAACAGGAATAAAGACGCAAACATAGAGAATGGACTTGAGGACACAGGGAGAGGGAAGGGTAAGCTGGGACGAAGTGAGAGAGTGGCATGGACATATATACACTACCAAATGTAAAATAGATAGCTAGTGGGAAGCAGCCGCATAGCACAGGGAGATCAGCTCGGTGCTTTGTGACCACCTAGAGGGGTGGGATAGGGAGGGTGGGAGGGAGGGAGATGCAAGAGGGAGGAGATATGGGGATATATGTATAGGTATAGCTGATTCACTTTGTTATACAGCAGAAACTGACACAACATTGTAAAGCAATTATACTCTAATAAAGATGTTAAAAAAAAAGAGAAAGTAAATAGGCATGCTAAATCCCAGCTTGCATTTGTTCCAACTGTTGCGGCAGCAAATGGAGACCCACATTAGGTGCAGAACATTATTTTGATTACTGTTAAGCATTCCCAGAAATGCACCTGATTGTCAGGTTTTCAATTCTTCCAGTTCATTTGAAATGATCTGCTTCCATCTAGCATGGGCTTTGTAAAGCATAATTACAGATTTATATATAATGTTTTACATATGACTCATTGTTCTTAGAATTTAGAGATTATTAGACCTACATTATCAGAAATACAGGCAGCACAGAAATACATCCAAATTTGAACTAGTCTTCTGTGAAATGAATATCTCTTGAATAAGGCAAATAGGCTCTTGAGTATGTAGAATAACTGAAATTTTAAAATTGTCCACTCAGACCTCATTTTAGTCATTATTAAACATTTTTCCAGACAAAATCTTTTACAATTACCTAAATTGATGAGAGTACTTCATCTCCTCTCCCTGTCCACCCTTTGGTAACTGTGATCACGACCAACAGAATTACAGATTTCTACATTTTTAAAGATGTGCAAAATGTTCAACTCTGTGAAAATGTATAGGCCAAAATGCTGGGAAAACACCCAAAAAATATTTATTCTAGTTTACCGGACCCGTGACTTTATAAGTCACCCCATGGGCTTTAATTTATAAGCTTTTCAACTTAAGATAAAATTGTGTAGTTATTTGTTTCATTGTGTTCTCCAAAGGACTATTAGCTCAATGGGGGCAGGGAACCTTTCTATTTTGATCTCCATTGTAGTCTCAGAGATGATCATACTACCTGGTACATAATTACCTCTCAACAAATATTTATTGAATGAATTAATGAATTCTGTGAAATTGCCAGAATATAGCAGCACAGAACGTGAAGAAGTTAAATGTCGTGGTAACTAGACCCTAAATACTAAAAAAGTTATCTAACCACATGTGACTGTCCTGGTTTTCCATCTCAGGAAATATGCCAAAAAATGTGAAGAACTCAAGGCAAATTAATTTCCATTACCAGAAAAACAACTTACCTGCAACACTAGAGTAAAAACAATATCTTTATATGTAAATAGTTGTTCATCGTTCTCACAATTATTTGAGTTCAGCTTTGATAAGTGCTAGTGTTAGTATTACTCTCCCTATCATTTTGCTCCCAAAGAAAAGATTATACTGATTATATTGATCTATATGCTTTATTAAATAACTTACCTTTAAGCGCTTCTGTTTTTGGTGGTCCAATATCCCCAGGACCCATTTCAGATGAACTATTTGACTGGAGGAGAGGAAAAAAAGTCCAACATTCTGTAATTACTACTTGTATAACTTGCACGACCAGTGATACTTTAAATTTGATAAGCTTTCCGTCTACAGTTTCATTAAGCTTCCCAGTTTCATTACCCATTGCTATTATATAACCAAGAGACAGATGTCAAGTATTATTTTGAATGTGTTTTCCTCGTCCTTTCAAAAAGTATTTGGTTTAATAGACCCCAAGGCAGAATTGATCTTTGATCAGACTAAATCCCCAGTTCCAGCCCAGTGAATCATGTATTCTTGGGGCTAGGGGAATGAGCCACATTCAACTCTTTGAAGGTTAGAACCAAGTGTTAGAATAAGAGCATCGACCCCTTTGGGTTTTGGCAGTTGTCTGGTCATAGTTAGGTGGGGGACAGAAGTATGGGAAAGTTTTATAGAAATTAAAACAAACCACTAAATAGAGTCTAAGTATTTAGACATCAAACAACTCATTCAAAAGTCTTGATAATAGGGCTTCCCTGGTGGCGCAGTGGTTGACAGTCCGCCTGCCGATGCAGGGGACACGGGTTCGTGTCCCGGTCCGGTAAGATCTCACATGCCGCGTAGCGGCTAGGCCCATGAGCCATGGCCACTGAGCCTGCACGTCCGGAGCCTGTGCTCCGCAATGGGAGAGGCCACAACAGTGAGAGGCCCACGTACCGCAAAAAGTCTTGATAATAGCTTTTACTTGTTTCCACTGTGGATATGAAATACTTCTTTGTCCCATCACCTCATGACACTGAACTAGTGGATTTAAACAGCAACGCCAGATTAATAGTGTCAAATACATGCTGAACCACTTCAGTCTTCATGCAAGTTCAGGTTTATTTTGCCATCTTCTGTACGAGCAGACATACCCCCTGTATGGGACAGGAACAGCAGACATACTGCCCCTGTCTCACCAGTAGAAGAACAGTTTTCTTTTTTCAGCTAAGCATAACGCACATTACACCATCAGTATAGCGGCTACCACCTTATTGGTCCCTGTCAGGAGTTCTTCGCTACTTCAAGAAATCCCAATTTTTTTTTTTTTACTAATTGTTCTTGCTGATGTCAGACTCTGCAGCTCCAATTCACTCCATTGCTGGCAGTCAAAACTTCTTATTGCGTGGTCCTGGCAAACTAGTACCTCCAAGTCTCCTTTTCCAGGCTCCTGCCCTTATCTCCCAAGACTTCAGACAGGTACACAAGTTATAATGTCCTGTTTGGGCAAGAGGAATAGGGTCTGTCCTTGAAAGCTGGTGGAAAAGCTCAACTGTGTCTTTTTTATGCTAAATTATTCCAACAGCTATAAATTATAAATTAATCTGTAACATTTCAAAGGTTTCTGAGACAGTAACTATTGCTTTCCAAAAGGTGCTTCAAAAGTGCTATGTCTGCTGTTAAGGTGTTACAGGCATTTTTATGTGAAAATCCCAAGACAATATTCTGTACATTTTTTTCTTTTAAATCACTAAAGTCATGTAAACTTGCAGTGCTTTTCTTAAGTTATTAATCATGAGAATATTAATACTACTAATAGTCAACCAGGGTAAAGCATTTTTTGGAACCTGAGGGCCTCTTGTTTTGTTGAGTGCTTCCTTCCTCAGCAAATTAAAATCCATAGAAATAAAAACTTGAACATTCCTGACAAAAATTGGTATGCTCTCCATGGACAGTGATGATTGGATCAGTATATCAGAACAGAGGAGGAGTTTCAGTTTATTAACTTAATGAAAATAAATGATTAAAAATAAAATTTTCAAGTGAAAAGATGGATCAGGATAATAAAAACATTAAAAACCATC
This sequence comes from Grampus griseus, assembly GCF_964374135.1. Lineage (NCBI taxonomy): Eukaryota > Metazoa > Chordata > Mammalia > Artiodactyla > Delphinidae > Grampus > Grampus griseus. The sequence goes on along the minus strand of NC_138999.1, from coordinate 92,506,850 downwards.
TGGCAATTGTTTCTATAAGAATATCATTTCAGCCTCTACCATGAATCTACATCCAATTATCCGAGCAATTTGTCATTGCAATTCATGCCACTTTGCAATATGTAAGAGAGTTAGAACATCCTTGTTACGTTGTCTGTGCAGAGCGGTAAACCTTATTTCCCAAGGTCTTAAGATCCCCTCGTGAGACAACAGACATACTCTCTTCCCAATCTCCTATATTCTTAACAATTCTTGGTGGGGATAGTGTAAATAAACCAATGTGTATGCAACAGTTCTAAATGCTGTTTTCAGTGAGTGTATTTTCAAAAACACATCGCTCTTGTAATCGTTCTACAGTTCCCAAGATTAATACATGTTAAAAAATGAAAAGCCGTTTCTCTCCTGGAAAATTTAATAGTTCATTAGAAACATTAATTTTTCTCACACTGTTCTGATACCCCAATTCTATATCCTCTAATGATATCTGTACTGTGGTGGCTGAATGACAAATTATCTCGAAATTGCTTATAACCCAGATATACAGAATCATACATTATTATAGTAATTTTCCTCTATATATTGTACAATTTGGTAAAATGATTCTAGTCTCTCTATTCTCATAAGCACTCATCTTTCCCCTGGAAACATCTCTAGATGCAAATAAACATCTCCATACATAAATGCCAAAGGAAACAGGCTTTGTAACCAGGGAAAATTCTTATCTCTGAATCTGTTCTAGTTACAAGTTCCACTTCCCTTTATTCCACATCGCTGTTTCTCTATATGACATACTTTTATCTATATGACATAACTTTACCTTTTCTATACTTTTTCTATATGACATAACTTTACCTTTCCCAGGATTTATCATTCTATTTCAGCTAAGGTAGCAAAAACGAGTTTGCCTTCCCAAACTTATTGATATTGCACTTAACTTTTTCTTCTGTGTCCTATTTGTTGTATATATTCAATGCTGTTACTAATGGCCTGCTTTTTCTTTCCTTCTTTGGCCTCTACTAAGAATTTTCCCTGACTAAAACTTCTTGGTTCCTAATCCTGGCTCCAAGCTGACTCAGTTCCCCTCCTCTACAAATTTTATTTCCATTGCATGTCTTACTTGATTCTGCCCTGTTCCACATAACTTCTTCCTGGGGGGTGGAAGCTCAATCCAGTGTCAATCTGGTTGACACTGGATTGGCTGCCTATTTAGATTATACTACTTGTTTTCCCACACTATGGCAAAAAAGAATTTGGGGAGGAGAAAATTGATATGTATGTTCATGGGAGATGGTTTATTCATGGTAAACTGGTCATGATAACAAAGAACATTAAAATAGTTTAAAGCAAATTGATATATTCTGCTATAGTACGAGACTTTTTAAAATAAATTTATTTATTTTATTTATTTATTTTTGGCTGCCTTGGGTTTTCATTGCTGTGCGAGGGCTTTCTCTAGCTGCAGGGAGTGGGGGCTACTCTTCGTTGCGGTGAGCGGGCTTCTCACTGCGGTGGCTTCTCTTGTTGCAGAGCACAGGCTCTAGAGCGCAGGCTCAGTAGTTGTGGCACGCGGGCTTATTTGCTCTGCGGCATATGGGATCGTCCCGGACCAGGGCTCAAACCCCGGTCCCCTGCATTGAGAGGCGGATTCCTAACCACTGCGCCACCAGGGAAGCACCTATAGTATGAAACTTCTGCCGCAAATTTTGTTTGCCTTCACATAGGCAGTCTGATAGCCAAGGTTTGCTAATATCTAAGGAGGAGGAGAATGGAGAGCAGGGGGTTACATGGAAGTATTTTGAGTATTCTGAGCATACTGGCAGTGACTGTGGAATGGCCAAAGGTCAATTCATGCAACTCTCCTACCCAAAATGAAGCCCATCTTGCTGCTGCAAGCCTCCCTGAGGTTCCCTGTCCTGACCCCAAATGCTATTCAACTAATTAGATTCCACAGCTCTATCTGAGCATGTAGCAGGAAGCCAATTTTAATAGGCTGAAGCTAGTTTGTCCCCTTATTTGGCTCAAAATATTTTCTGTTCTGCTTTCATGTGTAGACAAATTTTTAAAAATTAAGGGTTTTGGGGGCCTAATTAATATTGTCTAATTAAAATTATTTGTTTTATAGAAATATTGTCTAGGCTTAAAAATCCTAGCTATCACTCTTTGTAATGGTTGTCAAGCATTCTTTGGCCATAAATATAAATGACAAACATTTTGAAATGTGGCTATTGCTACCATAGTTACAGAACTATTTTCCTATTCAGTGTTCAGGTAGTTTAGAAAAAATATAATTATGTTTGCTAGAAATGTACTAGAGGTTATACTCTCATGCATAATCAGTCCTGCAACCTCCTGTGAATGTATTAGATGACAGAGCCCTGCTCCCACAGCAAGGTTGGAACAAGTTGTTCAAATACAGTTTCACAACTTAGTGTGATCAGAACTAATTCATCTGTAAGTATACAACCACCTGCCCGGACTCAAAGTCATCCTCTTCCGGATAAAGCAGCTTAGAGAGAGCTTGAAGAGCTGAAGCTGAGGAAATGGTTTCCATTTCCATATGTTCGGATTCCATATTTTCAGATTCCATATTCTGAGGAAGAAGATAATAGAAAGAGGTATTTTAGTCTTCTATTTTATTTAAGACATGAAGATTTTTCTAAATTGTCATATCTCCCTCCTTTCCCTGGGTCACTCCATTATCTCTTATTCCTCCTTGAAAATCCTTGTAAACTCCTTCAAATATATGTATTTTGCTGACTCACAGACCTGGGGCAGCAAGTAAACGCAAGTATACAGCTTGCTTTATTAAAACTTCGTGCTCAATCTAACAAGCATTTCTTGAGCACCTACATAGTGGTTCTCAGATTTTAGTGTGTTTAAAGGTCACTTGGGGAGTTAGTTAAAAATGCACATCCTTAAACTTTACCCCAAGAGAAAGGGTTTGTCAGTGTCATGTAGAATGTACATTATTATTTGGAAACATACTTTTGTAGACTACCTTTTTATCTGTCTAATATATGCTGTCTAGCTTGTATATTCCTATTTAGTGAACTGAAAAGGATGTTTGTTGGGGGGAATATCTCAAGGAACTTTACTCATTTCACACTTTTGCCTCAGGCAGGCCGGTATCTTCTGCTTTATTTAAAATTTTAATCAACCCTTGATGATGCCTTGCATTATATTGCTGTTTGAGACCTCTAGTGGGTTGGTTCATTAACTTTAGTGAAAGTTCACACAAAATAAATTGTTTTTTTCTGATTATAATAGTGATACTATATATGTCTATTGTGGAAATTTTAGGAAATAATACATTAAAAGTAGAAATAAGACAATCACAACTACTTGTAATCCTACCAACCAGACATCAGTCTTTTAAATAATCTCTACCATTATATTTGGAGTAGGAATTCAGGATCTTTAAAAATCTTGGGAGTGTCACACTTTAATGAATAACCTGAATAAAGACTGTAGAATTAGGCCTATTGTTAGTGATTTGGGCATAAATATAATAGGAATCTTTTCTACACTTCTGCTGATATTTTTTGAATATTATTTTAGAAAATTAATTCACAGGAAGCTTTTCTTTAGTGCTTTTATTAAATGATCCACTAAAATTTTTGTGTTGTGCCTAGAACAGTAATACAAAGGAATTCTCAAAAGTGTGCTGGTACAATCACCTGTCAAAATCAATCTGCATGTAAATGGCGTTTTACAAACCTTTTGTTTTACTATTATATTTTACCATTATCTTGACTTTCCTTTTTAAAAGGAAAACTGATCTGAATGCTTATCGGAGATGTCAAGGGTATGAAACAAATGTTAAATTGCCCTATAGATCTAGCACAGAGGCAAGTATATCATAGTGGTTAAGAGTAAGGGCTCTGGAGTGATGTTGCTTAGATTTGTATCTATCGTTTATTTCCTAGCTCTGTGACTCTGGGCTACATCATTTAAACTAATAATGATGTCGAATAACTTAATGATAAAACTCATTACATTGAAAACTCATTAAATTGGAAAAGGTGAAATAAGAGCCGATTAAAACAATCTTCTCTCACAGTATGGTCTGGTAGTCTGCTATGGAAATGAATAATTGACACATTAAATTAAACAAAGAGGCTTCTGTTTATATTGTTAAAGTCCTAGATGATTATGTGTTCATTAAATATTTACTTAACATTAAAAGCAAAAAGTTTACTGAAACATTTTTTACCTTTGACAGTGAAAGGGAAAAATGGATCCAGATATCAGATGCAATGATTTAAATGGTATTTTGAATTGAAATTGTACAATGAGACTTTTAAAAAACAAATATAGCCAAAATTGTTTTACTATTCCAGCATTACCTACCTTACAATATTGTTGTGATGGCCGTATTATGCACCACAGGTAAAAGAGTTTGCTGAAATATGAAAAGCTTTATAAAAATATCATTATTATTTGGCACATAGCGACAGCACCCACAGGTACACGATGATGAGGCTTGCTAGAGCTTAATGGTGGGCTGGTGAGAAGGGAAGAAACTGGAACCAGTAGAACTAACCCAGAAGAAGGGTATTCAGAAGTGCCAAATATAGCATCTGAGTTAGCAATCAGAGCTGCTATTCACGCGTGCTCATGGGCTTGGCAGTGACATGGCAGCGAGAGTTTCAGGACGTGAGCAGTGTTTCGGCAGAAAGGTTGAATAGCCATGGTTACAGGGAGGCCTATTTAGGTAAAGTAGGATCCTGGTCCATAGGTGGGGGTATAGGAGGCAGGGGTTCTTGAGTATTATGGGGGAGTCGGCAGCTAGAGGAAGGTTCAGAATAAGGCTGGGCTCAACATCACAGCTATAAAAGAGAAAAGGAAACAGGCACTCCATCAGAGGCTTTCTAATGTCCCAGTGGAGGTTATGAAGGAAGGCTGTGGTTCAGTAAGTACACTGGATACTGTATTTAGGAAAGCAGATTAATTCTAAATCCCCATCAGTTGGGAAGTAGCTCTTGCCTGGTTCTCATTTGGTAAGAGGCAGGGCAGTGTGGGCAGTGGGAAGCTACACCTAGAGGCTGAGCGTCTTCAGTAACCGGAGCTGGCAGGTAGTCAGCAGTTGGTGAATACTGAATGAAGCATGACTAAATTCATACGAATGTTGATTTCAAAATAGTCACCTTGAAAGGTTATACGTTGATGTAAATTATGCTATCAATGCTCAAAATATTTTGGAACTGCCTTCATATGTATCACCAAGAAAACAGGTATCACTATGGTATCACTCAGTGTGATTACACATCAGATTTGTCTCCAAGTGATTTCTAGATATATCTAGATATCACATCTACTTTCAAAATATGAAGATTTAATACTTTGAGGATATTCAAAAGAATGTGCTGCAAGCCTCAAGGCGATTCTAAAAGAGTAGCTTCAAAAGTAATTTGAGCAATAACAACAGCATTAGAATAAGTGGATAGCCTCCCAAAGTGACTGCTTTGAAGGGAATACCACTCCTTGGGATGTAAAACAAATCATTCACAATAATTTATAGTATGCTCTTTATATCTGAAGTATATTAGGAATCAGACTTTTTAAATTCCAAATTATGCTGGCATACAATGGCATAGGTTCATACTTAGCTAAATTGGAGTAGAAATATCATAATAAAATTGGCACTCCAGCAAAAATAATTTTTGCCATATCAACCATAATAATCATCTATAAACACAAAATAATAAATCACGACAAGTTTGTTGATATTGTATTTTGACAAACAAAAGAATCAGCAATACTTTATAAGTAACTAATCAAAGAACTCAAAGTATCAAAAGAGAAAAACAATGATCTGAATTTTTAGAAAACTATATTCTAATTTCAATGGAAATGAAGGTTCTACTAGCTTTTTTAGAAGTCTAACAAATTAAGAATAATTTGTTAAACTATTAAAAACATATTAAAGTTCATTTGACAAATACATAACATCGGAAAAATTAAAGCAAGATGCCTTTTTATGAACTATGCAGTGTTATTTATTTGTAGGACTATCTTTTATTTGTAAATTTGATATAAAGTTCATCTTGAGCCTGACAGTCAAGGTCCTTCAGGATTTAACCCCAACCTAATTTCCTGCCCTTCCCTCCTATTATTCTCCTACCTGTAATCTGCATTCTGTTAAAAACTGAACTGCTAATTAAACATACCCTATAATCTCCTGCCTTTGTACTTTGGAATGTATTCTTCCTTTTGCTTAGACTACCCAGATAGTATAGTGTAGTGATTAAAAAAAAAATTCTAGAGCCACACTGCCTGTTTGAATCTGTCATTGCCACTTAAATAGGCCAAGAATAAATTTAAGGCAAATTTAAGCAGGAACTTCATTTTAAAAATATATTGCTAAATCTTTTATTTGAGATTTGGTTATTTAGAAAGTAAATTTTCTAGACCCTTCTTTTTTCTCTCACTCTCTTTTGCTAGGCCAATTCCAGTGGCAGAGTTTTCTAGACAGTGCTTTTAATTTTTCCCACATCAACTTGAATCCTTAGGGCCTTCATAGGTGATTGGGGTATCTCTTTCGGTACTAGCCACAATGAGCTAAAGAGACAGATGCTTCAGAACCAGCTCTTTACCAAAACATTGGAGCCATTTAGGGACTAAACAAGCTCAACCAGGATGACTCCAGACTCACGGCACCATAACAATAATATCAATAACCCGAGATTAAGTCAGACTCTAGTTAAGAGGGCTGGGGTCTCAGCAGGAATGGCTCTTCGACCTGAACTAATTGGAGAGAAGTCTAGGTTAAATTAGTGAAAATTCTGAATTACACACTATTCAAAAAGAAATGACATTTTATTAATTCAAATTTATATAGCAAATAAAATCAGGGTAATAAAGAATCACCAAATAGTGTCATTTGGGAACTTGGTTAATAGGTAAACACATATCCCTATGTAGAGTACTGACTGTTTATAGCTGAATGATTTCAAAGTATTAAAAATTCATTTACTCTCTTAAATAAAATTGGCATTTCTTCTGCAACTTTATGTATATAGTACCTTATTTAACAATTCCTGTATTAAAATTCTTCTGAAAACACAAAAGTAAACATCATCTATGCCTAGGTCTGAGTTAAATTATAATATACTGGTTGGTTTTTTCTTACATTTTTTGACAACTATACACATCAATGATTCCCTGACTATTAAAACTAATTCATTTTGACTTGTTTTTACAATACCAAGAATAATTTCCTTTTTTAGGTCTCTAACTTTCACTGCTATTGAATGTACCAAGTCATAAGTAACTATGGGGACTTAACAAGAGTTTTTGTTACAAATTTAAAATATATTTAATGGAAGATGATTTTTGAAAGTTCCTGGAATATTTCATAAATCTAAATGTCAAGAAATGAGCCTCTTGATTTAATATTTCCTCTACCCGTTATTCTTTGTTTTAGCCAAACTTAATACACTTGCCAACAATTTTTTTGTTTCTGTCTCATTCCCATACTCCACCTCTATCTAAAAAGGAGTTGAGACAGCTCATTTTCCTTCAGGGCTTTGAAATTTTCTCCCTAAGTCAACAGGCCTGTTTTCTTCATTTCTTCAGGAAATAGTCTCTGTTCTGAATCCCTGTCACAAGAAGCTCTTAGGAAAAGAGGCCCCTACCTCTCTGCTCAAACTCTGTACTCTCCCCTCACTCAGATTTTATTTTTTGTCACAGTCCCTTACCTTTTGACGGGTACAGTCCAACGACATATAACACTTACTCTCCCAATCAGCCCTTGGTGAGTAGCAGGTTTGGTAGGGACAAGTAGGCTTTTGCACACCACGCTCCAGGCCCCCAAGTGCGGTCTGACTGCTTCTCACTCCTCAACGAATCTGACCAACTGTGGTTGGAACTCTCAGGCCACAGTGCTCACATTCCGACACACAGGGCATTGTCCACGAAATACAGGCCATTTTTTTCAGTCTGAACAGCGTTATACCCCCTAAAAAAATATCCCAACCAAGGCAACCTGGTCCAAGATAAATCATGCCTGTACATGTAAAACAGAAGATAACAGTGGCTACTTCAACTTAGAGCACCCTGATCTACCTACAAGGAAATAATAGTTTTCACTCTCAAATTAGCGTTACAACAGTAAGTGTATGTAAGTGTCTAGAGAAAAACGTCGGGAAGGTTCGCCTGTTCATTTTGGCCTTCTGACATTCCATCCGCCTCCATCCCTTGTCTGGTAAAACTGCCCCATCTCACTCACATTCTGATAGACTGAGTTTTGTTAAAGCTGAATCCTGCTTCTAGAGCGCCTAGGGCAGGGGGATTTAGAGAACGGATCTGTTCTATCGGCAACTTGTGGCTTTTTTAGTGTATCTCTCAGAGCCGTAAGTATCTAGAGTTCTCCCTAATTTCTCTGACAGCTAAGGCATCTGAGGACCCCTTCTTTCCCCCTTCTAAGGTTCGGGTTTCCTCACCTGGGTCAGTTTTTGGGTGGCTCTCTAGGATCCAAAAATACACTGCGGAGAGCTCTGCGTCCCTCTGTTGCCTGGGTAACAACGTCGTTTAAGATCGCCGCCAACCCCCGCCTCCGGGTTCCCGCTTGACTTTCCTGGCCAACCATAGAAGAGTGTCCTTTGAAACCTCACGAAAAGTAACCAATCCGGGCGCGTGCCAGTTGTGGTCAATGGCCGCCCTTTCCAGTTAACTAGGTCGACCCCTTTTAAGCCTGGGTCTCAGCATCGCTCCGCGGAGAAGCGCCCGCTGCGCAGGCTGGCCCTTTTCGGCCGCAGAAGTTCCGGGTCCGCCTCTGGCCGCTCCGCAGTTTTAACTGCCTTCGCCTTTACTTTGCAGCCACCAGAGTTACCGCCACCACCGGTTTTCGTTTGTTCAGGAAATCAGCAGGCTCCCTCACTGTTACTTTCTTCCTGCACGTGTATTCTAGATCGGACCGCTAGTTGTCCAGCAGATCCCGAACAGCGTGGGCAGAAAGGTAGGCTCGGTGGCCGGGGGGTTTGAGGAGGTTTTGTGGCGGCTCCACACGCGCTCCCCACGCCCCCTTTCCGCACTGTGACAGAGACACGTGTTGTGGTTCCGTCCCGGCTCAGCGTTTGTGTGTGTGTTTGTGTCTATGTGTGTGTAGGGTGGGATCGCGCTTTTTTTCCTCTGCTGTGGGCAAGCCTTCTGGATCCGGAGCCCCAGGGGGAGCACCCCTACGGCTGCCATGCAGCTCCAGCGAGGCACCGGCCGGAGCTACGCGTCGCTCCCACTCACGGGAACGTCGCCGGACCCGGTGCCCCGCTTTTCCCGCTTTGGAGTGCAGAAACGCTGGCGCGGCGCCAGTTTGCTCTGCTTGGCAATCGGAGTGTTTGCACTTGGCCTAGAGGTACAGTTGTGACCCTAGTTTCTCAGGAATTCCGTGGTTTGGTTTTAAATAAAAGGGAAACAGAATAGATGGCTTAATAAATGTTTGGAGTATTCAAAACTGATTAGCTATACATATAACCCCTTCCATGCCCTCAAGAGGAATCCTAACAAGAAGGCCAGGAATCTGGACCTGAGCTGTGAATTTTTGCCCCCTTGGATGTATGGATTTGCCCCTCTAGGTTTCTCTGTGCTGGAGTAGCAGTCATCAACCACAATATGAGTTAGGTTGAATGTATTTTTTTAACTAATAAATATGGACATTTTCAAAAGGATACACTCTAAAAAAATGTGTGAATCATAGCATATTCAAGCAGATTCAAGTGCCATAATAACACTCATGGTGATTAGCTTTCTTTTTGAATGTCTTTTCCAAAGATTATATGAGTATGTATTCATTTGTAATTTACATTTTTTATAAAGGAAGCAATTAAGTTGACTGGGAGAATAAAAGCTATAATTGGTCTGTATTAGCACATTCCCCCTTTTCAAAGCACACAGATTGTCTTATTTTCTGTCATTCTAAAACATTCTAAAACTAGAGCCTCTTTTTAAAATTATAAAATATTTCAGACAGAAAATTACAGAGACTATTATACACCATCATCCATGTACCCACAAAAGATTTAACAATTGTTAACCTTTTGCCATATTTTCATTAGATATTGGTTTTTTTTAAAGAACTAAAACATTACACTAAAACTAAACATAAAACTAAAACACTACTCCTTGTACCCCTTCCCAATCCCAGAGATATTTGTTCTTCTGAAGTTGTTAAATATTTTTCCTGTGTTTTTAAGTGCACTCAAACATAGATGGCCATAAATGATTTGTAATATATTGTTTTGTATGTCCTTTGACATTTTCATAAATGGTATACTGTACTTACTCTTCTGCAACTTTTTGGGGGTCAACATTGTTTTTGAGATTTGTCTATACTGATAAATGTAGATAAAGTTAGTTATTTTAGGGGGGATAAACTGGGAGATTGGGATTGACATATACACACTACTATATATAAAGATAACTAATAAGAACCTACTGTATAGACAGGGAGCTCTATTCGGTGCTCTGTAATGACTTGTATGGGAATGGAGTCTGGAAGAGAGTGAATATATGTATATGTATGTCTGATTCACTTTGCTGTACAACAGAGATTAATACAACATGGTAAATCAACTATACCCCAATTAAAAAATTAATTAAAAAAAATTTTAAAATGAAATAACACATATATAACTCATATAAATACTAAAATGTGAAGTGACTTTTATTTTTTACACAATTATTTCAGTAACACAGAAATATTCAAAAATACTATCTTGCCATTTAATATGTACAGTTTTCATAGGTTTCTCCCGGTAGACTTATTGCACAATCCAGGAATAAAGCTTAAAACAGAAAGTCATTTAGGAGTAATAAAACCTAAATTAAGAAAAGAAAAAAACGTTGCTTTTATTGCTGTAAAGTAGCCCTCATATAACTATGCCACTTAAAAATATCTCCATTCCACTATTGTTGTTGGACATTTAGGTTGTTTCAAGTATACAAATATTCATATAAATCATACCACTAAAAGAGGTACCTACATTAGGCAAATTCATAGACACAGAAAGTGAAATAGAGGTTACCAAAAAGTAAAATAGAGGGGCTGGGGGAGTGGGCAATGGGAAGTTATTGTTCAATGGGTACAGAATTTCTGTTTGTGGTGATGAAAAAGTTTCGTAAATATTGAATAGAGAGTGGTGACGGTTAAACAATGTTGTGAATGTACTTAATGCCACTGAATTGTACACTTAAAAATGGTTAAAATGGTAAATTTTACATTATATTTTACCACACAAAAAAATTACAAACATAAGAATTATGCTTATTTTTCAAAGGCATACCTTGAAAAATATACTTGATGACTAGTTTTTTTGTGGAGTAAAGCCCTGAGAAAAGTGAGATTTATTTTAAAAAATAAACTTGAATTAAGTTATATTAGCCAGATCTATTTTTCCTTGTAAAATGATATTTTTTGAAATCTTTAAATGACTACTATTACTTCATGCTACTATTACTTCATGCTTAAGATTTTTATGAATACTAGTATGCTTCAGAAGTTTCCAGTTTTTCATTTGTTGTTGTTGTTTTTTTTTTTTTGCTCTTTTTCTCCAAGGTTTTGAGGGAGGATTCTTCTAAAAGTGAGTAGGCCTTGAGGCTGTACTTTGCATTTGAATGCCATTCCTCTTTCATTTCTTAGACTAGTTCTCTCCAGTGATGTACTCTCTTCTTTCTCCTCTCCCCTCTCCTAATCCTGTTCTTTCACTGCTGCCCTTTTGGGTCCCTCTGCCTCCTTTCCATTTAGCCAAGCCTTCTCTTTGGGTTTCTCTGCCCTCCACTCCCGTCCTCTATTGAGTCCCCTCCCCTGCCTTGTATCCTTCTCAGCTCCTCCAAGATTTCCCCTCTCTTGAGTCCTTCTGCCCACCCTCCCCTGTGGTCTCATCCCTGGTCTTTTCTTTTCCACTGTTGTAACTGCTAAAGGCATTCACTAAAATAAGACTTGTTTCATGGAAATGTACAGTCTTCTCTGCAGTGTCAGACTTGTAATATTCGGAAAGTTGGTCTTAATTTTGGGATTTGAAAAAACCTTTCTAGCCTTTAAAATAAGATTCTGACATTATGGCCTTGACAAGTTATAGTATGAGTACGAAGGGGGAGAAAAACACTTAACGTGAAAGATAATCAGTGAGTTATATTGCTTAAGATGTTTAATATGAACTGAAAACTAATGCACAATTTTCCATAGCTCTATATTTTATTTTGGCATAAAATAAAATGATTACCATTAGAGGTTTGATCCCTTCCTATTTCCTTGAAAATGGCTGTGCTAATTTCACCTCTCCCTATCCATTTCTCTCTGGGGACTCAAACATTTAGGATAAAACATTGGTAACTCAGTTTCTACTTCCAGAGTTGGCATCAATAACTGTCAGTGCAAATAAGGACCCTATTGTACTTTGAGGCTTCAATTTTTCTACTTTCTTCTTTAGTTCCATTTCTGTAACGCTTTCTTGGTGGAAAAGGGGTTTCTTCAGTGATTTGGTACTTTTCCTTTGCTTCTCTGCCTCTCTCCTTAGTTCCATAATTAATATGTTAAGGAACCATATGTATCATCAGAAGTTACTATTTATTGGAATGGTTTTATACCAGAACTAATCACATTGCATGAATTTTCAGGCCAGGTTGTTTAGTCATGATGTTCTTGAGAAGGTGAACTGAATTCGTGGAATGGTGAATGGAATTCACCATTCACGTGGAATTCATGAATGGTTATCTAGTAACTAGGCATTTTAGGGAGAACGTTGTCTCCAAAGAGGATTTGCCTCCAAGAAGGCAGAAAAACTTTTTAATCCATTACATGGCTGAACTTCTATGCTAGTCACTTCTTGACAGTTATTTCTCAAAGTAATGTGGGGGAATAATGGCATGAGTGATTTCCCCCAAAATCATTTATACTTTGTGAGACAGAAGCCCCTAAACATTTATGTTGAAATGACCTATAATAGGTACCCAGGCTTGAACTTATTTTGTTTCTGCTCTTTGAGATGCAGACTTATCTTCCTAATATGTGTTGCTTAAGCTAATGTTACAGTGAAAGTATTGTGTTCAGTTCCTTCACTTACTATTTGTTTGACCTTGGGAAAGTAATTTAGTATCTTAGAGCCTCAGTTTCTTCAACTATAGAATGGAGATCAAAATACCTTTACGGTTTGTTGTAGGTAATTAAAAGATGAGGAATGTCAGATTCGGTAAGTGCTTTTATCATTTCCCTTTTATTCAAGAGATTCAAGAACTTAAGTGGTAAAATGGTGTGTCCTGAAATGACCTACCATCATTTATTGATCCTGAGTCAGGTTTCCTACTAACCAGAACACTCCTAGGACCTATAAAGGACGATAGGTAGTACAAAAAGAAGATAATTTGCATGCTGATAAATGAGATAGTTGTGTAGTAATTTTTTTGAATTGTAATTTGAAATGCAATTTATGTACACTCTCTGGGCCAGCTTAGAGAGTGTCCCATAAATACCCCTGATTGACTGATCCTTCACTGACAGTGAGGACAACCCCAGCATTATATTTTAGAAAGCTTTCATATAGCACTTTACATTAAATTAAATTAGACAAGATAATATATGTGGAAGGCCCTTTGTAAACTTATTTTTAAGAAAACATTTTGGTTACTCAGTGAAACTGCCAGAATTTTAGAGGTGAGGAAACAGATTCTAATTCATTTAAGTGATTAGCACAGCCCGATAGGTGGCAGCACTGATTGAATTGTCTCATTTAGACTGGACTACCAGGCAGGGATCATCTGCCCAGTTCCAGGAGCCTTTTCAGTGAGCTCCGATGATTTCTTTAGGCCTAGTGAATTTTCTGCACAAGTCCTTCACCATCTAGTACTTCTTTCTTTGAACATGTGTGCTTGCATTAAGACATCCAGGATGGAACTGTAAGCTGGGCTCAACATATAAAGCTGTAGTTTTGTCAACTTTAAGCTCCTAGTCAGGCAGTGTGGATAAGGAGAGAGCACTCTGAAGAGGAATAGAAAGAAGTTGGCTAGAGGAACTCAACAATGACAGAGACAGATATTCCTACTCATAGCCACATAGGGGGAGTACAGACTTGTTTTCCATTTTTATTAAAGTAGTGATATGCAGAGAGAAGCTAAAGTGTGCTAAGGTCTTATTTCTTTTTTTTTTTTTTTTTTTTTTTTTTTTAGGCTACAGACATGCAGGCTCAGTGGCCATGGCCCACGGGCCCAGCCGCTCCGCAACATGTGGGATCCTCCCAGACTGGGGCACGAACCCGTGTCCCCTGATCGGCAGGCAGACTCTCAACCACTGCGCCACCAGGGAAGCTCCTAAGGTCTTATTTCTTAAAAAGGATATGGAATACTGATTAACTTCAGGCTTTCTTAGAAGAACATAAATTTAAATGTGTTAAAGAATTCAAGAGAAACTCATACAAATAAATATAATTAGCATATGTAACTTCCAAGTATGGGAAAAATGATGGAATACAGAAAATTCCATCAGTCCAATTACGTAGAAAAAGATAAAAGATAATACAACATGGCAAATAAAAAAGACAAAATAAGGAGAAATATGAATCCAGTTGTGTCAGTAGTCATAATAAATGTAAATAAATTAAACTCACTCATTAAGAGATTCTTAGACTCTATTTTAAAATTTTCAGCTTTGCTATTCATAAAAGCCATGCTAAAAATGACTCAGAAAGGTCGAAAACAAAGGGAAGGAAAAAGATACACTAGGCATATAGCAACCAAAAGAAAAATGGTGAAGCAACATTAATGTCAGACAAAATGTGATCTAAGGCAATTTAGTAATAAACAGATATTTCACACTGATGAAAGAAAGGAGATCTGCCAAGAGAGTATCAACCATGAATCTATGCCCCTAACAGCATAGTCTTGAAATATATAAAGCAAAAAAGCAATGGAATTATAAGCAGAAATTGATAATCTCTAATAATGAGAGACCTTTTTTTTTTTGGAAACGAGGTTTATTTATTTATTTTTTGGTGCGTTGGGTCTTCGTTGCTGCGCGTAGGCTTTCTTCTAGTTGCAGCAAGCGGGGGCTACTCTTCGTTGCAGTGCGTGGGCTTCTCCTTGCAGTGGCTTCTCTTGTTGCGGAGCACGGGCTCTAGGTGTGCGGGCTTCAGTAGTTGTGTCATGTGGGCTCAGTAGTTGTGGCTCATGGGCTCTAGAGCGCAGGTTCAGTAGCTGTGGTGCACGGGCTTAGTTGCTCCGCGGCATCTGGGATCTTCCCGGACCAGGGCTCGAACCCGTGTCTCCCACGTTGGCAGACGGATTCTTAACCACTGTGCCACCAGGGAGCCCATGAGAGACATTTAAAACACCCTTGTTAGAAACCGGTTAAGCAGAATAGATTAAAAAGATTTTTTAAAGTACAAGGATGTGACAGATATACGATCTAAATGAGACGGAAGGGAATTTTTAATTCCAAATTCTTAATGACAGATTCATTTTTAGTCCCAAGGTGATTTTCATTTGTTTTATTTCTCAATTTTCTAAGGAAGAAAATATTTAAATGTTCATGCTACATTTAGCAGAGAAATTCTAATAACAGGGTAATTCTTAAATTACTTTCAAAAGAATGGAAAGTCCACAAATGCGAGAGCACAAGAAAAAGTTCCACCTTTTGATGGCTACCAGAAGTTTTTCCTTTGGCCTGCAATATGACATTGATGACACTACCTAATTCTGAAAGTATCAATGTCTATGACAGTATAAGAACCATGGTTTGGCAACAGTATTTTTTCTGTCAACATCTGTGATATTATCATATACTTATATATCATAAATATGGAATATATAATTATATAACATAATAATATAATATTATTATAATATAATTTATAATGCTTATAACCTCAGGAGTGTGGTACCCTTGGGAATATAAGACTAAATACAGCAAGGGCTCTTATCCTGCCCAGAATACCTTTCTTTCTGTGCCTTCCAGGACTGAGTTATTATACCACTGAAATCACCCTTTGGAGCTCACATTTTAAAAGTTCTAAGATGTGTATGACTTAAAAATAAGCATGTCATATTAACACATTTAGATAAATATTGTCCTTCAGAGTTAGTCTTGGGGAGGTGTTCACTTATAACCGTGACACAAACACTACTCAAGATACTGTATTTTACCAATTTTAAGAGGTATAGTTTTCCATATTTTAACATCTCTGCAATTGAAATGAGTCTTAACAGTTGATGGTATCTTACAATCCCTTTTGGCTAGGTGGCAGTTGTGATGTCATAGTTGTTTCCATATGCACATTTAATATCAAAATGTCTAGGATCAAAACCTGCCTGATGGGTGTCTTGGGTGAAAATCCCAGAGATAACAGGGGATCACCTGTAACTCCTAGAAACCAATGGTTGTGGGGAGCGAACGCAAAAGATGGTTAATCAGGCTTAGTTATTGATTATGCTGAAGTGGGAGACAAAAGGAGGCTGGTCTACATATTTGCAAAGCTGGCTTGAAAGCATAGCAAAAATGGCTTTTAGTTCTCTTATGAGTTCTTTTAAGAATTGCTGCAGCAACAGTGCTCCTGGTGGCACAGAAGACTTTAAGAAATTTGAGTGGAAAATTGGACTCTGAGTATTTTTTCTTAATATATGCATGTTTGATTAAAATCTGTGTCTACATTGAAAGGAGCTCTTTCAAAAAGTAAAAAAAAAATAAGTGATGATAAGGAACTGTAACAGATTGGTGTTGGTTTTTTTCTTTTTGTTTTTGTTTTCCTTTTTACTGGTGTATAAAGTAATGGGGCTCATAACTTTGATGAAATATTTTTGATACTGATTTCTTAGAATTGCCTTTCAGAGCTATTGTGTAAAACCTGATTGTTAGTCGCATCCCGTTTTAGAAATCTTGACTGGGATAGAATGATAAGTACACAGTGATTTTCCCTTAACACTTCAAGGGATATTTAGAGATATTATTCCATCTTCTTCTAACATTTACTGTTGCTAATGAAGAGCCTGCTGTCAACCTGGTTGTTACTCCTTATTAGGTAAATGATTTTTTCTCTCTGATAACTTTCAGATTTTTTTCTCTATTCTTAATATTTTAGGGTTTCAATATAAAGGGTGTGTGTGTGTGTGTATGGTGGTGGGAGGAGTTGCCTGATTGCACTTGATGGCTTTAAGCATGAGGACTCATTTTTCTTCAGTTCTAGCAAACTCATTTATTAACTCTGAATAATGTCTCTGCCATTCTATTTTTTTCCTTCTGACATTCCTTCTGGATATACACTGAAACTTCTCTTTTATTTTCTCCTTATCTCTTAATTTCTCTCTTCTTTCCCATCACTTTATCTGCCCTGTGCTCTGGCAGATTCTTTTCTTCTGTTCTCTCTTCCTGTTCAATGATTTTTTTCCCTCTTCAACTGTGTCTAGTCTACTATTTAAATCTATCCCTTGAGCCTTTTTATTTCTAATACTGTATCCGTTTCTTGGATTTCTCCGTGGTTCTTTTTCACATTCACTTGTTTGCTTTTATGGATGCTATTTCCCTCTTGAGCTCTTTGAACATATAAAACATTTTAATGTGCCATTCATATTGCTCTATCACCTCTAATTCCTTAGATGAGAATTTCCTCAATTTTCAGGTCTATAGACTACTTACTTAGACGTTTTGTAGTTCTTGTCTTTGAGTTAATTTTCTCGGGGTGTTTTGGATCATGGATGACCTAGGAAGTGGAGATATCTCTGATAAGTGATGTCATGGACAACCTGCCTGGGCCCTGAAAGTTTCATCAGCTCCTAATTAGTGTTTTTATGTTACCATCTTAGTTTGAAGCTTCCACACCACAAAGGTAAATTGAATTTGAGCTGTCTGTGTATATCTTCTGTACCAGCTTGGGGTTCCTGCATGTCTCCATTGCCTTTTTCATTCTCCTATAGAGATTTCCCAGATATAAGCTCCACTAGGTTTCTGCTGATTGAGGAGCCTATGACCTTACCCTGTGGCCTCAAATTTACCCACAATCTAGCATATTTCCAACTCTTAGGGCACACATCTCATTCAAGTCACCCCCTTGGGCTAAGCAGCTTCAGCTTCTGCTCATAGATATGAATTCCCTGTTTGGCACCTGAAAAATTGTCTTCTTTCTTTTTTTTTTTTTTTTTTGGCCATGCCGCGGGGCATGTGGGATCTTAATTCCCCGACCAGGGATGGAACCCGTGCCCCCTGCACTGGAAGTGGAGAGTCTTAACCACTGGACTTCCAGGGAAGACACTGTCTTTTTTCTTAAAAAACTCTGTATTTTTTAAAAAGTGTTTTTAGTAAATGCTTTTGAACTGGTATTTCTTGGAGTTTGGAGTATAAGAGAGTGATTCCAGTGTGGCTCCCATCTGCCATCTTGACCTGGAAGTCTCATTGAGATCTCTAAAAATTTTCTTCTTCCATTCCTCTCTTACCCCCATTTAGGGTTTGGAGTCAGGAGCTGGTTTATTTTTGGAGGAACTGGTGCCCCTACCGGTTGGTTCACTTCTGGCTCTGCAGAGACAACCACTTAGCTACAGAGTTTACTTTCTCTACACCTAGTATAGGAGGTTTAACTTAGGGACTCCGTACCAACCAGTTAGAAGTTCATCTTCTACTGGCCTGTTCTCACTCTGTAACACAACTCCAGCTAGGCAGAATACAGGATTCAGCTTTGGAGCACCAGTTGCATCAACTCCTATCCCAGTAGGAACTGGATTTCCTTAGGGTAAGAAGAGTACCATTTGATTCTTTTAGTGGCTACAAAGGTAATCATCTTTCAAAGACAAACTTTCAATTCGGAGTATGGAAAGGGTAAAGGGATGGTGTGGCATTTCGAAGTCAATTATTAGGAATTATGCTACTCATTCCCAAGGTAGTCCTATAAATTGAAGTCATTTCTGATTTGAGACACAAGGCACGTTGAATTCTGATCTGTGGTATCCCTTCGTTTTATGTGAGCCATAGGAAGAGTACTCACTGGGTTTTGAACATATACCATCTTGAAATTAGACTGCTTGCTTATTAAATGTCTCTCTCTAGAGAGATCTTTGTCTATTGATCATTTTAATGACCTTGGATATACATTCTTCCCTCCTGCATCTCAGAATTTTTAAAGGGAGCATTTTAAAAAATGCCTTTCTATGTAAATTCAGTTGGATCCAGCCCTTTCTTTCAGTAACACCTGATAGCCTGATGAAAGCAATTCCCTCTGGAATTCTCCCCTATACTGTTAGTTATCTAATAACCTGTAATTCAGTGTTAAATAACCTTTCTTAGGACGGGTAATTTAAATACTGAAGCACTTTTTTCGTGGGTCATGAAATACATTTAAAAATTTCTAGAAACTCTATTAAAGGTATGCCTCACGTGACTTTGTGATTCAGTGTCTAAAACTAAAAATTATGTTTTTAATAAAGTCTGCCAGACCGGCAGAAGAAGTGTAAGTTCTGTTGTCTGTACTGAAAATAAAAATTCCGCAGCTACTCCTTCCCCATCAAAACCTTTAAAACTTTTGTTCTCCTTAAAGTAGACCGAATTAGGAAACCTTTATCTATGGATGAGCGAATACGGAGCTCTGTACATGTATTCCTGTAATAATATCTGGTTATCTTTCCTTCTGTATTGAGATGAAATAACCTATGGAATAAAATGTTATAAAACTTAATTTGGGGGAAAAGTCTGCACCTGCCGAAGAGGCAAGAGACTTTTTCTTCCCTCTTTGTTTCCTGGTGCGTGAGGAGAGGGGTTTAAGAACGCTGCTAAAAGGAACCCCAGAGACGGGCGCGAGCCGCGGCTAAAAGCGCGGACCCCAGAGACGGGCGGGAAACGCTAAGGCTGCTGCTGCCGCCACCAAGGGGCCTGTGTGCGAGCACAGGTCACTCTCCACACCCCTCTTCCGCGGAGCCTGTGCAGCCCGCCACTGCCAGGTTCCCGGGATCCAGGGACAACTTCCCCGGGAGAACACACGGTGGGCCTCAGGCTGGTGCAAAGTCACGCCGGACTTTGCCGCCGCAGGCCCGCCCCGCACTCCGTGCCCCTCCCTCCCCGCCGGCCTGAGTGCGCCAGAGCCCCCGAATCAGCGGCTCCTTTAACCCCGTCCTGTCTGAGCAAAAAACAGACGCACTCCAGCGACCTACACGCAGTGGCAGGGCCAAATCCAAAGCTGAGCCCTGGGAGCTGTGAGAACAAAGAAGAGAAAGGGAAATCTCTCCCAGCAGCCTCAGAAGCAGCGGATTAAAGCTCCACAATCAACTTGATATACCCTGCATCTGTGGAATACCTGAATAGACAACCAATCATCCCAAATTAAGGAAGTGGACTTTAGGAGCAAGATCTATGATTTTTTCCCCTATTCCTCTTTTTGTGAATGTGTATGTGTATGCTTCTGTGTGAGATCTTGTCTGTATAGTCTTGCTTCCACCATTTGTCCTAGGGTTCTATCCGTCCATGGTTTTTTTAAAAAATTTTTTTCTTAATAATCAATTTTAATTTTAATAACGTTATTATACTTTACCTTCGTTCTTTCTTTCTTTCTTTCTTTCCTTCCTTCCTTCCCTCCTTTAGACAACGAATCATCCCAAATTGAGGAGGTGGTCTCTGACAGGAAGATTTATGATTTTTCCCCCTTTACCTCTTTTAGTGAGGGTGTATGTGTATGCTTCTGTGTAAGATTTTGTCTGTATAGCTTTGCTTCCAACATTTGTCGTAAGGTTCTATCCGTCCCTTTTTTTTTCTAAATAAGAATTTTTTAATTCAATAACTTTATTATACTTTATTTTATTTTTACTGTATCTTCTTTCTGTCTTTTTTCCTTCTTTCCCTCCTTCCTTCCTTCCTCCCTCCCTCCCTCCTTTCTTTCCTTCTTGCCTTCATTCCTTCTTTGCTTCTTTCTTTCTTTCTTCCTTCCCTCCTTTCCTTCTTTCTTTCCTCATACTTCTACTAATTCCCTCTACTTTTTCTCCCTTTTATTCTGAGCCATGTGGATGAAAGGCTCTTGGTGCTCCAGCCAGGAGTCAGGGCTCTGCCTCTGAGGTACGAGAGCCAACTTCAGGACACTGGTCAACAAGAGACCACCCAGCTCCACATAATATCAAACGGCGAAAATCTCCCAGAGACCTCCATCTTAACACCAGCACCCAGCTTCACTCAACGACCAGCAAGCCACAGTGCTGGACAACCTATGCCAAACAACTAGCAAAACAGGAACACAACCCCACCCATTAGCAGAGAGGCTGCCTAAAATCATAATAAGACCACAGACACCCCAAAACACACGACCAGACGTGAACCTGCCCACTAGAGAGACAAGATCCAGCCTCATCCACCACAACACAGGCACTAGTCCCCTCCACCAGGAAGCCTACACAACCCACTGAACCAACCAGCCACTGGAGACAGACATCAAAAACAGCGGGAACTACGAACCTGCAGTCTGCAAAAAGGAGACCCCAAATACAGTAAGATAAGCAAAATGAGAAGACAGAAAAACACACAGCAGATAAAGGAGCAAGATAAAAATGCACCAGACCTAACAAATGAAGAGGAAATAGCCAGTCTACCTGAAAAAGAATTCAGAATAATGATAGTAAGGATGATCCAAAATCTTGGAAATAGAATGGACAAAATGCAAGAAACAGTTAACAAGGACCTAGAAGAAATAAAGATGAAACAAGCAACGATGAACAACACAGTAAATGAAATTAAAAGTACTCTAGATGGGATCAATAGCAGAATAACTGAGGCAGAACAACGGATAAGTGACCTGGAAGATAAACTAGTGGAAATAACTACTGCAGAGCAGAATAAAGAAAAAAGAATGAAAAGAACTGAGGACAGTCTCAGAGACCTCTGGGACAACATTAAACGCACCAACATTCGAATTATAGGGGTTCCAGAAGAAGAAGAGAAAAAGAAAGGGACTGAGAAAATATTTGAAGAGATTATAGTTGAAAACTTCCCTAATATGGGAAAGGAAATAGTTAATCAAGTCCAGGAAGCACAGAGAGTCCCATACAGGATAAATACAAGGAGAAATACGCCAAGACACATATTAATCAAACTGTCAAAAATTAAATACAAAGAAAGCATATTAAAAGCAGCAAGGGAAAAACAACAAATAACACATAAGGGAATCCCCATAAGGTTAACAGCTGATCTCTCAGCAGAAACCCTACAAGCCAGAAGGGAGTGGCAGGACATACTGAAAGTGATGAAGGAGAAAAACCTGCAGCCAAGACTACTCTACCCAGCAAGGATCTCATTCAGATTTGATGGAGAAATTAAAACCTTTACAGACAAGCAAAAGCTGAGAGAGTTCAGCACCACCAAACCAGCTTTACAACAAATGCTAAAGGATCTTCTCTAGGCAAGAAACACAAGAGAAGGAAAAGACCTATAATAACGAACCCAAAACAATTTAGAAAATGGGAATAGGAACATACATATCGATAATTACCTTAAATGTAAATGGACTAAATGCTCCCACCAAAAGACACAGATTAGCTGATTGGATACAAAAACAAGACCCTTATATATGCTGTCTACAAGAGACCCACTTCAGACCTAGAGACACATACAGACTGAAAGTAAGGGGATGGAAAAAGAAATTCCATCCCAATGGAAACCAAAAGAAAGCTGGAGTAGCAATTCTCATATCAGACAAAATACACTTTAAAATAAGGACTATTACAAGAGATAAAGAAGGACACTACATAACGATCAAGGGATCGATCCAAGAAGAAGATAGAACAATTGTAAATATTTATGCACCCAACATAGGAGCACCTCAATACATAAGGCAAATACTAACAGCCATAAAAGGGGAAATCGACAATAACACATTCATAGTAGGGGACTTAAACACCCCACTTTCACCCATGGACAGATCACCCAAAATGAAAATAAATAAGGAAACACAAGCTTTAAATGAAACATTAAACAAGATGGACTTAATTCATATTTATAGGACACTCCATTCAAAAACAACAGAATACACATTTTTCTCAAGTGCTCATGGAACATTCTCCAGGATAGATCATATCTTGGGTCACAAATCAAGCCTTGGTAAATTTAAGAAAATTGAAATTGTATCAAGTATCTTTTCTGACCACAACGCCATGAGACTAGATATCAATTACAGGAAAAGATCTGTAAAAACTACAAACACATGGAGGCTAAACAATACACTACTTAATAACGAAGTGATCACTGAAGAAATCAAAGAGGAAATCAAAAGATACCTAGAAACAAATGACAATGGAGACACAACGACCCAAAACCTGTGGGATGCAGCAAAAGCAGTTCTAAGGGGGAAGTTTATAGCAATACAAGCCCACCTTAAGAAGCAGGAAACATCTCGAATGAACAACCTAACCTTGCACCTCAAGCAATTAGAGAAAGAAGAACAAAAAAACCCCAAAGCTAGCAGAAGGAAAGAAATCATAAAAATCAGATCAGAAATAAATGAAAAAGAAATGAAGGAAACAATAGCAAAGATCAATAAAACTAAAAGCTGGTTCTTTGAGAAGGTAAACAAAATAGATAAACCACTAGCCAGACTCCTCAAGAAAAAAAGGGAGAAGACTCAAATCAATAGAATTAGAAATGAAAAAGGAGAGGTAGCAACTGACACTGCAGAAATAAAAGAGATCATGAGAGATTACTACAAGCAACTCTATGCCAATAAAATGGACAATCTGGAAGAAATAGACAAATTCTTAGAAATGCACAACCTGCCAAGACTGAATCAGGAAGAAATAGAAAATATGAACAGACCAATCACAAGTACTGAAATGGAAACTGTGACTAAAAATCTTCCAACAAAGAAAAGCCCAGGACCAGATGGCTTCACAGGCGAATTCTATCAAACATTTAGAGAAGAGCTAACACCTATCCTTCTCAAACTCTTCCAAAATATAGCAGAGGGAGGAACACTCCCAAACTCCTTCTACGAGGCAACCATCACCTTGATACCAAAACCAGACAAGGATGTCACAAAGAAAGAAAACTACAGGCCAATATCACTGATGAACATAGATGCAAAAATCCTCAACAAAATACTAGCAAACAGAATCCAACAGCACATTAAAAGGATCATACACCATAATCAAGTGGGGTTTATTCCAGGAATGCAAGGATTCTTCAATATACGCAAATCTATCAATGTGATAAACCATATTAACAAATTGAAGGAGAAAAACCATATGATCATCTCAATAGATGCAGAGAAAGCTTTCGACAAAATTCAACACCCATTTATGATAAAAACCTGCAGAAAGTAGGCATAGAGGGAACTTTCCTCAAGATAATAAAGGCCATATATGACAAGCCCACAGCAAACATCATCCTCAATGGTGAAAAACTGAAAGCATTTCCACGAAGATCAGGAACAAGACAAGGTTGCCCACTCTCACCACTCTTATTCAACATAGTTTTGGAAGTTTTAGCCACAGCAATCAGAGAAGAAAAGGAAATAAAAGGAATCCAAATCGGAAAAGAAGAAGTAAAGCTGTCACTGTTTGCAGATGACATGATCCTATACATAGAGAATCCTAAAGATGCTACCAGAAAACTACTAGAGCTAATCAATGAATTTGGTAAAGTGGCAGGATACAAAATTAATGCACAGAAATCTCTGGCATTCCTATATACTAATGATGAAAAATCTGAAAGTGAAATCAAGAAAACACTCCCATTTACCATTGCAACAAAAAGAATAAAATATCTAGGAATAAACCTACCTAAGGAGACAAAAGACCTGTATGCAGAAAATTATAAGACACTGATGAAAGAAATTAAAGATGATACAAATAGATGGAGAGATATACCATGTTCTTGGATTGGAAGAATCAACATTGTGAAAATGACTCTACTACCCAAAGCAATCTACCGATTCAATGCAATCCCTATCAAACTACCACTGGCATTTTTCACAGAACTAGAACAAAAAATTTTGCAATTTGTATGGAAACACAAAAGACCCCGAATAGCCAAAGCAATCTTGAGAACGAAAAAAGGAACTGGAGGAATCAGGCTCCCTGACTTCAGACTATACTACAAAGCTACAGTTATCAAGACGGTATGGTACTGGCACAAAAACAGAAAGATAGATCAATGGAACAGGATAGAAAGCCCAGAGATAAACCCATGCACATATGGACACCTTATCTTTGATAAAGGTGGCAGGAATGTACAGTGGAGAAAGGACAGCCTCTTCAATAAGTGGTGCTGGGAAAACTGGACAGGTACATGTAAAAGTATGAGATTAGATCACTCCCTAACACCATACACAAAAATAAGCTATAAATGGATTAAAGGCCTAAATGTAAGGCCAGAAACTATCAAACTCTTAGAGGAAAACATAGGCAGAACTCTCTATGACATAAATCACAGCAAGATCCTTTCTGACCCACCTCCTAGAGTAATGGAAATAAAAACAAAAATAAACCAATGGGACCTAATGAAACTTCAAAGCTTTTGCACAGCAAAGGAAACCATAAACAAGACCAAAACACAACCCTCAGAATGGGAGAAAATATTTGCAAATGAAGCAACCGACAAAGGATTAATCTGCAAAATTTACAAGCAGCTCATGCAGCTCAATAACAAAAAAACAAACAACCCAATCCAAAAATGGGCAGAAGACCTAAATAGACATTTCTCCAAAGAAGATATACAGACTGCCAACAAACACATGAAAGAATGCTCAACATCATTAATCATTAGAGAAATGCAAATCAAAACTACAATGAGATATCATCTCACACCAGTCAGAATGGCCATCATCAAAAACTCTAGAAACAATAAATGCTGGAGAGGGTGTGGAGAAAAGGGAACACTCTTGCACTGCTGGTGGGAATGTGAATTGGTTCATCCACTATGGAGAACAGTATGGAGGTTCCTTAAAAAACTACAAGTAGAACTACCATATGACCCAGCAATCCCACTACTGGGCATATACCCTGAGAAAACCAAAATTCAAAAAGAGTCATGTACCAAAATGTTCATTGCAGCTCTATTTACAATAGCCTGGAGATGGAAACAACCTAAGTGCCCATCATCGGATGAATGGATAAAGAAGATGTGGCACATATATACAATGGAATATTACTCAGCCATAAAAAGAAACGAAATTGAGCTATTTGTAATGAGGTGGATAGACCTAGAGTCTGTCATACAGAGTGAAGTAAGTCAGAAAGAAAAAGACAAATACCGTATGCTAACACATATATATGGAATTTAAGGGAAAAAAAATGTCATGAAGAACCTAGGGGTAAGGCAGGAATAAAGACGCAGACCTCCTAGAGAACAGACTTGAGGTTATGGGGAGGGGGAAGGGTGAGCTGTGACAGGGAGAGAGAGAGTCATGGACATATACACACTAACAAACGTAGTAAGGTAGATAGCTAGTGGGAAGCAGCCGCATGGCACAGGGATATTGGCTCGGTGCTTTGTGACAGCCTGGAGGAGTGGGATAGGGAGGGTGGGAGGGAGGGAGACGCAAGAGGGAAGACATATGGGAACATATGTTTATGTATGACTGATTCACTTTGTTATAAAGCAGAAACTAACACACCATTGTAAAGCAATTATACCCCAGTAAAGATGTTAAAAAAAAAACAAACTTAATTTGACAGGAGCTATGTTACCTAGCTGCCATTTAATGTGGCGGCGAACTATTATATTGATTTTTTCCTTTCTCTATTTAGAATAAATGCAATAAAATTAAACTTGGGCAACAGGGCTTTCACACAACCTACAGTGATTCTAGGGGCTTTTGAGCTGGGTGCCAGCACCCGTACTAATGCTGTAACAAGCAGTGCCCTATCACACCAGGGGACAGCATCCACTCCTTTTGCTTTTGGCTCTGTCACTCAGTCTGCAGCAGTGTTCTCGTTCATTGGTGGAAGTGCACCTCAGACTGGGTGCACCAACTTCAATATTGTCTTGATGGGGAACGCCTCTCAACCAACAGCGTTTGCAGGATTACCCCTCACTCCTGCTACTCGGACGTCTAGTGGAACGATTGCTACACAATCAGTTACTCGTTTCAACCGTGGTGGACAGTCCACTGGTAAGTTTTGAACTCTGCTCTCTAATGGAGAAGCACAGTATTCAAGATTGATTTTGAGATTCTTATTTGATTGATTCATCCGAATATGACTGACTTCTCTTATTGGAGGTTAGTGTTATTGATGAATGCGATAGAAATTTAATCTAAACTGCTCCTTCTGGTTTTGCATTTTTAGGTTTAGAACCAAGGAATGTTTGTTTGGGGGAAAAGTTACAACCTTCTGAGAATGAATAGTCTAGACAAATTGGCCACTAGTAATAATAGCATTACACTGAAATGTTTTGTTCAACTGTTTAATGCTTGTGTTTACCAAGCATTTTTTTTCACAATCTGTTGATATGTTCTGTTTTCCTTTTTTAAAATAAAACTTCTGAAATGAAATTTATCAGGAGGTACGATAAAACAGGAAAGAACATTTCTGGAGTAGTATAAAATTTTAGAGAATATTAATAATGTAGTAATAAGTGAGTTATATGGCATAGTTGGGGAATGGTAAAATATTTTGGCTAGTAGAGACATTTTGCATGCATGGGTTACCAGTTTCTAAATAAGTCAGATTCAGTAAAATGCACTTAACCTATACTGAACATTAATGAGAAGGCATTTAGGATCTTTCTAAACCAAAATGCAGTTAATAAAAAGTACTGGTTTATAAGCCACATAAGCTTGGTTTTACTGTAGATGCCTCAGATATTTTAGAGCTTGAGAAATACACTGAGTGAGATATTGTATACATTTTACTTTATGGTATATTTTATTGAATTACATATTCATAGTAATGGTTTCAGAGCTTTTGGAAACAACCAAAAAGGTAAAATATGTAAAAAATTATAGATAATAAACAACTTATTTATAATTTGTATTTAGTAGTGATAATGTAACCAATTTTGATTGGTTGGTATGGCATTGTAGGACACAAAGAGATGAAGTGGAGCATTAAAATCATTATGATGCTAGAATATTTGGTCACTACCTTGGGGGGCATTATTTTAATTGTGTACAAATGAATTTTTGATATTACAAATAATACATATCTGTTATCAATAAAAAAACAACCAGGAAATAAGTGTTTGAACTTTGGCTCTGTTGTTTACTAGTTCTCTGACCTTGGACAAGTTACTCTAAGCTCTCAGTGCTTGGTTTGCTCATCAGTAAGTGCTCAGCGTTTTACCTTGTAGGGTTGTTGTGAGGATTAGGTAGGTAAGTGAATATAAATAACTGCTTAGAACCTTGTCTGACATGTATATAATAGGTATTCAATAAACGTTGGCTATCTTTGTCGTTTTTATGAAAGTATACATTTCCCCACGGTGTTAAATATGTTGGATATTATCCCTTTTGTTTGTTTGTTTGTTTTTTAAGCTTTGGTAGTTTAACACTGAAAATAGTATCATAGCATCATGTTCATTTACATTTTCCTTTATTAGTAGTAAGGCTGACTTCTCTTCAAATGATTGATTAATTGTATTTGTGTTTTTTTCGTGTGTTTGTGTGTGTGTGTGTGTGTGTGTGTGAGAGAGAGAGAGGGAAATTGAATGAATTCCCTTTTTGTATCTTTTGCTCAGTTTTCTGTCTTTTTTTCTTTTTTGGCGGGGGGGGGGGCGCACCATGCGGCTTGCGGGATCTTAATTCCCCCAACTGAGGATCGAACCCAGGCCCTCGAACCCGCGCCTTTGGCAGTGGGAGTGTGGAGCCCTAACCATTGGACCACCGGGGAATTCCCTGCTCAGTTTTCTAATATGGTGCTTATCTTTTTCTCGTTTATATGCAGTTGCAATAGCCTAACGCTTTGATATTTGTATAAGAAGTATTTTTGTACCTATGATTTCTGTTGGTGACAAAGTCACAGGTACTACTAACCTACGTGGTTTGTTGCCTACCTTTATAACTAAAGAAAGTGCTCAGGTTCTGCTAGATGTTAGTGAAAATAAGGACGTAATTCCCCTCCCCCCCAAAAAGAAGTATTTTCCCCAGTTTGTTTCGGTTTTACTTTACTTAGTTTTATAGATATTAAAAGGTTTTAAATTTTTAAATTAAGCTTTTTATTTTGACATAATTGTAGATTCTCATGCAGTTGTAAGAAAAAATAAAGAGATCCCACATACCCTTTGGCCACTTTCTCCTTGTGGTAACATCTTGTGAAACTATAGTACAATATTGCAACCAGGATGTTGATATTGGTAGTCAAGATATAGAATAGTTCTCTCACCACTAGGATTCCTCATTTTGCCCTTTCATAGCAACACCTACTTCTCTTCTGCTCCCACACTCTATTTAACCCTGGCAACTATTAATCTGCTCTCCATTACTGTAATTTTGACATTTCAAAAACGTTATATGGATGGAATCATACAGTATGTAATCTTTTGGGAATGGCTTTTTTCACTCAGTATACTTCCCTTTAGATCATCCAGATTGTTGTGTGAGTCAGTTGTTTGTTTTATTGCTGCATAGTATTCCATGGTATGGATGTCAATTTGTGTAACTATTTGTCATTCAAATAATTTTTCCTCCGTAGGTCAGATGACATTTTTCTCTTGCTGTTTTCAATATTTCTTCTTTGTCTTTAGTTTTCAGAAATTTAATTATTAAGTGTCTTGGTGTAGATTCCTATCATTCTGTCATCAAGTTCATTGATTCTTGTCTCTATCCCCTCTGTTCTGCTGCTGAGTCCTTTTGCTTGGCTTCAGGTTTGCATTTTGGTTATTGGTTATCTGGTTATCTCAAATTTCCACTTGACTCTTCTTTATATCTTCTATTTCTTTGTAGAGATTTTCATTTCTTTTCTTTTTCTTTTTTTTGCTAAGGGTATTTTTTCTTGTGTTTCAAGTGTGTTCATAATTTCTTTTTGATGCACTTTTATCATGGATGCTTTGAAATATTTGTCAAATAATTCTAACATTTCTATTATCTTGGTATTGTCTTTTTAAATTCCATTTGAGATCTTTCTGGTTCTTGGTAGGAAGAGTGATTTTTAATTGAAACCTGGACATTTTCTTATTATGTTATGAGACTCTGAATCAGATTCAAGACTTTTGCTTTAGCTGGCTTTATGTGACATTGCTCTGGCATGAGACAGAAGGGTTTCACTGTGTTACTGTAAGGTGGGAGTAGAACTTCATTTTCCCTAGTCCGTCTCCATTGCTACCCAAGGCAAGGGTCTCCTAGTTACTGCTGGGCAGGAGTGGGAGTTCCTGCTCCTGATGTGGTTTCCACTGACACTGTGAGGACATGGTTCATTAACTGCTGGCAGAGGTAACATCCTGGCTCCCTACTTGACCTTCTCTGATACCATCCTGGCTGGGGTACTGGGACACCTCGTTATAGCCTCACAATGGTGGAAGTTTAAGTTCCTCACTTGCTGTTCTCTGGAATAGGTAGGGAGCGGGACCACACTTTTTTCTGTGATGTTTGGTTATTGTCTAAAAGTTTTCTGTCTTGTTGGTCTGCCCCATTCTTGTCTTTTGTCTAGAGAGCAGGTTTTTGTTGGGTTTGGTTTTGTTTTTCTATACCCATTGTCATTTCTGACTGGCCAACCTATTCAACTCCGAGCCTGGGAAATACAAGGCAGAAAGAAAACCCATGGAATTCATTACCATAATGTTCCTTGGGTCTCAAGATCCCTAGTTGATTTGCCTTCTCGCCACCTTTCAGGGTTTTCTTGTTCATTTTATATATAATGTCCAGGGGTTTAAGCCATACGTAGTGGGAGGAATAGGGAAAGTACATTTTCCTGGAAATGGAAATCCTTAAGATGTAAATTTTTATGTTGTCAAATCTCTCATTCTTCTGAGTTTCTCTCTCTGGACTTATTTGTATAGGCCTTTTCCACCTTAGGATTCTTAATTCTTTTTGTTCTTTTATGGTTTATATTTTTAGGAATTTCCTGCCTTCCTATTGATTACTTGAACATTTATAGAATTCCATTATATTTTTAGGAATCTTTTTTCTAAATGATTAGTGAATTAAACCATAGTATTTCATTAAATGGCCATTTTTTCCCTATTGATTTGAGATGCTGCCTTCCTCATACACCAAATTATTATATATGCTTGGTTCTGCTTCTGGACTTCCTATTTTGTTCTATTATCTGTCCTTTCTTCCTCTAGTATCACCATTTCGTTATTGTAGCAAGCCCCACTATCTTGTAGTGTATGGCCACCTTCCCCCATTCTGTTAAAAAAAATGCCTGTTTTCTATGGCTAACAATTCATTAAGCTAGTTGACATTTTCCTCTGTTCTTAAACATGAAGGAATTAAGGCTGATTTTGTTAGCCTTATAGCACTAGATGGAGAAAATTATGGTATTGAACCCTTCCTCTTGTCCAGTGGTTCTCAACTGGAGGCGATTTTTGCCCCTTCTCCCAGAGGATATTTGGCAGTATCTGGAGACATTTTTGGTTGTCCAGACTGGGTGAGTGTTACTGGCATCTAGTGGGTAGAGCCCAGGGATGCTGCTAAATACTTTGCAGTGCACATAAAGGAAAATTTTGTTGTCCTCAACACACAACCTTTTGACACCAAATATATGGGAGTTCTTCCCACACCAACCAATTCTCCAACTCTCCAGACACCAAATGGGTGTCCTACAATTCAGCTATGATGCTCACCACCTGGAGGTAGCACAGACCCCACAGGGTAAGGGCTCAGTTCCTCAAGACTGTCCCCCACTTCAGATATCAATTGCAAGTCCCAGGTTGTCACCTGTACTTCTGACCAACTGACTACAAACTGGGGGTGCCTGTGACCCCTCCCTCCTTGGGTTGGATGATTTGCTAGAACAGCTCACAGAACTCTGGGAAACACTTGACCTAAAATTTCTGGTTCACTATAAATGATACAATTTAGGAACAGCCAAATAGAAGAGATGCGTAAGGCAAAGTATGGGGGAGCAGCCCAGATCGTCCATGTCCTCTCCAGGCACGTCACCCTCCTAGCACCTCCGTGTGTTCACCAACCCAGAAGCTCTCCAAAGCCCTTCATTTAGGGTTTTGATGGAGCTTCCATTATGTAGGCATGATTGATGAAATCTTTGGCCTCTGGTGATTGAACTCAATCTCCAGCTCCTCTCCTCTCCTGAGATGTCAGAGGGTTAGGCTAAAAGCCCCAACCCTCTAATCACTTGGTTGGCTCCTCTGGTAACCAGTCTCTCAGCCTTAGGGGCTTTCTAAAGTTCACCTCTTTGACATAAATCAGGTGTGGTTGAAAGGGACTTGCAGAGGCTCCTTTCACCTTTATTGCTCTTGGAGCTATTTCTGAAACTGGGGACAAAACCCAAATATTATAACAGAAGATGCTTCTATCTCTCTCCTCACTTAGGAAATTACAAGGGTTTTAGGGTCTTTGTCCAAGAAAGGGTACAAAGACCAAATATGCATGTCTTAAATCCCAGCATGGGACAGTCCTCCATTGTCCATTATTATCGGCCCAAGCTGTCAGTAGTGCCATGTTGAAAAACCCTGTTCTAGCCCTATGATTAGGAAAATGAGACTTTGTCTTTTAAACCCTTCCTTATTTAAGAGTCAGGCTCCTTTAGCTTAAAAGCACATCATATTAAATGGCATTTGTTTCCTTAGTTACCTTTGGGTATGTGATTTAAGGTCAGGCCCCTGAAATTATGCCAGTATCTGAGACAGATGATCAAGACTTTAAAATATGGGCATAACTTGAGTGTAAATTTAATTAGCGCTAGTGAAGAGATTTCAGTAATACAGTCAGTTACAAAATAAATAATGCAAAAAACAGTCACTTTCCCATGTTTAAACAGTAGTAATTGGGAAATATAATGGAGGAATTTCCCATTAACAATTTCAACCAAAGGTATGAAATGCCTAAGAATGAACTTTAAAAATGTGCATGACCTATATGAAGATAACCATACAGTTTTACTGAGGAATATAAAAGAAGACATGAAGAAATGAAGAATACACACACTCGATAGTACAGGAATGTCATTTAGTTCTAAATTAACCAACACGTTGAACATAATTCTTATAAAACCACAATGGGAATCTTTGAGGGAAGGAAAGGAAGGAGGGACTTGACAAGGTTCTAGAGTTTAAATGAAGGGGATAAGTGCATGAGACTAGTCATGTCTTGTTTTTTAAGAAAAGTAATGATAGTGTACTTGTAGAAAAATATATGAAAATATATTGTAAATTTATTCTCTGACTATAAGTTTAAAATATTTAGTATAAAAAATAAATGAATTCTAGTGCTTCAATAATTGGAACTCTCTTGTGGAACAGGGATAGAAGGAAAAATCAGTGAAAAATTTTAAAGTACAGAAACAAACCTGGGTTTATGAAGATGACATTTCCAATCTGGGGAGAGAGGATGGAGTAGTGAACAAATGAATTGCAATAGCTGGCTAGCCAGGTGATTTGAGGGAAGGGGATTATGTTTTGCTTAAAAAGATTAACTGAAAGAAATACTAGGTGAATTAAAGATAGAAAATGAAACCATAAATATTTAAAAAGCATAGGTGAATATGAAAATGTGTAAATAATATTTCTTGGGTTAGGGAGAGGACCATTTATTTAAGTATAATTTTAAAATATATAATATAGTCTGTCAAATGATTTAAAATTAAGACTATAAAAATAGTATAAATAAGTATACTGCCCCCATCTACCCTGTATTACTCCCTTACCCCTTCCCCACCCCCTCTATTCAGCTAGCCACTGTAATTGTATGTATCCTTCCAGAGTTTCTTCATGGATTTGCTAGCAAATAAAAATATATATTCTTAGCCCTCTGCCTTTTTAAAAAATAATATAAATGAGAGTATACTCTGCACATTATTCGGTACCTTGCTTTTTAAACGTAAAACTTAATACACTTATTTTAAACATTTTGTAGCTCTTTTCACATCAATCAGTATATGGAGAGCTTCCTCAGTATTTTTTATAGCATCATAGAATTCCATGGTCTGGATGTGCTATAATTTATCTAACCCTTTGCTGGTGGACGTTTGGGTTGTTTCCTCTTTTGCTAATATAGACAGTGGTGCAATGGATCTTATTTTACATGTCATTTTGCAGGTGTATAAGTATATCTTTGTGGATAAATTTCTAAAAGAAGTATTACTGGTTCAAAAGATAGATGCATTTGTAATTTTTAAAACATTGGCCACTTATTTTGCATAGGGGTTATACCAGTTTACACTCCCATTAGAAATCTCGGAGGCTGCCCATTTCTTCACAGTGTCCTTAAACAGAGTGTGTTACCAGTTTTTTTATTTCTCCCCATCTGTTAGGTGAAATTGTTCTCAAGGTAGTTATAATGTGTGATTTTCTCCTAAAAGTGAAGTTGAACACCTTTTATATGTTTGAGGGAATTTTGAAACATGATATGGAGACATAAACCATAAAGGAGAAAACAATGGAAAGATTTGACTACATAAAAAATAAAAACAAAATCAAAAAAGCAAATGACAAACTGGGATTAGGAAATATTTGCAACATTTGACTAAATAGCCTCAATATATATATAATACTTTTATTAAAAATCAATAATAAGAAGACAATACTCCAATGAGAAAATGGGCAGATGACATGAATAGGCAATTTTGAATGAAGAAATTAAAGCAGCCATTAAACCCATGATAAAAATTTAGCCTCACTGGTAGGTATTGAATTAGAAATATTAAAACACCTTTGCTATAATTGGTTATTTCTTTAAAAGTATACATGTGGTGCTTCTCTTAAATGAAACATAGGGATATTCCATGATACATATTTTAAATAGTTGGAGGTATGTGGTAATGTTCCCGGTTCCTTCCTAGCATCTCCCCCCTGTCCCCAAACCCCCGGTGGCCCTAGATGTTTTGGATAGCAGAGTCTTACATCATATATTGTCATGAATTGTTCAACAGTTGGATACAGGTATCAATAGATTCAAATGCAGTTACTTATTAAGCACTTTTTCCTTTTGAAAAGGAAGAAGAATATCTGTAATTATGTATTGGAAAATTATGTATTGGAAAAGGTTGGCTCGATTCAGCATAAATATTTATTGAGTACTTACTATCACGTGCCGTGTGCAATGATCTATAGTGAGGATGAAAAGGTAAACTTTGTTTTCAATTAACCAATTAAGCTTATTTGTGTCTTTATGTACTTAATTTCTCTAGCTTTATTTCTTTTATAGATTTTATTTTAAATTTTCAAGAAGAGTCCAGGTAATTTGTTTTCTGAAACTTTATTCCAGACTTCTATTTATTACTTTTTCTCACAGATTTATTATTGTATAATTCACATACCACATAATTTACCCATTTAAAGTGCACAATTAATTGGTTTTTAGGATAGTCACAGAGTTGTGCAGCCATTACTGAAGTCAATTTTAGAACATTTTCATTACCCACCGAAGAAACGTCATACCCATTAACAGTCGCTGCCCGTTCTCTTCTTACCCCAGTTCTGGCAACCATGAATCTGCTTTCTGTCTCTATAGATTGCTCTGTTCCGGACATTTCATCTAAATAGAATCATACAATATGTGGTATTTCGTGATTAGCTTCTTTTACTTAGCATGTTTTCAAGGCTCATCCATGTTTTAGCATGAATCAGCGCTTCTTTTTTATGGCCAAATAAAATTCCATTGTATTAATATACCACATTTTATTCATCCATTCATCAGTTGATATTCATTTGGGTTGTTTCCTTTCATCTTTTTCTGTTATGAATAATGCTGCTGTGAACATTCATGTACATATTTTAGTGTGGATATATGTTATCATTTCTTTTGTTTGTATACCTAGGAGTGGAATTACTGGGTCATATGGTAACTTTATGTTGAACACTTTGAGGAAGTGCATACAGTTTTCCAAAGAGATTACACTATTTTACATTCCCATTAGCATTGCCTGAGGTTTACAATTTCTGCATATCCTTGCTAACACTTGATATTATGTCTTTTTGGTTATTGCCATCCTAGTCGATATGAAGTAGTATCTCGTCGTGGTTTTGATTTGCAATTCCCTAATGACTAATGACATTGAGTATGATTTCAAGTCTTAGATGGCCGTTTGTATCAACAACCTTGCATCTTTATGACCATTCTTTTTTTCTTTTTTTTTTTGGCTGCACTGCGAAGCACGTGGGATCTTTGTTTCTCAACCAGGGATCAAACCTGTGCCCCCTGCAGTGGAAGCACAGTCTTACCCACTGGACCGCCAGGGAAATCCCCTGACTATTCTTTTGTAGTCACCATCTCCTTCTCACCACAGCCTGGAAAGGATCTCTACTTTTAAGGATTCATGTCCTTAGATTTTGCTTACCTGGATAATCCAGGATAATCTCCCTCTTCCAAGTTACTTAACCTTCACTTCATTTGTAAAGTCTCTTGTCAAGTAAGGTAATATGTTCACAGACTCTGGGTATTAGGATGTGGCCATCTTTGGGGACCATTTTTCTGTCTACCATACCATCTTAACAATATAAAATTATCTGATCCATGAACATGAGAGCTTTCTGTTTATTTAGGATGCCTTTAATTTCTTTCAATAATGTTTTTTATTTTTCTGGATACAAGCCTTACACTTGTTTTGTTAGATTTGTTCTTAACTATTTTATTCATTTTGAACAATCGTAAATGGAATTATATTCTTAATTTCATTTTTGGATTGTTCATTGATAATATATAGAATTGAAATTTATTTTTATATTGATCTTGTATCCTGCAACTTTGCAGAACTTGTTCATTGTTCTAATAGATTTTTTTTATTGGAGTATAGTTGCTTTACAATATTGTGTTAGTTTATACTGTACAGCAAAGTGAATCAGCTGTACTTATCCATACATCCCCTCTTTTTTGGATTTCCTTCCCATTCAGGTCACCATAGAGCATTGAGTAGAGTCCCCTGTGCTATACAGTAGGTTCTCATTAGTTATCTATCTTATACATAGTATCAATAGTGTATATATGTCAATCCCAATCTCCCAATGCATCCCACCCCCCACTTTCCCCCTTGGTATCCATACATTTGTTCTCTCTACGTCTGTGTCTCTATTTCTGCTCTGTAAATAAGGTCATCTATACCAATTTTTTCAGATTCCACATATATGCGTTAATATATGATATTTGTTTTTCTCCAGATTTTTTTATGGGTTCCTTAGAATTTTCTGTATTCATGATCATGTCATCTGTTTATAGAGATAATTTTACTTCTTACTTTGCAATCTGGTATCCTTTATTCGTCTTCTTGCCTAATTGTCCTGGCTAAAACTTCCAGTGTGTTGTTGAATTGAAGTGGTAAGAGCAGACATCCATGTTTTGTTTTTGATGGCAGTGGAAAAGTATTGTTTTTCACTGATAAGCATGACGTTAGCTGTAGGTTTTTCATAAATGCCCTTTATCATGTTGAGGAAGTTCCCTTCTCTTTCTAGTTTGTTGAGTGTTTTCATCGTGAAAAAGTGTTGGATTTTCTCAGATGCTTTTTCTGCTTCTATTGAGATGATCATGTATTTTTTAAATAACAGCATAATTGAGGTATAATTCATATATCTTAAAAGTCACGCTTTTAAACTGTGCAATTCAGTGTTTCTTTTAAACATATTCACAGAGTGTGCAACTATCACCACTATGTAATTCAAGAACATTCTCATCACTGCAAAAAGAAACCCTGTAACCATTAGCAGTCACCTCCCATTACCTTCTCTTTCCAGCTCCTGGTAACCACTAATATACTTTCTGTCTATGGATTTACCTCTTCTGGACATTTCATATAAATGGGACCATACAATATGTGGCCTTCTGTGTCTGGCTTCTTTCATTTAGCAAAATGTTTTCAAGATTCATTCATGTATCAGTACTTAATTTTTCTGATCCTCAGGAGGGCTCTTTTCAGCCTTCTCTTTCCCTGGTTATCTCTGCTAAACTGGCTGGCCTGCAGCCTAAATGTTGCTCTCATGAAGCTTACTTCCTCTTAATTGCTTACCACCAAAATCTCTATTTTTTTTCGAGAGAGTCCTTTGGCTTGAACTTCCTCATACTCTGTTTCAAATAAAGTCAGTTCTTCTGGACATAGCTTTCTGTTCTTATGGGCTACCTTTATCCCTGGGCAAAATCTTTGAACCAGTGCTTTGGGTGCTGGGCAGTGACCGTTGCTTCTGATCTTCTTGCTTCTCTCTTCCGGCATGCAACCTCAGCCCTACAGGTAAGCTGGGGCAGGGCAGTCAGGGTGATTGATGGGGCTCCAGCATTGCAAGCCTACTGTGCCTGGTGTAGACCCTCTGCCCTATGAGTGGGGGCTGACTGGAGGAAAGGAGCCCCTCAGCTCTTGGCTGTACTCACCAGGAATTTCAATCCTTTAACTGTGTGTCAGGGGTGATGAGGAATGCTGGCTGCTTCCCCTCCTAATGAGATACTATATTCATTGGTTGGGAGCTGAGGGAAGAGGGAGTCCAGTCTTCTTGGCGACTCCTGCCTGGAGTGTAGCTTCTCTCAAGGGGAGCAAGGGGATGGAGGGAAGAGCGTGGGTTATGATTCATATGCTGTAGACTCTCACTTGTATTACTGAATTTTAGCAGATTTTCTTGAATAAATGTTTCTTTATTTGCTGTACCTTCAGGACAATTTCCAGAGATTTCAATTTTTTTAAAAAAATATTTTTTACCAGTTATGGTTGCTTCACTGGGGAATGGGTCCCTAGGACTTCTTATGTCACAAATTTGGAAGTGGACCCCCCTGTTAGGTTGCTCACTTTTTTAGTAGAGTTTCTTTCTTATGATGGTGCTAGAAGGCTGTCTATACTAAGCAGTACTGATGAACTATTTTTTAAATCGGAATTTTACTATGTCACATTTATTAACTATCAGGGTACTTGATTTTCCTTGCTTTGTTGTTATTTCTCCATATAAGTGAAGTTTGTTATAATGGTGTTTTACTTATTAAAAATTATTTTTATTGACATATTTTTCTGCTTGTTACTTTAATTTAGGGTTGGTTCCAGCATCTACTGTTGCTACCGCTACTAGTTCAAGCACCATGCTGTTTACCTCATTTTCAAATGTTTCTACCTCCACTGCTGCTACTGGACTCTCATGTAAGTTACTGGTTGCAAAGAAAATACTATTATTTCGCATCAGGCCACTTAACTCAATTTGCCAGTATAAGCTATGGATCTCCGACGTCTCATAAATTATCATTATGCTTGATCCCGTTTGTAACTGTTGATATCAATAGTAGCTTTGCTAAAAACCTGATTGTCATGGCTTTCACTATGAATTTTATATTAACATGATTATTACAGCCATGATGTTCATCATTAGAGTTTGTTATTGTAATCCTAGCAGTAATATGGCCCTCCCAAAGCCCTGTTATAGCAAGCCTGTCACCATTTCTGGGAATAAAACTTGCCAGGAATTGCTGATGCCTAGTTGAGCCTGAAAAATGGCGGCCGCCATCCCCCATTGCCTTGTGCAGTTGGCGTAGGTGGAACATTAGTTGAAATTGCAGGTTGCCACTTGAATTGTATTTTCTTCCAAGTAGATACAGTTCCACTCCTGAGACATGACTGAGATTCTGGAAACCTTTTGATATATGTAAGCAATATCCTTCTCAAGTATAATAGATTTTGTGAATATGACCATGTCTGAGGTTGGGAGTTAAAATTATTGAATGAATTCCATTTCCAATCAAAAACTTGACTTCTGACCTTTTCTTAAAAATTAATTAATTAATTAATTTATTTATTTGGGGCTGCACTTGGTCTTTGTTGCTGCGTGCAGGCTTTCTCTAGTTGCGGCAAGTGGGGGCTACTCTTTGTTGCGGTGCGTGGGCTTCTCATTGCGGTGGTTTCTCTTGTTGGGGAGCATGGGCTCTAGGTGCGCGGGCTTCAGTAGTTGCAGCGTGTGGGCTCAGTAGTTGTGGCTCGCGGGCTCTAGAGCTCAGGCTCCGTAGTTGTGGCGCACGGGCCTAGTTGCTCCATGGCATGTGGGATCTTCCCGAACCAGGGCTTGAACGTGTGTCCCCTGCATTGGCAGGCGGATTCTTAACCACTGTGCCGCCGGGTAAGTCCGACTTCTGACTTTTGACAGGTTTCTTTTTTCTTTCCTGTCTTTGATGTCCTTGCCTACAAAATGAAAAGAAACCTTGACCACAGTGTTTTTAAAATCAACTTTAATGAGATATAATCTACATGTCATAAAATTAATGTAAGTGTATAGTTCAGTGATTTTTAATCAATTTACCGAATTGTGTAACTCTCACCATAGTGCAGTTTTAGAACATTTCTATCATCCCAGTAAGATCTCTCAGCCCGAGACAACTACTAATCTGTTTTCTGTCTCTATCTATGCCTTTTCTAGACTTTTCATATAAATGGATTGACTGTAGTTTTTTGAGGCTTAGCCAAAGTTACTAAAGGACTCAGATGAAAAATACCCTATATAAATTCTTCATTCACTGTTTTTGATTAAAAGAGTAATAGGTAATATTATGTTGTTCTCTGCAGTTGGTGGTGCCCCTACAACTTTGGCTGGAATGCTTGGTGGTACAGCATTGGGATTTGGATTAAATTTCCCTGGAGCAGGTGGAGCAGCTGCTGTTGCATCTAGTAAGATTTTTAGAACTACTGGGATGTGTTTGAATGCTCACTGGAAATGTACTGCATAACAAAAGCAGTAAGTAGGTTGTATTCCTTAGCTTCTAGGACTAAGAAGGTTTTGATCATCTCACCAGCATATCCAAAAGGTACATCAGTATTGACAATTGCCAAAGGGTAGAATGAGACAGTTGATGTCAATGAGATTACTTCTTTGAGATGACCATAATCAAAGTTGCTATCAAACTCTTGTCAACTCTGAAACTTAAAAATTCTTATTATTGACCATACTATTTAAAGTGACCCAGTACACTGGGATTCATAGAGTTTTATTCTCTAAAAGTTAATTTAAGGTTTGACCTGTATTAAAGTTGATCCTCTCCTTAAGCTGATTATAGGAGTTTCTGTGGACCTATCCTAAATTTGTTTCTGCCAGTTAGGCACTAGTTAGGTTGTAAATTAAAGAAAACTTGGTTATCCATTGCCTTTTAGCTGTTGTGAGCTGGGTGGTTAGAGGTCAGTTACTACTTAAACCTACCATTTAAGTCAGACTCCACTTTAGGGAAGTCTTGTTTGTTCTGACTTTTAAAAGTTTACTTAGGGCTGAAATGAATCTTTATTCAAACCTGTCATAAACTAAAAGTCAGTCCTTGTTAAGTTTAAAATAATTATTCCTAAACAGAGATGTAAACCATCTTTTGCATGACCAACACTTAACTGAATTTCTACTGTGTACTCGGCTAACTGGCCAACCTATGAGCATTATGAAGGGCATGGCTTGAGAATTTTATAAGTAACCATATTTGCAAGAAATATAACACATAGTTTCCCTTATAAAATGCTGAACAAAAAATTGATTCTTTCAGTCGTGGGCGGAGTCACTGAAATATGAATTTGCAGGCTTTTTGGTGACTCTGCCATAACTCATCCCCTACCTATCTGAGTCTTAAGATTCCTTCCTGCAAACTGGTACCTTTGCTACTAGCCCATCCCATCCACCACTGCCTTATGTACTTACCCACCTCCCCATCAGATATGTCTCAACTCAATACCCCCAACCCACTGTTGATTTTTTCCCCTACTCACCTTTCCTTCCCCCCAAGTCTATTTACTTGCTCAGATTCTTCATCTCACAAATTAGCCCTGTAGGACAGCTTTCGGGTATCTGTATTTGTAAATTTATAGCCATTTGAGATTATTCTCTGCCCTAGGTATAACCAGCAAGTTTTAAGAGAAGCTTGCTTGTTATAAATCTCATCTTTTGCATTAGTCTATGAAAGTAATGATGTCCATTCCTAGCATGGAGTAAGATACATAGTTGTTGATCAGAGACAAGATAGGAAAATTGGATAGTAGGATCTTTTAAAGGATGGTCTCACTATTTTATGTAATGATTTTTAAGATCATCAGAGTGAGATTTATTTAAATGTAAATCCAAATTTGGTATGCAATTATTTTCTATTATTTATAGAACAGTGCTTCCCTTTTAGTACACAGATAACATAGAGTTGACTGTATTTAGTTTAGACCAAAGTTGTAACTTGCAAAATCAGACTGTGATAGAACCTTCGTTCTCAAAACCATTGCTTCTTTTGGTATTAATTGAAATATTATTGTTATTTGAATATTGCCTACTATGCCAGAGCTAATTTATACCTTTTAAAAATACCATGAAAATAAGGAACAAAGATAAATACTATATAAACAGTTTAAAATAATCATACCATTTTTTTATGACTCAAGAGTCCTTTGTGTTTAGACTGACAGGTATTAATTTCCTGAAGGTATCGCACAGCATCTTTGGAGAGCTGTTCATTTGTCTGTTAACCTCTTTCTTTAGTGGTAGTGATGGTAGTTGCTTTTTTAAAAATTATAAAAACCATACACACATGCATATATACATATATCACACCCTCTAGAGAAAACAGTTTGGTGCTTGTCTTAACAGGCTTTTTTCCAAATGCTTACAAACATACATTAAATTTATTTGTTTTACAAAAATGGGATACACACAGACATAATCATAGAATTTGCTGTTTTCTCTTAAGTATACGTTATCTTTGGACATCTGTCCGTGTCAGGAAATTCTGACTTAAAAAAAAAAAATCTTCTTTGGGCGAAGATAAGCTCCCTTACAACAAGGACTTGTTTTTTTCTTAATTGTTTTTCTGGGTTTTTTTGCCTTGAATATGGTAGTTACACAATGTTAGAATGAATTAATCAATAAAGGGGGGGGTCTTGATAATGTCATTAATTTTCAGCATTTCTGGGGAGGGAATTCTTTTCAAATAAGACTTTTTATTCTCAGATGAAGAGCATGGTGACCACATGGCTATAAAGAATGGAACGTGGGATCCAATCTTTAACCTCTCCAGTGTCCTGAGTGATAGTGACCCCGGGGATCCTTTGTGACTGGGCATGGTCTTCTCTTGTGGTGCTCATTCTACTTTCACAAAAGCTAACCAAAAGAATGGGGGAATTATTGTAAGGATCCTTGTGGCCAAAAGGGAAATGAAATCTTATGGAAATCTAATACAGGTATTATCGTGGCAATGAACTTCAAGGAATGTGGAATTTAGAAGTTGTTCTAAAGTCAGCTTTAGGGACCTCCTGGATCTAATATTGCATAAACATAATTCAGCTATTTTCCTTTTGCCTGTTTTTTTCTTTTTTTAACTTCCTTTTGGTTTCTTTACCTCTTTTTCTGCTTTATATTCTTAATTTTGACTTGCTCATGACTCTTTAATTCTACTTTATGTTTTTCCTCTGTCAGTCCTTTCAGCTCCCTTTGCCTGTTGTCTGATTCTTTCTACATACTTGGAAATATTTCCAAATTTCTGCTTAGAGTCTGATTCTTTCCATATTTCTGGAAATATTTCCGTATTTTTACCTACTGTCTGATTCTTTCCACAGTTCTAAATGTTCGAAAATGAGATCTGACCTACCTTATCCCTGTTTGGCTAGAGCTTTTTGTGTCAGACCCTCTTATAGGCTGCCAGTAGCATATGGGATGGCTTCCTATACTTCAGATGCCCACCCTTGTCAACTGTGAACTAGGATCAAAGGACAGAGTTACTGAAATAAAGAATGGGTGTCTGAGCCTGATCCCTCAGCAGGAACAGAGTAGGCCAGTTTCCCTAAGAATAGGCAGTGCATGTTGGCAGTCACCATGATATATGTATTTATCTAGGGTGGCAGTTAACCTGAAAGTATTGTTAATTGGGAAAACAAGGCTAACGTAAAACAAACAAATAATTGTATACATGTTATAATATATTTTTATAACAAATTTCTTGTTACAGAAGCAGCATTTATTAATTATAAGAACATTTGAAAATACAGAGAACCAAAAAGAAGAAAACACTTCCAGTCTCCACCAGCCACAATTTTCTGTGCATTGTTTGTTAAGTGCTCACTGTGTAAGGAAGAACCAAAAGTGCTATAGGAGTTCAGAAAACCAAGAGATAACCATGAGTAGAAGAGAAGTGGACAGTAAACATGGTGAAGGAAGAATCTGAGCTCGGCCATGATGTGAACTGAGAATTTCATGTACAGAGACAGGGCATTTTAGTAAGGGTGTAATAGAAAAGACACATAGAAGAGAGGTCTGGGCTGTAGACAAAACTTTGAGAGGCTTTTAACTATAATACTGGCTAAGATGTATGCCTACTATGGGCTATGGTGTAGAGAAACAGGCAGTCTCCCCTATTGATAGGAATGTAAATTGGCAAAGTCTTTTTGGTAGGGGAATTGGAAAGTTATATTACAATTTAGAGCATGCTGACCCTTTGATCTAGCAATTTCATTTCTAGAAATTAATTACACAGATATATTCACATAAGTATGCAAAGTTATAGATGTACAGAGATTTTGT
This sequence comes from Grampus griseus, assembly GCF_964374135.1. Taxonomy (NCBI): domain Eukaryota; kingdom Metazoa; phylum Chordata; class Mammalia; order Artiodactyla; family Delphinidae; genus Grampus; species Grampus griseus. The sequence goes on along the minus strand of NC_138999.1, from coordinate 92,462,401 downwards.
GTAAGATTGCAATTATTCTTTCCTTGCAAGTTTAGCAGAACTTACCGGTGAGGTCATCTGGGTCTGGAGTTTTCTTTATGGGAAGAGTTTTGAGGATTGATTCAATTTCTTTAATGGTTATGGGTCTGGTTAGGTTATAAAATGTATTTTTCTATACATTTATCCAGGATTTTAAGTTGTTGGCAGGAAGCTTAATCCAAATACCTGGCCTGCCATATATTATAGCAACATTGAGTTAAAATCATACAACTTGGAGTTCAAATTCACATTAAAAAATACTTCTATAGTTTTTCATCCTGAATAATCAGGGACTGAATTTAAAAATTCCTTACTTATTACTAACATTATACACTTTATTTTCCAGCTACAACGTCAACCATCACCACTACCACGGTCACCACCACCAGCACCAGCACCAGCACCACCAGTAGCTTTACCATGAATCTAAAACCACTGACATCAACTGGCATGAATAACACTGTTCCATTCGGCATGATTCCTAAACCTTTTACTTTGACCATTAGGTAAGCCTATTTGAAAATTCGTGTGAGTCTCATTTTCTTTGTCATATAGAAGGCATAGTTTGCTTGTACATCTTTAGAATAGTGTTTGAATGTTAGGTAAATGACTCAGAGTCAAGGAGCAGTTAGGGAAAGAATTTCTGTTGCTTAGGAAGTTGAACAACGAAAAGGATACCATTGTCTTCTGAATACCATTATAATACAATTATTACTATTGCTAATAATAGATAACATTTATTGTGCAATTACTATATGTTTAGAAATATTACAGTGCTTTACAGCATCATACCATTTAATCCTCACAATAACCTTATGAGGTAGGTACTATTTTTGTTCTCATTTTATAGATGAGTAGACTGGAGCACATAAAGATTTTATAATTCACCTCTGGTCACACACTTGGTAATGGTTGAGCCAGGATTAAAATTCAGGTAGTCAAGCTCTAGAACCTGTATTCTTACAATTTATGCCATGTTCATCTCTAAGTATTTGGGTTTTTTTTTTTACAACTTTATTGGAGTATAATTGCTTTGCAGTGTTGTGTTAGTTTCTGCTGTACAACAAAGTGAATCAGCTATATATATACATATATCCCCATATCCCCTCCCTCTTGAGCCTCCCTCCGACCCTCCCTATCCCACCACTCTAGGTGGTCACAAAGCACCGAGGTGATCTCCCTGTGCTATGCAGCTGCTTCCCACTAGCTATTTATTTTACATTTGGTAGTGTATATATGTCCATGCCACTCTCTCACTTCGTCCCAGCTTACCCTTCCCCCACTGTGTCCTCAAGTCCGTTCTGTACATCTGCATTTAATTAAACTTTTTATTTTGAGTTAACTGTAGATTCACATTTACTTCTAAGAAATAATACAAAAAATTCTGTGTGTACTTAACCTAGTTTTCCCCAATAATAATATCTTGCGATACTATAGTACAATATCACATTCAGGATACTGACATTGACATAGTCAAGATATAGAACAGTTCCATCACAACAAGGATCCCTCCTGTTGCCCTTTTATATCCACACTCGCTACCCTCTTCTCCTTTCCCTGAACCTGGGCAACAAGTGCTCTGTTCTCCATTTCTATGACCTTGACATTTAAAGAAATGTCATACAAATGGAATCATACAGCGTGTGACCTTTGGGAACTGTTTTTCCCACTAAGCATAATTCCTTGAGATAAAGTTGTCATGTGCATCAATAGTTTGTTCTTTTTTATTTCTGAGTAGTATTCCATGGTATTATAGATGTGCCATCATTTGTTTAACCATTCACCCATTGATGGACGTCTAGGTTGTTTCCAGTTGGAGACTATTATGAATAAAGCTGCTATGAACATTTATGTACAGGTTTTTGGTGAACCTAAGTCTCATTTCTCTGGGATAAATGCCCAGGTGTACAGTTGCTGGGTGATATGGTAGTTGCAAGTTTATTTTTTTAGGAAACCGCTGTAAATCTTTTCCAGAGTGGCTGTACCATTTTACCTGCCCAGCAGCAATGTATGAGAGATCCACCTTGTCCACACTGTTGCCAGTGTTTGGTGTTGTCACTATTTTTTACTTTAGCCCTTCTAATAGATATGAAGTGGTATCTCACTGTGGTTTTAATTTGCATTCCCCTGATGACTAATGACGTTGAACATCTTTTCATGTGTTAATCTGCCATCTGCATGTTTTCATTTGTGAAGTGTCTTTTCATATCTTTTGTCCATTTTCTACTTGAATTTGTTTTTTGACTGAGTTTTGAGAGTTTTATGTATTCTAGATACCTGCCCTTTGTCAGATATGTGGTTTACAAACATTTTTTCTAACTCTGTAATTTGTCTTTTCATCTTTTAAAGAGTATTTCACCAAACAAAACTTAATTGATGAGGTCTGATTTATCAATTTTTCCTTTAATGAATTGTGCTTTTAGTGTCAAGTTTAAGAACTCTTTGCTTAACCCTAGGTCCCAAAGATTTTCTCCTAATTTTTTTCTAAAAGTTTTATAGTTTTACATTTTATATTTAAGGTTGTGATCTCTTCTGAGTTAATTTTTATATAAGGTGTGTGTTTTAGATTGAGATTCTTTTTTTTTGGGTGGGGGGTCTATGGATGTCCAGTTTTTTCAGCATCATTTGTTGAAAGGCTATTTTCTTCCATCGTATGGCTCTTTCACCTTTGTCAAAAATCAATTGGACGTATTTGTGTCAAATGCTTTTTCTGCCTCAATTGATAGGATCTTTTAAGATTTTTGTTCTTTAGCTTCATGATATGGTGAAATATAGTCAATGATTTTCAAATGTTGAACCATCCTTGCATATGTGGAATAGATCCCACTTGGTCATGATGTATAATTTTTTAATACATTTTTGGATTCAGTTTACTAGTATTTTGTTTGTGGGCTTTCATATCCAAGTTCATGAGAGATATTGGTCCGTAGTTTTGTTTTCTTTCTTTTTTAAATTCTGTCCTTGGTTTTGATATCTGAATGTTACTAGCCTTATAAGATGATCTGGGAAGTATTCTCTTCTCTTCTATTTTATAGAAGAAATTTTGTAAAATTTGTGTTAATTCACTAAAAGTTTGGCAGAATTCTCCAGTGAAACCCCTTTTTAAGGAGCTTTTAAATTATAAATCAATTTCTTTAGTGGTTCTAGGACTATTCAGGTTATGTTTCATCTTCCATGAGTTTTAGTAGTATGTGGTTTTCAAGGAATTGGTCTGTTTCTTCTAAATTGTGGAATTTATGAGTGTAAAGTTGTACATATTTCCTTTTTGTCCTTTTAATAGCTATAGGCATACTCCCCTATTTCATTTCTGATATTGGTGATTTGTAGCTTTCTTTTATCAATTTTATTCATCTTTTCCCAAAGGAGTAGCTTTTATTTCATTGATTATTCTCTATTATTTTCATTTTCAATTTCATTGACGTCTACTCTTTATGAATTTTTGCCTTCTGATTGCATTGGTTTTATTTTGCTCTTTTTTCTTGAGGTATGAACTTAGATTATTGATTTGAGACATTTCCCCTTTTGTAATGTAAAGCATTTAGTGCTATAAATATCCTTCTTAGCACTGTGTTAGCTTTGTACTACATCTTCTATAATGTTGTATTTTCATTTTCATCCAGTTCTATGTACTTAAAAAATTTCCCTTGTGAATTCCTCTTTGACTCATAGATTATTTAGAAGTGTGTTAATATCCAAGTGTTTGGATATTTTCTTGTTTTTTATTTTTATATTGATTTCTAATTTGAGTCCATTATGATTGGAGAGCATGCTCTGTATGATTTCAGTTCTGATATATTTGTTCAGATTTGTTTTACGAGCGGGGATATGGTCTTTCTTGGTCAGTGTTCCATGAGCACCTAAAAATTGTTTTCTGCTCTTGGGTAGAGTGTTCTATATATGTCAATTAGATTCTGTTGCTTCACTGTATTTTCAGATCTGTATCCTTGCTGCTCTAGTGCTTCTTTTCAGTTGTGGAAAGTGGCTTTTTGAATTTCCCAACTGTAATTGTGGATTTGACTATTTTTCTCTTTAGCCCTATCAGTTTTGCTTCATGTATTTTGGGGTCCTGCTGTTTGGTTGGTACATATTCAGGATCATTAGCTTTCCTGGTGCTTTAATTCCTTTATTACTATGTAATGTTCCTCTTTGACTCTGGTAATTTTCTTTGCTCTCAAATCAACTTTATCTGATATTAATATAGCCATTTATTTTTAACAATTAATCTTGCATGTATATCTTTTTCCATCCTTTTACTTTCAACATGTGTTCTTGTATTTGAAGTGAGTTTCTTATAGACAGCATATTGATGGATCATAATTTTTATCCATTCTGCCAATCTCTCTCTGTTAGTTGGTATATTTAGCACATCTACATTTAAGGTAATTATTGATGTGTTAGGGCTTAAGTCTGCCATTTTATTATTTTGTTGTTGTTGTTTTTTGTTACCTCTGTTTTTTGTTTTCTGTTTCTCTTTTTTTAAACTTCCTGTGGGTTATTCAGACATTTTTTAGGTTTCCGGCTTGTTCTGTTTATAGTGCTTCTGAGTATATTGCTTTGTATAGTTTTCTTACTGAGTGCTCTAGGTGTTGCAATATACATATGTAACTTACAACCATCTAGCCATAATGACGTTTTACCACTTTGGGTAAAGTGTAGAAACCTTACTTCCGTTTAGTTCCCTTTATGCTTCTTACCTTTTAAGTATAGTCGTCTCAGGTATTTCCTCTATGTACTTTGAACACCACATTCCATGGTGTTATACTTTTTTGCTTCAACCATCAAATATGATTTACAAAACTCACGAGGGGTAGAATAGCCTATTATATTTACCCTTTTCCAACCATTTAGCTGTTCTTCTTTCCTTTATGAAATTCCATGCCTTCTTCTGTTTTCAGTTCCTTTCTATTTCGCCAATATTCAAGGGTAGTTTCGACAGCAACAAATTCTCTTTAGTTTGCTTTGCATAAAAATATCTTTATATTCCCTTCATTTCTCAAGGACATTTTCACCAGATATAGCAGTTGTGGTCAACAGTTTTTTTCTTCAGTACTTGAAAAATGTTGTGACACTTGCTTCTAGCCTCTATGGTTTAAGATGAGAAATCTCCTGTCATTCAAATTAGGGTTGTATTTTAAGTAATGTGTTGTTTCTCTCTGGCTGCTTTCAAGATTTTTTTCTCTATTTTTAGTTTTCAGAAATTTAAGTATTATATGTCTTAGTATAGATTTCTTTGAATTATTCTCTTTGGGATTTGCTCAGCTTCTTAAGTCTTTAGGTTTATATCTTTTGACAACTTTGGGAATTTTTCAACCTTTATTTTTCAGAATACTTTTTAAATCTCATTCTGTCTTTTTTTGTCTTTGTATAATTCTCTGATGATAAGTATGTTACCTCTTATTACCATCCTCCAGTTCCTTGAGATTTTTTTCATTTTTTGTCTCTATTCTCTCTCTGCTGTTCTGTAAGTTCTATTAATTTATCCTCAAGTTCACTTATTCTATTCTCTGTCATCTCTACTCTAGTATCAAACCCTTCAAGTGAGCATTTATTTCAGTTATTTTTCTTTTCTTTAATTTCCATCTGATTGTTTTTCATAACTTCTATTTCTTTGCTGAGGTTTTCTTTTTTTTCATTTGTTTCCCCAGACTTCATAATTGCTTGTTGGAACATTTTTTTGATGGTTGCTTTAAAATTCTTTTCAGATAATTCCAACATCAGATACCTCTCAATGTTGGGATCTCTAGGTTGTTTTCTTCTCTTTTGAGTTGTCATTTTCCTGGTTCTTGATATGATGGGTAGTTTTCGATTGTATCCTGTACATTTTATCTATTATGTTAGGAGATCTTGGTCCTATTTAAATCTTTGTTAATTAGGGAATCCTTTTGTTAAGGTGTAGTGCAAAAGTTGGGTACGTTTGTATGTTCAGCTTCCCACTGCACCCTGCCCACACCACCTCAGCCAAAGTGGTGCAGTGACTCACACTGCCTCAGTGCAGATGAAAGGTGTGGAAGTTCAGTTCCCCCTCCGCCCTGCTGACTCATTCCCCATGAAAGTGGGGGCATTGCATCGTACTACTTCATTGCCTCTAGTGGGGTTATAAGCTCAACTCCCATCTGGGCCCCAGGGCTCCCAGAACAAGAGGAAGCGGGGGACTAACTCATATTGCTTAGTTGCTGCAGAATTTCAGCTTCCTATTGGGCCCCACTGACACAGGCGGAGGGGGGAAGCAAGATGTCAACTACTCTGCCTCATATCACTTCATTCAGCCTCATTGATGGTGGGTTGGTATGGAAGCTTAGCTCACTACTGGGTCCCACTGACATAGGCTCTGGGAGACGGGGGACAAGAGTGCTGACTGAGGCTCTGGGAGAAGGGGCACAGAGTGCTGGCCCTGCTTTGCCCTGCCTCAGTCAGTCTTAATTTTTCCAGTGGATATAGAGGTTAAGCTTTCCACTTAGCCTTGCTGACATAGGGGTGGTGGGAGGTGGAGTCCTTATTAGCCCGAGTTGCATTACCTTGTTCAGTTTTAATGATGCCAGGTGGGTATACAGGTTCAGGTCTCCATTGGCCGCCACTGACACTGAAGACAAGGGGTGAAGCCTCATGGTAACTAACACTGTCTCACTCTGCCTTATTAAGTCTTGTTGCTGCTGAGTGGGGATTTAGGTTCAGCTTATCATTGGACCTCGCCAACAATGCCCTGGTGGGGTAATTGGAACACTGCCTGCCTCTGCTGGGCTGGGAATTGATGATCAGCTCTCCACCCAGCCCTCCCGACACTGCCCCAGCAGGGAATCAGAGCATTGCCTGGTTCCGCCAGTCCCTTGATGGAAAATAAGGTATCTGTTCAGCCTATTTGATACCACCTGGTAGGGGAATCAGAGTTCCCCTTAGTTCTGCCCAGTGGAGGGTGGAAGATCAGCTGCCTACTGTGCCATGGATACTGCTTAGATGGGGAGTGGATCACTTTGACTAAGAGCTGAGGGGAGAGGGAATCCCATCTCTTTGGCCGCATAAATGCAGAATGGAGCTTACGTCATGCTGAGTTGAGGGAGAAGGAAGGGAGCAGTTTGTGGCACAGACTTTAGCTGTTCTTACTGAAATTTAGTAGATATCTTAATAAATTGTTATTTGCTGTATTCCATTAAGATAATTTCCAGAGAGTTTGAATGGTTGTTTTTAAAATAATCTTTACCAGTTATGGTGGTTTTGTTGGGGAGCAGGTCTGAGAAACTCCTCATGTGCTGTTTTCTTCTTTAAGTCCTCATATGTTGCACTAAAGTATAAAAGAATCTGATCATACTTTTGAAAGTATGATCATATGATCATACTGTATCCTTTTTTTTAGTGAAATCATAACTCCTGTGATGACATATGGTCAGCTGAGTGGTCTGGTAAACAAATGGAGCCTTGAGTTAGAGGATCAAGAGAAACACTTTCTTCACCAGGTCACCCAGGTCAATGCTTGGGACTATACATTGATTGAGAATGGTGAGACGGTAAGAAGATATTCTCATTAATCTACCTGCATTGTACAAGTACTTTCAGATGAACACAGGAGAATAGACCTGTGTTTAGTGGTTAATTTTTCCTTCCAATATTGGTGATAAACTTAAAAATATTTTCTGTAGGTAATAAGTGCCCTGAATTAGGAACTCTTTCATACTTGAAGTGTATATGAGAAAAAAAATACTACTTTAAAATTACAATGTAAATTCAAATATTTACACTATTGTATTCTTATTTTCCTTTATAGATTATTGCTTTACATGGAGAAGTGCAAAAGGTGAAACAGGATCAGAAAAGGTAGAATCTTAGATTCCCTAGGTTGAAAGATTAAAGATCTATTTCTTTGTCCAGTTGTTTTTCCTTGTTATAGTTTATTGACATTTATTTTGTCATTCCACATTCCTTTCGTCAGCCCTTCTATTGACTTGTTATTTTTTTCAGGCTGGAGGAAGAATTGTATTTTATCCTGTCACAGCAGAAAGAACTAGAAGATCTCTTGACCCCTTTAGAGGAGTCTATAAAGGACGAGAGTGGGTCTGTTTGTCTGCAGCATACAGATGAGGAGCGTGAGAGGATGTAAGCAACTGAATAAAGATTGAGGAATGGGGCAGGACTTAGCTACCAAAAAAGGGAAAAAATGGTATTGAAAGGCAGGGAATAAAATAATTGGTAGAAAAGTGCAAGTTCTGGTAGTTGCCATTTATCACCTTATTTGACTATTATCTTTTCAGACTGCTTGAAAATGAAGTAATCATTCTGGCAATTTTGTTTTATAGCATTTTGTACAATGTTATTAATCTCAAGCTTATACATGACCACTTATATAAAGTTTTTATATTTGTCAAATTTGTTCTTAAATCAGAAATACCAATTTTATATATGTGGTGTCATGATATTGTGGAATATTTATGATCTCCTATTTATACCAACTCTTTTAAACCTAATGTTCCTTCAGTTGCTTCAGTGATAAATCCATTTCCTATTTTAAAGGCAATTAGTTAATCTGGGGGCAAACTGCATGGCTTTTAAACGTTGAATGATTTTGTCAATGTCTTGGGCTGGATATATTTTATTTGTGTGTGATTTAGTCTTCACCTTTGGTCAATATATTGCCAATGTTCCCACAGTAACTCTATCTCTTTGGACCTGAGATTTGTTAATCAGGCCAAATTATAAAATGCTGTTAGGAGAACTTGTATGAATGGCTACATAAACTAGATTGAGGTTAAATCTGACTCATTTTATCAATGGCTTATTAGTGAGTCAAGACTGAGCTTATTTTTTAAAACCTTGCAAGTTAGCTTTTTTGTAGGTGCATTAAATGTGATAAGTACAGCTAATCTGTATGGACCCTAGTTCTGTTTCTGCTTTTGTATTTCAGCCTTTGTGAATATTTCTTTCCTTTGCATTGACTATTCTATGCATTCTATCATTTTTGGGGGGAAACATAGATTTACATTTTCAGCCATGAGATCCTAACTGTAGGTTGAAGAAATAATTGAAACATTAGGTTCTTTCCAATTGCTTTTAGGTAGTCAGATTTACATTGTGTTGGAATCTTTACTAGAATCTTCAACAATCTAGGCAACCAATTACCTATAAGTACTTTGGGACAGAAAAGCAGTAGATGGTTATCAATAAATCTAATTGAATTATTTAATATTTATAGACGTTAAGATTGAAAAATCCTCTGGTCACTTTAATTCTTATAAACATATTCATTGACTAGGTTAAGAGTGTGTGTGTGTGTGTGTGTGTGTGTGTGTGTGCATGCACAAATAGTTGGTGTGGAAATCTTGAGAATTTAGTCAACTAATCAATTTGTTGTGAACTTAGCAGATTTATCTGCCTTTGATTATTGTGAATCTCATTTCTTAAAATATCTTTTGTTGGATGATGGAGGATATTTGTATAAGTTTTTACTTTGAAAATTTATGTATTCAAAATTGTTGAAGACATCTCAGCATTTACTAAATATTGCCAAACACCAAATAACTTCTCACATATCTAAGTGACCTATGGGTTTATTCTGATACCTAAAAAGAAAGTAAATAGGTGACTGTAAAAATGACAAGATGGATAAAAGCCTTCACCTATGGAGTCTTTTTAGAATATGGTCATGAATGCTACATCCATTAAAATGAGAAGGTAGGGGAACTGGGACAAATCCAGTTGGTGGTATCATTCTTTGTATGTCAGTAACAGTGCATAGTGGAGAAAACATTTCTGGTTAATCCCTTTATTTTACCTACCTTTTCAGTTACCAGTTAGCAGAAGATGTATATGCTCGGCTGAAACGAACGGCCCAAGATCTCAAGGACATTATTGAGTACCTGAATACATTTGGAAGTCCTGCTGACACTACTGGCCCGGTGTGTTAACTGTTTTATCTATTTAGGCAACCAGAATTTAGTATGAAATTAGCATTCTGTCGTTCCTTTAGCTAGTTACCTTCTCCTGTCCACTGTAGTGCTCCTTACCTGCCTCCAGACATATGAAGCTTTTGGGTGTAGTTAGTGGGGCAGGAAATATTTAGGAGCAGAAAAGGTTGTAAGTTTTTTTGGTTATTCCCAGGAGGGTAAAAGAAATTACTGTTCTCCCAAAATTTTCAGGGTTTTCTCTCTGTTCTTCCTATAAGTATGTCCTTGTTCTTTTTTTTTTTTTTTTTTTTTTGCGGTATGCGGGCCTCTCACTGCTGTGGCCTCTCCTGTTGTGGAGCACAGGCTCCGGACGCGCAGGCTCAGCAGCCATGGCTCACGAGCCCAGCCGCTCTGCGGCATGTGGGATCTTCCCGGACCGGGGCACGAACCCGTGTCCCCTGCATCGGCAGGCGGACTCCCAACCACTGCACCACCAGGGAAGCCCTGTCCTTGTTCTTATTTTTCTGTTCACTTACTCGTTAGCTAGTTTATCCTTCCTTTTACATATTAATCTATATATTCATATAACTGTAAGTGTGTATATATACATATATCTGTATGTATATACATGTTTGAGTCTGTTAGGTATATCCAGGCGATCCTTAACTTATAATTAGGATATATCTCAAAAGTTTGATAAGTCAACTATAAGACTTAAAAATATATTTTTCCATAGATATTTGTTAAGTATGCTTATTAGGTTTCCACCTGCCTTGTGGAATCCTAGTTAACTCATAATGTAAATTTATTGTAACATGAGAAAATACAGCAGAGACTCCAATTAGAGAGTTGAGATTTTTGAGTTAATTTGGAGGTAAGGAAGGACTGGTTTATTTTCGTTTTTCTATACTCTAATTAAAGAGCTTATTTCCTCAACCTTTCGCTATTGTCTTAGCTGCTAAATGGAGTCCTCCCTTTCCCCTCTCCCACCCCATGACAGTGACGGTTAGAGGAATCTCCCCTTGTGGGAGCTTCCATTGTACTTTCTATCGGTTGATTATAATTAGGAGTGGAGCCAGGAGCTGGATAGGCGAGGATGAGTGACCTATCTGTAAGTAGTAATTATTCTTTAGTGAGCTCTTTGTCAATTATACATAGACAGTTCTTTATCTATATACATATTACTAGCTTTTTTAATTAGAAAGAGAGCATGGTATAGTTGAGAAAGCACTAGAATTTTATTCAAGTCACTTAATCTCTCTGGGTCTTAGCTCCTTTTGCAGAATGTCAAGGGTGGACTAAATGATCTTGAAGTCTCCTCCAGCTATAAAAATTATGCCATTCCCTACTTTGCGTGAATCTAAAATTGAATAATTACAAATATAAATTAGTCTGGGATTATACATGCTACCATCTTCCTGTGTTCAGGCAGATGCAGGAGTTGACAATATAGGTTTTCTTTTTAGTGAAAGATTAGATCACCATTGTGATTCTAAAATTCAAAATTGTTTTGTTGTCATAGAACTTTGATGCATAGATAAATACATGCATACTTAGACATGAAGCAGAGTTGATGTCTAATCTCTCTGTGTTGAATTAATATAAAATGAGTGTTCTGAACAGAGTAAGTAAAAGGAGACTGTAATCCCATCCTTATCCTTTTTCTCTGCTTAGCCTTGGATTGTTTTATTTTATTTTAGTAGTGGGGAGTAAATGATTTGAGTCTTTTGTTTTTTGTTTTTACTGGCAAGGGTGATTGAGATGTTTAAGATGAGTGAATTAAAGGATAATTGCTTCTTGATAGCAGGACAAAAGAAGCAAGAGATCAGCAACAATTCATCTCTTTTCTCAGATAGCATAAATCATTGGACAGGAAGCAGAGAAAACATTTGTTGAACAATAATATTCTTGTAGATAATTAAGTGTAACCAGATCAACAGAGCTTTGTTATTGTGGACCATACACCAGGGTAGAAAAATACCAAGTATGTTCAACAGTATTCACGATGATGAGACTTACCTGTTTATTTTCACCATTTTTGAGGGGAGATAGGAAAGACCACCTAATTTCTAAAATTTTTATTAAGCAAGTTCATATTATGGTATATGATATTCAGCCTCATATTTTTATAAAAATTCATTGTTCCAACTACAAATTATATTTCTGTTTGTTATATTAAGATACACTGAATTTGCTGTTTTTATTACATACTGTTTAAGTGTGGTAACATTTTCATTTCTTCTTGTTTTCAGTATTGTCCTGGACTTTGCCAGAGTATTTGTCAAAAGTGTTCTAACATTTTTAAAAGGATTAGTATTTTTGTTACAAAGTTAATGCATATGCTTATTCCATGTATTAAGCTCGGGAAATATGGAAATCTGTAAAGAAAAGTAAAACACCTGTGTTACCAGTACTATGCTGATATATTAGTGTATTTCTTCCAAGTATTTTTGCTATGCTGGTAAAAATACTTATTTTCTTTTAAATAGCTTCGGAAACATACCTATATAAAGTTTTGGATTCTGTCTTCATTTAATATTCTTTCATAGTATTTTCCCAAAATTTTAACCATTCTTTGAAAATATGGTTTTAATGACTCTATAACATTTCATTAGAGATGACTTTACCATAATATATTTAATCATTTTTTATAGATGGAGATATTGTTTCAAATTTTTACCACTGTGAAATTAACCTGTAATGACCAGTTGTGTGTTTAGGTTTCATTACTTCCTCTGGATAGATTTCTAGAAGTAGAATATACTGAGTTAAAAGGTACGAATGTTTTAAGACTTTGGTATATATTGCAAAAATTTACATTTTGAAGGGCTGGGTCAATTTATATCACCATAGGCTGTATATGAATGTACCTATTTCCCCCACACACTTGACAACTGAGTATTACCGTTTATTAAAAATTGCTATTTGGAAATCTTGCCACTTGTGACAACATGGATGGACCTTGAGGGCATTATGCAAAGTAAAATAAGTCAGATAGAGAAAGACAAATACCATATGATCTCACTTAAATATGGAATTTGAGAACAAAAACTAAAACTAAACCAAGCTCATAGATACACAGAACAGATTGGTGGTTGCCAGCGGCTGGAGGTAGGTGGTGGGCAAAATGGCTGAAGGGGGTCAAAAAGTACAAACTTCTAGTTATAAAATAAATAAGTCATGGTGGCTATAGTTAATAATAATACTGTATTATATATTTGAAAATTGATAAAAGAATAGATTGGAAAAGTCCTCATCATAAAAAAAAACTTTTTTTGTAACTGTATGGTGGATGTTAACTAGACTTAATGTGGTGATCATTTCACAATATATATGAATATCAAATCATTACTGTATACACCTGAAACTAATATAATGTTACATATGTCAGTTATACCTCAATAAAAAAGTTGATTACCTTTTTTAAAAAGGTAATATTTTAAAAATTATTATATGAAGTTCTTGTCCTGTCAAATGTCTCTTAATGTTCTTTACTTATTTTTGTACTATAGAAGTCAGTGTTTTATTGAATTATAGAAGTTGAATTCTTGACAGTTACAAAATAGATTGAACTAATATATAGATGTAATGAACATTACAAATATAAAATAGCAAAAAAAAACCCATGCAATTAATATTTAGCACATTCTCAGTCAATTTCTTACCAGAAGAAATGAAAATAACTTCCTAATTTCAATTTTTTATGTTTTTTTTAATTTACCATATCAGAAAAATCATAATCTAAAAATCCTGTGTGTGTTTTTAGCTCCAGCAGATCTGCAAAATTCTGAATGCTCATATGGACTTTCTACAATGGATTCATCAGACTTCAGGTGGGAGTTTATTTGTACCCCAAGTTATCTGTAAGTAGAAAATGTGATACAAGTCAGGTTTTGTGCACCATGACCACACTCAAATAAGAGCTCAGTTGTAGGGGTATTAACACATGGTATGTCTATATTAATTCTGAAGAACCGTAATTGCTTATTTTTATAAAATGAAACACAGGAAGGATAAACTAGAAACTGATGAAAATAGGGGATGTTTAGGAATGAGGTGGAGGAGATAGGGATAGAAACAGTGCTTCTGTTATTTATACAATTTTGACTTCTGGACCATATAAAAGTTTAAATACTCAAAAATTTAAATTAAGCCAAAAATAATGGGAAGAAAGACAAATGCTAAAATTGAATACAAAATGAAAACAAATAAATCTGTGTAACTAATCTATAACATAAACGTGCAGCTCAGATAACTTTTGTACATAGTGTTCTTGATGATGCATCCTTGGTAGGATGTAATCTTAATGATAAAAAGAACTGCAAAGAAATCTTAAGCTATCTTAGTAAGCTTATCATTAGTTTCAGAATTATACTATGTATTATATATGCATGTGGTATAATATTACTACCATTATATATATTATAGTAGAAAGCAAATGCACAAGTATATTGATAATAGAAACCAAGATTTTCATTGAAAGATAAAAGAGATATATTTTTCTTCCTTTCATATTTTTATTATAAATTTGAATTGCAAACATCAGTATGAATTCCTATTTCCTTTTTCTGTACATGGAAGGGGCCAAGAAGCAATGACACATCCTGATAGCAGTGAGCACATCTAACACCTAGATCTTGGTTTCTAAATACCATTACGATTAAAAGGAACCTTGGAGAAATATCTGATCTCAGGTCTCAGGCAGGGAAAGTACAGGGTGAGTTTGGCACTTTTCATGCCAGAAAACAAAGATTGTTCAACGACTTATGAGATTATATCAGGATACAAGATTGTGCTTTAATGGGCTTCTACTGGCCAAATCAGGTTTCAGCATCAAAAAGAATAATGACAGTGATGGATTATAACACATGGAGGGAGAAAAACTCATGAGTCCACAGTGATACTCCAAAAAAAAAAAAGAGAGAGAGAGAGAGAGAGAGAGAGAGAGAAATGGAAGGTACAGGGAAAAGTCTTTATAGACCCATGGCAGCTAATAATTATAGAAGGAATGATAGGATTAGAGAACCACCATTAAAAACACTTTCAACAGAATACATTTATTAAGCTTTCCCTGATCTTGAGTACTCGGCCTCATTTATAAAATGTTTCAACTGTCAGTCATTTCTTGGCAGAAAAAATATACTAGCAGGAAATGAACCAAATATAAATTGCAAGTTACTGAATTATTTTTAAAATTTTATTTAGGTATAATTTATATACCTCATTTTAATTTAATTTATATACACTCATTTTAATTGTACAATTTAATGAGAAAGCCACCATGTTGTAGCCCCAGCTCAATGATTGAATGATTCAGGCAAGGGTCATCAAGGGATGCTAAAACCATTGAATTTAAAATTGTTGGGGAACAGGATATTTGCATAGTCTCAAAAATATTACTCTACACATTACTTAAAAATTACAAAGGAGCAAATGTACCTTTGCAACAGTGCTGACAAGTACCACTTCAATCAAGTGATCAAATCTAATATCACCAATAGTGGGATAATGACATTGTTTGCCTCTTGATCTGACATGAGAAGTGCACAATATCCCATATGTAGTATTCTTTTTAAAAATGTTTGACCTGAGTCTAATAATAAGAAAATAATCAGACATTCTATGTGTGAGACATTCTGGAAGAAAATGTAGTGTTCTTACCAAAAATGTTTAACTGAATCAAGTCACAAGAAAATAATCAGTCTATGCATGAGACATTCTGAAAGATAATTGGCTTGGACTCTTGAAAAATCAGTCATGGGAAACCAAAAAATTCAAAACAAAAAAATTGAGAGGATTTTGTAGATTAAAAGAAATATAACAATCAAGTCTACCATATTAACTTTGATTAGATACTGGATTAAAGCCAAGAAGACATTATTTAGAACAATTGGGGAAATTGAATTTGGACTACACATAAAATATTAAGGAATTTTTTATTTTCTTATATGTCTTACTGTGGTTATGTAGGAAAATATTTTTATTCTTAGAAGCTGCATGCTACGTTATTTAGAGAAGTGTCATATCTCTAGTTCTGTTTCAAGTGGTTCAACCAAAATCATTTGTGGAGAGAAAAAGATGGAGCGATTTGTGGCAAAATGGTAACAGTGGGTTAATCCAGGGAAAGGGTATATAAGTTTGTGACTTTTACTATTCTCTCAACTTTTTAATAGATTTAAAATAAAAATTGGTAGAAAGTGATTTTTATAGACTTTTGCCTAAATATGGAATATATTGAGACCTCAGTAATTGAGACAAATGGGGGCTAGTTAGCCAATCAGAGTTACTACTTTTAAAGATGTAGTATGAAAATAATACAAATCTTGTTTGGCTTTATAGATTCCTCATTCTCTACATTAATAGAGGTCATCAACCATGAACTTCCTTTGCTTCTTTCCCTTCCAAACATACCTATATCATCATCATCCATCTTTACTTCTTTCTTTCCTGTGTTCTATTGCTTTCTAAACTGTGTTTTGAATCATCAGAGGGAAGTTAAATTCTATATTGCTTTAGTATTAATTACCTGAGAGGGAGAGGTTTCTGAGTCAGACAGATATGGATTCAAGTCAAGGTATTACTACTTAATAGTTGTGTGAGCTCAACTGTTACTTAATCTCTCTGAGTCTGTATCCTTATTTTAAAAATGAGGGCCAATATTTACCTTTTAGGGCTTTTGTAAGGATTAAAGGAAGCAAAATTGAACTTTCCTTGAGCAGTGCCTGGCTCATGGTTGGTGCTCAGTAAATGACAGAAGCAGAACTGGTTGTCAGAGTTTACTGTACATAGGAGGGGCGGGGTAGGGAGAAGGACAAGAATGGTCATATGGTTCAAAAGGTAGCTATTAAATGAGTCTAGAGAAAGCAGTTCCGCATAGATTATCATTGAAAACCACTTACCTAGAGAAGTTGTTAAGGACAGCTGAGATGTGGGAGAATGTCAGTGGCTAGAAAACACTGAGGAATGAGATCATACAAAGTTTGACTCAGTTGTATTCCTCTCTGTTGCATATTTTCCTACAATGAGCGATGCTTCTTGGATAGAGTTGGGGGGGATGTCAAAATGTAATTAGGTAAAGAAAGATTATAGTGATTTTTTTTTCTCTTGGCTGAGATCCTCTTTGTCATAAATGAAATCTCAAGGCTCTCAGCCAGTGTTTTCCTACTGATAAAATTAAGGTTGTTAGTGCTACAAAGAACTTACTTTATTATGTAAATGAAGAAACTGTGGTTCAGAGAAGTTAAATGACTTCCCTAAGAACACACAGTTAATTAGTGGCAGAGCTAGGACCAGAATCTAAATTTCCTAATTATCAGAACAGTATTCTTTCTACTGGTATGCTCTTAAAACAATTCTAATGTAGGCATCACTGGATATAAAAACAAATCTTAATCATTTACCTAACAGTAGAGGACATGGGTTTTCAAAGTATGATAATGGTAGTACTTGAGTAGGATGTAAGTTCTAGGTGTCTGAGTAAAGTTTCAGTCAACACAGGGTAAAAAGGGTAAGACAATGGAGAGTAATGATTACTTGGAGGTACTTTTCTGCTAAAATTTGAGTTGAGATGGAGGGGCAATGAGAGCTCATACAGGTTCCCAAATTAGATGGGGAAGCCATGATAATGGAAAAAAGCCTGGTGATTCTTGATACTGTGGGCTCCTTTTTTGCTGTTCCCACAAGGAACCTTTCCTTTTCATATCAGGAAAAGACATGATCAAGGAATGGAGAGTGGCAGGATTTAATCATGCTAAGAGAAGGGTTTTTTTGTTGTTGGTTTATTTTACTTTTTAATAATTAAGGGGTCATGTCTGCTGAAATGGTCTGTGGACTGAGAAGTTTTAAGGTTAAACTTCTTAATGAGTCTCTTTATTCACATCCAAATAATAGTTATAAAAAAACTAATACATGTGTTATTTTAACAATAGAAATAATGTAATTTTTTAATTAAAGAGAAATCTCTAACAGTAAGGTTTGTTTTAAATAAAAATGGTTTTAAAGCCAAAATCTCTATCTTGGAAGGTTTCTGGGAAATATTTTTATGATTTGATATCTTTAATGACAGTACAAATTTTTTTCTGCTATAAAACATAACTGTTATGCTATGTACTTAACTTAAAAATCAGCTTATCTTTAAAAGTGATTTGAAAATCATACACTACAGTTTATATGTTAAAATATTACACTGTCCAATCAACTTTTCAATATCTATGAGTAAGCAGAGAACCAGGCCCCTTTTTTCCTCTAACCCATATAGAGAACTGACTGATGGAACCAAACTAGGAAGAGATAAGTTTAAGGGTATTGAATTAAGGGAGTGTCTGAACATGTACTGCTGTTGACCAGTTTTAAAATTTGATACTTATCCATTTTTTAACATTTTCTTTGCTTCTTTTCCTCATGATTAATATAGCTAATTGAGAGTTAATAGTAACTATAGTCAAATACTAGTTTCCTCTCTTGTCTTTCTCTTTATACAAATTTACGGCATTATTTCGAGGTTGGCTTGATGGCAACGCTGCAGTCACACATCTGTCTTCTCAGTTGGCAGTCATTGAAACTGCAGCAACTCCAGCTCTGCTGGGACCACTTATGACAGAGTTGAAAGTCAATCTGAGCCAATTTGTTATTCATTTTAAATATATGGAGCTACTTCTTTTAGAGGAGGGAGGTAGGACTGAAGGGTAGGCGTTTTTTGTTTCTTCATATACCAAACCTTGTCATGTCCGTTAATATTTATCAAACACCATGATAAAGGGGTGGGCAGTGGAAAATCTTATGCAAGTCGTTATTTGAAAGTTCCTTGAGTATTTTCATGGCATTTGTTTCTTTCATGAAGTGTCCCAAAGCTTCATGACTAAAATGTATTTCATCCATAATCATTGCAGTCTCCTATGGGTTAGAGCCCCATAATTATTTAATAGCTGCTCACAACATTTAGACTGCTATTTATGGCAGAAGGAGAAGAATCTTCAGAGTAACTAAAAATGCCATAAGGAATTTTGCGGTATTTCTACAATATAGTTCTATTAGCAGTGGTCTGTGAACACCTTATTTACTTTTGGCATAAAACATACTTAGTCGTCTAGCGTGACTCTACTACCTTGCATAAAACGCCTTCAGAATCATTTTAGAGAAGCAGCTTTTTGTGATACGTCATAATCATACTTCATTTTCACCCAATGTTAATATTTATTGTTTGCGGGATTATTTTAAATTAGATTTTTCAGGGCCGGGCATGTTGTTATCTTTTTTTAAAAAATTGAGGTATATTTGACATATAGCATTATATTAGTTTCAGGTGCACAGCATGATTCAATATTTGTATACATTGCCAAACCATCACCACAATAAGCCTAGTCAACATCCATCACCTTACATAGATAGAAAAAAAAAATTGTTTTTCTTGCAGTGAGAACTTTTAAGATCTACTCTCTTAGCAACCTTCAAGTATGCAATACAGTATTATTAACTATAGTTACCATGCTGTATTTTTTAAGAAGCTTTGGTCCAGATAAGAAATGCTTTAAAAAATTTTTTTATTAATTACTTTCAGCCCTCTCATATCTGAAGAGTATCTAATGCCGACATGCCAAAAGATGCCTTTGGATTCCAATCAAAGTGTCTTCTTCCTAGTTCATCTTTTATAATAGAATCTGATTTACTGATTAAGCTGGTTTCTTTTACCTCTTCTTTTTCTGAAGTTCTTTGGGAAATCTTGGTGACATTGGTTGATCGATGAGGTCATCTCTTATGTTCTGGAGTATAATGTTCCACTTTAGATACTTGAGAGGCTCTTGATCTGTCAGAGATGTGGTAACAACACAAAGACTCACTTTAAAGGTCTGTTAAGCTCAACAGAGACAGGTACTTACTTGCTTCTTCCCATTGCAGTTAACTGAAAGGTATTTTATTTCTTTTCATTGTTTAATGAGCTACCTGCTCATCTCTGCTCCTCTTTACAGACAAAATAGATTTATTATCACCCATTGTTCCTTAATTCTAAAGAATTTCTTGTAGGTTAGATTAGGATACTGAGATTAAAAATGATCAAGACTTCGGCTTCTGTTAGGAAAGAGTGCGTGATGGTTAACATTCTCAGAGCTCCTCTTCCCAAACTTCCTTTCTATATGTAAATCCAGATTTGAAATACACTCAATACATCTGCAAAATTAGATTTCTCACTAATCCTCCTTATGTACATTTTGTGCCCAAGTGAATTTCCTCAAGCTGGAGAGTCTCCCCAGATGAATTATATGTAACATGATTTAAATCACTCCCAAATAGCGGAATTTATATTGTTTGTGAGGTATACAGATTTTTCTCCAAAGCAATTTTCTTCCTGTTAGCGACTAAAAACTATAAATATACTGAAGCCTTGCTATAACGCAGTTTTGGGGCCCACGCTCTGTGGCTACCTCATAGATAAAGTGGCCTGATAGTATTTCACCAATGAAATCTCCCCAGTTGGGATTCAGATAGGCCTGTCTTATTTTGAGCACTTCAGTGTTTGAAGGGACAACAAACAGTGTTATGATGTGGTGCCAGATAGTACTTTTTATTTAAAAATTTCCCAGCATTTGACAAACAGATGCACTGTAACAGAAAAAGCGCTCTTAGATGGGAGTCTGAAGATATGAGTCCTAGTGTCAATTTTCATTAGTTTTGGCCTTTGGAAAGCCACTGAACCTTCTTGAGTTTTTAGTTATTCTCTTCATCCTAGGATATTGTGGGAATCAAATAAGGTAATATGCATAGACATTTTGAAAACTCAAGTGCCGTATAATGGAAAGTGTTATTTTAGATACAGGTCAAAACCAGAGAGTAGTGACTCTCGATACAAAGCACCTACTATGTGCCAAGGTGCTGTGTTAATCAGCGTAGGAGGTGTAAACATCAGTGGCATGCACCTCTGCCTCGAAAAGGTTCAAAGTGCATGTGTAGGGAGCAGTAAAGAAAGAGAAACCTATCTTTAGTTGGTTCCCTAGAAGAGCTAGAATTTGAAATAAGACTTGAACAGTAAGTAACATGTCAACAGGATGACTGCCTGAGAACGACTTCAAATGCAATAATTCTACTATCTTGTCCCCCTCCTGCCCATGCCTCCAAGAACTCACAATACCTTCACCATCTTTTATTTTTATTCCTTTCCTTTAAATGTATTTTTTATTAATTTTGTGTGAAGGGTAGTGCTATATACAAGAAGAGTGTCCTGTCATCACCAACTTTTTTTTTAAACATCTTTATTGGAGTAAAATTGCTTTGCAAAGTTGTGTTAGTTTCTGCTGTATAACAAAGTGAATCAGCTGTATGTATACATATATCCCCATATCTCCTCCCTCTTGCATCTCCCTCCGACCCTTCCCATCCCACCCCTCTAGGTGGCCACAAAGCAACCAGCTGATCTCCCTGTGCTGTGCAGCTGCTTCCCACTAGCTACCTATTTTACATTTGGCAGTGTATATATGTCCATGCCACTCTCTCACTTTGTCCCAGCTTACCCTTCCCCCTCCACATGTCCTCAAGTCCATTCTCTACGTCTGGGTCTTTATTCCTGTCCTGCCCCTAGGTTCATCAGAACCATTTTGTTTTTAGATTCCATATATATGTGTTGGCATACGGTATTTGTTTTTCTCTTTCTGACTTAGTTCACTCTGTATGACAGACTCTAGGTCCATCCACCTCACTACAAATAACTCAATTTCATTTCTTTTTATGGCTGAGTAATATTCCATTGTATATATGTGCCACATCTTCTTTACCATTCATCTGTTGATGGACATTTAGGTTGCTTCCATGTCCTGGCTATTGTAAATAGTGCTGCAGTGAACATTGGAGTGCATGACTCTTTTTAAATTATGGTTTTCTCAAGGTATATGCCCAGTAGTGGGATTGCTGGGTCATATGGTAGTTCTATTTTTAGTTTTTTAAGGAACCTCTGTACCGTTCTCCATAGTGGCTGTATCAATTTACATTCCCACCAACAGTGCAAGAGGGTTTCCTTTTCTCCACACCCTCTCCAGCATTTATTGTTTGTAGATTTTTTTGATGATGGCCATTCTGACTGGTGTGAGGTGATACCTCATTGTGGTTTTTTTTTTTATCATTGTAGTTTTGATTTGCGTTTCTCTAATGATTACTAATGTTGAGCATCCTTTCATGTGTTTGTTAGCAATCTGTGTATCTTCTTTGGAGAAATGTCTATTTAGATCTTCTGCACATTTTTGGATTGGGTTGTTTGTTTTTTTGTTATTGAGCTGCATGAGCTGCTTGTAAATTTTGGAGATTAATCCTTTGTCAGTGGCTTCATTTGCAACTATTTTCTCCCATTCTGAGGGTTGTCTTTTCGTCTTGTTTATGGTTTCCTTTGCTGTGCAAAAGCGTTGAAGTTTCATTAGGTCCCATTTGTTTTTGTTTTTATTTACATTTCTCTAGGAGGTGGGTCAAAAAGGATCTTGCTGTGATTTATGTGATAGAGTGTTCTGTCTAAGTTTTTCTCTAAGAGTTTCATAGTGCCTGGCCTTACATTTAGGTCTTTAATCCATTTTGAGTTTACTTTTGTGTATGGTGTGAGGAAGTGTTCTAAATTCATTCTTTTACATGTAGCTGTCCAGTTTTCCCAGCACCACTTATTGAAGGGGCTGTCTTTTCTCCATTGTATATTCTGGCTTCCTTTATCAAAGACAAGGTGACCATAGGTGCGTGGGTTTATCTCTGGGCTTTCTATCCTGTCCCATTGATATATATTTCTGTTTCTGTGCCAGTACCATAATGTCTTGATGACTGTAGCTTTGTAGTATAGTCCGAAGTCCAGGAGTCTGATTCCTCCAGCTCCATTTTCCTTTCTCAAGATTGCTTTGACTATTATGGGTCTTCTGTGTTTCCATACAAATTGTAAAATTTTTTCTTCTAGCTCTGTGAAAAATGCCGTTGGTAGTTTGATAGGGATTGCATTGAATCTGTAGATTGCTTTGGGTGGTATAGTCATTTTCACAATGCTGGTTTTTCCAATCCAAGAGCATGGTATATCTCTCCATCTGTTTGTATCATTTTTAATTTCTTTCATCAGTGTCTTATAGTTTTCTGCATCCAGGTCTTTTGTCTCCTTAGGTAAGTTTATTCCTAGGTATTTTATTCTTCTGGTTGCAATGGTAAATGGGAGTGTTTCCTTAATTTCTCTTTCAGATTTTTCATCATTAGTATATAGGAATGCAAGAGATTTCAGTGCATTAATTTTGTATCCTGCTACTTTACCAAATTCATTGATTAGCTCTAGTAGTTTTCTGGTAGCGTCTTTAGGATTCTCTCTATATAGTGTCATGTCATCTGCAAACAGTGACAGTTTTACTTCTTCTTTTCCAGTTTGGATTCCTTTTATTTCTTTTTCTTCTCTGATTGTTGTGGCTAAAACTTCCAAAACTATATTGAATAAGAGTGGTGAGAGTGGGCAACCTTGTCTTGTTCCTGATCTTAGTGGAAATGGTTTCAGTTTTTCACCACTGAGAACAATGTTGGCTGTGGGTTTGTCATATATGGCCTTTATTATGTTGAGGTAAGTTCCCTCTATGCCTACTTTCTGGAGAGCTTTTATCACGAATGGGTGTTGAATTTTGTCGAAAGCTTTTTCTGCATCTATAGAGATTATCATATGGTTTTTACCCTTCGATTTGTTAATATGGTGTATCACATTGATTCACTTGCATATATTGAAGAATCCTTGCATTCCTGGGATAAATCCCACTTGATCATGGTGTATGATCCTTTCAATGTGCTGCTGGATTCTGTTTGCTAGTATTTTGTTGAGGATTTTTGCATCTGTGTTCATCAGTGATATTGGCCTGTAGTTTTCTTTCTTTGTGACATCTTTGTCTTGTTTTGGTATCAGGGTGATGGTGGCCTCGTCGAATGTGTTTGGGAGTGTTCCTTCCTCTGGTATATTTTGGAAGAGTTTGAGAAGGATAGGTGTTAGCTCTTCTCTAAATATTTAATAGAATTTGCCTGTTTAGCCATTTGATCCTGGGCTTTTGTTTGTTGGAATATTTTTAATCACGGTCTCAGTTTCAGTGCTTGTGATTGGTCTTTTTATATTTTCTATTTCTTCCTGGTTCAGCCTCAGAAGGTTGTGCTTTTATAACAGTTTGTCCATTTCTTCCAGGTTGTCCATTTTATTGGCATAGAGTTGCTTGTAGTAATCTCTCATGGTCCTTTGTATTTCTGCAGTGTTAACTGTTACTTCTCCTTTTTCACTTCTAATTCTACTGATTTGAGTCTTCTCCCTTTTTTCCTTGATGAGTCTGGCTAATGACTTATCAATTTTGTTTATCGTCTCAGAGAACCAGCTTTAGTTTTATTGATCTTTGCTATTGTTTCCTTCATTTCCTTTTCATTTATTTCTGATCTGATCTTTACGGTTTCTTTCCTTCTGCTAACTTTGGGGTTTTTTTCTTTCTTCTTTCTCTAATTGCTTTAGATGTAAGGTTAGGTTGTTTATTTGAGATGTTTCTTGTCTCTTGAGGTAGGATTGTATTGCTATCAACTTCCTTCTTAGAAATACTTTTGCTGCATCCCATCGGTTGTGTGTTGTCATGTTTTCATTGTCATTTGTTTCTAGGTATTTTTTGATTTCCTCTTTGATTTCTTCAGTGATCTCTTGGCTATTTAGTAGCTTATTGTTTAGCCTCCATGGGTGTGTATTTTTTACATTTTTTTCCTGTCATTGATATGTAGTCTCATAGCATTGTGGTCAGAATGATACTTGATACGATTTCAATTTTCTTAAATTTTCTAAGGCTTGATTTGTGACCCAAGATATGTTCTATCCTGGAGAATGTTCCATGAGCACTTTAGAAGAAAGTATATTCTGTTGTTTTAGGATGGCATGTGCTATAAATATCAGTTAAGTCCACCCTGTTTAATGTATCATTTAAAGTTTGTGTTTCCTTATTTATTTTCATTTTGGTTGATCTGTCCATTGGTGAAAGTGGGGTGTTAAAGTCCCCTACTATGATTGTGTTACTGTCGATTTCCCCTTTTAAGGCTCTTAGCCTTTGCCTTATATGTTGAGGTGCTCCTATGCTGGGTGCATAAATATTTACAATTGTTCTATCTTCTTCTTGGATCGATCCCTTGATCATTATATAGTGTCCTTCTTTATCTCTTGTAATAGTCTTTATTTTAAAGTCTATTTTGTCTGATATGAGAATTGCTACCCCAGCTTTCTTTTGATTTCCATTTGCATGGAATATCTCTTTCCATCCCCTCACTTTAAGTCTGTATGTGTCCCTAAGTCTGAAGTGGGTCTCTTGTAGACAGCATATATATGGGTCTTGTTGTTATATCCATTCAGCCAGTCCTTGTCTTTTGGTTGGAGCATTTAATCCATTTACTTTTAAGGTAATTATCGATATGTATGTTCCTATTACCAGTTCCCAATTGTTTTGGGTTTGTTACTGTAGGTCTTTTCCTTCTCTTGTGTTTCCTGCCTAGAGGAGTTCCTTTAGCATTTGTTGTAAAGCTGGTTTGGTGGTGCTGAATTCTCTTAGCTTTTGCTTGTCTGTAAAGGTTTTAATTTCTTTGTCGAATCTGAATGAGATCCTTGCTGGGTAGAGTAATCTTGCTTGTGGGTTTTTCCCTTTCTTCACTTTAAATATGTCCTGCCACTCCCTTCTGGCTTGCAGAGTTTCTGCTTAGCTGTTAACCTTATGGGGATTCCGTTGTATGTTGTTTGTTGCTTTTCCCTTCCTGCTTTTAATATTTTTTCTTTGTATTTAATTTGTATTTAATTTGATGGTTTGAATAATATGTGTCTTGGAGTGTTTCTCCTTGGATTTATCCTGTACGGAACTCTCTGCACTTCCTGGACTTGATTGACTATTTCCTTTCCCATATTAAGGAAGTTTTCAACTATAATCTCTTCAAATACTTTCTCAGACCCTTTCTATTTCTCTTCTTCTTCTGGGACCCCTATAATTAGAATGGTGGTGCATTTAATGTTGTCCCAGAGGTCTCAGAGAGTGCCCTCAATTCTTTTCCATTCTTTTTTCTTTATTCTGCTCTGCGGTAGTTATTTCCACTCTTTTTCTTCCTGGTCATGTATTTGTTCTTCTGCCTCAGTTATTCTGCTATTGATTCCTTCTAGAGAATTTTTAATTTCATTTATTGTGTTGTTCATCCTTGTTTGTTTGTTCTTTAGTTATTCTAGGTCCTTGTTAAATGTTTCTTGTATTTTCTCCATTCTTTTTACAAGACTTTGGATCATCTTTACTGTCATTACTCTGAATTCTTTTTCAGGTAGACTGCCTATTTCCTCTTCATTTGTTTGGTCTGGTGGGTTTTTACCTTGCTCCCTCATCTGCTGCATATTTCTCTGTCTTCTCATTTTGCTTATCTTTCTGTGTTTGGGGTCTCCTTTTCTCAGGGTGCAGGTTAGTATTTCCTGTTGTTTTTGGTGTCTGCCCCCAGTGGGTAAGGTTGGTTCAGTGGGTTGTGTAGGCTTCCTGGTAGAGGGGACTGGTGCCTGTGTTCTGGTGGATGACGCTGGATCTTGTCTTTCTGGTGGGCAGGGATGCGTCCAGTGATGTGTTTTAGGGTATCTGTGAACTTAGTATGATTTTAGGCAGCCTCTCTGTTAATGGGTGGGGCTGTGTTCCTCCTTTGCTAGTTGTTTGGCATGGGGCATCAAGCACTGGAGCTTGCTGGCTGTTGGGTGGAGCTGAGTCTTAGCGTTGAAGCGGAGTTCTCTGGGAGAGCTCTTGCTGATTGATATTACATGGGGCCAGGAGGTCTCTGATGGTCCAGTGTCCTGAACTCGGCTCTCCTACCTCATAGGCTCAGGCCTGACACCAGGCCAGAGCACCGAGACCCTGTCAGCCACATGGCCAGGTACGTGGGAATTTTCTTGCCTTTTGGGAAGTCTGTGGTCTTCTGCCAATGTTCAGTAGGTGTTGTGTAGGCATTGTTCCACATGTAGATGTATGTTTGATGTGTTTTTGGGGAGGAAGGTGATCTCCACGTCTTACTCTTCCACCATCTTGAAGGTCTCCCCCAACACCACCTTAATGTATCAGTGGTGAGATCAGGATGAGAATTCTCATGGCAGAGTGGAGAGCTTCGTATGTTTCTAGAAACACTGTTCTTCCCACCAGATCACAGTTAACAGTAAGAATTCAAGTATATTTATTCTGAGTGTTACTTTAGTTTCAATAACCTGGGAATCTTCTTAAAAGTACCTATGATAAGTGGGAGGACAGTGTTCTCTCTCTCTCTCTCTCTTTTTCCCCCTCCTTCCCTCTCTTCCTTTCTTCCTCCCCCCCTTCCCCTCTCTCCCCCTTCCTACCTCCTTATTCCACTTTTTGAATGAGAAATAAACCTTAATTAGGTTAAACTTCTGAGATTTCAGGGTTGCTTTTTTTGGGGGGGGGTACATGGGCCTCTCACTGTTGTGGCCTCTCCCGCTGCGGAGCACAGGCTCTGGATGCGCAGGCTCAGCAGCCATGGCTCACAGGCCCAGCCGCTCCGCGGCATGTGGGATCTTCCCGGACCAGGGCACGAACCCGTGTCCCCTGCATCGGCAGGCAGACTCTCAACCACTGAGCCACCAGGGAAGCCCCAGGGCTGCTTTTAAACAGCAGCCTAACCTAATACTGAAGTATATTCTACAGTAACTAAAACCTTAAAATCTGTCTTTGGCTTAGCAGGCATGCAACAATGAGGAAACCCATATTGGAAGCTGAAACGATGGCCAACCATATTAAGCAGTGAGAATAAATGTTAAAACTCTTGCCTCACATAAATTGGGGGTCATATTATGTGCATACTCAGCAGGCACTTCTAGAAGAAATTGGGAATCAAAACCTTATTTGTGTGGGTTAGTTTTTTATACTAATTGAAATTTTTATTGAGGTAATTGTGGATTCACATTTAGTGTAAGGAATAATATAGGTCCTGAAGAAATAATATAGAGTTCCTATTTATAATTTACCTAGTTCTCCCCAGTGATAGCATCTTACAAAACTGTAGTACTGTATTGCAACTGGGGTATTAACATTGATAAAATTTGTCTTGTTCAGATTTCTACAGTTTTACTTGTGTGTGTGTGTGTGTGTGTGCGTGCGTGTGTGTGTGTGTGTTTAGTCATATACAATTTTATCACATGTGTAGGTTTGTATATCCACAACCATTGTAAAAATACAGAATAGTTCCATTACTACAAGAATTCCTCATATTCCCCTTTTATTGCCACACCCACCTCCCTCCCACCATATCCCCCCTACTCCCTGCCTCCTAATTCTTGGCAACCACTAATCTATTCTCCCTTTCTAAAATTTTGTCATTTCAAAATACTATATAAGATGAAATCATATAGCATGTAACCTTTAGGGGTTGGCTTTTTTTCACTCAGCATAATTCTCCAGAGATTCATCTAAATTGCTATGTGTATCATTGGTTTGATCCTTTTTGTTGCTGAGTAGTTTTCCATGGTTTAGATGTACTACAGTCTGTTTACACATTTACCTGTTGTAGTACATCTTAGATGTTTCCAGCTTTTGGCTACTTATGAGTAAAGCTTCTATGAATGTTTATGTACAGAGTCTTGTGTGAACATAAGTTTTCATTTCTCTTGGATAGATGCCCAAGAGTGCAATTCCTAGGTCATATGGTAGTTGCGTCTTTAGTTTTATTTTAAAAACGGTTACACTGTTTTCCAGAGAGACTGTACCATTTTACATACCCACCAGCAATGTATGAGTAATCTAATTTGTCTGCATCCTCAACATTTAGTATTTTCACTTTTTTTTTCATTTTAACCATTCTGCTAGATGTGTAGTGAGATCACTGAAGTTTTAATTTGCATTTTCCTAATGGCTAATGATGTGGAACATCTTTTCATGTGCTTATTTGTCATGAGTATATCCTCTTTGATGAAATGTCAGTTCTTGCCTTTTGTCCATTTTCTAATTAGATTTTTTTTACTGTTGTTTTGAGAGTTCATTATATATTCTAGATACTAGTCCTTTGCTAGCTATGTGGTTTGCATATATTTTCTCCTACTCTGTACCTTGTCTCTTCTTAACAGAGTTGTTCACAGGACAAAAGTTTTTAAAATTAAGTCCAGTTTATCAATTTTTCCTTTTATGGATCATGCTTTTGGTGTGAAGTCTAAGAACTTTTTGTGTAGTCCTATATACCCCCAATTTTCTCCTCTGTTTTTTCCTACAAGTTTTATTGTTTTATATTTTATATTTAAGGCTGTGATCCATTTTGAGTTAATTTTTGTATAAGATGTGAGGTTTAGATGAAGCTTTTTTTTTCCTCTATGGATATCAAATTGTTTTCTGGGATCTCTATTCCGTAGATCTATATTTCTTTCGCTCCACCAATACCACACTTTCTTAATCAATGTAGCTGTATAGTAAGCTTTAATATCTTGGAGAGTAATTTCTCCCACTTTATTTTTCTCCATCAAGGTTGTTTTAGCTATTTTAATTTCTTTGCATTTCCATGAAAATTTGCTGGGATTTGATAGGAATTACATTAAATTTATAGATCAATTTGGGGGAAAATTGACATCTTTACTGTGTTGATTCTTCTCATCCATGAACATAGTATGTCTCAATATTTATTTAGGTCTTCTTTGAGTTCTTTCACCAGCATTTTGTAATTTTCAGCACCCACATCATGTATATGTTTTGGTTTTGTCAGACTTATACCTAAGTATTTCATTTTATTTGTAGTGATTGTAAATGATATTGCGTTTTAAATTCTAGTTTCCACATGTTCATTTTTAGTACATAAAAACACAATTTTATATGTTGATCTTGTATGCCTGCTGAACTCACTTCTAGGAGTTTGGTATTTTGGGGTTTTGTTTTGTTTTTGATTCCTTGGGATTTTCTACATAAGTAGTTACATCATCTGCAAAAAGGGACAATTTTGTTTTTTCCTTCCCCATCTGTATGCTATTTATGTCTTTTTCTCACATTACACTGGTTAGAACTTCAGAACCATGTTGAATAAGAGTGGTGAGAACAAACATCTTTGCCTTGCTTCTGAGTTTAGTCTTTCACTGGAAGTATGATTTTAGGTATAGGTTTTTTTGTAGATGCTTTTTATCAAATTGAGGTAATTCCACTCTTTTCCTGACTTTTTTTATCATTAACTTTTATTATTAATGAGTACTGGATTTTGTCAAATGCTTTCTCTACATCAATTGATATAATCATATGACTTTTCTTCTTTAACTTGCTGATATGGTGGATTACATTGACACATTTTTAAACATTGATTCAACCTTACATTTATGGAATAAATTCTACTTGGTCCTGGTTTCTAGTTCCTTTTATATGTTATTGGATTTGGTTTGCTAGAATTTTCTTGAGGATTTTTAAGTGTTTGAGAGATTTTTTTTAATTGTTATTTTATATTGGAGTATACTTTATTTACAATGTTGTGTTAGTTTCAGGTGTACAGCAAAGTGATTTAGTTATACATATGCATATATCTATTCTTTTTCAGATTCTTTCCCATATAGGTTATTACAGAGGTTTGAGTTGATTTTTGTTCATAGTTAGTGGTAGGGGGTCAACTTCAGTTACATGTAGATATGCAGTTGTCCCTGTATTATTGGCTGAAAAAGACTATGCTTCCTCCCATTGTATTGTCTTGGCACCTTTGTTAAAAATGAATTGACCATAAATATAAAGTTTTATTTGTGGACTTCATTTCTGTTCCATTGATCTCTATGGCTATCCTATGCTAATACCATGCTGTCTTGATTACTGTAGCTTTGTAGTGTGTTTTAAAATTGGGTGGTGTAATTCCTGCAATTTATTATTCTTTTTCAGATTGCTTTGGCTATTTTGGGTCCTTTGTCTTTCCATGTAAATTTTAAAGCTTGTCTATATCTACAAAAGTAGCCTTCTGGAATTTTCTTAGGCATTGCATTGAATTTGTAGATCAATTTGTGGAGAATTGACATCTTAACAGTATTGAGTCTTTCAATCCATGAACATGGAATATCTCTTCATTTTTTTAGATCTTCTTAAGTTTCTCTTAGCAATGATTTATAGTTTCCAGTGTACAAGTCTTATAGTTCATTTGCTAAGTTTATTCCTGAGTGTTTTAATTCTTTTTTATGCTACTGTGAATGGAGTTGTTTTATTAATTTCACTTTCATATTGTTCAGTACAATTACTTTTTTAATAATGTCAAATGTATATGGCATAGTTCCCATCAAATTTTGACTATTACTAGCATTTTACTTCTAGTATGATGTATAATTTAATAGGCCTGCAGGGACAATCACTGACGCATATCATGGGACCAGAACTCTGGGCAGTTAAGTGCCTAGGTGCAGTTTCTGCCCTTAAGGAATGAAACTCCTGAAAAATGTAAAGTATGTTAATACAGAGATAGTCTTGAGAATTCAATTTGAAACCATGACAAAATATTTATGGTAAGCCTCTCTTAATAATGCTGACTTGTGTTTTTCGACATTTCATTGATTTTTAAAAATGTTTATAAAAGTACTCTTTTGCATTTAATATGTATCAATCAGCAAATTAAGTAGTTTGTGCTTATGTTGACACTTTTGGCCTCAAGTTAATGGTTTGTTGTAGTGCTCATTTGTGTTTCTGTCACATTGAAAAATGTTATTCAGGGGTAAAAAATTGGTCCCTGCAGTTAGTTATTACAACAGAAAGGAGTTGTGTTTTCCCAGACTGTTCTCCTAGCCTTTCAGTAGACAACCATCATTTAAATCACTTGTTCTTAAAAGGTGTGATCTTACGGAATGCCTATATGTCATAAGATAGAATGAGGTATTATACTTCAAAAACTGCAAAACATTGGTTCTTTTCCAATTGGCTGAAGAAAATTAAAGTATATTGTTCCACATTTTTTAGTTTTTCTCTTGTGAAGTTTTCCGTAAATTTTTGGCACCAGTTATTGCTTATCAACCAGTGAGCATTAATGAATACTAAAACAAATGACCAAATTTATTTGTGCACATTAACAGAAAAACTCAGATTATCACACTTACTTCAACAGCTTATTTTTACTGCAGAAAGTTACTGTTTTATATGGTGAAACTAATGGTATTTTGTGTTGTTCTGCCCCTGAGCAAATTAAGGACCACCAAGTTAAATAAATCATTAGAAAGGAACTGAAATGTGAAAATATTCAGTGTACTACTTTGCTTATAGGCAGCAAAGACCTACCAAAATCCACACATTCAATTTCATGACTATCCTGTATGACACCTTTAGGCTGTAATGAGTAAAAAGCAGTTAACACTTCTCTTCAACAAAATACAAATGTCAGGTAGACTGTTACTTCCCTGAAAGCTAGGGAGAGCCAATCAAGAACAGTCTTGTGCAATAGTTTCCAACCAGACAGAGGCATGTTTTTCTCTTCCTCTGTATTTTCTAATACTTAAAGCTATTAAAATTGACATGTATGGGACTCCCCTGGCTATCCAGTGGTTAAGACTCCGCACTTCCACTGCAGGGGGCACGGGTTCAATCCCTGGTCGGGGAACTAAGATCCTGCAAGGCGCATGGCATGGAAAAAAAAAAATTGACATGTAAAGTTTTGTCAATCATAGGTTGAAGGGAGAATGTAAGTTATGTTCCTGGGATATTTTGTCCTCTGAGTAATGATGTGTGCCTTTTCCCCTTATAGGCATGCTGCAAAGGAATGTAGAAGAGATAGAAGTTTTCGAGCATCGTCATTACAGGGAGCAGGAATGCAATGTCAGGATTGCTTTTGATTGAATGACCCTATCTTCAGCATGCTGTTTTTGGATTATACATTACCTACAAATTTTGATGGTGTTTGTTAGAGTAGTATTTACAGTTAATATTTAATCTTTGGTGGCAATAAAGGCTGCATGTATTTTTCCCCCACTTAAATATTGTGCTGTTGGCAATGATACTGTAGTTTGGCTTTTAGTATTAGCAACTCAAAACTATATCAGCTCTTCTGTCTAGACAGCAGCCTATTTGATGTTGACTCTGTGTGTGCAATTCATGGCTTACTCTGCTAGATTCCATATCTTACCGGCAGCACGCATTGTCCTTTTCACTCCAGCCAGATCATAAAGAAATGTTTGCCAAAAAATAGATGCCAACCAGTCTTGACTGGGTGCCTGTTAACATTCAACGTATAGTGTTAGCTACTGTAAAGTTTCTCTCGTCAAAAGAACTTACTGTCTACTTTGAGATGTACTTAATGCCTGTCTGTATAAAAAAACAGTATAGACAATACAAGGAAGTGTGTTATGAAGTACAGAAAGTATGCTATAGAAATTCAGAGAAGGGAGGAAGAGTTAGGATGGATTTGGGACTTGATTTAGGTTATTTAAAAAAGGGTATGGTTCAGGCAATTGGTTTATTTTTGATGTCCAGATAATCTGGTGTTTTACTTGGTTTTAGCATATGATTTATAGTTGTGGGTTTTGTGTATTTGTTTATCTGTTTTTCAAGAAAAAGCATTGTTCTTAGCTTGGAAACAGTCTGATTTCTTGTGTTTCATGTTTTACCTAAGTCATAAATAAAGACAAAGCTCTGAAAAATAAAAGTATAACACTAAAATAAACTACTTAAAAGTTTTTGAGTGACTAAAGCTTAATTGCCTGTAATTCCTGAGCTGAATTTCTGTTGTAGTGACTGAACATGAGCATCCTGAAGGGTACATATTATGGAAAGAATATATTTTTGAAATGAGTATTAGTGATTTACATCACCTTATGAGTAAACCAAATATCAGAACTTACATGGCCTCTTTCTTTCCTACCCACACTTCTCAAAGTAGCAGCTTCTAATCAGGTAAGTTTTCATTACCTCTCAAAATTACAGAGACCATTTAATTTTATGGATGATTTCTGTAGGTAAACAGCTTTTGAGTATTATCTTGAGTAATCTTTAATGTTTGAATACAATATTATTATCCTAGATAAAGACATTTCCCCTATTGTTTTTGGCAATTCAACTCTTGTAGTCTGTGAATACGTTAAGTTCCACATTCAGTAAAGAGAACATAGTATATAGAAGGAAATACTGGATTTATTCTTGTCCCTGCTTAATTAACTGCACAGATAATTTCATTTGGAGCATTATCTTTTGTCTATAACATGAAAGAGTTGGACCATATGAAGATTTTCCCAACTGGAAGAAACTAGTTTTCATTTCTCACAAGTTTTTTGATTCCTTTATGTCTTTTCACTACCAGTACTTGCTTACTGTAAACTTCCTCAGTAAAATAAAGAAAGAGGAGGCTACAGTACTCCTATTGACTTTGCATTGGGAGTTCTAATATTTTTTTTCCAGGACATAAAAGAGGCATGTGATACAGAGTAAAGTAAGTCAAAAAGAGAACAACAAATACCGTATGCTAACACATATATATGGAATCTAAAAAAAAAATGGTTATGAAGAACCTAGGGGCAGGATGGGAATAAAGACGCAGACCTACTAGAGAATGGACTTGAAGATATGGGGAGGGGGAAGGGTAAACTGGGACAAAGTGAGAGAGCGGCATGGACATATATACACTACCAAACATAAAATAGATAGCTAGTGGGAAGCAGCCGCATAGCACAGGGAGATCAGCTCGGTGCTTTGTGACCACCTAGAGGGGTGGGATAGGGAGGGTGGGAGGGAGAGAGATGCAAGAGGGAAGAGATATGGGGACATATGTATATGTATAACTGATTCACTTTGTTATAAAGCAGAAACTAACACGCCATTGTAAAGCAATTATACTCCAATAAAGATGTTTAAAAAAAAGGCTAAAAAAAAAAAAAGAGGCATGTGAATGGCAAGTGACTTCCAGGTCAATGCAGTAATACTGTGGGTTTACTGGTAGATCTCAGTGTACTGTTTGGAGCCTTGGACTAAATCGTTTTTAAGGTTCCTTCTGACTCTAGTTCTAACATGTGTCTAAAAGACATGGCATTGTTGAACAGATATTAATTAAAAGATCAGAAATAACCTATTCTTGCAAGTAATTTTAAGGCTACATTTATGTTAGGTACTGGAATCTTGAGACCCCTCTCCCCTACAGCCATTGTTAAAGACCAACTAAGATATTAGCTGAAGGAGAATTCTTAAATTTGTCATGCTGACACTTTCCCAGTGCTTATCTACTTTTTTTGTCCTCTGAAAAAGACAGCATTTATGCTATCTCATTTGGAGGATTTGAAAGACATGCACAGTTGTTTACTCTTAATATTAGATGAGTGATGCTATCCCTCTTCAAGAGAAGATTTTTGGTTTTAGCATCTTCTTTCATATCTGGAAATTATAATTGCTTCGTAATGTATTCATCAGAAGTGTGCTGTGAACAAAGCACCTAAAAAGGACAAAGCCTGAAAATATGTCTATGTTAAGGAGGAACTTGTGGCTTAATTAAACTAACCTTGTTAAATTGTCAGAAAGACACATGAGGCATATTTTTCAGTTTGTCATAAATTCTGGGGGCGAAATTGTGAAATTACCTCGTGCTAAGATCTCTGTGCCCATGAATAACATCTAGAAATCTCAAAGCTTTTAATATACTGTCTGATATCCTTTTGAAGTGGGGAGAGGATGCTGTGGGGAAATGGAATAGCTGTTATTCCACAGGTAATAAATTTGGCAGAGCTAGAAATAGCCTGGTTTTCCTTCTAGCGCAATTTTCTGAATATTTGTCCCTTGGTACCTACCACTCGGACTGGCTACAGTTATACACAGGTACATAGAGTACTTCCTTATGACCTTGCTTTGTAGTTGTAATTCCACTCCATGTATGTCTTTTTAGCCATTCATTCTCCACTCATCCCACCTAGTGGATTTGTAATGTAGTGTGTATCACTTCAGTACCAATAGAATGTATGTTTTATAGGAAGCTGTATACAAGTCTGGTGTGGTGGTCAGTGTAGTAATCTGTTCCACCCTTTGCCACCTTCCCAGGGGACAGACACACTAGCAACTTCGGTGTATTCTTCCATTTCCTTGTTGATCAATGTGTCAATTGGACAGTTTGGTTGAGCAGCAGAATTCAGCCCACCACCATATAGGATTTACTTAATGCAGGTTATGTTATGACCCACACTTTGTTTTTGCTTAGATTCCATCCCTGTTCTGTGCCAAACCCACAAAATGGTGCATGTTAGAGCTGCATTCATTCACCTGGGTGCTTCAAGAGCACAGTCATTTGCATATGCTAGGTCTTGGGTAACTCTAGTACTTTCCATGACATTCTCATCTGTTAGAAATTCTCAGGATAGGAAGTATGATGTCTTCCAGTAGCTGCTGTTTGGTCTTATCCTCTAACTTGAGTGTGGCAATACAGACAGTTTGAATAAGTCTGAACCTACTGGATAAACTTGGAATATTTGCTCATAGATGACCACGCTGCAAGTGATTTTAAAACCATTCTTTTGGGCTTCCCTGGTGGCGCAGTGGTTGAGAGTCCGCCTGCCGATGCAGGGGACATGGGTTCGTGCCCTGGTCCGGGAGGATCCCACATGCCGCGGAGAGGCTGGGCCCGTAAGCCATGGCCGCTGAGCCTGCACGTCCGGAGCCCATGCTCCGCAACGGGAGAGGCCACAGCAGCGAGAAGCCCGCGTACCGCACAAAAAACAAAAAACATTCTTTTGTATAGTACTTTATAGTCACCCTATTCTGAAGAATTATTCCCATTTTACAGATGAGGAAACTGGCCTAGACCAGTTAAAGAATCTTAATGAAACTTACATAGTCTTGTAACTTGCCAAACAAAAGTTCAAGTCCAGGTTGCCTACTATGTTATATTGTCAATAACTGTGGGAACTGAGAATCCAAGCAGTGTGACCCCCCCCAAACCCATGATCCTTTTCTTCTTTGGCTCTTTGTGATATAAGAAGGGTTCTCTTTAATTAAAAAATATATTGACTAGGTAATATAATCATGTGGTTCAAAATTCAAGAAGATAAAGTGAAAAGTTTTATCCCTCACCATCCAGTTCCCTTAACCCGGAATCATTTACTTATCACTGTCTTATGTTTTCCCAGAGGTATTTTATTGCCTATACAAGCAAACACATACATATATTCCTTCTTTTTTAAAAACTAAAATGGAAGAATACTATACACATCGTGCTGTACCTTGCTTTTGCACTAAATATATTTTAGAGATTGTTCAGTAGCAGTCCATAGAGAACTTTGTCATCTTTGGTACTGCTGCATAGTTTTCCATTGAATGGATGTATAACATTCATGGATATTTAAGTTGTTTCCAATATTTTGTTATTATACACAAGGTTGCATGACTAATTTTATATATATACAAAATTTTATAATATATATAGTTTATAAAATTGTATAGCCTATAATTAGATATGTACACATAAAATTAATTTCTTGAGGATACATAGTATTGAGGATAAGTTGAATTCTTGCTTTAAATTGTGCATTTATGATTTAAATTGTATCCTCAAGTTGCCTTCCACAGAGGTACCAATTTATGTTTCTACCAGCAGTGTACTGAGAATGCCTGTTTCCCCTCAATCTCAACAAAACAAGTGTGTTCTCAAACTTGTGGATCTTTACTAATCTGGTGGGTGAAAAATGTTATTTTAATGTACTTTTAGAAAATAAACTTTATTTTTTAAGAGAAGTTTTAGATTCACAGAAAAGTTGCATAGTACAGAGTTCTGTATTCCTCCACTCAGTTTTATTTAGTGTTAACATCTTAAATAACTCTGGTATATTTGTCACAGCTAATGATAGATGTGATAATGATAATGATAGATAGATTATTAACTAAAGTGCATAATTTATTGATATTTCCATATTTTTTTACATAGGGCCCTTTTCTGTCCCAGGATCCCACATTACATTTGGTCATCATGTCTCCTTTGATTCTTTTGTGACAGATGCTCAGACTTTCCATGTGTTTGATGACCTTGACAGTTTTGAGGAGTACACATCAGGTATTTTATAGTCAGTGTACTTTGAAATTTACATGTCACTTGTGAGATTAAACATCTTTCTTTTCATGTACTTAAGGACATTTGTATTTCCATTTCCGGGAACTAGGAGCCCATTCTCTTAACCACTGTGTTCTACCACTCTCTTGATTCATTGTAATTATCAATAAAAACATTCATGGGCCTGAATACACGTGGGTTTCTGATTCTCAGGATAGGAAGTACAATGTCTTAGCCTCTGTTAGAGACAGAGGAGAACCATTTGTGCTAGTGACGTGGTCAAACTTGAGTCTGATCACTCTGGTAACACTGCAGAGGATGAACCAGAGGCTCGACTGGAAACAGCAGGTAGGTGGGATGCAGGATAAGAAGTCCTTGAAAGCAGAAGCAGGGTTGATAGGGACACATTCGAGGGAAATTAGAGGGGCCAGGATTTGGTGATACTGGATGAGAGAGTCAAGAAGTCAAAGGCGACTCCTAGGCTTATGAGCTGGATATTTTGGATGTTACCTTTAACCTATACAAGAAATCCAAGAGAAATACTTGAACAATTCACAATATACCGGTTGCTCAGTACGTACTCTGGGTTCCTAGCTATGCGAGACTACAATTCCCAGAGCCCTGCGCTCCACCACAATCCCCTTAGAGTCGGCCGCGCAGAGTTCTGGGACTCGAAGTCCGCGGCCTATTTACCCAAGTTAGAGCTAGGGGCCTGTGGAAACATGAAGAGGTAAGGGCTTGTCTGAGAGCAGACGGCGAAGGGAGGTCTGTTCTATCTTTTAACTCTTCAAGTGGCTTTTGTTACTTTGGGTTTGGGGTTATGTCACGTTCTGGGGACGCGGTTTCGTGTGAGCGGGAAGACAAAGGAGGAGGGAAAAGGGGAGACGGGCTGGACAGGCCTGTAGGGCGAAGTTCAGGAAGGGCCGCCGCTGCTGCCGGTCCCCGTAGGCATGTCCTCCCGGCACAGGCACCTAGGCAACGGCGCCGGCCCCGGGACGGATGCCGTGACTCCTTCCTATTTCAGACGGACCTACCCAGGTAAAAGGGTCTTGGCCGCTTGATGAAACCGGCCTGCGCCGGAGAAACGCGGGCCAGCTCCTCCCTGTCCCGCCCTACCTCCACCCCATTCTCAGAAAGGGGCCCAGGGTGGGCGCGTTTATTCGCAGTGTTTGTGTGTTAAAGAGGACTTTCTCGGGCTCAGAGACCATGTAGTATTTTCAGGTCTTAAAGTAAGCAAGTGATACTTTGTTGTTACAAATTTAGAAGCAGGGTGCCAAACCGGTTCCACGTACTGTAAGAAAAGAAAGGCACCGCTGCGAGCGGTTCCCCCTACTGGTTCTGCAGGAAATGGCAGCTTTAACGTGGCTGGTCTTTGTTGAAAGCCTGAGCTTACAATTATTGACAGTACACAAAGCCTTTTTAAAGGATCCTCATTAAATTAGTTTTGTATTCATTCTGCAAGTAGAATAATCACTCTGGAATAGAGCGGTGCATTTAAATTCTTACTGGTATAATGCTCTCCTGCACTGTCAAGTTTCTGCCTCTTTTTCAAAAAAAGTTTCTGATTTTCCTTGTCTCAAAATGACTTTTAAAAAATGTTTATGATATCTTTCATACATGCAAAATAATGTATATATACAGGTTAAGGAATAATAATAGACTCGTACTCACTACAAGCTTTAGAAACAGAACATTACCAGTATCAGTAGCATGGATGCTGTATCATTTGATAACAGCAGTATCATCGATACGGTATTCATAGAACATTACCAGTATCAGAAGTCCCTTGTGTGCCCTTCCCTGAGTGCTTCTCTTCCCTCCCTGAGGGGATCACTAGCCAGCATTTTGCGTTAATCATTCCCTTGCTTTTTTCTTTTTAAATAGTTTTATCACATACGAATTTGTATCTAAACAAAGTGTTGCTAGTGTTATCCAATTTTCAACTCTACGCAGACACATATTACATGAATTTTTTCTGTGACTTGCTTTTTTTCACTCCACATTTCTTTTTGAAATTCATGTGTACTGATGTATTTAGCTATGGTTTATTCATTTCAAAGCCACTTTAAACTTAGCAGGAACTTTCAGAATTCTAAACAATAAGTAACGATTAAGATACTGAAAATGAATTTTTGAAAACCCTGGGCCTATGGATACTTTAGAATTTCCCAAAGTTGGTATAAGTCTGTCTAAAGCATGGGAATCTTGCTTATAATTATGGGAGATACATCTTTTACGTCTCATCATAACCCCAGTAGTAAAGGGCTATTTTTTAAGAAAGGTATTTAATATTTATTTTCCTCATGGAATTAACTCACTTTGCTTGATAAATTATAGTTTCCTAACTAGTTCTTCTGGTTTCTTTCTTACTATTCCATACTATTCCATAGGCTTATTATAACCACATTCATTTTCCTAAACCATCGCTTGTACCATGTCACTTAACTACCTAATAAATTGCTTTCTACTACGTGTACATTAAGGTCCAGACCTCTTAGTTGGTGTATTTAAGGCCATTCACAGTCTGAGTCTAATTACCCTTCCGACATGATCTCCCATGAATGCCAGCTAAATTGAACTTCTTATTATCCCCCAGAACGTATTTCTGTCTTTTCATACTCGTTCTCCCTGTTCTTTCCTTCATCATACTCAATCCTTCAAATGCCAGTGTAAGAATTACCTTTCCCAAGTCTTCATTTACTACCTTGCCTCCCAATTATCTTTCTTCTGTGAACTACTGATTTGGCATATGCTTCATAAAGAAGATATAAAAGATATAAAATCTTTCTTCCTCTCTCTCTCCCTCTGTCCCTCTCTCTCTCCCTGTCCTTTTCCCTCTCCCTCTCTCTCCCTCCCTCCCTCCCTCTCTCTCTCTCTCTCTCTCTCTCTCTCCCTCCCTCCCCCCCTTCCCCTCTGCCCCGCACATGCACTCAACACATACGTAT
Organism: Grampus griseus; assembly: GCF_964374135.1. Taxonomy (NCBI): domain Eukaryota; kingdom Metazoa; phylum Chordata; class Mammalia; order Artiodactyla; family Delphinidae; genus Grampus; species Grampus griseus. The sequence goes on along the minus strand of NC_138999.1, from coordinate 92,421,621 downwards.
CTGTTACCTTCCCCTAAATAAATTGCAAGTTTTTTGATGATAAAGACTCTGTCTTGAATATCTTTGACTCCATCAGTACCTAGCACAGTGCATTCATTGTGTGTAAACAGGTATTTAGTTAATGTTTGTGGAATGAATGATAAAGGACAACAAATAGAGAAGTGTCTTTGAACAAATGGGATCACTAATGGTAGATAATATAGATAAAGAATATATTTTGAGATTAACTGTCTCTTCTACTTTCCACATATATTCTTGTATCTATTCCAGGGTAAATAGCTGTGTGAAGAGTGATGAGCATGTCCTGGAGGAGCTGGAAACAGAAGGGGAGAGGCAGCTGAAAAGCCTCCTTCAGCATCAACTTGATACCAGTGTCTCCATTGAGGAGTAGGTATTGGTTTTGCAAACAGACGATCATAGACCCTCACCTCCAGGTGACAGACGCCTCTTGAAGTCTGGATGTAACACTCCTCTCCCAGCCCGCTTTCCTTGGCAAACTTCTACTTATTAGGCAGGGTTTTACTTCTGTGTCTCTTCCTCTAGGAAGCCTCCCATATCCCACTCCGTCTGGGCTAAGTACCTTTCCTGTATCTTCCTTTAACATACATAGCACTTATAATCCAGTATTATCATTGCCTGTTTACTTGCCTCTCTTCTACAGTTCTTCCACAAAAGCAGAAACTGTTTTTATCTTTTTTACTGTTTAATCCTCAGTACCTGGCACAGTCTCTGATGCGTAGTAGGTACCCAATAAATAAATATTTGATTCAGTCATTAGTCCTGGATTATTGGTGGAGTTCCATATCATTACAGTGGTGCTTCAGCCTAGAAATAGTATGTGAGAGAGAAATTGCCACTGAGTTTCATTGTGCCTCTTAATGGCGAGCCCCATTTCTGTGAATTGTGGTAACCTGAAGATGTCCTTACTCTCTTCCTGCTTGTTTTGCAGATGTGTATCTAAGAAAGAGAGCTTTGCTCCTGGTACTATGTACAAGCCCTTTGGGAAGGAAGCAGCTGGGACTATGACTTTGTCCCAGTTCCAGACACTGCATGAGAAGGACCAGGAGACTGCTTCTCTCAGGGAACTAGGGCTTAGTGAGACAGAAATCTTGATTTGGAAGAGCCATGTTTCAGGTGAAAAGGTGAGTGGGGCAAATTTTTTCTGGAGAACAAAAAGTAAGATCTTTTCATTTTGGTACTGAGAACCTTTTCATTTTTAGTTCTCACAACACTGAGCTTTGTGTCTGAATCTTCTTTGGTTTTTAGGATAGGGACCTTGGTAAAAGAGAAGCTGCTCCTTGACTTTTTTTTTTTTTTTTTTTTGCAGTACGCGGGCCTCTCACTGTTGTGACTTCTCCTGTTGCGGAGCACAGGCTCCAGACGTGCAGGCTCAGCGGCCATGGCTCATGGGCCCAGCCGCTCCGTGGCATGTGGGATCTTCCCAGACCAGGGCACAAACCTGTGTCCCCTGCACGGCAGGCAGACTCTCAATCACTGCGCCACCAGGGAAGCCCCTGCTTCTTGACTTTTTTCCCCCTAAACAAATGGGATTTTATTTATTTTTTTTAATTTTATTTATTTATTTTTGGCTGTGCCATGTGGCTTGTGAGATCTCATTTCCCTGACCAGATGTTGAACCCGTGCCCTCGGCAGTGAAAGTGCAGAGTCCCAACCACTGGAGCGCAGGGTATTCCTGCTCCTTGACTTCTTAGCTAACATGTCTGTAAATGACCATTTCTGGGCCCTGATCATTTTCTTTCTTGTTTAAGGCATCAGATTGTCACTTTTAGGGTGTGTCCTCTGTGATATATGCCGTCTCATTTCTCTTATTTCAGAGGGCGAGACTTAGGGCAACCCCTGAAGCGATACAGAACCGTCTTCAAGATATTGAGGAAAGAATCTCAGAGCGTCAGCGCATCCTTTGCCTGCCACAGAGATTTGCAAAGAGCAAACAGCTGACCCGGCGAGAAATGGAAATAGAAAATTCTTTATTTCAGGGAGCTGATCGTCACTCCTTCCTCAAGGCTCTTTATTACCAAGGTATGTGATCGCCACTGACTTGATATGTTCTTTCACTGACAGGAAGATTTAACATCAGGGCATTAACTATGAAGAGTTAGTGAAGGGAGTAGGGGAAAGATGAACTATTGCTACTCTTGAGGAATGTATAGTCCCTTGAGAAAGACAAATATGTACCTAGTTAGTTGCAGTACAACATGAAAATTGCTATTGTAGAGACGTGAATAAAATGCTGAGGGGACACAGGGATAGAACATCTAAGTCTAACTGGGGGAGTCAGGAGTTGACAATTGTACCAAGCCTTGACTGATCAACAGGCACTTGTCAGGTAAATAGTGGGGAGAGGGCATTACAGATAGTGGGTGAGTAGGAATAGGATTGTGAAAGAACCTGGTGTGTCTAGGGAACAGTGAAAAGTTCAGTGTGGCAGGAAGTATAGGACACAGTGAAGACTGACAGGAGATGACGCTGGAAAGGTAGGTGAGGCTAGATTGTGAAGGGTCTTTAGGTAGAACTATAAACTAGCACAAAATATATAGATAAATGGTGTGTGTCTTAACCAGAAAGAATGGGTTTAACAGGTAAGTTTTGCTAGGCACCGTGGAAGGTATGCAGAAGTTTAAGAAATGGTTCCTGACTTTGTGCCAATTGCTGGTTGGAGAGAGAAACATAACATTTAGTAACAATGCTAGATACAGTTGTTAAGGGCTGTAGGAGTTCAGAGGAGGGAAAGGCCACTGTGCATTGACTGGCATTACTGAACATGGCCTCTCAGAGGAGGTAAAATTTAAATGTTCTTATAATACCACCAAGTCTTCAGGAGAGGGAAAGGCATTTCACTAGCAGCAGTTGTCGCAAGCACTATGGCATGTTTGGAGTTGTCATGAGAGACAAGGTTAGAAAGGAAGCTAAAATTTTTGAACTTTATTTGGCAGGTAGTATAGACCTATACAGAGTTCGTTATTCAGTTAGTCATTTTGGATATGGTTAAAGGTCTTTGAGCCAGGGGTAACATGATAAAAGCAGTATTTGAAAGTGATTAATCTAGTGGCCAGTAAGTAGGATGCACGAAAGGGAGAACTGGAAGCAGAACAATTTAGGAGGCATTACAGTCATTTCAGCAGGAAGAGCTGACTAGGATGATGGCAATGGAATTGGAAAGAGAAGTAGGTATGATTATAAGAGACATTACAAAAGAAGAATTGGTAAAACTTGTTGACTGAGAATGAAGGTCAGTGGAGAGAAATGTGTCAAAGATAGCCCAGGTGCTTCAACGCTGTGTAATTTAACAGTCGGCAAAATTAAGGAAGCCTTTATGGGGAAATTTTGAGGAAAGATGATGAGTTTGATTTTAAACATGTTAAATTTGTGAGACCGCAGGATCATCAAATGCAGATATCGAGGAGGCTGTTGGAAATGCAGCAGTGAAGCTCAGGGGAGAGGGCACAACTAGATCCATAGAATTGGGGCTCATCTATGCTTAGACCATAGGTAAAGCCAACAGAATGAATGAATGATTTGTTAGAGACAGAGAGACCATAGACATGGAAGAGCAGTGGTGAAGGAAGGAAAGAAAGAATGAACAAACAGCCTTTGGTGGAGAGACATTTATAGCATACTGATTAAGAACATGGGCTCTGGAGGCAGACTGCTGGGAACATCCTGGCTCCCCCCGCTTACTAGCTATAAGATGTTGGCAAGTTACTGCTCTATGCTTCATTTTCTTCATGAGAATATTAATGAGAATATTAATAGTAGCTATGTTTTAGGGTTGTTAGGAGAATTAAGAGAGGTAATACATGTGAATCACTTAAAGCAGTACCTGGTATTTGGGGTGGGTGGGTGGTATATGAATCTGTTCTGTTTCCTATCTTTGAAACTCCTTGCTTTACACCTTCACAGCATACCACAAAAAGACAAGTGCAGACAAGTACATGACCTCAATGAAGAGGAAGATAAAATTAGGCACAAAAGGCAAGTCGAGAGTTTTCTTACAGTGTTAGATTTAGGAATGTAACCTAGGGTCCCAGACTTCTAAGTTGAGTTCTTATTTAATTCCATATTCAGTATATGACAATGTTTATAGGACATGATCCACAGGGAGCATATTATCCTGATACAGAATATTAAAGAGAGGAGTTAGTAGAAGTTGTAATAAAGCTTTTACATTTAGTGTTGTTGATATTTTTCTCTATACCTTTAAGTTATTATACCAGACATAAAATGACCTTAATGAATTTTAGATCCTATTTTGTAACTAATTCTGAATACTTTTATTAATCAGTAACGTATAACTATTGATGATGATATAATAGCTAATATTTTACTTTTGAAATGAACTTAAAATAAAATTGCCTGTTTATTTGGGGGGGGGGGCTATGTGTACAATTCTGTGAATTGTAAATCGTGTAAATCACATAGATTCATGTAACCACCACCACAATCAGGATAGAGAACAGCTCTATGGCCCTCAAACTTCCTCATAGTATCCATTGATAGTCACTCCCAACTCCACCCATAATCCCTGGCAATCACTGATCTATTCTCCATCACTGTGATTTTGTCTTTTAGAGAACGTCATATGAATGGAATCATACAATATATAATCTTTTGAGAGTGACTTCTTTCACTCAGCATAGTGCCTTTGAGATTCATCCAAGTTGTTGTGTGTATCATTCATTTTGCCGAGTAGCATTCCATTGTATGAATGTTCCAGAGTTTGTCTATCCATTCACCCATTCAAGTGCATTTGGGCTGTTTCCAGGTTGTGGTGATTATGAATAATACTGATATGAATACTCTTGTACAGGCTTTTGTGTGAACATAAAATTTTTATTTCTCTAAGGTAAATATCTAGGAGTGGGATTACTGGGTCATATGGTAAGTGTTTGTTTAACTTTATAAGAAACTGCCAAACCATTTTCCAGAGTGGCTGAACCATTTTGCATTTTCACCAGCAATGTATGAGAGTTCCAGTTGCTCTACATCTTTGTCAGCATTTGGTATTGTTGGTATTTATTTTAGTTATTCTAATAGCTGTGAAGTCTTATCTCATTGTAGTTTTAATTTGCATTTCCTTAATGGCTAATGATGTTGAACATCTTTTCATATGCTTATTTGCCATCCTTATATCCTGTTGCTAAAGTGTCAGTTCAAATCTTTTGCTGTTTTTTAACTGAGTTGTTAATTTTTTCCTGATGACTCTTGAGAGTTGTTTATGTATTCTAAACACAATTCTCTGTTGGATATATGATTTGCAAATATTTTATCCCAGTGTGTAGCTTGCCTTTTCATTCTCTTAACAGTGTCTTTTGCAGAGCAAACTTTCTTTTATTGTGGTAAAATATACCTAACATAAAACTGACCATTTTAACTATTTTTTAAGTGTATTAAGTATATTCACATTGTTCTGCAACAATTGTAAACATCCATCTCCAGAACTTTTTCATCTTCCCAAATGGAAACTTTTTACCCATTAAACACTAACTCCCCATTCTCCCTTTCCCTCATCTCCTGCCAACCCCCATTCTGCTTTCTGTCTCTGTGAATTTGAATCCTCTAGGTACCTCATGTAAGTGGAATCATAACAGTGTCTTTTTGTATCTGGCTTATTTCACTTAGCATAATGTCTTCAAGGTCATCTATGTTGTAGCATGTATCAGAATTTCCTTCCTTTGTAAGGCTAAATACTATTTCATTGTATGTATCTACCACATTTTGTTTATCCATTCATCTGTCAATAGACCCTTGTGTTGCTTCTACCTTTTGGCTATTGTGAATAATGTTGCTGTGAACCTGGATATACAACTATCTGTTCCAGTCCCTACCTTCAATTCTTTTGAATATATACACAGAAGTGAAATTGCTGGATCATATGGTAATTCTATGTTTAATCCTTTGAGGAACCACCATACTGTTTATAGAGGCTATACCATTTTAAATTCATACCAGCAATGTACAAGGGTGTCTTTTGCCCATTTTTTAGATGAGTTGTTTATTTGTTGTTGAGTTGCAGTTCTTTATATATTCTGGATATTACTCCCTTATCAGATATATGATTTGCAAATATTTTCTCCGATTCTGTGGGTTGCCTTCTTAGTCTGTTGATAGTGTCCTTTGATGCACAAAAGTTTTTATTTTTGATGAAGTCCAATTTGTCAGTTTTTTTTTTTGTTCCCTGTGCTTCTGGTGTTATATCCAATAAATCACTGTCAAATCTAATGTCATAAACCTTTTTTCCTATATTATCTTCAGAGAGTTTTATAGTTTTCGCTCTTATGTTTAGGTCTTTGATCCATTTTGAGTTAACTTTGTTTATGATATAAAGGGTCCAAATTCATTTTTGCATGTTTGATATCCAGTTTTTCCAGTACTACTTGTTGAAACGACTGCCTTTCCCCATTGAATGGTCCTAGCATACTCTCTGAAAATCATTTGACTATAAATGAAAGAGTGTATTTCTAGGCTCTCCATTCTATTCCATTGGCATGTATGTCTGTCTTTATGCCAGTACCACACTGTTTTAACTACTGTAGATTTGTAGTAAGCTTTGAAATCAGGAAGTGTAAGACCTCCAACTTTGCTCTTCTTTTTCAAGATTGTTTTAACTCTTTGGGTCCCTTGAGATTCCATATGAATTTTAGGATGGATTTTTCTTTTTCTTTTTTCTTTTTTTTTTCGGCCATGCCGGGCAGCTTGTGGGATCTTAGTTCCCCAACCAAGGATCCAACCCAGGCCCATGGCAGTGAAAGCACTAAGTCTTAACCACTGGACCACCAGGGAATTCCTGGATTTTTCTATTTCTGCAAAAAACGTCATTGGTATTTTGATAGGATTGCTTTGAATTTGTAGATCACTTTGGGCAGTACTGACATCTTAACAATATTAAGTCTTCAATCCATGAACATGGAATGTCTGCATTTATTTCATTTATTTGTATCTTTAATTTCTTTCAGCAACATATTGTAGTTTTCAGTGTACAAATTTTTTTGCATTAATGCAAATATTTTAAATTTTGATACAGTCCAGTTTACGCATTTTTTCTTTCATGGATTGTGCTTTTTTTATGTCTAAGAACTCTGTCTAATACCAGATTATGAAAAAGGATTTATTCCTTTACTTTCTCTTTTTTTTAAACCTTATTTTTTATTTTTATTTTAAATTTTTGGCTGCATTGGGTCTTCGTTGCTGCACATGGGCTTTCTCTAGTTGCGGCGAGCAGTGGCTACTCTTCGTTGCAGTGCGCGGGCTTCTCATTGTGGTGGCTTCTCTTGTTGCAGAGCACGGGCTCTAGGCATGCAGGCTTCAGTAGTTGCAGCACGTGGTAGTTGTGGCTCACGGGCTCTAGAGCATGGGCTCACTAGTTGTGGTACACGGGCTTAGTTGCTCTGCAGCATGTGGGATCTTCCCGGACCAGGGCTTGAACCCGTGTCCCCTGCATTGGCAGGCAGATTCTTAACCACAGCACCACCAGGGAAGCCCTATTCCTTTATTTTCTTCTAACAGTTTTATGGTTGTATATTTTACATTTAGATCTATGATCCACTTTGACTTACTTTTTACATAAGGTGTGAGGTTTATGTTAAAGTTCACTTTTTTGCTTATGAATGTCCAATTATTCCAGTACCAATTGTTGAAGAGAGTATTCTTTCTTCATTTACTTGCCTTTACATTTTTGTCAGAAGTCAGTTGACCATATATTTGTGTTAATAATTAACATGATAGTTAATGGTGAAAGACTGAAATCTTCCTTCCAATACCAGGAATAAGGCAAAGATGTCTACTCTCACCACTTCTATTTACAGTGGAATGAAATTAGAAATCAATAATAGAAGGACGTTTAGGAAATTTACAAATATGTGGAAATTAGACAACACTCTACTGAATAACCAAGGGATCAAAAAGAAGTTAAAAGGGACATTAGAAAATACTTTGAGATGAATGAAAAAAAAATAACAAAACTTAAGGAATGCAGTAGAAGCAGTACTTAAGGGGCTACCTAAAGCTGTAAATGCCCATATTAATAAAGGAGAAAAGTCTCAAATTTATAATCAAAACTTCCACCTTAAGAAACTACAAATCTTTGTCCAAACCCACAGAATATACAATACCAAGAGTAAATGGTAATGTAAACTATAGACTTGGGGTGATTATGATGTGTCAGTGTAGGTTCATCATTTATAACAAATGTCCCACTCAGGTGAGAGATACTGATAATGAGGGAGGCTGAGCATGTGTGGGGGCAGGGGAACATGTGGGAAATCCCTGTAACTTCCCCTCAATTTTGCTGTGAACCTACAGCTTCTCTAAAAAAATAAAGTTTAATGAAAACAAAACTACAAAAAGAAGAGCAAACTAAACCCACATCAAGCTTAAGGAAGGAAATAATAAAGATTAGAGCAAAAATAAATGAAAAAAAGAATTAAAAAATAGAGAAAATCAAGAAAACCATAAGTTGGTTCTGTGGAAAGATCAACAGAATTCACAGTCCTTTAGCTAGACTTACCAAGGAAAAAAGGGAGACTCAAATTTCTTGTACCCTGTTCTACTTTGATTCTTTTTTGCATGGAATATCTTTTTCCATCCTTTTACTTTCAACCTTTTTTTTTTAAAACAAAACAAACCAAAAAAAAGTGTGTCTCCTGTAGACAGCAAATAGTTAGATCATGTTTTCTTTTTTAAATCATTTTTTAATCCATTCTTCCAATTATGTAGAGTGTTAATTTATATTTAATGCATTTAAGTGGAGTCTGTTGTTAAGGTAGGATTTACATCTGCCATTTTGCGATTTATTTTCCGTATGTCTTGTATCTTTTGTTCCTCTATTATTCAGTTTATTCCTTCATGTTAAATAAGTTTTTACAGTATGTCATTTTAATTAACTTGTTGCTTCTGTTACTTTCTGTTACTCTTTTAGTAATTGCCCTGGGAATTATAATTAACACCTTAGCTTAAACAAATTTGTATTAAAGTGCCAACTTAATTTCAATAATATTAAAAAACTTTGTTCCTTTTTAGCTCTGTTCTCTCCTTCTTCCTTTGTATTATTATTGTCATACAAATGACATCTTTCTAGATTTTAAGCCCACCAACAGAGTTTTATAGTTATTGCTTTACACAGTTATCTTTTAAGTCAGATGGAACAAGAGTTACAAGGACAAAAATGTTTATAGTGTCTTTAATGTTTACCTATGTAGTCAAATTTACTAGTGTCTTTGTGTGAATTTGAGTTACTGTTTAGTGTCCATTTATTTCCGTCTGAAGGACTCCCTATAGTTTTTCTCATAGGGCAGATCTTCTACTGGTGAACTCTGTCAGTTTATGTTTATCTTGGGATGTTTTAATTTCTCCTTTAGTTTTAAACTATAGTTTTTTGCTGGACATTGAATTTTTGGTTGGCAATCTTTTTCTTTTAGCAGATAAAATATGTCATCTCACTGCCTTTTGGCCCCTTGTAATTTCTATTGAGAAGTCAACTAATAATCTCAGGACCCCTTGTCCATGGTGAACCTCTTTTTTCTCACTGCTTTCAAGATCCGTTTTTCATCTTTTGCTTTTGACAGTTTGACTACTTGTCTTAGTGTCTCTTTGGACATACTCCACGTAGGTATCTTCGTGTTTATCCTACTTGGAGTCTGTTGAGGTTCTATGATGTATGGATTAATGTTTTTCATCAATTTGGGGAAGCTTTCAGCCATTAACTCTTCAAATATTCTTTTTACCCCTTCTTCTTCTTCTGAGATTCCATTATGCATGTGTTGGTATGCTTGCTGGTCTCCCATAGGTCCCCAAGGCGCTATTATTTTTTCTTCATTCTTTTTTCTTTCTGCTCCTCAAATTTAGTAATCTTCGTCAGATGAGGTAGTTGACATATCTTCAGGTTTGATGATTCTTTCTTCTGTCAACTCAGATCTCCTGTTGAGCCCCTTTAGGGTATTTTTCATTTCAGTTATAGTACCGTTCAACTCGAAAATTTCTATTTGATTCTTTATTATAACTTCTATCTTTATTTTTATTCTCTGTTTGGTAAGATATTCTGAAATATTCTTTTATTTCTTTATAAAATGATTTCCTATAACTGTTTGAATAACTTATGATAACTGATTTAAAGATTTTTCCTGAGAAGCCCAATGTGCTTCCTCAGGGGAGTTTCTATCAGCTCTTTCTTTTTTCCTGTGTATGGACCATACTTTCTTGGTTTTGGGGGGTTTCGTTTTGTTTTTCTCAGTGTCTTTGTCTTAGTCATCTCAGGCTGCTATAACAAAGTACCATAAACTGGGTGACTTATAGACAACAGATATTTATTTCTCACAGTTCTAGAGGCTGGAAATCTAAGATCAGGGTTCCAGCATGAACAGGTTCCGATGAGAGCCCTCTTCTGGGTTGCAGACTGCTGAATTCTTGTTGGATCCTCACATGGTAGAGAGCAGAGAGAGGAACCAAGCTCTGATGACTCTTATAAAGGCACTAATCCCATTCCTGAGGGTTTCACTCTCAGGACCTCATCTAATCCTAATTACTACTCAGACATCCCCATCTCCTTTTATCATCACACTGAGGTGTAGGGATTCAAGATACGAATTTTGGGGGGACACAAATATTCAGTCCATTACAGTCTTATAATTTTTTTTGTTGAAAATTAGACATTTAAAATGATATTATGTGACAACTCTGAAAATCAGTCAACCCCTCCCCACCCAGTGTTTGTTGTTGTTGCTATTTGTTTGTTTAGTGATGTTCCTGGACCAATTCTGTCAATTTTGAATTCTTTGTCATGTAAAGCCACTGAAGTCTGTCCAGTTAGCATAGTGGCCCACTAATGATTGGAGAGTTTTTCTTAAATGTCTTGAATCAAGAACTCTACCAGCCTTTACCAAGGCGCTGTGTGTGTCTGCGTCTGTGTGTGTGTGTCTGTGTGTATCTGTGTGTGTGTGTGTCTGTGTGTATTGGGTCACTCCTTCAGTGCTCAGGCGGCCAGTTTGCAACTTGGTCTTCAACTTCACTTCCTGCTTATGCAGAGCCTCAAGATCAGTCATAAGTGAGAGATTAGTGACTTCTCAGGCCCTTACTTTCCTTGGCATATGCATAGCCCTGCACGTGTACCTTACCTTCTAGAGTCCCAGGAATGTGTCTGAACATTTCAAAGCCCCCTATGGATATCTCATTCCCTATTTTTCTTTCTTTTTTTTTAAATTGTGGTAAGAATACAACATGAGATCTACCCTCTTAACAAACTTTTAAGTGTACAATACAGTATTGTTAACTATAGGCATAATGTTGTACAGCAGACCTTTGGAACTTAAGTCATCTCATATTATTGAAACTTTATAACCATTGAATAGTAACTCCCCATTTTCCCCTTTCCCCTGGCAACAACCATTATACTCTTGGCTTTGATATTTGTGATGTCAATTCTTTTGGATAAATACTCAAAAGTGGGATTGCTTTATCATATGGTATTTCTATTTTTAATCTTTTGTGGAACCTTCATACTGTTTTCCATAGCAGTCATACTATTTTACATTCCCACCCAAAGTGTACAAAGATTCCATTTTTCCAGATCCTCACCAACGCTTGTTATCTCTTATCTTTTTGATAATAGCCATCCTTACAGGTGTGAGATGATATCTCATTGTGGTTTTGATTTGCATTTCCCTGATGATTAGTGATGTTGAGCACCTTTTCATATACCTGTCGGCCATTCATATATCTTCTGTGAAGAAGTGTCTATTCAAATACTTTGCCCATTTTTTAATCAGCTTTTATTTTTATGCCATTGAGTTGTAGGTGTTTCCTATATGTTTTGGATATTAACCTCTTATCAGATATGTGGTTTGCAAATACAGTTGACGCTTGAATAACACAGGGCTTAGGGGCACTGACCCTTCGAGCAGTCAAAAATCCATGTATAACTTTATATTCAGCCCTCCATATCCATGGTTTCACATCTACAGATTCATCCAACCACAGGTCTTGTAGTACTATAGTATGTATTTAGTGAAAAAAAAATCTGCATTAAGTGAACCTGTGCAGTTCAAACTGGTGTTGTTAAAGAGTCAACTGTATTTTCTCCCATTCTGTAAGTTGCCTTTTTACTCTGTTAATTTTTTCTTTTGCTATGCTAAAGCTTTTTAGTTTGACGTAGTCCCACTTCTCTGTTTTTGCTTTCGTTACCTATGTTTTGGAGGTTATATCCAATAAATCATTGCCAATACCAATGTCAAGAGGCTTTTCCCCTGTGTTTTCATCTAGGAGTTTTAGAGTTTCAGGTCTTATTTTTAAGTCTTTAATCCATTTTGTTTTGTTTTTGTGGTACGTGGGCCTCTCACTGTTGTGGCCTCTCCCGTTGCGGAGCACAGGCTCCGGATGCGCAGGCCCAGCGGCCATGGCTCACGGGCCCAGCCACTCTGCGGCATGTGGGATCTTCCCGGACCAGGGCACGAACCTGTGTCCCCTGCATCATCAGGCGGACTCTTAACCACTGCACCACCGGGGAAGCCCAATCCATTTTGAATTGAGTTTTGTGAATGGCATAAGATAAGGATCCAGTTTCACTTTTTTGCACAAGGATATCCACTTTTCACCATTTGTTGAAGGGACTATCCTTTCCCCATTGTGTATTCCTGGCACCCTTGTCAAAGATCAATTGACCATACATGTGTAGTTTATTTCTGGGCTGTCTATTCTTTTCTACTGGTTCATACATCTGTCTTTAAGCCACTACCATACTGTTTTAGTTGCCATAGCTTTGTAGTATATTTTGAAAGCAGGAAGTGTGATTTCCCTATGTTTCGTATTCCTTATGTTTCCTTTTAAGTTTTTTTTTTGTCAGCCTCTTGTTAGCTCCAACTGATAATGCCATCTCAAGCAGCTGCAGTGTTAAACAAGCCCCACTGATTGGTTTTGACATGATCTAGGGATGGGCTGTTCCACAGAGTGAGATATGAACCAAGTCAAAGACAAACCCTCGGAGTGTAGCTTTTCATTGAGGTGCTAGGAAAGTCAAACAGTGACAGTTCTCTGAGGATGGTGCTTTTGGGGAGCACCAGAACTGCTCTGCTTCCTCTAGTGTCAGTTAGGCTGCTGTTTTTCACAACTATCATAGTGGCTACTGAAAAACTGGAGAGAGGGAAATGGGATTGTGGAAGTTAAAGTGCCACAAATCTTACTATTCTGACTGCTACTCAGCTGTTTTTCTTGAATAACTGTTCCTCATATTGTTGCAAGCCTTTACTTAATTTCCAGACTTATCAAAAGTTTGATTTTGACAACTTTTGCCGGTGTTCTTTTTGCTTTTATGGAGCAGCAGATTTTCAGAGGTCCTTACTCCAACATTCCAGAATTGCTTTCTCTCCATTTTACTTTTATCCTATCTATATTGTTGTATTTGAAAGTGAGTTTCATATTTTGAAAAAAGCGAGTTTCTTAAAGAATGTAGGTGGGTCCTTTTTTTTCACTTCTTTATTGTGATGTATTTTACATACCATAAAACTCATTTTAAATGTACAATTCAGTGGTTTGTAGTAAATTTAACAGAGTTGTTCAACCATTACCACAGTCTAATTTTAGAACATTTTCATCACCCCAGAGATTGTTTTCAGTCACTGTTTCTACTTCCAGCCCAGGCAGCCACTGGTCTACTGTCTGTCCCTATGGATTTGCCTATTCTGGACATTGCATATAAATGGAATCATATAATATATGGCCTTCTTTAACTTAACACAATGTTTTAATTATGTCTAGAACTAGTACTTTTCCCAGTACTGAGGGATTTCCCAGTACCAATGGGCTTTGTGTGTAAGCTGAAGACATCTTCAACAGTCAGCTAAGCAGTTGATAACTCCATTGTAGCCTTTACTCCCTGCTTGCGCAGAAACTCAATATTAGTCAGTGGTGAGAGCTTACAGATTTTTCAGGTCTTTCCTGAGCACACACAAAGCTCTGGCCATGTGGACAGTCCTGTGCACATGCATGGCCTTCTAGATTCCTAGAAATATGTCGGAGCTTTTCAGAGCCCCCTAAGGACATTTTATTCCCTAGGATTTCCTTCTAAGCTTTTTGGTTAACCTATTGTTTGTCTCAGCTACACCACCTCAGCTAGCCAGAAAATTCAACAACTGCCTCTGATTGTTTTTGACAGAAGGTCTCGGGAAAAAGGCTGTTAGCACTGGATGAATTTTGAGCTGAGTCAGATAAAGAGAATGTTGCTTGTGTGATCTTCCAGGGAACCACTAGACAGATCAAGTAATGACAGTTCTCTGGGAATGGGGCTTTAAAGGAACTCCAACTCTGTTCTTTCTTCTTCAGCGGTTGCCAGGCTGCCGATTTCACTGTGATTTGGGGTTGTTGGTCTTCAGGGTTACTAACGACATGAGAGAAAGGGATGAGAAAAAGGCAAGTTAAAATGCCACAAAACTTATTATTCTGATATCCAGCTATGTTTTTTCAATAAATGTTTCCAAGATTGGTTAGTTTTCAGAGTTCTGAAAAAGTTGATTCTGACATTTCTGCCAGTGTTCTCATTGCTTTTATGGCAAGAGAAATTTAAGAGGTTCTTTTTTTTTTTTTTTGGCTGTGCTGGGTCTTTGTTGCTGCGTGCGGGCTTTCTCTAGTTGCAGCAAGGGGGGCTACTCTTCGTTGCAGTGTGCGGGCTTCTTATTTTGGTGACTTCTCTTATTGTGGAGCATGGGCTCTAGGTGTGTGGGCTTCAGTAGTTGTGACACGTGGGCTCAGTAGTTGTGGCTCGTGGGCTTTAGAGCACAGGTTCAGCAGTTGTGGCACACGGGCTTAGTTGCTCTGCGGCATGTGGGATCTTCCCGGACCAGGGCTTGAACCCGTGTCCCCTGCATTGGCAGGCGGATTCTTAACCACTGTGCCACCAGGGAAACCCCAAGAGGTTCTTAACTCTGTCATTTTCACTGACGTCCCCTTTCTTAACAGCATTTTCTGAAGCTTGAGAGTTTGTGATTTTGGTGAAGTCTAATTTTTTTTATGACTTCTGCTTTTGGTCTTGTAACTAAGATTTCTTTCTAACCCAAGATCACAAAGATTTTCCTCATATGTGTTCTTCTAGAAGATTTATGGTTTTAGCTCCTCATACATTTAGGTCTATGAACCATGTTGAATTAATTTCTGAATTACACATATGGTGTAAGGTTAGGGTTACATTCATCTCTTTGCACATGGATATCCAATAGTCCTGCCACTTTTCATTGAAAAGATGATCCTTTCCCAATTAAACTGTCTTGGTACTTTTTTAGAAAATCAATTAACCATAAATGTATGTGTTTTTAAACGTTTTCTCTTTATTCTTCTACTTGTTTTTTACCCTGTTTACTTTTCAGCAATTTGATTATGCTGTGTCTGGGCATGAGTTCTTTGTTATTTCAAATTCTAAGTTTCTTACCTATTCCAACTGCTGCTTTGTAGTTTTCATTGTCTTCATGTACTCCATGCAGTCTCTCTAGGTTTTATAGCTGTATTCAGTGGGAGAGGCAAAAGTGTACTTACTTAATCTTACCTGGAAACAATTCCTAATAGGGGGCTTATTTGTGCTACTCCTTATGCTAAGCATTTTGCACATTAACTCATTTCAGCCTTAGCCCTATAAGGTAGTGGCTGTATTACAATTAATGAAATTGAGCTTCTGAGGGGATAAGTGACTTTCTCAAGGTCAGTTGTTAAATAACCATGCTAGGACTTAAATCTAGGTCTGTTCTTACATAAAAGTCTGTGCTCTTGATCATGGCATTTATATATGTGGTTTGAAAAGATTTTTTGCCTTTTTAAGTGTGATTTTACTATATCTTGAGATAACTGTGTGTGTGTGTGTGTGTGTGTGTGTGTGTAATACATATCCCATTTTCTAAACTTAAATCAGTGGGAAAACAACATATATTATCTCTGGAAATATACTTCCTCTGAAATCTTAAACTCCAGTATACTACTCTTAACCACAACCTTTCTCTTATCCTTCTGACTCTCACAACTCTCTTACACTCATTTTACCATTTCTTCAACCCTGTTGAAATCTCCAGTTCCTTGACCTTTTAATTTTTTCCCAATCTGTCATCCCCTTCCTGTCTCCTCTTCCTTCCACATCTCACTTAGACTCCATCATCCATTATTTACCCAAGTTCTTGCCACTGAATCATTCTCCTTGCTTCCTTGTCTGCGTATCATACCCACCCAGCAAATCCTCTACCCAGAATCAATCCAACTAATTGCCTTCTTTATTTATTTATTCATGGCTTTTGAGCACTACTAGAGAAAAATAGTATAACTTTGTTGATTAGTGCCTCTACAAATTCCTCATTGCTGGTATTGTCTAGAACCTTCTTCTTTCTTCAGCAATCTACCTCCTAGTCCCTGGTCAGCTATTTCATTCCTTATAAATGCTATTTTAGATCTTCATTACTCTTTCCTATCCTACTGTTTCATTATTTTTAGCAGATAGTCTTCTTTCCTCTTTCAAAGAAAACAATGCCATCAGTAAGAACCTTCATCCACTTTCTGCCTGACTTTCTGATAACTTCCATATCTTAGCTATCATTTTCTTCAGTCTCAACTCAGTGCTAGGGACATCCTTTCTGCCTAAGGTTAATCTTTATTCCTTTGTGCTGGATCCTACCCCTCTTATCTCCCCAGGGACCTTAGTCAGTTATCCCCAGTATTACTTCTTTCCTTTCAAGATTTTAACATGATTTGTACCATTTGCCAGTGTCCATGGTGTATGTACTCCTACCATGAACTATCTTTAAAAAATGATAAAAACAAAAAATGCCCTTCAGTTGTTTTGCTACTTGAGCAAACAGTACATTTAGATTCTCTGCCTTCACTATATACCATAACGAGTAGCAATTGGTTTAAAAATGAAGTATAAAAATTGAAGCCCTAAAAAAGATAGGATTAAACTACATATGTTAATATTTTTGATATCCAAATGGGAAAATATTTTTCCAATATTTAATGAAAAATTTTAAACACAGAAAATTTGAAAGAATTTTATCACAAGCACCCAGTGATAACTGACTAGATTATAACATTAATATTTTACTTATTTATCACATCTGTCTATCCCTTTATCCATCTATCAAACCATCTTACTTTATTGATGTATTTTGAATAGATTGCCAGTGTAAATATATGTCCGCCTAAATATGTCAGTATACATATTGTTGACTAGAATTACATATTTACATTTTTTTCTTTTGATATAAAATTTCCATGCAATGAAATGCACACATCTTAAGTATTCATTTGCTGACTTTTAACCAATGTATACATCTTTGTAGTGATGTGTTGGTAAATGTTTAACAGCCAGCTCTCCAGAAAAAGAGACTCTTATATGTATCATTTGCCAGTTTTCGTGATGTACACATTCCCACCATGGCCAGTTTCAAGCTACCAATGTGTTATCACTGAACATGGAGTCGGGAAGTGATGCACACAATCATTGGGCCATGTTCAACACACCACTGCATTTGTGTAACCTAACCCTTATTAACACATAGAAGATTACCCTCACCCCAGAAAGTTCCACCATACTTCTCAGTAATTCCCATCCCACTCTCCTAGAGGCAACTAGTGTTTTGATTTTTTTATGCTATAGATTAGTTTTGCCTGTTCTAGAACTTCAGATAACCAAAACCATACACTATATATTCTTTGTGTAAGGCTTCTTTAACTCAGCATAATATTTTTGAGATTCATTGATATTGTGTGTATCAATAATTTTTCCTTCTCTATATAAAATAAAATTTCTTGGAAGACTTTTCTAAAATCACTGTATTATTTTTCTAGTGCTGCCATAACAAATAACTACAAATCTAGTGGCTTAGAACAACAGAATTGATCCTTTCACGGTAGCTAGAAGTCTGAAATCAAGTTGTTGGCAAGGCCATGTTCTTTCCGAAGGTTCTAGAGGAGGATAGTTCCTTGTCTCTTCTAGCTTCTGGTGATTGCCAGCATTCCTTGGTGTTGCAGATGCATCATTCCAGTTCTTGCCTCTGTCATTGCATGACAGTCTCCTTGTGTGTCTATGTTTCTGTGTCTTCACATAGCCTTCTTATTAAGGACACTAGTCTTTGAATTTAGGATCCATCCTAATGCAGTATGACCTCATCTTAACTAATTACGTCTGCCAACACCCTATTTCCAAATAAAGTCACATATTCAGGTGCTGGATGGACATGAATTTTGAGCGTACACTATTCAACCCAGTATAGTCAGCCCTGTGGCCTCCACAAATTCATATCTGTCTCACGTGCAAAATATATTCACCTCATCACAACATCCCCCAAAGTCTTAACCTATTTCAGCATCAAGTCTAAGTCCCAAATCTCATCTAAATATCAACTCAAAAAGTCCAAAATCTTATTATCTAAATCATCTAAATGAGGTGTAAGTGAGACTCTTGAGTATGTTCCATCCTACGGCAAAATTCCTTTCTGTCCAGAGACCTATGAAACTAGACAAGTTGTCTGCTTCCAAAATACAATGATGAGACAAGCATAGGGTAGGCATTCCCATTCTGAAAGGGCAAAAAGGAAGGAATAAAGGGGTTACTGTTCTAAAGCGAGTTAGCAGCCCAGCAGGGCAAATTCCATTAGATTTCAAGACCTAAGAGTAATGCTCTGGCTTCAACGCTCTGTCTTCTGACGCCAGGGATAGCCTTGCTCTCTGGGTCCTCTGGGACAGCCCTACCATCTTAGCCTACCAGGGCAGCTGCAGCCCCACCCTCTCTGGCTTTTGCACTTGTGACTTCATTTTACCTTCCTTCATTTTACTCTGTCTCTGTCACTTTTACATCAGGCTGGCACTGTTTCTGCTGGTATAAAATCCTTAAAAACCTTGTCAGTCTCTTGTGTATGTCAAGAGATCCACACGGTTAGATATGAGGATTCTTCACAGATCCTTTCTGGATAACCCCTTGTCTATTCCTGGCTTCTGAGGTGGTTGATTTGATCCATGCATCACACACCTAATCTCTTCAGTGAAAGTTTGTCCAGCCACACCATTGGCCCTTTTTCCAGAGCATGCTGTCTAGGTAGGCTGAGAATTCTCCAGATCATCAAGTGCTGATTCCTTTTTAAGCAGATATTTACTCAATTTAACTCTCTCCTCTCTCATTTTATTATAAGCATCAGTGAGAAACCTGGCTACATCTTTCACACTTTGCTTGGAAATCTCCTCAGCTAAATATCCAAGTTCATCATTTATAAGTTACACTTTCGACCCAACAGCAGAACTCAATTCAGCCAAGTTTCTGCCACTTTATGATAAAGATTGCCTTTCTTACAGTGTCTAATAACATGTTCATCATTTCCTTCTAAGGCCTCACCAGAAGCACTTTTAATGTTCATATCTCTACCAGCATTTTGTTCATGATGATATATGTATTCTCTGAGATGATAGAAGCTTTCTCTACTGTCCTCTTTACTTCCTTCTGAGCAGTCACCAGAACTGCTATTAACATTCATATTTCTGGGAGGGGGAAAGGTAAGCTGGGATGAAGTAAGAGAGTGGCATGGACATATATACATTACCAAATGTAAAATAGATAGCTAGTGGGAAGCAGTCACATACCACAGGGAGATCAGCTCGGTGCTTTGTGACCACCTAGAGGGGTGGGATAGGGAGGGTGGGAGGGAGACGCAAGAGGGAGGAGATATGAGGATATATGTATACATATAGCTGATTCACTTTGTTATACAGCAGAAACTAACACACCACTGTAAAGCAATTATACTCCAATAAAGATGTTAAAAAAAATCTCAAGAAAAAAAATTCATATTTCTACCAATGGTCTCTTCAAGGTAACTAGTCTTTTGCTATCAAGCACCTCAAATTCTTCTAGCCTCTATCCATTACCCAATTCCAAAACCACTTCTACAGTTTTAGGTGTTAGTTTCCCAGGGCTGCTGTAACAAAAAACCACAAACTGGATGGCTTAAAGCAACAGAAATTTATTCTTTCACAGTTCTGGAGGCTAGTTCAAATCAAGGTGTTGGCAAGGCTGTGAGGATGAATCTGTTCCATGCCTCTCTGCTAGCTTCTAGTGGTTGCTGGCAGTCCTTGGCTTATATATGTTTCACTCCAGTCTCTGCTCCTATCATCATATGATATTCTCCCTGTGTGTCTGTGTCTCTGAGTCTTCACATGGTCTTCTTAAAAGGACACCAGTCATTGGATTTAGGGCCCACTCTAATCCAGTATGACCTCGTCTTACCTAATTATATATGCAAATGCTCTATTTCTAAATAAGATTACATTCTGACGTCCTGGGTGGACATAAATTTGGAAGGGATAATGAAAAGGATCATGACAAAGAGTACTTAAAACATATGTTCAGTCAGATCAATAAATAAAACCTTGCTAATACTCCAAGAGTCGCCATATGCCCTTCAGAAATCACAATCCCTGTTAATTTTACTTACCCCTATGCTATAATCACACAACGCATTGTTACTATTATTATTTTGAACACTTATTGTTTAGATCAACTAAGAAAATGAAAAATAATATTTGATTTTACCTTATATTATTGCTTATTTAATACTCTTCCTTTCTTTATGTAGATCTAAGTTTTGCCCCTATATTATATTCCTTCTCCCCAAAGAACTTCTTTTAACATTTCTTGCAGAGTAAGTTGTTTTTGTTTGTCTGAGAAAATCTTTATTTCTCCTACACTTTTGAGGGATAATTTTTGCTGGATATAGACTTCTACACACCACTATGTATAACAACAAGGATTTACTATATAGCACAGGGAGCTATATTCAATATCTTGTAATAACCAATAATGAAAAAGAATCTGAAGCTATATACCTGAAACTAACACAATATTGTAAATCAACTATAGTTAAATAAAAAAATTGTAACTATGAAAAAAAAATGATATCACAACCCCCTGCCCATCAGATATAACCAGTGTCCAGACTTGTGATAGTAATTTCTATGTATTTCTTTGTATTTTTACCACCCATACGTACAGCACTAAACCGTGTTCAGTTTTACCAGTTTTTAAGCACTATACCAATGAATTTTACAATATGTATTCTATTGGGTCTTTCTTTCTACTTAACATTATATTTTTGAGATTTATTCATATTGAAATGTGTAGCCATAGTTCATTCCTCTTCATTGCAGTATAGTATTCCTTTATCTGAACATACCAACCTTTATCCATTCTACTGTGGTTGGACACGTGAGTTGTTTCCATTTGTGTGGGTATAAGTATCAGTGCTGCTACTGTGATCATTCTTGTACATGTATCCTGGGACACATGTGCAAGAGTTTCTCAGGGTCTAAGAGTGGAATTGAGGGGTGAAGAGTTCACACATCTTCAGCTTTAATAGATGTAAACTCTCTTTACATCTATTAAAGGGATTGTCCCAAGTTAAAATTCCACCAACCATGTGTGAAGGTTCAGGTTGCTCCATATCCTTGTCCATGCTGCGTATTGTCAGACTCTAATCTGATGGGTATTTGCTTATATTTCATTGTATTCTTCTTCCCTTTCTTAATAATTAGCATTCATTTATATTGCTTTTTATTTTCTTAGTCTTTAGTAAAGTGTTGTTTTCCATGCCTTCTATTTTTAAAATTTCAAACATGGAGAAAAATTGAAAGAATAGTACATCCATACCCCTCACCGACATTCAACAACTGTTGACATTTTGCAACATTTGCTTTACATCTCTTTTCATCTACATGAGAATGGTTTGTGTGTGTGTGTTTGTGTGTGTGTGTGGTTTATCACTAAACTGTTTGAAAGTAAGAGACATTAAGAAGTTTTACTCCTAAATACTTGATTATGTATCTCCTAAGAATACAAAATGTCTCCTATATTATCACAGTATTATGATCTTAAGATATTTAATATTATCACACTAATATTATCTAACATAGAGTTTGTAATTAGATTTCTCAATTTTAAATCCAGGATGCAATCAGGCATCACACATTGCATTTACTTTGCTTTAGAATAGTTCTGTTGACTCTGCATGTGTGTGTGTGTGCATGCGTGTGTGCGTGCACCTGCACATATCTGTCTGTGTGTCTGATTTTCAGAACATTGATATTTTTCAGGAGTCCAGGTCTATGTTGTTTGTTTCATTGTGATTTTAATTTCATTTTCTTGATGAGGTTGGAAACCTTCTCAGACATTTATTGACCATTTGGATAGCCTCCTTTGTGAAATGGCCGTTCAATTCTTTTGCCCTTTTAGCAAATGTAGAAATGTCTGTTTCCTGCATGAATGTCTTTCCATCTGTTTTTATCTGTGTCCAGATGCAGTCTTGTTTCAGAGGTCACTCTAGGTATGCATCAAAGCAGTAGTTCAGCCCCAAAGCCCTATGGTAGATATGGCAGATCTCAATGATAACTACTTACCTTCAGTACTGCTACAGAGAAGAGGGAGGTAGAAAAGTGTTGTGATTATATGTCATGAATAGTCTTATCTCCAAACTTCATCTCTAATCTTACATGCATTTCTTATAAATTTAAAAAAGTTCTTTATCATTGTGGATACTTGCTCTTTGTTGGTTATATGTGTTGAAATTGTCTATTCCCATTCTTTGGCTTATCATTTCACTGCCTTTATGGTTTCTTTTCATGAATAAAAGTTCTTCTTTTTTTTTTCCTCCCGGTACACGGGCCTCTCACTGTTGTGGCCTCTCCCGTTGCGGAGCACAGGCTCCGGACGCGCAGGCCCAGCGGCCATGGCTCACAGGCCCAGCCGCTCCGCGGCATGTGGGATCTTCCCAGACCGGGGCACGAACCCAGGTCCCCTGCATCAGCAGGCGGACTCTCAACCACTGCGCCACCAGGGAAGCCCTCTCATGTGATTTTGATTGAGATTCCATCAAGGAAATCATTTAAGGACAATTGACTTGTTTATAGTATGAATCTTCAAATCTTGGAATGTAAATATGGTATATATTTTCATTCATTTAATTGTTCTTTAATGTATATTTTCTGTTTTCTATTCTAACATTTTGTGAAACTGAATAGGTTTTTTTCTTAATTTTTAAACAGCTTTATTAGGTATATAATTTACATATAATGAAATTCACCTATTGTGTTCAATTAGGTGCATTTTACTAAATTTATTGAATTATCAATCATTACTACATCCAATTTTAGGACTTTTCCATGACTGCAAATTCCCTTGAACCCATTTGTGGTAAATTACTCCCATGTCTACCCTAAACCTTTGTCTCTACAAATTTGTCATTTCTAGATATTTCATATAAATAGAATCTTATAATATATGATCTTTGAAATTTTGCTTCTTTCAGGTAGCATGATGTTTTTGAAGTTTGCTCATGTTGTAGCATGTATCAGCAATTCATTCCTTTTTGTTGCTAAATAGTTTTCCGTTGTATAGATATACCACATTTTGTTTATCCCTTTACCACTTGATGACACTGGGTTGTTTCCACTTTGGGGCTGTTATGAACAATGCTGTAAACATTCATGTCCAGGTTTTTGTGTGGATATGTTTTCATTTCTCTTGAGTGAATAGAATTTCTGGGTCATACAGTAACTCTATGTATAAACTTTTGAGGAACTGCCAAACTGTTTTCCAATGTTTCCAACTGTTTTCCAAGTAAAATGGAGGCACCATTTTACTTTCTCATCAGTGATGTATGAGCGTTCCTACTTCTCTACATCCTTGCTAACACTTACTATTGCATATTTTTTTATTCAGCTATTCTTGTGGGTGTGTACTGTTATCTGATTGTAGTTTTAATTTAAATTTCTGTAGTAACAAATAATCTTGATACTTTTTCAAGTGTTTATGAGCCATTCGTATGTCTTTTTTTGATGAAATGTCTATTCAAATCTTTTACCCAGTTTTTGATTGGGTTGTTTGTTTTCTTAGTATTGAGTGGTAAGTGTTCTTTATGTATTCTGAATACAAGTCCTTTACAAGATATATGCTTTGCAATTATTTTCTTCCAGTCTGTTTCTTTTTGTTTTCTTAATGGTGTTTTTTGAAGCACAAAAGTTTTTAATTTTAATGAAGTTCAATTTATTAATTTGTTCTTTTATGACTTGTGCTTTTGGTATCATATCTAAGAAATCTTTGCTTAATTCAAGGTCAGAAAGATATTCTCCTATGTTTTCTTCTAGAATAGTTTTAGCCTTTACAATTATATTTATTATTAATTTTGAGTTAATTTTTCTGTGTGAGATAAGGAATCAAAATTCATATTTTTGTATGTGGATGTCCAATTGTCCCAGCATTGTTAATTGTAAAGATTATTATTTCCCCATTGAATTTTCTTGGCACTTTTGTAGAAAAATCAGTTGATCACAAATGGTAGTGTTTATTTCTGGACACTCATGTTGATTCCATTGATCTATATGCGTACACTGTATATATGCCTATCCTTATGCTCTGAATCTCTTTACCTTTATAGTAAGTTTCAAAATCAGATAGTGTAACTCCTCCAATTTTGTTCCTTTTTCTCAAAATTGCTTTGGTTATTCTAGTTCCTTTGTATTTCCATGTAAATTTTAGAAGCAGCTTGTCAACTTTTTTACAAAAAAAGCCTGCTGGAGTTTTATACAGATTGTGTTGAATCTGTAATTCAATTTGGGGAAATTGCTGTTTTAATAATATTGAATATTCTAATCCATGAATATGGAATGCATCTTCCTTTATTTTGATTTTCTATAATTTATTTCAGCAATGTTTTGAATTTTTCAGATTATATTTACTTCTTTTACTAAGTTCTAAATATTTTATTCATTTTGAGGATATTATGAATAGAATTTTTCTTATTTCATTTTCTGGTTGTTACATGTAAATATATAGGAATACAGTTGTATATCCATCTTGTATTCTGTGACTAAACTCTTTTATTAGCTATAGTAGTTCAGTGCATACCTTAGGATTTTCTACATAGACAATCATGTTGCCTATGAATAAAGACAGTTATTTTTTCCTTTCCTATCTGGTTCCCAGTCTAAGGGGGAAAACATTCAGTTTTTAACCATTAACTATGATCTTACCTCTAGGGTTTTTGTGCATGCTCTTTAGCAGTATATTACTTTCTTATGGGTACTGTAATTACCATAAATTTAATGGCTTAAAGCAACACAGAATTTTTCTCTTACAGTTCTAGAGGTCAAAAGTCCTAAAATCAAGATGTCCACAGGGCTGCATTTCTTCTGGGGTTCTCTAGGAGAGCCTTTTCCAGCTTCTGGAATCCACCTGCATTGCTTGGTTAATGGCCCCTTCCTCACATTACTCCAACCTCTACTTCCATCCTACCTCTCCTACTGTTTCTGACTCTTCTTCCTCCTTCTTATAAGGACCCTTGTAAATTACATTGGGATCACCTGCATAATCAGTGACTTAATCACATCTGCAGAGTTCCTTTTACCGTGAGACATTTTCACAGATCCTAGGGTGTAGGATGCAGGCATCTTTGGTGCCTACCACATGCACGTAGAGGAGATTCCCTTCTATTCCTAATTATTTGAGGATTTTTTGAAAATCATGAATGGGTGTTGGATTTTTTGTACTACTTTTTCTGCACCTACTGTAGTGAGCATGTGGTTTAAAGTTTTAATCTGTTAACATGACATATTTTACTAATTGATTTTTAGATGTGAAAACAATCTTTCATTCCTGGGATAAATACACTTATAAGTGTATCATGATAATCATTTTTATATGTTGCTGGATTAAGCTTGCTAATATTTTGTTAAGGATTTTTGTGTCTGTTTTCATGAGGGATATTGGTCTGTGGTTTTCTTTTCTTGTGATGTCTTTCCTTAGCTTTGGTTTCGGTGTAATAATGACATAGTAGAATAAGTTGGAAAATATTCCCTCCTCCTTTATTTTCTGAAAGTGCTTGTGCAGGGTCGATATTATTTCTTAAATATTTGATAGAATTCACAAATGAAACCATCCGTACCTGGACTTTTCTTTGTGAGCAGTTTGTTGATTACTAATTCAGCCTGTATATCTTATAGGTTTTTCAGCTGTTCTTCTTGAGACTGCTTTGTTAATTTATATCTTCCTTTGAATTTGTTCATTCATCTAAGCTTTCTCATTTGTTGGCCTAAAGTTATAATTAATGTTCCCTTTTAATCATTTCCATTTCTATAGGGTCAGTAATGATGCCTCCCTTTTAATTATTGACTTTAGTCATTTTTGTCTTCTCTCTTATTTTCTTGGTTGGTCTAGGTAAGGGTTTGCCATTTTGTTAATCTTTTCAAAGAACCAGCTTTTGGTTTCATTGATTTTTCTCTACTTTTAATGTTTTGTGTTGCACTGATTCCCTAATCTTTATTATTTCCTTCCTACTCCTTTGTATTTAGTTCGCTCTTTTTCTACTTTCCTAAGTTGGAAGCTCAGATTATAGATTTGAAAACATTCTTTACTGATATAAGTGTTTAAAGCTTTGTACATTGTTTTTTGTTTGTTTCTTTTTGTTTTTTGTTTTTGGCCAGTGACAACATCACGCACAGAGTGCATGATGCATTTTATTTTTTTTTATTTATATTTGTTTACATCTTTATTGGAGTATAATTGCTTTACAATGGTGTGTTAGTTTCTGCTTTATAAAAAAGTGAATCAGTTATACATATACATATGTTCCCATATCTCTTCCCTCTTGCATCTCCCTCCCTCCCACCCTCCCTATCCCACCCCTCCAGGCGGTCACAAAGCACCGAGCTGATCTCCCTATGCTATGCGGCTGCTTCCCACTAGCTATCTACCTTACGTTTGGTAGTGTATATATATCCATGCCTCTCTCTCGCCTTGTCACAGTGTACCCTTCCCCCTCTGTGTATCCTCAAGTCCATTCTCTAGTAGGTCTGTGCCTTTATTCCTGTCTTACCCCTAGGTTCTTCATGACATTTTTTAAAATTCTATATATATGTGTTAGCATATGGTATTTGTCTCTCTTTCTGACTTACTTCACTCTGTATGACAGACTCTAGGTCTATCCACCTCATTACAAATGGCTCAATTTTGTTTCTTTTTATGGCTGAGTAATATTCCATTGTATATATGTGCCACATCTTCTTTATCCATTCATCCGATGATGGACACTTAGGTTGTTTCCATCTCCAGGCTATTGTAAATAGAGCTGCAATGAACATTTTGGTGCATGACTCTTTTTGAATTATGGTTTTCTCAGGATATATGCCCAGTAGTGGGATTGCTGGGTCATATGGTAGTTCTATTTTTAGTTTTTTAAGGAACCTCCATACTGTTCTCCACAGTGGCTATATCAATTTACATTCCCACCAACAGTGCAAGAGGGTTCCTTTTTCTCCACACCCTCTCCAACATTTATTGTTTGTAGATTTTTTGATGATGGCCATTCTGACTGGTGTGAGATGATATCTCATTGTAGTTTTGATTTGCATTTCTCTAATGATTAATGATGTTGAGCATTCTTTCATGTGTTTGTTGGCAGTCTGTATATCTTCTTTGGAGAAATGTCTGTTTAGGTCTTCTGCCCACTTTTGGATTGGGTTGTTTGTTTTTTTGTTATTGAGCTGCATGAGCTGCTTAAAAATTTTGGAGATTAATCCTTTGTCAGTTGCTTCATTTGCAAATATTTTCTCCCATTCTGAGGGTTGTCTTTTGGTCTTGTTTATGGTTTCCTTTGCTGTGCAAAAGCTTTGAAGTTTCATTAGGTCCCATTTGTTTATTTTTGTTTTTATTTCCATTTCTCTAGGAGGTGGGTCAAAAAGGATCTTGCTGTGATTTATGTCATAGAGTGTTCTGCCTGTGTTTTCCTCTAAGAGTTTGATAGTTTCTGGCCTTACATTTAGGTCTTTAATCCATTTTGAACTCATTTTTGTGTATGGTGTTAGGGAGTGATCTAATCTCATACTTTTACATGTACTGGTCTAGTTTTCCCAGCACCACTTACTGAAGAGGCTGTCCTTTTCCACTGTACATTCCTGCCTCCTTTATCAAAGATAAGGTGACCATATGTGCGTGGGTTTATCTCCGGGCTTTCTATCCTGTTCCATTGAGCTATCTTTCTTTTTTTGTGCCAGTACCATACTGTCTTGATTACTGCAGCTTTGTAGTATAGTCTGAAGTCAGGGATCCTGATTCCTCCAGCTCCGTTTTTTGTTCTCAAGATTGTTTTGGCTATTCGGGGTCTTTTGTGTTTCCATACAAATTGTGAAATTTTTGTTCTAGTTCTGTGAAAAATGCCAGTGGTAGTTTGATAGGGGTTGCATTGAATGTGTAGATTGCTTTGGGTAGTAGAGTCATTTTCACAATGTTGATTCTTCCAATCCAAGAACATGGTATATCTCTCCATCTATTTGTATTATCTTTAATTTCTTTCATCAGTGTCTTATAATTTTCTGCATACAGGTCTTTTGTCTCCTTAGGTAGGTTTATCCCTAGATATTTTATTCTTTTTGTTGCAGTGGTAAATGGGAGTGTTTTCTTGATTTCACTTTCAGATATTTCATCATTAGTGTATAGGAATGCCAGAGATTTCTGTGCATTAATTTTGTATTCTGAACTTTACCAAATTCATTGATTAGCTCTAGTAGTTTTCTGGTAGCATCTTTAGGATTCTCTATGTATAGTATCATGTCATCTGCAAACAGTGACAGCTTTACTTCTTCTTTTCCGATTTGGATTCCTTTTATTTCCTTTTCTTCTCTGATTGCTGTGGCTGAAACTTCCAAAATTTTGAATAAGAGTGGTGAGAGTGGGCCACCTTGTCTTGTTCCTGATCTTAGTGGAAATGCTTTCAGATTTTCACCATTGAGGACGATGTTGGCTGTGGGTTTGTCATACATGGCCTTTATTATGTTGAGGAAAGTTCCCTCTATGCCTACTTTCTGCAGGGTTTTTATCATAAATGGGTGTTGAATTTTGTTGAAAGCTTTCTCTGCATCTATTGAGATGATCATATGGTTTTTCTCCTTCAGTTTGTTAATATGATTTATTACATTGATTGATTTGCGTATATTAAAGAATCCTTGCATTCCTGGAATAAACCCCACTTGATCATGGTGTGTGATCCTTTTAATGTGCTGTTGGATTCTGTTTGCTAGTATTTTGTTGAGGATTTTTGCATCTATGTTCATCAGTGATATTGGCCTGTAGTTTTCTTTCTTTGTGACATCCTTGTCTGGTTTTGGTATCAACATGATGGTGGCCTCGTAGAATGAGTTTGGGAGTGTTCCTCCCTCTGCTATATTTTGGAAGAGTTTGAGAAGGATAGGTGTTAGCTCTTCTGTAAATGTTTGACAGAATTCGCCTGTGAAGCCATCTGGTCCTGGGCTTTTGTTTGTTGGAAGATTTTTAATCACAGTTTCAATTTCAGTGCTTGTGATTGGTCTGTTCATATTTTCTGTTTCTTCCTGATTCAGTCTTGGCAGGTTGTGCATTTCTAAGAATTTGTCCATTTCTTCCAGATTGTCCATTTTATTGGCATAGAGTTGCTTGTAGTAATCTCTCATGATCTTTTGTATTTCTGCAGTGTCACTTGTTACTTCTCCTTTTTCATTTCTAATTCTGTTGATTTCAGTGTTCTCCCTTTTTTTCTTGATGAGTCTGGCTAATTGTTTATCAATTTTGTTTATCTTCTCAAAGAACCAGCTTTTAGTTTTATCGATCTTTGCTATTGTTTCCTTCATTTCTTTTTCATTTATTTCTGATCTGATTTTTATGATTTCTTTCCTTCTGCTAACTTAGGGGTTTTTTTGTCCTCCTCTCTCTAATTGCTTTAGGTGCAAGGTTAGGTTGTTCATTCGAGATGTTTCCTGTTTCTTAAGGTAGGATGGTATTGCTATAAACTTCCCTCTTACAACTGCTTTTGCTGCATCCCATAGATTTTTGGGTCGTCGTGTCTCCATTGTCATTTGTTTCTAGGTATTTTTTGATTTCCTCTTTGATTTCTTCAGTGATCACTGCGTTATTAAGTAGTGTATTGTTTAGCCTCCATGTGTTTGTATTTTTTACAGATCATTTCCTGTAATTGATATCTAGTCTCATAGCGTTGTGGTTGGAAAAGATACTTGATACAATTTCAATTTTCTTAAATTTACCAAGGCTTGATTTGTGACCCAAGATATGATCTATCCTGGGGAATGTTCCATGAGCACTTGAGATAAATGTGTATTCTGTTGTTTTTGGATGGAAAGTCCTATAAATATCAATTAAGTCCGTCTTGTTTAATGTATCATTTAAAGCTTGTGTTTCCTTATTTATTTTCATTTTGGATGATCTGTTCTTTGGTGAAAGTGGGGTGTTAAAGTCCCCTACTATGAATGTGTTACTGTCGATTTCCCCTTTTATGGCTGTTAGTATTTGCCTTATGTATTGAGGTGCTCCTATGTTGGGTGCATAAATGTTTACAATTGTTATATCTTCTTCTTGGATCAATCCCTTGATGATTATGTAGTGTCCTTCTTTGTCTCTTCTTATAGTCTTTATTTCAAAGTCTATTTTGTCTGATATGAGAATTGCTACTCCAGCTTTCTTTTGGTTTCCATTTGCATGAAATATCTTTTTCCATCCCCTTACTTTCAGTCTGTATGTGTCTCTAGATCTGAAGTGGGTCTCTCGTAGACAGCAAATATATGGGTCTTGTTTTTGTATCCATTCAGCCAATCTGTGTCTTTTGGTGAGAGCATTTAGTCCATTTACATTTAAGGTAATTATTGATATGTATGTTCCTATTCCCATTTTCTTAATTGTTTTGGGTTCGTTATTGTAGGTCTTTTCCTTCTCTTGTGTTTCTTGCCTAGAGAAGTTCCTTTAGCATTTGTTGTAAAGCTGGTTTGGTGGTGCTGAACTCTCTCAGCTTTTGCTTGTCTGTAAAGGTTTTAATTTCTCCATCAAATCTGAATGAGATCCTTGCTGGGTAGAGTAATCTTGGTTGCAGGTTTTTCTCTTTCATCACTTTAAATATGTCCTGCCAGTCCCTTCTGGCTTGCAGAGTTTCTGCTGAAAGATCAGCTGTTAACCTTATGGGGATTCCCTTGTGTGTTATTTTTCTCTTGCTGCTTTTAATATGTTTTCTTTATATTTAATTTTTGACAGTTTGATTAATATGTGTCTTGGCGTATTTCTCCTTGGATTTATCCTGTATGGGACTCTCTGTGCTTCCTGGACTTGATTAACTATTTCCTTTCCCATATTAGGGAAGTTTTCAACTATAATCTCTTCAAATATTTTCTCAGTCCCTTTCTTTTTCTCTTCTTCTTCTGGAACCCCTATAATTCGAATGTTGATGCGTTTAATGTTGTCCCAAAGGTCTCTGAGACTGTTCTCAGTTCTTTTCATTCTTTTCTCTTTATTCTGCTCTGCAGTAGTTATTTCCACTATTTTATCTTCCAGGTCACTTATCCGTTGTTCTGCCTCAGTTATTCTGCTATTGATCCCATCTAGAGTATTTTTAATTTCATTTATTGTGTTGTTCATCGTTGTTTGTTTCATCTTTAGTTCTTCTAGGTCCTTGTTAAATGTTTCTTGCATTTTGTCTATTCTGTTTCCAAGATTTTGGATCATCCTTACTATCATTATTCTGAATTCTTTTTCAGGTAGACTGCCTATTTCCTCTTCATTTGTTAGGTCTGGTGGGTTTTTATCTTGCTCCTTCATCTGCTGCGTGTTTTTCTGTCTTCTCATTTTGCCTGTCTTACTGTGTGTGGGGTCTCCTTTTTGCAGGCTGCAGGTTCGTAGTTCCCGTTGTTTTTGGTGTCTGTCCCCAGTGGCTAAGGTTGGTTCAGTGGGTTGTATAGGCTTCCTGGTGGAGGGGACTAGTGCCTGTGTTCTGGTGGATGAGGCTGGATCTTGTCTTTCTGGTGGGCAGGTCCACGCCTGGTGGTGTGTTTTGGGGTGTCTGTGGACTTATTATGATTTTAGGCAGCCTCTCTGCTAATGGGTGAGGTTGTGTTCCCGTCTTGCTAGTTGTTTGGGATAGGGTGTCCAGCCCTGTAGCTTGCTGGTCGTTGAGTGAAGCTGGGTGCTGGTGTTGAGATGGAGATCTCTGGGAGGTTTTCGCCGTTTGATATTATGTGGAGCTGGGAGGTCTCTTGTGGACCAGGGTTCTGAATTTGGCTCTCCCACCTCAGAGGCACAGTGCTGACTCCTGGCTGCAGCACCAAGAGCCTTTCATCCACACGGCTCAGAATAAAAGGGAGAAAAAGTAGAAAGAAAGAATTAGTAGAAGAAGAAAAAAAGAAAGAGAAAGAAAGAAAGAAAAAGGAGGGAGGGAGGAAGGAAAAGAAGAAAGAAAGAAAATAAAGTAAAATAAAATAAAGTAATATAAAATATAATAGTTATTAAAATAAAAAAGTAAATATTAAGAAAAAAAAGGGACGGATAGAACCTTAGGACAAATGGTGGAAGCAAAGCTATACAGACAAAATCTCACACAGAAGCATACACTTACACACTCACAAAAAGAGGAAAAGGGGAAAAAAATCATAAATCTTGCTCTCAACGTCCACCTCCTCAATTTGGGATGATTCGTTGTCTAAAGGAGGGAAGGAAGGAAAGAAAGAAAGAAAGAAGATAAAGTAAAATAAAATAAAGTTATTAAAATAAAAAATAATTATTAAGAAAAGAATTTTAAAAAAACCAAAAACGGACAGACAGAACCCTAGGACAAATGGTGGAAGCAAAGCTATACAAGACAAAATCTCACACAGAAGCATACACATACACACTCACAAAAAGAGGAAAAGGGGAAAAAATCATAAATCTTGCTCTGAACGTCCACCTCCTCAATTTGGGATGATTCGTTGTCTATTCATGTATTCCACAGATGCAGGGTACATCAAGTTGATTGTGGAGCTTTAATCCACTGCTCCTGAGGCTGCTGGGAGAGATTTCCCTTTCTCTTCTTTGTTCTCACAGCTCCGAGGGGCTCAGCTTTGGATTTGGCCCCGCCTCTGCGTGTAGGTCGCCGGAGGGCGACTGTTCTTTGCTCAGACAGGACGGGGTTTAAGGAGCCGCTGATTCAGGGACTCTGGCTCACTCAGGCCGGGGGGGAGGGAGGAGCACAGTTGCAGGGCGGGCCTGCGGTGGCAGAGGCCGGCGTGACGTTGCACCAGCCTGAGGCGTGCCGTGCGTTCTCCTGGGAGAGTTGTCCCTGGATCCTGGGAACCTGGCAGTTGCAGACTGCAGAGGCTCCCTGGAAGGGGGCGTGTGGATAGTGACCTGTGCTCGCACACAGGCTTCTTGGTGGTGGCAGCAGCAGCGTTAGCGTCTCATGCCCGTCTCTGGGGTCCGCGCTTTTAGCCACGGCTCGTGCCCGTCTCTGGAGCTCCTTTAAGCAGCGCTCTTAATCCCTTCTCCTCGCGCACCAGGAAACAAAGAGGGCGGAAAAAGTCTCTTGCCTCTTCGCAGGTCCAGACTTTTCCCTGGACTCCCTCCCGGCTAGCCGTGGTGCACCAGCCCCTTCAGGCTGTGTTCATTCCGCCAACCCCAGTCCTCTCCCGAGCCTCAGCTCCCAGCCCCGCCCGCCCCGGCGGGTGAGTAGACAAGCCTCTCGGCCTGGTGAGTGCCAGTCGGCACCGATCCTCTGTGTGGGAATCTCTCCGCTTTGCCCTCCACACCCCTGTTGCTGCACTCTCCTCCGTGGCTCCGAAGCTTCCCCGCTCCGCCACCCGCAGTCTCTGCCCGCGAAGGGGCTTCCTAGTGTGTGGAAACCTTTCCTCCTTCACAGCTCCCTCCCACTGGTGCAGGTCCCGTCCCTATCCTTTTGTCTGTTTTTTCTTTTCTCTTTTACCCTACCCAGGTATGTGGGGGGTTTCTTGCCTTTTGGGAGGTCTGAGGTCTTCTGCCAGCGTTCAGTAGGTGTTCTGTAGGAGTTGTTCCACGTGTAGATGTATTTCTGGTGTATCTGTGGGGAGGAAAGTGATCTCTGCATCTTACTCTTCCGCCATCTTCCCAGAAGCTCCTCTGTACATTGTTTTATCTGTATCCATAAGTATTATGTTGTGTTTTCATTTTCATTTAGTTCAGAGTATTTTAAAATCTCCTATGGAAGTTCTTTGACCTATGGATTATTTAGAAGTGTGTTGTTTAATTTCCAGATATTTATATTTTCTCAGATTTCTTCTAGCAGTATATCTCTAATGTGATTCCATTATGGTCAGAGAAATACTTTGATTTCAGACTTTAAAATTTTTTTGAAGCATACTCTCACCTTGGAACCCTCACTCCAATATCAGGATGATAGATTACTTCACTTCCTGTAAGGCTTCTCTCAAATGTCACCTTCTCAATGAGACCTACTCAGACCAACAGTAAAATTGCAACCAACACTACCACCACCTTCTAGCCCTTCCAGTTATCCCTTATGCTGCTGTACTTTTTCTTTTTCATAGCACTCATAACCTTCTAGCATACCATATAATTTACTTAGTTCTTTGAAGATAGGGATCTTTGTTTTATTAATGTGTCCCAAGAACCTAGAATACTACCTGGATCATAATAGTCACCGAATAAATATTTTTGAGTATATACATTAGTATATTCATCCACTTGGTCATATGTAACCAAAATTTGTTCACTTTTGTTGTAATATAGGATTTCATTATATAAACTTACTACAATTTTATAATTGATTCTTCTTAGGTGGATACTTATATTTTTGCTAGTTTCAGGCCTGTTATAAATAGTACTGATCTAAATATTCTTATTATTGTATTCTGGTGCACTATGCCCAAATTATTCTAGGGTATATATGTAGGAGTGGAATTGATGGGTCATATTATGAGCATATATTCAGCATTAGTAGGTAATGTCATGGTGATTTGCACTGTGGCTGCACATTCCTACCAGCAATGTATGGGGGCTCCATTTGCTCTACAGCCTCACTGACATGTGGTATTGGTATTCTTTTTTATTTTTTGCCAATATGGTATTCCCTTCTTAATTAGTATTTCCCTAAATTCTAATATTGAGCACTTTTGCATATATTTATTAGCCAGTGTATTTCCTCTTTTGTGAGGCACCTTTTTCTGTCTTTTGCCCATTTTCCTAATGATTGTGTTCTTTATCAGTTATTTGTATAGCAAATATCTTTTTCCATTCCGTGAGTTTTCTGTTTAGGATATTTTGATGAACAGAAGCTTTTAATTTTAATGTAGTTGAATTTGTCGATATATTCCTTAATGGTTAATGCTTTTTGAGTCTTAAGAAATCCTTCCATAAATATTCTTATACCTTGCTGGTGGAAATGCAGAATAGTACAATTCCTACAGAGTGGAATTTAGCAATGTATAGAAAAATTACATACACATTTGCCTTTTATCTCAGCAGTGCCACTTCTTGGAATCTATTTCAAATATATACTGAGAAAATACAAAATCCTGTATGCAGAAGGCTGTTTGTCAGGGCATTATTCACAATAGCAGAAAAGACTGGAAACAACACCGAGGTGCATCAGTAAGGGAGTAGTTGAATAAACTATTGTACATCCACACAATGAAGTACTATGCAGCTATAAGAAGGAAAGGGAAGAGCTCTATACATTAATATGGAATTATCACCAGGATATATTGCTAAGTGCAAAAAAGTAAATTGTAGAAAGTGAAGTAAGTTACCTTTTACGTAGGACAGGGGGTGTAATGAATTTTTTATATATATATATATATATATATATATATATATATATATATATATATACACACACGCACACACACACACACACATACACATAAATATGTGTGGTGTGTTTGTGCCTATTTGCTTATATTTCAAAAAATAAACAATGGAACCATAAATCCAAAACCTAATAAAATTATAACTTATGGAGAAGGAAAGGAGTGGGATGAAGGGGACAGAGGTGGAAGTGAGACTTCTGTGAAGGTACTGTATAACACAGTTTTCACTTTAGACCCATGTAAATGTTTTGTGTAGTTTAAAAATTTAATCAAAAGGGAAAAAAGATCAATCCTTAACATTTGTAAACAGCCTGAAGCAAATGAGCCTAACTATGAATAAAGTTGGTAGCATAACCATATAGAGAAAATAATTATTTAAAATAACTTCAAAACAGTATTTGTATATTCCGAATGGGATATATTTTAAGGTCAAAAGTAACTGCAAAGAATTATAAAACTGTATTAAGTAGTTTTGTTGTTGATAGTCATATTAGTATTGTTGATAACCATATTAGTATTGTTACTGACACTTAAAAGTTCTATATATTGTAGGAAAAAGCTAATAAATAATTTTGTTAATATCATTAGGAGCCAATATCTTAAGCACATGTGAAAAGAGATACAAGTCAAAAATCAAGGAGTTTGAGTTAAAACCTTGTAATCTTAAATTTGAAGTGGAAATACCAGTATGAATTTATGATTTATTTTTCGTAAAAATTTTCCTACCTTTGTTCACTGAAAAGGCCTAGAAGCAACAACAACTCAACATTTATGAACAGAACTAGCAACGTATTGTGGTTTCTAAACACTATTTCCCACTAACAGGAGCCAGTGGTCCTTAGAGAAATATTCCAGCTTTGAGTCAAGAAATATGCAAGATGAGCTTAAGACATCTTGCTGTGCCAGAAAACTGGAAAGCAATACAGGAGCCAATTTTAAGGGACTTTCACTAGTCCTGAGTGGGATAATTTGACTACTAAAAAAAATGACTACATTTAATTGAAACACATCAAATATATGAAAATACAGGTCTCACAATTATACTAAAAATAATCATTTTTAACACTTTTAAAGTACCAACTTGGGCTTCCCTGGTGGCGCAGTGGTTGGGAGTCCGCCTGCCGATGCAGGGGGCGCACGCGGGTTCGTGCCCCGGTCCGGGAGGATCCCGGGTGCTGCGGAGCGGCTGGGCCCGTGAGCCGTGGCCGCTGGGCCTGCGCGTCCGGAGCCTGTGCTCTGCGGCGAGAGAGGCCACAGCAATGAGAGGCCCACATACCGCCAAAAAAAAAAAAAAAAGTACCAACTCATTACTTTTATAGTTGGTAAATAATGGGAAGCAAATCAAGCATTTATCCTGCTTTTGCTGTATGAACTGTATGTAGGGAAACCACATAGTTGATGACGGTAAGTCCATTATAGAATTCCAGATAATAAATACAGAAGAAATAATAGAAATAATAAGTACAAAATAAATAATAGAATTAGGGGAGCCCCGTTTTACAACTCTTAATAAATTAATGGATTTAGGCAATGGTCATCAATAGATGCAAAACCCCTTAGGTGAAATGTGAATGGGAAAACTTCATAATGGAAAGATCAGACTAATACCACCTGAATCCACTGATCAATTTTAGCATCACTAGAAAGGGGACCACTAAACATTATGTGCCTTATGACATGATGTAATAGGAAATACACATCTATATAATATAAGGAGGATTCTTGCCTAAAAATATTGAACCCAAATCTAAATCAGCACTATCCAATTCACCTTTCTACAATGATGTAAATGGTCTTTATTCTGCCCATTATGGTATCCACTAGCCACATGTGCTTGTTGAGCATTTGATATTCCTAATTTAACAGAGGAACTGACATTTTAAAAATTAATTTAAATAGACTCATGTGGCTAGTGGCCACATTGAAAGCATAGCTCTAGTTTTAACTGCCAGTTTGTAAGAAATAGAGGGGATTGAGGAACAAGTTAAATAATATGAGGAGCAGCCAGTCAAATTCATTTGTTCTATGAACAAATGATGTGGTTTCTCTATAAATCAATGGGATGGGGAGGAAACAGGTTGGAGGGGTGGGAAAGAAGGGGCACTGTTTGTTTGTTTTTTTAATGAGGCTTAAAAGATATAACAGCCAATGGCTGGTTTAGATCCTAAACCAAGTGTAAAAAGATATCTTTGAGAAAATCAGGGCCATTTGAATATGAACTCAGTAGTAGATAATGCTAAGGAATTATTATTAATTTTGTGAAGTGTGATAATGCCATACTAACATTTTTCAAATGTCTTTATCAGTTAGATGCATGTACTTGCATGACCCTGAGAGTGAGCACCTCAAATTTTGTACCCCAGGTGCCTCACTTGCCTTACCATAAGCCCAGCCTTGCCCAAGATGCACTGTAATAACATAGCTATATATTATTGTCATTTTTCACAGGTTGTAAACACCTGCCCCAGCAGAGTTTCATTATCTGAGATTCAAATTTTAATTTTTATTAATTTGTCAAAGGTTGTATTGGTAGGCTTTGTAGAACTTCCCTATCTCTTTGTCTTGATCCAGATGAATCCCAAAAGAAGAACAAAGGTGATCCCATGAACAACCTGGAAAATTTTTACCAAGAGATGATAATGAAAAAACGTCTTGAAGAGTTCCAACTAATGAGAGGTGAACCCTTTGCTTCCCACTCACTGGTCTCAGCTACATCAGTGGGAGATAGTGGCACAGCTGAGAACCCGTCATTACTCCAGGACAAGGGAAAACAGGCAGCACAGGGTAAAGGTCCCAGTCTCCATGTGGCAAAAGTTATTGATAATTCACCTGAGCAGTGTTGGACGGGGCCTAAGAAGCTGACGCAGCCAATAGAATTTGTCCCAGAAGATGAGATCCAGAGAAATCGTTTGTCAGAGGAAGAGATCCGAAAAATTCCTATGTTTTCTTCATATAATCCAGGGGAGCCAAACAAGGTATAGGCCAAACCAAGAAAAAAAAATGGGTTTTTTTTATTTACTTCTACCTAAAGTAATACTTTTATATTAGCTTTGATTATACCAAAGAATCATGACATAGGCACAGTGATTGTGTTTTTCCTTGACCTTGACTATTCATTCTCTGCTATATAAGTAGCTCTGACTGTATAAGTAACATATTTCCTTATGATGTTCTTTGTGGTTTTCTAAGGTCTTAAGCTACTCTTAGACTTTTAAAGAAATCTTGATCAGACTCTTGATGGACTCTAGTCCATACCCACTAGAAACCCTCAACTGAAAAAAAGTGACCTCTAATTTCCTAGGCTACTAATAAATCAAGTAGTATTCATAGTACCACCATATCTGGTAGCCATGGTGCCTCGTTGTGAGTAGGGTTTACTATTACCACATGAGTTTTCTCTTCAGAATGCTCCACCTGGCTTTTATATGACATATGACTTAAGTTGCTGATAGCTAAGCAGCAAAGTGAAAGCACAGGGCCTCTAAGCCTTGAGGAATTGGCAAATATCTAAGAAAAGTTGTAAATAATCCTTGTTTTGTTGATCATATCATTATTTCACATTCATGGTATGTGTTACATATAGAATTGAAAATTTCATTATCATGTCACTCAAAGAAGCAACACAAGCCCCTGGAGTATATACTTGATTGTGTCTAATTTAAAAAACAAAACTAAAAAAATAATGTTAGCTTCTGGCTGTCCCTGAATTTTTACAAAGGCATCGTAAGTAAGGAATATTAAAGCAGTTTCCTTTGAATGATTGCATTTCTAATATATTCTTGATGTTCAAGGGTAGCTTGATTTTTATTTATTTTTTATTATGAAATATTACTCATTATAAAAAGTTACAGAGAATAATATAGCAAAAACCTTTGTACCAAGCCAGCCATCTTTATCAATTCTTGCCTTTTTTTTCTTGGCCATGCCACGCAGCTTGTGGGATTTTAGTTCCCCTGACCAGGGATTGAACCCAGGCCCTTGGCAATGAGAGCGCAGAGTCCTAACCACTGGATCGCCAGGGAATTCTCTATCAATTCTTAACAGTTTCCATATATGCCTAATTAAAAAAAAATAAGGCCTTATGGAGACGCCTGAAGACTTTCGTGTATCCCTCCCCAATCCCATTCCTCTTTCTCCTTTCCAGTGGTAACCACGATCCTGTATTTGCTATTTATTGTTCCCATCCGTGTTTTTATATTTTTACTATATATCTATATATTCATAAACAACATATAGTTTTACATATTTTTTAAATATATAGATGATATCATACTGTACATACCCTTCTACAACTTGCTTTTTTGACTCAATATACATGTTTTTGAAATTTATTTCTAAAGATATAAGGAACTATGTAGCGTTCCGTTGTAGAAAGATACTATAATTCATTTATGCATTCTCCTGAAGATTTTTTCTTTTCATTTTTTTCTGTTATAGACAGTTCTGCAGCAAACATTATTGTACATATCTCCTGTTGCATATGTACAGGAGTTTCTCTAGGACAGGTTTTCAAATTTTAATTTACTATTAGTAGGTCACAACCAGCAATTTTTTAAAGAAATGAAATAGAATAGAAAACATCAAAGTGCATTCCATAGAGTAGTAAGGATGATTATTGTTTCTTGAAGCTTTTGTTTAATATGTGTGTGTGTGATATGTATGTGGGCCAGAATATAAAATGCATTTCTTCCTATACATCTCAGTCAAAAAGGCCAGAAAAATATTGCTCTATTGCAGTGATTCTCAAATGTTAGTGTGCAGCGGAATCACCTGGAAGACTTGTTAAAACACAGATTGCTGGGTTCCGCCCTCAGAATTTTTTGTTCTATACATCTGGAGTAGGGCCTGAGAATTTGCATTTCCAGTTTCCCAGGAGATACTGATGATGTTGCTGGTCTGAGAGTGACATTTTAAGAATCACTGTTCTGTATTACATATCTAGGAGTGGAATTCCTGTGATATAGGGTATGTGTATCTTCACCTCCATGAGCAGGGTTTAAGAAATCTCTTTTACATCTTTGCTAAGACTTTAAAGTTTTTGACTTTTTATTTTTGCCAGTCTAATGTGTTTGAAAGGTATCTCATGGTTTTAATTTGCATGTTCCTGATTTCCAATGAAGTTATGCATGTATTTATACATTCATTAGTCTTTCAGGAACCTTCTATGAATTGCCTGTTCTGTTTCTTTGCCCATTATTTGATTATTTAGTTTTTAATATTATTTATAGATTTTGATTATTTAGTTTTTGATATTATTTATAGATTTTATTTTAAAATTCTGGATACAAACCCTTGCTGCACCTGGTGAGTAGCTTATATTTTTAACATTGTTTCTGATTTCTTTTGTTAAGCAGAAGTCTTTCATTGTAACGTAATTAAATCATCAGTATTTTATTTGATGGTTTGTGCTTTTTGAGACATTTTAAGGAAATCTTTCCCTACAAATCAATAAGAAAAAGAGAAACAACCCAATAAAAATGGCCAGAAGATATGAACAGGCAATTCACAGGGGAGAAAACATGAATGGACAATTAACTTATAAAGTCTCATTAGTAATCAAAGAAATGCAAAATAAACTACAATGAGATACCATTTAACACCCAGGATGTTGGCATACATTTAAAGGCCTGACTGTGCCAAGTATTGGTGAACGTATGGAACAGTAAGAACTCTTAATATACCGCTGGGTGAATACAAATGAGTACAGCCACTTTCAAGAACATTGTGGCAATATCTAGTAAAATGAAAGATGCTCATACACTGTAAGTCAGTAATCCCACTTCTTGGTATCTATCCTAGGGGAACTCTTACACACGCACATTAGATGTTATAAGGATGCTCATAGTAGCATTGTTTATGAACAACATACATGTTCATAAGCAGGAGAATGGATAAAGCATGGTATATTCATAAAATAGAATACTATACAGAAGAAAAAATGAATGAAATAGAACTACAGGTATCAACATGGATGAAACTCAAACAATATTGAATCAAAAAAGTTTGTTGCAGACTTTGGGTTTCAGTGCCAACATGTAAAGTGCTTAGAAGTCATCACTGCTCTCTTAGAACAGGAAGAACAGCTGAACGAACTAAAAATCAATGACTTTTCTTGGACCCATCGGGGATTTGACATCAGAGAGCAAACTGCAATCCTGAAATCTGGAGAGACAAGCAATTACAAAGAGTGACAGCCCAGATCTGCTTATCAGGAGCAGAAAGCACTAGAGCCATAAACTGGTAGGAACACTTAAGTGGTAACTTTGACAAATTGCAGGAAGCAGAGTGTAGATTAGTGTTTGAGTAACAAACACCTGGGGGCCACAGTCTATGGGGGTCCCCACATTTTCATGACTTTTACCTTCAGGAACTCCACTGGGTTCTCAGTGTGAAGAGCCAAGAAAAAGTCTCCTGCTCCTGGCATGGTGACAGGAAAAGTAATCAACTTGAAATACAACCAGATCTTCTACTTAACAAGGAGCTATCCAGCAAGTAAAACAACTTTACCAAAGCCTTCTCTAGTGTGGGAGAAGGGAAATTATCCAACTCCAGGCTCCTCTAGCCTTACTGTCTCATCTAAGAGAAAGAGAATAAAAGCTGTGAAATACTTGTGAAGGTTACAGGCTGGGTACATGGGCACAATAAAAGACTGAAACTTAATTATAGGATTGCAGAATGTTTTCCCATACCCCACACCTTACTACCACATCAGCAGGGCTTCAGTACGTTAACTGTGGATTACAGTCGAAAGACCTGCAAGACTCAGACTCTAAGACGTTTTTAGGGAAACCCAAAGAAAACAAGGGAGACAAAAACAAGGACGTTAGAGGAAATTGAAAAACCTCTGACACCTACAGCTAGAGTAAACATTAAACACAGCCCAGCTTCTAGCCAGATTAACATAAAACCTCACATTAATGACTTGTTTATCTCAGTTTCTATTATGTTATGCATTGTGTCTGGTTTTCAGCAAAAAAGAAATGATAAGGCATGCTAAAAGAAAAACCACAGTCTCAAGAGACGAAACAAGAAGCATCAGAACCAAACTGAGATACAACGTAGGTTTTTGAATGATCATATATATGGAATTTAAAATAACTATAATTAATATGATAAAGAGTCTGTTAGAAATAGTACACAACATGTAAGAACAAATGGATAATGTAAGCAGAGAGATAGAAACTCTAGAAAGATGCAAGAAATCAAAAACACTATAACAGAAATGATGCCTTTGGGAGTTCCCTGGTGGCCTAGTGGTTGGGATTCTGGGCTTTCATTGCCATGGCCCAGGTTCAATCCCTGGTCAGTGAACTGAGATTCCCGCAAGCCATGCGGCATGGCCAAAAAAAAGAAAAAGAAATAATGCCTTTGATAGGCTCATGAGCAGACTGCATACAGCCAAGGAAAGAATTAGTAAGCTTGAAGTTACGTCAATAGAATCCTCCCAAACTGAAATGAAGAGATTACAAAAAGACTTTAAAAATGTAACGGGGCTACCCTGCTGGCACAGTGGTTGAGAGTCC
This sequence comes from Grampus griseus, assembly GCF_964374135.1. Classification (NCBI taxonomy): domain Eukaryota; kingdom Metazoa; phylum Chordata; class Mammalia; order Artiodactyla; family Delphinidae; genus Grampus; species Grampus griseus. Next base: position 92,378,443 of record NC_138999.1, on the reverse strand, counting down.
GCCTGCCAATGCAGGGGACACGGGTTCGTGCCCCGGTCCGGGAAGATCCCACATGCCGTGGAGCGGCTGGGCCCGTGAGCCATGGCCGCTGAGCCTGCGCGTCCGGAGCCTGTGCTCTGCAACGGGAGAGGCCACAACAGTGAGAGGCCCACATACCACAAAAAAAAAAAAAAGTAACAGAATATCCAAGGACAATTTCAAAAGGTGTAACATACACATTATTGGAATAGCAGAAGAAGAAAGGAGCAGAAGAAATATTTGAAGTAAGAATGGCTGAGAATTTCCCAAAATTAATGACAGACACCAGACCACAGATTCAGAATCCAAGCAAAGAACACAAAGTAGGATAAATACCAAACAAATACACCTAAGCATATCATGTTCAAACACAGAAAACTGTGAAGACCAAGAGAAAATCTTGAAAATGGCCAGAGAAAAACTCTCTACCTATAGAAGAACAAAGATAATAATTATACTGGATTTCTCATCAGAAACCATGCAAGCAAGAAGAGAGTAGAGTAAAATATTTAAAGTGATGAAAGGAAAAACACCCACCTAGAATTCTGTATCCAGGAAGAACAATCATTTAAAATTGGAAGAAAAAATAGTTTATCAAACAAACAAAAACAGGGAATGTACAACAAACTAAATTAATATTGGATTATAACCCAAAGTATAGAATATCTATGAGTCAATACTGATAATAAAATGACTGAATGAATCAATAAATGGGGGAGAGGAGACAAATATCCCATAAAGAAGAATTCTAAATAGTTTATGTAGATGCTCCACCTCAAGGAAGGGAAGCATAACTGCTGACTTCTTAGTTTTGAGCTACTCTTAGTGACTTCTTTCCAAAGAGTACAGTATGGAAATACAGAAGAAAAAAAAAAGTAATGTTGCAGTGTAGAGACCCAGCAAACACTGCCTCAGGTGATTGAAGCGAAGATCAATCATAAATCATGTTGATAGTATGTGTGTTTGATATGATGTGATAAAAATTGTACTTTTTCTCTGTAGTCTTCCTCCTAGTAATCCATAACCACAATATAACCATAGGAAAACGTCAGAAAAATTCTAGTAGTGGGGACTTCCCTGGTGGTCCAGCAGTTAAGAATCCACCTGCCAATACAGGGAACACTGGTTTGATCCCTGGTCCAGGAAGATCCCACGTACCGTGGAGCAACTAAGCCCGTGCGCCACAACTACTGAGCCCACGCTCTAGAGCCCGCAAGCTGCAACCACTGAGCCCACATGCCACAACTACTGAAGCCCGCGCTCTGTAGAGCTCATGCGCCACAACTACTGAGCCCATGTGCTGCAACTACTGAAGCCTGCATGCTCTAGGGCCTGCGTGCCACAACTACTGAGCCTAAGTGCTGCAACTACTGAAGCCCGCATGCCTAGAGCCTCTGCTTTGCAACGAGAGAAGCCGCCACAATGAGAAGCCCATGCACCACAACGAAGAATAGCCTCCCCCTCACCACAACTAGAGAAAGCCCACGTGCAGCAATGAAGACACAGCACAGCCAAAAAATAAATTAAAAAAAAATTCTAGTAGTGGAGCATCCTACAAAATACCCAACCAGTACTCCTCAAAAATGTCAAGATCTTTAAAAACAAGAAAAGCCTGAGAAACTGCCACAGCCAAAAGGAGACTAAAGACATATGAAAACTAAATGTACTATGATATCCTGGATGGGATCCTGGAACAGAAAAAGGACATTAGGGAAAAACTAAGGAAATCTACATAAACTGTGGAATTTAGTTAATAATAATGTATCAATATTAATTAATTAATTTAAAGAAACGTACCATAGTAATGTAAGATGTTAATTATAGGAGATATTGGGTGTGGGGTGTATGGGAACTCTTTGTACTACTCAGTTTTTCTATAATTCTAAAACTGTTCTAAAAAATGAAGTATTTTTTAAAAATTTAAACAGGTAGCTGCAGAAAATGCATACAGTATAATACCATATATATAAAGTTCAAAAAATACAAAACAACACTGTTTGTTGCAGAGGGATACCAGGAAGAGCTTCATCTCCTGTTATCACTTGGAGTTTCTGTTTTTCTCTTTCACAGAAATATTTATCTTGTTTTTGGGCCTAGCTGTATCTTTGTGTGTATCTTTGTATATATGAATATATACATATATATATATATGTTGTGGACATATACATACATACATACCCATGTGTATGTATGTATGTATGCATGTATGTGTGTATATTTTTGGAACAGAGAAGATGCATCCAAGCAAGAAGTGACCGAGCCACCTTGACCAGAAGTCCTCTTGATTTTTTAAAAAATGTTCATATCAAAGGGAATAATCTTAGTATGGATCTTTCCTACTTGGTGAGAAACTTGCAGTATTTTTCACATACCTCTCCCTTTCTCTGGTTATTTAATTTGGTGATGCTTTCATAATGAGTATTTCAGAGCCAAAATTCTGCATCACCTGAAATTACTTAAGTGAATCACAAGTCAGTTATTCTATGCCCTTGCCTTTAAGATATGAGTGTGGTTAAATGCTAAATATGTGAACATCCAGCTTCAAAGGCTTTGAGACATAAAGAGTCTACTGCTTATTGCAATGTTTAATATATTTACTCATGTTTCAATGGTAAGTCATTTAAGCAGGCTCTGTTTTCTAGCTCTTTGCTTTTGCTGCTCCTGTCTGAATTTTTCTCAAGTTTTTTTTAAGCTATAGAGCATATAACTTATGCTAGCCAATGTGTCTCTTTTTTTCTCCTCCAGTGCAATAAAATGCACATAACCTGAGATCTACCTTTAACAAAATTTCAAGTGTACATTACAGTATTGTAAACTGTAGGCACAGTGTTGTACAGATCTCTAGAACTTTTCATCTTGCATGACTGAAATTTATACCCACTGAACAGCAACTCCCTATTTCCTGATCCTCCCAGGCCCTGGAAACTACCATTCTACTTTCTGCTTCAATGACTTTGACTACTGTAGATACCATATATAAGTGAAATTTTGCAGTATTTGTTCTTCTGTGACTGGCTTATTTCACTTAGCATAGTGCCCTCGAATTTCATCCATGTTGTAGCATATGACAAGATTTCCTTCCTTTTTTCTAGCTAAATCATATTCCACTGTATGTATATACCACACTTTTTTATTCATTCATCTGTGGTGGACATTTAGGTTGCTTCCACCTCTTGGCTGTTGTGAATAGTGCTGCAGTAAACATGTGAGTTCTGATATCTCTTCAAGATTCTGATTTTAATTATTTGGATAAGTAACCAGAACTGGGATTCTTGGATCATATGGTAGTTCTATTTTTAATTTTTTGAGGAACCTCCATACTGTTCTCTGTAGGAACTGCACCATTTTCCATTCATACCAAAAGTGCACAAGGGTTCCAATTTATCCACATTCTCATCAACATTTATTTTCTGAATGTGTTCTTTGAAGAAATGCCTATTTAGGTCTTTTGCCCATTTTTTTCAAGTTGTCTTTTGCTGTGAGTTGTGGTAATTCCTTATATATTTTAGATATTAACCTCTAATCAGATATATGGTTTCCAAATATTTCTCCCATTCCGTAGGTTGCCTTTTCACTTTACTGACTGTTTCCTTTGCTGTGCAAAGTGTTTTAGTGATGTAGTCCCACTTTATTTTTGCTTTTGTTGCCTGTGTTTCTGCTGTAATACCTAAGAAATCATTGCCAAGGCCAGTGTCATGAGGATTTTCCCCTATATTGTCTTCTGGAAGTTTTAGAGTTTCAGGTCTTATGTTTAAATCTTTAATCCACTTTGAGTTGATTTTCGTGTATGATATAAATAAGAGGCCAGTTTTATACTTTTGCATGTGGATATCAACTTTCCCAACGCCATTGGTTGAAGGGACTATCCTTTCCCCATTGTGTATTCTTGCCCCGCTTATTAATCAGTTGACTGTATATGTGTGGGTTTATTTCTGGGCTCTCTATTCTGTTCCATTAGTCTACATGTCTGTCTTTATGCCAGTATCATACTGTTTTGATTATTGTAGATTTGTAATATATTTTGAAATTAAGAAGTGTGAGGCCTCCCCAGTTTTGTTCTTACTTCTCAAGATTGCTCTGGCTATTTGGGGGTCTCTTCTGGTTCCTTATGAATTTTAGGATTGTTTTTCTATTTCTACAAAAAATAACATTGGGATTTTGATACGAATTGCATTAAATCTGTAGACCACTTTGGATAGTGTGGACATTTTAATAATATTGTCTTCTAGTCCATGAACATGGCACATCTTTGAGTTTATTTGTGTTGTCTTTAATTTCTTTGAGCAATGTTTTGTGATTTTCAATGTACAAGTCCTTCACTTCCTTGGTTAAGTTTTTCTTCAATTGAAGTATGTTTGACATACAAAAAAAGCTGTACATATTTAATGTATGCATCTTGGTGGGTTTGAAGATAAATATACAACATGAAACCATCACCAGTACAATGCCCTAAACTTAACCATCACCTCCAGGAATTTCCTCCCTCCATTTTTTCTTTTGATAAGAATATTTAACATAAGATCTATCCTTTTAACAAATTTTTAAGTATCCAATACAGTATTGTTAACTATATATACTCTGCTGTACAATAGATCTGTAGGACTTACTCATCTTGTATAAGTGAAACTGTATACCCTTTGATGAACACCTCCTCAATTACCCTTCCTCCTAGCCCCTGGTAAACACGATTCTATTCTCTGCTTCTATGAGTTTGACTATTTTAGATTCATGATATATGTGGGTCATGTAGTATTTGTTCTTCTGTTTCTGGTTTATTTCATTTAGCATGTCTTCCAAGTTCACCTACGTTGTAGCAAATGACAAGATTTTATTCGTTTTTAAGGCTGGGTAATACCTTGTTGTATTTGTACACCACATTTTCTTTTTATCCATTCATCTGTCAATAGACATTTAGGTTGTTTCCATGTCTTTGCTATTGTGAACAATGGTGCAGTGAACATGGGAATGCAGATATTTCTTCCAGATTCTGATTCCAGTTCTTTTAGATATATAGCCAGAATTGGGATTGCTGGATTATGTGGGTTCTATTTTTGATTTTTTAATGATCTTCCAACTGTTTTCCATTGTGGTTGTACAAATTTACATTTCCACCAACAGTGTACAAGGGTTAAAATTTTTCCACATCCTTACCAACACATCTTTTTTTTTTTTTTTTGCTTTTGAGTTTCAGGGATCCCTTATATATTTTAGATATTAACCCTTCATTAGATATATGATTTGAAAATACTTTCTCCCATTCTGTAGGTTGCTTTTTAACTTTGCTGATTGTTTCTTTTGCTGTGCATATTGGTTTGAATTGATGTAATGACACTTGTCTGTTTTTGCTTTTGTTGCTTGTGCTTTTTCACAGCATATCTAAGAAATTATTGCCAAGACCAGGGTCAAGATTTTTCTGTTTTCTTCTAGGAGTTTTAGAGTTTCATGTCTTATTTTTAAGTCTTTACTTCCTTTTGAGTTGGGTTTTGTATAGGGTATAAGAGAAGCATCTAATTTCATTCTTTTGTACTGGATATCCAGTTTTCCAAACACCATTTATTAAAAAGGCTATCTTTTCCCCATTGTGTATTCTTGCCCTCCTTGTCTAAGATCAGTTTATGATAAATGTGTGGTTTATTTCTAGGCCCTCTATTCTATTCCATTGGTCAATATGTCTGTTTATTTTTATGCTAGTACCTTACTGTTTTGATTACTGTAGTTTGAAATCAGGATATGTGACACATCCTACTTTGTTCTTCTTCCTCAAGATTGCTCTGTTGATTTGGGGTCTCTTGTGGTTCCATATGAATTTTAGGACTTCTTTTATTTCCATAAAATTTGTAATTGGTTTTTTTTTTTTTTTTTTTGGCTGTGTTGGGTCTTCTTTGCTGCGCACGGGCTTTCTCTAGTCGTGGCGAGCAGGGGCTACTCTTTGTTGTGGTGTGCAGGCTTCTCATTGTGGTGGCTTCTCTTGTTGCAGAGCATGGGCTCTAGGTCCTCGGGCTTCAGTAGTTGTGGTGCAAGGGCTCTAGAGTGCAGGCTCAGTAGTTGAGGCACACAGGCTTGTCACTCCGCAACATGTGGGATCTTCCCAGACCAGTGATCGAACCCGTGTCCCTTGCATTGGCGGGCGGATTATTAGCCACTGCACCACCAGAGAAGTCCCTGTCACTGGGATTTTGATAACAATTGCATTGAATCTGTAGATCACTATGAATAGTATGTACATTTCAACAATATTAATATTTCTAATCCATGAATATGCAATGTCTTTCCATTTATTTGTGTCTTTCAATTTTTTTTAAATGTTTGTTTTTTTTTTACTGAAGTATAATTTACAATGTTGTGTTAGTTTCTGGTGTACAGCAAAGTGATCAGTTTTTTATACACACACACACACACACACACACACACACACACACGTATACAGTTAGTCCCCTACATACAAACCTTCAAGTTGTGAACTTTCAGAGATGCAAACGTGTGTTCACATGTCCAGTCATGTAAGTTAGTTCACATGTCTGGCGTACATTGTCACATGCATGCATCCTCTACAAGTGATTATGTTTTTGTGTACTTTACAGTAGTGTATAGAGTACAGTAGTACAGTATCTTTATTTTAAGCCCAGGATGTCCGGAAGCAAGCATAAAAGCAGTGGTGATGTAGCTGGTACTGCTAAGAAGTGCCAAGTGATAACAATGGAAACAAAAGTGAAAATAACTTGAGAGAGTGGAGTGAGGCAAAACAATGGTAGATGTCACTCGTTCTTATAACATGAATCTTTCAACCATCAGCATGATTTTGGAGAACACGGACAAGATCATGTAACATGTGAAGTCTCCTGTGCCAATGATGTCAACAATAGTATCAAAGAAGTGTGGAAAAGTGATGGAGGAGATGGAGAAACTTCTCAGTGTGTGGATGCAGGATCAGCATCTGTGTCGAGTCCCACTCAACTTAATGCTGATTTAAGAGAAAGCTAAAAGCCTTTATGAAGACTTGAAGAAGAAACACGGTGAAGAATCCAAGGGCGCATCTTTTAATGCCAGCCATGGCTGGTTTCATCAGTTCAAGGCTAGAGCCAACCTTCACAACATAAAAGTAAGTGGCGAGGCAATGAGTGCAGGTAACAGTAGCTGCCCGGGAATTTCCTGAAATGTTTCGAGAAATTATCGATAAAGGTATGTATTTACCCGAGCAGGTTTTTAATGTGGATGAGTCAGGACTGTACTGGAAGAGGAAGCCAGACCGAAGTTACATCAGTAAGGAGGAAAAGTTGATGCCAGGCTATAAAGCAGCAAAGGATAGGCTATCTCTGTTGTTTGGTGGCAGTGCTTCCAGCAATATGAAGCCGAAGCCTCGCTTAGTTTATCATTCAGAGAACCCAAGAGCCCTTAAAACATAGCCAAGGGCTCTCTTCCTATTGTGTGGAAGAGTAACCCCAAAGCCTGGGTTGCACAGCCATTTTCCAGGACTGGTTTTTCCACCAATTTATCCCGGAGGTAGAGAAATATTGCTTGGAGGAGGATGTTCCATTCAACATTCTTTTGCTGCTCAACAATGCTCCAAGCCAACCCCCATTCATGGACGACTTTCATCCCAACATCAAAGTACAGTAGTGCATATGCCACTGAATACTACATCGCTCATCGAACCTATGAACCAGGGAGTTATAGCAACATACAAGAAATATTATTTACATCACACTTTTCATCAGGCAGTAAAGATGAGTGACAAATCAGGAACAACTTGGCGACAATTTTGGAAGGACCATGACATCTACAAGGCCACAAAGAAACATTGACTCTGCTTGGCGTGAGGTTATGGCCGTCACCATGAATGGGGTTTGGAAGAACCTTGGCCCACAGTTTGTTCACGGTTTTCGTGGATTTGAGAAGGTGGATGAGGAGTCCAAAGAGGCCTTCAGCAATGTAGTGACCCTCAACGAGCAGCTGGATGGAGCTAGATCTGCAAGAGGACGACTTCATTGAACTCCTTGCTGTGCAGCATGAGGAGCTTACTAATGAAGACCTGGTGGAATTGGAGGCCCAGAGAAAGGACGAAGAGAGACAAGAGGAAGAAGTAACTGAAGAACCGAAAAGATTCACGATGCAGGAAATGGCAAGGGGATTTTCTTTATTTAAGGAGGCATTGTTAGTTTTTGAGGCATAGGACCCAAACGTAGAAAGGTACACAAAGGTTGCTGCAGCCGTTCAGAATGCAATCCAGTGCTACCGTGTCATCTATGATGAGAAGAAAAGAGCTACTACCCAGACATCACTAGATCATTTTTTTTAAGAGGGTAGATAGAATTGAGTCCAGCAAGGAACCAGAACCTGTGCCATCAACGTCAGGCGTGAGTGAAATTGCAGCTTGCCCTCCATCTCCTGTTGCTGATGGTCCTTCAGCTCTACCATCTCCCACCTCCTCTCCCTCCTCCAGTCAGTAACTCTTCTTGCCTGTTCACTGGATGCCAGCCTGTGTATGCCAGCTGTTGTACTGTACTACTGTACTTTTCAAGGTACTGTACTGTAAGGTATAAAATGTTTTCTTAATTTTTTGTGTTTGTTTTTTATGTATTATTTGTGTGAAAAGTATTATAAACTTATTACAGTACAGTACTAAATAGCCAATTGTGTTAGTTGGGTACCTAGGCTAACTTTGTCAGACTTATGAACAAATTGGACTTAGAACACACTCTTGAAATGGAACTCGTTCATATGTAGGGGACTTACTGTATATAATTTTTCAGATTATTTTCATTATAGTTTATTACAAGTTATTGAATATAGTTCCCTGTGCTATAGAGTAGGATCTTGTTGTTTATCTGTTTTATATATAGTAGCTTCTATCTGCTAATCCCAAACTCCTAGTTTATCCCTCCTCCCTGCCTTTCCTCTTTGGTAACCATAAGTTTGTTTTCTATGTCTGTGAGTCTATTTCTGTTCTGTAAATAAGTTCATTTTTATCATATTTTAGATTCCACATATAAGTGATGTCATATGATGTTTGTCTTTGTCTGACTTTCTTCACTTAGTATGACAATCTCTAGGTCCGTCCATGTTGCAGCAAATGTCATTATTTCATTCTGTTTTGTGGCTAGGTAGTATTCCATTGTATATATATACCACATCTTTTTCCATTAATCTGTTGACGTATATTTAGGTTGCTTCCATTTCTTGGCTATTGTAAATAGTGCTGTTATGAACACTGAGGTGCGTGTATCTTTTTAAATTAGAGTTTTCTCCAGATATATGCCCTGGAATGGGATTGCCCGATCATATGGCAACTCTGTTTTTAGTTTTTTAAGGAACCTCCATACTGTTCTCCATAATGGTTACACCAACATACATTCCCACCAACAGAGTAAGAGGGTTTCCTTTTCTCCACACCCTCTCCAGCATTTATTATTTGTAGACTTTTTGATGATGGCCATCCCAACTGGTGTGAAGTGATACATCATTTTAGTTTTGATTTGCATTTCTCCAATAATTAGCGATGTTGAGCATCTTTTCATGTGCTTATTGGTCATCTGTATGTCTTCTTTGGTGAAATGTCTATTTAGGTCTTCCTATTTTTGATTAGGTTGTTTGTTTTTTTGTTATTGAGTTTTATGAGCTGTGTGTATATTTTGAAAAGAAGCCCTTGTCAATTGCATCATTTGCAAATATTTTCTCCCAGTACGTAGGTTGTCTTTTAGTTTTGTTCATGGTTTCCTTTGCTGTGTGAAAGCTGATAAGTTTGATTAGGTCCCATTTGTTTATTTTTGCTTTTATTTCTATTGCCTTGGGAGACTGACCTAAGAAAACATTGGTATGATTTATGTCAGAGAATCTTTTGCCTGTGTTCTCTTTTAGGTGTTTTATGGTATCCTGTCTTATATGTAAGTCTTTAAGCCATTTTGAGTTTATTTTTGTGTATGGCATGAGGCAGTTTTCTAACTTTATTGATTTACATGCAGTTGTCCAGCTTTCCCAACACCACTTGCTGAAGAGACTGTCTTTTCTCCATGGTATATTCTTGCCTCCTTTGTCAAAGATTAATTGATTGTAGATGTGTGTGTTTATTTCTGGGCTCTCTGTTCTGTTACATTAATCTATATGTCTGTTTTTGTGCCAGTACCACGCAGTTTTGATTACTGTAGCTTTGTAATTGTCTGAAGTCCGGGAGGGTTATGCCTCCTGCTTTGTTCTTTTTCCTCAGGATTGCTTTGTCAATTCTGGGTCTTTTATAGTTTCTTATAAATTTTAGAATTATTTGTTCTAGTCTGTGGAAAATGGCATGGGTAATTTGATAGGGATCACATTAAATCTGTAGATTGCTTGAGGTAGTATGGCCATTTTAACAATATTAATTCTTCCAATCCAAGAGCGTGGTATATCTTTACATTTCTTGAAATCATCTTCTGTTTCCTTTATCAGTGTTTTATAGATCTCAGCATATAAGTGTTTCATCTACTTGGTCAGGTTTATTCCTAAGTATTTGATTTTTTTGATGCAATTTTTATTTATTTATTTTTTATTGAAGTGAGTTACAATGTTGTGTTAAATACTGCTGTACAGCAAAGTGACATATATATATATATATATATATATATATATATATATATATATATATATATATATACATACATACACACACACATCCTTTTTCATACTCTTTTCCATTATGGTTTATCACAGGATATCAAATACAGTGGGATAGGATATTTGCTATACAGTAGGACCTTGTTTATCTGTAGCTTTATCCTTTTTTTTTTTTTTTACAAAGGAACTGTTTATTAACTAACATGTAATTCTACTAACTTTTCTATGTCTCATGGTCATAACCACTGTCAGGATGTTGTTAAGGCCACTGTGTCCCCTTTATGAGATCCATAAGAAGAAACTGCTGACTCGTCTTTTTTTTTTCTTTAAAACATCTTTATTGGAGTATAATTGCTTTACAATGCTGTGTTAGTTTCTGCTGTATAACAAAGTGAATCAGCTATGTGTATACATATATCCCCATATCCCCTCCCTCTTGTGTCTCCCTCCCACCCTCCCTATCCCACCCCTCTGGTGGTCACAAAGCACCGAGCTGATCTCCCTGTGCTATGCAGCTGCTTCCCACTAGCTATCTGTTTTACATTTGGTAGTGTATTTATGTCCATGCCACTCTTTCACTTCATCCCAGCTTACCCATCCCTCTCCCTGTGTCCTCAAGTCCATTCTCTACATCTGTGTCTTTATTCCTGTCCTGCCCCTAGATTCATCAGAACCTTTTTTTTTTAGATTCCATATATATGTGTTAGCATACGGTATTTGTTTTTCTCTTTCTGACTTACTTCACTCTGTATGACAGACTCTAGGTCCATCCACCTCACTACAAATAGCTCAATTTAGTTTCTTTTTATGGCTAATATTCCATTGTGTATATGTGCCACATCTTCTTTATCCATTCATCTGTTGATGGACACTTAGATTGCTTCCATGTCCTGGCTATTGTAAATAGTGCTGCAGTGAACATTGTAGTACATGACTCTTTTTGAATTATGGTTTTCTCAGGGTATATGCTCAGTAATGGGATTGCTGGGTCATACAGCAGTTCTGTTTTTACTTTTTTACGGAACCTCCATACTGTTCTCCCTAGTGGCTGTATCAGTTTACATTCCCACCAACAGTGCAAGAGTGTTCCCTTTTCTCCACACCCTCTCCAGCATTTATTGTTTGTAGATTTTTTGATGATGGCCATTCTGACTGGTGTGAGGTGATACGTCATTGTAGTTTTGATTTGCATTTCTCTAATGATTAGTGATGTTGATGATGTAATTTTTAAAGGGATTTTTTTTAACTTTCCCTTTCTGATATTTCATTGTTAGTATAAAGAAATTCAACAGATTTCTATATGTTAATCTTGTATCCTGTTACCTTGCTGAATTTGCTTATCAGTTCTAGTAGTTTTTGTATGGAGTCTTTAGGGTTTTCTATATATAGTATAATGTCATCTGCATATAATGACAATTTTACCTCTTCCCTTCCAATTTTGATACCTTTTGTTTCTTTTTACTGTCTGATTTCTGTGGCTAGGACTTCCAATCCTATGTTGAATAGAAGTGGTGAAAGTGGTCATCATTGTCTTGTTCCAGATTTTAGTAGGAAGGCTTTTCACTGTTAAGTATTATGTTGACTGTGGGTTTGTCATAAATAGCTTTTCTTATGTTGAGATATGTTCGCTCTGTACCCACTTTGATAAGAGTTTTTATCATGAATGGATGTTGAATTTTATCAAATGCTTTTTCTGCATCTGTTGAGATGATCGTGTGTTTTTTGTCTTTTCTTTTGTTGATGTGGTGTATCACATTGATTAATTTGCATATGTTGAACCATCCTTGTGACCCTGAGATGAATCCAACTTGATCATGGTGTATGATCCTTTTTATGTGTTGTTGGATTTGGTTTGCTAATATTTTGTTGAGAATTTTTTGCATCTATGTTCATCAAAGATACTGGCCTGTAATTTTCTTTTATGGTAGTGTCTTTGTCTGGATTTGGTATCAGGATGATGGTGTCTTCATAGAATGACTTTGGTAGTGTTCCCTACTCTTCAGTCTTTTGGAAGAGTTTGAGAAGGATTGATATAAGTTCTTCTTTGTATGTTTGGTAGAATTCCCCAGTGAAGACAACCAGTCCTGGGCTTTTTTTTTGCAGAGAGTTTTTTTAAATTACAGATTCTATTTCACTTCTAGTGATTTGTCTGTTCAAACTATCTATTTATTTTTGATTCAGGTTTGGTGGACAAGTTTCTAGAAACTTGTCCGTTTCTTCTAGGTTGTCCAATCTGTTGGCATATAATTGTTTATAGTATTCTCTTATGGTTTTTTTGTATTTCTGCAGTATCAGTTGTGATTTCTCCTCATTTATTTGGGTTCTCTCTCTTTTCTCATTGAGCCTGACCAGAGGTTTGTCAGTTTTGTTTACATTTTCAAAAAAACAGCTCTTGGCTTATTGATTTTTTCTCTTGTTTTTTGATATCTATTTTATTTATTTCCTCCCTGATCTTTATTATTTCCTTCCTTCTGCTGACTTTAGGTTTTGTTTGTTCTTCTTTTTCTAATTCTTTTAGGTGGTAGGTTAGGTTGTTTATTTGAGATTTTTCTTGTTTTTGAGGAAGGGATTTATCACTACGAAGTTCCCTCTTTGGACTGCTTTTGCTGCATTCCATAGATTTTGTATGGTTGTGTTTTCATTGTCTTTTGTCTCAAGGTATTTTTTAACTTCCTCTTCGATTTCATTGTTTTTGACCTATTGCTTTTTTAGTAGCATGTTTCATGTCCATGTAATCATTTTTTTTCTCGTTTCTCTTTCTGTGGTTGATTTCTAGTTTCATGCTGTTGTGGTCAGAAAAGATGCTTGAAATAATCCCTGGCCTCTTAAATTTGTTGAGGCTTGTTTTGTGTCCTAGTATGTGGTCTGTCCTAGAGAATGTTCCAGTGTGCACTTGAAAAGAATGTGTATTCTGGTTGTTGTTGTTGTTTTGTTTGATTTGGTGGTTTTTGTTTTTGTTTTTTTTGGATGCAATGTCCTGAAAATATCAATTAAGTCTGTCTGTTCTGTTGTGTCATTTTGTTGCCTTATTGATTTTCTGTCTGGAATATCTGTCCATTGATGTCTTTTGAGATGATTTGTGATTTTTATCCTTCATTCTGTTAATGTGTTGTATCTTATTGACTGATTTTCATATGTTGAACCATCCTTGCATCACAGGGATAAATCCCATTTGGTCATGATGTGTGATCCTTTAAATGTGCTTTTGAATTCAGTTTACTAGTTTTCTGTTAAGGATTTTTGCATCTGTATTCATCAGGGATATTGGCCTGTAGTTTTCTTTTCTTGTAATGTCTTTTTCTGCTTTTGGTCAGGGTAATGATAGCCTCATAAAATTAGTTTGGGAGTGTTTCCTCCTCTTCAGTTTTTTGAAAGTGTTTGAGGAGGATTGGTATTAATTCTTCTTTAAATGTTAGGTAGAATTCACCTGTGAAGCCATCTGGTCCTGAGCTTTTCTTTGTTGATTACTGAATCAATTTTATTGCTAGTTATATATCTATTCAGATTTTCTATTTCTTCATGATTTTGTCTTGGTAGGTTTTATGTTTCTAGGAATTTATCCTTTTTTCTAGGTTATCCAATTTGTTGGCATATAATTATCAGAGTAGTCTCTCATAATTCTTTTTTATTTCTGTGGCATCCATTGTAGTGACTCCTCTTTCACAGCTAATTTTATTTGAGTCTTCTTTTTTTTCTTAGCCTAACTAAAGGTAGTCAATTTTGTTGATCTTTTTAAAAAACAGCTCTTAGTTTGGTTGATTTTTTTCTATGATTTTTCTAATCTCTATTTCATTTATTTCTGTTCTAATCTTTATTATTTCCCTCTGATAACTTTGAGCTTAGTTTATTCTGTTTTTTCTAGTTCCTTGAAGTATAGAGTTAAGTTGTTTGAGAGCTTTCTCCTCTTTTAATTTAGGCACTTAATGCTATAAAATTCCCTCTTAGCATTGATCTTGCTGCGTCCAATAAATTTTGGTATATTATGGTTTCATATTCATTTGTCTCAAGGTATTTTCTAATTTCCCTTTTGATTTCTTCTTTGACCCATTAGTTGTTCTAGAGTATTTTTGTTTAGTTTCCACAAATTTGTGAATTTTCTAGTTTTTCTTCTGCTATTGAAAGTGAGGTATTGAGATCTCCTAGTAATATTGTGTTGCTTTCTGTTTCTTCCTTCAGTTTTCTCAATGTTTGCTTCATATATTTAGGTGCTCTGATGTTGGATGTATATATATTTATAGTAGTTATATCTTCCTGGTGAAATTGACCTTTTTATCGTTATATAATATCCTTTTTTGTTTCCTTTGAAAGTTTTTTACTTAAAGTCTATTTTATCTTATATAAGCATGGCCAACCCTGCTCTTTTTTGGTTACAACTTGCATGGAATTTATTTTTCTATCCTTTCATTTTCAGCCTATGTATGGCCTTAAATCTAAAGTGAGTTTCTTGCAGACAGCACATAGTCAGATCTTGGTTTTTCTTTGTTCAGCCACTCTATGTCTTTGATTAGGGAGTTTAATCCATTTATAGGTAAAGTAATTATTGATAGGGAGGACTTACTATTGCCATTTATTCGTTGTTTTCTGTATTGTAGCTCTTTTGTTGCTCTTTTTCTTTCTTGAGGTCCTCCTTTGTATTTCAGTGAATTTTTGGTAGTGAAGTGCTTTTTTCCTTTCTCATTTTCTTTTGTGTATCCTCTATAGGTATTTTCTTTATAATTACAATGGAACTTACCCAAAACATCTTATAACAATCTATTTTAAGCCGATAAGAACTAAGTTCAGTCACACTTAAGAGCTCTTTTTTGTTTTCTTGAATATTTCTTTTTTTAATAGCATCCCATTCATAATAGATAGAATATTTTCTCTTATTTCTCTGAGGGTATTAGTGATGGCTTTTTGAAGTGTTTTTTTTTTTTCGTCCTTGCATAGTTTCTGTTTTCTCCCATTTGCTTTCATTTCTTTGTTTGCTCTGTTCTCTTTCACATTAGAGGCTTTTCTCAGATGCCTGATAATCTGTGCTCATATTTATGAGTAGGGGCCAAAAACAGATTGGAAGCTCTGAGCAAATGAGTGATCCTTATTGACTTTGAGCTTCACTTAAAGTCATCTGGCTTGTCCATTTCTTGGAGAAATTCCACATCCAAAATCAGCATTTTTAGATCTTTCTTCTTGGGGTAATCAGATTCCCCAGAGAAGACTTCAGAACTCTTGCATGGGAGGGTACCACCAGCATTGTGGGAGCCTAATGGGAGGAAGTGTTTGGGGTATCCTCATCATTCAGAATGCATTATTTCTCTTAATCTCCTAGTTTTTAGGAACAGTATTCTCATCCTCAACTGTATCTAGCTCTCCCTGTGTTCAGAGAATGAACCTCCAGTATTCACCAAGATTGGGAGTGGTCTTTACCCAGTAGCATATTATAGGGGAGGTGTTTAAAGATCTAATCTATTTTTAAAGAGTTTTCAACCTACCCACCTTATCTTAACCCCAGCTCTTTACATCCATTTCCAGAGACACCTGAATATATCAGTTCCTAAAATGTTTGAGGATTCTTAGGTGTAGATTGGGTTAGTTCCTGGCTTTCCCCACTGCTGGTTTAAGATTCAGCTTTCTTGAGTACACTCGTTCAGTTATTTTCCAGCTTCCAGAATATTGTTGCTATTGCCTCCTTTCCTTGTTCTTCCTTACCTTGTCAGTTTGTATTAAAAAAAAAAGTCTCTATAGTTTTTGGAGAGTTTTCTGGAGGGATTGAAATTAGATGCATGTGTTCAATCCACCATCTTTATCTGAAACTAACTAATTCCTACCACAATTAAATAGTTGCCTTACCTCCCTAATGTGTTATTTCTGGTGATCCTTGGTTTATATTAGGTGTTATACCTGAAGAACCTTAGCCCTCGGGTGACCGAAAGAGATCTTGTCTCATTATTCGCTCGGTTCCAGGAGAAGAAAGGACCTCCAATTCAATTCCGAATGATGACTGGACGAATGAGGGGGCAGGCTTTTATCACTTTTCCCAGTAAGTAGTTTCATCTGGATAATTACTCAGTTGTAGCATAAGTTCATTAGTGACTACTTATCCCCTCTCTTGTTTAGGTATAGCGCTTTGATTTCTCTACAGCACATGAGAAGTATGTGCTTGGCCAAGCACATGGGAGGAAGGGAAGAGAACTAAGGAAAACATGTTTTTAATTTTTCTCTACTTTCCCTTCTGTGCTTCCTCTCCTCCTTTGACAGTGCACGGCCACTTTATACCTTTGTCCTCACTTTTCCTCAGTCTTGGCACTTCCTACTCACGCCATCAAAATTTACTTTCCCTTTGCTGAAAATAGTATTTCTAGTCCAAGTTATAATTATGTTAATTATTAATATATTGGTATTCTGATCAGAACACTCGTACTTGCATTATGCCCTATTCCTTTAGGACTAAGAGACTGCAAGATATTATGCTATTATGCTATATTATGCTAATGCATTACTAATTCATAATTAACTAGTAGGTGATATATTCTTTTAACTATTGTTTGCATCTTAATACATGATTTCAGTATCCTAAGCCAAAGGGAGAAATAATACAGGCATATCTCAGAGATATTACAGATTCGGTTCCAGACCACTGCAATAAAGTGAATATCCCAGTGAAGCAAGTCACATGAATATTTTGGTTTCCTAGCACATGTAAAAGTTATGTTTGTACTATACTGTAGTCTATTAAGTGTGCAGTAGCATTTTGTCTAAAAAAACAATGTACATAACTTAAAAATACTTTCTTGGTAAAAAATGCTAGCCATCATCTGACAGTGCAAGGTTGCTAGAAACCTTAAATTTGAGGGAAAAAACTGCAATATCTGCAAAGCATAATAAAGCAAAGTGCAGTTAAAAAGTTATACCTGTATAGGAATTTCAGTTCCTATGACAGACCAGACTTTCTTTTTTTGGTGGAGGCTGGGTAGGAGCTGTGCCTTTTATTATCCCTAAAGTATCATCATTTATATACAGCCTAGTAATCTATTTAAAGGGAAGTGCTTTTATACATGAGCAGTGCCAAACTCCTCTGCATTCTTTTCATACAGCATTGTACCATCTTTCCTATCTCATTGAAGGTTTGTGGATCCTCAACGCTAGTGATTTTTAGTCTTTTCAAGTGTGAGAACCCTTTTTAAACTTATAAAATTACTTCATGCACCCCCACCTAATATGATCTATTAATTGAAAACATATGTAATAAAAAGGCTTTATACACTAAGTACTTCTAAATAAATAACCATTTTAGTAATTATACATGCATTTGAAAATTTGTAGTGCATACATATATGAGACATAAATTGGTTCAATCTAAAAACATTGCTTGTCCA
The DNA here is from genome assembly GCF_964374135.1 of Grampus griseus. Lineage (NCBI taxonomy): Eukaryota > Metazoa > Chordata > Mammalia > Artiodactyla > Delphinidae > Grampus > Grampus griseus. The sequence continues at coordinate 92,360,486 of NC_138999.1, read as the reverse complement.
CTTATGATTTCACAGACTCTAGGCAGTAATTCCATTCCTTCCTAATTTCCCACATCCAGGCTCTGAGACCCATAAATCAAATCCTCCTGCTATATGCTATATACTCTTACACCTCAAGCTTCCATATGCCTGCAAGCATTCTTAAACTTACTTATCCTAATGAGGGCTCCTACAACCACTCTCCTACAACCACTCTCCTACAACCACTCCTACAACCACTCTCTGATCAAAAGGAAAAAGTAGCAAAATGTCCTCAATACCATGATAACTTCTTTTATTTGTCTTCCCCATTTTGAAAATGATTTCATTCTTACAGTACCTATAATCTGTTATCTAAGATAGAGGTTTGTGTATTATTAGTTATAGCTTAACCCTCTTTAACACACTGTCTGTATCCTTGTTTCTTTACCTATATCATTGAATTAGGAGAAGCTCTCAAACATCCATTTTAAGATTTTATTGTTGTTATTCTTAGCCATTAGTTTAATCTTGCTGAGTTATTACAAATTTGAGATTGTAGAAAACCCAATAAAATCAAATAATTACGTGGCCTTATAGCCTACACTGAACTCCAAGGCAAAACAACATAAACTAGACTTGGAATAAAATCGATTAAGCCACATATAAACTGATGTTTTTTCTTTCTCTTTTAGATACAGAAATAGCATGGCAAGCATTGCGTCTAGTAAATGGATATAAACTACGTGGGAAAATATTGGTGATAGAATTTGGAAAGAACAAAAAGCAGCAGTCAGATCTCCAGGCTGCTTCTCTAATATCATCTACTACAGATAATACTACAGAAATCAGTGGCAGCTAGAAGACATAAAGATTGTGAGTCCCAGGAGGTCTTTCTTGCATCAGAATCTAAGATCTAGGATTTGTATATAGATAGCAATTTATTTGGAATTGAAGAAGAGAAGCTAACTGAGGGAGAGAAAACTGAATTAAAATCCCTTTCAGCTTTTGGAAAGAATTGGTAGAAAACATTTTCTATAATCAAACACTCTCTGGGATAGACAATATAATGAGTATGGAGGATAGGGAATAAAGAGTATCATTTTCTCAGGATAAATTACAGTAGATTACTTCCAAGGGTTTTTTTTTAATCATTATAATTTATATGAGGTCTTAAATATTTGTCCCTTGAGATAACATTCTTTCAAGACTGGCTCCTATATATACAAAACTAAAAAATGAATTAAGTGTTGAAATATTTATTTATAGAGCCCATTTGTCCCTAAATTTATTTTCCTAGTAAATAAATGACCAAGACTCCAGGCCTAAACATCAGCAAATGCTCTTGAATGAGACCTATCAGCAGTAACAGTAGGTAGTTTTCATAAGTTAGTCAACATATTTAATGGACATTTCCCTATTAAGTTATCACTGTCTTCAAATAGCTTTATATTTTTTCTAATGAAAGAATTTAGATCAAAACATTAATGTTCTCATAGTCATTTAAGCTAGCTACCATTGAGTAATGATTGAATTAAAAGCAATAAACATTGAATCATTGTCTATTACATGTTAGAGATTAGATATATTAATTTTAGAAGAGGAACATACTAGCAAAGAATAACTAAAGAGGGGTAGAAATAAAGAGCTCTCTAGAAGAGAGACAGCCTACCCCAAATCCCCCAGTTGTTTGTTTGTAGTTGCTGGAGAATAGAAAGATGATATGATATAGAGGAAGTAGTACAAACTTTGGAGTCAGACCTGTTTGAACTTCACAGCCATACTTACCACTCTGTGACTTTGGCAAGTCACTTAATCTGAGCCTCAGTTTTCTCATCTATAAAAATGACGATAATAATACTACTTACCTCATTGGGTTGTGATGTTTAATGGGATAATTGTATCCAGGTTGAAGATCAGAAAGAAAAAATAATGAAAATTTAATGGGGTAAAGAACCATTAAGCACTCCAACATACTTGTAATGGGAATATCAGAGAAAGAAAGGAGCAGAAAAAATATTCCAATAAATAATGGCTGTAAAATCCCAAATTTGATGAGAAACATTATCTACACATCTGAGAAATCTCAATGAACCCCAATTAGGATAAATAAGAAGAAATCAACAAACATACCATAATAAGAATGCTAAAACCCAAAGACAAAGAGAAACTTTTGAAAGCAACATGAGACAACTGAAGCAACTTACAAGGGAACCTCAATAAGAGTAATAGATGACTTCGCATCAGAAACAATGGAGGTGGCAGTGGGAAAACATATTCAAGTGCTGAAAGAAAAAGACTGTCAATATAGAATCCTATATTCAATAAAGCTGTTTTTCAAAAATGAAGATGAAATAAAGACATTCCCACATAGTCAAAAACTGAGAGACTATGTTGCTGTCAGGCCTGACTTACAGGAAATGTTAAAGGAAGTTCTTCAGGTGGAAAGCAAGTGACCTCAGACGGTAATTTGAATCTACACATCCAAAAAATTAGCATGGGTAAAGGTAATTGTGTAATTATAAAAGACAGTCAAAATACATTTTTCCTTTCTTAATTGATTTAAAAAGCTATTTTATAAGACAATATGTATATAGTTGCATTGTTGGATCTATAACATATAAAACTGTAATATATTTACCAATAACAAGACAAAGGAAGTGGGTGGAAACAAAGCTGTATTGGATTAAAGAAATGACTCTAAAATGGTAACTCAAATCCATAGGAACAAATGAAGAAAATAAGAAATGGGAAATAAGGTTAATATTAAAAAGTTGTAAATATATACTTGTTCTTTCCTTCAGCTTCTTTAAAAGACATAAAATTATATTAAGTAATAATTATAATGATGTATTGTTGGGTTTGTAATATAGAAATAATAATAACAATAATACCACAAAAAGTGAGAAAAGGAGTAGGTTTATATAGCAATAAGGTTTTTATATCTCATTGGAATTTAGTTAGTATATAGCTGAAGCCAATTAAGTTAAGATGTGTATGGTAAACCCTAGAGCAACCACTAAAGAAATAACTAAAAATATATAGTGAAAATATTAAAGACGTTTAAATGTTTTATTAGAAAACATTCAAAGCAAAAGAAAGCAAAAAGAGGAATGGAGGGCTTCCCTGGTGGTGCAGTGGTTGAGAGTCTGCCTGCCGATGCAGGGGACACGGGTTCGTGCCCCGGTCTGGGAAGATCCCACATGCCACGGAGCAGCTGGGCCCATGAGCCATGGCCGCTGAGCCTGCGCGTCCGGAGCCTGTGCTCCGCAGCAGGAGAGGCCACAACAGTGAGAGGCCCACGTACCACAAAAAACAAACAAACAAACAAACAAAAAAGAATGGAGAAACAAAAGCTTGAGACATATAGAAAAGAAACCGTAAAATGGCAGTCGTAAGTCCACCTATGTTAATAATAAATATGAATGGATTAAACAGTCCAATCAAAAGGCAGAGATCATCAAACTGGGAAAAAAAAAGACTTACCTCTATGCTTTTTATTGGATTCACACTTTAGATTTAAGGATACAGACTGAAGGTTAAAGGATAGAGAGAAATATCAGGCAAATGGCAACTATAAGAAAGCTGGAGTGGCTATACTATTATCTAAAGTCTATTTAAAATGGACTTTAAAACAAAAAATGTCACTGTAGATAAAGAGTGACATCTTATATTGATAAAAGTCAATCCATCAGAAAGATATAACAATTAGAAACACATATTAACCTAACAACAGAGTACCAAAATACATGAATCAAAAACTGAAATGTGGCTTCCCTGGTGGCGCAGTGGTTGAGAGTCCGCCTGCCGATGCAGGGGACACGGGTTTGTGCCCTGGTCCAGAAGGATCCCACATGCCACGGAGCAGCTGGGCCCGTGAACCATGGCCGCTGAGCCTGTGCATCCAGAGCCTGTGCTCCGAAACGGGAGAGGCCACAGCAGTGAGGGGCCCGCGTACCACACACACAAAAAAAAACCTGAAATGAATGGAGAAATATAAAAGTATACAATAAGAGTTGGGGAATTACGTACCCCATTTTCAATAAGATCTAGACAGAAGATGAACAAGGGAATAAAAGACTTGAACAATGCTATAAATCAACTAGACCTTAAAGAGACTTATGGAACACTTCACCTAACAAGAGCAGAATACACATTCTTCTCAAGTGCACATGAAACATCTCCAGGATAGACCATATCACATACCATAAAACAAACCGCAATAAATTAAAGTGGATTAAAACTATGCAAAGTATGTTCTCTGACCACATGGAATGAAGTTAGAAATCAGTAACAGAAAGTTGGGAAACACAAATATGAATTAGACACACTTTTAAATGACCAGTGGGTTAAGGAAGGAATTACAAGATTAATTTGAGATGCGTGAAAATGAACACACAAAATGCCAAAACTTCTGGGATACACCTAAAGCAGTGCTTAGAGAGAAATGTATAAGTACAAATGCCTATAATTTAAAAGAAGAAAGATAACATATCAATAACCTCACTTTACACCTTAAGACACTGGAAAAAGAGACTAACTAGAAAAAGCAGAAGGAAGGAAATAAGAGATTAGATAAATGTATAGAGAATAAAAAGTCAACAAAACCAAAAGTTGGTTCTGTATAAAGACCAACAAAAGTGATAAACCTTTCAGTAGGTTGACCAGGAAATAAAGGAGATTCAACTTACTAGGATCAGAAATGAAGGCGGGAACATTGCTACCAACCTTATAAAAATTTAAAACAAAAATTATGAAGGAACACTATGAACAATTTTATGCCAATAAATTAGGTAACTTACTTGAAATACAAAAATTCCTAAAAATACATGAATTACTGAAACCAATTGTTGGTGGGGGGGGGGGGACAAAGAAAATCTGAAGATAACCTGTAACAAGTAAAGTGGTTAATTAGTAATTTTTTAAAATACCCATAAAGAAAAGCATAGGCTCAAATGGATTCTTAGATTAATTCTCACAAACATTAAAGAAGAATTAATACAAGTTCTTCACAAACCCTTCCAAAAAGTAGAAAAGGAGGGAACACTTCTGATATATGCTACAACGTGGAAGAACCCTGAAAACATGCTAAATGAAAGAAGCCACTCCAAAAGGCTATATATTATATGATTCTAAATATACAGTGACAGAAAGTAGATTAGTGGTTGCTTAGGGCTTCAGGTAATAGCTGAAGTGTATGGAGTTTCTTTAGAACTTGATGAAAATGTTCTAAAATTGTGGTGATGATTGTACAACTCTGAATATACTACAAATCATGAATTGTACACTTTAAATGGGTGAATTTTATCTTACCTGAATTATATTTTAATAAAGTCACACACACATACAAATACTGGTTATAACCTAAATGTCCATCAGTATGAGAATGGATAAATTATGGCACATCCATTTAGTGGAATACTATACAGGCATTAAAATAATGGATATATCTATTAATGCATTCTGACCTGTATGATGTCCAGGATTTTGTAATAAGTTAAAAAGTTATATATATGTGTGTGTGTGTGTGTGTGTGTGTGTGTGTATACATATATGTACACACACACACACATATATATATGTATATATATATAATACTTTTTTATAAACAAAAGCATTTGTGTATGTATGGTATATGTATATATAGATATTTCTGAATAAACTTAGGAAAAAGCTGGGAAATACACATACCAAACTGTAAACCTTTTAGAGGTGGGATTGGATAGGCTGAAAGGGGACTTGCTTTATAAAATTTTTCAAGTGTGATTTGGGCTGATTTTTACTTTTTTCAGTATTTTTTTAAATAAAGAAAATTTTAATATTCTACCAGTGACTTGGCTTCCAGAATATTTGTCAGGCCTGCTCTGAGGATATCATCTAACTATACTCAGGACAAACATCTATTCCTTTGATATACTGCTCACTTAGGATTAACTCCAATTTTAAATATAGTTTAAAGGACAAGAAGTAAGTTATACTGGTATAACCTCTTGCACATGTTACCCAGGAGCATACTTCTAAGCTGGACTTTTCAGAAGAAACTTCTTCCTGTTGGGTATAAAATCTCACCTCTGCCCTTTACTAGACCTGCAGACCATTAACAATAGAGGAAAATAAAAATGGAGGATGTCCCTCAACTGGTGCATAGATAAACTGTGATATATATCCATACAATGGAATACTACTCAGCAATAAAAACTATTATGAACTATGATACATGCAACAACTTGGATGAATCTCAAATGCATTTTGCTAAGTAAAAGAGGCCAAACTCAAAAGGCTACTTACTGATAGATTCCATTTATATAACATTCTGGAAAGGATGAAACTATGGGAACAGAACAAATCAGTGGGTGACGGGTTAAAAATGAGAGACTGATTACAAAAAGGTAGCATAGGAATTTGTTTTATAATGGAAATTATCTGTATCTTGATTATAATTACATGAGTGTATGCATTTGTCAAAACTACTAGAATTGTACACCAAAAAGGATGAATTTTACTGTATGTAAATGTTTAAATAAATGTAACTTATAATGGAAGAAAGAAGTTTCTCAAAGTCATTTCCATAAAGTATTGTTCCTATTCTGTGGTCTTTTGATCACTATTGAAGACTTAAAGTCACTTGGCTACTATTCCTTATTTTCTGTCCACAGGTCAGCAGAAATCATCAGTTTAAAAAAATCTATATACACATATACACACTAACCCACCATAAAAAAAATCAAAAGACAAACTGGAAAATAATTTGCCACACACAGGAGCTAATTTCCTTAACATAGAATGCATATAGTTTTCTTAATATACAAAAGTCAAGAATCCAACTAAAAAGTGGGTAAATGAAAATTTATAGAGAAACTGAAATATAAATGCCTGATAAACTAAGAAAAATGTTCAGAGTAGTAATACAAATTAGGAAAATTAGCTCTCTTTTTTTGCTGCATCTTTTTTAAAAAACCTTTTTAGATTTATAGAAAAGTCACAAAAATAGTAAAAGAGTTCCTATATATCCTTCACCTAGCTTCCCCAATGTTAACATCTTACATAACTATAGTACAGTTATCAAAACTAGGAAAATAATTTTTTTTTTTTGGCTGTGTTGGGTCTTCGTTGCCGCACAAGGGCTTTCTCTGGTTGCAGCGAGCAGGGGCTACTCTTCGTCGCAGTCCACAGGCTTCTCATTATGGTAGCTTCTCGTTGCAGGGCACGGGCTGTAGGTGTGTGCGCTTCAGTAGTTGCAGCACACGGGCTCAGTAGTTGTGGCAGGTGGACCCTAGAGCACACGGGCTTCAGTAGTTGTGGCACACGGGCTCAGTAGTTGTGGCTCACGGACTCTAGGGTGCACAGGCTTCAGTAGTTGTGGCACATGGGCTCAGTAGTTGTGGCACGCAGGCTCAGTAGTTGTGGCACATGGACTTAGTTGCTCTGCAGCATGTGAGATCTTCCTGGACCAGGGCTCGAACCCGTGTCCCCTGCATTGGCAGGCGGATTCTTAACCACTGCAGCACCAGGGAAATCCCAGAAAATAATACTGATGCAGTACTATGAACTAGTGTGCAGACCTTATTTGATTTTTTCTGTTTGTCCCACTAATGTTCTTTTATGATCCAGGATTCCACATTGCATTTTATTATCATATATCCTTAATCTGTCCCTAATTGTGACAGTTCTCACTGGTCAGTTATTTTATAGAATGCCCCTAACTGGGGTTTGTCTGACATCTTCTCAGGATTAGATTGAGGTTATGCATTGTTGGTGAGAATACCACCGAAATGGTATTGTCTTTTTTAGTGCATCATATCAGGAGATACCTGATGCTGACATGTCTTAATACTGGTGATGTTAACTTTGATCATTTGGTTAAGATACTGTCTGCTATGCTTCACTATAAAGTTACTATTTTCCTCTTTATAATTAATGAATATCTTGTAGGAAGATACATTGAGACCATTCAAATATTCTGTTTCTCATCATACTTTTGCCCACCAAATTTAGCATTCATTAGTGGTTCTTATGGTGACAATTACTGCTGTGGTGTTTACCTAATGGTGATTTTCGGTTTCTTCCATTTTATCTATATGTATTCATTGAAATTCTCTGAGGAAGATGTCCCTTCTCTCCCATTTATTTACACATTGACTTATAACAGCATAGACTAATGGATGTTTATTTTATTCTATGACTTATAACCTAATACTGTCATTGTTTTGTTGTTCAAATTGTTCCAGCTTTGACCATTGGGAGCTTCTATGTCATTTTGACATGTCCCCATTTTTTGATTACTTCCTTATTTTCTGGCACTACAAGATGTTCCAGTCTCATCTTATGTATTCCCTACCCCAGTGATAGAATCAACCATTTCTACATGGTGCCCTAGTTCCGTTTATTGGAAAAAACAGTATTTAGAAACCAAGATCTGGGCACTAGATGTCATGTTTGTATAACCTGTCCGAAGGTTAATATTACAAAGATTGATAACATCAAATGTTTCCAAGGGTATGGAAAATAGACACTCTCATACACATTGGATGAGAGTATAAATAAGTATAACCCTTATAGGAGGACAATTTGGCAGTATCTTTTTTTTTTAGGTAGTAAAACATGGCAGATTTATTCACAAAGCATGGATGTATAAACAAAATAAGTCTACATGGCCTCTAAACTAAACAATTTCAGCAAGGAAATAATCTTTCATAAGAAACTTTTAGTGTAAATGAAGAATAGTTTGTCTACCCAGAAAAAAAAAAAAAACCAGAATACAGGAAAAAGGAAAGATTTTAGCACTAAATGTAGGCAACCCCCGATTTTTTTTCACACACACACACACACACACACTGTATTTTATTTTTACAAGAGATAAATAAACTGACACCAAGCATTGTAAATGGATGACCACAACAAAAGCAATGATTGCAATAATCAAACACAAAACACACTCATACTGTCATAATATTGACACTCAGTCCAGTAATCCTCCACTGTAACAGCTCCTTTACTTTGCAGTGAAAATTGATTTATATATTTCTTGCCTCTGAATCCTTGTGGGATTTTTTTTATTCAAACAGAAAGTCACAAAAATTATAATCATCCTCATCAGTTCACTCAGTACCATGTAATTAATTTTTTTTTCATCTTGATCTTTTGTTAGCCCTTTTATGAATTCATCAGTTTTCCATTAGAGTTCTGAAAATGCTTATTCATTCAGTTCAGCAGTATAGTCAGTTACCAGAAACCTGTACTTGTCAGAGTCTTTTCCATGAGTTCCTTGAAGATGAAACCCTTTTATAGGAACATTTTTGCAAAAGCATCAAAGTACACCCAGAACTGTCTGTAAATGACCAAAGACTTAAAAATGACCACGGTTAAAGATTTGATGAAAGTTCATAATAATGCAATTGACAAGGAAATTTAGTTATTTCTGATACACATTTTAAAGTAATAACTAGAATTATGACTTATAACATTATACCAGAACATATAAGATTTTTAGGAATTTCATGTAATTTCTGAAACATTTATATTAACATATTTCCATACAAATAACCCAAAGACAGTTTAGTATTAGTTGGGGTTTTTTTTGTTTGTTTTTTTATACTGCAGGTTCTTATCAGTCATCAATTTTATACACATCAGTGTATACATGTCAATCCCAATCGCCCAATTCAGCACACCACCATCCCCACCCCATCATGGTTTTCCCCCCTTGGTGTCCATACGCTTGTTCTCTACATCTGTGTCTCAACTTCTGCCCTGTAAACCGGTTCATCTGTACCATTATTCTAGGTTCCACATACATGCATTAATATATGTCAGTATCTTTTAAAAATTGAATTATGAAGATCTAGAAAATCTACTTCTAGAAGTCCGTTATACAGAAATACTTATAAATATGCTCAAATATATATATATATATATGCACAAGAATATTGTTTGCAGTATTATAATAAGAAAAACCTTGAAACAACTTAGAAGTTCCTCAATAGGGGACTTATTAAGTAATCAAATTGTAGCACAACCATATGATAAAATATCATGTTGGCATTAAAAGGAAAGAGACTGATCTATGCATATTGATATGGACCTTTGCTTCATATATTTTTTTAAATTATTTATTTGGCTGTGCCAGATCTTAGTTGCGGCATACGGGATCTTTAGTTGTGGCATGCGGGCTCTTAGTTGCAGCATGCGGGATCTAGTTCCCTGACCAGGGATCAAACCCAGGCCCCCTGCATTGGGAGCGTGGAGTCTTAACCACTGGACCATCAGGGAAGTCCCTGCTTCACATTTCATTGAGATAATAAAAGCAATCTCATGAGGACTTCATCTTTTTATCACCAAATCTACTGTCTACTTACATTTGTGCCTACATTCTAGCTTCTTCCATTGTGGTTAAGAGTGTGGGATCTAATGCCATGTTCAAATACTGACTATAATTTACTAGCTGTGTGACTTTAAGTTATTTAAACTTGCTATGCCCTAGTTTTTTCATTTTTAAAATTAATGAGGGTAGTAATAGTATATAACAACATAGGGTTGTTTTGAGGATTCAATGAATACCTGTAAGGTTTTGAATAGTATCTGGTACATACTAAGAGCTCAATAAATGTAAGATTATCATTACAGTGAAGTACCCCTGCTCCTATCAAAGGCCATCCCCTTTATTTATACTTTGGATTCCAGTCCCCTGATTTCTCAAGGCTTAACACAAGTAATTATACTGTCTGTGTCACCAATCTATTATTCCCATCAGCATATAAATATGTTATCGTATGTCCCATTTATTAAAAAAAAAACTTACAATACTTCACATTCCCAAACTATAGCTCCATTTCTCTATTCCACTCAGCACAATTTCTTGAAGTTCCCTATAGTCATGGTCTCCACTTCCATTTTCTCCTAAATCTGTTTCAATAAAGACACTGTTCTTTACTACGTCTTTGGTAACACCTCTCCCATCCATCTTGCAAAATCAATGGTAACTTCTCTGTCCTCATCTCAAACGTTCAGCTGCATTCAATGCAGTTTACCACTTCCTCTTTCTTGAAACACTCTTCTCTTTTTAAAAAATGTATTTCAGGTGTACAGCATTATAATTTGATATCTGTATATACTACAAAGTGATCACCACCACAAGTGTAATTATCATCCATCACCATACAGTTGACCTCCTTCACCTGTTTCACTCACCCCTCCAACCCCTTTCCCCTCTGGTAACCACTAATCTGATCTCTGTATCTATGAGTTTGTTTTTGTTTTATTTTGTTTGTTCATTTGTGTGTGTGTGTTTTTTTAGATTCCACATATGAATGAAATCATACAGTATTTGTGTTTCTCCATCTGACTTACTTCACTTGGCATAAGACCTTCAAGATCCACCCGTGTTGTCACAAGTGGCAGGATTTCATTCTTTTTTGTAGCTGGCTAATATTCCATTGTAGGTATATACCACATCTGCTTTATCCATTCATCCATTGATGTACAATTAGATTGTTACCATATCTTGGCTATTGTAAATAATGCTTCAATGAACATAGAGGTGCAGTTATCTTTTTGAATTACTGTTTTCATGTTCTTCAGATAAACACTCAGAAGTGGAATAGCTGTGTCATATGGTACTTCTATTCATAAGTATTTGAGGATCCTCCATACAGTTTTCCATAGTGGCTGCACCAATTTACAGTCCCACAAACAGTATATGAAGGTCCCCTTTTCTCCACATCCTCTCCAACATTTGTTATTTCTTGTCTTTTCAATAATAGCCATTCTAACAGGTGTGAGGTGATATCACATTTTGGTTTTGATTTGGATTTCCCAAATAATTAGTGATGTTGAACATCTTTTAATGTGCCTGTTGGCCATTTGTATGTCTTTGGAAAAATGTCTGCTTAGATCCTCTGCCCATATTTTAATTGGATTGTTTGTTTTGTTGTTGTTGAGTTACATGAATTCTTTTTGGATATTAACTCCTTATTGCATATGTGATTTGCAAATATCTACTCCCATTCATTAGGTTGCATTTTCGTTTTGATGATGGTTTGCATCACTGTGCAGAAGCTTTTTAGTTTGATGTAGTCCCTTGTTTATTTTTGCTTGTTTCCTTTGTCTTTGGAGTCAGATCCACAAAAACATTACTAAGACCAATGTCAATGAGTTACCACCTGTGTTTTCTTCTAGGATTTTTATGGTTGCAGGTCTTACATTCAAGTCTTTAATCCATTTTGAGTTAATTTTTGTGTATGATGTAAGATAGTGGTTCAGTTTAATTCTTTTGCATGTGACTGTCCTGTTTTCCCAACACCATTTATGGAAGAGACTATCCTTTCTCCAGTGCATGTTCCTTGATCCTTTGTTGCAGATTAATTGTCCACACATCTGTGGGTTCATTTCTGACCTTTCACTTCTGTTCCATTGGTCTTTGTCTCCGTTTTTGTGCCAATACTATACTGTGTTGATTACTGTAGTTTTGTAGGTTAGTTTGAAATCAGGGAGCATGATAGCTCCAGTTTCATTCTTCTTTCTCAAGACTGTTTTGGCTATTCGGGATATTTTGTGATTCCATATAAATTTTTAGAACTTTTTTGTTCTAGTTCTGTGAAACATGGCATTAGAATTTTGAAAGTGATATAATTGAATCTGTAGGTTGCTTTGGGTAGTCTGGACATTTTAACAATATTAAGTCTTTCAGTTTGTGATCATGGAATATCTTTTCCCTTTATTTGTGACTTCTTCAACTTCTTTCATCAGTGTCTTATACTTTTCAGTGTATAGGACTTTCACCTCCTTGGTTTAGTTTTTTCCTAGGTATTTTATTCTTTTTGAAACAATTGTAAATAGGGTTGTTTTCTTTCTGATAGTTCATTATTAGTATATAGAAATGCCACACATTTTTGTATATTGATTTTGTATCCTGTGACTTTACCGAATTCACTGATTAGTTCAAACAGTGTTTTGGTGGAGTCTTTAGGATTCTCTCTATATAGTATTATGTCATCTGCAAATAGTGACAGCTTTATTTTTTCCTTCCCAATTTGGATGCCTTTTATTTCTTTTTATTACCTAGTTGCTCTGGCTAAAACTTCCAATACTATGTTGAATAAAAGTAGTAAGAGTGGGCATCCTTGTCTTGTTTCTGACCTTAGAGGAAAAGCTTCCAGCTTTGCACCATTGAGTATGATATTAGCTGCAGGTTCATTATATATGGTGTTTATTATGTTGAGTTACAGTCCATCTATACCCACCACTTTGTTGAGAGTTTTTATCATAAATGGATGTTTAATTTTGTCAGATGCTTTTTCTACATCTATTGAGATGATCATATGATTTTTATGCTTCATTTTGTTAATGTGATGTATCGTGTTGATTGATTCACAGATGTTGAACCATCCTTGCATCCCTGGAATAAATCCCACATGATTGTTGTGTATGATCCTTTTAAAGCACTGTTGGATTTGGTTTGCTAATATTTTGTTGAGGATTTTTGCATGTATGTTTATCAGTGATGTCAGCCTGTAATTTTCTTTTTTTGTGGTGTCCTTATCTGGTTTTGGTATCAGGGTAGTGCTGGCTTTGTGAAATGTGTTTAGAAGTTTTCTCTCCCCTTCAATCTTTTAGAAGAGTTTGAGAAAGAATGAATGAAAACATTCTTTGAATGTTTTATAGAAGTCATCAGTGAAGCCATCTGGTCCTGGGTTTTTGTTTGTTGGAAGCTTTCTGATTACTGTTTCAATCTCCTTACTAGTAATCAGTCTATTCGGATTTTCTATTTCTTCATGATTCAGTCTTCAAAGGCTGTATTTTTCTAGGAATTTATCCATTTTTTCTAGGCTATCCAATATGTTGGCATATAATTGTTCATAGTAGTCTCTTATGATGTTTTGTATTTCTGTGGTATCAACTGTAACTTCTCTTTCTTTCCTGATTGTATTAGAGTCCTCTCTTTTTTTTCTTGGTTAGTCTAGCTAAAGGTTTGCCGGTTTTGTTAATCTTTTCAAAGAACCAGTGCTTAGTTTCATTGATCTTTTCTGATTTTTTTAAGTCTCTATTTCATTTATTTCCACTCTGATCTTTATTATTTCCTTCCTTCTACTAATTTTGGGCTTCTTTTGTTCTTCCTCTTCTAGTTCCTTTAGCTATAAAGTTATATTATCTATTTGGGATTTTTATTGTTGCTTGAGGTAGGCCTGCATTGCTATCACTTCCCTCTTAGCCCTACTTTTGCTGCATTCTCATAGATTTGGGTATGTTTTATTTTCATTTTCATTTGTCTCCAGATATTTTTTAAATGTACCCTTTGATTTCTTCAATTACCCATTGGTTGTTCAGTAGCATGTTGTTTAATCTCCACATTTTTTGTAATTTTTCCTGTTTTTTTCTTGTGATTGATTTCTAGTTTCATACCATTCTGGTTGGAAAAAATGTTTGATATGATTTCAGTCTTCTTGACTATATTGAGACTTGTTTTGTGACCTAACGTGTTATCTACCCTGGAAAATGTTTCATGTGTACTTGAGAAGAATGTGTATTCTGCTGCTTTTGGATGGAATGTTCTTTATATATCTATTATGACCATTTGCTCTGTTGTGTCATTTAAGTCTGATGTTTCCTTATTGATTTTCTGTCTGGATGATCTACCCATTGATGTAAGTAGGGTGGTAAAGTCCCCTACTCTTCAATTCTCCCTTTAAGTCAGTTAATATTTGCTTTATATATCTTGGTGCTCCTCTGTTGGGTGCATTTATAAATGTTATATCTTCTTGCTGGACTGACCCATTTACATTACATAACACCCTCCTTTGTCTTTTGTTACAGCCTTTGTTTTAAAGTCTGTTTTGTCTGATACAACTACAACTATTCCAGTTTTCTTTTTATTTCCATTTGCATAGAATATGTTTTCCCATCCCTTCACTTTCAGTCTTTGTGTGTCCTTTCTTCTGAAGTGAGTCTTTTGTGTAGATGGGTCTTGTTTTGTTTTTTTATGTTTTGGGGTTTTTTTTTTTTTGTAAAGCAATTGTACTCCAACAAAGATGTTAAATAAATAAATCATATTGGCTGAATAACAGACACAGGTGGCACACACCCATCATCTGCTGACACAGGGTAATGAACAAGCGTAATGTATTCCCCAGCTCACTGGAAGAGAAGGTTCTCGAGAAAAATGCTACCGCCTTATTTTGTATTCTAGTAATAATATACCTCGCTTGGACCCATAAAGGGAATTAACGACCAGCTCATCGGAATGGAAATTATAAAAAATAGCTTTAAAGCAGGGTTCAACAAGCCTTTTCCGTAAGGGGCCAGAGAGCAAATAGTTCAGGCTTTGCAAGCAAGACAGCCTCTGTCACATCATCATCTTTGCTTTTTTAGGTTTATTTTCTGTGTGTTTTTTTCCCCCCAACAATGCTATGAAAAATGTAAAAACCATTCTTAGTTCCCAGGCCATACAAACCATTGCTGGCCGACCCCTGCCTTAGACCATGGTAAGAAAGAATAGGACACTTGGAGTCCCAAGTCCCTCACAATTCAACCCAAGGGGCAAATCCCCGTCCATGTCTGATTTACCTCCTTCAGTCTCTCCAGCTCGTTTTGGCGGGCCTGTTTGGATATTTCCACTTCAGTCATCTGCTGTCCTAGAGTCTCATTCTCATCTTCAGCTTTAGCTCTCTTTTCCTCCACAGTTTCAAGTTCATGGTGCAACCTGACCGACACATATTTGGCCACCTTTAAGTCCTGCTCTCGACTTCAGATGAGCTCGCCGTCCACCTGCCCGGTCTCTGCCACCTTCAGGCTCTTCTGCTCAGCCTTCCTGAGGCAGTACTGCAGGATTCGGCAGTTTTTATTGGCGTGGTCCAGTTCCTGCCGAAGCTCCTGCAGCTGGTAAACATCTTCCTCTCAGTAACTGTCTCTCATCTCTTCCATTTCAGCACGGAGTTCATCCAACTCATCATTTAGTGTCGGCTGTGAGCCAGGCCCTGTTAGACACTCCAGCAGCTCGGGCAGCGGCATTGTTTCATTTCATCCTCATAACAAACCTGACTACGAATTACTTCTGTCTTCTTGAAGGATGAGGACACGGGTGTGGGAGGTGAAGTCAGTGCCGCAGCCAGTGCATGCTGGCTGGGACTCATACCCGAGTCTGTGCAGTGTTCAGTCCTACACGCTGTCGCCTCGGAGAACCTGGAGCTTGAGTGCCGCTTCGACCACTGGACTTGTTTTTTTTTTTTTTAATCCATTCAGCCACTTTATGTCTTTTGATTGGAAAATTTAGTCGACATACATTTAAAGTAATTATTGATAGGTGTATACTTATTGCCATTTAGTTAACTGTTTTCTGGTTGTTTTTGTAGTTCCTGTTTCTTTCTTTTTCTCGTTCTTTCTTCCCTTGTGATTTGGTCATTTTCTCTAGTGTTATATTTAGATTCCTTTCTCATTTTTTCTTGTGTATTTACTATAAGGTTTTTGTCCTTGTTGTCACTGTGAGGTTCACATATATCATCCTATGTAAATAGTAGCCTGTTTTAAGCTGGGAGCAACTTAAATTTGAAATACATTCCAAGGCTTTATCTTTTTTTCTTCCCCCACCACATTTTATACTTTCAATGACACGTTTTGCATATTTTATTTTATGCATACCTTAAGTAATTATTGTAATTTTAGTTAATTTTACTGCTTTTGTCTTTTAACCTTTATGCTTGCTTTATAAATGATTGATCCACTACCTTTATTATATATTTACCATTTCCAGTGAGATTTTTACATTCATATGTTTCCTTATTAATTAGTGCCATTTCTTTTTCAGCTTAAAGAAGTCCCTTTAACATTTCATGAAGGGCTGGTTTAGCGGTGATGAACTCCTTTAACTTTTGCTTATCTGGGGAACTCTTGATCTCTTCTTCAGTTCTGAATGATAATTCTTCCAGGTAGAGAATTCTTGGTTGGAAGTTTTTTTCCTTTCAGCACTTTGAATATGTCATGCCAGTCCCTTCTAGCATGTAAAGTTTCTGCTGAAAAACCTGCAGATAGCCTTATGGGGTTTCCCTTATACATGACAAGTTATTTTTCTCTTACTAATTTTACGATTCCTTCTTTATCCTTAACTTTTACCAGTGTATCTTGGTATGTTTCTTTAGGTTCATCTTATTTTGAGTTCTCTGGGCTTCCTGGATCTGGTTGTCTGTTTCCCTCCCCAGATTTGGGAATTTATCAGCCACTGTTTCTTCAAATAGTTTTTTTGTCCCTTTATCTCTCTTTTCTCCTTCTGGGACTTCTACAATGTGAATGTTATTCTTGATGTTGACCCTAAGGTCCCTTTAGGTATCTTTACTTTTTAAAATTCTTTTTTCATTTTGCTTCTCTGTCTGGGTGAGTTCCATTGTTTTGTCTTCCAGCTCACTGATTTGTTCTTCTGCCTCATCCAGTCTGCTATTGAACCCCTCTAGTGTATTTTTCATTGCAGTTATAATTTCTGTTTGGTACTTCCTTGTATTTTCTATCTCTTTGTTGAAGTTCTTACTCTGTTTATCCATTCTTCTCCCAAGTTTGGTGAGCATCTTTATGACCATTACTTTGAATTCTCTCAGGTAGATGGCTTTTCTCCATTTAATTTAACTATTTTTCTGAGATTCATCTTGCTCTTTCTATTGAAATATATTCCTCTGTCTCCTTATTTGGCCTAATTCTCTTTATTTGTTTCTATGTATTATGTAAATCAGCTATCTTTTCCAGTCTTGAAGGACTGGCCTTATTTAGAGGATGTCCTATAGGGCTTAGAGGCACAATCCAGAGCCAGGCACTGAAGTAGTGTCTCCTATGTGGGCTGAATATACTCTCCTTTTGTGGCAAGGCTGTAGCTACTGTTGCAGTCTGTTGGTGGGTGGGGCTGGCCCCTGGACTTACTGTGAAGCCTGGTTGCAGCTGCTACAGTACACTGGTGGCCATGGTTGCCCCCAGATTGGCTACAGGACTCAGCTGTGGCTAGTGCATGCACTGGTTGACATGGCTGTGACTTGGCTGGCTGTGAGGCCTAAGATGCAGGGGTGGGTGGAGCCTTTAATTGGATGTGCCCACTGGTGCTCACAGTGTAGAAGGAGAATTTCAAAATGGTGCCCACCAGCACTAGCATTAGCAAGGTAGCCTGAGATCACATCAATTGCTTCTGCCAATGTCCCATTTCCCATGTAGCATCCCAACTGATTTATGTCTCTCTGGCAGATGCTTCAGTATTTGTAAGTGGGTCCCCTTCACTTATGATTCATGCACTTCTTAAATCTGTTTTTTTTTTTTTGGAGGGGTTGGTTTTGGGGGTGGGTGCTGGTTTTGGTTGAGTGAGCCTGTGTATGGGCGCTTTTTTTTAAAAAAATCATCTTTATTGGAGTATAATTGCTTTACAATGGTGTGTTAGTTTCTGCTGTATAACAAAGTGAATCAGCTATACACATACATATATCCCCATATCTCCTCCCTCTTGCATCTTCCTCCCACCCTCCCTATTCCACCCCTCTAGGTGGACACAAAGCACTGAGCTGATCTCCCTGTGCTATGCAGCTGCTTCCCACTAGCTATCTATTTTACATTTGGTAGTGTATGTATGTCCATGCCACTCTCTCACTTTGTCCCAGCTTACCCTTCGCCCCCCTGTGTCTTCAAGTCCATTCTCTACATCTGTGTCTTTATTCCTGTCTGCCCCTAGGTTCTCCAGAACCCTTTTTTTTTAGATTCCATGTATATGTGTTAGCATATGGTATTTGTTTTTCTCTTTCTGACTTACTTCACTCTGTATGTGCATGGACCCTTTAAGACAGGGTTTTCCATTCCCTGTAGTTTTATGTTTTTCCTGGACATATTCCTCATTGGTTTTCAAAGCCAGGTGTGTGGGGGGCTCATCTGTCTTGGGCAGGATCTAGGGGTTGGGGTGCCTGATGTGGAGCTCAAATCCCTCACTCCCTAGGGAAACAATCTGTACTTTTGTGATCACTCCTAATTGTGGATCACTATGGCTGGGGTGTGCTTTTTTCCTTGGCAAGAACATATCTTTGTCTCTTCTACCCATCTCAATGCTGTCCTTTTATCCTTTGTTGTGAAGGCTCTGTTAACCCAGTTTTCAGGTCCCTTTATGGAGGAATTATTCTATATGAAGTTGTAGATTTGTTGTGTCCATGAGATGAGGTGAGTTCAGAATCTTTCTATGACATGATCTTGAACCCTCACCTCTGAAACATTCTATTCTCTTGACTTCTATAACACCACAATCCTGCTTTACTTCCTACTTCCTTTATAAATTCTCAGTCTCCTTTATGGCTTCTTCTATGCTTCTCTAAGTGTTATACTGCCCCTGGTCTCCTTCCCTAGCTTGTTCTTTTCTGAGTTTTTTTTCTCCCTGAAAGGTCTCAACTAGTTTCATGACTTATATTGCTATCTATAGGCTTATGACTCACAAATCTACTGTTTATTTCCAGCTTAGACCTTTCTATTGAACTCCAGATTCTTATAATCCAACTGACTCCCTGACAAGGCCACTTGAATGTCCAAAGCTATCTCAAATGTAACGTGTCCAAAATAAAAGTCTTGAATATTTATTTCTCCCAACCCGTCATTTTTCTAGTCTTTCCCTCATTAGTAAATGGG
The DNA here is from genome assembly GCF_964374135.1 of Grampus griseus. NCBI lineage: Eukaryota > Metazoa > Chordata > Mammalia > Artiodactyla > Delphinidae > Grampus > Grampus griseus. The sequence continues at coordinate 92,340,908 of NC_138999.1, read as the reverse complement.
ATTGCCAGCCGAATTCTAAGTACATTCTTCATTCCTCCCTTCCTCTCACTTTCCACATATATCCATAAGTAATCCTGGAGATTACTTCCAAAAGTTAATTTAAAAAACATACCAAGAATCACCCATTTTTCTCCAACTTTACTACTAATCCAATTCACCCTAGTCCAATTCATAATTGGATAGATTATGACATAAGCCTCCTAACTGGTGTCCTTTCTTCCACTGTTGCCTCTTTACAATTCAGTCTCCAAAGACCAAAGAGAGGAATCTTTTAAAATATAAATTTTATCCTGTAACTAATTGGCTTAAAACCCTTTAATAACATTTCACATTAGTTAGGAAGAAAATTAAACTCTTGTGAGTGATGTCACTGGAAATGGAGGAGCCGGGAAAGCCAGGGGTCTATCTTTCCACTAATGCAATGATTAAGCTGGCAAAAACTGTCAAAATCAACTTTTTTGAACTCTAAAATCTAATAAAAACTTTGAACTACCAGGGTGGTGCTTGATGAACAAAGAGTTTTAGTAAGATAGTGTTATGACACTTTTACCTACCTGATTACCATCCTCCAATCAACAACTCAGTGACAACCAAGGAATGGCCAGCTTACTGGTACCAAAGTGGGAAATGCAGAACTTGTTCTCAAAGAGTTGTGGGTTTGTGTTTTGACCTGCCTGATTGCTCACTAAGGGATCAGCTAAGGGACTTGCCTTTGTTTTGCCATCCCCTCTCTCCAAACTCTCAGGACTGGAGTCTCCACTTGGGCAGCAATTTTTTCCCCAATTAAAAAAAAATTGTAGTAAAACATACATAACATAAGATATGCCATCTTAACCATTTTTAAGTGTACAGTTCAGTGGTATTAAGCACATTCATATTTTTGGGACCATCACCATCCATCTCCAGAACACTTTTCATCTTGCAAAACTGAAGCTCTATAAACGATAATTCCCCATTCTTCCCTCCAACCAACCCCTGGCACTCACCATTCTATTTTATATTTCTATGAATTTGATGACTAAGTACTTCATATAAGTGGAATAACACAGTATTTGCCTTTTTGTGACTGGCTTATTCCATTTAGCATAATGTCCTCAAGCTTCGTCCATGTTCTGACATACATCAGAATTCCCTTCCTTTTTTAAGGCTGAATAATATTCCATTGTATGTGTATACCACATAATGCTTATGCATTCTTCCATCAATGGACATTTACATCACTTCCACCTTTTAGCTATTGTGAATAAGGCTGCTATGAACATGAGTGTACAAATACCTCTTCAAGGCACAGCTTTAAATTTGGGGGTTATATTCCCAGAAGAAGAATTGCTAAATCATATGGTAATTCATTTCTAACTTTTTGAGGAACCAACAAACGGTTTTCCACAGTGGCTGTACCATTTTACATTGCCATCAACAGGGTACTAGTGTTCCAGTTTCTCCACTTCCTTGCCAAAACTTTTTTTTTCTTTTAAAAAATATTTGTCAACTGGTGTAAGGTGGCATCTCATTGTGGTTTTTATTTTGAGTAGCAATTTTAAAAAACATTTAAAAGCATATAGCAGCTGCAGCTGCTTGAGGCAAGGTTGGGAAGAAGGTAGGAGTTGGGGGGGCATAAGAACTTTGAAAGCTCCTACATATATTGAGGGATCTAGAAGACCATGCATGCTCAGGAATAAACACATGCTCAGAAAAGACTACAGAGACCCTAAGTTGTCACCTTTGGCCGATCTTTAGCCTCTGTGCAAAGGGGAAATAAAAACTAAGGCAGAGTTGTAAATGCCCTGGCTAAGCATTGAAGGAGTGCCTCAACTTAGAGTAAATCTACAAAGACCAAGACACTATTTTTATTTGCTTTGTTTTGCTTTGTTTTGTTTCAGATATTTAAGGAAATCACTAAGCTAACAGAACAGAGACTTCAGTGACCACACACAACAAAGAACACAGTCATAAAAATAGCTTAGAAAATCACTAAGTAAACAACTAACACAAAACAAATGACAACAACAAACTATGGGGAGGGAGGAGAATTTGTTCTTCAGGGCTGTAATGTTATACTTTTCAAATTATCCAGTTTTCCACAAAAATTATGAAATATGCAAAGAAACAAGAAAGTGTGGTCCACAGGAAAAAAATAATGCAAACTTCCCCTGAGGAAGCCCAGAAATTGGACTTACTAGTCAAAGCCTTTAAAATACCAGTCTTAAATATGCTCAAAAAGCTAAGAAAAACCATGCACAAAGAAACAAAGGAAACAAGTAGAAAAATGTCTCACCAAATAGAGAATATCAATAAAGAGAAATTACAAAGAGAAACCGAACAAATTCTGGAGCTGAAAAGTACAATCACTAAAGGGGTTCAACAACACATATGAGCAGGCAGAAGAAAGAATCAGTAATCTTTAAGGCATAATGGTTGAGGGACTTCTGTGGTGGTGTAGTGGTTAAGAAATCACCTGCCAGTGCAGGGTACATGGGTTCAATTCCTGGTCTGGGAAGATCCCACATACCACGGAGCAACTAAGCCCATGTGCCACAACTACTGAGCCTGCACTCTAGAGCACATGAGTCACAACTGGTGGGCCCACACACCACAACTACTGAAGCCCACACACCCTAGTGCCTGTGTGCCACAACTACTAAGCCCACGTGCCACAACTACTAAAGACTGTGCACCCTAGGCCTGTATGCCACAATTACTGAGCCCATGTGCTGCAACTACTGAAGTCTACGTGCCTAGAGCCCATGTTCTGCAACAAGAGGAGACACTGCAATGAGAAGCCCATGCACCACAACAAAGAGTAGCCACAACTCACCACAACTAGAGAGAGCCCATGTGTAGCAACAAAGACCCAATGCAGCAAAAAAAAAAAACAAAACAAAAAACAAAGCAAAAAAAAACATGATGGTTGAAAATATATAGTCTGAGATACAGAAAGAATGGAGGAAAATGAAGAGAGGTAGAAAAGTCTAGGTAGAAAAAATGTCCTCTACCAAAAGGGAAGGATCTATTTTCAAATTTTGCCCTTGGGACTTGTAGTTAGAACTAAGCAGTATTATAGCCACAACTCAATGTCAACCTAGCTCAGTTCCTAACTGGTTTGAGATGATTAGCTCCATACTCATTTTCCTGACAAAGAAAAGAACTTACCCTCTCTGGGAGGAAAAAAACATTGGCATCAGACTCTATGGTCACTTTAGGCACAATGTTGACCATACAAAAAATTATGAGGCATACGAAGAAACAGGAAAATGTGACCCATATCAAGAGGAAGAACAGTCAATAGAAGTAGACCCACTGGTAATCCACATGTTGGATACACTCATACATGCTACAACATGGTTGTGCCTCAAAACATTATGCTCAGTGAAAGAAGCCTGACACAAAAGGTCACATAGTGTTTGATTATACGTATGTGAAGTACCCAGAATAGATAATACATAGAGACAGAAGGCATATTGGTGGTTGCTAGGGTCTAGGAGGAGGGGGGAATGGAGAGAGACTAATTCATGGGGTTTTATTTGGGGGTGATGAAAAAGTTTTGAAACTAAAGTTAGTAGTTTCAACATTGTTAGTGTACTAAATGCCACTGAACTATACACCTTAAAATTACTAATTTTATGTTTGTGTATATCCTGTCAATTAAAACAATTCCTTGAATGGGTTTACTAGCACAGCAGTCCCCAACCTTTTTGGCACCAGGGATTGGTTTTGTGGAAGACAATTTTTCCACGGCCTGGGGAGGGGATGGTTCAGGCAGTAATGCAAGTGATGGGGGTGAGGGTTCAGGCGGTAAGGCAAGCAATGGTTCAGGTGGTAATGCGAGCAATGGGGAGCAATTGGGAGTGGCAGATGAAGTGTCACTCACTAGCCTGCCACTCACCTCCTGTTGTGAAGCCCGGTTCCTAACAGGCTGCATACTGGTACCAGTCCACGGCCCGAGGGTTGGGGACCCCTGTACTAGCAGACTGAACATAGCAGATGAGAGGAATAGTGAACTTAAAAACAGTTCAATAGAAACAACCCAAACTGAAGCATAAAGAAAACATAATGGAAAGAAGAGAAAAAAGCATAATAAATATGTGGGAGATTGTTGGTCAGTTTAATATATATGTAAGTAGAATCCCAGAAGGAGAAGAGCAAGAGAATGAAGCAGAAAAAGAATATTTGAAAAGGTAATGTCTGATAATTTCCCCAAAATTATTACAGGCATCAACTCATAGATCCAAGAATCTCAGTGAACCCCAAGCAGTTTAAACACAACAAAACCATACCTAGGCACATCATAGTCCAACCTCTGAATCAAGGATAAAGGGAAAAACCTAAAAGCAGCCAGAGGATGGAAAAGGCAAGTTGTCTTCAAAGAAGTGAGAATAATATTAACAACATACCCCTCAATACAATGCAATCCACGGATGCCAATATATAGTGTAACCACATCTTTAAACAGCTATAAGAACTAGAGAAAGAAGAACAACAACAAAAAAAAAAAAACCCGAAGTTAGTAGAAGGAAAGAAATCATAAAGATCAGAGCAGAAATAAATGAAATAGAAACAAAGAAAACAATAGCAAAGATCAGTAAAACTAAAAGCTGGTTCTTTGAGAAGATAAAAAAAACTGATAAACCATTAGCCAGACCCATCAAGAAAAAAAGGGAGAGGATGCAAATCAATAAAATTAGAAATGAAAAAGGAGAAATCACAACAGACACTGCAGAAATACAAAGGATTATAAGAGACTACTACAAAAAAACTATATGCCAATAAAATGGGCAACCATGAAGAAATGGACAAATTCTTAGAAAGGTATAATCTTCCAGGACTGAACCAGGAAGAAATAGAAAACATGAACAGACCGATCACAAGTAATGAAATTGCAACTGTGATTAAAAATCTTCCAACAAGCAAAAGTTCAGGACCAGATAGCTTCACAGGTGAATTCTATCAAACATTTAGAGAAAAGCTAATGCCTAGCCTTCTCAAACTCTTCCAAAAAATTGCAGAGGAAGGAACACTCCCAAACTCATTCTACGAGGCCACCACCACCCTGATACCAAAACCAGACAAAGATACTACAAAAAAAGAAAATTACAGACCAATATCATTCATGAATATAGATGCAAAGATCCTCAACAAAGTACTATCAAACAGAATCCAACAACCCATTAAAAGGATCATACACCATGATCAAGTAGGATTTATCCCAGGGATGCAAGGATTCTTCAATATATGCAAATCAATCAATGTGATACACTATATTAACAAATTGAAGAAGAACCATCTCAATAGATGCAGAAAAAGCTTTGGACAAAATTCAACACCCATTTATGATAAAAAAGAAACTCTCCAGATATTGGGCATAGAGTGAACCTACCGCAACATACTAAAGGCCATATACAACAAACCCACAGCAAACATCATTCTCAATGGTGAAAAACTGAAACCATTTCCACTAAGATCAGGAACAAGACAAGGTTGTCCATTCTCACCACTATTATTCAACATAGTTTTGGAAGTTTTAGCCACAGCAATCAGAGAAGAAAAAGAAATAAAAGGAATCCAAATCAGAAAAGAAGAAGTTAAACTGTCACTGTTTGCAGATGACATGATACTATACATAGAGAATCCTAAAGATGCTACCAGAAAACTACTAGAGCTAATCAATGAATTTGGTAAAGTAGCAGGATACAAAATTAATGCACAGAAATCTCTTGCATTCTTATACGCTAATGATGAAAAATCTGAAAGAGAAATTAAGGAAACACTCCCATTTACCACTGCACCAAAAAGAATAAAATACCTAGGAATAAATATACCTAAGGAGATAAAAGACCTGTATGCAGAAAACTATAAGACACTGATGAAAGAAATGAAGGATGATACAAATAGATGGAGAGATATACCATGTTCTTGGATTGGAAGAATCAGTATTGTGAAAATGAATATACTACCCAAAGCAATCTACACATTCAATGCAATCCCTATCAAACTACCAATGGCATTTTTCACAGAACTAGAACAAAAAATTTCACAATTTGTATGGAAACACAAAAGACCCCGAATAGCCAAAGAAATCTTGAGAAAGTAAAATGGAGCTGGAGGAATCAGGCTCCCTGACTTCAGACTCTACTACAAAGCTACAGTAATCAAGACATTATGGTACTGGCACAAAAACAGAAATATAGATCAATAGAACAGCATAGAAAGCCCAGAGGTATGACGCACATATGGTCAACTAATCTATGACAAAGGAGGCAGGATATACAATGGAGAAAAGACAGTGTCTTCAATAAGTGGTGCTGGTAAAACTGGACAGACACATGTAAAAGAATGAAATTAGAACACTCCCTAGCACCATACACAAAAATAAACTCCAAATGGATTAAAGACCTAAGTGTAAGACTGGACACTTTAAAACTCTTAGAGGAAAACATAGGAAGAACACTCTTTGGCATGAATCACAGCAAGACCTTTTTTGACCCACCTCCTGGAGTAATGGAAGTAAAAACAAATGAGACCTAATGAAACTTATAAGCTTTTGCACAACAAAGGAAACCATAAAGAAGGTGAAAAGACAACCCTCAGAATGGGAGAAAATATTTGCAAACGAATCAATGGACAAAGGATTAATCTCCAAAACATACAAAAAGCTCATGCAGTTCAATATCAAAAAACCAAAACACCCAGTCAAAAAATGGGCAGAAGGGGCTTCCCTGGTGGAGCAGTGGCTAAGAATCCGCCTGCCAATGCAGGAGACACAGGTTCGAGCCCTGGTCTGGGAAGATCCCACATGCCGTGGAGCAACTAAGCCCGTGCACCACAACTACTGAGCCTGCACTGTAGAGCCCATGAGCCAGAGCTACTGAGCCTGTGTGACACAATTACTGAGCCTGCGCTCTAGAGCCCATGCTCCACAACAAGAGAAGCCACCACAATGAGAATACCACGCACCGCAAAGAAGAGTAGCCCCCTCTCTCCGCAACTAGAGAAAGCCTGTGTGCAGCAACGAAGACCCAGGGCAGCCAAAAATAAATTAATTAATTTAAAAATTTTTAAAAAAGGGCAGAAGACCTAAATAGGCATTTCTCCAAAGAAGACATATAGATGGCCAAGAGGCACATGAAAAGATGCTCAACATCACTAAATATTAGAAAGATGCAAATCAAAACTACAATGAGGTATCACCTCACACTGCTCAAAATGGCCATCATCAGAAAACCTACAAACAATAAATGCTGGAGAGAGTGTGGAGAAAGGGGAACCCTCTTGCACTGTTGCGTGAAATGTAAATTGATACAGCCACTATAGAGAACAGTATGGAGGTTCCTTAAAAAACTAAAAATAGAACTATGATATGACCCAGCAATCCCACTACTGGGCATATACCCTGAGAAAACCATAATTCAAAAGCACACAGGTACCACAATGTTCATTGCAGCACCATTTACAATAGCCAGGACATGGAATCAACCTAAATGTCCCATGGCAGATGAATGGATAATGATGTGGTACATATATACAATGGAATATTACTCAGCCATAAAAAGGAACGAGGGCTTCCCTCGTGGAGCAGTGGTTAAGAATCCGCCTGCCAATGCAGGGGACACAGGTTCAAGCCCTTGTCCGGGAAGATCCCACATGGCACAGAGCAACTAAACCCGTGAGCCACAGCTACCGAGCCTGCGTTCTAGAGCCCACGAGCCACAACTATTTGAAGCCTGCGTGCATAGAGCCCACACTCCGCAACAAGAGAAACCACCGCAATGAGAAGCCCACGCACTGCAACGAAGTGTAGCCCCCGCTCACCGCAACTAGAGAAAGCCCACGTGCAGCAACGAAGACCCAACACAGCCAAAAATAAATATTAAAAAAAGAAGGAATGAAATTGGGTCATTTGTAGAGATGTGGATGGACCTAGAGACTGTCATACAGAGTGAAGTAAGTCAGAAAGAGAAAAACAAATATTGTATATTTGGAATCTAGAAAAATGGTACAGATGAACCTATTTGCAAGGCAGAAATAGAGACACAGACGTACAGGACAAGTGTATGGACACCAGAGGGAAAGAGAGGGTGGGATGAATTGGGAGATTGGGATTGACATATATACACTAATATGCACTAATATGTATAAAATAGATAGCTAATGAGGACCTGCTGTATAGCACAGAGAATTCCACTTTGCTGTATGGTAGAAACTAACACAGAGCACCCAACATCCATTTTGGGGATGTTTGTTAGGAGCAGCCTGAGAGGGTCCCCTGTGTGTTTCATACATGTATTAAAAACCACAATTTTAAAAGTAAATTAAAATGTTAAATATTTTGGTAATAAACGGAGGAAACAAGTAAAAAAAAAAAAACTGTGATAAAACTACCACTCTGTAATTCTATGTCCAGTGAAATACCCCTCAAAAATGAAAGTGAAATAAAGATGTTTTTGCCTCATACCGGTCAAAATGACTGTCATCAAAAAGTCCCCAAACAGGGCTTCCCTGGTGGTGCAGTGGTTGAGAGTCCGCCTGCTGATGCAGGGGACATGGGTTCGTGTCCCGGTCCGGGAGGATCCCACATGCCGCGGAGCAGCTAGGCCTGTGAGCCATGGCCGCTGAGCCTGCGCGTCCAGAGCCTGTGCTCCACAATGGGAGAGGCCACAGCAGTGAGAGGCCTGCGTACAGTGAAAAAAAAAAAATCCCCAAACAATAAATCTTGGAAAGGTTTGTGGAGAGAAGGGAACACTCCTACACTATTGGTGGGAATGTAAATTGGTATACAGCCATTATGGAGAACAGTATGGAGGTTCCTTAAAAAACTAAAAATAGAGCTACCATATGCTCCTGCAATCCCACTCCTGGGCATATATCTGTAGAAAAACATGGTCTGAAAGGATATATACACCCCAGCGTTCATTGCAGCACTGTTTACAGTAGCCAAGACATGGAAGCAACCTAAATGTCCATTGACAGAGGAATGGATAAAGAAGATGTGGCACATATATACAGTGGAATATTATTCAGCCATAAAAAGAATGAAATAATGCCATTTGCAGCAGCATGGATGGACCTAGAGATTGTCATACTGAGTGAAGTAAGTCAGACAAAGGGAAATATTGTATGATATTGCTTATATGCAGAATCTAAAAAGAAATGATATAATGAACTTATTTACAAAACAGAAACAGACTTAGAGAACGAACTTATGGTTACCAGTGGGGAAGGGATAGTTACGGAGTTTGGGATTGACATATACACACTGCTATATTTAAAATGGATAACCAACAAGGACCTACTGTATAGCACAGGGAACTCTGCTCAATATTATGTAACAACCTAAATGGGAAAAGAATTTGAAAAAGAATAGATACATGTGTATGTATAACTGAATCACTTTGCTGTACACCTGAAACTATCACAACTTTGTTCATCAACTATACTCCAATATAAAATAAAGGGTTAAAAAAATAAAAAATAAAATAAAAAAATTTTAAAAGATGTTTTTGGACAAACAAAAGTTGTGAGAATTCATTGATAGAAGAGCTGCACTATAAAAAATACTAATTCTTTCAGGCTAAAGAAAATTATACTATTACTTTGAAGAACAGAACTACAGAAAAGAATGAAGGGCAGAAGGGGTATATATGTGGGTAAATATACAGATGGTCCCCAAATCAGGATAGTTTGACTTACGATTTTTGACTTTATGGTGGTGTGAAAGTGATAAGCATTCAGTAGAAGTCATACTTCAAATTTTGAATTTTGATCATTCCCAATGATCAAATGACTTAGCGATGTTTGATATGATACCCTCTCCTGAAGCTGAACAGTGGCAGCAAGGTCCACCTACAACCATTCTGTTTTTCACTTTCAGAACACGGGTTCGTGCCCTGGTCCGGGAGGATCCCACATGCCGCGGAGCGGCTGGGCCTGTGGGCCATGGCCGCTGAGCCTGTGCGTCTGGAGCCTGTGCTCCGCAACGGGAAAGGCCACAGCAGTGAGAGGCCCGCATACTGCAAAAAAAAAAAAAAAAAGATTGCAGTACCCAAGGAACAATGCCACTTTTCTATATTCCTTTAGGGAAGCAGAGCGATTTCCCCACAAAGGCATTAATTACTTAAATTTAAACTTCAACCAGAATGAGGGCTTGGGGTCTCATTTCAGTTGTGAAAATAACAGAAAAACGTTCTATGATACCATACCCTAAGTGTAAAAGTGCATTCAGCAGAGCTGTGGTCTAGGATCCTCATAGAACACTTCAAGCTACTTCCAAAAATCAAGTTCAAATCATCACTTTTTAGATTGCTGTAAAACAAAGTGTAAACTTTCTTTTTCCATTACTACTCAAACTGCTTCAACAAAGCAAGTCCTATATTCCTGAGGGAAGCATAGAAAGGATATCAGTGAAATTTAATTTTGTCAGAAAAGTAAATACAAAAGAAATTTCCAGTAAGTCATATTCCTCTGTTCTCTGGGAAATAACATATTCAGTGTCTGAATTTCCTGAAAAAGGCTCTGGACAGGTTGGGAAGCCACTAATCTGCAGGGAACCATTTGGTCCTTGGCATAATTTTTTCTGCATTTGAAAATGTATTATTAGTTATTTTAGTATAAAACTTATACATACCTGGGAAGGGAAAAACAGACTTTAATGTGGAGAACCTTGGGAAACACCACCTTAAGCAAGAGATCAATGTTTTTTTGTTTTGTTTTTAATTAATTAATTTATTTAGTTTTGGCTGTGTTGGGTCTTTGTTGCTGCACGTGGGCTTTCTGTAGTTGCAGCGAGCAGGGGCTATTCTTTGTTGTGGTGTGCGGGCTTTGTCGTTGTGGTGTGCGGGCTTTTTCATTGCGGTGGCTTCTCTTGTGCGCAGGCTCTTGTGGCTCTAAGTGTGCAGGCGTCAGCAGTTGCAGCACACGGGCTCAATAGTTGTCATGCATGGGCTTTAGGGAGCGTGGGCTTCAGTAGCTGTGGTGCGCAGGCTCAGTAGTTGTGGTGCATGGGCTTGGTTGCTCCGGGGCATGTGGGATCTTCCCAGACAAGGGATCGAACCAGTGTCCCCTGCATTGGCAGGTGGATTCTTAACCACTGAGCCACCAGGGAAGACCCAAGAGATTAATGTTAACATTAGCAGTGATAAATTATGTTGAATATCATGTACTCTCAATATAATGCAATGGGACATATCACTTCTATGGTATTTTTTTCCAAAAACTCATAACTCTAGTCTAATTAGGATAAAATATCAGATAAACACAAATTGAGGGACATTCTACAAAATACCTGACCAGTACTCCTCAAAACTGTCAAGGTCATGAAAAACAAGGAAAGAAACTGTCACAGACCTGAGCCAACTAAGGAGACATGGCAACTAAATGCAATGCGGTATACTGGATTGGATCCTGGAAATGAAACATGGAATTAGTAGAAAAACTGGTAAACTATTATTTAAGTCTGGAATTTAGTTAATAATGACCAGTATTGCTTTCCTAATTTTGACAAATATGCCATGGTAATATAAAATGATCACATTAAGAGAAACTGAAACTGTATACTATTTTGCAACTTTTCTGTAAATTATTCCAAAATAAAAAGGCTTATTTAGAAATGTACTACATGATTGTGGTAGAAAGAAAAAAATGAAAGAAAGAATAAAGAAGGGAAAGAAGGAAGTAGAAGATAGGAAGGAGGGATGGAAGGAAGGAAGGAAGGTGGAAAAGAACAAAACAATAATAAATATAAAGAGTAAAGAATTTTTAAAAATCCTCTAGAGGCAAACTATTATTAAAAAGTTTTTGTGTATAATTGCAGACTTTTATTCCATGCACCTAGGCATATTCAAATATATATGATTTTTTATACAGAGAAAGGATATTATACATGTCTTATAACTTGATTTTTCACTTAATACATAATGACTATATTTCCATTAATTCATACATTCAGTCAGCAAATATACAATGACTGGTAATTATTCAAAAGGAAAGAGTATGTGAATATGGCTTTTAGCACTTCTTGAAGGTATTATTCTGCAAGTCATGAGAGGTATCAGAAAAGGAAAGGGAAAGAGTTGAGTACATGGCAAGTAATTTTTAAAAGAGTGAATCTTTGACTAAGGATTCAGAAGGGGGGCGCAGATGTTACTTTATATGCCCAGATTCCTTGGGTATGAAGACACTTCTACAGCCCAAAGCCTAGTCATTTCACACGAAAATTTAGGCCCGTTCTTCGGACAGTTGGTGGGGAAAACAATTTAGCCTCCTGTGGATCATGAGGGATGAAGAACTGAGGATTATAGCTATTGCCATTATAAGTCTGCCTGAAGGTGAAACTCAATTTCTTATTCGCAAAATAGAATACTGGACTTTAAAATGGGCTGTTACAGAGAGTATTTTTATGTTGTGCCTTTTCAGATGTACTGCTGATCTAGGTACTTACCAATGCTAAGCTAAGTGCTATCAGCAGTAGCACTAATAAAACTTAATTTTATTATTCAATACAGTATTTTCTATAAATCTGGGGCCAAGATTAAGATGTTGATGCTGTCTATTATAACACATACCAACAGATTATTTAAACTATCTCCAATGAAGGGTTCAGGGCAATCTATAGCTCTCAAAGTGCAGGACACTTGAGTGAAAAATCACCAAAAGCTTGGGGCTGCCTCCAGAGACTGGGTCTATGGTGGTGATCAACTCTGTGGTCATGGCAGCTTGTCAATGTTCCAACTAGGAGGTAAGGACAATGGACAAAATGCACGCTAAAATGGAGAGTTAAAGGAAAAACCAAAGGTTTCCTAGAAAAAGCCTATATAAGCTATCTTCAGACTAATAAATACTTTGCTTGAAGGATAGCATAAATGAGTACTGGTTAATGGTATATTACATGATACCCTGTGCCAGGGCAATGGAAAAAATTGGTTATACCTCAAGAATGTTATTCCCATGGTTGTGAGAGTTTCTCATGATGGCATTAGCCACTTGGGGAAGGAAAGAACTGTAGACATAGGCTCTAGCTTGAGGCTGAAAATGACTAGGGACACCAGGGTCAAATGTGAAAATTCTCCCTGCATTCAATGAAAAATGTTGCCACCTCTTCTTACATAGGAGGATACAAGAGGAAGCCTGCAACCCAGAAGAGGGCCTCCTCACTCTACCATGCTGCACCTTGATTGGGACTCCCAGCCTCCAGAACTTTTGGGAGGTCAGAAATCTGAAATTAGTTTCACTGCACTAAAGTCAATGCATAGACAGGACAAGGATCTCAGTCCTATAGCTGCAAGGAATTGAATTCTGCCAGCGGTGAGCTTGGAAGAGAATTATGAGCCTCAGATGAGATAGCAGCCCAGACTGACATGTAGATTGCAGCCTTGTGGGACCCTGAACAGAGGACTCAGTCGAACTGTGCCTGACTAAAGACCCATGGAAATTGTGAGTTAATAAACAGGTAAAAAAAAATTCTTTTTAATGTTGCCAACACAGCAGCTTCCCTGGAAGCCATTCAAAGCCAAATACTCTTAGAGTTGGTGCCCTGAATTCCAAAACAGAACATAATAAAATGCGTTCCCAAAGAGACAAATCTTACTCTTAGCCAATCAGCCACATGCTCAGAATTCAGAAGAAAGTGCAGGAGAGTGTTTCCCTTGCGGGAGAACTGGAAGTAGCACTTCCACGCTCTGCAGCTCGCCTTGTCTGCTCCACTACAAGTGTGTTGAATCCTGTCTTGATTCTTAGAGCCACTCATATAGTCACCTAGGGAACCTCTTCCTTTTTTGGAGTATTATCTCTACCTTCATTCCTCCACAGGTCCCTCCTGCTCTTAAACCTCTGTGCTTTCGTCTTCTCAGCTCCTACATTTTGTTTGCTTTAGACTTTGACCCAGGTTGTTTGTCATTTGTTCCATCTAGTTTTTTCATGGAAGATGTAAAGATCTTTAAATCTGTGTAGAAGGAAGATAGGGTGAAGGAAGTCACCCCCATCAATCTGGCATTTGAACATAACTTCTGTGAGTTATCATGTTAAAAGAATCCCAGTCGGGCTTCCCTGGTGGCGCAGTGGTTGAGAGTCCGCCTGCTGATGCAGAGGACATGGGTTCGTGCCCCGGTCTGGGAGGATCCCACATGCCGCGGAGCGGCTGGGCCCGTGAGCCATGGCCGCTGAGCCTGCGCGTCCGGAGCCTGTGCTCCACAACAGGAGAGGCCACAACAGTGAGAGGCCCGCGTACCGCAAAAAAAAAAAAAAAAAAAAAAAAAAAAAGAATCCCAGTCTCTTTAGTCTATTTACAGTTGCATTTAAAATAGCCTTCTTCTTGGGACTTCCCTGATGGCGCAGTGGTTAAGAATCTGCTTGCCAACGCAGGGGACACAGGCTTGATCCCTGGTCCGGGAAGATCCCACATGCTGCGGAGCAACTAAGCCCGTGCGCCACAACTACTGAGCCTGTGCTCCAGAGCCCGCGAGCCACAACTACAGAAGCCCACTCTCCTAGAGCCCATGATCTGCAACAAGAGAAACCACCACGATGAGAAGCCCATGCACCACAACAAAGAGTAGCCCCCGCTCGCCACAACTAGAGAAAGCCCACGTGCAGCAAAGAAGACCCAACGCAGCCAAAAATAAAAATAAACAAATAAAATAAAATAGCCCTCTTCTATTATCGTACTTCCTATGTATTTGTACTCACATTCCTCCACCCGCAACACACACACCATTCTAAGATGGGACAAGTGAATAAAAAGACTAGATTTTACTGTTGTGAAATTATAATGGAAATTTTATGTTGGCTGCAGTTAGTATAGTATAATGAGCTCCCTGTCCACCCTCCATTTTGCACAATCCAGTGTCCATTTGCCTCCATTCATAAATTAGGAGAGGGTTTTGTTTTGTTTTGTTTTATTTTAATTATGGGGAGAGAACAAAAAGAGATGAAGAAAGAGGATAGAGGTGTTGATATAGAATGTGTCCCCAGCCCTGTGGACTGAGTGACCTCTTGTGGTTAGAGAGGCTGAGAAAGCTAGAAGTTGCAGGGAACATTCAAGAAAGGCTCTGGGGAATTCCCTGGTGGTCCAGTGATTAGGACTTGGTGCTTTCACTGCCGGGCCCAGGTTCCATCCCTGGTGGAGAACTAAGATCCCACAAGCTGCGCGGTGCGGGCGTGGCCAGAAAGAAAGCCTCTGAAACTCTGGGTACAAGCAAGTTGGCTTTAGAATCCAGACAACACAGTGTAACACAGAGTAGGGAGGCCCTTTACCTCTTCATGGGACCATGTACAGGTCTGATACACCAAAGACTGGGCATTTTAGAAGCATCTAGAGATAGCCTACTTGACACTATAGGTGGTGTCAGTGGTGATGCTTTTCTGAGTAGCTTTACAGGCAGCAAATGTAGACAAAGGGGATCCAGAAAAGGAGGAAAGAACAGAGTGCCTGCTGAGTGGAAACCAAAGCTGATAGATTAGTTTGTAGTCACATGTGAGGCACCCCCTTGCTGCAGTCTCACAGCACATATTTGAATTATATACATATACACATACACATACACACATATTTATGAAAATGTATTAACTGCATTAATGTGTATGTAGAAACACAAAAGAATCTATAG
Organism: Grampus griseus; assembly: GCF_964374135.1. Lineage (NCBI taxonomy): Eukaryota > Metazoa > Chordata > Mammalia > Artiodactyla > Delphinidae > Grampus > Grampus griseus. Next base: position 92,325,315 of record NC_138999.1, on the reverse strand, counting down.
TTAAATATAATTCATAAGTGAATTTTGCAAATTCAGTGGGTAAAAAGTCAATGTGCAGGACTTCCCTGGTGGCACGGTGGTTAAGAATCCGCCTGCCGATGCAGGGGACATGGGTTCGATCCCTGATCTGGGAAGATCCCACATGCCACGGAGCAACTAAGCCGGTGCGCCACAACTACTGAGCCTGCGTGACTAGAGCCCGCGCTCCGCAACAAGAGAAGCCACCGCAATGAGAAGCCCACACACCGCAACGAAGAGTAGCCCCCGCTCGCCGCAACTAGAGAAAGCCCGCGTGCAGCAACGAAGACCCAACGCAGCCAAAAATCAATAAATAAAATAAATAAATTTATTTTAAAAATTCAGTGTGCAAAAATCAGTTTTATTTCAATATACTATCAAAAAGCAATTGTAAATGAAAAATTGAAAAAGATACCATTTACAGTCACATAAACTACCTAGGCATTAATCAAACAAGACTTCTACACAGGAAACTACAAAGTATTATTGAAAAAAGTTGAAACAGAAGAAAGCAAATGGAGGAATTTGCTAAGTTCATGGACTGGAGGATTCAATATTTTAAAGATGTCAGTTCTCTCCAAATTGATTTATAGATTGCAATCCAACCAATCAAAATCTCTGTACATTCTCCTCCTTCTCCTTCTCCTTCTTCTTCTTCTTTTCTTGTGGAAATTGACAAGCTGACTCTATAAAGCAGTGCAAAGAGCCAAGAACAGCCAAGACATCCCTAAAGAAGAGCAAAGAGGATTGATGCCATCAGATAGAGAAACTTATAAAAGTACATTAATAGTTTGGTCTTTTCAAAAGGGTAGACAAATAGAGCAATAGAACAGAGTCCAGAAATAAGCCCACACATATATGGACATTTGATTTATGACAAAGGTGACACTGCAGAGTAATGAGAAGTATTTTTTTAAATTAATCCTTCTGGGTCAATGGAATATCCATAAAGGATAAAATGAATCTTGACCTCAACCTCAATTTATACAAAAATAATTTCAAAGTGGATTGTAGATCTAAATGTGAAAGGTAAAACAGTAAAGCTTCTAGAATATAACATAGTAGAATATATTCATGAAATTGGAATAAAGATTTCTCAAATAGGACAAATAACACTAACCATTAAATGAAAAGATTTATAGATTGGAATACATTCAAATTTAGAACTCTGACCATCAAATTATATCATTAAGAGAGTGAAAAGGTAAGCCAAAGAGTAGGATATGTTTGCAAAATTTTTAACTGACAAAGGACTCATATACCAAATACATAAAGAACCACTAAAAATCAGTAAGAAAGAGAGAAAACCCTATAGATAAAATAGGCAAAAGACTTGAATAAACACTTAATAAAAGAAAACATTAATGAAGAACAAACATATTTAAAGGTGTGCAGCATCATTAGTCATCAGGGAAGTTTAAATGAAAACCACAATGATGTACCACTACACATCCACTAGAATGTCAGAATTAAAGGGTGATGATAGCAAATGATGTGATGTGGAGCAACAGAAACTCTCGTATATTGCTGGTAAAAAATGTAAATTGTTACAACCACTTTGGAAGGTCGTCTGGCATTCTCTACTAAATCTGAACATGTAATATTATACATGTATATAAAAGGCCTAGCACTGCAGTAACATTTCAATAAAATGATGTGTAAGATATATAGGAATAATCTTTCTTGGATAAAGTACTTTGAAAAGCCAGTAGGGTGAGGGAAAGATTCTATGGGGGCATGGATTTTTAACAAGAGTAGATTGTTGCTTTTTGACTTAACCACTAGTCTTTTGTTTAGCTAAGTGGGGCACCAAGATAAGGATGAGTTGAGTTTCTATGGATAATTGCGGTAGTATTGAAAAATAATTTCTGTGAAGGAGAAGAAAGGATTGATAACATGAGAAGAATTCTTCATTGAAAAACAGAGTGTTTGACAACTATCTGAAATTTCATAAAGATGCATGATGTAAACTCTTTCCCTGGTTCCCCCAATATATTTGGTAAAAAATCTATAGCCCCGTTTTATGAAACAGCATTTGGGAAGGTATAAGGAAGGTCATTACCAAGAATCAGATTTTACTGCTAGCCAGTCACTTTAGCACAGAGTCAAGGGGATGTGACGAACCTGGCTTTATTTTTCCCCATCAAATCATCAATGAGTCCAAAATTCTCCTTCAATGGGCATTAGGGAGTCCCACATTTCTCTCCCATCTCCTCCACTTCCAGGAGACCTTCTTAAGTCTTTCTCCTACCCCGTACATTTCCACTCTTGAATTCCCCACCTGAGAAGATTTTATATAGATGTTTTGGATTCTTAGAGGTCTGTGAAATAAACAGACCCTTCCCTGATATTGCCGACAGTTTGCTGATATGTTAATGTGCTACCTGTCTCAAGCCCATAAGAAGAGGAGAGAAAGAGAAGGTAGGGGAAGAAGACTCTTCCCTACCAGAAATGCAAATTTATTAAAGATGTGTGGGCTTGCATTTACTTAGGGGATGCACTGGTGGAACTGAAATAAGAGGGAGGGCTACTGGGGGATTCTGTCACATATTGGTGGCTATTGTTGTTATTCCAACCATATTTAGAAAGTAATATAACCCTCTCGTTATCGAAAAAAATGAACCTACAGCTTGGAAGTGGCCCTTTCTTCTTAGAGGCTTCAGCCTTGAAGTTGTCCTGGAAGATGTCATAGTACCTGTCCTTCCAGCCTTCAGCTGGTGGACATGAACGCAGATTTTGAAGATCCAAGAAATTCGGGAGTGATATAAGATCAGGAGAATCACTTTAAAAGGATCAGAAAGAATGTACTGCTCAGGGAGGTGCAGAGGCTATAAATTCAATGAAGGAGGGTTTTAATTACAAGATTGATGATAAAACCAACTGGCATTAAGCACATGGCAAAGGAAGTAGAAAGAAGAAACCAAGACCATTTGACGACAGCAGTTCGCTGTGTGCTTGGAAAGTAGCCAAGAGGAGCTTAAGGGAGACAATTCTGGGTCCAAGGTTGTTGTAAGGTGTTACTATTACATAGTGAAATTGTGGAAAGATTAGAGGAAGGTTACAGAGTAAGAAAGTGAAGAAAGGGAGAGTGCAAAGTCAGAAAAGAACAATGTCTATTGGGGAAAGAAAAACTTACCTTATAAATAACATGTATTATTGGGCTCCATTCTCCTGCTGTAGGAAAAAGCAAAAACAGCTCTGAAAATTTGCTGGTAAGGTACACCCAAATAACTATGACTGATTGTACTTGAAATTATACACACTATAAAGTGTGGTATAGAAATGTTTTAAGTGACAACTTATTCCCAAGGAACACCAGGCTCGTTAGGGGAAACAACTTTTCAAGACCCAAGTATGATCTCTGTCACTTAACTATATGTTTGGCTGTGATTTCCATTTCTAAATAATCATTGTACATGGATGGACAGGGTAAACATTGAATCTATATAATAAGTTGCCTGTCTTATAAACCAGAAAAGAGAATATTTAGTTCATTTTGATATTTAACATTCTCTGGTGGTTAGAAGAAATGACTTAACTGAAATTCCAATAGTTTAAAAATATAAGCATACATGTACCTATTCCAGGCCAGATATCTTAGTCAGTTTCTACTGACTACTTATAGGTAAATCATAGAAGGAAAGCCCCCCCAAACGTTGTGCACAGCCAGGTTAAGAAAAAGAATGGTTCATTCTCAGTGGTGAAACTTAGAAACTGGTGGTCTCTCCCTGCAAAATTCAGCCTTTCCAACCAGGTTTTAGTTTAAAAGAGATGCATTAAGCTAACTTTTGTGCTGAAAGAGAATAGTCCCTGTGGTGCTTAAGTACTCTGTGTTTCTTCCTGCAGAACATTCTTCAAAAAGACCTGGATCAAGTATGACTAATCTCTAACATTTTGGTGAGAGTAAGTTATTCCTGGTGACCTCCCCTTACAAATATCTGAGAGTAAGAGATCCCTGCTTCTTACCGCATTGTGTAAGTCCAATTCAATGGCAGGTGTACATGTATGTGTCGAGGCAGATACCCCCTCATGTACTAGTCATGATGTATTTTGATATTTTCTGCAGGTGTCTCTAGATGACATATTTAGATATTTTATGAATCATATTCTAACGAGCAGTACTTTGAGATATCACCACCTGATTAGAGTAATTTATTTATAGGTTCTTCATTATTTGGCAATTTGATCGAATCTACATATTTGCAGTGATAAACACGTATGTGTTCCAAAGAAAATGCTCACCAAGTATAAGTTATTTTTGGTAGGTTTGTACTAAGATAGATGTTGTAGAAATCAGCCCATTTCTGACTAATGAAGGCAAAATCTCTCCAAGTGAAGAGAACAGTGTCATCAGATACTTAAAAACAATTAAGTTCATTTAATTGAGTTTTAAGTTAAAAGTAATTGAGTTCATGGAGCAATAACATGTTGTTGTTGTTGTTGTTTTAAATATTCAACTGAAGTTTTTTCATTACTTTTAACTTAGTGTTTCTCCACACCAAACACAATTGAAAATATGTGTAAATTTTTCTCAAGAGAAAACAAAATCAATTTTGTCCTTTTTAATCCCTGAATGTATATGAAGTAGGGTAGGTCCCATTAGCCAATTTGCAAATGGGACATTTCTTTAAAATGGGCCTTAGTATTCACAAACTACTTCTCCTATTGAGTAATTCCATGATCCTCCTCACTGCAATTGATTAGACTCCAAGTATTATTGTTGATCTATGCTTCCTCCTTCAGCATAAGCAGTGCTTGAATTATCTATTAGGTCCTTGGGGGACTCTTAGATTTACAACAGGGTTGGGAGAAAACCGTATGGGAGTCAAAGCAATACACAGATGAAAGGACTCCCTCCCTACAAGGGGATATGTTGTTCTGTTCCACCCAGAAGGAAGGGGAAAATAGGTCTGGTTGGAGTTTTCACAGTAATAAGGGAGGGACCATTCAGAAATCTGCTGCTGTATTAAAATAAGTAATTCCTCTGTTGCTATGGCTTTATAATTTATCCAACAAACATCTAGAAAGATATCAGCATGTTCCAAAAAAGCTTAGAGAAGTTTTTTAAAGTTCTATATTTATTCATAAGGGAGATTTTGTTGCATTACATATGCCAATGTTTTATATTATCTTGAGGCCTTCAGAGACTCTGCTTAGAGTTAGCAAGCCTTCTGATATAGTTTTAATTCAAGTTCTGATACAAGTGTTTTCCCCTTTTCTGTGATCATGACTGAAGCCAGTGAAGAATGATGGATGCACACACACACACACACACACACACACACACATACACACATTCACACAAGTGAGTCAAGGGAACATGATTCTCCACTTTGATAATACCAAGGAGTTCTGCCAGCTTTGAGATTTTCTCATTTGGCTCTTAGGGAGGTTTTCCAACCACCGGCGTATACTTCAAAAGGCTCAGACAGTAACATACATGTAAATAGGTGGGGCCTATTAAGTAAGGTAGTTGGACAGCTCCTTCCAAGTGTAATTTCAGAGGGCATTTCATTCATTGATTGATTCATTCAAAGGAACAGACTTATGTAAAACCCAACGAGGTGCTGGAGACAATAATGGTCAATAATATGGACCTAGGCCCCAAAAGTCACTCAGACTAGTTGGCGAGACAAAGTAAACACTCAATTTTAATGCAGTATGATAATTACTAAAATGGTGGTGAGAGGAATGATACTAGGAATCCTCTTAGGATTGCTTGAAGATGAGTTACTTGGGATCCCTCTCCCCTCAGTGAAAGGGACTGCACATGACCTCAACTTCCTCCAAAGCCTTCGGGTATTGAGAAGCTGGCATTACCAGCAACTCCTAGGAAAACTGACACCTAAGCACAGGTCATTTGGTGTCAGATCTTGAGCTCTCTTTGCTCTTCTGACAAGGCTGCTCTCTCACTTGCTCTATAAAAAAGGGAGAGCAACAGGGGCCTGATTCCCTCTGCTAGAGCACAGACCCAGTGTGCCCAGCTGCATCTGGCCCTTGCACAGCTCTCCCCAGGATTTCAGTAGAACAGAGAGCTGTGCATCTGCTCCCTGTGTCCACCTGAGCGCTGCGTATGACATTTGAGGATTCAGTGGAAGCAGTTAGGAGAAGTTCCCACCGTGTCTGGATCATGGATGCTTCTCAGAGGCAGTGATGTCTAAATTAAAGCCATCAAGCTGCAAAGTTAATTAGGTAAGGAGGAGGAAAAGCAAGGTGAGAACACCCCAGGCAGAAGGAACCCCAGGCTCGCAAACTTGAAGATGAGCAAGTTAGTGTGTTAGGGAAAGTGACACTAGTTCATCATGGCAGAACTATCTTGGGAGGAGAAAAATGAAGAAAGATGAGACCTCAGAGGTTACCATGAATATGAATGAAGTCATAGTAAAGACTTAGGATTATACCTTAAAAGCAATGAGGGTATGCTTGTAAGTTTTTTTATTATTATTGGAGTAAAATTGCTTTACAATGTTGTGTTAGTTTCTGCTGTACAATGAAGTGAATCAGCTATATGTATACATATATCCCTTCCCTCTTGGACCTCCCTCCTACCCCCTCCATCCCACCCATCTAGGTCGTCACAGAGCACCGAGCTGAGCTCCCTGTGCTATACAGCAGGTTCCCACTAGCTATCTATTTTACACATGGTAGTGTATTTATGTCAAACCTAATCTTCCAATTCTTCCCACCCTCCCCTTCCCTCCCTGTGTCCACATGTCCGTTCTCTACGTCTATGTCTCTATTCCTGCCCTACAAATAGGTTCATCTGTAGCATTTTCCTAGATTCCACATATATGCCTTAATATACGGTATTTGTTTTTCTCTTTCTGACTTACTTCACTCTGTATGACAGACTCTAGGTCCATCCACCTCACTACAAATATCTCAATTTTGTTTCTTTTTATGGCTGAGTAATATTCCCTTGTATATATGTGCCACCTCTTCTTTATCCACTCATCTGTCGATGGACACTTAGGTTGCTTCCATGTACTGGCTATTGTAAATAGAGCTGCAATGAACATTGTGGTCCATGACTCTTTTTGAATTATGGTTTTCTCAGGGTATATGCCCAGTAGTGGGATTGCTGGGTCGTATGGTAGTTCTATTTGTAGTTTTTAGGGAACCTCCATACTGTTCTCCATAGCGGCTGTATCAATTTACATTCCCACCAACAGTGCAAGAGGGTTCCCTTTTCTCCACACCCTCTCCAGCATTTGTTGTTTGTAGATTTTCTGATGATGCCCATTCTAACTGGTGTGAGGCGATACCTCATTGTAGTTTTGATTTGCATTTCTCTAATAATTAGTGATGTTGAGCAGCTTTTCATGTGCTTCTTGGCCATCTGTATGTCTTCCTTGGTGAAATGTCTATTTAGGTCTTCTGCCCATTTTTTAATTGGGTTGTTTGGTTTTTTGATATTGAGCTCCATAAGCTGTTTGTATATTTTGGAGTTTAATCCTTTGTCCATTGCTTCATTTGCAAATATTTTCTCCCATTCTGAGGGTTGTCTTTTTGTCTTGTTTATAGTTTCCTTTGCTGTGCAAAAGCTTTTAAGTTTCATTAGGTCCCATTTTTTTATTTTTGTTTTTATTTTCATTACTCTAGGAGGTGGGTCAAAAAAGATCTTGCTGTGGTTTATGTAAAAGGGTGTTTTTCTTATGTTTTCCTCTAAGAGTTTTATAGTGTCCAGTCTTACATTTAGGTCTTTAATCCATACGGAGTTTTTATTTATTTATTTATTTATTTTGTGGTACACGGGTCTCTCACTGTTGTGGCCTCTCCTGTTGCAGAGCACAGGCTCCGGACGCACAGGCTCAGTGGCCATGGCTCACGGGCCCAGCCGCTCCACGGCACATGGGATCTTCCCGGACCGGGGCACGAACCCGTGTCCCCTGCATCAGCAGGCGGACTCTCAACCACTGCGCCACCAGGGAAGCCCGGAGTTTATCTTTGTATATGGTGTTAGGTAGTGTTCTAATTTCACTCTTTTACATGTAGCTGTCCAGTTTTCCCAGCAGGAAATGATTGATCTAAATTATGCTTTAGATAGACCACTCTGGCTCAAATATGGTTTAACGATTAAGAGGAACTAGATAGGAGATCTGATGTAATAAAAGAAAAGGAAAAAATTTTCAAGTTGTGATAAGTGATAAATAATAAATGAAAATAAAGCAGTGTGGTTGAGACTAGGCTTAGAGCTGAGTGGCAGGAAGGAGCCAACAACATGAAGATCAGGGTAAAAGCATTTCTTACAAGTATACCCTCATTGCTTTTAAGGTATAATCCTAATGAGTGTGGAATCACTTAGAACAGTGACTGGTACATAGTAAACACAATTTAAGTATTATCTTTTACTATGATGATGATGAGGAGGAGGAGGATTAAGCTTTTACTGAAGTATAACATGCATATGAAAACAAGCATAACTATTGTATGTCCAATCGACAACATGTCTGGTAACTGACAACCAGATGAGGAAACAGAACAACCCATACATAGAATCCTCCTTGTACTCTTTTCTGTCACTGCCTGCCCCAAAGGTAACCACTATCCTGGCTTCTAACAATTCAGATGGGTTTTTCTTGTTTTTGTACTTTAAGTGAAATAATACAGGTTGTGCTTTTTTGTGTCTGGCTTCTTCAACTCAATGTTGTTTCTAAGAGTCATCCATGTTTTGGATGTAGTTGTGTGTTTTCCATTCCCATTACTATAAGTTACCTTACTGTGTAAATATACAACAATCTGTATATTTGCCCTACTATTTATTTTAATTTTATTTTAAAATTTATAAATTATCAAAATACCACTAGGAGAAGAAATGGCTAAAAGTGTGTATCTGGTTTTCATTTTAAACCTCTCTATTAATTAAAAAAATATGCATACATTACTTCTACATATTTATTCATAGTTGAGGAAGTAGCCACCACTCTACAATCCCAGCTCCACAACCTAGAGTTTTTATTTCCCTTTTTAGTTCTTCTGGTGTCTATTTTATAACTCTTAATTCTACAGTTGACCCTTGAGTAATGCAGGGGTTAGGGATACTGACCCTCCACACAGTTGAAAATCCACGTATAACTTATAGTTTTCCCTCCCTTTTACGTGGTTCCTCCATATCTGTGGTTCCACATCTACAGATTCAACCACTGCGGATCATGTAGTACTGTAGTATTTACTATTGAAAAAATCGACGGGGCTTCCCTGGTGGCGCAGTGGTTGAGAGTCTGCCTGCCGATGCAGGGGACACGAGTTCGTGCCTCGGTCTGGGAAGATCCCGCATGCCACGGAGCGGCTGGGCCCATGAGCCATGGCCGCTGAGCCTGCACGTCTGGAGCCTGTACTCCGCAACAGGAGAGGCCACAACAGTGAGAGGCCCGCGTACCGAAAAAAAAAAAATCGACGTATAAGCGGACCTGTTCAGTTCAAACCCATGTTGTTCAAGGATCAACCATATATCTATTCTTCCATTTTAAAAATTTATCAATTTTACATATCATTATGCTATTATGATATTATAATTATGATATCATTGTGAGTCTATGAACCATGATGATTTCAGTCACTAACCGCATTCTTTTTTTTTTTTTTTTTTTTTTTTTTTGCGGTACGCGGGCCTCTCACTGTTGTGGCCTCTCCCGTTGCGGAGCACAGGCTCCGGACGCGCAGGCTCAGCGGCCATGGCTCACGGGCCCAGCCGCTCCGCGGCATGTGGGATCTTCCTGGACTGGGGCACGAACCTGTGTCCCCTGCATCGGCAGGCGGACTCTCAACCACTGCGCCACCAGGGAAGCCCTAACCGCATTCTTAATTTTAATGTTTTATTATTTTTGGTCTTTGTAAAGTAAATAATATACTTGAATTTTCCTGTCTCATTTTTTCTTAACAATATCTACTATCTCCCACTCTGTGAAATGAAGATATTGGTACCCAGGCTCTTACCTCACCCCCACCTTCCTGCTACATACCAGCTTATTGTCTTAGCAAAATTAACCTTGTATTCTGTTTTGTAACCAGATTAAGTCTTCCATGCTTTGTCTATGTGTTGATTCTAAATTTTAAAAACCAAAACCCAACATTACATTATGATGGCTACCTAAATACTCACCACTTCTAGGTTAAGTGGTTTACTGGGTTATAGTCTTATCTCTGCATGTCCAATGTCAGTCCCATACCCAGTGCCTCCAGTGCCTAAAATCATGCAATACACTTGGACACCTTTCTGGTTTTTCCTATAGTTTCTAGTTGCTTTACTCACTTGCAAAGAATCTGAAGAAAATCCAAGAAGAATTTTAGGGCCCTGGTCCTTAAATTCAGCTCAGTATATTCCACAGAAATCCCCTCTATATTTTTAGTTTTATAAATTCTCAGCCAAGTGCTGATTCCAGATAAATTCTGTAGAGACTGTTGATGTGAGTGTGGGTCCAAAATATATGCCTTATCATTCCCACAGAGTTGCTGTGTGCCTTTGCTTGTCTGACTTGATGACATGTCCTCAGTTCTTTGCTTGAAATTCACTTATTAATGGAGCCAACTTTATGACTCAGCAGTTTCCTAAGAGGCTCAGAGTCAGCCAGGTCTCAGCAATAGCCTGTGTCCTGGAGAAGTTTGCTGGCCTGCCTTCTCCCTGTTCAAAATTGAGCTCTGGGGCTTCTCAGGCTGGTCATATTTGTCATCCCTTTCCTAGTGCTTCATGCCAGCTGAATAAAGGCTGTTATCTGTGGGCTTGTACCAGTAGGATTTACAGCATGAGATGAAGCTGAACTTATTACCAACCCTACACTAAAAAGGGCTATGATACCCAGGGCATCTGCATCCTGAGAACAAAAGAACTTGATTTCTTTGACTTGTCCAGTCATCAAATCTTCTTCAGGCAGATGTGGACTGTTTTTATTTAACACGATGTGGGATGTCAGCAAAAAATGGAACCCCAGAATTTTGCCACTCCATGAAAACAATGATAAAATGCAAAAACCAACAGAATAAACTTTTTGGGAAATCTTGAAACTGACCAAAGGCTTTCAGCAACATGGGGAGTATTTGTTCAAGAAAAACCACTGATTCTCAGTGAGAATAGCATATTTTGTGGTGTTTTAACTTGCTGTAGTCCTATTGCCACCCTCCCACTGAGGATAGCCTTGAAAATATCATCCCACATTCCCAATACCAGAAGGAGCAGAATTGACTACATTCGCAAAGAATTAAATGTTATTCTTCACAGCCAAAAAGTGAAAACAAACCAAATGTCCATCAACTGATGAATGGATAAGCAAAATGTGGCACATTTGTACAATGGAATATTATTCAGCCACAAAAAGGAATGAGGTAATGATGCATGCTACAACATGGCTTAAACTTAAAAATATTATGCTAAATGAAAGAACCCAAATACAAAAGGTCATATATTGTATTATTCTCTTTATATAAAATGTCCGGACTAGGCAAATCCATAAGGATAGACAGGAGGTTAATGGCTTCTAGAGAATGAGGGGAGAGGGAATTGGAGTGAGGTAAGATGTTTCTTTTTGGAGTGATGGAAATGTTTTAGAATTGGATAGTAGTGGGAATTCCCTAGCAGTCCAGTGGTTAGGATTTGGCTCTTTCATTGCAGTGGCCCCAGGTTCAGGGAACTAAGATCCTGCAAGTCTCACAGTGCAGCCAAAAAAAGCAAAAAACAAGAATTAGATAGTAGTGATGATTGCACAGCATTGTGAATATGCTAAAAAGTTTGTACACATTAAAATGATGAACTTTATGTTATTTGAATCTCAATTTAAAAATTTCTCTCTCTCAAAAAATAAAAATAAGTGCTCTCTCACACACAAAAAACTTGAGGAGATCCATAACTTCCCTATGCCCCTACTAACTATAGCTTTATGATTTGATCAGCTTCAGAATTCCTATTAAAGTTGGAGTAATTAGGAGCATTGTCTGTAAAAGTGATGTTGGCATGTGGAAGGGTGGGTGCCCCACTACCTAGGAGAGCTGGCTTGGGTCACATACAAGCCATCATCACGGGCTGCTTTCATTGGACTCGAGGTCAGTTTTAGGAGTTGTAAAGACCTTGGACACAGTCTTCCAAGAGGAATGGGAAAAGCCAGTTGGTGTCACACTTTGTTGAGGAACAGCTAACATCTTAAATTCCATAAAACCACAAGACCAAGACGAACAATAATGATGGAAAACGACCCATAATTTGTTGCATGTAAGTGATTGAATTCTAAGTAGATTCTTAATATGAATATGAAAGGAAGAAGAGGAAGGAAGAAGAGGAAGTTTGCAGTCTTGATATGAAAGATGTCCTTCTTGTTTCGTGGCCATAGTTGTGCATGAGTATAAGTGATACCCCACAGTTCTAGATACTTTTTATGTACTAGACCCTGGGAAATGTGCTTTACCTGTTAGCAGATATAGAAAGTATTACTATAATTCTTATTATACTTTTAGAATGAGTCTAAAAGAGGTCAAGAAGATCCAGGATTGGAACACAAAGCCCATGTTCCCAACCTCTTCCCCAAACCATCCCCATGGGTGCCTGTCTGCTAACCAACTCAGTCAGCCTCTCATGAACATCTTAGACTGAATTGCTAGTTTTTGTTGGCATTCAGACACTGAATAGAGACAGTTCCTCTGGGAACCCGGCTGCATTCCCTTCAGAGGTGTTGCACAGCTGTGCTGGCCTTTGAAGCAGAGCCAGTTCCCACATCGAGGTCAGTTCCTTTTGTGAACAGAAGGTAAACCTACACAGAGGCTCACAAAGGAGTGATGGGGTCAAATGAAAGACAGACTCTTAAGGAAGAGACATAGGTTCAGACACAGCGGATGCTGGAAAGGAAGAGCAGATTTGGGTCTATGAAAGTTATAGGGAACTCAAGAGCAGAATGTCTAGGCTCTATACTCCAGGCCTCACCCCAAAAGAATGGAATTTGAATCCTGACTCATCACGTATCCTTATAGCCAGCCACTTTCCTTCCACAACCGACTTGATTGAGCCTCGTTTCCTTGGTTCTAATCCAATAAGACAGAGACAACATGCTCCGCATTGCAAGTGTTGAGTGTTCTTCCAATCATACACCTCAAGGAATCCATTTACCCCTTAGAAACCCTTTTTCCAAAGGCACTTGTACTTCTGGCAAATAACAAGTGAATCCTAAACAGGATTTAAAATGCCACCCACCTGAATTACCAGTTTCAGAAATGGAATTTTCAAACCTGATTTCTCTTTTTCCTGAATCCACAGCCACTCATTATTTCTCACTCATCTTCCTTGGCCTCCCACGTAGGCCTGTCACAGAGTCAACCACTCAGGAATCGTCTCTGTAATTTCTGTGTCAGATGAGATGGAATCCTGCATGACTATGTTTTTTGACCAAATAAAAGTTTGAGTACAAATTTCAATAATTCGGTTACTCCAGGCACTCAACTCAGTGAGTTTGGATATCAGTGACAGACAGAAAAGAAAACACAACTGAAATTAATGAACACATCCTGTCTATTGATTCATGTGTTTTTAAATGGGAAGCTGAAAGAGAAACCAGGATGAAAGATTCACAAAATAATCAAGTGGTCCAGGTTGGTATGTTAGGGATGAGACAAGTGCTAGAAATGTGTCATCATAACTGGCATCTGGACATGACATTTATGTCATGTCAATTAGGAATAAATGCTACTAGACCATTAGGTTTGGAGGTGATTTGCTGCAGACCTGTATCTCCCTACTGATCAACAGAGTTAGTATGGCTTGCAGTAGATGGCCAGTGAGGAGTCCCCTTTTCTATCAGGAGCACTATGCATGCCCCCCAGAGCTACATATTTTGCTGGAAATATATTTTGTCAAAATAAAAAGAGCCATTCTTCCCTAGGGAATCCCATATAGACTCCCAGAATTGAGACCCAAATATATTTGCTATAATACCTGCCATATTTGTGATACTCCCTAATATATAAAAATTCTCCAATGGCATGAATCTCTGCTATACAAAGCTGAGATTATGGTATCATTAGATCCTGTACTCCTCAGTATGGAAACACTTTGAGCACATTGAGATAAGAACAGTGAATCTAGTCATAATAAGGTAGGATGAAGATACCTTATACTAATAGATTTCAGTCAAGAAGAAATCTGCACATTCACACTTGGGTAAGTTTAGAGAACAATTTAAGGCTATAACAGGCTTATTTTAAATAGGGAAGGCTTTTAATGAATGAGAGATAATAGGCATGCTAGTTAAGCATGTAGGATATCTGGAGTTAGAAGACTTGAGTGGAATTCCTTCCTCCAACTCTTCCCAGCTATGTGAACTTGAGCATAAGTTAACCTCAATTTTCTCATCTGGAAAATGCGTTAGATTTTTCCTCTTGGATACTCCGATGGCATCTTGCACTGCTTTCATTTTAGAACGATCACACTATGTTGTAATTACCTAGTGACTTGTGTGCATTACTCACTTTTTCACAGTGGCATTCCCTGTCTGTAATCTAGAGATTATATACACACTCCTACAAGTGTAATTACTGACCCTTAGGGAGTGCTAACCCCTGGAGGTGTAATTGCTGAGCCTTAGGGAATGCTTATCAGGAGTTTCTGAATGACTCTCTAAAGCGGTTGAACAAATTTACACTCTCACAAGAAGTGTGTGAGTTCCTACTTCCCAACATTGTCACCACACTTGATGTTATCAGACACAGATTTTTTTCAATGATAACTGTAAAATGAGCAATCGTTTTAATGTGCATTTACCTGATTACTAGCAAGGTTGAGTATATTTTATATGCTTCTTGTCCAGTTGGGTGTTCTCTTCTATGAAGAGAACATCCTTGGATCATTTTCCTATTGGACTGTTTGTCATGTTGATTTGTTGCCACTCTTTATATACTCTGTGCCTAACCTTATTCTATGGTTTTAGAAACCGTTAGTCTGTGTGGATGTGTCTTGCCTTTTAACTTTTTATAATGTCTTTTGAATCATTTACATCACTTGGCATTTATTAAATCAGTATTCTGTTTATTTGAACATTGATTCACCAGTATTTGAAATAAATAGATCATAATAGGTTTAAATGTAGGTTACAAGGAATTAATTAAAAGTTAGTGGCGTGGGATTCCCTGGTGGCGCAGTGGTTAAGAATCTGCCTGCCAATGCAGGGGACACGGGTTCGAGCCCTAGTCCGGGAAAATCCCACATGCCACGGAGCAACTAAGCCGGTGCGCCACAACTACTGAGCCTGCACTCTAGAGCCCAGGAGCCACAACTACTGAAGCCTGAGTGCCTAGAGCCTGTGCTCCGCAACAAGAGAAACCACCGCACCAAGAACCCCGCGCACTGCAACAAAAAGTAGCCCTGCTCGCCGCAACTAGAGAAAGCCCATGCACAGCAACGAAGACCCAACGCAGCCAAAAATTAATTAATTAATTAATTAATTTTTTAGAAAGTAGCACTAGGAAAGTTCTTATCTTTTCCTCCTTGAGTGTTGAGAGACTGAGAATAACTTCAAAAATGCAGTTATCCTGAGGAATTTCCTTGACCTTCAAAATATAGCTAGCAGATGCTTATTTAAAAAAATAGAAAGACAACACCAAATACTGGCAAGTATGTAGAACAACAGTAACCCTTATTCATTGCTGTTGGGAATGCAAAATGGTGCAGCCAATTTGGAAGACAGTTTGGTGGTTTCCTACAAAACTAGACACACTCCTACCAAATGATCCAGTAATCATGCTTTTTGGTATTTACCCAAATGAGTTGAAAACTTATGTGCACACAAGAACTTGCACATGGATATTTATAGCAGCTTTATTCATAATTGTCAAAACTTAGAAGTAACCAGGAGGCCCTTCAATAAATAAA
The DNA here is from genome assembly GCF_964374135.1 of Grampus griseus. NCBI lineage: Eukaryota > Metazoa > Chordata > Mammalia > Artiodactyla > Delphinidae > Grampus > Grampus griseus. The sequence continues at coordinate 92,309,456 of NC_138999.1, read as the reverse complement.
TGGATAAACAAATTGTGGTACATCCATACATGGAAAATTATTCGGTGATTAAAAAAATGAGCTATCAAGCTGTGAAAAATATGGAGGAACCTTAAATGTGATTTAAAAGGTCAGTTTGTAAAGCTTACATACTGTATGATTCCAACTATATGACATTCTGGAAATAGAAAAAACTATACAGACAGTAAAAAGAACAGTGGTTGTCTGCAGTTCATAGGGAGTGGGGGAGGAATGAATAGGTGGAGTACAGGGACTTTTAGGACTGTATGTCTACCCTGTGTGATACTGTAATTATGAATAATGACATTGTACTTTTGTCAAAACCTATAGAACTTTACAATGCAAAGGGTCAACATGAATGTATGCAAACTTAAAAAATCACTTATGAGTTCAGGAAATCCCAAGAATACTGCAGACTGTGACAAGAAAATCTAACTGTATTACAAATGTACGAAACAACCTCTCTGAGGGGGTGGGAGGTGCTAACTTAAATAACTTTGGAACTTAATGGAGTCTGTAAGACTAAAGGCAAAATAAACTACCCCTAAGTATTGTATTCTAGAAAATAAGTTGTTTCCCATCAGGAATGGGTTAACAATTCTGAAAGTGCTATACATGTATCTGAAAATGAACAATTAAGTAAATAGATGACAAATGGGGGGAACCAGATTTCTGACTGTTGGAGTGAAAATTTACAGATCATCAAGGAGACTATTCTAGAATGACCTATGTCATGTGGTAATGGAATTAGAGCCAGCAACATCAATAATAACTTATGTTTAGCTTAATATAGCTACAGATGGTTACATATAAAAGTATTTATAGATATCGTGTGTACCATTATAAAGCCTGGCTATGTAAGAATCATCAGTGGATGCTAAATCTAGGGGGAACTTTTCAAGAGAAACAGGACATATGCGTGGTCTTAAAGGGTTTCTCTACAGAGTGCTTATCAGTTGCAAGGGGAGAAATAGTAACTAGGTACTGTGGAAATCAGGCAACACTTAAACCAGGTGATCACAATTAACATCACCCGTGAGTGTCAGCTGACCACTGTGTTCCTCTAGATGCAGTACTCTGAACACATGTAGTATTCACTTATGCAGTATTCCAGAGGAGTATGCATAACCTGAACCTAATCATGAGGAAATATCTAACAAACCCCAAATAAGAAATGTTCTATTTTAAAAAGTGAGGAGGGAGAGATTATTCTCCAAAAAAATGAATGTCAAAAAAAAAAAAGCTATGAGAATGTTCCAGGTTGAAGGAGGCTAGAGACACGACAAAGAAATACAACACCTGATCCTAGACCAGATCTTGTATGGGAGGGAAAGTATGGCTATAAAGATAAAGAACATTATTTTGTTAATTTACAAAATTGAAATTCAGATGGTAGATTAGATATTGTATCGATGTTAAATTTATCAGAGTTGATAACTGCACTGTAATTATGTCAGATAATAGTCCTGTTCTTGGGAAATAAACATGGAAGTATTTAGAGGTAAAGAGCCATGATGTATGCAACTCTCAGATAAGTGAGGGGAAAGAATCATATATGCCTTACTTTCTGTCACATAACAAGATATTCCACACTCATCTTGTATGTTTCCTGCCCAAACCCTGAAATCAGTCATTTTTCCAAAGAGCCCTGGTTCCCTGTATTGGGAAATTGTATTAGAGACAAAGACCAGGATGTTAGGTCTATGCTTTGTAACTGGGGTGTCTTTGCTTCTAAATTCTTTCAGTGGTTAGTGGTAGGAAGTATTAACATGCATATACACAGGCACAAACACACATATACATATATGCACATATGCATAGATGTATTTTAGAAATCATGCTGACTCCTTTAATTCCAATACATCCCCACAAGGTTCTTTTTTCTTGCCTATCTTATTCCATATTTGTAACTTCCCTTCTTCCTTAGTGAGAACCCTGGCTCCATATCACATCAACAACATTATAAGAATTAGAGCAGAAATCAATGACTCTGAAAACAGGAAATCAATAGAGAAAGTCAATGAAACTAAAAGTCGGTCCTTTGAAAAGATCAGTAAAATCAATAAGCCCCAAGTGAGGCTAAATAAGAAAAAAAAAAAAAGAGAGGACACACTTGAAGGAGAAGAACAAATTACTAATATCAGTAATGAAAGAGGAGACATTGCAACAGTCCCTCATGGACATTAAAAGGATAATAAAGGAATACTATGAATACCCCTATGCTCAAAATTAGATAATCTACATGAAATGAACCAATTCCTTGAAAGACACAATTTGCCAAAATTCACATAAGAAGGAATAGATGATCTGAATAGGCCTATATCTTATAAAGAAATTGAATCAGTAATTAATAACTTTCCAAAACAGCACCAGGCCCAGATGGTTCACTGGTGAATTCTACCAAACATTTAGGGAAGAAATTATACCAATTTTGAACAATCTCTTTCAGGGGGTATAAGAAAAGGAAATACTTTGTAACTCATTGTATGAGGCCAGCATTTCCCTAATACCAAAACCAGGTAAAGATATTATAAGAAAAGAAAATTACAGGCCAATATCTCTCACGTACATAGATGAAAAAATCCTCAACAAAATATTAGTAAATCAAATCCAACAATATATAAAAAGAATTATACACCCACAACCAAGTGGGGTTTATCCCAGGTATGCAAGGCTGGTTCAAAATCAATTAATGTAAATCCATCACATTAACAGGCTAAAAAAACCATATGATCATAGCAATAGATGCAGGAAAAGCATCTGACAACATCCATTACTCATTCTTGATAAAAACTTAGTAAACTAAGAATAAGGGGGAACTTTCTCAACCCGATAAAGAATGTCTACAAAAGATCACAGCTATTATCATACTTAATGGTGAGAATCTTGAAGTTTTCCCACTAAGATCAAGTAAAAGGCAAAGATGTCCCATCTCAGCACTCCTTTTCAACATTGTACTGGGGGTTCTAGCTAATGCAACAAGACAAGAAAAGGAAATAAAAGGTAAACAGCTTGGGGGGGAGAAATAAAACTGTCTTTTTTCACAGATGACATGGTCAGGTATGTAGAAAATTCCAAAGAATCGGCCACCACCACAATAACAAATAATTGATAAAAAACAAAACACAAAAAAGCCCCACAGACCTCCTGGAACTAAAGAGCAATCATAGCAAAGTTTCAGAATACGAGATTAATATACAAAAGTCAAATGCTTTCCTATATAACAGCAATGAACAAGGTGAATATGAAATTAAAAAACAATACCATTTACATTAGTACCCCTTAAAAAGAAATACTTAGTCTTTTAAGTCTAACAAAATATGCACAAGATCTGTATGAGGAAAACTACAAAACTCTGATGAACAAAATCAAAGAAGCACAAAGTAAATGGAGAGATATTCCATGATCACGGACTGCAAGACACAATATTGTCAAGATGCCTGTTCTTTCCAACTTGATTATAGATTCAATGCAATATCAATCAAAATTGCAACATATTACATTATGGATATCGACAAACTGATCCTAAAGTTCATATTGAGAGACAAAAGACCCAGACTACCCAAAATAATATTGAAGGAGAAGAACAAAATCGGAGGACTGACACTACCTGACTTCTAGACTTAGTATTAAAGGTACAGTAATTTAGACAGTGTGATATTTGTGAGAGAACAGTAAAATAGATCACTGGAACAGAATAGAGAGCCCAGAAGTAGACCAACATAAATATAGTCAACTGATCTTTGACAAAGGAGCAAAGGCAATACAATGGAACAAAGACAGTCTTTTAACAAAAGGTGCTGGAACAACTGGACATGCAAAGAAAATGAAGATCTTACATCTTTCACAAAAATTAACACAAAATGGACCATAGTCTTACATGGAAAGCAAAATGATAAAACACCTGGAGGATAACATAGGAGAATAGCTAGATGACCTTGGGTATGGAAGTAAAATTTTAGATAGAACACCAAAGGCATGATCCATGAAAGAAATAAGCTAAACTGAATTAAATTAAAGCCTTCTCTTCTGCAAAAGACAATATCAAGAGAATGAAAAGATAGACCACAGACAGGGAGAAAATATTTACAAATGATACATCTAATAAAGGACTGTTATCCAAAATCACAAAGAACTCTTAAAAGTCAACAATAAGAAAACCAACAACCCAATCAAAAAATGGGCCAAAGACCTTAACAGACACCCCACCAAAGAAGACATACAGATGACAAATAAGCATGTGAAAAGGTGCTCTATCATATGTCATCAGGGAAATGCAAATTAAAATAACAATGAGATACCGCTACACACTCCACACCTATCAGAATGGCCAAAATCTAGAACACTGATAACACCAAATGCTGATGAGGATGTGGAATATACAACACCAAGAGTGAATTGTAATGTAATCTATGGACTTTGGGTGATTATGATTTGTCAATGTGGGTTCATCAATCATAATAAATGTACTGCTCTGATATGGGATGTTGATAATGTGGAAGGTTGTACAGGTGTAAGGGTATTTGGGTAATCTCTGTACTTTTCCCTCAATTTTGCTGTGAAACTAAAACTGCTCTAAAATTCTCTTCTAAATAAGTAAATAAAAGGAATTTCTCTTATGAGTTCAGTTGAACACATTTTAATATGTTTAAGTGGCATTTTAACCTCTTTTTATAAATGTCTTTTTTAACAATTTTTATAGAATTTCTGGTCTTCTATTTCTCTATTTAAAAATTCTTCATGTATTTGGAATATTAGCCTTTTATCTGATATAAATTTTGTATCCGTTTTCGCCCAGATTGTCTTTTTAAAAATTTTATAGGGACTTCCCTGGCGGTCCAGTGGTTAAGATTTTGCGCTTGTACTGCTGGGGGCACAAGTTTGATCCCCGGTTGGGGAACTAAGATCCTGCATGCCATGTGGTGTGGCCAAAAAACCAAAACAAAACAAACGAACAAACAAAAAGTGTATAACCTTTTGTTATTATAGAAGCAGTACATATGCACTGCACTAAAATTAGAAAATATAAAAAAGCAAAAATAAGAAAATTAAATTACATATTCTCACCATCTAGCAATTACCACAGTTAATGTAAGAGGATTCTTTTGTGTTGATTATCTCAAATTTCTTGTGTAAATCCTTCTGGGTCATGATATAATGGTTTTGAATACATTCCTGGATTCATTTCATTAATCTTCTATTTATGATATATCTATTATCATTGGTAAAATTGCTCTATTGCAAGGTTCTTTTTTTCAGGTGCAGGAATGAATTTATTATTGTACTTGTTTGCACAGTTTTGAGAAAATACTGATTCACACAGAATAATATTTATAAAATTGTGGTGGTTTAAAAAGATGTGTGCAAATTATTTCACATTTTGACCATTTGAGAGGCAGGACCTATATCCCCTCTCCTTAAATCTGTGCTTAGTGACTCACTCATTTAAAACAGCTTACTCTGAAATAGCCTTATACTCTTCATTTAAGCTGATAGGAAAAGAAGCTTTATTCAAAGGTCTTTCCAAAAATGAGCTAAACTGGCAGCAGAATTTAATAAAAATCAGAGGTCTCTAACACTTGGCATATGACACATAACTATCTGTGACTTTTATTAAGCTTTTAAAAGAAACTTAAAAAAAATTAAGTCAAATAGGGGCTTCCCTGGTGGCGCAGTGGTTGAGAGTCCGCCTGCCGATGCAGGGGACACGAGTTCATGCCTCGGTCCGGGAAGAGCCCACATGCCGCAGAGCGGCTGGGCCTGTGAGCCATGGCCGCTGAGCCTGCGCGTCCAGAGCCTGTGCGCCACAACAGAAGAGGCCACAACAGTGAGAGGCCTGCGTACCGCAAAAAAAAAAAAAAAAAAAAGTCAAATAAAATGTTATGAACTGATACACCTATAACTATACCTATATTAGCTCAGATTGCCATAACAAAATATCACAGACTGGGGGGCTTAAACAACAGCAATTTATTTTTTCACAGTTCTGGAGGCTTAAGAGTCCAAGATCAAGGTGCCGTCAGGGTTGGTTTCTAGTGAGAACTCTCTACCTAGTTTGTAGATGGCCCCATTCTCACCGTGTCCTCACATGGCCTTTCATCTGTGTGCACTCTTGGAGGGAGGGAAGAGAGAGAGAGACCTGGTGTCTCTTCTTCTTATATGGATACCATTTCTATTGAATTAAGGCCCCACCCTTATTACTTCATTCAACCTTTATTGCCTCTTTGTAGGCTCTATCTCCACATACAGTCACATGGAAGATTAAGGCCTCAACAAATAGATCTGGAGGGCGGGGGGACACAATTTAGTCCATAATGACATCCTAGAGTTCCCTGAAACATGTTGGAGAAAAAACTAATATAATCCGTTCAGCCTGCTTTCTTTACCTATGAGGAAGTAGGCCCAGAAAAGTACTATGGCATTCCCGAGTTCATATGGCTGGACTGTAACTCATGTCTCCCAACTATTTAGGGTTCTTCTTGCTACAACAAAAAATATGCTTTTCTTCCCTTTGTTCTTATCCATTTTGGTCTAAAAGCTTCCTCTCATTTCCCATAGGGCTCATTGCCTAGGGGCCAGTTTCTACTGAACTGTTTGAAAACATCTATTTTTCCCAAGCAGTTAGCAGAGAACCAAGATCCAAATCCTAGCTCACTCTGGACTCAGCTGAACCCTGGCACTCTCCACCCCGCAGCACACAGCTAACTCTGGCAAGTTACTGTCTCCTGGGCCTCAGCCCCACTGGTAAAGATGACTATACTTTACCTGCCAAGTGGCTGGGCTGATTCAGTGAAGCCATAAGACTCTACAGCTCTAGGATTAACAAGGAACTGACTAGAATCTACAATTCCCATAGGGTGTACTTCCCCTTTCCTTAGTGAGACTCTACAACTTACCCTTTCATAATAGGTAATGATTAGAAGAAATACTTTTTGAAAGCTGTCAGTTCTGCCCTGAGCCAGAATCTCTTTCCAATCTTGGGATGGTGGCGGTGGTATTGGTGGAAATTGGCATTACACTGGCAAAGTCAGTTGCAAGAAGGCCCTGGTATCTAAAGCCCTGTTTTTACTTATGGCATTCCAAGAAACCCTGACCTTGTGGAGGGTTCTGCCCATGTAATTATTACTATTATTTTGTTGATTGAGATATAATTCACATACCATCACCACAATTTTAGGACATTTTCTTTGCCCCTCAAAGAAACCCCATACCAATTTGCATTCCCCTCCCCATTCCCTTTTCCATACCCCAACTCTAACCACCACTAACCCGCTTTCTTTCTCTATAGATTTCCCTGTTATGGACATTTTATATAAGTGGAATCATAAAATATGTGGTCTTTTGTTTCTGGCTTCTTTCACTTAGCATATTATTTTCAAGATTTATCTTTGTTATCACATATATCAGAACTTCATTTATTTTTAATAACTGAAAAATATTCCATTGTGTGGCTATAATATATTTTGTTTATTCACTCATTAGTGGATGGACATTTGGGTTGTTTCCATTTTGGGCTTTTATGAATAATGCTACTATGAACATTCATGCACAAGTTTTTGTATGGACAAAATGTTTTATTTCTCTTGGGTATATATACCTAGGATTGGAATTGCTGGATCCTATGGTGTACTTGGTATAACATCCTTTTCATACTTTCTTTTAGTTCTTTAAACATAGTTTGCTTTAGTTACTTCAATATATTTAAAAGAGTCTAAAGTCTGTCTAGGAAATCCATTGCCTGGGCTTCCTCAAGGGCTGCTTCTATTAACTGCTTTTTACTCTGTGTATGAGCCATCCTTTTTTTGTATGCCTCATTTTTTTGTGTGTTGAAAACTAGATATTTTAAATAATATAATGTGGCAACTCTGGAAGTTAGATCCCTCCCTCCACAGGATTTGTTGTTTGTTTAGTGACTTTTCTGAACTAATTCCATAAAGTCTATATTCTTCGTTACGTGTGGCCACTGGAGTCTCTGCTCAGTTAGCTCAGTGGTCAGGTAGTCATTGGTGAATGATTTCCCTAAATGCCTGGAAGCAATAAGTTTCCCAGCCTTTGCCATGGGGCTCTATGTGCATGTTGGGGCATACTTTTGATACCCAGCCAGGGCTTCACTTCCTGCTTATGCAGAGCCTCAAGGTCAGCCAGAGGTGAGAACTTACAGCCTTCTCAGGTCTTTCCTTGGGATTGCACAGCCCTGGACACGTACACGGCCCTACACATGTGCATGAATTTTTAGATTCCCAGGAATATAGATACTCTTCAAAGCTCCCTTGTACATCTATTTCTCCAACATTTTTTTAAAATTTTTTTGATTTTTAATTTTTATTTATTTTTTGGCTGCATTGGGTCTGTTGCTGCGTGCAGGCTTTCTCTAGTTGCGGCGAGCGGGGGCTACTCTTTACTGTGGTGTGCGGGCTTCTCATTGCAGTGGCTTCTTTTGTTGTGGAGCACGGGCTCTAGGCGAGTGGGCTTCAGTAGTTGTAGCATGCAGGCTCAGTAGTTGTGGCTCGCAGGGTCTAGAGTGCAGGCTCAGTAGCTGTGGCGCACGGGCTTAGTTGCTCTGCAGCATGTGGGATCTTCCCGGACCAGGGCTTGAACCTGTGTCCCCTGCGCTGGCAGGTGGATTCTTAACCACTGCGCCACCAGGGAAGCCCTCCAACTTTTCTTTTTTAAATTTTTGAACAGTTTGCCCCAACTCTTGTCGCTGCCTCAGGCAACTGTTATGTTGAACAATCACCACTGATGGCTTTTGACAAATGTTCCCAGGGAAAAGGCTTTTCATACTGGATGAGATCAGAGTCAGGTCAAGTAGAGAGAAGCCTTTTGAGGGCTTATAGCACAGGGAACTCTCAGGCAGGGCAAATAATGACAGTTATCTGGCCATGCAGCTTTATAGGAGCTTCGACCCCATCTACCTGCTCCAGCTGGCCACTAGGCTGCTGATTTTCATTGAGATGGCGAGACTGTTGGTTTTGAAGGCTACCATGGTAATGAGGAAAGAGGGTTGGCAATGGGGCAGGATAAAATGCCACAAAGCTCATTGCTCTTAATGAAATTCAGCCATTTTTCATGAACAAATGCTCCCTGGATTGTTTCAAGCATTTGACTACTTTCCAGAGTTATAAGAAAGTTTACCTTGACCATTTTTTATGGCATTCTCATTGGTTTTATGGAGGAGAGAATTTTCAGAGGTCCTTACTCTGCCACTTCTGCTCAGGTCACCATTCAGTTACTTTTATAATTACGACTCAGCAGCAAGCCCACAACTGGTATGGCAGATAGTGCAAGCTGAGCTGCAGCAACTGGTAATTGTTTAAATTTACTGCATTTACATTATGTAAGTTGGTAGTTGAAACTATGTATTATAATATAAAGATTGGTTTACAACTAAAATGTATTATAATTTAAATAATTGTTTTTATAAATTGCTTCATATAAAAACTCATGCAGTATTGTAGAATTATATAGAGCTACTATTTCCGTTTAAATTTTCTGAGTCATGTTTAAGAATGTAATTATTCTCTAATACTTTAAAAAATCAACATTAATATTTTGTGTTATGATCCTCAATGTGAATATATTTTCTGAATTTAAAAAATGATTTTAAGACTTAATAAAATAGAGAGGTAATAATACCTATATCTGTTTAAATAATTATGAATTGTAGGATGTAATACTAAAGATGCTTGGTGTAAAAAGTTGAAAGAAAAAGAATAAAAAGCCACCATACAAGCCCTGTGTGAATTCTATGTATTTTTGCCTAAATATAAACTACTTCAGCTTTTCTAAAGCTCAAAGTGAAATAATAAATAGCTAATGTATTTTGACTATTATCTTTTTTTTTTTTTTTTTTTTTGCAGTACGCGGGCCTCTCACTGTTGTGGCCTCTCCCGTTGAGGAGCACAGGCTCCGGATGTGCAGGCTCAGCGGCCATGGCTCACGGGCCCAGCCGCTCCGCGGCATGTGGGATCCTCCCAGACCGGGGCACGAACCCGCGTCCCCTGCATCGGCAGGCGGACTCCCAACCACTGTGCCACCAGGGAAGCCCTTGACTATTATCCTAATGATGTATTTTAATGACAGTAATGCTTTTCAAATTAACTTTTATACATTAAATAACATTACAATTTAAGTGTTGGATTAACTACATATATTGATAGTATAGTATATTGAAGTTAATAAAATAACATTACATATGAGAGAATAACATTACATAAATCAGGAGAAATTGAAAAGATTTCTTAAAAGAATAAGAAAAATACTACTATATTTCCCAATTCTGTTCACTCTTCAATGTCTTTGTTTCTTTCATACTGTTTTCTTCTCAAATCTTCAATACCTCCTCTCTCATCCTCAATCCCAGCTGGTGACCTTGCTTTCTACTTCATTAATAAAACAGAAGCATTAAGAAGAGAACTGCTATTTAAAAGAACATTTATGAAGCTATCACCCATATAATGACCACCCTGGACAAGAAATAGAATCCCTTGGTAACCCCGACTCCCTCGCTTCTCCTGCCTCCCTGCCCCCCACCCCACTGATGCCATTCTTCCACCCATCCTAGAGATAACTCCTATTCTGACCACTGTGATCATCATTTCTTTGCTTTTTTTATATGTTTATCTTACATATAAGCATTTCTAAACAACACAGTTTTGTTTTACAGATGTTTGAACTTTATATACTTGCACTTGTCTGTATTATTTTGCGACTATCTTTTTTACTTCACATTGTTTGTGAGATTCATCCATGTTGTTTCAGATAGCTGCAGTTGGTACACTTTTATTGTTATATAGTATATCATCATATGAATATATCACAATTTGTCCATTCTAACTTGATGGACATTCTGGCTGTTCCTAGTTTTTGGCTGTCACAAAACAGTGCTATCATGAATATTCTTATACATGTCTCCTAGTATACATAAGCACTTGAATTCTGTCTGATTGATTACAGGATTGTTAGATCAATGGTTTCCTGGGGCCAATGTAACTGTGGGTTTTAGTTTGTATACAGAAGGTGAGATAGTGAATTTTCCATCTGGCCTTAGGGATGGGAGTGGGCAGTGAGGACAACGGTGGGGAGGGGCAAGGTGAGGCTGCTATGATTCTTCCTTTCCCTCCACTCTGACCTACCTTTCACCATAGCACAGTCTTGATACCCTAAGGACCTTCTTAATGAATGAGAAGTAAAATGCATACTGGTTAAGAGCGTGGAATAGCTGAAGTTAGAAAACTTGAATACAATTCTCTCCTCCAACTTTTTCCAGCTGTGTGTGTGACCTCGAGCACAACTTAGTTAACTTAGGTCTCAGTTTTCTTATCTGTAAAATGGGAATAACATTAATTATTTAAAGTGAGTTGTTGTGGGATTGGATGTGTTGGGACTGGTAATATGCCCAGCACAGCCCCTGGTTAATGTGCTATTTTTACCTCTAACTTGGACTAAACAGAATATAATGAACTCATCAAAAAGTATTTTTGAGATCTTTGACTTTTAAGAACTTGTCTTTGATTACTTTGAAGAGCGCAGATTGACTGAAAAGTCATTCTGTTTGCTGTCTGCACTAATTGAAAATGATTCCTCATTTTTTCAAGGCTCGTCTGGCTAGCTGTGATAACATGGGTGGACGTGTACCTATGGGCCATAGTTTGTAGGAGTCAGAGTAATGTTCAGTTGGTTGAATATGGATTCTTTGAACTATTGTCTCAGTTATCAATTGCTACATAACAAACAACCCCAAAATGTAGTGACAGAATAACAATTTATTTGCTCACCATGTTGAGGCTCAGAAATTCAGGCAGGGCTCAGGAGGCTGCATCTACTCCACCTGGTGTCAGCTGGGGCAGCTCAACTGAGGCTGGAGGACACAAGATGGCCCCACTCACATGCCTGGGATCTTGGTTCTGATTCTTGGGTGGCATGTCTTGGTTTTCTTTCATGTAGCTTCTCTTTCCAGTAGGATAGCTCCCCAAAGGGCAACAATGAAAATTACTACTGCCTTTTTAGGCCTAGTCTCAGAAATTGTGCATGACTTCTGCCGCATTCTATTTGTCAAATCCAGTCACAGAGCCAGCCTAGATTCAAGGACAAAGAAAATAGACTCTTGTTTCGTGGGAGGAGCAGCAAATTCAGAAATGCGCCTGCAGGACTGGAGGGATTATCATGGTCATCTTTGAAAACAATGTACCATAGATAGCTTGTGAGCCTTTGGACTCAGAATGCAATGGTCTTCATTAGAGCCGGATATGGCTATATCTGCATTTATTAGTCCCAGGTTACAAAGAAGCAGAATATCATCTTTTTTTTTTTTACATCTTTTTTGGAGTATAATTGCTTTACAATGGTGTGTTAGTTTCTGCTTTATAACAAAGTGAATCAGTTATACATATACATATGTTCCCATATCTCTTCCCTCTTGCATCTCCCTCCCTCCCACCCTCCCTATCCCACCCCTCTAGGTGGTCACAAAGCACCAAGCTGATCTCCCTCTGCTATGCGGCTGCTTTCCACTAGCTATCTACCTTACATTTGGTAGTGTATATATGTCAATGCCTCTCTCTCGCTTTGTCACAGCTTACCCTTCCCCCTCCCCCTCCCCATATCCTCAAGTCCATTCTCTAGTAGGTCTGTGTCTTTATTCCTGTCTTACCCCTAGGTTCTTCATGACAGTTTTTTTCTTAAATTCCATATATATGTGTTAGCATACGGTATTTGTCTTTCTCTTTCTGACTTACTTCACTCTGTATGACAGACTCTAGGTCTATCCACCTCATTACAAATAGCTCAATTTCATTTCTTTTTATGGCTGAGTAATATGCCATTGTATATATGTGCCACATCTTCTTTATCCATTCATCCGATGATGGACACTTAGCAAGTTTGCTTTGGGCAAGGGTGTGTGGGAAAGATGAAAGAACCAACAAAAGAGACTGAAAAGGTGCCTGCCAGGAGGAAAGGAGAGAACAAAGGGGTGTGGAGGCCTGGAAGCTAAGTGAATAAACATTTTCGGGAGGAGGGGGCAATCAACTATAAGACAAACGGTGCTAAGGGGTTGAGTAAAATGAGTATTGTTTTTCTGGGAAGAACTATAAGAAACTGATAAAAAGTAGTCATCCTCAGGAAGAGGTGCTGGTGGAAGGGAAGGCTTCCAGTTTTCATAACCTACCTGGCTGTGTTTGAACTTTCTTACTATGTATATAAGTTACTTTTTTTTTTTCCGATACGAATTTTCTGGGAGGTGACATTATGGACATTAAAAAAATCTTTTTAGGGCTTCCCTAAAAAGAGCTTGAAGGACTCTTAAAGATCATCTAATACAATTCCTTCATTTTACAAATGAGAAAATTCTGTCCAAGAGAGATTTAGTGTCTTGTCCAAATTTACACAGTACTGGGGCTTCCCTGGTGGCGCAGTGGTTGAGAGTCTGCCTGCCGCTGCAGGGGATGCGGGTTCGTGCCCCGGTCCGGGCTGGGCCCGTAAGCCATGGCCACTGAGCCTGTGCATCCGGAGCCTGTGCTCCGCAACAGGAGAGGCCACAACAGTGAGAAGTCCATGTTTCGCAAAAAAAAATATCTTTTTATAAAGGGCCCCTTATCACCAACAACTTTCCTCACCTTCCAACTAAAGTTGGAACTTAATGTTCCTTGAGTTCTTTGCTACTTTTTCTCTTGGGTGTCATATATAATCTAAAATGAGGCAGGCAGAAAATCTCTGACTTGGAAGTTCAATAATGTTTTCAGCTTTTAAATAAGGTTTTCAGGTCTCTGAAATAAAGTGAAACAGTGAAATCATCCACAGATGAACTGAGGAAAAGGGCTAATTGGGCTCTTCGAATGTATAGCTCTTGGAGCTACAATTATCCTCAGGTTGAAGTTGTTTTCCAGAGAGGGTGACTTTGCACCTCTGCTCAGCATCCCACTGAAGTGAAATGTGGTTTGAGCCCTCAGTGTCATATCCAGTTTCATTAGCATTAGGTTCCAATTCCCAGGGTGCTATTCTGTGAGAGCTCTGTAGACATTGGAAAGTGCTGCAGATGTGACTCTTGACCCCTCTGGGCCCTGGGCACTCTGCTGTTTCTCCCCTTCTCCCCCATGTCCATCAGTGGAAGGTCCCAGGACAAGACCTGTTCCTGCACAAAAGGCTCTCACCAGCCTGTGACTTCCCCTTTTTCTATCCGCAGCTCCTGACCTCCAAATGTTCTGCTCCTCGGCTTCTGCCTCGCGCTCAGCACTGCCTCAGCTAGGCCTGCCTGCCACGCTGAGAATCCTCCCCCAGCCTCCACGCCAGTGCTTCACCACCCACTCCGCAGCCCCGCTGACAGGGCTGCAGCCTAATCCAGCCCGGGATCCGCAGGTCCTGCAGCCCCTCGTCACCCTTCCACTCAGATCAGCCGAGGTGACCAGCTCTGATCAAGATACACATACATACACAAATATACACATTGACATATACAAATACACACCATACAAACATATACACAAATACTAGCACACATGCATAGCACATGTTTACATAGACACATACAGGGGCACACACACACAAATACACACACAGGCAAACACAGAGACGTGCGCTTCATTTGGCGCTGTCCTCAGGCCCAGCACACATACATTCCTAAAAATACACATATATATACAGATACACACACACAAACATATATACATACATATGCACACCTGGAGGGGCCACTGTCAGACCCAGTGAGGGCACCAGCTAGCCACAGAGATTGTGTGAGGGTTTGATGTTATTGAGACATTAGAGGATTCTAAATTGCTCTCCTTAGCATCAGAGAGGTCAAGTGGTCATTTTAAAGGACATCTGGTCCATTTTGCCAGCTCCCATATAGTTCTACCACCCTCACTACATGGACCTTTTCATCTTCCCTGTTTCCATTTCTGGAAAGGTTACTTTGTCCCAGGTACCTTGCCAAGTATTTTACCTATATCACCTTGTTTTATTCTCACAGTAACCCAATGATAGCAGCCATAAACACCATGCTATACAGCCTCTCTCCTTAACACAACACAGGTGGCCTTCCCTCCTTTTGGTTTCTAAAACATTTTCATATGCACTACTTTAAGTTGATTTTTTTTTTTTTTTTTTTTTTTGCGGTACGCAGGCCTCTCACTGTTATGGCCTCTCCCGTTGCGGAGCACAGTCTCCGGACGCACAGGCTCAGTGGCCATGGCTCACGGGCCCAGCTGCTCCGCGGCATGTGGGATCTTCCCAGACCGGGGCACGAACCCGTGTCCCCTGCGCCGGCAGGCGGACTCTCAACCACTGCGCCACCAGGGAAGCCCGGCACTTCTTTTTTAGTGTAGCCCTGATGTGGTAAGTGTGTGAATTAGAATCTAATAAATGATAAAGTCTGAAAGACTAAGCAAAAAAATATAGTGGGTTTGAGGACCCAGGAAAACAATGGGAAGAAGAAGAGTTGAAAATAACTCTAGAATGGATCTAAAGGGAAAATAAGTGTGGAACGATGAAGCTCTTATTAGTAGTAATGAAAAAAGAGGCAAGGCTGGAACATCTTATGCCCAAACGTAAGAAAGAACTTTAAAACGGGGGGCATGTCAGAAAGTCACAGGATCCAGCTTGGCATGTGGGATCTTCCCAAACCGGGGCACAAACCCGTGTCCCCTGCATCGGCAGGCAGACTCTCAACCGCTGCGCCACCAGCGAAGCCCTTTAAGTTGATTTTGAGTCTAGCAATAACACTGTGAAGTACGAAAGCTTGGCATTGTCATTCTCATTTTGCAGCTGAGACTCATATAGGTTAAGGAACTTTCTGAAGATTGTAACAACTAATATGTATAAGCTAGATCCTAATCCTCCCTCCGTTCCAGTCGTTTTGTATATTTATTCCTTTGTTTATTTAGCATACATTTATGCTCCCTACCCATTTCCAGAGACTGTACCAGGTACTGTGAAAACAAAAACTGAATAAGACACAGTCTTGACTTCGAAATAGCTGGCATTCTAGAGGGGAAGAAAAAGAGGGATATATATATATAGAGAGAGGGGGATATATCATGACGTCAGATGCCGGATGCTGGGATAGATACTTGGACAAACTGGGTAGAATAACTGGTTCTACTAAGGGAGCCAGCATCGAAAGGAGGCCACGTGTCACAGACAACTCAAAGGCCATGCTTTGTCCATGCTTTTGGAACATCTGCTTTGTGTGTTCAGCAGATGATAGTGAGGCTAGTTGGCCTTTGAAAAATGAAGTCAGTCACATTCACCTACCTTTCCCTTCTGCAAGGTGTGAAAGGCAGTAGTAATTAATCAAAGTACACTTTCTGAGCCAATGCAATATCAATTCATCAATTATATAGGGACCAAAAGGATTCCTGTTTATCACAAATAGCTAAATTATTATAGGTGAGAATCTACATACTCAAAATGTGCCCCCTTCAAACTGCTTATGTCGTTTCCTAGCTATTGTAGAAAGTGAGTTACAGATGAGAAAATTCCAAATTAAACAAGATTAATGTTATCTTTTGCATAGGAGTCTTATGGTTTTTCTTTTTGATTTTTACTTTTAATTATTAGATGTCTTTTAATATTCTCTATCTCGCCATTTCTCTCTTTCTGTATCTCTCTCTCTGTCTTCTCTCCTTTATTATGGAAATTTTCAAACATACCCAAGAACAGAGAGAATAATATAACCCATACCTGTCATCTAGTTTCAAGAATTATCAACATTTCACTAATCCTGTTTCATCTATTTTTTCACACAGCCAAACTTCTTTTTCTGCAGTATTTTAAAGCAACTATAGTCTTATTTTTGAGAAGAGCTTGAAGAGGTGTGAAATTAGAATGAGAAAATCTATGTCCTTCCAAACCTCATGGGTCTTTAGTCCTAATTAAATTGCCAGCATGATTTTTTAAAAACTGTTATAGCAAAATCTCTTTTTTTTTTTTTTTTTTTTTTTTTTTTTTTTGCCGTACACGGGCATCTCACTGTTGTGGCCTCTCCCGTTGCGGAGCACAGGCTCCGGACGAACAGGCTCAGCGGCCATGGCTCACGGGGGACCCTCCCGGACCGGGGCACGAACCTGTGTCCCCTGCATCGGCAGGCGGATTCCCAACCACTACGCCACCAGGGAAGCCCTAGCAAAATCTCATTTATGGCATTAGCTTAGCTAGAAACACACGGCTCAACTGGACAAGGTGTCTTTTGGCCCTCCTCCCTTTGAAAGGGTTTTGCCTGAACAAACAGACTGGAAAAGTTTGTTGTTGTTGTTTTTGACTGAACACTTCAGATAAGAACAAAACACAATGCAGAAATACATAGGAGTTGTGGCTGAATACCAAGGATACCACTGTTGTCACTGTTAGGGAATTCCAGTATATTTGGGTTTTAAGATAACACATTTCTCCTTTCTGTCATTGGAACTATGATTTCATTTATTTCCTTGTCCCCTATTTTCAGGAGAGCTGCCTCTCAGCTGATGGGCTTAAGATATCCTGGAAGTCTCTGTGATGATTACAAGGTGAAAAGTTCTAAGTACCTTACTGGAGCATAGCAGTTAGGCAACACCTTCATCAGCATCAGAAATGGGCAATGGTTTCAAATTCAGACATACCTAAAGGTAAAAGCTTCAATGTTACTTAAGATAGCAAAATAATTAAAACAACTTAAATGTTGAATAAAAGGGGAATAGTAAAGTAGATCAGAACACATCTATATAAATGGAATCTTGTAAAAGTATGGTTTGTTGGAAATTGCTTATTTTATCACATTACATGATAAAAGCAGTATATGAAATTATATGCCCAGGATGGGCTCAAATACATGAAAAATTCACGGAAACAAAATTGGAAGGTAATATGCCAAAAGATTAACAGTGGTTGCCTCTGGATGGTAGGGTTATGAGTGATTCTTGTTTCTTTTTATACTTTTCTGTCTTTTTCAAATTTTCTACAGTGAGCATGTAATCACTTGTATAATCAGAAAAACATTTTTTCTGAATAAAAGGGACAAGCAAGTCTCAAAATCTCAGTGCCTAGAAGCAGATCAGCAATCTGTTTTGAATGTTTCCAAGGCAGTGAACCAGGCAAAAGTAAGAAGGATGATTTCAGAGTCCCTAGGGGGGAGACTTGTGTAGTTAGTTCCTTGGAAACCAGAAGTTTTAGCCACTCAAAACACATGTAAGTGTTTTTGGTGTGAATCAAAACCTTCCATTAGACATAATTGCAACAGCAGCTGTTACACAACCTGTATAAACTATTTTTGGTGTGAACCAAAATTTTAACAACATAGAAACTCTGTTAACCATTTCATGGTCACCTAGGTGTAAACCTCATCCACTACTGGCCAGGTTTAGCTGCCTTAACAGAAGGGAAATTCCTGATATTGTGGTGGAGCGTGCAGAGAACGCTTAGCTAAGAATTAAGACAACTCTTCTGAGTGCTTCTTTTTCTTCTTCACAGTATTCTCTCAAAAGATAACAAGGCAATTTGAAATGGCTTTAATATGTACTGGATTTCTTAAAACGTTATAATTAGTTAATACCCATTGCAATAAGAATAAAAAAGTATATAAAGACATAATTTCCTTATTTTTTCTAGTTCCTTCCACTTGGAAAAACGACATTAATCTGAGGTGTATCCTTATGCACTTTTCTCTATGCTTATATAGTATGTACACACACACAAATAGAGACTTACTTCTCCCCTTATTTTCTTTACAAACATGGAGTGATACTTTACATCCAAATGAATCTTTAAGGCAGGGAAAGTACTCTGTATGATATACTGCAAAGATGGTTACGTGTGAGAGTACAGAACCAAGAGTGAACCCTAATGTAAACCATGGACTTTGGATGATGATGACGTATCAACATAGGTTCATCAACTATAACAAATGCACCACCCTGGTGGGGATGTTGACAATGGGGGAGATTGTGCATATGTGGGAAGAAGGCAGTATATGAGAAAAGTTTTTACCTTCTTCTCAATTTTCTGTGAAGTTAAAACCGCTCTAAAAAATATAGTCTCAAAAAATTAAAAAAAAAAATGAATCCAAACATAGACTCGCTTTGTTTGTCTTTAAAATACAGATTCCTGGGCCCCACCCTAAGCTTATTGAATGTGAGCTTTCAAAGAAGTTTAATGAGTTCTATAATCAGAAGAGTTTGATAAATGCTGCTCTATATATTATTCTGCAACTTGCTTTTAGCTCTTAACAATACACCATGGTTACCCTTTCAGGTTAATAGCTATACATCAAAGTCATTATCTTTTGGTAGGTGTAGGGACAGATTAACAGATTCAGTTACAAAATGAAACTAAATTATTTGTTTTGCAACAGACACTGTAAGCAAAGTTAAAAGGCAAAAGACAGACTAGGAGGAAATATCTGCAACACATGTAACAGAGAGTTAATATTCCTAATATACGAAGAGGCCTTACAAACTGAGAAGTAAAGAAGTTTGAAAAGAAGGGCACTGTTGTAGTAGAAAGTGGACTCTGAGATGGTGTTAGTAAGCAGCATATTAATTAACCTTTGGATCAACACCTATGGAAGGGAAAAGAAGGAAGCAGGAGTGAGCAGAGCGAGTAGAGCTGTGTTGCAGGCCCAAAGATAGTCTCAACTAGAATGGCCCTTCAGAGTTATTCCTCAACAACTTCTTTCAAAGCTATCATGGGTGGGGCTGCAGTGTGGCCGTCATTCATTTTCAGCTTACACCCACACGCCATAGCAATCCACCCATGAACCAAGTTCAGGCTTTTTCCTTTTTTGTCAGCTGGTCACGAGGGATATTCCCATATGCCATAAGTGTGAGCGTAGGAAGAGATGCTAGTGAAATAGTGGTGGATGACATGGGAGTCTGGGCCACCTGCTGATATAGCTACTTGACTCCTCCGGTCCTGCTTGTGCTGGAGTTATCACTTCCTTATAAGAGCTTCCTGTTAGGCCCATTTGCCCTCAGGATTTGGTGGGTCAGACAGAACCCAGCTCATGATGAGCAGCTGTGGCCACATACTCTCCTGGTGTCCCATGATCAGCTTGCTCTGTTCCTACCAGGACCCAGCAGCACACTGGGAGTTGTTTTTCAAAGGCATATAATTCTCTGAAGATGGCATGGCCTTTCTCCAAAACTCCAGGAGTCTGCACTGTGATTATCCCATGAGATTTGCCATCAATCCCACATGGCAGCTTTTCCCACCATTACGACCTTTAATACCATAGGGTACTCTGGTCACAGGGCCAAGTAAAAGGGCTGCTTGCACTCTGGTGTAGACTGCTCCAGAGCACTTCCTGCTTTGACCTCCACTCAAAGTTGCCAGTCTTCACATCATCCAGCATATGTGGCAGAGCAGTATTCCTAAGTGAGAAATATACTGCCTCCAGAACCTGAAGAGGCCAAGCAGATAGTACACTTTTCTTCTTTGTGGTGAAAGGTACAAAGTGTCATAATTTGTCCTTTACCTTGGATGGGATTACTCAGTGTGCCCCTAACCTTAGTGGACACCTAAGAAATGTATTGATGTGACAAGCCCCTGAATCATCATAGCATTTACCTCCCGTGTTGTGACTGTCTATCACCAAGGCCACCAATATGCAAGCCACTTTTTGCTCATCCAGACTGATTAACGTGATTTCTTTATGCATCAGTGTGATGTTCTGTGGGGTATCCAGATCCCTTCGGACTATATTACGACAAAGGGCAAGAGAGTCAACGTAGCCCTGTAACAAAATCACAGATGTACATTGTGGTCTGTCCCATGTGAATCTGAGCATTTTTTGATCCTCTTTTCTGAATAGTGTAGAAAAGAACACATTCAGAAAATTAATGGCAGCATACCATGTGACTGAGCCTGTGCTAATCTGCTTTAGCAAATATCCTACATCTAGCACAGTGGCAGAGGTTAGGACCACTACTTGGTTGAATTTACAATAGCCTGTCATTTTCCAAGATCTATCTCTTTTTCCCTAAGGGTCAGATCGGTGAATTAAATATAGCTGTGACACGGAGTGGCTGGGCCCGTGAGCCATGGCCGCTGAGCCTGCGCGTCCGGAACCTGTGCTCCGCAACGGGAGAGACCACGACAGTGAGAGGCCCGCATACAGAAAAAAAAAATATATATATATATAGCTGTGACAGAGTCTAACACCTCTGCATGCTTGGATCATTAAGAATGACAGTAACTTCCACACTTCCATGCCAAATACAACATTATTTTTCCCACTGTTCCATTATGGAAAATATTTCAAACTTACAAAAAGTTTAAAGTATGATACAGTTAACACTCACGTAGACACCAGCTAGATTCTAAATTTTACATTTTATTATATTTTCTTTGTTGCATATTTATCCGTTCTTCTATCCATGTATCAAGCCATTTAATTTTTGGATGCATTTCAACGTAAGCTGCAAACATCAGGACACATCTGCTGGAAAAATTCAGCATGCATAGCATTAGAGATCACTGTTTACAGTTCCTGTTTTAGGTAACATTTTCATACAGCGAAATGTACAAATCTTAAGTGTACCATTTGATGACTTTGACAAATGCATATAACCCTGTGTATCATACCATTTAAGTACCTCCCATCCGCAACACATACACACACACCTGGGACTAGCCCCACCTGGGTGAGCTAACAAGCTACTCATCTAGTCCTTCGCCCATAGGTTAGACAAGTGCCTTCTGCCCTCTGAACCCCACATACCCAGGGACCACATCTCCCTGACTCACAGCTGACCAACTGGCACGCTGGCCAGCTGGCACCGTGAGCTCTCCAGGGAGAGCCAGCTTCGAGTGCTAACGGCACACTCCTGCCTGGTCTGGAGAGCCGGCCCCCCCCATAGGTGCCCCCTTCCTGCCCCTCCAGGTAGCTGCAGCTGCCCTCTCCTTCCCCCTGGGATGCTCTGCGATTCTTGTCAGGTCGGAGCCAGGAGGCGTGAGGCCCAGGTTTGTCACGATGGGAAAATGGAAATCATGGAAATCACAGTCACAGAGCACACGTGTGCTCTGTGCTGACCGAGGTACCAGTCCTGGGGCAGGTCCGCTCAGGCCTCTGATAAGACCCTGGGAAGAGAAAGGAGGAGAAAGATTTCACTTAAAAGCCAACGAAGCCCAGAAAGGAGAGTGCCTTTCTGTAGGAAGGGCTTATGCCTGGCATTGAGCTGGAGGAAAGCGGCCACGCTCCCCATAACTGGGAAAAGGGATGGAGCTGCACAGACCTGGTGGGGGGCAGTCCTGGGGGCACTGGGAGGGAGATCAGGAGGCCCATTTAGCACTTTGCTCCTGCCGCCTCCCTCGGACTGGCAGGTACAGTGGGGGAGTGCCGATTCCTCTCCCAGCAAGAACTCTGTGGAGCCATCACTGTGGGAAGGGAAGTCCTTTAGTCCTCTGTGCCACTTGCCCGTAGGTCTGAGCCCTTGGCCCTAATTTGCCCTCTGGGCTTCTCCCTCAGAGCCCCTTCCCGTCCCTGGTCTCTCCTATCCAGGCCCTCAGTCAACCCTGCTGTCCTCCAGCCCCCTCCTTCCACGGTGAGGGCTCCACAGTTTAATTATGCTCCAGCACTGTGTTTCCCTGTTCCCCTGGCTATAAAATTGCCTAATTTAGCTCTCTAGATCTATTTAGATCTCTAATTGATATGACAGTTGGAGCGTATATCTCTCCCACCTCTGCCCTTTATTTTATTTATTTATTTTCTGAAATCTGTTTGCCTTTCTCAAGTCTTCACAACTGGAACTGAAATTAAAGCTGTAAAGCACATCATGCCAGTGGCTGCAATGAAACTAAATCTCTGTTCAAAAATGCTTATTCATATTGTATTCCGAATGTTCTATTTCATGTGCCAAAGCTTTTACCACTAGCAACAAGCCATTGGAGAAATAAGTACTAAATGTAAATCGAGTTAGACCACCCATGGGTCCTATTTGATACGACTGGTCAGAACAGGTAAATTCAAAGAGTAAAGTGGAAAGGGAATTCCTTCTAATTAGGAAACAGGGTTTTGTATACCCTCTCTATCAATATGTATTTGTCTCCCTTTTTATCTTCCATGTAGTAAGGAAGAAAGAAGTAGAGAGAATGGGGCAGCTGAAAAAGCAAATGAAGTTAAACTAGTTTGCGTTTGCAAAGTGTAGGCCAGTGGTTCTCAAACTTGAACCTGAATCAAAATCACCTATTGGTCTGGGGCAGGGCCTGAGAATTTCCATGCTAACATGTCCCCAGGTGGTACTAATGCTGTTGGTCTGGGGACCACACTTTGAGAACCACCACTGCTTTAGGGGCTATGCTGAGTAGGCTTAAAGGTCACGAGTCTCTGGTCCTGGGAAGACTTGCCCAGTGGCAGGCACTGCCCCGTGTGCCCTGGAGGAGATTCTAGCTCAGCGGGCAGAGCTCAGCAACCCGCTCCTGGGGAGCCTACAGTGGCCAAAGAGCACAGGTTACGCCCGGGACCTCCTGTCAAAGGCCTGGTCTCTTTTGGAGTCCTCTAACTCCTGCCAAGTCATGCCTCCCTCTTTCTGGGTGGCAGATGGATCTGTAGCACTGATAAGCCCGAGGGAACGTGGCCTCAGATGAGCCCCAGGCTGCAGAGCAGGCGTGGTTCTCAAACTGAGCGTGCATCAGTCTCCTGGGGCAGGGGTGCTTGGGAAAAGCCAGATTGCGGGGCCCACCCGCAGAGCTTCTGAATGTTAGGTCTAGGGTGGTGGTGGCTGAGAATGTGAGTTTCCAGCAAGTTCCCAGGTGATGCTGACTGATGCCTCTTGGCCAAGAGAATAAAAAGGCTTCTGTGTTCTTATGACTGAGGCAGAGAGGCTGCTGAGAAAGATGCAGACCAGGAGCAGCCTGAGCAGAGACTGGGTATTTACTTGGCACCAGACTAAAAATTCTGAGTGACTAGATTTTTGTTAAGGATTAGTGAGAAAAGCACCAAATTATATACAGCATTTACTCATTCTAAATATATTTGAAACTAATCATTGGATGATGTTATTTACGTTCAGCTCTTTCAACAAAGGGAAGAGGCTTTGCAGTAGGCCCTTTACATATGTTACCTCATTTGCTTCTCACAACAAACAAATGGGAAAAGACATCAAAAAAAAAAAGTCTTCATTTCTCCAGATGAAGAAACTGAGCCTCAAAGAGCTTGAGTGACCTGCCTAAGGTCACACAGCTGATAAGAGCGGGACCTGAGTTGAGGTCTGGCTCCAAAGCCCTTTCCGCTATACTCTGCTCACGAATGCATCCTTATTGAAAGAGCAGAGGAAGGAGGGAGAGTGTTTTCAGGGAAATCATGATAGAAACAAAATATCTGTCATGGAGAGTAAGCAATGAGGATGGAGGCTGAAGGGATAGGTCAGGACTAGATTGTGAAGGGCCTTGAAAGTCACCCAAGGAATTTGTACTTTATCGTAGTCAATGAGGAGCTGCTGCAAACATTGTAGCAGGGGTGGGATGCTAAATTGGGTGTAGCCTAAGAGGCCGGTGAGGGGGAGTCCTGGGGGTAAGAGCAGAGGGGGTGGAATCACAGAGCCCTGGAGCTGGAATTCCTCTTAGGCTCTCTCTCTCTATAACATCCATGCAGGGATTTGGGACAAGTGACCTTAGAGACTGGGTCAAAGGGTGCTAGGAGAAATGCCCCTCATGTGCCAGGAGTGCCCTGCACGGTAATGAGTACATGCGTGCGTCGAACAGTTAGAGCTGTTACAGGTTCATCCGCCAGGAGGAAATGCGAGGTGCCTTCCTGGCCCCTCCAGGCTCCTCCACTTGCCTGGGACAGTGGCTAGGGGAAGTCAGCCTGGACCAGGCTGAAATAAAAGAGATCACGTCAGTGGCTCAGGGCTTGGAACCCAAGGCCCTGGACCAGGTGAGGCTGGCCTTGAGGACTAAAGCTCTGCCCCAAGACACAGAGAGGCGTGCTAGGGATTTTCAGAGGGCCCACCACACCCTGCTAATGCATTTCCTGCTCTTCATTTTGCAGCAAGACCCAGGGGTTCACAACTGGCACCTATGCTGTGGCCACCGGCAGGATCTGCTCACTGGAGTCCTCCCTCACCATGTGTCGGCTGCCACTGCAGCCTGTTTGGCGGTGAAGGATGTGCAACCTCGCATTATGGCCTGTTTACAGCCCGGTGGAGCCACAGTGATGGAATCTGTACGGATTCCTTTGCTGCTTCTGCTTATCGCTGTACAGGGGCAGCGAGGCCCAAAGGAGACCAAACCCTGGTCTTTCAACAGTTCCCTGGGCCCCTCCGGATCGCCCCTCTGTCTTGCGGAGCTGGAGAGGGGCTGAGAGGAGGCCTCTGACCCCAGTTAACAATCAGGAGGCCAAGTACTTGGGAAGACACAAAGCTTTTGTTTACATATCAAATCCCCCAAGTAGTAAACAGGCCAATACTCAGTGCAGCGTTCACAATGCCCCCCAGCAAGCGAGACAGATGGACCACAGGCCTTAAAGGAAGGCCAGGAAATGGGCATTTTTAGAAGTTCCAAGACTTGAGCCAAATAAGAGTGAGGGCCACACAAGGCTTTCACAAGCGTTGTGCTGAGCTGAGAGGGAGAAATGGCAGCGGGTCACTGTGCAAGGAAGATTACGGATGCTCCGTCCGGACAGAAGGGTGCTGGTTAAAACCTCACCAGAATGGACATTTATTTATTTATTTTTAACATCTTTATTGGAGTATAATTGCCTTACAATGGTATGTTAGTTTCTGCTGTATAACAAAGTGAATCAGCTATACATATATCCCCATATCTCTTCCCTCTTGCATCTCCCTCCCTCCCACCCTCCCTATCCCACCCCTGTAGGTGGTCACAAAGCACCGAGCTGATCTCCCTGTGCTATGCGGCTGCTTCCCACTAGCTCTCTGTTTTACATTTGGTAGTGTGTATATGTCCTTGCCACTCTCTCACTTTGTCCCAGCTTACCCTTCCCCCTCCCTGTGTCCTCAAGTCCATTCTCTAGTAGGTATGCATCTTTATTCCTGTCCTGCCCCTAGGTTCTTCATGACCATTTTTTTTTAGATTCCATATATATGCATTAGCATACAGTATTTGTTTTTCTCTTTCTGACTTACTTCACTCTGTATGACAGACTCTAGGTCCATCCACCTGACTACAAATAACTCAATTTCGTTTCTTTTTATGGCTGAGTAATATTCCCTTGTATATATGTGCCACCTCTTCTTTATCCATTCATCTGTCAATGGACACTTAGGTTGTTTCCATCTCCGGGCTACTGTAAATAGAGCTGCAATGAACATTTTGGAACATTTTGGTACCAATGAACATTTGGTACATTTTGATTCTTTTTGAATTATGGTTTTCTCAGGGTATATGCCCAGTAGTGGGATTGCTGGGTCGTATGGTAGTTCTCTCTGTAGTTTTTTAAGGAACCTCCATACTGTTCTCCATAGTGGCTGTATCGATTCACATTCCCACCAGCAGTGCAAGAGGGTTCCCTTTTCTCCACACCCTCTCCAGCATTTATTGTTTGTAGATTTTTTGATGAAGGCCACAGAATGGACACTTATTGTCCCTGCTCATTTATCCTTCCCCTAGGATGCCACATCCTATTTATGGTTTCCATAACTGCACTTCAGGCTCCTTGGGCTTCTCCACCAACCTCTCTGCCGA
The DNA here is from genome assembly GCF_964374135.1 of Grampus griseus. Classification (NCBI taxonomy): domain Eukaryota; kingdom Metazoa; phylum Chordata; class Mammalia; order Artiodactyla; family Delphinidae; genus Grampus; species Grampus griseus. The sequence continues at coordinate 92,282,846 of NC_138999.1, read as the reverse complement.
CCTTGCACTCATTATGATAATTGCACCCACCTGACTTCTGATGGTTACACTCAGCCATAGGGTCTCTGTCTTTTCAGAGCTCTACAATGACCACTGCCATAGTGAGCCTACTGTCATGGCCTCTCCTCTGGACAGGCCGAACCTACAGAGGAGAACCACCACTGAATTTCTTAGTGGTGCCGGTAGCCCTCTCAGCCGCATGCTTCTCAGAGCCGTGGTAAATGGTGTATCCTGTGCCTTTCTGTTTGCGTTTTGCAGCCTTTTCAGTATGTCCATCCAATATGCTCACTTCTGAATCCTTTCATCCCTTATTCCACTATTTCCATAGCAATGCTGGCATTTCGACCTCACTTAGTGTGGATCATCATGTTTTCTATACCTCTAGGAGCTGTCCTAGTAGTGAGTTTGCACCACCTCTTGTGGTCCTTGCCAGGGTATTAAATCCTATTTTCCAGGGGAGTGTTCCTACATTGATAAACTCTCCTCTTCCAACTTTATAGTCTAGCTCCCTTGATCAAGCGATCTCAGAATCCAATGTTATGTGTACTTTTCTAGGTCCTGCCGATCTATGCAGGCTAGGCCATGCAGCTCCTGGGGGCATAGTTACTTTCCTCCCTTATCAAGCCTAGCATGTTCATGCTATGCCTTAACCCTTGTTATATGCCTAGTGGCCAAGAGGGGAAGTGAAGGTACATTTTGTCTTGTGGTGGAGAAGCTCTGCATCATCTCCAAGTAAGGGGTGGGGAGACTATTAGTAGGGAAGTCAGGCCAATTCTACAGGCTCAGAGGGTTCAGGGAAATCTGGGGATTCAAGATTTTGGTGACATCCATCTAGATGTCCCCAAACTGTATGTCAGGGTCCTATGCTTTCCCAGGAAGCATCCTGACTTTGGCACAGCAAACCTGTCTCCATTGGGAATTTAATCTTCTTTGGAGCTCAATAACCACCAAATTCTATTGGTCTTATAGCTACTTTTTCACCCTGTTTCTCAAATACTTGATATATCACACCAGATCATATGTTCCCCTTCTACCAGTATACCAACCCAATTCACCACCCGGTGAAAGTCTTAACAGTAATAGGACTGCCACCTTGTGGCAGGGGGCTATCTGTGATCCACCTACCCCTCTGCGATGCGGTCCTCCTTGCCAACTGGGCAGTGAACGATCTAGCTCCCAAATCCCAGCTAAGTGCTGACTTTCCCGGGTAACACCCAGTTTCAAGTGTCGTAATTTGAGTTCCCCAGGAAGCCAACTCTATGACAGAATGTAGCATGCAAGAAGCCTATTAAGAGATGTCTTTTGGAATAACACCTGTGGAAGGAGCAGTCCTGAGCAGAGGGGAAAGTTGAGCTGCGCTGTAGGCCTAACAGCAGCCTCTGCCAGCCCCACAGAGAGATCTGGAGTTACAATGACCCTTCCGAATTATCCCAAGTTGAGCTGAGATGGTCAAGCCTCTATAGCCTTTCTTTGGTCAGTCACTGCTGTGCGCTGCCCCAGAAAACTTTGTGACCTTGAGTGAGGCAACTCTCTGTACCTGCGGCAATCCCTGAAGGGGCTAACAGAGGCAGCTTTCCAACAGTGCTCTCTGCACCTCAGGCAGAAAGTCCTTTATTGAAATGGGAGATGGGCTGGCACATCACAGTATCCAACACAGGCACCAACTCTTTAAGAATTGTCAATTAGGGCTTCCCTGGTGGCGCAGTGGTTGAGAGTCCGCCTGCCGATGCAGGGGACACGGGTTTGTGCCCCGGTACGGGAAGATCCCACATGCCGTGGAGCGGCTGGGCCCGTGAGCCATGGCCGCTGAGCCTGCGCGTCCGGAGCCTGTGCTCCGCGACGGGAGAGACCACAACAGCGAGAGGCCCGCGTACCGCAAAAATAAAAAAATAAAAAAAAATAAAAAATAAAAAAAAAGAATTGTTAATTAAAAGTAAAGAATTAAGCATTTATCCTGCCCTTCCTATGTGAACTGTATTTCAGAGTAACCAAATAGCCATGGTTGATGAGGAGAAATTCTGTACAGAGGGATACAGTTAATAAATTACAAGAAATGATGAGATTAGTTTATCATTGTTTTGCAGCCCTAATAAAATATTTTTTTCAGGCAATGAACATCAATTGATGAAACTACAAAGTAAAAGATCGATGGGAAACTTTATAATGGACCGTTCAAGCTGCCTCTGCTTGAACCCACTCATCAATCTGAACACCACTGACTGTTAGACAGTCTGTACTTTCTGATGTGTTGCAATAGGAAGTACATAACACCATCTCTGAGCATTCCTGTTTTAAAAAACTTTGTACTGGAATCTACTGAAGGCTTTAGAGCCAACTTCTGGTTTATAGTTATGTCAACTTTATTCCTCTAATGAGAGGAGCAACCTAAGTAACAACAAAAATAAGTAAACAGACAAATGATTATGTAGGACATTCAACAGTACAAGGGACTTGATTTCTTCAACAACTCAATAGAATGAAGGAAAAAAAAGAGGGGAGACTGTTTTAGATTAAAGTAGATTTAAGACACATAACCAGGTACAATGTGTGCCTCTTGTTTGGATCTAGATTTAAACAAACCAAATGTAAAAAGACATTTTTTGAGATAATTGAGGAAATCAGACTATGGCTGGGTATTAGAGAACATCAAAGAACTGTTATGAATTTTGTTTAGTGCAAAAGTGGCATTGTGGCTGTATATCTTAGAAATGTCCATATTTTTAGAGGACAATGAAGTATATAGGGTAAAATGACATGCTGTTTGAAATTTGCTCTAAAATACAGAAATAAAAAAATAAAAGAATATATAAAGCAGATATAGAAAAGCCCTGATAGTTTTTTAAAATTTTTTAATTGAAATATAGTTGATTTACAATGTTGTGTTAGTTTCAGGTGTACAGCAAAGTGATTCAGTTTTTGAATTTGAGTAATAAGTACCTGGGAATTCATTTTATCATTCTTTGTACTTTTGGGTATTTAAAAAAAATTTAAGACGCCAAAAAAAAAAAAAAGACAAATTCAAAGGACCCAATGGGGGAAATAATGCTCAAAGGGTATAAATATACAATAAACATTTGAGAAGATATTCAACTACACTGAAAGGGAAATGCAAATTAGAACAATAAGGAGATAGTATTTTTTTATATTTATTTATTTATTTATTTTTTGCGGTACACGGGCCTCTCACTGCTGTGGCCTCTCCCGTTGTGGAGCACAGGCTCTGGACGCGCAGGCTCAGCAGCCATGGCTCACGGGCCCAGCCGCTCCGCAGCATGTGGGATCTTCCCGGACCGGGGCACGAACCCATGTCCCCTGCATCGGCAGGCGGGCTCTCAACCACTGCGCCACCAGGGAAGCCCGAGATAGTATTTTTTATTCAAAAGATTGACAGAAAGTTGAAAGATCAAAGCTATGTGGTGCTATGAATGTGGCAAAATCGCTAACTGCTTCTGGGAGGGCAAGTTGCCTCCATCTTACAGTATTCGTTAAGAGTAAATCACACACATGCTATTAGACACAACAATATTCTGTAGAAATAATTGCACCAGAAATTCATGATCTGTACATGAGGATGTCTGAGGCAGCACTTTTTTCATTGGCCAAAAATAAATAAATGGAAAACAATATGAAATATCACAAAGGAATGGTCAAATAATGGTTCATCTGTACCAGGGAACATTATATTTAAAAAATAAATAAAAATCTCTTCTCTGTAATCAAAGTGTATGTTTAATAGTACAAAAACTAGAAAATACAAACAAGAAAAAAAAAGGGAAAATATTCATAATTCCAGACCTGGAGATATCATCTTGAAATATATCATTTCAGGTGTTTCTCATTGTAGGGTGTGTGTGTGGGTGTGTGTGTGTCCACATATGTATGTATAAATGTACTTGTTTTTCCAATAAAAAAGGTATCACATTACACAATATGTGGTGACCTCCTGTTTCCTTAATTCCCTCATGAATACTTTCCACATGAATAAATTTTCATCCACAAATACGGCCTTTAAGAACTGCATAGTATTCCATTTTATGGAAACTGCATAACCTAACCCATTCCCTACTTTGGGGTATTTAAGTGCATTCCAATTTCTCCTTTATAAACAGCCTCCCTGCGCGCTTGCAAAGCTTTGAAGTGGATTTGCCAATTGCCTTCTGGAAAGTTCTGGCTGTTTCTGGAGGCATTTGAGGCAAAATAGTCCGAATGCTTGCCCATCACGCGAGCTTGCTATCTCCCCAGATAGCAAAACTATAGTCTTTAGAACTTGTAAGACTTGTCTTATCCTGCCCGTTAGTCATACCGCCGAACTGGGACTCTGTTCCAGAAATCCCTGCACCCTCTCCCTCCCCTCGCCTCATTCCCGCCCCTCCCCACGCGTCCGCCCCCTCCCCCCGCGCTTTCCCGCTCGGCGGCCTGGCCTATGGCAAACGCCAAGAATTAATTAGGGGCGGGGATCAAGGAGCGGCTGTCAGGAGGTCGCCATATTTCTGTACGGCCCCGCGGCCGGCCCAGCAGTCGCGGGTCGGGAGAGGTGCTGACAGGGCGGGGCCACCGCGCGGCGCTGCCGGCCTCACCCCTCCCGTCCCGGACAGGTGGCTGGAGCGCGCCCCGCCTCCGCCAGCTGCGGGTGGGAGCGAGCGAGGGCCAGTCCCGGACGGCCGCCGCCAGCTGCGAGCGGGAGCGAGCGAGGGCCAGTCCGGGACGGCCGGGCGAGGAGTCCGGCGGCGGCGAACGAGTATCGTGGCGGCCAAAAAAATGCTCCTGTACCGAGGGGCCCCCGCGGGCCCTGGCGCGCCGGGCAGCGCGCTGGCCCGGCCGGGCGGCGGCCCGCAGGCCTTTGGGATCCGCCTGAGTACGGTAGGTCGGGGGCCCGAGGGGGGCGGACGCGCGCGCGGGTCCTGGGGCTGCGGGGGGCGCGCGGGGAGGGCCCGGCGGGCCGAGGCCTCACGCGGGACTGGACCTTCTCTCGCCCCCAGATGAGCCCCCGCTACCTACAGAGCAACTCCAGCAGCCACACGCGACCCTTCAGTGCCATCGCGGAGCTGCTAGGTGAGTGGCGAGGGCGGGCCTGGCCGCGATCGCCCGAGGCAGCGGTGCCAACGTGGTGCCGCGGACGCGAGAGGAATGTGCGGAGCCGCGCGGGGCGGGCGGGGGTTGGGGTGGGGGCGTCGGGACCCGCCCCGGCTCCGTCGCCAGGGACGAGGTTCCGCGGATTAAGCTGAAGAAACAAGGTGTGTCCTAAGAGTTAGGACTCCAGTGTGGTTTTTCTCTCTGGCTCGTGATGTTCCGGGCACTTTAGGATAGCGTAGTTAATAATCAAAAGGAGATGCATAAAAATATCGGGCCCTGAGGCAGCTGGGCTCCACGGGGGCCGGCGACAGACGGAGGACGCCAAGCTAGCAAAGGGGCATGAAGAAAGGTCTGGAAGACGGAGTTATTTAACTTTTGGGACCAGAGAGTCTGGGAATGATGGGACATCTCTTAGGAGATGACACGAGTGCATTTGGCTCCCTGCGACTGCGGAGGGCTGGGTCCGCGGTCCACGAGCGCCCTCACACCGCTGGAATGAATACTGAGCACTTAACCTCTCGCTCCACCGATGTTTGCTTTTAAAGCGTTTTCAGTTGATCCCTTGAAGCCAAGTACACCAGCTTTTGCAGCAGTGTGCTAAATACTGTGTGGAAAGCAAAGAAGAAAAACATTCCTGGACAAAATGCAGCACATTGCAAATGTTTCAAAAGCTGAAATTAGGGAGAGATGTTTATGGGGCAAGATAGCACAGAACAAAATCTTGAAAATGGTTTCAAAGCTCCCCAGATGAGCCCCAGTTACAACTTAAGCAATCGCTGTGACCATGCAGTGTGGATTGCCTTGGGCGAGAAGTCAGTGGGCAGCAGGAGGAGATGGTCAGGAGAGTTATTTGGAAGGGTGATGGGGAGCTTTGATGATTAGTTTGACCATAACACAGAATGCTCACAATATGTATGTTCATTAGAAGGTGAAAGGGGAAAAGTGACATTGGCACGTTTTGAATCCTGGAGAACAGGGACTATATTTTTAAGGTTTTGCACCATGCCTTGAGGGAAACTCATAGTGGAATGCGATATAAGTGCATGCAACTTACAAAAAAGAAAAAAAGAGGAAAAAGTAACAATTTGCTTAGTGGGAAATGAGAGACAGAAATGTGTTGTTCCCTCACAGTGGCACTGTGCAAAACCATATGCACTTATGCTGTACTGTGTACTGAACTTTATGGGTGATTTAAAAAGTGTTCCATTTGTAATTTTGAATATATATGATTTTTGCCTTAAGTATTAACTTAACCTAATTCTAGCCTAAGCTGACCCGTATAAGTGCAAGTATACACGTGTATTATATATCAATACATACGCACACATCCCTGCACACATACATACAAACACAGAGATTTTAAAACCAAATCACAACTATTTGTGGTCATATTAATAATAGGGAAAAGGGAGAGCAAAGTGTTAACAGGTAATCCGAAGCTTTCATTTTAGGTTTTCCTTCATAGTTTTCTCCTCCACTTATGCATTAATTTTCTGGTGAACCATTCATTCGATAAATATTTATTGAGCACTCACTGTGGGCAAGGCCACTGTGGTGGGTACAAAAATGAATACAACATAGGTTCATCTTCTAGTAGGGGAGACAAAACATGTACAGAAGGTTTATTCTTTGTATAACTGCAAGATAGAAAGTGATATATCAGCAAAGATAGACACATTGGATGCTGTGGGAGTTCAGAGGAAGGAGGGATGACTTCCAGCTTACCAGGAAGAGGAGGTTTAGGAAAGGCTTTGGAGAAGAGGTGACATTTGAGCTGAGATTTGAAGGATTGGGACATGTGGATATGGGTGTGGGGAGGGGAGGGCATTCCAGGCAAAAGGAACAACTGCATGAACAAAGGCATGAAGAATACTGAGTAGTTGAGTTTAATTGGAGCATGGAGTTCATGAATAGTCAAAGCTATAGATCCTTAGAGAGTTTACATAGAGCTTTCATAAATACATTTTTAACTATACCTTTTGGGGTAGACGGCATCATCATCATTATTATCATCCTGCAGATAAGAATACAGAGGCTCAGAGAATTTAATTGACTTTTCCAAGATTGTGTGTTTAGTAAGTGGCAGACCCAGGACTCAAACACAGACATTTTTACTCCAAGTACCAAGCGGGGAATGAAGTTAGGAAGGTGGGCTGGGACCGAAATGTGACTGGGAGGCTTGGGTATTTGAGCTTTTAATCTGAAGTTTTCTGAGCAAGGGAATGTCATGATCAGAGCTGTGCTTCAGGAAAGTTAATCTTGCAGCGTTGTATAAGATGAATTGGAGAAAAGAGAGACGTGGCTTTGAAAGACGAGGTAGGAGGTTATCGAAATAATCCAGATGAGAGGGAATAAACTCTGTAAACTAAGAAAGTGTCAATGGGAATAGTAATATTCAATAGCAAGGTGTAAGAGAGCCTAAGGATGTATAGGGTAAGAGAGAGGGAACACAAAAAAATGACTGAAATTTCAAACTTGTGGTCATTTGAATGCTGACACTGTGTGTGTGTGTGTGTGTGTGTGTGTGTGTGTGTGTGTGTGAGAGAGAGAGAGAGAGAGAGAGAGAGAGAGAGAGAGAGAGAGAGAGAGGGAGGGAAAACAGAGGAAGAAGAATAGCCTTGTATCAGAAGATGATGACTTTAATTTTAGACAAGAACAGTTTTAGATACTTGCAGGATGTCTGTAGGGCTGCAGCTTGGCCCTGACAACCTTACAGGATCCTCATAGGCTATTCCGCTGCAACAGGAGGGCATGGGAGGAAGCGCTGCGTCAAAGCCATCTCCCACTCGCCATCTTGTCTCTCCAAGGATTCTGTCATGGGACACTTTCTCATTGCTTCCTGGGTTATGATGAGCTATGAAGCTTCAGTTACAATGCTCTTTTAGAAGATCAGGGGTCAGATGGTTAGGGGATAAGATAGAGTCCCTGGGGTCTGGTTTCTCATGCTCTTGCCTAAGTGGTGGGTGAGGGAAGTTAGAGTTCTCCCACTGAGGGTAGCATGGGCCAGGTTACGAGAGATAAGACTACTGGGATCTGGTAGCACATGAGGTTGTGTGGGCCAGGTTAGGGAATAAAGACATCCCAGGACCTGGTAGTGTAGCTCTTGTTACCAAGTCCAAGCTCACTCTGCTCGCCGCACAACAGGCCAGTGAATCAGGAGACGAGGTGTTGAGACAAGGAATATGACTTTATTCGGAAAGCCGGCCGACCGAGAAGATGGTAGACTAGGGTGTCAAAAGAACCATCTTATCAGGGTTTGGATGCCAGTATCTTTTATAGAACAGAAGGGGGGAGGAGATGAGGAGGTAAGGTGAAAAGGCCATAGGTTTTGCAAATATCCTCTAGAATGGCCAGTCTCGGGCAAGGGATGTGTTAATTTCTTCTTTCTTGCAGCCATCCACAGGTGGACTGGGTCAGGATGCTTCCCTGAACAAAGGCACTTTGGTTTAACATTCAGGCAGAGAGGCAGGATTCCCCAGGCAGCCCATTGTGTATAGACAGTATCCTTTTAGTGAACAAAAGCAGTGGAAAGCAAAGGTTAAAGTAAAAGAAACAGATCCAACATGTAGTCAGATTTGGGTCTTCCCTGTTACCCTCTCACCTAAGTGGTGGGCCAAGGGAGAGGAATAGGGGTTCTCTCACTGCCCTACCTGTTCACAGGCTAGATGGGCTGGGCCATGGGAGAAGATAGATTCCCTAGGATTTGATAGCATATGCTACGTGTTGATAAATTTTTGGAAGGTTAAAAGAGGTAAGATTGAAGCCAGCCACCGGATTGGTGCCTTATTATTATAAGTTCATTTATTGAGGCCAATCTGTTATTATTACAATTTCATTTGTTGAGGCCAAGTGAAAGGCCACTTAAAACTGAAAGTAAGTGCAAAGCTGTGCTTACTGCTGCTGGCCTGTCTGCTGATCTCTCTTTCCCTGCTGCTTCAGCTGACCCTGGCCTCTGGCACGCCACCCCCATACTCCACCCGCTTCCAGCCAAGGAGATAAAAGGTCTAGCTGCTCCTGGCCGTTACCTTGTAACTCCTGAAATGCCTGTATTAAAACTCTTTGGTATGTTTCTGTAAAAAAGTACCTAGTAAAGTTTGGGTGAAATTTACAGTAAAAAGGGAAAAAATAAAAGTGATTTTTTGGTGAGAGGCCTGCAAGCTGGTTCATTGAATGTACAGTTTTATAAATGCAGAATTGGAATTGATATGTATTATATGTTTGAATTGTGAATGTTCATTGAGTGTTAGAAAAAAATTCCTCTATGTCCAAAGTTTCCAAAGTAGAAATGATGTCCTGTTGGTTGACAAGTTAAAGATATCAGTCTCAATGGCCTTGGCTTTCTTCCAGTAGGAGTGATTGATAGGTTCTAAAACAATTCAGGGCCTGCTTGCCAAGTAGTTTCTTGGAACAATGTAGGCAGCTTCACAATGCTGAATCCTTCTGTCAGTTAAAGAAAAAAAAACCTGCTGCCTCTTATTACAAAGTAAAACACTGTATTTCTGATAAAGCCACTATCGCATGTCAGACTTAAAATTCCTGCCAAAAGTTGACCCACTCGATTTACCACGTGCCACAAGGCTTGGCACCACCTAGTCCTTAAAGATTGACTATATCAGACCTTTTAACCCCCTTCTGGGGCTATCGGTGATGCCTTTCTGCTGTTAAGACTTTTTGGTGACAGCTTTATCAGTGACTCTGGCAACACCATTGTGGCCCTTGAAATTAATCTGTCTTGTTTTATTTGATGGACATTCCACACATTTAAGTGGTTGTAACTGATACTGTTAATCGTGTTATAAAAACTGATATTTTGAATATGTGCGATACTTCTCTTGCTTGTAAGGGATGTTCCCAGTAGAGAAATGCCATGATCTGAACATTGGTAGTGGGACGAGTACACAACCAGAACCCTACCCGGATCCCTCAGCCCAGCCACATGGTATTAGTAAATCAGTGTAGGATCCCAGGGAAAGGGGAACAGGTGGAAGGGAAGGTCTTTGTCTTGATTAAACAGCTAGTAAAGACAGGAGTGCTTAAGGAACCTATCCAACAGATTGCACAGACTGCCCTCCCACTTGGGCCAGTGAGCCCTAATGAGACTTTTGTACCACATGTGTTAGTGACTGACAATTATGTAAACTGGCACCTGTGGCAAAAAGATGTGGCTATTAGACAATGGCACCCCCTGGGGTTGTAGACATGGCACATATGTTAGAATATGGCTATATTGGATGTTTTTGGAGTCTTAAATAATTAACCTATTGTGAAGACCTAACTCAGAAAGAATCATGAAACTTTCTGTATTTATATTTCCTACTCTAATTCTATGTTCTCCATTTAATGAGGGTAAACAGCCTCACCTTCAAGACTATTACAGAGTGCCTAAGCAGAATCACTCCTCTAAGCATGCTTACTACGATCATTGGGATTTAGGCAGGCAGTTAGTGTTTTGGTTTTTAACCTGTAACTCTTTCAGTGCCTCTTAGGCTATAAACAAGGATGGTGATAATATCTGTGTTCTTCAATGGAGGAGGTGATGTAAAAAGAAAGTAAAAGATAAAATCTTCACAATAAACTCTAACGCGTGTGGTATGTATCTATTTGTACCAAAGCTGCAGGTTCAACTCTTCTCCATAATCACCCCTTACTGTATACGTTTGTGAGCAGTAAAGTGGCTGAAAAGACAAGAAGGGATAAGACGAAAATGGAGCAAAATGCTTGGTATATGGAGGAGTTATTTTTCCCACAATCTCTGAAGTTTGAAGAGAGAAAGCAGATTGCACATCAGTCATCATATGAAATCTAGAAATCAGCTTCATAAACCCATCTGCCATCATACCTATTTTTCCCTATGCCATTAATGCTCCCTGCTCCCTTCTGGGACATTCACATGAAGGGAATAAAGGACAGTTTCTATGCCTTAGGGGCACTGAACTAGAGCTTTTAATAGAATATTAGAAAAAGAGATCTGATATCACAGATTTCTCCCTTTTGCAGATAATGCTGTAGATCCAGATGTATCCGCCAGGACGGTCTTCATAGATGTTGAGGAGGTCAAGAATAAATCTTGTTTGACCTTTACTGATGATGGATGTGGGATGACACCTCATAAACTACACCGAATGCTCAGGTAAAGATGTCTTCATTCTTTTTCTCTTGTCTTGAGTTCATGAACTCTATTTAAGGCTTAATAATTTTCCTTTCCCTTTATTCATTCAACAAATATTTATTGAGCTGCTGTTATGTGCCAGGACACAGGTTATGAAATAATCACTCTTCTTGCCCTCACAGAACTTAGAGTCTAGCTGGCAATTCAGACAGTCAAGCAATAATCATAACAAAAAATGATAGAAAAGTATAGGATGCAATGAGATAACTCATCAGGGGAGCCCAGTCTGATCCAGGAGGTCAGGCAAAGCCTCTTAGATTAAGTGATATTTAAGCTGAGATCTAAGGGGTGAGTAGTAGAATTCAATGAGGTAAAGAAGCAGGGGGGCAAGGGATGAGAGTCCCCGCAAAAAGAACAGCATGGGTAAAAACCTGGAGGTCTTCACTGGTCTAAGACCTTTGCAAACTTATATTAACTTAAATTCACTCTTAGTTCAGGAGTATTGGCGTTGGAACAATTTATGGATTGAACCATGAACATGCCTGGGTATAATCAAGCCCCATGAAAGATAAATAGAGGACATCATACACATAATCTTTGAAAGTTTTGCAGTAGAATTACAAGGTTAGGAAATTCTCTTTTCTAACTGCTGAAGCTGGTGATAACAGATTTCTCTTGCCACTGTCAGTTCATTTAATTACTTTAAAAGGTTTGTAGTTAAGAATGTAAGTTTGTACTTTATCATCTTCACATATCACTCAGTAAAAGATGAGTGTTTCCTCAACTCCTTCCTTCTCTCTTCCTTTTTTTAGCAGATGAGGTTGATTACTCTCCATGAGGCTTCCTGAACTAGCGTGTGAAGCATGAGTACCAGTGGAGGGGTTCTGTGGAGGAGGGAAAGGGCTCTGAACTATAAAAACGGAAAAAATTCATTTGGTTGTAGTTCTCTTTGAAGGTATTCTAATTCTATAACCCTGTTTGTAGGGAAATCCCTTTGATCCACCAAAGAAAAGAAGTGAAATTTGGACATAACCAATTATAAATTTGGTTATGTTTTACCACTCAGCAATCTGTGTACCTTACGTCTCAGATCCTTATAATTAGAAGAATATCTGAGGAAAGCTTCTAGAAGTGAGATAAGAATGCGGCCAGTATGTTGATGAAGGTATGGAGTTGGCCCTATTTTTAAACTTATAGCCTCACTTTTATCTCCTAAAATTAATATTTTATATAAAGAAAAAGAGGATTTTAGATGGGATGGAACCAAAATATTTATGTGTCTAATTCTGTATATACTAGTTTTTTTTCTAAAATCACTTATCCTCTTATTGGTTCCTTCCCCCCACACCTTATCCCGGTGACATGGGTGTCAAATACTGGGCCCGACAAATCTTACTACCTTCTATTTTGTCTGTAGAACTACATCTGTGAGATTTGGTGCTTACAATTACAAGGCAAGAGGAAGGAGGAGGATGGTTTCAAAATAATTGCAGCAACTTTTGTTCCAGATTCTTTCAACAAATTTTTACTGAGCACTTTTGTGAGAGTCACTGGAGATAAAGTGGTGAACCAGACAGACATGATCCTTATTGCCAAGGGGCTGGCAGTTTAATGAGAAAGATATAAAATAATTGACTAGTAATACAACTACATAGGTTATTCCACTAGTGGTAAGTGCTATGAAGGAAGAGTATAGTTTCTATGAGGGTATATAGCCGAGGGATCTAATCTAGTCTGTGGAATCATAAAAGGCTACCATGCAGCTCGGTGCTTTGTGACCACCTAGAGGGGTGGGATAGGGAGGGTGGGAGGGAGACGTAAGAAGGGGGAGATATGGGGATATAGGTATATGTATAGCTGATCCACTTCTTTATAAAGCAGAAACTAACACACCACTGTAAAGCAATTATACTCCAATAAAGATGTTTAAAAAAAAAAAAGGCTATCATGAAGAAATGACATTTGAGTTCAGATACGAAGGATGTTTTGGTCCCAAAAATCAGGCAGGAACTACAGCAGCCATAGGGTTTTTTGGCATTATCATGCCAAATATGTTTCCCACTAATTTAAGCTGGGCCGTTGTTCCTCATATTTGAAAATTAATTTCAGAGAATTTTTAAAAATGTTGTTGAAGTATAGTTGATTTATAATGTGTTAATTTCTGCTGTACAGCAAAGTGACTCAGTTATACATATATATATATATTCTTTTTCATATTCTTTTCCATGATGGTTTATCACAGGGTATTGATATAGTTCCCTGTGCTATACAGTAGGACCTTGTTGTCCATCCATTCTATATATAATAGTTTGCATCTGCTAATCCCAAACTCCCAATACTTCCCTACCCCTCACCCCCTTGGCAGCCACAAGTCTGATCAATTTTAGAGAATTTTTAAAATGAGTCCTGGATTATGTATAGTTATATGTGTTGGATTTTATTTCTGATCATATCTTAAAATAAACTTGAATCTGTTAGAAGGTCCCATTTATTTAAAAGAGATTATTTAGTCCAATTCTAACTTCCAGCCAGGGATTCCACTTACCACAATTTGTTTTAAAATAGTTGAACTTTAGAGGTAACTTTGAAAATTATTATTAAGTATATTAATTTTTCTGTTTGTGGTTTGGAGGCATATTATTTTTGTATTTGGAAAAAAATAATAGGTAACTATGCAAAATTATTAAGCCTACAGAAATTCTATTTGACCTGTAACATTTGTTATAATCTTATTCACATTTTCCAACTTTTTATGCTACTCTTATATTTTCAGGCTAATAAAATAGTTATGTAACTGAAACAACAGTTTCTCCCATAAATGCAGAATCCCATGAAAATCAAGTTAAAAAGAAAAAGCCTATCATTAAATTTCTGTAAGGTCCATAATTAATTCTCTTTAGCTTAGGGGGATAGGGTGTGAACCAACTAGTCTATATATTCAGCTGCCTTTTTCAGCAAGTTGGAAAAGGTCAAGGATTAAAAGCAGCCACAGATCCATGGATTGAAGGTATTTGCTACCTCTGATCAGAAGTGCATTTCCTAGTAGGTCTGTTCTTCTAAAACAACAGCCAGAGAATAACAGTGTGCTTAGCATTCTTTCATTATTTTATACGACATATTACATCACCAGTATATTTAGGGAGCAGCAGTACCTGCCCTTGTATGTCCATGAATTTGCTAAGGTTTTTTTTCCATGGATCAGAGTCCCAATTTAAATTTACCCCTCTAGATTCTAGAATCGTGACATTTTAAGGAACTTGGGAGCAAGCTGCTATTTTCCTGGATTCCACTCAAGGAGCCCCCTTGGTGTGTAAACACCGTTATCTATTACACGAGAGGATAGAATAGGACTTACTTAATGAAGAGAAACCACCTGTCTAACCAAACTATATAAGATACGTTCCTACCATTCTGTTATTTATTGTGAAGGCTTTTATATTAGGTAGTTATTTGATTGGTATCTGGCATCTATTCTGCGATTTTCAGTTAAATAGAATACCTAATATGGGAATGCAAGTGGAATAAAAGAACACACGGGAAGAGTTAAGGGTAACATAACAACACCAACATACTGAGCTTCCAGCTCCTCTCATCTCATTATTCTCATCCTTTTCCATTTCTGGTTCTGGCCCTGCCCCACTACTTATCTTCTCAACCTTATATAGTCATTTAGTCTCCCCAAACCATAACACAATGAAAGTTTATAGTTACAAAGGAAAAAAGAGACGCTAGATGGCAGAACAGGCCAGAAAGGTAAGGAAATTAAGGGAGTAATATAGTCTCCCTATTCTCACCACTTCTCCTTGAGCACCTAATTGAAGCTTTGGTGGCATTAGAGTAGGTTTAAGTCCAAATAACCTTATAGATCCATTTCACATGGTAGGTAACATTACTGTTTATGAAGAACCCTGAGTTTTAGATATGACATTAGATCTCAAGTAGAGGTAGAGGATAGCACATGACAATTCTCAGAATGACTTCTAGAGTTAGTTTAAAATTAAAGTTTGAATACTACTTTATAAGTTGTAATATATTGTACATACAGTGTATCATTTAACCCTCCTAACGACCCTATCGTTTTTAGGTAATTCTTCCACAGGAGGAAAAGGAATGCCTGAATCTTACCAACTTCTTTAAGTTTACTTCCTGGAATGCTAAGACCCATAGACTGCAGAAGCTCAATGCGCTTTTGGTATTTTCAAAGGAACTACTCTCCTAGAAATTACCTTTTTATGTGGTAGGATTTATTTGTTGGATACACAAAGCTCCTATAAAGTGTCTGCTCTAGAGGGACACAATGATGTTATCGTTTAACACTTTGAAATAGAAAATTAAAAGGTGGTCCCCCTTCCTCAGGAAGTGAACACAAACCCTGGCCTCCAGGAAGTTGAAATCAGGCACCTCAACCCAATTAAAAGAATAAGAGCCAAGGCCAAGCTGCTCAGCCATGGCAGGTAGAACATCTATTTTATTGATGTTGGAGAAGCATCTAATCTGTAATATACGAAATCTTTCCTTAGACTGTAAACCATGCGGGCAAGAACCATGTCTCCTTTACTAACAGTTGTGTCTCCAGTGCTTAGCATGATGCACAGCACATAGTAGGTACTCAGTAAATATTTATTGAATGAATGGTAGTGTACAACATTGTAAACTTAGTCCATCTAGAGAGAACTAATCCTTAAAAAATTAGTTTCATTTGTAATGAGAGAAGATACATGAAGATAATAATCATTTTCTAGATGTCATATCTTTAATTTTTTTTTGGTTCGGTCATTTTGTTGTGTGTTTGAATGGAAAATATAAGAAAGGGAAAGGATCTGGCTCCCAGATTAAGCTGATCATAATGGGCTACAGAGATTGTTGAGGTGGCTCGGTGAAAGGCCCTTAATAAAACAAGGGAGACTTCATACTGCAGCTGTTTGCTGATATTCACAGGCAGAACTACCTATTTTTATCCCTTGGCCACATTCCAATGAACTGTCCCAGCAGATGGAGCAGAGGGTAAGAACTGGAAGTGTTATCCTTTGAGTGAATAGTTGAAATTGTCAAGATATATAACCTCTGACTTTCAGATTTCTAGAGAGTGATATGACCAGGTTAGGGATGCCTAGCCTAGTACCTCTAACTAGTGCTAGTGCCAGTTATCTGGTACTCTTGTTACCCTCTCTAGGGTGTACTCTGAGATAACCACCCTTTTCATCTTCCCCTAACTTTACTATTAGCAATCACAGCTATTTTATCTAGACAAGAAAGGCAGCTGCCCCATGGCCTTCTCCAGCTCTCTCTGTGAGTGAAAAGAGGCCGCCTTTACGTTTTATAAAGTGTGACTCTAATGTAGTGGAAGCGTTTATGTACACACAGACCACACAGGAAAATCGGTCCCATTACCCTGTAGTTATTTCCTATGTTTTTAACTTAATAATTTTGCCCAGAAATACCGAAAGGAAGAAAAAAGGAAGGACTTTTCATAAGTGTTCTTCATTTGAAAGCCAGACATTCTGCCTACCTATCTTAGGATGCTTTTTACCTTTCTGATTTCTTTTTTCTTGTATAATTACAGCTTTGGCTTTACAGACAAAGTAATAAAGAAGAGCCAGTGTCCCATCGGGGTCTTTGGTAATGGTTTCAAGTCAGGCTCCATGCGACTAGGAAAGGACGCTCTCGTCTTCACCAAGAATGGGGGTACTCTCACTGTTGGACTCCTATCACAGACCTATCTGGAATGTGTCCAGGCCCAAGCAGTTATTGTACCAATTGTTCCATTCAACCAGCAAAACAATATCCTTTCTGGAAATGGAAAATGTTAGTTAAAAATTAGTCCTATCTGACTATTCTGATAGAAACCTCTTTCTACAGGTCGAATCCAGCTATCAAAAGTTTTCATATTTAAAGAGGTATTCAGGTGTCTTAAATTTAACTGGAATTTCACCCTATTAAATATTTTTTAAATAAATGGATCATTGACAGAATCTTAGAATTATATTGCAGTTTTCACTGTTAGGCGATTTGATCTATATACTATCTCCCCACTCCCACCACTCCTGTGGTAAAGTTCCCTAGGGCCTTCTCTTTTCTTTCCCCCTAAGGGTAGTTACATTTGCGTCACTCTCCTAGAAACATACTATTTATCAGCTAATCTGACAGCTGAATAGCTCACTTTTCTATACCTGGACAAGCTATTATTTCTGTTAGACACCAGGTGTCTTTACGCAGGCAGTATAGCAATAAAGTTTGAACTCATTGCTTCCAAAGAGTTGAAAAATTCAGCCTTTGAACTATTTCTTAAGTATAGGACTGTCTTAATTTATATTATATCTTTGAAGCTATATTCTGCAGGCGTAACTGATTTTGGTTTTTGTCTCTACAACCTTTCTGCATTTCCCCCCTTTCCTTTCTTCTGTAGCAGTAACACCCATGCTTTATATCTATATGTCTATATTTTGTCTAAACTGGCAACCCAAAAGGCAGATCTTCCTGACTGATAGCATCCTCTTAAGATATTAATTTTTCTTTGACTATACTTGGTTTTACAAAAAATGATTATTACTGAGGATTCCTTGCCCAGCCTAGAAGCCATCTTGAACTATTCAATTTTCAACAGTGAAAATGACCTGCTGTCCCAGTTTGATGCCATCCCAGGCAAAAAAGGCACTCGTGTTCTCATTTGGAACATCCGCAGGTATAGTATTCCAAGAGTGATAGATTCTAATAAGCAAAAGCAGTATGATGAAGCATATTTTAATAAATCGCTCTAGAGAAACAGAGTAGATAAATTTTGATACATGTTTGTATATCATTGCAAACCTATCCTTAACTTTCTTAGAACCACAGCTCTGTTTGAGACAGTGCTTCTTATTGGTAAAACGTGGAGCTTGATAAGGTGGAGACCTACATACATATCCTGAAGCTATTACCATCAAGACAGTTCAACATTATTCTAAAATCTTCAGAATCCATTATAAATATCTATTTTATATTCACGGACACTGTTTTGAGATAGGTCAATGGTAGTTATTTTACCTATTTGCAGTGAAAATGAAGTAAGAGAAGGAGAAATTAGGGTAACAAAGCACAACACAATCTTTAAATAATAAGGACCTCTGTATAAATAATAAGGACCTCTGTATTACTGTTTTCAGAGTAGCTGGATTAGAAGTGGAAAAATCTTCAAAGCAGATACATTTGAACTATAATGAAGCTGGCTTCAGGTTATGTATTTAGAGCTAATAAAATAACCTAGAAATACTTTGGGGTATGTCATTTGTTTAACTTTGCCATGTTAAATGGAACACAGTGTCCACTGAAACCTAAAAATCTTTAATATAAAATAGAGGTGTTACTCTTATGTTTAATAGAACAGAGGAGCAGATATATTCATTCTTCTTTTTTCTCCATAGGTCAAGTATTTTGCCTCATTTCTTAGTTGGGTAAAACTTAGATAAAAACCATGCTGGTTTATATAGAAAGTACTTTCCATTAAAAAGAAAAAAAGTAAGGTAATTTACATCTTCCTGTGTCCTACTGAGAAAACCTCAAGTAATATAATTTATATTATAAAGGATCATTTTCATGAGCCATTTCCAGTGATTTAAACACAATAAGCAGACTTTTTCTTTGTATATTGTTTCTCAGTTATATGGTACTAGGTGTTATATAAATAAAAGATTCTGTGGTCCAAGAACTTTGGAAAAAGCTGGCTTAAACAAAGCTTACCATGTTGCTTTATTGCAGGACTTCTCCGAGGCTTTAATATACTAATGTTATTTCAAAATACATTGAAAACATTTAAGAGAGCAATGTAGAATGCAGTGTTTCCCAATTTCAGAAAAAATGTTTCTCCAGACCTCCTTTCCTTGGATGGTGAATGGTGAGCACCAGAGAGGACAGGGAATCTCCTCAGAGTACATGCGTTAGAGTGGGGTGGGGTAGCAAGAGTCAGGATTATCCTGCAAAATACAGGATATACTATTATAGTGACATGAGCTTTAGACAGGATACGTATCATAGTGGCTCTGGTTCAGCCCTGAAAAAGGAGCTACATTTTCAACACAGCAGCTCTGAGCTTCTGAAACCTCCAGTATGTGGGAGGTATCCCTAGAGCTTGAGGTGGCTCTGGGAGCCAGGAATTGTTTCTCAATTTTATTTGATTATACAGGCTTTATTTATCTCTTTATTTCTTATTTAAGAGTATCTTGGGGGACTGCTGTCCCACAGAACAAATTTGGGGGACCATTGTTCTGATATGTATTTTTTCTCTGTAACCTATCATTTGTTTTGCATTTTTTCCAGTAACAAAGATAGGTCTTGCCTTTTTTCCCTGGC
The DNA here is from genome assembly GCF_964374135.1 of Grampus griseus. NCBI lineage: Eukaryota > Metazoa > Chordata > Mammalia > Artiodactyla > Delphinidae > Grampus > Grampus griseus. The sequence goes on along the minus strand of NC_138999.1, from coordinate 92,263,339 downwards.
AGTTTTTAGTGATGTAGCCCAGGGTCTTGGAATGGACCATATTTAGGTGACCCAAAGGGATTATGAGAAGAAGAAATGGTCCTAAGGAAAACAATATGAGTACTATTATATTTAAATGATAATTCTAGAAGACTAACAAGTATATGCTGTTCCTGTCGCAACCTTTCTTTGTCCTTCTAAGAAATAGAATTAGATCTGGGGAAATCTTAGTAGTCCTTATACTATTGCTAAAGTTAGAAAGAGTAGGTTTTGATTCATCTGTCTATTCATTTGGGGGAAATGATGTTGAATGACCTACCGAACAATACCCAGAAAGTTGAGATCTGTTTTCAGATCCTGCCTTGAGGATAGCTGGCATCCATTTGATTTATCGGATCACAGACATTCCCACCTTCCTTTTTTTTCTTTCCTTCTGTGCTTTGTATCACATCTCTATGAAACTTAGTAGATTTTTTTAGGCTGGAAAGGCCCTTAAATATTGTGTGATCTTCAAAGCAAGTAACGTGTAGTTCCTTTGAATTGGTAGTCAGGGAAAGAAATAGGTATCTGAGTTTTGGCTCATGTTGTTTCTTTTCTCTTGGGTTCCTAGTGCATTTTTGTCCTTTGGAGCCAGTTTTTGTTAGATTGGTACTTGTCTCTTTTACCCAGAAATAAAGATGGAAAGTCTGAGTTGGACTTTGATACAGATCAGTATGATATCCTGGTATCAGACTTTGGCACAGAAGAAAAAGAGACTGGTGGCATTACCTCTGAGCTGCCAGAAACAGAGTATTCTTTACGGGTGAGTAAGAGTGGTTTTTCTTCAACAATGAGAGGTAAGATATCCTGTAACATGAAAATATTATAATACAAGATCTCACTTTAGTTATATAAAGATGACAACCTTTTGACCCTATGCTAGGATTCCTTTTCACTGTCTCCACTGAAACAATGTAGCTAATATAGTCAGCAGCACTTAGTGTGGTAGTTGATTTAGAATAACAAGGTATAGAAACTGAGTCAAGTATTTGCCCAGATTAGATCTCAGTTGCTAGCAGAGTCAGTAGATGGTAGCAACAGGGATGTCAGTAGAATTGGCAATATTGTGTAATAACTTTCCCTTCACTGTTCCATAGGCATTTTGTGGCATTCTATATATGAAGCCACGAATGAAAATTTTTCTGCGTCAAAAGAAGGTGACTACCCAGATGATTGCCAAGAGCCTGGCCAATGTAGGATATGATATATATAAACCTACCTTCACAGTATCCTTACAACTACATGAAGCTGACCTCTTTGTTTCAGGATTAGATTTCCAAGTTGGCACAGAAAAACAGAAACCTTTCCTTTTCCAATTCAAAAATATGTGTTATAGTACAAACCCTATTTTAGGTATCTAAGGAGGTATTTCTTGAATGCCAATCTGTGTGCCAATTTTATCAGAAATCAACTAGAAATTATTAAAATAATACAGTATCCTGAGACTTTAGAGATTCTGGTTCAGTAGATTCTGAAATCTCTTTTTTTAATAAGAAATATTTATTTATTTAAATGAATAGCTAGGTTTGAGAATCTCTGCTATAAGGAATGATTCACACTGTTTGGTTTGTACTGGAATTTCGTTATATATATATTACATTGATTGAAATAAGCAAAATGTTGACTAGAACTTGTTCATCTTTTGGACATACTATGATTTTTGCTGTAACAAGTCCAGACTTATGTTGATAAAAGTTAGGAGATTGGAAATTAAAAGTTGATTTTCTAGGGTGAGATAAATCTTCAACAGATTTGACATGGATTTCTTGGTACTTCTCATATTGACAGCCACTCAGAGAAGTAATTACTCATTTTCACTTCTACCCTCCACCCCACCCCATTGCCCTGGGAATGGATTTCAGGCACTTGAGGAAATCTTAAGATGAGCTTTGGAAATTAGGTCCATCTTTGTTGATGGATTTTGGGGTCAAAAACGTCTTTGAAAGGGTGAGAGTTCATAAGCAGTTATGAAGAATTGCTCTTGTAATTTATTCTCTAGTAATAAGCTCAGCTCTTGGCCCAAGAAACATGTTCACACTCTGTTTGCTTTATCAAAGTCATTATCTAGCTTACTTTGTCTTTATTCCCCTGACCAAAAATTAGAAAATGCCATTCCCTTTTAAATAGCCATATGGTTGTTACTCATAAGCAGATTGATTTTCTCCTTTTGAAGAACACAACCCTTGTCTACTGTGAAAGTTTTTTTTAAAGCCCTAAACAAACCTAACTTAACAAAGCCAGAGCTAACATTGTTAGCATCTGTAGGTAAATTAGTTATAATATCACTGTATGTAGCTAGGATCTTAGTGCCATAGTTTTAACAGAGCCAGTCTAAAGTGTCTTTCAACTACTGTCTCAGGATATACCACATTTCTACCTCCAGCTTCTTTCTTCTGTGGGTTTCTACCAGGGTACCTCCTATGCATGCATTCTGTATGTACCTGAGCTCTTCTCAACCTCCCTTCCCATTAAACTGGTTACCTTTCCCTATTAGAATTTGGGCTAAACGAATTCACTCTAGGCATGAGTAAAATGAAACTTCTAATAAAATTTCCCCTAAAGTCACTGAGGGAAAAGATTACTGATGCTGACTTATTTATTCCTCAGTTCAGTTAGCAAAGGCGTCTGCTCTCCTCTTGTCCTTTCTCCTTATTCTAATTTGGGGAATCTCCTACCCCAGTGTACTTCCACCCCATAATTTAGAATTTAAAAGTATACAACAGAAAGAATTTGACTATCTTTATCTTTAAAATGTTAACTTTATGGTGTAGAATTTTGGGTTTTTGTTTGGGGCAGTTTTGCCCTGTTTTGTTTTTTCATTGGAATAGGGTCTTATTTGAGATTTGATATGAGCTTCTGGAGCCCAGAACATTATATGTTCTGAGCCAAACATTACTGTGTTATGTACCCACTCGTATTATGTCGTCATATCATACCTGACCCACTTGTCACATGGATTTGATGCAAGTAGCTTGTTACTTAGAGGGGGTAATGGAGATCAGTTTTTGGAAAAGTAACAAAAATAAGTTTTCATTTAACTCATTTGGACATGAAGATTTCTTAGTATTTGTTTTAATGAAAATCTCAGTTTCTCTATCTCCTTTATCTTTCTCACTCTATTACCTTGGTTTTTAAATCAAATAGGAGGTGCTAAAAACTCATAAATTATTCATGTTTTATGTATAATACTTAGTTCTCTTTGTTTCATTTATCCAAGCTTGTTAACTTCTTCCCATGAAATATATTACAACAGGACTATTTATTGTCCTTTACCTTTAAAAGTGGTTTTGTTCTTCATGGTTTTGCTTTCATTGTGTTTTGTATGATTAGCCGGACTTACCTTATTGCATGTAATTGTGTGAATCTGTGTTGTACCATGTATCTTACCTAGCAGCAAGTTAAGCAGTTAGCAAGTGTTAAGAAACGTTTTGTGATTTATGAATTTTTAGATCACTGATGGTATTTTGATATATTTTCTTATAGTCTTTTCCATGTATACATTTATAGTATATATTTTTAGATGAAACTTGTTGTTCTGAACATTTCCTAATGTTCCCAAATACTTTTCAAAGACATAATTTTAAGAGCTGCACAACAGACCATGTGGATACACCAACATTTATTTAGTCATTCCCTTATTGTCAAACATCTAAATTATTTATGTTTTTTTAGCCATTATAAATCACTGATAAATTTCTGTAACTCATAAACCTTTATGGTCTTCTCTGACTGTTTCTGTAGGATAAATTCCTGAAAGAGAATTACTTGTTCAAAGGTTAAGAATATTTTTAAAGCTGTTGCTACCGATTTTTAAAATGCCTTCTAGAAAGGTTATACCGGTTTACATTCAATGGTGTTTGATGTGTTTTGCTGTAATATAGTGCAAAATTTTGTGTGCTAAAGCTCCTGGTGTTTGTCTCCTTAATGATTTTCTTCTCAGAATAAGCAGGTGAAAATAACTTTTGGGTTCTCTTGCAAGAATAATAACCAGTTTGGAGTAATGATGTATCATAACAACCGCCTCATAAAGTCTTTTGAGAAGGTGGGATGCCAGGTGAAGGTGAGTAGTTAATGCTTCTCTGTCATAGAGGCTGAAAAGAGTAGGAAAAGGATTTAAATTTTGCAAAAGGGATAGACTAATGAATGGCTTTTTACTCATCTTGAGATAGTTGTTAAATCTGATCCTAGAATTCTATGTTACCAGTGAGCTGTCTTATGTTCAAAAGCTCTTTCTACTTCTCATTCTTCATAGATGTCAATCAACCCAGGAGTTTTACTGAAGGCATTTTCTAGGTAGCTGTTAATAAGAGGTAGAATTAGAGCACCAGCAACTCTGCCATGCGTATAAGTTTATTAATGTTTGAGGTAGCTCTTTCCATTTTCTTGGGGAGACAGTAAGGCATCGTGGAAGATGTATAAAATGTAGTGGTTTATGAGCAGGATTTGAGGCCTGGCTTTTCCACCTAAAAGCCATGTAATCCTGGCTACATTGTTTAATTTCTCTGAGGCTCAATTTCCTTACCTGTAAAATGGAAACAACGATAGTAATTTTACTTGCTCTGCCTACCTTACAACTTGCAGGGTTGAGAGATTTAAATGGGATAAATTATGCAAAAGTACTCTATAACTGAACTATACAAATATTACCATCATCTTAAAATTTTGATGACAACTTAAAGTAGTAATATCTGCAAGTATCCCATTCATTCCTATTTTACAGATAAGATTGCTAAAGCACAAAGAATGATAAACTGCTTTATATTACACAGTAGGACAAAGTTACATATGACCCAGGAGAGCTAGTTTTCAGCCTATATTGCTTTTCATTGTTATATCATCTTTATACAACTTGTTTGTTTGCCAGTCTAATTACACTCCGACTCAGCTCCTTCCATTAAAGTATACAAAAATGATTTTAAATCCAAAAATCTCTTGTATCAACTTGTAATTAATAATACTGCAAGTCTGACTCTCTTTAGCAGTTGTTTGGTGGCATACATATATAAAAATGGTTTATTTTAATGGAGTGTGATTTATATAGCATCCTTAATTTTTTTTCAGATGGAGTTTGGTTTTAGTTCCCTAGAACAGAAGTATATAACCTTGATTTTTTTTTAGCATTGTCATTCTTTGTTCAAGTGAAATCTTCTGGCAGTCCCATAATATAAAACAGATGAAAGTGGAGGTAGTGTGGGTGAAGTAGAGATGGCTATTAATCCCTGGAAAATCCTAGGAAATCTATGGATCACAGTTTGAAAATCTCTGCCCTGTAATTTGCCAGAGGTTCCAGTTCATTGTAATACTTGCAGTCTATTGGCGTACATTCTCAGTGTTTCTCTAGATATTACTGGCCTCTCCTTGCCCGTGAACGTTATGTAACCTTTCTATTATTGTTTAGAATCAAAAGGAAGTGCCTCCAGGCAGTCAACAGTAATGTAAGTGTTGAAATTAATATTTTTCTTGTAAGCCAACTCATGGAGAAGGTGTGGGAGTAATTGGAGTCATTGAGTGCAATTTCTTAAAACCTGCCTACAACAAACAAGACTTTGAGTACACCAAGGAGTACCGGTGAGTCACTCCCAACCTGAGGTGTTTCTGATGGTTTGTTCAGATATGATTCTATTCTCTGAAACCTCTAAAATCATCTCTAAAAGCCAGCCACATAAGTTAACTGAGAATCCTTTCAAATCTATTTTCCAAGATTAGAGATAAAAGGATTTGATTTTTAAATTAAAAGCTTACTGATACATGATGTATGGAGCCCAACTGAAGTAAACCTTAACTTTAAAAATTAGGGAAAGAGCATAGGGGTTATTTAGTAAAATACTTTGGTGAAACAAAGAGCCTTGGAATTGATCTTAATGAAAAGAGATGAGTGGATCTGAAGTTATTGAATATGTTGTGGGGAAAGCAGCAGTTTGAAGTTTGTTCCGAAAGATTTCCTTGAAGCCAGTGAACAGATTGAGAGGAAAGTATTGGAGCAGCAGGAAAAACGTGTGTTTTTCCGGAAGCATCTAGATTTAATAGGTAAGACCAATAAAGAATCAGAAAGGAACTTGACATTGAGGCTGAACCAGTAAGGATATTTTTAGGAGGCAAAGAAGGGAGTTGTTAAAGCCAGGATATAATAGTTTGTTTTAAAACTTGTGGGGAGGGATGGATCATACATTCCTTCTTTCATCAAGTATTGTGAGATATCTCCTCTGTGCCAGGTATTAGGGACATAAGAATGAAAGTTAAGAATCCTTGATGCCTATGAACAAATGGGATGAGATATATGTAAATAAGAAACTTAAATACCTATAGAATAATTGCTTTAATGGGGGATGTATGCCAAATGGGAAGAAGCTTTAAATATGCCTAAAGGGATTCACAGAGCAGAATATGTTTGAGCTTAAACTTCAAGGAAAAATTGGAGTTTGCTAGGTGGATGAAGAGGGGGAGGACATTCTAAGCACAGGGAAGTATTTGAAATGGCAAAGGGTGTTCTGGGAGGATGGAGAAAGAAGGCATGAGGACATTTGGTGTCATTTTTCTAGAAATCTCAGTAGCAAATCTTTTCTTAGAGTGGGGGAAAAGTATTTCCCCAAATCTCTTTTTTTTTGTGTCCAAAACTGTAATAAAATTAGTTAAATGTTGTGCCTTAATTTATATGAAACCATAAGAATTTTAGGTTTAGTATTTGACAGAGAACTATTTGGATGACAACCCCAGATTAATTTCAAGGTAATTGGTTCTTGGTCACTCGGGCTGCTCAATGATTATAATAACTGCCTGCCCTTAGTTTAAGTAAAATGGTCTTTTAAATATGAGTCTGGCACATAATGGAGATCTTTGACTAGGACTTGACTCACAAGAGTGAAAGTTTAGGAATGACATCAGTTTGACAAAAGTCTCAGAGCCAAGTCATTCTATTTCTCTTGAGTGAAAGGAATAGAGAATTTCTGGTGATTAACCAAATAGTTAAGATTTGTGAAATCCAAATGTTAGATATTAAAAATTATGTAACATCCTCTTAAGCCATCTCCACCACCCCCCAATCTAGCTTTTAAAGTTTAGAGGTATTAGATGCTTGGTTTGTGATGTTTCGTTTCAGTATGATGGATTTGAGGTGATGGCAGGGGAACCAAATGGAGGTATTCTATAGAGAGTAGGTTTATTCAGCTAAACATATGGGACTTCTGGCTTAAGTAGCTTAATATCTGCTACACATTTTATTAAAAACAGAAAACTAGTATACTGTCCTGCATACAGAGTCTTCTGAGGGTAATAAGTGTGCATAACTCATCCCAATTCTGGCAGCATTTCCCTTTTTACTCAATTTATTTTATGTTAAATGAAAAAAGTCTTTAGTTAAAATATAAGGGAATTTGAGAGGGCGATTAGAGAAGGTTGTCTGCTATCACAAACTCATCCTAAGAGTATTTATTATACATTTCAAAACCGCTATAAGAGATACCAGCCATCATACTGCTGGAATGTCTACAAATAAATCATTTGTAATATCACTTTTAATAGTTGTAGATATCAGATTTCAGCTACAACTATCAGGGCTCAAACTTATAACATTTTTAGAGTGAATTTCAGCTGAAGAAATGCAGTCAATGCATACTAAGTGAACACCTCACTGGTACATGGCACAGTGGCTAGATTTTGTGGAGTTTTCCAGAGAAATTCGAGACATGGTTGCTGTCTTTGAGGAGCTCACAGTGTAATTGTAATGACGGATTGTCACAGACACGAAACAGTTTAGAGAGCAATAAACTTGCTCTTTGATGAATCAAAACTAAGTGGTATGGTATAGGAAGCATTCCCTGGTAGAACAGATAGGGAAGGTTTTAGGTAGAAGGTATGACTTGAGATTTGCTTAAAGGATACAGGTTTAGAAAAGGGAGGGAAGGGAATTCCAGGATGGAATTATAGCGTGAGCTAAGTGACAGCAACTCAGAGTGGGAAGAATATGAGGAGTGGGGATAAGGGGATGTAAGTAGAGTGAAGGGGAGTGAAGTCAGATGGATAGAGTATGGCCCTGTCCTAGGGCAGGGGTTGGCAAATTTTTCTGTGAAGGGGCAGGAAATAAATATTTTAAGCTTTGTGGGCCGTATGGTCTCTGTCACTACTACTCAATTCTGCTGTAGTAGGAAAGCAGCCGTAGACAATAAGTAAAGGAATGAACGGTGTCTGTGTCCAATACAATTTTGTTTACGAAAACAGGCAGTGGCCCGGATTTGCCCTACAGGCTGTAGTTTGCTGACCCCTGTCCTGGAGCCACAGTTCCCAAACTGTGTGCCAAGGTGCACATAATGAACTCACAGAGGAGCCACAGGATGTTTAAAATTTTCGAGGGGAATACAGTGATATTGACTCTTGCCTATAAGCAATAGAAATTGTTTTCTGTTGCTGTCGTAACAAATTACCACAAACTTAGTGCCTTAAGACAACACTGGTATATTGTCTTCGAGTTCTGTAGGTTAGAAGTCCATCATAGATCTCACTGGGTTAAGATCAAGGTGTTGGCAAGGCTGCATTTATTTCTGGAGGCTCTAAGGGAGAATCTGTTTCCTTGGCTTTTCCAACTTTTAGAGGCTGCCAGTACTCCTTGGCCCATGGCCCTCTTCCTCCATCCATATTCAAAGCCGTCAGTGGTGGGTTGGGTCATCACATCATAACACTCTGATGACCTTGCTTCTGTCATCACTCTCCTTCTCTGATTCTGACTCTTCTGCCTCACTCTTCCACTTTTAAGGACCCTTAATGATTATGTTGGTAATTCAAGGTAATCTCCCTATCTTAAGTTCAGCTGATGAGTAACCTTAATTCCATCTGCAACCTGATTTCCCCCTTGACATGTAATCTAATATATTCATAGGTTTCAGGGATTAGGACATAGACATCTTTGGAGGACCATTTTTCTGCTACTACAGTCTGCCCTCTGGCCCCTTAAGATCCACTTACATCACACATGCAAAATACATTTACCCCATCCCAACATCCCCAAAAGTCTCAACTCCTACAGCAGCTCAGTCTAAACTCTTAATGTCATCAGCTCAGAACGCCCAAATCTTCTCATCTAAACCAGGTATGGATGATACTCTGGGTCTGATGCATCTTGAGGTAAAATTCCTCTCCATCTGCAGATGTGTGTCTTTTTTTTTTTTTTTGTATTTGCTCCCAAAATATAATGGTGGGACAGGCATAGGATACCAGTTATAGATGTTCCAGTTCAAACAGGGAGAAAAAATGAAGGAAAAAGGAATCACAGATTCCAAGCAATTTCCATGCTAACTCCATTAAATTTCAAGGCCTGGGAATACTCTTCTGGGGCTTTCAGCTCCACCCTCTGGATTTAAGGCTCTGTTCTCTGTCCTCATGGCTCCACCCACAGACTCATTTTTCCTTTTTTTTGAAAGGTAGCATGCATGTATTTGTAGCTGAGTAGTTTCATCAGCCTGTTTCTTAACTCTAGAGTTTTGGGGGTCTAAATGCCTTCTTTCATTTATACTCTCTCTGTCCCTTTCAGTCCAATCTAGCAGTTTTGTCCTTGTATACCATTCTCAAGAACCTTGTGGGTCTCAAGTATGTATCATGGATATTCACTCCATCAGACAAGCGACTCTTGACATGTCTTTCCTAGATAATCCTATTTCTGTTCTTGGCTTCTGCTGAGATGGTGGTGGAGATCTGATTCACGTGTTTAATCTTTTCAGAGAGCTTTTTGTGTGACTGAATACTTTGACCTTTTGATCTTCCTGAGATATTAGCGAAAGGTTGTCCAGCCACTGCCTTGGCTTTTTCTCTAGAGCATCTTTCTAAATTTTAGCATCTTTTGCAGTCTGGATAAACTGAGAATTTCCAAAATCATTAAGTCCTGGTTCCTTTTTGTTCAACAGTTCTTCCCTTAATTTATTTCTTTCCTCTCACATTTTATATAAGCAGTAAGCAACCACCAGGCCACACTTTCAACAGCCTGCTTGGAAGTCTCCTCAGCTAAATTTCCAATTTTATCATTTACAAGTTCTGCTTTCCACCTAACTGTGGGACACAATTCTGCTAAGCTTTCTGCCAGTATGTAACGGGGATCACCTTCCCTCAAGTTTTCCAATAACATGTTCCTCATTTCCTTCTGAGCCTTCACCAGCCACAATTTTAACATCCATAATTCTACTAACAGTCTGTTCACAATGATTTAGATATACTCTGAGGAAATTTGTGTTTTCTCGACCATGCTCTGTCCTTCTGAGCCCTCACCAGTGGGGTGTTTAACATCCATATTTGTACTAACAACAGTCTATTCAAGGCAATCAGGCAATTTCTGTAATGCTCCTCCAATTCTTCCACCCTCTGCCCACTGTCCAATTCTAAAGCCACTTCCACATTTTTAGGTATTTGTTATGGTAGCACCCCACTTTCAGGTAAAAAATGTTTACATTCCTCTTGATTATATCATATCTTTGTGAATCTGGGTTTTTTATGATTGCTGTGATAAAAAGCAAGTATTACCAAAAATCAATGTTGAATAAGAAATGAGGGAAGTTGTGTCCAGTTTGACTCCAAGGTTTGAGTAGTTGTACAATATCCAACAGGCGTACCCATTCCATTATAAGTAATTGTGGCTATTTAAGATTGAAACAGAAATATTTTTAAAATATATACATATATTTTTCAAATGGACCCTAAATTTTAGTACATAAATAGTTATTAAGTTGTTTCGACATAACCGTTTAATAGTAATTGGAACCAGTACATATTTCTTTAGACCTAAGGGTGCCATGAAAAACTTGGGACACTAAAGGTACCATGAAGCGAGATAGTTTGAGAACTTCTGTCTTAGAGGGACATTGGATAGAGTAGTTGATGCTTTAGGCAATGAGAATTCATTGTGTATTCTTAAGTAGAGGGGTGACTTGAAACAATTCTATCTTAAGAATATAGTACATTACACTTATATACTGCTTTATGGCTTATAAAGTGCTCTACATGAATTATATCAGTTGATAAATCTGGAAAGAGGGTGCAGGATAGATTGAAAGAAGGATTATATGTTATTTGAGTAATCTAGGTGTGGGGTGAAGGTGTGAAATAAGAGTAGCTGTGAGAAAGGAAGTATGTGACAGATACTGAAAAAAAAGATCAAAAAGTTTGGTGAGGGCTTCCCTGGTGGTGCAGTGGTTGAGAATCTGCCTGCCAATGCAGGGGACACGGGTTCGAGCCCTGGTCTGGGAAGATCCCACATGCCGTGGAGCAACTAAGCCCGTGAGCCATGGCCACTGAGCCTGCGCTCTGGAGCCTGTGCTCCGCAACAAGAGAAGGACGCGACAGTGAGAGGCCCGCGCACCGCGATGAAGAGTGGACCCCGCTCACTGCAACTAGAGAAAGCCCTCGCACAGAAACGAAGACCCAACACAGCCAAAAATAAATAAATAAATTTATTTTAAAAATTGATGATAAATTAATAATGGGATAAGGGAAATAAAAGAGAGGAAAGTATCAAAGATCACTTCAAAGCCTCAAATTTAGTAGACTGGCATATTGACAGGATCGTTGATAGAATAATGAGGTTGGGGAAAGGAACAGTTTTGTGTAGTGGCAATGGTGGAAATTAGCTTGTACGGGATTAAGACAGGAGAATGAAGAGGAGATAGTGGGTATAGACCACATACCAGGATTGGGGAAGTAAAAGGAAAGAGATTACTGGAACAGTGGAGTCAAGCCAGGTTTTTGCAAGAAGGAATGGGGTTTCAAAATACATGAGAACGGTGTCTTGATTGAGGTGGTGGTTACATGACTGTATGCATTTGTTAAAACCGATAGAACTACATGTTAAAAAGATAAATTTTACTCTATGTAAATTTCACCTCAATATTTTTTGCCCGAGTACATGAGAACAGAGGTTTATTTTTATTTTTTAAATTGAGATATAATTCACATGCCATAAATGTCACCATTTAAAAATGTATACTTTAGTGATTTTAGTATATTCACAAAGTTGTACAACCATCACCACTATCTAATTCCAAAACATTTTCTTCACCTCAGAAAGAAGCACCTTGTCCATTAGAAGTCACTCCCCATTTCCCCTCCTCTCCAACCCCTGGTAACCACATAATCTGCTTCCTTTATTTTTCAATTTTTTTGTGTGGTAAAATACACATAACATAAAATTTACCATCTTAACCATTTTTAAGTGTACAGTTCGGTGGTATTAAGTACATACATATTGTTATGCAACCGTCACCACCATCCAACTCCAGAGCTCTTTTCATCTAGCAAAACTGAAATTCTATACCTATTAAACAATAACTCCTCATTCCCACCTCCTCCTAGCCCCTGGCAACCACCATTCTACTTTCTGTCTCTATGAATTTGACTACTCTAAGTACCTCATAAAAGTGAAACTATACAGTATTTGTCTTTTTGTGACTGGCTTATTTCACTTAATGTAATGTCCTCAAGTTTCATCTATGATGTACATCTGTCAGAATATCCTTCCTTTTTTAAGGCTGAATAATATTCTATTGTATGTATATACTACAGTTTGCTTATCCATTCATTTATCAGTGAACACTTGGATTGCTTCACCATTTTAGCTCTTGTGATTTATAGTCTATTTTGTCTGATATTTGTATAGCTACCCTTGCTCTCTTTTGGTTACTATTTACATGGAATATCCTTTTCCATCCTTTCACTTTCACCCTATTTGTGTCTTTGTATCTAAAGTTAGTCTCCTGTAGACAGCATATATTTAGGTCATTTTTTTTAATTTTACCCATCACTCTGTGTCTTTTGATTGGAGAGTTTAATCCATTTACATTTAAAGCAATTACTGATAAGAAAGGACTACTGTCATTTTGCTATTTGTTTTCTATATGCCTTATAGATATTTTGTCCTTCATTTGCTGTATTACTATCTTCTTTTATGTTTAGCTGATTTTTTTTGTAGTGAAACATTTAAATTCTTCTCATTTCCTTTTGTGTATATTTTATAGCTATTTCCCTTGTGGTTACCATGGGATTACATTATCCTGTGATCAGGAGCAGCAAACAGAGATCAGAGCACAGATCCCCAATATTTGGAGGACAAGGTCTTTTTTGCCTACCCTGGCTCCTGCAAGCTGGTCTTGAAATGTGTGCACAGCTGCCTGTCACAGGGCTGGGGTAGGAGATGGGTAGCTAAGAGCTGAAATTTGCCAATCTATCATCCAAGCATTCCCCTGGAAATTACAAGTCTTCAGTAGACTCTTGAGTTCCAAATAGTTACATTAGACAGATTCTGCCAGTGTAATTGTTGTCTAGATGGGAAGGCAGATTCCTGGTGCTTCCTACTCCATCACCTTTCCAGAATCCCATGTAATCTTTTTTAAAAAGTAGATTTCAAGTAAAATTTTAAGAGAAAACAAGAAATAGTTCTTCATCTGTGACTTTAGGGAAGGATATAAACATAGAGGTAGGAACATTGGTAGGTTGGAGGGGACTAAGAGTTTATAGGGGAACTCATATATGATTTAATCTTCTCTGTGTAGTCAGAATATAATTTAATATGAGTAAGGTGGAGTTAAGGAAGAATTCCTCTTAAGGAGAGAAGAGGTCTACAAAACCTTTGGGGAATTATCCGGGGAGTCAAGAGATCTAAACACTAAATTTGTAGTGTTTCAGGTGTGTACAGCTCTACATTAAGTTGTAATCCTGGGTTGTAGAATTAAATAGGAATTAGTCACTAGAAATTGGCAGTTTTTAAAAGTAAAATTCAGGTTTTCTACACATTATATTGTTTAACCCTGGGTCTGCTGTTGTTCATTTGGGAAGAGAGATAAAGGAGAAAGAGCAAGAGCCATAATTGGGGCATAGCCTCCACTAACAGCTATAGAGTAGAAGGTTGAAGGGGACTTTGTTGCCTGTTGTTGCTATAACTGCTGTGATCAGCATTTAGACAAAGAAGAACCATATAGACATTTTTAAGTTAGTGTTTGATTTGTAATAGATAGGGTGCAGTATTTGATCCTCTGCCTTTCAACTTGGTCCTCAATTGTTTACCTGTAGTCATCTGACAATTGAATAACTCCCCAACAACTTATCTGCAATTTAGTCTTCTATCATTGTCTCTAATGTCAGCTCCCCTCACCATGATTCTAAAATTTGGAGAACACAGTACTTTTTAGGACTTGTGACCATCTTACCTTTTCAACTGACTTTGTCATTTTGACATGTAATTTACAAAGGCAGTACATTCCCATCCTAGTTTCTGAAAGTGTAGATGTTCAGACCTATCCTGAATATTCTAAATTGCTGGTTTCTGTTAAATGGGAGCATCTTAAAGATTGCAGAATTATTCAACAGATTCTCAACATTGACATGTTTCTTTCTTTTTCTTTCAGGTTGACAATAAATGCCCTTGCCCAGAAGCTCAATGCTTATTGGAAGGAAAAGACCTCCCAAGAGAATTTTGAGACCTCAGCCATAGTCAGGCCAATACCGTGAGTAGTAAATTTAGAATATAAAAGTATTAGGGGTAATGTCTATGGAGCAAATGGAAGGAATGGGATAAGATGGTGCTTTTCACATAAGGAAGTTTAATTAACTAAAAATAGGAAATCACAGGTACTAATTTCATCATTCTCTAGACCTCTTCATTCTGGTTTGACACTTCTGTGATTTGGATCATAAATATGAAGAGTTTAGTGCTGTCAGTTTATCCTGCAGGCAGCATGATATAGTAGAAGATGATGACCATTTAAATCAGCCACTCCTGGGTTGAAAATCTAGATCTTTTTCTTCTTTTTTATTTAATAAACAACTTGAAACTTTTATTGTATCAATATAATATCTAATGTATTACAATTGCTTTAAGGTTATAAGTTCTATAAATATTATGAATATTACTTAAAACCCTAAATAACTCACTAGTGTATTCTCTACTTTCAAATAATTAGGCAAAAATCATGAAATTAAATCATGGATAAATGTCTGTTAGTCTTTGTTTTTAGATTTTATTGAAGTATAGTTGATTTTAAATGTTGTGTTAATCTCTTCTGTACAGCAAAGTGACTGAGTTATACATATGTATATTCTTTTTCATATTCTTTTCCATTATGGTTTGTCACAAGACATTGAATATAGTTCCCTGTACTATACAGTAGGACCTTGTTGTTTATCCATCCTATATATAGTAGTTTGCCTCTGGTAATCCCAAACTCCCATTCTTTCCCTCCCCTACTCACTCCCCCTTGGCAACCACAAGTCTATTAGATCTGCTTCTTAATAGTTGGTTGAGCTTAGGTTAAGTAAGTCACTTCACCTCTCTGAATATATTAAGTTAGATGACATAACCTTTTTTGCACAGTACCTGGCATATAGTAGGCATTCCGGCGTTCAGAAATACTAGCCAATTTCCCTTCTCTTTATTACTAGCGAACATTGTTGGAACTGTACCAAGAAATTTGAGACTAGAAGTAGAGAACCCAGCATGTCAGAAAAAGATGTAGAATTTATTGAATCTAAGAGAGGAGATTACACACAGAATGGTGGATCAGGATGAAATGCCTTAGTAGGCCAGGAAAGGAGCATAATATAGAGGATAGGATATGTAACAACATGTATACAGTCAATTATACCATCAAGACAAAGATTAGAGGTTCATTTTGGGGTAGGCACCCATGTTTTTTTAAAAATGGAAGTAATCAGGGCTTCCCTGGTGGCGCAGTGGTTGATAGTCCGCCTGCCGATGCAGGGGACACGGGTTCGTGCCCCGGTCCGGGAAGATCCCACATGCCGCGGAGCGGCTGGGCCCATGAGCCATGGCTGCTGAGCCTGCGCGTCTGGAGCCTGTGCTCCGCAACGGGAGAGGCCACAGCAGTGAGAGGCCCGCGTACCACCAAAAAAAAAAAAAAAAAAAAAAAAAAGGAAATAATCAGACAAATGTTTGATATAAAATTTTGTTTTATATGCAACATGATTGCTGTATGAATATCACTATATCTTATTCTAAAGATCTCTACTCCTGTCCAACATCCATGGTTTTCAAAGAAATGCAAATTGAGATGCCTTTTTTTGCCTTTTAAATAAGCAGTGATTAATGCAGTGAAACAGATGTTCATATATTGCTGGAGTGTGTTTATGTATGTTATACAACCTTTTCTGTAGGCAGAATGATGATTATCTATTGAGTACTTACATGCCGGACACTGGTGTAAGTTCTTTACATGTATTTATTTAATCATCACAACAACCCTATGAGATAGACAGATGATATTATTACTTCTTTACAAATGTAGACACTGATACACTGAGAGCTTAAGTAACTTGTTCAAGATTGGATAAGTAAAAAGTGGTAGATCCACTTATGTTCAAATATAGGCAATCAGGCCCCCAAACCCAGGTTCTCAACCACGACACTCTTCTGGGAGGATGCAATGAGAATATGGCATAGCCCCTTCAACTACCTACTTATTGCAAGCACAAGCTAAAAGTCTCTCCTATCTGCCTGGATGGGAGGATCTACCATGGTCTGCATGTAACCTGAGGGAGGGATTTACCGTCTCTAATGCTTGTCCCCAAGGGAGTAATATTGGCACGCTTCTGCACGAGACTCTTCTGTGTGTGTGCACGTAAAACCAAAGCTACTGTGACCTTTCCTCTCCCCTTCCACTACGGCTGAAACTCCTTTCTCTGGCTCTAAATAAAACGGTGACTGTACAGAAATATTTAGACACCAGAGGTCAGGCCTGAGCTTAGAGTTTAGAGGTTGCAAGGCTAGAGCAGCCTGTAGCTAGGAGATAGGAAGCTATATATCCAAGAATATGTATGAATTCTCTTTGTTAAAAACAGTTTTGAACAAGAAGAGGGCATTGTATTTGAGTAGTAGACTTATGGGCACCTTTTACTTCTTTTTTATATCTTTCTGTATTTTCTATATGAGCTTATATTGCTTTTATAACTAGAAAAAAAGCACCATTTAAAATAGATAAGAAAAATATTGAACTAAGGCATAAAAGAATCATACCACTCTATTGAAATGTCTAGTATACTAAAGAGCAGTGTAAATGTAACATACACAAAATCTTTTAGTCTAAATTACATGTTTTTCAAATTGGCCCTAGGTGTCCCTCTACCCTCTTTCTGTCTTTTCTCCAGCCTTCCCCTTTCCCACCCTGGTCTGCCTTTCACATATTAGATGCTGACTACTTCTATTATATAATGATCATCTCCTCTTACAGAGAAACAAATTTACTCTAAGGTGTAGGTGACTGGGTTACACTTCCTAGAGGAGATGGGAATGGGCATGTGTTTTAAGAGTAGAACTCTGGAAGAATTTTCTCTTCATAACTTAACCCAGTTGTTGAACTGGAGCCACCATTTCTAGTTACGAAATTTAATCAAATTTATGTTAATTTTTTTTTTTTTTTTTTTGCCGTACATGGGCCTCTCACTGTTGTGGCCTCTTCCGTTGCGGAGCACAGGCTCCGGACGCGCAGGCTCAGCGGCCATGGCTCACGGGCCCAGCCGCTCCGCGGCATGTGGGATCCTCCCGGACCGGGGCACGAACCCGTGTCCCCTGCATCAGTAGGCGGACTCTCAACCACTGCGCCACCAGGGAAACCCAAATTTATGTTACTTTTTAAGGTTAACTTTGGGAATATCAACCTAATATTGATTTTGATTTAAGTATGAACAAAGACTTCTTGAAAGGAAAATAAAAAAGGGAGGACTAGGGAGCCTGCAGGGAAAAGGGGGAGTCATTTTAATGACGGTGCTTCAATGACTCTCACAAATGCATTTCAAATCTATCACGGGATTGGATAGAAGCAAATAAAATGATTCTATCGGTCTTATTTTTTAGTAATATTGTAATATATATAAAACTTTTTGCTGATTAATAAATTTTAAAGTTATCCTTTTGTTTGCTTAAGGATAAGATTCCAAGGTAAGTACTATGGACCTCTGTAATATGGTAGCTCACCATGTTAAAACTTGCTACTATTTTTCATATCCATATCTGGTCTAGTCCTATCATTATTTTATCTGTGAAGTTTAAGATATATACATTTTAGACACCTGGACGATAACATTTCTAACACATTTCATATATAAAATCATGCTCTTTCATTTTTAGGTTATGCTTTTCTCATGTAAGACAGAGTACAGAGCTAGGATATACACAGTCATACTTCTGTTTTCCTTCATTCAGGAAGATTCCTGACCAGACATGGGTACAGTGTGATGAGTGTCTTAAATGGAGGAAGCTTCCTGGCAAGGTTGATCCATCTACATTACCTGCAAGATGGTTTTGTTACTATAATTCCCATCCAAAGTACAGGTAAGGTTAAGACTCAGTATTATGTCAGAGAGAACTCCTGATTTGTCTCTGTATCCTAAAACACTTTTCATCTCAAGTCCACACTCTTCACCCTGGCATTCAAGCCCCTATGCTAACTGGTCCCACTCTACCTATTCATTGTATCTTAACACAAACCTTCTGCTTTAGCAGGCCTGTGGCTTCACTCTTCCCCACACATGCCATACGTATTCCCATCTCCATGACTTGATACTGTCATTCCACTTGCTTACAGTGACTTTCTGTATTCCATCTGCCTATCTAAATCATATCCGTCTGGTAAGCTTAAGTATTTTGTGTGATACTTCTCCAGTTGACAGTAGTTTACAGTTATTTTACTCTGGCTTCCTGTGGTATTTAATTCTTCACATTTGTTCACGTACTGTTTGAATTTTTTGGATGTTTTTCATATATATATACTTGGGCCCTTCAAGAGATTATAAATTATTTGAGAACAAGGGATTTACATTTCAGGTTGAGTTGACAGTTTTCTTCATATGCTTCCTATACTTGCATCTGTTGTAGTACCTATTGTACATTCAATGCAGGTTGTTTACATGTTTGTCTTTCTAATATACCATGTGTTTCTTGAAGCAGCTAACATCTAGATAGTGCCTGTCATATCCATGGGTATTCATTTCAATTTAACAAATATTTTTTATATGACTTAGTCACATAGGTTGATAATAACTCAGTTTGCTTCAGTTCAGCTGTGACTTTCTTAACTTTTTTCTGCAGAATAAATGCTGATAGAAAAAAGGTACTAAACCAGAGTATGCTTTTTAGAAAAAAATTTTTTAAATGGAGGAAATTAAATAAACAAAGTCCAGGTCTGTAATGAGCAAGCATTTCCCCGTAGTCTCCAGATGTGCCTAAGTACCTCTTAGGGTTGTGTGATTAAAATGTAGGACTGAGGGCTTCCCTGGTGGCGCAGTGGTTGAGAGTCCGCCTGCCGATGCAGGGGACACAGGTTCGTGCCCCGGTCCGGGAAGATCCCACATGCCGCGGAGCGGCTGGGCCCGTGAGCCATGGCCGCTGGGCCTGCGCGTCCGGAGCCTGTGCTCCGCAACGGGAGAGGCCACAACAGTGAGAGGCCCGCGTACCGCAAAAAAAAAAAGAAAGTAGGCCTGAGTGCTTAGAAGTCTCATTTTTGAATCCTGTATATGCTATCAGTCTATACTTAGTCCAGGAGACATAGCCTTCCAGGACACTTTGTGCCCTAATAAAATGGGTATAACATAGGGTTTCCAATTATTATTAATTTTTGTTTATTTCTAGGATTGCTTTTGTCCATTGAGTACATTTTCTAGTACTCCTTTCAGCTTTTACTCCTAAAATTCTCTTCCTCGTGCTTTACATCTAGTCTTTTCATTTATAGAATTCTCTTTTTCGTCTCTTTGCTGGTCTCTGTTCTGTCCCTTTTACAATGTCAGCTCCTAGTCTCTTCTTGCTGCTCTCTATCATAGCCTCTGATTTTCCTCTTCAGGTATCATCACATAGTCTAGGGATGCTCCTGCTTCTAGATGGCACCTTGGGAATTACTTTCTTAGTACACGAGGCAAAAGACCTCGGTTCTAGTCTCAGCAATATTCTCTTTGTATGGAACCTCAAGCAAGTCTCTCTTGTGCTTGAACTTCACTGTGTAGAACTAGAGATTATGCTTTAGTACTTTGAGTGTCTTGGGAGAATGGTGATATATACACCAAAAATAATAATATGATATGCCTTGAAAAGAGAATTGCTACATGTTATCCTGCACACAGGTTTTGTAATGTGGGTGGAATCTGAACTCTGTAATGTTAGAGGGGGGTTAACCTGCCTTGTCATAGTCGTGAGGAAAGTTAAGGGTAACAGTGAAGGGCACATTTTGTTTCTGAAAGATGATTTCTTCTCTGTACTGCAGGAGGTGCTCTGTTCCAGAGGAACAAGAACTCATTGATGAAGACCTGTACTTGAGCAAAGCTAAGAAACAGTTGAGTATACCCGAGGTGGTGCTCTATATCGTACGGTAGAGGAGCCTGACCCTTCCTAATAGGACAGGGGAATTTTGAGAAGAGAGATGATTTTTTTTAAATGATTTCCCTATTCACCTCTCTGGTCTTCCAGTTCTTTATTCTTTCTAGTCATCTCCTGAATGTCTCAACTAGTGATTGACTTTACCCTCTCTCCCTCTTCCCCCCACCTTTTGATAGGGCATTTGAAATCCCTCTTCAGTAGCAGAGTTCAGGAAGGAACACTTAGTTACTCAACAAGGCTCACACTATTTCTAGTTTAGAAGGAACATTATAACCTAAGTCTATAATTGGTAATCCATTTCAGACTGAGAAATTTCATGAGTGAACTAAATATCCCTTTTATCTTCTCCTAGAGATCAAACTGTTGAGAAGAAGAAGGTACCAGTGGAAAGTGAGAGCCACCAGGTGAGAGACAGTCCACCCTCTTGCTTTTCTTACACAAAATTTTCCCCAACAGAGGACATAGGTTGAAGGAAGCAGCACTCTTGAAAGCTGCATAGCAATAACAAACCAGTTGTTCTGGTGGTCTTTTTTTTCACTGGATCTTTTGATTTTGCTTTGATCTGCTGTTACTGATGTTCAGATCACCAAAAATAGAAAAGCCAAATCATTTATTGTCCAGATTTGGATTCAGTACTGATTCTGGACAGTGTGAATATCACATTCGGTGTCACAGAATATTCAGGGTTATGTTCCATCCTCATACAGGCTGCTCCTGTTGAGTGTCTGGTTTTCCTCAGTCTCCTTTCTTCCAGGATTCAGGGGTGATTCCTTTCTCCTTCCTCTTGGGAAGAAGGGGTGGTTCTTTGTGCCCCTCCCCATCCCTGCTTTCAGGCTGGCTGGCTTTATAAAGACTCTGCTGTTTTGAATTTTCAGGAGCACTGTCTCTCGGACATGGTTGCCCAGCTCCGGACGCTGAAGGGTGCAATAAGGTTGGCCGTCCTTTCAGGGACACTCCTTTCCTGACAGCCACCATAGCACCCATATATCTTCCCCACCCAACCTTGCCTTTCTGCATGATTTTCCTCTTGACCCTCTTTCCCAGAGATACCTGCTAGTAGCATGTTAGATTCACCTTCCACCCACTCAGTCAGGGTAGGTCAGACTGGTGAGGATAGAGGCAATTAAATACTAATTCTTCCTCTGATAGCCTTCCAAGACCCAGGTGTATTAATAAACAGGTTGCATACCCTCATGTCTTGGCTTAATAGTCTGATCTAGAGATTGGGAGATTTCCTGGGACCGCCCTGTCCTCATTCAGTTTACCTCCCCTTTATACTCCTTCACCTTCATCATTCATACTATCTTCATAAGCTGGCTCTCCCACAAGATCCCAGATGCATGTCTCTGTGTGTGTGCAATACGAATATATATTAGTCTCTCGCATGCATTTCTCCAAGACCAGCACAGACCCTTGCTGCAGTGCTTATTCCCTTCATCCCTTCCCTCATCAGAGAGCTCAGAGGAGTGAAAACCCAGCCTTAAACTGGGTCACAAGAGAGAATTAGACAGTGACTAGGGGGCCTGGGTTTGTGTTGCGGATGGGATGACTCTAGGAGCCAATAAGTGAGTTGGGGAGGTCTGTTGGTGTCCAGTTGATAAGGTTATAACTGAACGTGCCTGGGGTCAGTGTTCTAGTGTACATTACTGCGCGCTGTTTGTTTTGTGTAGGAAACAGTTTGTTTTTATTTGGCCAAGTGTTCTTTCCTAGCATCAGAAGGATTGACTCATCCTTTGGTATTTAGTTTGAAATTGGGATTTTTTATGAGTTCTTTCTTTCTTTGCTAGGTATTCACTAATCCACTCAAGATCCCTTCTATTCAAGATATGGACGACTTGAATAATAAGACGATTGAATATGAGGGAATTGATAGCCCTAGCCGGCTTTCATCTGTTGGAGAAGAAAGCAGAACACCTTCTCTTCAACTTAAGCCTCTGGATTCCAGTGTTTTTCAGTTTTCCAGGTGGGTAAAAAAACAGACTCTCTTCAGTAATAAGCCTCAGCGTTTTTTTTCCTATAAAATAAATTGGTATGGTTATAATGTTTATGTTTTTCCTAAGGCCTGGCATGGAATTCAGAAGGAGAAACACCATTTTGGGTTGATAGAATTGCATGTTGCATGTATCCCCCATTTTTCAGCATTATAACTGTCATGTCAAGTTTGTCGATCTTTTTTTTTTTTTTACTTTTTGGAGGTGATCATCATCTGACAAATGCTCTTTTATGGATTATGTATTCACATTATGTTGGGAATTGTGTAAGTGAAATAATGGACATGAAAACCCTTTGAAAAGCATAATGTACTATACAAATGTAAGGTAACATTACATAGATAAGCATTATTTCTTTCCTTAAGTTTAGGAATATTGAAATCCTGTGCAGCCCCGTAGGCCTAGCACATGTTGGCCACATATAAAAATAAGTATCAGAAGTTTGTGCCATTAGGTAAGCCTTCTAGTTCATTGTTTCCTAGGGTAAATTTTTAGTATAAGTTTAGTCTTAGGATTTACTTGTTCATCTTCTAGCACCTTATCAATATTATTTTGTTAGTCTTTACAACAGAAATTTTCTTAAACATCAGGAATATTTGAAGCACTAAAAGGTATGACTGCCCCTATGCTGCCATGAGACTGGAACTCAGGACTGCTATTTATGACTTGCTTTCTCCTCGCCACTGTGCTTCTCACTTCGGGCAGGGCCAAGCCATAGGGAAGGTACAGAGTTGTTCTCTAACAGTAGAAACTTCTATAGTCCTCAATAATATGACTGTTAAATAGTAGGTTGTGAAGTTTTCATTAACCCTTTTCCGTTTGGATATTTTCCTAACATACTGTAGGAAAAAAACAGTGGAATATATAATAGGGTAAAAATGATTCCTGCCCCCGCCCCTGCCAAAGTTACTGATTCCTTTCCTTCTTTCTTCTTAGGTGGGTCTTTTCAGCTTCTTATACCTAGACAAACATCTCTTTATGTGTGCAAGTCCCCTCTTCAGTGATTCTTCCACAGTTAAGCCGTGTAGATACTGAAGGAACCCCATGTCACCCCGAGCATGAACAAAAAGTCTCAAGAAGAAGTAAACTGTTAGGAGAAAAACTAGTAGAACTCTAAAGGAATTAAGTGAGAATCTGTATGAAAGCATCAAGAATAGTGCCTTGGAAGAGAGTAGGTACTCAGTAACTAATGGTTGAATCGAGTCATATTGAAGGAGCTATTTCTGAGATAGAACTATGCAACAGGGGAGTAAGAAATATAGCCTAGTCGGTCTCAGGGATTTGAGTCTAATTCTACTGTTTCCATCCACAGTTTTCCAACTCCCCTTTTTGGTTGGGAGGGGTGTACAGTAAAGTGCTGTGTTTTTTCAAAGCACATTGTTACCTCTCTACCTCGATCTCCTTGAGATGGTCATGTATCAGAATTGCCACTGGAGTATCAGGGTGTCATTGCTCTTGAAGGCTGTCCTTTTCCTACTGTGACCACTTTTCCTTTCTCTTCAGTGTTTCTTTTGGTACTGTCTAGTGAATTTTGGTAACCTGGAGGAGAAAACAAATGCTAACCTATGTATGTGTGTATTTTATGAGTGCAGTATGGCAGTACATCCATTGGGTGGCATACTTCATCAGTCTTAATTAGGATTTCTATATGAGTCTTTATAGAACTGCTGTATCCAGAGTTGGGTTTTGGCTCTGGAGGACAGGCAAAGTACTGTGACTATTTACGTGTAATTTTAATTCGAGAATAGTGTTCTTTCAAGAGATATGTGATAATCGATGCTGCTAATGTCATATATTTTATGTAAGGTCAGTAAATGATATGTCGTTTCAAGCTACACATATAGGGGGATTCAAATTTTATAGAGGAAAATTAAGGTGCCCAAGAGTTTAATAAAATATACAAGATTTTCTGTTAAAACCATGTTAAGGGAATAATAAGTTTAGTCCAGGGTTGCAAAAGTCTCCTTCGTTATCAAAACCTGAAGCTGATAAGGGTCCTTGGGTCATGTAGTACAGCTCTTTAACTCTAGATAAAATAAAGCCTACACCATCCAAGCATGTTTTAAAAATTTCTAGTGGAGTAGGTTATAAGACCTAGAAGGTGTTCCAGAGGTGTCATTGGAAACAGCTCTGTGAGTCTCACGAATCTAGCAAGGGGAGGGGAAGACCTGCAATAAAGAGTAAGTTTAGCTAGTATGTAAGCAAGCATAACCTTTGAGGGGAAGACAGCTTATATCTGTTAAAGGAAATAGTCCCCTTTCTGTTCATTCATTCTACATACATTTGAGTGCTTACTATATGAAAGCAGTGCTCTAAGGCAGTGATGGAATCAAAGATGAAGGAGCTTATGGTACTCAGAGTTATATATGTAAGCATCCCTGGTACATGCTAGGTTTCATATGAGTGGTATAAACTAAGGTCTAAAGTAGCCATAAGCATACAGACAAAGGTGAGAATTAGTGGCTGTAATTTATTTAGATATTTAGAGAACTTTTGAGTAAGCTATATGTCAAAGGCTAATTATTTCATGTTTTAAAAAGATGATAACCCCAAAAAATCCAAATTACATTGTAATGGTGGAAGGAGAGGAGGGAGACATTGTAATATAGTTAAAGGAATATTTGAAACAACAAACATCAGGTAGAAATAGAAAAACAGTTTTGCAAATGAATAAGATTGATTCAAGAGCCAGTATTAACATTTTAAAATATGATCTTTGAGAAAGACTTCCAGAATGGCAAAATGAGTAGTGTGATGAACTCTTTCACCAACAAGTACCCATTTAACTGGAAAAAAATATTAAACAAAACAAAGCAATCATTCCTAGTTCCTAGAAATTGTCCTAGGGGCATACAGCAAGTACAGAAACATTCATTCAAGAAAATCTATTAAATCTCAGAAAGAACAGCAAGAGTCTTTGGCATTCGCCTGCTCTCATCCCCCTCCAAGCTATGTAACTACTCAAGAAGCTCTAATCCAGGTAGGTGTGGTCAAGAAGTTGGGGGCTCCCTCTCTTCCTAGCTCCTAGTCTAGAGCTATGGTTTCACCTGGGGGGTTAGGCCTCTGACATTTCTCATATCCCCCAGGTCTGTCTTGCGGGAGCTCTATTCCAAGCAGAATCAAGAGGACTGGGTCTCTCTTCCCCCACCCAGCCCCCATTCAAAGCGTGGAAGCACTCACCTAGGGACAGCATGCTGACAATCCTGGACTCCTATTGCTCCAGCCCTAGCTTACTTATAGGGCAGAGTTTCATGCCAGAAGGAGCAAGCCAAAAACCATCCCAGCACCCATTTGTAAAGAAAAGGTTTCCCTCTTAGAGAGTGGACCACTCACTGTCCCTGCCATCAGCTCTTGCACAGTGGCACAGAGGTTCTGCTTAGGGAGAACTGACTTTGTGTGGAACAGATCATGAAGAATTCCATTCCTAAGGGCATTGTCACAAACAATGGAAATCTTAGTGGCGAACAATTAAAAGGGCACTCGTAGCTCCTTGATGCAAGTTACAACAAGCAAAATGGCTGCATAATCATAAGTTCGGTAACAGAGAGAACCAAGCAAAAAGATAGCCAAGAAGAGCACTCCTAGGATCATAGTCAACCCTGGCGGTTAGGAAGGCTGTGCATAAGCACAAGACCGCACTCATTCAGGACACAAGGTGGACTTGAATGCAGTCCCCAAGCCTCACACAGATCAAACAACAGAGAGCAGGAGCCTCACTGGTAGTAGGGACTTAAGCACAACCTCTAATCAACCACTGGATGAACAGTAAGCTACTCTGACCCAGGGGTCAGAGGTGATTGGAGAGGGAAAATCCAAGCTACTACTACCTGGCTGAATGTGGGGTAGAAACATGAATTCCTTGAACTGTGATAGCAGCCTCCAAGCCACACATATATCCAGTGGTAAAGGGTAAAAATCTAACTGGCTAAGAGGGCTTAATTATAACCTTTGGCCTATGCTGACTCAGGGTAACTCCTAGATTGCCAGGTAAAAGATAAAAATCAAGAATAAATCTGAGCAGAATACTCAGCATACTACTGGGGAAACAAATTTCATAGAGTCACTTCAGCCAAGTCACTGAGAAAACAACCCAGCAAACAGTGGCGACAACCACTCAGGGAAGTGGGAGTTGCTATACTGTTATTATCTAAAATATCAATTGTCAACAAAAAATTATGAGACATGCAAAGAAACAGGAAAGTGTGACCTGTACATAGGGGTAGGGGGAAAGCAGGTAATAGAAACTGCTCCTAAAGAGACCCAGATGTTGGATTTAGCAAACAAAGACTTCAAAGCAGCCATTATAAATATGTTCAGAGAACTAAAGGAGACCATGTTTCATCAAGTGCAGAATATTAATAAAGGGACAGAATTTATTTTTTGAAAGAACCAAATGGAAATTCTTGAGGTGAAACGTGTAATAACTAATGTGAACATTTCACTAAAGGGACTCAGCAGCACATTAGGGTTGGCAGGAGAATCAGCAAACTTGAAGATACAGCAATTATAGATTATGCTGTCTGAAGAATAGAGAGAAAAAAGAATGAAGAAAAATGAAAAGAGCCTCAGAAAAATGTAGGACACCATTAAGTGCACCAACATATGCAAATTAGGAGTACAAGAAGAAGAGGAGAGGGAGGAAAAGAGGTATAAAAAATATTCAAAGAAATAATGGCTGAAAACTTTCCAAATTTGATGAAAAACATTAATTTACACATCCAAGAAGCTCAAGTAACTCAAAATAGGATAAGTGCAAAGGTATTTACAGCTATGCAGTGAAAATATTGAAAGCCAAAGACAAAGAGAATATCTTGAAAGCAGGAAGAGAAAAATATTCATCATGTAAAAGAGAACCCCAGTAAGATTAACATCTGGCTTCTCATCAGAAACAATGGAAACCAGGAGGCAGTGGGATGACATATTCATAGTACTTAAAGAAAGACTTAACCGGGAATCATAAATCCAGTAAAACTATTTTTAGAAAATGAAGGTGAAATAAGTATATTCTTATGTAAACAAAAGCTGATGGAATGTGTTTGTAGCAAAGCTGCATACGAGAAATACTAAAAAGAGTTCTTCACCTTGAAAGCAAGTGACACCAAATAGTAATTCAAATTTGCATGAAAAAACAGAGTACTGGCAGTGGTAACTGTAATTAATTGTAAAAGACAATACAGTGGCATATTTCTTCCTCTTTCTGTTCTTAACTGATTTAAAGAATAATTGCATAAACAATGTGTATATATTTGTATATAATTTTATATATGAATATAATTTTATTGTTGGGCTTGTCTATAGATGTAAAATATTTGCCGATAACAGCATAAAAGAAGTGGGTGGGAGCAAAGCTGTATTAGAGTAAGGAATTAACACCAGATGGTAACTCAGATCCACAGTAAGAAGTGAAGAAAATTAAGAATGGAAAAAGAAGGTTGATTTAACAAACTCTATAAATATTATAAATATGTCCTTGCTCCACTTTCTTCTCTTAGCTTCCTCAAAAGGCATAACATTACATAAAGTAATAATTGTAGTAATGTATTGTTAGATTCATAAATGTTAAACTAGAAAATATCCACAAAACATGAAAAGAGGAAAAGTAGAGGAAGAAAGAAACAAAGAAGGCATGACACATACAGAAAACAGAAAGCTAAATAGCGGACGTCAATTCTGACATAACAGTAAAAACGTTAAATGTGACCAGATTAAACAATCCAACCAAAAGATGGAGATTATCCAATTGGATTTTTTTAACATACACAAATTTAGTATCTATACACTTTAATTCAGAGATACAAATAGGTTGAAAATAAAAAGATGAAAAAAGACCTACCATATAAATAGCAACCATAAGAGAGCTAGAGTGGCTATACTAGTATCAGGAAGAATAATAGACTTTAAACAGAAAATGTTACTAGACATAAAGAGGGACATTTCATATTGATAAAGTCCATTAGGAAGATATAAAAATTATACCCATATATGGACCTAACAACAGAACCCCCAAAATGCATGAAGCAAAGGCAGACAGAATTGAAGGGAGAAACAGATAATTTAGCAATAATAGTTGGAAACTTTAATATCCCACTTTCACCATAATTCGAAAAGAGACATGTACCACAATGTTCATTGCAGCACTGTTTACAATAGCCAGGACATGGAAGCAACCTAAGTGTCCATCGACAGATGAATGGGTAAAGAAGATGCGGCACATATATACAATGGAATATTACTCAGCCATAAAAAGAAATGAAATTGAGCTATTTGTAGTGAGGTGGATGGACCTAGAGTCTGTCATACAGAGTGAAGTAAGTCAGAAAGAGAAAGACAAATATCATATGCTAACACATATGTATGGAATCTAAAAAAAAAAAAGGTTCTGATGAACTGAGGGGTAGGACAGGAATAAAGATGCAGATGTAGAGAATGGACTTGAGGACACGGGGAAAGGGGAAGGGGAAGCTGGGACGAAGTGAGAGTAGCATTGACATATATACACTACCAAATGTAAAATAGATAGCTAGTGGGAGGCAGCCGCATAGCACAGGGAGATCAGCTCGGTGCTTTGTGACCACCTTAGAGGGGTGGGATAGAGAGGGTGGGAGGGAGACACAAGAGGGAGGAGATACGGGGATATATGTATACGTATAGCTGATTCAGTTTGTTATACAGCAGAAACTAACACACCATTGTAAAGCAATTATACTCCAATAAAGATGTAAAAAGATATATCTCACTTTCAGTAATGGGTAGAAGATCAACAAGGAAGTAAAACAGTTGAAGAATGCTATAAACCAACTGGACCTGACAGATATGTGCAGAACACTTCACCCCCAAACAGCATAATACATATTCTTCTCAAGTGCATATGGAATATTCTCCAGGATAGACCATATGTTAGACCATAAAACAAGCCTCAACAAATTTAAAAGGATTGACATCATACAAAGGATGTTCTCCAACCACAGTGGAATTAAATTAAAAATCAACAACAGAAGGA
This sequence comes from Grampus griseus, assembly GCF_964374135.1. NCBI lineage: Eukaryota > Metazoa > Chordata > Mammalia > Artiodactyla > Delphinidae > Grampus > Grampus griseus. Next base: position 92,233,986 of record NC_138999.1, on the reverse strand, counting down.
AATTTGGGAAATTCACAAATATGTAGAAATTAAATAACACTCCAAAATAACAAATGAGTAAAAGAAGAAGTCACAAGGGAAATTAGAAAACATCTTAAGATGAAAATGAAAATAAAATATACAAAAAATTATGGATTGAAGCTAATAAGGTATTCAGAGGGAAAATTATATTTGTAAATGCTTATATTAAAATTGAAGAAATATCTCAAATTGGTAACAAACTTCCGCCTTAAGAAACTACAAAAATGAGAACAAGCTAAACCCAAATCAAGGAGAAAGAAGGAAATAAAGATCAGAATGGAAATGAAATAGAGAATAGAAAAACAATAGGGAAAATCAGTGAAACCAAAAGTTGGCTCTTTGAAAGGAACAACAAACATTAAAACAATTAATAAAATAATTCTATTTATAGTAGATTCAAAAATAGAATCTTTGGGAACAAATTTAACAGAAATTAAAGCTAGACTTGTACACTGAAAACTACAAAATACTGTTAAACGAGATTAAAGAAGACCTAAACCAATGGAAAGACATTTCATGTTTGTGTATCAGCAGATTTAATGTTGTTAAGATGGCAGTACTCCCGAAATTGAGTACTCAATGCAATCCCTATCAAAATATCAGCTGACTTCTCTGCAGACAGCCAATGGAGGAATATGACTGAAAGAAAAAGGAAAATAAGAAGAAACTATGTAGTTGGAAAATAATTCCTGCTATGTAAACTCTAAATTAATCTCTACTGAATCAGTGAATACAGGTCTGGAATAAGATTTGATTCCTAGAGGGAAGAACCAGGAGTATTTACAGAACCAGTAAGTAAAATCCACTCACTGTCTCTTATTAACATAATAGTTCCTTTTTTGATTGCCTTTTATTTGCAAAATTTTGTTCCCTCATCTCCATGTAGCAAGTTAGTTAAACTACCTTCTGTTAAGGAGTTTATACTTTAGTGGGAAACCTGCAATACACACACACACACACACACACACACACACACACACACACACACACACACACACACACACACACACAGAGTAGAAAGTAATATATATTATACAGAGAGTGCTAAAGTGCTATAGGAATTCAGAAGTGGCATTTGAACTGGACTTAAGACCTGCAGTGTTGAGGAGGAGAAGTGTATTCCTTTCAAAAGAAGCAGCCCGAGAATTTGTGGGGCATTCTGTTTGGCTGGTATTTTTGAAGGGAAGTAGTGAGAAATAAAGCTAGGGCCAATTATATCCCAGCTCTGCCACTCACTAGCTACATGACCTTCGGAAAGTTATTTAATCTCTCTAAGCCTGAGCATCCTCTTTTTAAAATGAAGATAAAAATACCTCCTCCCTCAGGGTTATTGGGAGAATTGGGTGAGACCATACACATTAAGAGCTGTCTGGCACAGAGTAAGTGCTCAGTAAATGGTTCCTGTGTTTTGGAAGGGAAAAGCTTGAATACCAAGCTAAGACATCTGAGCTTTTCTGTTGTGGGGAACAATAACTAAAGATTGCAAATAGGGAGGTGACATAATCAGAGCAATGCCTTAGGAAGATTAACTTGGCAGTGGGTGATCTGGAGGTGTGACAAGGGGAGACTGGAGGAGGCCATTGCAAGGGTCCAAGAGAGGTAATGAGAACTTGAACTTGGGTATTGATAGTGGTAGAACTATATAAAATTACTGAGAGTTTGTTGGTGTCATAACACAAATAGGAAACATGGGAGAGGGAGCAGGTTTGAAGGTGAAGGTGAAAGGTCAGTTTTATACATACTGAGTGAGATATCAGTGAGACCTCCAGAAAGAAATGTGTAACAGGCAGTTTGAAATTCAGTACTGGAGATCAAGGCTGGGAAAATGACTTGGAAGTTATCTTCCAGAAGTTAGAGCCAAAAGATTGTATGAGATTACCAAAGAAAAGAAATGTAGGGGGACGTCCCTGGTGGTCCAGCGGTTAAGACTCCGCGCTCCCAATGCAGGGGGCCCGGGTTCAATCCCTGGTCAGGGAACTAGATCCCACATGCATGCCACAACTAAGAGTTCGCATGCCACAACGAAGACCCAGCACAGCCAAATGAATGAATGATTAAATAATTAAATAAATAAAAAGAAAAATGCAGGGATAGAAGAGAGGATAATTAAAGACAGAATCCTTAGAGATGGGAAAATGAAGAGAAGGCAGATAATTTGACTTTAATTGCCTTTCATAAAACTTTGTTGTTGCTATCTAGTATCATGTACCCTTCCTTTATACCTGCAAACTGCTTGTTTTACTATCATCCTCATTACCACCGCTAAATGGACCGCCTAGAGTGGCCCTACACATGTTTAAAGATGGATACATTCGTTCTTACATAGCCCCTAAGTCCTTTTGCTTTCCCCCTAAGGCCGACACAACAAGATCTATTAAGATGACAGACCAGTTTTATTTCTGGGTGAACACCAGTTTTGAAGAACATTCAGGGCATTCTAAGAAGCTAAGGTTTGAGATGTCTTAACAGATATTCTCAGAAATTACAGAGAAATACAAGCAGCCTTGAGATATGGTGGCCAGTAATGTGCCTGGCTCTTTTCTCATTGGAAAAAAAATTTTTTAATTAATTAATTTATTTATTTTTGGCTGTGTTGGGTCTTTGTTGCTGCGTGCGGGCTTTCTCTAGTCGTGGCGAGCAGGGGCTACTCTTATTGTGGTGCGTGGGCTTCTCATTGTGGTGGCTTCTCTTGTTGTGGAGCACGGGCTCTAGGCGAGCGGGCTTCAGTAGTTGTTGCTCGTGGGCTCAGTAGTTGTGGCTCGTGGGCTGTAGAGCGCAGGCTCAGTAGCTGTGGCGCACGGGCTTAGTTGCTCTGCGGCACGTGGGATCTTCCCAGACCAGGGCTTGAACCCGTGTCCCCTGCATTGGCGGGCGGATTCTCAACCACTGCGCCATCTGGGAAGCCCTCTCACTGAGAATTTGAAAGTTAATTTTCACCTTGAAATTTCTTGGTTTTCTGGAGAGAGAGCACAAGAGTTATAAGGATAAAAATGGGGGTCCCATGGTGCTGCATGATATAAACTTGCATATGGATTTCGTTGGCATCAGTTTTCTTGTTAGTTCCTTCAACCGTTAGTATAATATAGCAGCTACAAATAGAAGGTGATTTGAGGTCACTGTCCTGGGCTTTCCTGAAGAACTGAGGGAGTGCCTGTTTGCCCTGACAAAGGGGAATTCTTTTGCCCTAAGTGGGGAATGACTTGAATTGGCCGATTCAGTTTCTTTGTTTCTGACTAGGGCCCTGTGTTTTAATTAACTTTTACAAGTGGATAATGGGCAATAGCCACAATCCAGTTGGCTGGCAAAGGCATTGTGTATTGTTCCATAGCAGTATAAAAAATGTGCATAAGTCATTGATACTGGAAGGTCTTTGTGACACTAACGATCTGGCTCGGTCTCCTCTGCTTACTCCACTAGGCTTTTTATGACCTTTTTTCCCATTCTCGTGTTAGGGGATTTTGAATGTGTATTTTTTTTGTTTGTTTTTCTTCCTTTACTTGCCGTTCGGAAGCTTCTAAGTCAGGCTAGCTTCAATCCTATTTTCAGAAATCTTACCAAGGTCAGCCTGGTCCTGTTATATCCAGATGCTGACTCTTCGTACCTTTCAATTTACTCTGTCTCTTAAGACACATTGCTGTCTCAGCAAATTGCATAAGTGAAGGGTTTGGGGTTTGGAGGTAAAGACATATTCCTAATCTGAAATGATCTGTGAATAACAGCTAGAGTCAGTTTTAATATGGGAAATTTGAAGAGGGGCTCCATAGGATAAGAATATACTTAGCTTGTATTGTGACAGCTTAAAATTTAATTTTCTCTTCTTGCAGTAAGTACAAATGGATCCTAGGTGAGGAACCTGTGGAGAAACGAAGAAGGCTCCAGAATGAGATGACAACACCTCCTCTAGATTATTCCATGCCTGGCCCTTACAGGAGGGTAGAGGCAGCAGTTGCCTACCCAGAAGGGGAGAACAGCCATGATAAATCGAGTTCTGAGAGAAGCACACCACCATACCTTTCCCCAGAATACCCCGAAGCAATGAAGAATACCAGTCAGAGTAGGGAGGTCTCAGTTCTGTATGCAGGGGCCCAAGACCAGCACCAGGGCTCCCTGCTCCCTGAAGAATTAGAAGATCAGATGCCAAGATTGGTGGCAGAAGAATCTAACAGAGGCAGCACACACCTAAACAAGGAGGAAGTAAGCAAGGGACCTTTTGTAGCTGTTGTCGGTGTTGCAAAAGGTGTTAGAGATTCAGGAGCTCCCATTCAGCTGATCCCTTTTAACAGAGAGGAGCTTGCTGAGAGGAGGAAAGCAGTTGAATCCTGGAACCCGGTGCCTTACTCTTCTGTGGCCTCTGCTGCAACTCCTGCTGCAGCTGTTGTGGAGAAAGGAAGAGGCTCTGAGGAGAGCGGAGGTCGTCATACACCAAAGATGAAGAACCAAAGAGAGCTAGAGGAACTGAAGAGAACCACAGAAAAGTTGGAACGTGTTTTGGCAGAAAGGAATATGTTCCAGCAAAAGGTTAGAGTAACACCTTACCACTAGGAATGAGAGGCCATTGTAACCAAGGAACCAGAGAGATGGAACTCCAATGATCTCACGTTCTGTGGCCTTTAAACAGAATAAGCCATTGAATGATCCTGTGGTATATCTCAGATTGAGTGAACCCTAATGGGCTTCCCTTCTATATTTGGGGTTTGAAAAGGTCCATAGTAGAATATGTTTAGAGAAATCACAGGGTGAATATATTCAGGAAAATTTGGGGCACTCTCTTTAGCTTTCACTAGTATGTGGGGTCATTGAATTTCTGTTTCTTGGACTGCAGGTGGAGGAGCTGGAACAGGAGAGGAATCACTGGCATTCTGAATTCAAGAAAGTCCAACATGAATTGGTGACCTATAGTACCCAGGAGACAGAAGGCTTGTACTGGAGCAAGAAACACATGGGCTATCGCCAAGCTGAGTTCCAGATTCTGAAAGCTGAGCTGGAAAGAACCAAAGAGGAAAAGCAGGAACTAAAAGAGAAACTGAAGGAGACAGAGACACACCTGGAAGTTCTGCAGAAGGCTCAGGTCTCCTACCGGACCCCAGAGGGAGATGACCTAGAAAGGTTAATTACTAGGGTTTAGTAATCAGCTTGTGAGTGCTAATGGGAAGCCTCCCTTAGGACCCCTCCCCCCCCCCGCCCCATTACTGGTCATAGATAAGGGAAGAAGCCTTAATTAATTCCTAGGCCACCAAGGATTGAGCAATCGCTTCTTAGAGAGCTGCAGCCAACCTCCCAGTGCTTGGTGGCATTGTGCTTTCTTCTTTCTTTCTAGCTAATGGAAACGTAATTGTTGAGAAATGTAGGCCTGTTTTGAAGGAGCTTCATTTTGTTCTGTTGGCTAACGACTTCATGTCATCTCTTCTCCTGTCCCTCACTCCATCATACAGGGCTTTGGCAAAGCTTACGCGGCTGCGTATCCACGTCAGCTATCTCCTTACCTCTGTCCTCCCTCACTTGGAGCTTCGTGAGATCGGGTTTGACTCAGAACAAGTGGATGGGATCCTGTATACGGTGCTGGAGGCAAATCACATACTGGATTGAGCACCAGATACTCTATATCCCCTTTTCTACCCTATTCTTTCCTCCCTCCCTCTCAACACCTCTCTCTCTCTCTCTCTCTCTCTCTCTCTCTCTCTCTCTCTCTCTCTCTCTCTCTCTCTCTCTTTCTCTCTCTCACTCTCTCTCTCTCTCACCCTTATGCCTTACGTGGAGAATCTTTGAGTAAATCCTGGCTCTTAATCAGTCTGCTTCTTATTCAGTCTTGGTGTGGAGAAAGAGGCTAGTTAAATAGGCTTTCAAGAGTTCCAGGAATGGAAAAGCAGTAGTCACCAAACCAGGTGACTGGAAAGCTTTAACTTTCATGACTCAGATACTTGGCCAATTTCATATCCTTTCTGAAATGATTTGTATTCATTTAGGTTAAATCAGTCAGCAGATATTGGGTCCAATGTACCAGGTGTTTGGGTTCAAGTGAAGAAGTATAACTCATGGTTTCAGCCTTCAAGGATCTAACAATCTAGCTGGAAACACAAGACATACACCAGGTTAACTGACTTGTACAGTGAGTGGTACAAACATGATAGAGAAGTTCTGGGGGAGGAAGGTCAAGGAAGGCATCACATCAGAAATGGGAGCTAAACTAAGGTTTGTTTAAAGAATGGGCATAACAGCACAGTTAACAACGGTTGTTCTTTACATGGTAGGACTATGGTTGATATTTTTTTTCTTCTTCCTATCTTCCTGCCTTTCCAAATTTTCTATAATAAACCTGTTATTCTTCTTACATTGGAAAAATAAATCGTTTTTTTAAAAAAATGAGTAGGCTTGGATTTAGATATCAAATGAAAGACTGTGTGAAAATATAAGGTAATTTTTATATTTATAATTTATGTTGTATTTAGCATTACCTCTGGAAGAATAACATGAAAGAAAGCATGGAAAAAGCTGGAATGTAAAAAATGTGTCTGGTAGGAGTGATGGGTTAATGTAAAGGGAACTAAGGTTAAATCATGACCCACCTACCCACCTGCCTCTGTGGTATTTGCATTTTAATGAGGAATTCTTGAAAAAGAAATCTTCAAGGCTCAACATTTTTAAATGTGTATCAGCACAACTATGGGATTTAAGGTAGTGGTGGGGGAGGTATTTTAGAGCAGCGAGATCTATTTGATATCCCTCAGAATGCACCTCCTACCTACTCTTCAGGCTAGTGCTGATGAGGGGTAGATCTTACATTATCAGAAATAGTAAAACTTACACTCTTTTAAAAGTAGACATTTTATTTATTCATTTCTTTATAGTATTTATATAGTGCATACTCTCCGGAGAGTTCAAGGTACTCTTCAAAAGGCTTTGACCAATGAACACATAAAAATATACCAGCACTGAAAAATAGGAAGTAATGGAGAAAAGGGAGGAGGTGGGATCAAGCAGTCGCAAAAGGATTAGCTAGTCCGGAGGGATGTTTTGGGTGGTCGTTTTATTTCTCCTCTGCAGAGTTACTTCAGAAGACTCTCCCAAACTTACTTGAACTTTTTAAAAAGGAGGCCCATCGTAGATATTCCAGTGGGACTGCAAGGGGGTAACGGGGAGGCTAGAGCCACGCTTCACCAGTAGAATGAGTGCTGAGAGATAGCCCCGCCCCCTTCCCTCACCTCTCTGCTGGCTCTTGCCTGCCATGTGATGAACTCTCACGTCAGACAGACCATGATATGGAAGGCCCTGGTTGTCTAAATGTAAGTTTACTGAGAGAAGGCGGGTAGCACATTCAGCCATTCTCTCTGGGATACTTGTTCTCCAGATGAGAGCTATGAAACGGTGGGACTTTGCACAGATAGGGACAACGTGGAGGGGAGGGTGGTTCCGGGGGAAATTCAGAGCATTGGAGATTCAGCCTGAGAGAGATGATGTGGGCGGGGCGGGTGCTGGGTCAGTGGTGGAGCAGAGTAGGAAGGAGGTCAGGCAGTTGGGCTTCAAAATGAGCAAAGGGGAAACAGTTTAACTCAACTCTACTTGTGCTTACTCTCAGCCCATTTCCTAGTCTGTGGCCTCAACCCCAAAGTGCTCCTTCCAGCGAGAGTTAGCTGTGCGAGTTCATTCCCTGCAGTACCAGAGCTACCTCTCTGTTACCTGTTTACAGTGAAACCTTACCAGCGTGAGGTCCCTTTAAGCAAAGTTAAATGCAGCAGTGGAGCAATTGAAAAGTGTCACCCAGCCTTAGCAGAGGTTATGACGTCGTAGCGTGGAGGCAAAAGAAAAAAAAAAGTTGGGTGCCTCGTTCTGGCTATCCTGTTAGGTTAACATAATCATAATTCTCCTTCAGTTTTTCATTTCCACAGTCAACACTTAGGTCCTTACTACCTCATGCCTTCCTAATTGAAAGATTCCTAGCTGGCCTCCCTTGTCTCCAATTCTTGTTCATTTAGTCTACTCTACTCTCCGTCACTAAATTGCTTTTAATGACCTCATCAAGTTAGGCCTCTGCTCAACGACTTGCCAGCGCTTTCAGTTGTCCGCCGAGTACAGTATGAATTCCCATCTGGCTTCAACCCTGCTCTCTAGACTCTTCCAACATTCCAAATGCCAACCGTGTTCCATCCAAATTGAACTAGTTTTCAGTTTCTGAACCTGCCTTGAGATTTTCTCCTTTTCCATCTTTGCCGTGTTCCATCCCCTTTGCCTGGAATATTTTCCTTCATTATCCTTCCTTTGGCTCTAAAATCACCTTTTTTCCTGAAAATTCCTCCGATTAACCTAGCCAGGTACGACATTTTCTTTGAACATGCAAGTTTTGTGTCACTTAGGCTCTTATCACAAGTGTCCTTATCCTGTGCTCCCCATTAGAAAGCTCCACATTCAAATAAATTCAACTGCCTACTTGACATTTACACTTCTATGTCTCACAGACATTTCAAATAAAACATGTTAAAAAAACAGTGACACACACACCCTGGAACTGTTCCTTCCCCCAATTTTACTCATTTTAGAAAATGGCATCTCCACCCACCCAGTTGCTTAAGCTAGAAACCTGGAAGTCATCCTTAATTTTCCTCTTCTAGTCCCACACATCCAGTCTGTCAGAAAGTCGGTCAATTCTGTCTTCAAAGTGTATCTTGACTCCACTCATTTTTATCACATCTACCTTAGTCCAAACTACCATCATCTCCCATAGATAACTGCAACTCCTAACTGGTTCCTTGTTTCCGCTCTTGTTCCCACGATTGTCTTATCACTACAGCCAGAGTGATTTTTTTTTTAAGAAGTACACATCAGAACATGTGACTCCCCGCTTAACGCCCTTCCACTACTTCTCATTGCACTTAGAATAAGATCCACACTCCTTACTATGTCCTACAAGAGCCCTGCCTGTTTCTTCTACTTAGTCTCCTGCAACTCTTCTTCATATCTCGCTTTTCCCCTTGCTCACTGTGCTTTTCCCACAGAAATAGTTCAGGCTCTTACTTAAATAGAGACTTTCCCCATACTGTTTCCTCTCTTGGAATGCTGTGTGTCCAGTCTTGGCATGGTGGACTCTTCCTCATCCTTCAGGCCTTAGTGTTATCAACTTTCTCAGACAGGCCTTCCCCAGCAGCCATTTTTCTCTATCTACCCAATTCTATCACTTTTTCCTGTTTTGTTGAATCCATAGCACTTCTCACAATTTGAAGTCACATATTTGGCTGTTTAATTTCATGTATTCAACAGGTATTTATTGGGTACCTACTGTGTGCTGTGTGATATACAGTGGAGAACAAAACACGCAGTTTCTGTCTTCCCTCACTTCCATGAGGGGAAGGGCCACGCCTGTTTTTTCCAATCACTGTACCCCAGAGCTTATCATGGTACCTGGTATATAGTAGATGATCAATGGTTGTTACTGAACAAATTAATGATGGAAACTGTGTTTTGTTCATATCTGCATCTCCCTCAAGAGCCTGAAACAGTGCCTCGTTTGTAGAAGGGGTTGGATAAATACAGTGTGAGTGAGGTAGATAACAATCCTGGGCATTAAATTCTGAAAATGAAAGCCTGAGACAATAAGTGCTACAGGTTATGGGAGGCCTAATGTTTCTCTTTAGCTGATCTTTGATTTGGATAATTAGAAAGGCTATCAAGGAGAAAGGGAATATGGATGACAAATATTTGAATATTGTCACAAGGAGGCTCCCTAGATTTCAATTTTAAAATACTGAAAATTACAGAATGTAATCAGAAGAAGTTTATAGAGATCAGATCTTGAGAATGAGAACTCAAAGGGAAAAAAATTCTGAGGAATCTTCTGCTCATTTTCCCAAGAGCAGTGATAGTTTATTTCAAGGGAAGAAAGAGGAGCTATCCTCTTTCAAAGGACAGACAGAACACACCTCAAGGAAATACAGTCATACCTCGTTACCTCGTTTTATTGCGCTTTGCAGATGTTGCGATTTTTTTTTTTCTTACAAATTGAAGGTTTGTGGCAACCCTGTGTGGAGCAAGTCTATCAGTGTCATTTTTCCAACAGCATTTGCTCACATCATGTCTCTGTGTCACATTTTGGTAGTTCTCATGACATTTCAAACTTTTTCACTGTTATTTTATTTGTTACGGTGATCTGTGATCAACAATCCTTGCTGTTCCTCACTGAAGGCTAAGATGATGGTTAGCATTTCTTATTAATAAAGTTTTTTAATTAAGTATTTTTAATTAAGGTATGTACATTGTTTTGTTAGACCTAATGCTATTTCACACTTAATAGACTACAGTATAGTGGAAACATAAGTTTATATGCCCTGGGAAACCAAAAAATTCCTGGGACTCTCTTTATTGAGATATTTACTTTATTGCAGTGATCTGGAATTGAACCTGAAATATCTATGAGGTATACCTGTAAGTTCCCCACACAAGTTAGCAAATCAGTACAAGTACAGTCAACCCACCAAATCTGTGAGTTCTGCATCCACGAATTCAACAAACCATAGATTAAAAATAGATTTTTTTAAAAATCCAGAAATTTCCAACAAGCAAAACTTCAATTTGCCTCATTCAGGCAACTGTTTACATAGCATTTACATTGTATTTACAACTATTTACATGGCATTTACCTTGACTTAGGTATTATAAACTGGAGATGATTTAAAGTATACGGGAGGATGTGTATAGATTTTATGCAAATTGAACACCATTTTATCTAAGGGACTTGAGCATCCTTGGATTTTGGTGTCCGATGGGGATCCTGGAACCCATCCACCACAGATACAAAGGGACAACTGTATGTACATGCTTGTTGGATGAACACATGGGCACCTACCAGAGGACTAGATCAGAGACTTTGAGGCCCCAGGGGACAGGAAGATTTGCTTGCCCAAGTCCAGTGACTGCAAATAATCTGGGGTAACAATTTAGAGAGAGGGGCTTAATTGGCAGGCTCTCAGTTCCCAAGAGTAATCTCCAGATAGAACATGTTTCAGAGTTCTGTACTATGCATTAAAACCTCTTTCTGTAGTACTGTGTTAGGAGTAAAACGCTGGGGTATGCCCAGGAAAGCTAGGGGTGAGCTCAAGCTAAGTCAAGTGTAATTTCCCCAAAAGAATAACTTGTGCTTGGTGACAAGGACATCCCTAATTCACAAATTATCTTAGGCAGAGAGGAAATTCAGGAACCATACTTTCTGATTCCAAAGTCAGGGCACATGGTTGGATAATAAACTACACAACTGGAAAGAATTGACTTAGATACTCTTGGGTATGTTAAAGCTTTAGTCATTAAGTGAGACATAAAGAGCATTCATTTTCTAATGGAAAATAAAATCTGCAAGAGTAATGTGTTTTGTTAATTGCCTCTATACCTAAACCCAAAGTTTTGATGTGAATCTCCAGAAATCCCCAACACACTTTTAGATAGTAGTTCAAATGTTTCGGTGCCACATTCCATACATTTGCCCGTTGAGTCCTCAGGGACAGGCAAGATGACTTTAGGCAGAGGCTCAGGAAAGTGTTCACAAAGGCCTGATCTTCCAGATGGGCTATGGAAACCTGTAAGGATTGGAAAGGTGGAGGTGTGTGGGGAGGGTTTTCCAGGTGTAGGGAATAGTATAAGCAAAGTCACAAGACTGGGTGTGGGGTGAATAAGGGAACGCCCAAGAAGGTTTGAGGAATAGTGAATTATTCGATTTGGAGCATAAGGAACAGAATGGACTAAGGGCTTGGAATGCCAGCAAGAGCGGGGGCTGCCCTAAATCTGTTTAACAACGGAGCCTCCGTAGGATATGAATTAGGAAAGTGGCTAATGGAATCTCCCCACTTGTTGAGTTTGGGAAATTAAGCCTAGTTTGCAGTTCCCCTGGACTAAGCTTTTCTCTAGCAGTGGGACGTGATGGGTTATGGTTCTGTTCCACCTCAGATTTTTACAAATCTGGCTGAAGGTCAAAGAGCCATCACCACCTCTTTCCTCTCCAACTTCTCAAGTCTGTTTTGCCCCTGGCTTCTGTTAATGGAATCTGATGAGTAGAAGCCTATTCAAAATCTTCAAGGTATTCATTCAGACTTTGGGGAAGAATCTTAAGAAGTTTTGTCCTGGGAAGGACTATCCCCTTGCTAATGCAGATTCTGATCTGTGGTAGAAAATATACTTTGTCTGCCTCCTTTCCCCAAAGACACATACATTTTAGTGTGACTTTGGCACAACTTTTTAGGTCACCTATGCTTAGAATACAGTTAACCATTTGTTGAGGACCTACTATATGCCATGATCACACTGAGAGGCAGGTATAATCCCCATTTTACAGATGAGGAAACTAAAGCGTGAAGAATTGAAGTGACTCTCCGAAGACTACACAGCTAGAGAGTGCGGCTAATGAGCCTCCAGGCTCTTTTCCCACTATACCATACTATCTTGAAAACGATCAGTCTCGTCTTCTACCTCTTGATAAGAAAATGCTACAGCCAGCCCACACTAATAGGAATTTCCAAGGAAGAAAGTTCCACAATCCCACACAATGTTTAACTGCCCTCATGATCAGGAAATCGTTCACTCTGTAACGAATATCCCTCTAAACAACGTGGAAATTCATTTCCTCTTGACTGGGTTTTTCACTCAGGGCTGTCGCTTGGCAGCTTTCCTGATATCAAAACAGCCACCAAGATCCTATTCTTACACTCCAGGAGGTCTTGGACTTGTTGGCCTCTGCCTTTGAGTGTTCTCACTGGCTCCTTTGCACCACCCCCTCCAGACAGTGCTGAGTTGGGCAAATCTCTTTGGGAGTGAGAAAGTGACACTTGAGAACATATTGGTTTATTATTACACATGGAGGAGTAAAATTAACCACACGAGGTGCCTCTGGAATTGCCGAGGGGAAGATGGCACCACCTTTCTCATCTTGTCTGCCTTTCTCTTGAGTCCTACCTCATCTCCATTCTTAAAGCTGTTGAACCATTTAGTTGAAGGGTGTGTGTGTTACTCAGAGAAGTCCCCTGGTCCCCCAAATTCCAGTGTCCGTAGTCTCTGAATTAGTGTTCCTTTTTTTTTTTTTAATTCACTAGACTCATCTTCTCATTCTGGCTCCTTCAAGAACTAAACTGAGAAACTAGTGCAAGTTCTGGCGTTAATGGTCAATCTGTGGCTGAATGTGTGTTTCTTCCCAGAAAATATACTTGCTTTTTAATCAGGGCATTCAGTGCCTTTAAAACCAAGGGAGCAGGATCTTCACCGTGTCATCAGATATCCTTTGTGGGGCTGCTGATCCACCTTCTTGCATCCAGTTGGGTAATTCCAGAAACAAATTCAAGTCAAGAGCATCTTCTCTTTGTACTTTTGGTGTGACTGGCCTTTCTCCTGAGCAACGCAAACAGAACTTTGTCAAATATCACAGACTCTGAAAGTGCTATTGGAGAAAAGGGATTAACCACTGAAACGCTGGGTTGCCTGCCACACTACTCACACTCCTTTGGCATCTAGTTGCACATCCCGTTACACTCCCTAATATGTGTTTGAAAGCACGTGAGTTTTCTCAGTGTTTTCTCCACAAGGCCATGTCTGCGAAGAGAAACTTCTTCAAAGCCCTCCTGGGAAGTGACTTGTGAAGCGGTGAGAGGGTGCTGTTCTGGAGGAATGGGACTTCCAGGATAACAGAAAAGCAGCACCTGATGATTTGCCCTTGCATGGTGACTTCCTGCTTCGTCAAACCCTAAGAGACTCCTGCTTTTCTTGTGGAGAAGTGAGGCCTAGAGCAGGGAAGTGTAGGCAAGTTTTAACTAGGAAACCCTGAGCTGCAATCCTCAGGAAGGTGGTAGGTTGTGTGAGGTGGAGGGGTAGTCAGACGACAGCTTCTGTATTGCTGTGCCTGATAACAGCCTGTTAATATTTTATCAGTGATCACATCACAGCATGTGGGGAGCCACCACTTAGGGCCAAAGAGAGAGATAACCTGCTGGACTTCCTGTTTGAGGTCTCCCCTGCTCCTTCCCGTTGAGATAACAGAACTTCTCATCAAAGCTGGGAGCCGCTCGCCCAGGGAAGCGAGACCAGGCTAGGCGAAGGCCAGGCTTCAGCCAGTTGAGGAGGAGCCCATGGGCTTCCCAGCCCGGGGCCTCCATGTCCCGGAGTGGGCAGCTACAGGCACGAAAGAATACCCCGTCCGTGAGCCTAGGGCTGAGTGGGAGAGAACAGTTGACCGTGCGAGGCCTCAGTTGGCTTCCTTTAGCACTGGGCCCCTCCTCTCTCCTCTCTCCCTTCTCCCACGTCTGTGTTTGTCCTCTGTGCCAGAGCCAAAAGGCCTCAGGTTACCTGGATGGGCACTGCCTCTGCTGCCCCCAGCAGTTTCCGGGAGCCCTGCCCAGGAGAAGGAGATGAGGGGGGAGGGGCTGAGCCCCAGTGTCAATCTTGCCGTTAGAGCCACTTAGGTGTCCCAGGAGCTCCTAGGTTCGCTGTGCATTGTAGCCCTGCTTCCTCCTTAGCACTGCCCTCTCCCCTATTTCTCTATTTCCCATGGTCCATCAGCTGGAGGAAGCAGTTTCTTTTGATCATCCTTCCCCCAGAAGCTCAAGTAGTTGCCAGACCCTCATTTCCTATGGGCTGGGATTTGAGGGGATTCACAAACCGTTTTTAACTAGCCCCTGACGCACCCCATCTTACGACACCTTTTCCTTATCTCTCACAGGACAGACCATATCGCGCCTGGTACCACAGGTAGGTGTGCATGTCTTATGTCTCCCTTAGATCAACTGCAGCCTCCTACGAGGCACAGATTTTACCTTGTTCACCCTCAAAGCCTTCAGCACAGTGCCTGCCACCAGGTGAGAGCGCAGTTAGTGTGGGCCGGCTGGTAGCTCGCCGGCTAGCGTGCTAGCTGAATGGCTGTTTGACTGGCTGAATGCAGGTCTCTCAGAGAGCTGGAGTTTGTCTTTCCACCAAGAAGTCAGTTTCGGCCTCCTCCTCCCCTATTAATGATCACATAGCAGTGGGTCACTAGGGCCCCCAGGGGGAGAAAATATGAGTCACGCCATTATCAGAGGAATGAGGGAGGGCAGAAACATCTCTCCTTGTGCAAGGGTCAGAACCATGAGGCCAGGGAATAAACACAATGGCCTTCACTATCCCCTGGGTCTGTGGCTAATCTAAATTACTTTATGATGGAAGGCAATGGGGTGAGCTGAAAGCTGTTCAACTTGGACCCAGACTCTGGGAAACTATCTAGAGCAAGGCTTTTCTTGCTCAACCAGCCAAAGAGAACAGTTGATCTTTATCAGGTCTGCCTTAGTTTTTCTACTTGAGGATGAACTTCTAACTCCTCCCCTAGAATCCTCCCAGATTAAAAGGAAGGAGGACCTCTCTCAGCCAGCCTCAGCCTAAGAGGAAGGGAAGCTCTGTGCCCTATTTTCCTCAAAAGCCCCTACACTGCAGTGACAGACAGGGGCAGGGGGGCAGCAGCAATCTGAAGGCAAAATCCCAGACCCGTGTTGCTGTGCGAAGAGTTTCCAAGCTTATGTTCAGACTCTGACACTCTGTGGCTTCAGGGAATTTACTCACCTCCCCGGGCCTCCGTTTTGTCTCCTGTAAAAGACCTGCTTCACTGGGGGTATTTGGAGGATGCAGTGAAATCGTGGGTCTGAACGCGCTTTGGCTGCCAGGTGGTGGGTCATCAGAGCCCGTATCAGACTGCTGCCCACTCAGCACAGCAGAGTCAGGAAGGCAAATCCATTTTCCAGCCTCCGTGGCCCCCAGTCAAGGACTCCGGGTTTCCTGGTACCAGAGCAGAGGCATGGACCTCTTATTAAACTTCTGTCCAAAGAGCCCTTTCTCTCCACCCTCACTCCTACCTGCAACTATTCCCTCTAAATGGGCTTGGATGCTGCGGTCCTAGCGTCTGCAACAAAAAAGGCCCACCTCAGGAATGCAAGTGTAGCGCCTCTTATAACAGGCTCCTTTGCGTTGAGGCCCGCTAGGTCTGGGGACTGGGGAAGCTGAGACTTGTAGGGCTCCAATCTTGTCAGTGTAGCCACAGTTAACATGTTTAAGAATCAACCTCCCAGTGAGGTTAGAACAGGGCCAAATCACTGGCCTCCCAAACTCCTACACCTCCAGAGGTAGAGGAATTGGAGCTAAGGTGTCATGTCTTATTCAAATGTAAGCCTGGCATCCCTGGGATGGGACAGCTAGCTGGGCCAAGGCTGGCCCAGTGGCCAGCACAGCAGGAGGGGCAGTTCCAAGTGGTTCACTTGGTGAATTGGGTCTGTTCTCCCAGATTCCCCTCACGGGAGACCCGGAGAGCGTATGTGTCCCCGATGTTACCTTGCTGGCCACACACGTTGTTTTCCTCAGACAACTTGGGACCTCTGGCAGACTCTTCGTTTTGGCTGTGAATATTGTTGGATCGGCAATGTCCTGTTTTGGGAGTCAGGAGACTGGGGCACTAACACCAGCCGTGTGGCCCTGGGAAAATCTCTTTACTGATGTGGGCCTTAGTTTCCCCATCCGCCAAATGGAGATTTTCTGATCTATTTCACATTCCTCATAATGGTGGCTCAGAGCTGAATGGAATAAACACATGGTCTTTTTTTTTTTTTCTTTTTTGCGGCACGCGGGCCTCTCACTGCCGTGGCCTCTCCCGCCGCGGAGCACAGGCTCTGGATGCTCAGGCCCAGCGGCCATGGCTCACGGGCCCAGCCGCTCTGTGGCACGCAGGATCCTGCCGGACCGGGGCACGAACCCGCGTCCCCCGCATCGGCAGGCGGACCCCCAACCACTGCGCCACCAGGGAAGCCCAACACATAGCCTTTTAACAAATAAATGAAACAACTGTTGTGAGACGGGAGGATCCCTGGACGTTATGAAAAGGTTAATGTTTCCCTGGGGAGAGGGAGGGTGTCCTGCTTTCTTTCTTTTTATTTTTTTTTATTTTAATTTAAATTTTTTAAATTTACTTATCTTTGGCTGCGCTGGGTCTTTGTTGCTACGCGTGGGCTTTCTCTAGTTGTGGGCTTTCTCTAGTTGTGGGGAGCGGGGGCTACTCTTTCGTTGCGGTGCGCAGGCTTCTCATTGAAGTGGCTTCTCTTGTTGTAAAGCATGGGCTCTAGGTGTGCGGGCTCAGTAATTGTGGTTCGCAGGCTCAGTAGTTGTGGTTCGCGGGCTCTAGAGCTCAGGCTCGGTAGTTGTGGCTCCCGAGCTTAGTCGCTCCACGGCATGTGGGATCTTCCCGGACCAGGGATCAAACCCGTGTCCCCTGCGTTGGCAGGCAGATTCTTATCCACTGCGCCACCTGGGAAGCCCTGTGTCCTGCTTTCTTAACGTCTCCAGTAAAGTCTAGAATTTTCTATCCACCCAGTGGGGAGAAAGGCCAATTTCCATTCTACCCTCCCCTTCGCCCAATTCCCCCAGTCACACCTGCCCTGTCTGAATTAATTTGTATTAATAAAACAGTTACTCAATCAACAAGTGTTTATTGATCGCCTACTGTGTGCCCAGCACTCTTACAGATAGTCTTGGAAATATAGACAAGTCTGAGATATGGCCCCTCCCCTCCAAGAGTTTACAATGTACTTGTGAAATCAGTTACATGCACATGGAAATGTAAGTATCCATCAAAAATTGTGAATGATAAGCATCAAAGAGTGAGTTTTACACTGAGGGTTAGAGGACGGAGGGGTAGGATAGGGACGGAGTGGTCAGTGGAGGCTCAGTGAAGGAGGGGTGCCGAGCAACTTCTCCAACATGAGGAAGACTTGGCTAAGGGGAGAGGGCCTTCCCACTTAGGTCAGGAGCTTAAATATAGGCAAGAAGGTAGAACTGTGAAAGGCATGTCACAGACAGTCACTGGGCCCCTCCTGCTGGCACTGAGGTTTGGGGAGGTGTACTGGAGTTTGTCAGAAGCTGGTCATGGTCAAGCTTTCGGTTTGTTCGTGACTCCCACCCCGCCCCGCCCCCCCCCCCCAGGGGAAATGGGGCATTTTTAGACCTTGGAGCTGGAACCGGCTGCCTGGGAATCATTCTCGACTCTTCCATCTCAACTGAAATCCCAGGCAGCAGCTCAGCTATCACTCAGATGAGGGCCTTCTAGCAGCTCTACCATATCTGGTGAAGGATGGTGGAGAGAATATGAAGGTGGCTGACAGGGGGCCCATCTGGGGCTCTGGTCTGTCAGAGACTCTGCAGTGCTCTGTGGGCAGACCCCGGGGGCCTGATCTCAGCCTTTGGGCTGATTCTCCGTTAGACCTGAAGACTCTCTGGGGGCTGCCTCTCTGGCCCAATAGAAATACCCACTGAGGTTCCCACACATGTCCACCCAGCTTCTTAGATACCCAAGTTCTTATTCTCTCTTGGGCAGCATCAAGGAGTGGTGCCTTCCTGAGTCCCCACCTGCTCCCATGCTGTCATCCCCCAGCCAAGGGCCATCTCTACAAAAACCAGTTTCCTGTTCCTAAAGAAACCATTGTGTAGGCCCTTTAACCTCGTTGTTAGCCAGGTCAAAGGGAGGCAGGGGCTTCAGTGAACGTTGGAGCTGGAGCTTCTGAGGGAGTTCCTCAGTAGAGTCAGAGTCTGCTGCCACCTTGTGCGTCCCACCACAGTTTCTTTCCTTGTGCTCTCCTCTAGCCGGGGGCTAGAGCCCTGGGCCATGATTCTGCTCTTTTTTTTTTTTTTTTGGTCCTCGGCTTCTTCTCCGAGGCTGCCCTCCCCGTCTCATTCTACACCCAGCTGCTCTCTGTTCCCTCCATACTGTGGGATGGCTTTATTTCGGTTCATACACAAACCAGTCTAGACACTGTGGAGTCATAACAAGAGTGGGATGGACGAGGCTCCAGGGCCCATTACTGGCCAATCAGTTTCTCTGCAGGGAGGCTTGAGAAGGAGGTTAGCGCCATGCCCACGGAACCCGCCACTTCTTCCCACCCACCCCCATCCCCCAGCAATGAGCTAAGAGCCAACCTCAGCAAGAGGAAGGGTCTTTGATCACAGAGAGGGTCAGTCAGTGGCATGTGATTAGTGGGTTTGGGGATGGATTCCCAGGTAAAGCAGAAGGTAAAGGGGAGACTCTGGGGCCTGGCCTCAGGGGGGAGTGGAGTGGAGTTGAGGGTTGGGGACTCAGGGTGGGAGATGGGGAGCCAGGATGAAGGAAACAGAAAGTCTGACTTGACAAGCATCTTGACAGTTCAGCCTGCACGCTGTCACACCAGCTCCCATTCCTGCCTTTGCTCGATCCAGTGGCCAAAGTCAGTCTATCCTCAGCAGCACCTTCTGACACGATCCAGTGGCAACGTCCCTCACCTGTGGCCCTGGGGGAGGCTGTCTACTGGTTTTCACAGACCCAGCCACCCCCGAGCTCTGGCCCCTGGTCCTTCACACATACCCTGTCAGGCTGTAGGAGTTAAACTCACTCTTGCCTTTGGGTGGTTGACCAGGCCTTGGAGAGCTCCTAGTGGCCAGGGGCTGGGCCTGGTAGGCATCGTAGTAGTTGGACCGATTTCCCCGGGGCGAGCAGGAAAAGCAGAGGATGATTCCAGCTACCAGGGAGAACAGGGAGGAAATAATGCCCAAGTAAAGAGCCTCTCCGATCTCAAATTTCATGCTGTCAGGCACCAGTGGGGAGTAGAAGTCCCGCAAGATCCCGTGAAGATTCCAGACAACAGGGATGAAGCCCAGGAGGCCTCCAAGGATGAAGAAGACTCCGCCCACCACCGCCACTCTGTCTTTGGCTCGGGACTCTTGGCAGAAGACTGTGCATCTCATGCCCACCACAGAGACAATGCAGGCCAAGGAGGAGATTGCACTGGACGTCACCATCATGGCCTGGGCAGCCTGGATGTCAGCAGGCAGGCCCAGCATGGTGCTGTAGATGTCACACTGGGTGATGCCTGTGCTGTGTGTGGCACACTCCATCCAGAGGCCCTTGGAGAAGCCGACTGCGGTCACGATGCTGGCACCGACGTAAGAGCTTGTTCGCCAGCTGGGGAGTAGCATGGCAACCAGGGTTCCCAACAGCCCCAGCAGGCCCAGGATGTAGCCCACAAGTTGGAGGCCAAGAGAGGCCATGGCAGACCTCTCAGTAGATGCGTCTTCAGGGCCTGCTCCCTCGTCTTCTGGCTGTAGCTCTTCCTCCTTAGATCCTGGGCTCTAATCCCTCATTTCAGAGTGTCTGTGCCAGGCCGACTTCTCTCCTCCTTACAAGTGTCTGTGGGTGGCCACGGGCAGGCTCAAGAAGGCATCTAGAAGACCTAAAAAAAATCCATAAACCAGATTAAATATTGACCAGAAGCTTATGAGAAACCAGAAAATGCTGGATGCCTTTTGACCTTTGTTATCTTCTTTAGAAATAACACATGAGAAAGAAAAAAAAAAAACTTTGAAAGTGGAGCCAAAATGTCATCGGCTCCTGCGTAGGTACATGCTTTAGATTGGCAGCCAGACAAAGCCAGGGGCCAGACAAGTGGCTGCTTTCCGAGAAGGTGGTGATGCCATTGTCGGTTGTGGTGACCGTGTTAACTCCAGGTCAGGCTGTAGGCTGGCTCCGCCTCCAAGGCATGCTGTTTAACGCATTACCTGGCAACAGTGCTACGGGGCCCCTCAATTGCACACCGGTGCCAAACCCCAGGAGACTGGAGTAGGAGAAACAGACCCTAAGGTATAGCCTTGGACTCTAGGTTCTTAGAGGCCTCTTGAATCTCCAGCAGCCTAGAGAGCAATGGTCTAGCCCTGGGTCATCCTGCCCACGGTGAAAGTTGACTCCAGGGCAGGTTGAGGCAGGCAACGAAGCATCTGTCTACAGTCTCAGAGTTCAAGTCCTCCCAGCCCTGCCCAAATCCCCCTCCACAGGCTAGCCTGAGGCCTCCCACGTGTATAACACACCCAGACATTTCCTGTCTGCTCTCCTAATAGTTGCGCCACCATCCCTAGGCCTCTCGGGTGATGTGGGAGGATTCAGGATTCAGAAAAGGTTGTTCCAGGGCCCGGAGGGAGCCCTGACATTCCCTAGGCTCTTTGTTAGGGGCACTGAGACAAAGGAAAAGGTAGCTGCTCTAGAATAAGGGAACTTGGTAAGAGGCAGGCATGTGAGTCAATCCTTTAGAATCTCAGAGCTGTTCAGGATTTTGCAGTGTTCAATAAGCGTCCCCCTCTCACCGCCCCCAACACTTATCAAGGTTCAAGACACTAAAGGTCAAGGGCACATCCTTCTCTCCATCCACTACAAGACCCTCCAACCCACTAGTTTTTCAAGCCACCACAAGCTGGCTATTCCATTTTAGCCTTCTTCAAGATTTCTCTTTCTGTAATCATCTCTTAAATGTGAGTATTCCTCAGAAATCCATCCTTTGCTCAATGTACACTCTGTCACTGAGCAAACTATCCACCCCCATGACATAACCTCCTACCCAACCACTGGCACTCCCAAATCTGCATAGACCTTCCTCCTGAGCTTCGAGACTTCCAGAGCAATCACCTATTTAAAATGGCCACCTGGGGGCTTCCCTGGTGGCGCAGTGGTTGAGAATCCACCTGCCGATGCAAGAGACACGGGTTCGAGCCCTGGTCCGGGAAGATCCCACATGCCGCGGAGCAACTAAGCCCGTGCGCCACGACTACTAAGCCTGCGCTCTAGAGCCCGCGAGCCACAACTACTGAGCCTGCGTGCTGCAACTATTGAAGCCCACACGCCTAGAGCCCCTGCTCCGCAACAAGAGAAGCCACAGCAATGAGAAGCCCGTGCACCACAACGAAGAGTAGCCCCCGCTCGCCACAACTAGAGAAAGTCCACGCACAGCAACAAAGACCCAAGACAGCCAAAAATAAATACATAAATAATAAATAAATAAAATGCATTTAAAAAAATAAAATAAAATGTGCACCTGGAAATTTCACAGGCATCTCAAATTGGACATGTTCAAAAGAAGACTCATCACCTCTCCCATTGTACCCCTCCCCAAACAGTTCTTCCGTGGGTTCCCTGTGGTCACTGAGTGACACCTCTATTTATCTCCTTGCACCAGACCCAAATCCTGGAAGTGATTCTTGACACCTCTCTCACACTTACCACTCACCTTCTACTGTCACAGTCTCACCAATTCTTGAAGATACCTCAAATCGATGGCATCCTTCTCTCCATCCCCACTGCTACCTCCACAGTCCAGGGCTTCATCATCCTCTCTCCTCTGGACTATAGCAACGGTTTCTTAACTGGTCTTATTTCCAGTCTTGCCCCCTCCAATTCGTTCTCCATGCTGTTGTTAAGGTGATCTTTCAGCACTAATCTAATCAAGTCTCTGCTCTACATACAACATTCCAGTTGGCTCCCCATCGGCTAAAGGATAAAGTCCAAAACGTGTCTGGACTCTATGACCTGTCGAACTTCATCTCTTGCCATTGCCCTCCGCATGTTCTATGCTCTTGCTGAACTAAGTTACTTTGAGTTCCTCAATCATGTCCTGTTGCCTTTTGCTTCCAAACCTGACCACAGGTTGTTCCTACTATGCAGAATGCCTGGCATTCTTTTCTCTCTGTTTAGCACCTTCTCATCCTTTAGGACTCAGATGTCTTTTACTCTAGCCTGGGTCAAGTTCCCATCCTCTGTGTTCTTATGGTATCTTGTCTTTACTTACCTCCATCATAGTAATGCTACTACTACTAATACTACTAATAAAATGGCAACACTAACATAGTGTATCCTATGTGACCATTATAAGCACTTTATACATGTTAATTCAATCATCACAACAACGTCTTGTGGTAGGTACTAATCCCTATTGTATAAATAAGGAAACTGAGATACAGATAATACTTATTTCACTATGTTGCACTCTCCTCTTTATATCCTTATTCTTCCCCACTAGTCTGTGAGCTGCTTGAGGGCAAGGACTGTATCTTATTCACTTTGTATCTCCAGTGCCTTGCACAGTGCATTACCCACCCATTACACACCCAAAGCCAGTGTTCAAAAATGTCCTCTTAATGAGTAAATAAAAGTGATAAAGAGGTTTCAAGGACTATAAGATATAGACTTTCTAAATGAGTCAATGACACTTCAGTGTAAGAGACCAGGGCTGTGCAATTTTGGGAAAGAAGATTGAGAGAGAGGATCAGAGGAAAAGAAGGGAAATGAAGAGGGAGTGGGGAACACAGGAGAGAAAGAGAGAGAGGGAAAGAGAGAGAGAGAGGGAGAGAGAGAGACAGAGTTCCACCATTTTATAGGTTTGTGCATATGTTGACTATCTTGTCTCTTCAACCAAATTCTAAACAATTTGAGGGAAGCAATCATATATGAAACCTCTGTTGTGCCTCCATAGCATTGGGCACGTGGTTGATAGTCAATACTACTCATCAGTGATGGACATAACAATGCCAGTGTGGATGCCAAGCAGTGCAAAGCAGGGGCAAGAAAACACTTGACGGGAGGTATGGAGGGAAATCTACTTGAATCTCATCTCTGTCACTCATCAGTGGGGACACTGCAAGTCTTTTCCAGCCATTGGTTTTCTTACTGCTAAAACGGGCACAATTCTACCTGATCATGATTGTGCATCTCTGTGGGGCCTTCAGAGCTGCTTGGAAGTCCTTCTGCTTGTCCCTGGTGAGCATCTGCTGGTGACCACTTCAAATGCCTACCACTCTCTTTGAGCTTCCTACTCTACCTATGCGGCTATCACCCTCTCCTCATCATTCTCTTTGCAGCCAAGGTTCTTAAACAAGCCAGTTAATGCCGATGTCTCTACTTCTTCCCCCTCCCACTCACTGCTCAACCCTCTGAAGGCAGGCTGCTGCTGTTAGCCCTCCACTTAAAATGTTCTCACTAAGGTTACCAACAATTTCCTTGCCCCAGATTCAGTGGTCCTATCTCTGTCATCTCACCTTGTCCCTCTCCTTCATAAAACTGTCTTCTCGTTTTCTGTAACATCCCTCCCAGTTTTCCCGGCTCCTCAAAATGATTCCTCCAGGGTCTCCTCTATAACTTCCTCCTTTTCTACCCACTCTATAAATCTGACTATTCCCCCACCCCAGGGTTTCAGCTAGAGTTCTCTTCTTATTCTTTACATCTTCCACGGGTGACCTCATCCACTCCATCTCTATGCCAATGACTCCTGAATCTATATAACTGGCACAGATCTCTCTCCTGAACTCAAGATGTGTGTATGCAACTGCCTTTGGAATGAGCCCATCTGAACGGTTTAATGGCACCTCAGACTCAACATTTTGCAAAGTTGAAATCATATTCACTCTTCTCTCTCCACTCCCAAACTATTCCTCACACAGTGTTCCCTATCTCAATGGGACTATCACTCATCCAGCAACCCAAGCCAGTCATCCTTGTTTCCTAACCTCTACTTGACCTGTAACCAGTTATGAAGTCCTATCAGATCTACCTTCAAAATACATCTTGAATGCATCCACTTCTTTCCATCTGCACTGCCTAGACTTTGGTTCAAACCCTGTATTATCTCTGTCCAGTTGGAAATCTCATAGGCACCTCAAATTGGTCTCTCTAATTCTACTTCTGCCCCGCCCCTGCAATCAATTATCCATCCAGCAAACAAGGATCTTTCTAAAATGGAAATCGAATCATTAGTATCACGCCAGCTCTTTGCCATGCTTAAAAAATTTCAGGACCTCTTCACTGCTTTCATGATGAAGTTCAAACTCTCTAGCTCTGGAAACCAGGAAAGCCCTCCAATGTCTGACTCCTGCTTTTTGTTCCAGGCTCATCTCGCACGAATAACCTCCACCCTCATGTTTTATGCTCCAATGTGCACGCGCGCACACACACACACACACACACACACACAATCTAACCATACCTGAACATGTGTCCTTATCTGAAGTTGCCTTTCTCTGTGTCTCCAAACCCTTAAGCATGCTATTCAACCATCCAACATTTGCGTGGGTAATTGCTAGTCATCCTTCAGGACTCATCCTCTCCTTGAAACCTTCCTTTAACCACTCTTCCCACCCAAGCTGGCTTAAATACTTTCCCTTTGTACTCCCTATCCATATCTAAGCTTTCAGTGAGGGTTGGTGAGCTGCCTTGAGGACTTGGGATGGTGACAGAAGAGCCCAGCTTAGGTTTCCCATGGGAGTCGACAGTGACCCCAAGAGGAGAGCCTCTCCCCAGAGCCAATCCTGACTCAGTAGGAGGAAATAGGAAAGTGGTTTGGGGCAGGGGGAAGGCAGAATTTTAAAAATGCTATTACTGAGGCTTGGAATCTCTAAAGAGTCTGACGTAGCAGAGCTGAGCAGGAGGAAGAACAAGTCTTTGGAGCTTATTCAACTGGGAGAAATGGCCC
This sequence comes from Grampus griseus, assembly GCF_964374135.1. Lineage (NCBI taxonomy): Eukaryota > Metazoa > Chordata > Mammalia > Artiodactyla > Delphinidae > Grampus > Grampus griseus. The sequence goes on along the minus strand of NC_138999.1, from coordinate 92,208,685 downwards.
AATGGGGTCAGCTTTCAGCCAGGGTCAGGAAGGCAGGGGTGGACAAAATAGGTAGTGGTTGAGTGATGAGCCAGTCTAGATTCTGCTTTGATTTGTGTGATGAGCAGTAGAGGGTTTAGAGAACCAGTCCTGGCCTGAGAACCAAGACTAACTTCTCATCTCGGTTCTGCTGGGAACCTGTTGCGGAAGTCCCCTCACTTCTCCAGGCCCTAGTTTTGATGAGAAAAATGTCTCCAAAGTTTTGAGTCTCAACTAAGGTAATGGGGACAAGAAGCCACTTTGATAAATATAGAAGACTGAACAGTTGTTATTAGAAGCAGGCAGCTTTGAAAGAAACTCCTCTCTCTGAGGGGTCCTCCTAGAAGTCAAGCCCTGGTGTCTCTGGAGGGAGAGACAGAGAACTCTAGGCCTGGCCAGCTGAACTTGTCTTCTGGGCATGAGGCCAACACACTCCATGGCCCAGGGGTTGGGCAAGAAGGCTTCATTTAGGATTCTTACTTAATCTTCCTTAGGGGAGGGATTGGAACTGCAGGAGAGGATTAGGAGGGTCAAGACTGACAGCAGCTCCTGAATTAACCCCTCCTTGCCCTGCTCTTCCCCACTTCTTGCTCCAAGAGTCTTGTGCATGGTACACTTTCTTTGAGGGTACTTTTCATATGACTCTGTGGGATCAGATAGGTGGGGTTCTCAGGCGCAAGGAAGGATCTGATGTGCTGCTCTGGGGGTGACGGAGGCCACCACAGCCCTCTTCTGTCAGCCAGTCTCATTGCTCCATCCCTTGGTCTCACAGACATCTGAGATACTTGCTTTCCTCTCCACACCTCACCCCCAGCTCCCAAGGGCTCTAGTAGGTGGCAAAGCCATTCCTTTGAAGCCCTATTTTCTGGAAAGCTTGTCCTTGGAGCAGTTCACCTCTCCTTCTGCATCAGTTGGTTGACGACAGCTCAGGGAACTACAACTGGATTGAGAGATATTCTAATTGCTTTAAAAAGAAGTTTCTTTTTGTCCTGATCATCAAAGTAAAGCACTCTCACGTTAGAATGCTGGAAAACACAGAAAGGCAGAACTTAGAAAACAGACATCACCTACAACCTCTCCAGCTATAAGTGCTGGTAATGTTTATGGTTCCAACTCCATTTTCAAAGAGGACACTTGAAGAGAATAATGTCTCAGTCCAAAAAAAGGAATTTCTTTTTTCTTTATTGAGATGTAATGGACATATAAAATTGTATTCATTTTAGGTGTACAACATAATGATTTGATATATGTATATACTGCAAACTGATCACCACAATAAGTTTAGTTAGCATCCATCCACACAGAGCTACACAGTTTTTTTCTTTTTTCTTCTGATGAGAACTCCCATCATCTACTCTCTTAGCAACTTTCAAATATACAGTACGGCATTGTTAACTATAGTCACCATGCTGGACCTTCTATCCCCGAGATTTATTTATCTTATAACTGCAAGTTTGCACCTTTTGACCCCCTTCACCCATCTTACCCACCAATCCCCATCCCCATTTCTGATAACCATCTGTTCTCTGTATATATGAGCTCTTTTTTTTTTTTTTTTTAGATTCCACATATAAGTGAGATCCTACAGTATTTGTCTTTCTCTGTCAGACTTATTTCACTGAGCATAATGCCCTCCAGGTCCATCCACGTTGTCACAAATAGCAGGATTTTCTTCAAAGAAGGAATTTCTACTGACAGACTTGGAGACCAGTGGGAGAGAGTTACTTAAGGGCTTAAGGGGGAGACTTTATGACTTCACTCAGAAATCCATCTTCCATCCTCCTCAGCTCTCCCACCACCACAGTTAAGCAGAGGGGTAAACTGTAGCTCCTTTCCTCCCATCCCTTTGTCTCAGTCCTTTTGCTCTCAAAAGCTCCATCCAGAAATTATCATCTGACTTGGAGAGTGCTTCCTCTGGCCCTGCAGTTTCAAAGACTGGAAGCTTCGTGGTAGCCTTGAGGAAACAAATACTACCAACCCAAGTGCCTCCAGAATTTTCCCTCCGGTACCCTCCCCTCAGAAACCCAAGGTGGCCCAGCCTGGCTTCACCATGGGCCAAAGCGATAACAACTAGGAAGCAAGAGCCCACTAGGTGAATTTAAAAACAAATCAGAATTGAGACACTTACGAAGCAGTTCTTTTGTAGAGCCTTGGAAGAGATGTATGGCCCTGGAGAGGAAGGAAGGGATCCTGAGGGAGGGAAGTAAGGTGCAAGGGGCCCCAGGCTGAGGTGATAAAGGATTTCTAATTGTTAGCTGCAGCTTTGCAAAATCCATGTGCAAATCTCAGCCTTGGGTCAGAGACTTATTACAGATCAGAATTAAACCCCTGGAGGCTGTGGAAGATTGAGGTACTTTAAAAAAAAAACTTTGGTGAGTTTTGTGTTTTTCCCGTCAAAAACTCCAGCTGAGCTTTTGTGAAGTGACCTCTGTGAGCCCAGGAGAGATCTTGGGGGGAGAGGGGTTTGGCCCAAGGAGGAATTCGGAACATTCCAGCTTTGGGGTGGGGAGAGGAGGGGGCTCTGTTAACCCCCATTAAGTGTTCCTGGCTAGCGGCCCTGAGGCCCAGCAGGAAGTAAGCCTCACAAACACGGCCCTGGTGAGCTAGTACCTCAGCAGCCCTGCACTGCCTACAGCCCTGCAGACTCGTCCACCCAGCTTCTTCTCCAGCGAACCCCCAGCCCTACCCCACCCCTAAGATTGAGTCCAAGGGCAGACATGTGTCCTGTAGGGTCAGACTCTGGTGGCTTCAAAGCGCAGGACCTGGTCCCTACAAGGTGAGACTGAGGCAGCCATGATAATGGTGGGCCTCCCCTTTGTACCACACACAGCAGTACCACATAGACCACAGTCTATGTCACTTGAGTCTCTCCAAAGTTCTGTGGAGTGGATTGCGGCAACTGGGTTTCCTCTCCAAATGGAAAAAAAAAAAAGCTTTCCTGTTGTTTTTTTTTGTGTGATTAGAAACATACTAGATGCGATTGCAAAGAATTCAGAAAATTATAAAGTATAAAGAGGAAAATGGAGGTCCCCGTAATACCACAAGCAAGAGGTATAGTTTTAATCACTGTTAACATTTTGATGTACTGTAGAAGACATGAATAGAACTTTTTTTTTATAAAATGGAATCACATTATTCCCTACCATTCTATAACCTTCTATCATTTCTAAATAATATAATGATAAGACATTGACAGGGTCCATTGACATGGCCCTGTTTTCATGTCAATTAAAAAAACGGATCTGCATCGTTCTCTTACGGATGTGCTGCATTCTATCATAAGGAAATATAATTTAACCATTAACTATTAGACATTTTTGTGATTTCCATTGTTTTCACTATTATAACCTAGCATCTTTGCACATAACACTGACAAATTCCTAGGATTAGAACTGCTACGTCAAAGATTGTGAATGCTTTAAAGGCTAATACGACATATTACAGAAGTAGGGCAGCTATTACTATTTCCAGATGAGAAAGCCTGGGCCCACTGAGATGAAAAGAATGACTCACCCAGCGTTTCACGTTGAGCAGGAATAGTTAGACCTGGAATCTAGGCCTCTAGATGTCTGGTTCAGTAAGCTTGCCAGTGTACCACACCGACTCCCTCCCAAGAATTCCTCATTACAAATGGTAAGGCCAGTGGCCGCTATTCACTGAACACTTTCTAGGTGTCAGGCACTGTGCTTGAGTGTTTCATGTACATCGTGTGACTGAGCTACTGCAGAGCAGAATCACGCTCTACTCCATTTTGGAAGCAATATCAAAGCAAACAGTCCGATTTGTTGCCTAGTGTGAATTCAATGAAGCAAATCAGAAATCATCCTCCTTCCCAAGGCGGCCTATAACTGTCTTGCAGGTGTGAGTGGGGTACTGATCCCCGGGCAGTGCTCCTGAGCCAGGGTCTCTCCAGGGGGCTACCCCGTGGCTGGCTGGGACAAGCTAAAAGGGCAGCCGTGCCTGAGCTCACGCCTGGGGAGTCTTTGGGCATGAAAGCAAGAAACACCGATGGCGTGGAAGGAAGAGCGGGCTAATCCTCTACCCTGCTGTGTGACCTGGGGCAAGTCTTCCTACCTTTTTTCTCCAGGCTTCACCCAGCTGACTTCCCAAGCCTGGGCTAACGTAGAGGAACACATTTTGATAAGTAGAAAATGCTGGTTGAAGCGAGGTAGAATTTGTAGTAGAGGGGGCGCCTTATCAACTCACATTGATTCTGTGTAATTGAGAGGAAAAGGCAGAATCTTAGGGGAAGGTGCCAGGGCGGATGAGGGCAGGATGTGGTTACCAGATTGGCAATCACTGAAGGACTAGGTTCTGACGCTGCGTTGCCCCAGGTCGGCACTGTCCGTTCCTGGTGGAATCATGCCAAAGACTATGACTCCTCAGCGTTAAGCCTAGGAGGCTATTTAGTAATCTGCTAGGACTCCTGCTGAGGTCCAGAGAGCCTAGATAGGTGGGGGAATGGAGAAGAGTGTGAAAGAAGATAAGAAAGAAGAGAGTCTGAGAAAAGCAGTATGTGGTGAAGGAGAAGAGTCAGTGGTGAGAGAATGAAAGGAGGAAAATGAGATCTGGGAAGAGATGGCTTAGGGAAGATAGCAGAAGAGGTAGGAGCAGGGTCTTCGAGGAGGAAAGTCTAAGAGAGATCTGTATAAAGCGAGATCTTGAGGGAGAGGGAGACGATGGTGCTATGAAAAGAGGAGTCTAGAAGGAGGAATAAGAAAGATTCTAGGGGCAAAGGGGCAGCGATGAGAGGAGTGTGGGAGGAGTCAGGGGCTCAGGGCAGAGAGGATTAGAGCCAGTCCAACCCCACTATTCCACCAAACCAAGAAGTTCTCATCAAGGTCACGAATGACCCCTAACTCATCAGATCCAATGGCCACATCTCGGTCCTTAACTTCCTCGACTTCTATGCAGAATTCAACAACCGCAGTGACTTTGCCCTTCTTGAAATGTTTTCTTATCTTGGCCTCTGTGATACAACTCTCCCCTGATATTCCTTGTATCTCTCTGGCTACTACTTCATTGACTTCTCCTCCTCTGCTAGATCTTTAAATATGAGTGTTTCTCAGGAGCCTGACCTAGGACTCCTTCCCTATGCAGGACTCACTCTGCATTTCCATTCTTGGAAGTCTCATTTATCTCTTATGGTTGCAATTACCCTCTATAGTCTGATGAGTTCCAAATCATCACTTTCAGCCCAGACTTCTCTGAAATCCAGACCCCTACAAACTGAAACCTCCATTTGAATATCTCAAAAGCACCTCAAACTCAACATGTCCAAAATTGTATCCTTGATTCCCTTTGAACTAAAACCAATCCTCTAACCAACAAGGACCTACTGTATAGCACAGGGAACTCTGCTCAATGTTATGTGGCAGCCTGGCTGGGAGGGGAGTCTGGGGCAGAATGGATACATATATATGTATGACTGAGTCGCTTTGCTGTGCACCTGAAACTATCACAACATTGTTAATCAGCTACACTCCAATATAAAATTAAAAGTTTAAAAAAAGACAAAAAAGAAAACCAATCCTCCTTCCGTCTTCTCCATTTGAGAAAGCCAGCTGTTTAAGCCAGAAACCCCAGAGTTAGACTTAATTTCACTCTTTGCTCTTTCTCTGACCCTCTACAGCCCATCACATCTGATCTGTAAATCCTTCCAATCCTACCTCCAATGTATGGCTCTTTCATCCGTCTACTGGTTTCCCATATAAAAATGATATGCCCATTACCATCCATTACCATCACCTCTCTCTCAAAATTTGTGGTCTCAGGACCACTTTATACTTTTAAAAACTATTTAGGAAAAAACCCAATGTCCTTCAGCTACTGAATGGATAAATAAACTATGGCACATCTGTACAATGGAATACTACTCAGCAATGAAAAAGGAATGTACTATTGATACAGGCAACCACATGGATGAGGCTCAAATGTATTATGCTGAGTGAAAGAAGACAGAGTCAAAAGACTTCTTACTGTGTGATTCCACTTATATGACATTCTTGAAATCACAAAGCTATAGGGATGGAGAACAGATTAGAGGTTGCCTGGGATTGGGGATGGGGGAAGGGGTTGACTAAAACGATGTGGCATAGGGAAGTAGTTTGGGTGTTGGAACTGTAAACGTTGTTGTATAACTCTGCACTCATGGAACTATACACCCAAAAGAGTGAATTTTATGTATCTTTTCACATTTTGTCACACAGAATATAAAACAACATGTATGTCAATTTAAAAATAAAGAAATAGGGCTTCCCTGGTGGTGCAGTGGTTGAGAGTGCGCCTGCCGATGCAGGGGACACGGGTTCATGCCCCGGTCCGGGAAGATCCCACATGCCGCGGAGCGGCTGGGCCTGTGAGCCATGGCCGCTGAGCCTGCGCGTCCGGAGCCTGTGCTCCGCACGGGAGAGGCCACAACAGTGAGAGGCCCGCGTACCGCAAAAATAAAGAAATAAAAAGTACTAGTTAAAAAAATATTAAAGACTCCAAAACGGCTCCTTTTTATGGATTCTCTCTATTGTTATTTAACATATTAGAAATTAAAATGGATAAAGTTTTTAAACTATTTTTTAATTTAAAATCACAATGATAAACCCACTGCATGTTAAAATAACATATAGGGGCATCCCTGGTGGCTCAGCGGTTAAGAATTCGCCTGCCAATGCAGGGGACACGGGTTCGACACCTGGTCCAGGAAGATCCCACATGCCACGGAGCAGCTAAGCACAACTACTGAGCCCACGTACCACAACTACTGAAGCCCACGTGCCTAGAGCCTGTGCTCTGCAACAAAAGCCACCGCAATGAGCAGGCTGCGCACTGCAACGAAGAGTAGCCGCCACTCACCGCAACTAGAGAAAGCCCGCGCGCAGCAATGAAGACCCAACGCAGCCAAAAATAAATGAATAAACTTTTTTTTAAAATAACATATATTTATGAAAAATTACTATTTTCCAGAACAAAAAAGTTAGCAAGAAAACCGGCATTGTATTACATTTTTGCAAATCTCTTTAATATCTGGAGGAATAAAAAGCAACTGGATTCTCATACCTACTCTTGCATTCAATCTGCTGCAATACGTTGTTTTGGTTAAAAACATTGATATATGAAGAAAATCTAGCTTAACAAAGATATGTAGTTAGAAAAGGGGGTTATTTAATAGTTTTTTAGGCAGAATTCTAAGAATGATCTCCCAAATGACCCTCACCTGTGTATAAATTTCCTCTCCTTTGAGAGTGGGTGTTTACGATGTTTATCATTCCCATGATTATGTTAGTTATTTGGCAAGGAGAGATTCTCCAGGTGGGCTAATCTAATCATATGAGTCCTTTCAAAGCAGATTGCTTTCTCTGGCTAGTGACAGAAAAGGAAGTCAGAGAGACTGGATGCATGAGAAGTACTTGACATGCCATTGATGGTTTGAACATGGAAGGGACCACATGAGAAAAAAGATGGGCAGCCTCTAGGAGCAGAGACTGGCCTTTGGATGACAGCCAGCAAGGCAACAGGGACCTCAGACCTACAACCTGAAGGAACTAAATTTTTCTAACATTCTGAATGTGCTTGGAAGCACACCTTTTCCCCCCAGGGCCTCCAGATAACAGCCCAGCCCAGCCAACAACTCGACTAAGCAGAGAACTCAGGAGAAACACCCTGGACTGTGAAATAATAAATAGGTGTCATATTAAGTTGTTAAGTTTGTGGTAATTTGTTATGGCAGCAATAGAAAACGAATACACTGTGGATATTCTTCTTTGATACTACACCTAAACTTCACAAGTGGTCATTTCTTAATGTTTATTGGCGATGTTGAATCTAAAACCACATCAGTGAACCTTTTGTACTCAGTTACATTAAAATCCATTGGCTTAACTTGCACTTTGAATGGATCTATTATCCATGATTTTGTAACATCATGCGTTAGTCATTTGGAAAATATTGGTCCACCCAGTTATGCAGATTTTCCAATTGTTGACTCATTTCATGATTATACAATATAAAAACCCATATTCATTAATATCACTACTAATCTTATCAGAAATTTCCTTAGGGTATTGAGAAATTCTCAAGCTTACAGTAATAGATACAGGTTTTCCAAAATTCTACTTCTTACTTGAAAGCTTAGAGTTTATCATTGACAACAGATACTATCAATTGTTTGCCTTGCGATGACAGGCTCACTTTGATTCATTTTCAACAAAATGCTGGCCAATATCCAAGTCTGAATAACCATAGTTTTTCTGTCAGTTGTTCTTTCAAGTTAAAAAAAGAAAAAAGTTCCATGAAAAACTGGCTAGTTTAGCTTGCAATTCAATCAAACAAGTGCTTTTCCTCATGCCAACATCATACTTCAGTATGCAGTAGAAGTGCTTTATATATCCTTCCTATTTGTCACACAGACCATTAAAAACAACATGTACTCAAAGGGTTGAGATTTATTAAAAATGAATCATCTTTACTGTTCAATCAAGACATTCTTAAGTGAAACTGATATTTCTTCTACCAGGAATACATTCTTATTTATTTATTTTTGGCTCAGTAGTTGTGGCATGTGGGCTTAGTCGCTCCACAGCATGTGGGATCTTCCTGGACCAGGGCTCAAACCCACGTCCCCAGCGTTGGCAGGCGGAGTCTTAACCACTGCGCCATCAGGGAAGCCCCTACCAGGAATACATTGATGATGAAGAATAACGTGAATATAGTTTGGTGCCACCACTTTGATCCATGCTTAGGTGCTTTGACCCACTGTTGCTTTTGCTCCATCAGTGCAAATGCCAACACAGTGAAAACTGCAAATAATGTCTCAGTATTATCAAGTAGCTTTGACTGAACCCCCCTGATGGAATCTGAGGGACCCCGATGGGTCTTTGGATCATACTTTTAGGGCTGCTGGTCTAGGCCAAGGCTGGAAGGAGAGGGAAAGGAGACGTGGAGATGAAGCCTTAAACATGCTTAGAAATGTTCTGTCAAATAGAGCAGACAGCTGGGAATAAAGAGGAGAGAATTTTTGGATTCAAGATAATTTCTAGCTTCCCCCTGCCCGAGGACCTCTGCTATGCAGCTCCTTACTAATAACCTGCCTTGCTCCTGAGCTGTCCCAGCCAAGTCAACAGCTACCCTCTAAAACTCCCCATCCTGCGATCTTGGATACTCTGTCTTACAATACTGACAGCGAAACCCATCCAGGCCCCTGCACCTGTCACGGCTATTTGTCACCCTACCCTAGAGCCCCAAGGCTCTGCTAGACTGAATCTGTTAGTCTTCTCAGACCAATTACCCTGTGTCAAATGGCATTCCATTCACATGGAATGAGTGCCTGCGGTGTACCCAGTCCTGTGCCGGGTGCTGATGGGAGGGAGGAGCAATGACAAAGCCACGGCCCCTCCCCTGATCACCTCAATAGGGTACCTTGCTTCACATCTGAGAAGGGAACTCAGATGATAAGGCCACGGAAGTAGGCAGATATTAAGATTTCTTGGAGGCTTCCTGGAGTAAGTGTGGGTTCAAGGAGGACCTGGAAGGGAGAGGTAGAATTTGAGACATGGGGGAGACAGAAGGCATTCCAGACCTAGGCAGGGGTAGAGATGATCATGTGCAGGGCCAATGTAGTAACAAGCCTGCTGGAAGTGAGAGGGGAAGCTGGGTGGAGTCAGAAGTGAGGCTGCAGTTATAGGGAACACTGTGAATGCCTGGCTTATTCTGTCAGTCACGGGTTGCCAATGCGATGTGTGAGGAGGACGGAAGCTGTGCTTTAGGAAGCTGAATCTGGCCAAGTATGCAGAAAACACCTGAAAGTGTGTGGGACAAAAAGAATTAATACCAATTTACCTACAGTATTTCATTCCATCCTCACTCAGGCCCTGTGAGATGGGTACTATTGTTTTCATCTCCAGGAAATTGAGGCTCAGAGGGGTTGGTTAACTTACCCAAGGCCACCTGGATGGTAAACTATACAGGAGGGATTCCAACCCAGGCCTGCTTCCAAAGCCTATGCTCTGAATAACCACAGTGGTAGAGGGGAAAAACAGAATAATTACAATAACGATAACAGCCAACATATATTGTCCTAAATATGTGTCAGGCTGGACAATCTATACACTCTTTCCTTCAATCTTCACTACAACCCTGTGAGGTAGGCGCCATTGCTATCTCATTTCACAGATGGGGAAATTGAGAAATGAGAGGCTAAGTTATTTGCCCCAGGTCACACAGCTGAGTGCTAGAGCTGGAACACACTCCCAAGTCCATCTAACTCTAAAGCCCAAGCCTTTCCACTTTAAGGTCTACTGCAAAAATATAGACGTTAGATGATAAGCACCTGAGCTAGTGTGGTAGCCAAACCATTCTGTAGCAATGACTAGTGAGGGCTGAGTCCAGAGCTGTCACGAAGGAAGCACGGACAGAACTTCGGGTTGTCCCTATTTTGTAGTCGAGAGGTGGTGTCATGGACGGATCAGGCCCAGTCCCAGGGCACTGGTGATGGCTATGGTGGAGATGTGCTCAGCTTGTGACACCAGTCACCCACTTTCATTGGCCCCCTCTGCCACCCGCCTAACTCTATAGCAGCACACGGGCCTTGAAGTGGGGCACCCGGGGCAATTGCTAAATGGACCACACTCTCCACACAGCTGGATTCTAAAATCTCAAAGAGCACTGAAACAAAACAGACTTGAATCCCAGTCTCAGATCTGTTCCTCACTAGCTATTTGGTAAGTCACTTAATCTTCCCGTGCTTCAGTTTCCTGCGTGCCTTTAAATGGGAGGAATCATAGTACCTACCTCATAGGGTTTCCACAAGGAGTAAATGAAATAATAAAGCAATAAAGCGCTTAGCACAGCGCCTGGCACATCGTAAGGGCTCAATACATGTTAACTATTTTTGTTGCGGTGCTGGTTATTCTTACCAGTTTGTCAGGCTCCACCTCCCAAGAAGACATCTGGCGCTAGTTACCGGTATCTGTTGTTTACTTAGGCAGGATCTGCAGGATGCCAAGACTAAAAAGAAAAGAGAAGAGAATGCACTACTGAGAACTCAGCATCGCTGCATCTTCCCCAGGCCTCAGGCCAGGCTGGGAAAGGAAGCTGGCTCAGAGAAGAGGCTGGAGAGTCTGGCCAGAGGAGCCAGGGATGGGGCTGGATGGATCTGATGGAGAAGGGAGTGACCTTCCCAGGCACCCTCCCTCCCACGCCTCCTGCCTCCTCAGCGCTCTGTTTTTCTAGGCCCCTGCCGTCCAAACGAGGAGCAAATGGGGAGCTGCGAGGGGCTCTGTCCAGAGAGCCCAGCACCACATGGGCCACAGCCCTGGCTCAAATGGCGGCCAAGAGGCAAAAAGCGCAGGGGGAGAGCTGACCCGGCAACAAACTGTTCTCCAGAGGGGACCCCCCTGTCCCAGGCACCCAAGGGGCTGGGCCCAAGACTTGGCACATTTGGGACATTTGGACTTGAGGGCAGAAGCCCCAGGCACCATTTGCTAGTTTTGCTTTGGGGACAGGCTTGGGTAGGAAGAGAATTGTCCCCTTCCCTCCTCTCTTAGAGCCGGCCCTGCCTAGCTTCTTGCGTCCACTTGGCCCCCATTCTGGGTTTTAGGCCTCCTGCCCTTAACCCCAGGGACCCTGGCTCAAGAAGCAGACGCTGGAGAGAACGAGTAAGATCTCCTTTCCCGAGGTGAGAGCAGAACCTGTTCTGGGCCTTTCAACCTGGCATTTTAGGTCCTCCTCCGGTTTCCTGCTGGCCTAGGCTCTCCCTCTCCTCTGCTCGGCCTGCTTTCTGCACCGGCCCCCAGTGGCAGGGGGTGCAGCTCAGTGCTTAAGAGCACAGAGACTACCCGAGTTCAAATCCCAGCTTTGTCACTTGTAGTTCTGTGACCTTGGGCAAGTACTTTAATCTCACCTATAAATGAGGCTAGAAATAGTATCTTCTTCACAGGGTTGTTTGTGAGACTTGAATGAATCCATGCAAAATGCTTAGAACAGGGCCTTGTACATAAATGTTTAACAAATGTTCTGTCCTCTTACTATCCACTCCTGTGCCAGGATTACATTTCCCCTTCTCTCTGCCCACATAAGCCCAGCCCCACTCAATCACCCCTCTTCCATGAGGTCTCCCTGGCATCACCTGTTCTCCTGACCCCTGTTACACTCCCCAGTGAGACTGGACCCATCTTGAGAGCAAGGACTCTGACATGAACAGCACTAGTTAAATGAGTCCCAGAATAACATCTAGGCCCTTGAGTGCAGTCAAATGTTATGACTGGGACCCACAGTAAGAAACGGATTCTAAAGCGTCATCCAGGACATGCATTTGTGTATCTTTCAATCTAGATCTAGATATTTGGCTAAAGCAACAGCTTCACAGAGCAACATATACCCTTGCCCCATGTGATTCACTTTTCTATCTGCTATTCATTCATTTTGTCAAATGCTGTCTGCAACCCACTAAATCGATTTTGAGCTCTGCCACTGGTTGTGACCCACAGTGTTCCCCGTGACAAGTCGCATACAGGGTGGGATTGAGACCTTCAGCATCTCTAAATCGTGAAATGATTACAGGTGCAAGGCATGACCTGTTTATAGAGTGGAGGTCTCTAAAGGGGAGCTGCAGTGGAGGATGGGCACTGGAGGTAGAAGGCTGGAGAGGCAGGCCGCGCTTAGGCAACAAAGGGCTTCGACTGCCACACAAAAGAGATTGGACTTTTCCCATAGGCAATTGGGAATCACTGGAAGTGTTTAAGCCCAGGAAAAGCATACTCAGTCCTGTGTTATAGAAAGATCACTGGAGTGGCTGTGAGGAGGATGGATCAGAAAGGCCAAGTCAAGGATGGGGGAGCCTATCTGGAAGCTGCTTCGAGCATCCAGGTGACAGAGGACGGATGAGGCCATGATTGAAGAAACAACCAGGAGAGTGGGGAGCTCAGAGAGGACAAGCGTGAGAAATGGTGAAGACTACAACCAATGGGGCTTTTAGCTTGAGTGACTGGGCCAATATGATGCTGCTTATCGAGGCAGGTACAGAGGAAGTTTGTGGGAAACAAAACCAGTTTGGTTTTGGAATGAGTTTGAGACACCTATCAGGAAAACTTCAGGCTGGAAATATGGGTCAATTTTTCATTCGTTGAATAAACATGAATGGGACTGACATAGAGAAACTAACACTTTTATTTTGCCAAGTAGGGACATTAAAGAAATAAATTAATACCCATCATTGCCATCGTTTCAAGAAAGAGAATATTTTGCCACCCCAAAATTAGGAAAGGCATAATGTCAGAATAAAAGACAATGTTTTATAATTGAATACATTGAGATTTTTGAAAAGCTCTACCTTTGATGTTTTTCCCATTTTGCTGTGACCTACTGAAAATATTACTGTGTATCAGCCTCATTTGTGGACTCTAATTGAGAACCACAGATGTGAGGCCTGAGCAGAGGAAGAGAGGTCAGCAAAAGATGCCCAGGGGGATGGTTCCAGAAGTAGGAGGGAAACCAGGAGAGAGTGACCAAAAGAGAAGGGAGAGCCTCAGAAATGATGATTTGGCCAACAGGGCCTTTGGCCACCCAGAGTTCAAAGAGATCATTGAACTTGGCAATTAGGAGGTCAGTGGGGACCTTTGGTAGTGCACTTTCCCTAGGAGGATGGGGGCTGAGGCCAAACTGGAGTAGGTTGAGATATAAATGGGAAGTTGGGAAAAGTATAGACTCTACTTTCAACAAATCTGAGGGTGAAGGAAAGAAAAGAGAGAGGGAAGGAGGGAGGGGAAGAGAGAGAAAGAGATGGAGAGAGAGAGAGAGAGCAAGTTAGAGGAGCAAGAGAACACATCTAGGGAAGGAGGGACCTTGTTCTGGGGGATGACAGAGACAGGCACTTTATAATCAGGAGGGAAAGAGCTGGAATAAAGAAGCTGAAGTTTCCTGAAGAGAAGGGCCTGGAGGAAGGCCCCAGAGAAGGAGGGTGGATGAGGCCACGGCCCCCCGGGTGAACAGATTAGCCTTTAACGAGAGGGGCACATCGTCCCCTGAGAAGGGCGGGCTGGAGGGGAAGGAAGTTGGGGAGGCAGACCAGGTTTGGATGGGGGGCAGGGCATTGAGGTAATTCACGCTTGAAAGCCTCTGTTTTCTCAGGGAAGTGGGAGCAGAGGTTGTTCTGTGGGGAGAGGGTGGGGCGGGAACGTGGTAGGAGCTGAAGGAAGTTTGGAACGTGGCCCAGGGAATGTGGAGACTGGAGCTGGGGAGTCGACAAGGGAACATGCTTCAGGGTGGTGGAGGGGTACCAGGCCCGGCTGAGGTTGACCAAGTCTTCCCCCCTCCCTAGGTCTTGTCTCCCTCCCTAGGCTGTCAGAACCTTGAGGCAGTGTCCGCTCCTCTTTCTAGACCATTCTCTTGCCTGGCAATGCCCAGCAGCGTCTGGCCCAGAGGAGGTACCCAGCCCTCTCGATGCTCTGGCAAAGCCATCACCGACAAAACCCAGAGGCACTGTAAGGCTGTTAGGGGAAACAGAGGTAGGATCGTAATTGCCCTGACAGGAAGTGCTTCATTTTGGTGGTCCCAGACCTTTCCTGCCCCCTTGCTGCCCACCTCACTCCTGTTGCGTGCTGAGGGCAATGGAGAACAGCCAAGCTCCCATTTTTGCCCAGCAACCCTTGTAGGCCTTAAATCCTTCAGGCTGGGGAGAGGCCCCCAAGAGGGGCCAGTGGTTTCATCTCCCACAAGCTGAATGAGACGGAGGTAATTCTTAGGAGGTAGTTAAGACAGAGCAGCTGTGTAGGGAGAAGAACGATCCATGAACACAGGCCTGAAGGCTACCTGGGCTCTGGGAAAGGATGAGAGAGTTGGCGTGAGGGGGGAACTCCGAGGATTGCTGCTCAGGGGAATGAAGGGGCTGGATAGCCCCGATCATGAAAGACTGGCTGAATAAACACAAGTTCACGGTTGGTTGGGAATGAGCCCTGGGCTCTGGAGGAATAGCTACCTCATCTCCCATTCTGTCCCCGCTCCTGCCCATTTTCAGAGTCCATGGCCACCTAGAGATCAAAAAGATCCCCGGGTGTGACAATAGGTCTGCTTCTTTCTCCTTCACATACCATCTCCTTCCAGCCCAGTCTCTTCAACCTGGTTCCCTCTCAGGCGCTCATCTGAACCATTGTATTGACACAATACAAGCACATTTTCATCTTCTGGAGGCAAATTTAGCAAGAACCCTCAGAGACTAACAGAAACTCGGGCTCCCCAGCAGCCCTGCTCACTATCTCCTGCCCCACCCTCTAGATTTTCCACTCCAGGATCCAGGATCCGCGATCCAGCCTGCACTTATACAATTCAGGGGCAGAGAACTTAGCCCAGCCCAAGGCTCCACTCATTTCGCCGCATATAATAAAGCTCTGTTTATTGAGGGCCAGTACAGTGCCAGCTCTCTGGTTTAGGTGTTGGCTGGACTGTTGCAAAGTTTTCCTTTGACTGAGCCAAAATGTGTCTCCTTGTAGCTTCTACCCATGGGCCTCAGCCCTACCTTTGAAGTCACACAGAACAAGTGTAATCTCATTGCAGTCTAATCCTCAGATATTTGAAAATGGCTGTCATTTTCCCAGGAGTTTTCTCTCCTCTGTGGATAAGCATCTCTTTCTTTCTTTCTTTTTATTTTTATGTGTCTTTACTTTTTATTACCCAAGGAGTATCAGGGCTTGCAGAACTTTTAGAAACACTAAGAAAAGCCTAAAGAAGGAAGTAAAAATCTACCATAATCTCACTCCCCGGAATGACCACTGTAACTTTCTCCTTTCTTCTAACCAGTCTCTCTCTCTTTTTTTTTTTCCTGTATATGCTACATCTTTTTTTTTTTCTTACCAAAACAGAATCATCCTCTAAGTTATATTATACAGGTTTCTTTTTTTCACTCTTCAATATATTAACTTTTTCCCAATCCTCTACCAAGCCAATTTTAATATAAAATTGTATAACCGTTCAATGATTTATTTAACCAGCTTTCTAAAGTGAGACATTTGGCTTGTTTCCAATTTTCCTTTGCTGCAAAGAACACAGTGGGGCTGGAATTTGAAGTGGGGTGAAGGTAGTGGGTAGGTGAACAGAGAAATGAAGAGCCCTTGAATCAAATTATTCATACTATTCTAGAATCTGATTTTTTTTTTTTTTACATTCTGTGTCGATAATTATACCTCCCAGAACATGGTTGTGAGTGCCTGCTTAGTACTCGGTTACAAGGACTTCCTCTAATTAACGTAACTGGTTTCCTATTATTGGACATTGAGGCGGTCTCTAATTTTTGACGATTACACACCCGGCTGTGACGAATATCCAAGAAGCTAAATAAATCCGCGCCGGTGCTCGACACTGAGGTTAGGAGGCATATTTTCGGACCTCTAATGCATAAGGAACCTGCCAGTAGTTGTAACTGCAAACTTTTTGGCAAAGACCCAGAAGACTGGCCGAGGCCGAGACCGTGGCTCAGCGGCTGGGCTTGCCCGGGGTCAGTACCCATTTATCCAGCCCCCGTCGCAGAGCGTTCAGGCTGATGGTGCCCTTTGGGACCACAGGGCTCGCATCCTTCTCTCACATGTGAGGGAGCCAAGGCCCCGGGGCCAGGGATGGTCAGCAGCTTTGCACCCTGGCGCCCCGACTGGAAGCTGAGCTCTGAGATCCGGATTCTGACCTGGAAACCCTAGAAATGCCACCCGCGCTCCTTTCCTGGACCACTGACTGCTGAGGCTGGAGAGGGGATTCAGGCACTTTTGCAAATGAACTGACCAGTAAACAGGAGGGCGTGGAAAGAAGACTTGAGGTTCACCCCCCCGCAGGCATCCGGACCCGTCCTACCCACAACCTCCTTTTTTTCCTTAACCCCGGTGATATGCATAATGGAAGTCACCCCGTATCAGGTCCACCTGGCAACTCCATTTGGGGTCTGAGCTGAAATAACATGAGTCCCTCACTCGCCTTAGCCGGATCAGCTGTGCCTTCTCACTGGGAACCAGCTTTGCTAAAGGCCTGTCTACCCTGCCCTCTGCGCCTGAGAACTTTCTGTGGTTTCTAACGAGCTTCCCTCCTTCCCTCCCCACCCCTCAGGCCTTGCTACTGCCTGGGGAATTCGCACAAACGGTGTGCGATTTGCCCCTTTTGTGTTTTCCTTTCTGACTTGGAGGTAAAGAGAACCCCTTGCCCCCCACTGACTCTCTGTTTACTCAAATGGGAGAGATTTCACACCCAGCGACACAGTTCTCCCTCCCTGAGCCCCTTTTCCTAAATCTTCATTCCCCTCCCCTCCCCTACCCGTCAGGGAGCCCATCCTTGCACGGCCCTGAATAATTTATGAGTCCAGGCAGGCCTTATAAAAGGGTCTCCCAGGAAAAGCCAAAAGAGTGCGGAAGATTCTGAGAAATAGGAGGACCCCACAGCCTGCCTGGCCGTGACACCCTAAGGATGGACCCTGTTGCTCGCGCCCCAGCCCCGGCCCTGGCCCCGGCCTCAGCCCCAGCCCTAGCACAAGGCCCCCTGGCGCTCCCTGGCCTGGGAAACCCATCGCCCCTTCTCTCCTCTAGACAAGAAGTAGACAGAAGTGAACGGTAAGTGGAACTTGGCCCTTGGCAATTTGAACTCAGTCTTAGTGGGGTTCCTGGGAGAGGAAAGGAAATGAGATGTCCAGGGCACCCCTGTTCTCTGTGCCCCCTCCCCATCTCAGGCGCCAATATCTCAACTGGCTCTTCATGTCACTAATCCTTCCGGCTGGCAGGAGGGGACTTGGGGACAGTGGGCATTGCCAAAGCTGAAAGCCAAGCAGCCAGGCCCTCATGGGCCAAGTCGCCCAGTCCACCGAGGGGCAAAGGGGGAGATTGCCATGAAATGTGGGTTGAACATGACCTAGGCTGCAGAGAGGGGAAAGAGGTCCAAAGTCCCCAGAGGTCTGTGACTGAAGGACCGTCTCTTTCCTAACCACCCCATAAGATTTCCATTTGCTCTTTTCCTACCTTTGGCAGGAAAAGGTAGTGGGGAAGCAGTGGACCCAGAAATATTTTTGGCCCCTTTCCCCAGCCCAGGAAGAGGGTAGAACTGTGAGCTCTACTTCCTGGAGCAGGGGCAAGATAGTTTTCACCCACCCCTCATTCATTCCTCCAAACATTTACCGTTCACCAAACATTTACAGAAACACCTACCGTGTACTAGGCATTACGCTAGGTGTTGGGGATTCAGATATGATTGAACATAAATCTGCCCTTAAGAAGCTCTAAGGCGAGTAAACAGATAATCACCGAACAGTGTGATAACACTGTGGAAGCAGAGAGGAGGGGCATCTGTCCTGACCTGGACTCAGCGTCCTTAAGAAATGCTTCCTGAAGGAGACGGAGTCCGAGCCACGTCTTTGGCAGGCCTCTTTTGTTATCTCAGGGAGCCCTGTCTCTTCTCCCTCCACCAGCTGATCTCTCCCCTTTGTCCTAGAGGAGCTTGTCTTTGGAGACCCTGGCTCTCCTCTACAAATGACCTCCCAAGGCAGGTGAGGAAACCTGTGGATTTGGTGAGTTTGAGCCCCTGTTCCATGTGTTCGTGCACACACACATGACCACGTTCAGGCACGCTGAACTGGTCCCTTCCCAGAGAGCCCCCGACCTCTGTCCAGGGCTGCAGTCCCCGGAAAGCACCTTCCCAGCCTTGCCCACTTTTGATTCCCACAACAGCTCTGGGAGGAAGGCGGAGCTGAGGTTTCTGGGTAATTTAGAAGATGAAGAGCCTGAGGTCCAGAGTGCGGGAGGGATGAGGGCAGGCTCCACAGCACGTCCGCGGTGCAGCTGGCACTAGCGTCCCGGTCTCCTGGCACCCAACCCCGGTGCTCTCGCCCACCTCCACTCCGCCCCTGCGTCTTGTCTGCTCCAGTAGGACTCTGTCCCCTGGACGGTCTCCAAACAGGTGTTAGAACAGGGGCAGGAAAGCAAACAACCCCCTGGACTCTGTCCACTTGTTGTTCAGCTAGAACCAGGACAGACCCCCTTACTGGGGGGGTGGGGACTGGACCCCAGAGATGTCTGACGTCTCTTCTAGACCATCTTACCTACAGGTTGCTGACCCCTGATACGGAAGAGGCAGTTATCTGGCCATGCACTTTGAGCCACATGCTAGCTTTTGCTTTGGACAGGCTGCCGGTGGGGCAACAGGTGCCGAGGTCACCAAGGTTGACTCTGAGTTCCATCACCCTGTCAGGTAAGCTTCTGGCACCAGACTTGGAACTTGACATAGATCCATTTGCCCTTTGAATCCTCACAACAGCCCTGTGAGGCAGGAGGAGGGAGGCACTGCTATGATCACTATTTCATAGACCAGGAAACAGAAGCCCAGAGAGGTTAAGGGACTTGGCCAAGGTTGCCTTCCCTGGGGTCATTGTCAATGACCCCTAAGTCCCTATGGAGGGGTCAGTGAAGAAAGCCTTAGTAGGAGATGGAGGACACAGGGCTAGAGAATGCTTGGCTGGAGGCCTTCAGAGGTGGGCGGTGGGATCAGTGTCAGGACTGATACATGCCGGGGCTGGGGCTCCCCACAGCTATGAGCTATGGACCTTCCTGTCTGGAGCCATTTTGTAACAATCCAGAAGGTTCTGTTACAAAGCACCCTTTCTTCTTTTCCCTCTCATCCCATTACTGCAGGTAGAAGGGGTTTACGGGCTGGCTTCCTTCTTGGCCCTACTGACCCCTCTGCACATATGCGCCCTAAGTGGGGGCCGTGTTTCTCCTCTGTCCACAGGCTCTTCTGGCCTAAATCCCGTTCCTTTGACTACCTGTACAGCGATGGGGAGATTTTACTGCAGAACTTCCCTGTCCAGGCAACCATCAACCTCTATGAGGACTCAGCCAGCGAGGAGGAGGAGGACAAAGAAGAGGAGGAGGAAGCAGATGAAAAAGGGCCAGAAGGGTGTGTGAAGGCACCAGGGCCAGCGCCGCACAGGGCCTCAGCTCCCTCTCCCTCCCTGCTCCTGACCTGTCCCAACTGAGCCAGTCAGAGTCTAATTGGGGTCCGGTATGCCTGGCAAGGCTTCAGGGCATCGATTAGCCAGGAATCTCCAGGCACAGCTCTCTGGATTGAAAGTTGGGTCCTCAAGACACCGGCTCACCCTGGCTATACTCAACAGGCCTGCGAGCCCAGGCCTCTGGCATCTCACTGGGCTGCTGTTGTGTTGCCAGTGAGAGCGTCCTAGGAAGCCTAGGGGAAGGAAGACTTGCTTTCTGAAGCCCCCAGGGAGCAGATGAGGACAGAGCATTGCCACGTAGAGGGGAACTGTCACTCTTCAGGGCTTTTTGACTCCCCAGCCTTCTACGTGGCCACATACTCCTGTCTCCCCATGGAAAGCCTGACTTCTGGCTTCACCTTCATGGATACGATACCAACACCAGATGCAAGCACAGCTGGGGTGCCTTTCTGATGGAACTTGCAGGAAAGGAAGGGGACATCGAAAAACTCAACTTGTTTTGGGGACCTCCCCCCTTTTGGCCCTTGTCTACTGGGGTCTGTGTGTTGGCATGAGATGAATCAGGAGAAAAATAAACTAGATGATGTTTACCTTTTTTCCTGGAACTGGACTGATTTCTTAACTGAACTCTGCCCGCGTTGTGAACCCCTGGGGAGAGGGTCAGACACCAGCTCAAGGCCACTTCATTGCTCTACCTGAGGTCAGTTGACAGATCCTTCTTCATGGGAATGTACCGCGGGAGGCCCAACATGGAGCCAGGCCCTCTTCGTCAGCTTGTGCAATCAGGCTTGATTAAACCTCAAAGACAGCTTGGAAAGGGAACAAAAAGGCCCCCAGAGGGGCTGGGGCTGGGAGAAGAGGTGAGAGGTGCAGCCTTGGTTATGAGCCTGTGCCTGTGGGGAGGGGCCTTGGGAGGCTACTAAGTCCTATCAATTTTACCTTCTCAAGTTCCTTGGTATCTGCCACAGCTCAGGCCCTCAGGCCCACCCCTGCCCCAATCAGCCTTCCTTTTCCCTCTGCAATTCATCCTCTACACTGGCCACCAGATCAGACCACGTTGTGCCCCCTCCTTAAAGCCCTATCATGGCTTTTCATTGCCTCACCAACAGTTGGACTTTTTTTTTTTTAAATCACAGGTCCTCTTGAGAATCCATAGCTTCTCTACTCAGACATTCACAAATCAAGTCCTCAACTTGATATTCTAGGCCTTTCAATTACCTGGTTCTTGCCTATCTCTTCAGATTCCTATCTCAACACTCGAAGCTCATGCTGCCTGTCTTTGAATGTGTCATGCTTTATAATCCCTCTGTGGCTTTAATCCTCTGTCTGGAATGCTTTTCCACTTTTGTATCTGATAAGCTCTCATGCATGCAACAGGACTAGCTCAGACACGTCTCCTGTGAGAAGCCTCCCCAGACCCCCAAGCCCAGGCTGGGTGTCCCCATCATTCAGTACCTCATCTACCATAGCATCTACCTCCCTTTCTGTGCAGTGAGATGGGACTGTGTTTGATATCCCTACGCGACTTCTTTGCACAGCACACTGCCTGGCACAAGGGAGGTGCCCAGGAAATGTTGAAGGAAAAAGATTCTCAGGTCTTCCTAAAGCAGTTCTTGGTAGAACGAGCTCTGTCCCCCCACTTGCTGGCTTCCCGTATCTTTGCTGAGCTACGGACAGGACAGGGTAGCATTATCTGATTCAGTAGCGAAACGCTGGCCATCTCTCTTTCTCTCCTCTCTCAGCTTAAGACAGGCTGCTTCAGTTCTGAGCCCTCCTGGGACTTCCCTGAATTGGACACAGCCTTAAACAGGACACCAAACTCACACACTGGTGCCACCTATTGGTCAGAATTTAACCTTGTTCCTTAATTAAGGCTGCCAGGCAGTTGACCTTTGATCACTTTCATTCCTTTAGGCCATTCTGTTTCTGCTTGCAGGTAAAGTGGAATTTACCATGTGCTAGCTGTATGACCTTGGGCAAGTTACTTATCCACTCTGAACCCGTCTCCTCATCTGTAAAATGGGGAAAGTCATGATACTTCCTCTCAGGGTTGTTGGAAGGATTCAGTGAGATAATATATGCAAAGTAATTAGCACAACTCCTGGCACATAGTAAAAGCAAATAATAAGTGGTAGTATTCATAGTAATCATAGTTGTAGTAGTGGTTATTATTAATTTTATAACAGAAATGAATTAGTAGGCTAGAGTCAGCTAATGACTGTTTTTTGTTCAACTAACGACTGATTTATCGGTCATCTCCACCTGAGCTCCTTGGCACCATTTGATGGTTTACCAGTCACAGCATCTTTGTAGTGTTTGTCCCCCCATTAAACAAACAAAAAAAGAAACAGAGGCCAAATGTGGCTTCAACTTATTTTTTGTGCTTCAGCAGGAACACCCTTCTTTTGAATTGAATGCAGAAAGCCAACATACCAACCAAATAAAGATGGCGCTGCCCTGGCCGGAGCCACAATGGGAGACACAGAATTCCTACCTTGGGTGGCGGGATGAATTGGGGGATTGGGATTGACATATATGCACTAAAAGGTATAAAATAGGTAACTAATAAGAACCTGCTGTATAAAAAATAAATTTAAAAAATAAAAAAGAATTCCTACCTTGGTGTCCTCTCTCTGTAAACGAACTCTCTCCACCCCCTTTCTGTGAGGCACCTTCAGAGATCCCTAGATTGTGAGGAAGACTATTTGGAAACCACTATCCTAAGGGTTAAACCAAGATTGATTTGAAGTCAAAGAGGGATTAGTATTTTAACATGTCCACATGTCCAGCGTTCCGTTTAAAATCCTTGTTTTGTGTCCTAAGCTCCCAGCATTTCATTTCATTTGAGCATTTCATATCTCAGAAATTGCTCGAGTCCTTGTACCATAGGTAGTAGAGGTTTAAAATCCTTGGAATCCCAATATCCTTGGTTTTAGGGTATTATATAGCATAGAATTACAAATCCTTAAATCCCCAGTGGCTTAAACACCCTAAAACTCTTGGAGCAGTAATTCTTAACTCAGAATGAGCTCTTCTGACTTCCCCCCCCCTCCCCCGTACTGCGCATGTGCCTTGGTCAGTGGTAGCCATTTTGTTTCATTTTCCTCCCAGTCCCCTGCCCTGAAATGGCTTCCAATCCTCTTCCCCAGATATGGTTGCTAAGTGATTGGAATTCACCGTTCTGACTAATCAGAGCCCAGTGTGAATTACCTTGTTATGGGTGTATCCAGTCCTTGTAGCAACTTCAGATCCAGTGCACAAACTCAGGGGGAAAAATAATCTTTGCAAAACTGAGTCCTTCCTCTGGCTTCACCCTAGCTGGCCCATCCTAGTGCCCCATACTTCCTCATCCCAGCACTGCTGCCTCCCGTTTCCCCCACCCCATAGCAACGGAAAGAGGGCGAATCGGTTGAGTGTGAGACTTCATTTGAGCTGGGCCTTGAAGAATGGGCTCAGGTAGAGATGGAGAGAGAAAACTTTCCAGAAAGAGGCAGCGGTATAAATTCCTTCATTAAACAAATATTTATTGAGCACCTACTCTGTGCCAGGCATTAATATTGTAGTGATTAATAACATGGGCTTTGGAGGCAGATGTACCTGGGTTCAAATACCATATCTGCCACTGTTGGTTCTCTCCATAGACCCACTCCCCTCAGGTGTCAAGGTCAGCTCTGTGCTCTCAACCCTCTCACCTCCATCTCTGTCGTCCCTGATTATAACACACACACACACACACACACACACACACACACACACACGCTGCACATGCTCATGAAAAGAGTTGCCTATTTTCTCCCCTTTCTCTGGGCAAGGAAGGTCGCCTCCCCGACCCCAGTGGTTGTTACCAACCCCCTCCTCTCTCCCCTCCCCACAGACTGTACCTGTGTGGTTATCTAGTGGGCAGTTTGTCTCCTCTCCGCCCCAGGCCCCTGCTGTAAAATGGTGGTGAATCCTCCCGAACAAAGTTGTTAGGTGGCCTGAGTTCACTGATTGGACCTATCGGGGGCCTGGTGTTGGTTACTATGTTTTGGGTTTACTCCCCAGCTGGCAAGTCCTGTAGCAACCTCCAGGCAAGCACACAAACCCAGGTAGAAAACCTGGCAAAGAGCGAGTCCTCAGGAAGTGGTAGCCACACCCTCTGCCAGGCACTCGCTGCTCACATTACCCCCATGATCTCCTACAGTACTATGATCGCAACAACCCTCGGAGAGCGACACCGTTATTATGCCCCTTTATGAAGGAGAAAACTAAGAGTTAGGTTTTTGTCCCTGGGTTTGTGTGTTTGCGTGGAGGTTACTAGGAGCATGGCCCCTTCTAAGTGCCAGGCACTTTACATTATTACCTCATTTAATCCTTACAACAACCCTGAGACATAAGTACTATTATTATCCCCATTTTATAGATGAGAAAACTGAGGTCCAGAGAGGTAAAGGAATCTGCTCGAGGTTGCACCATGAATCAGTGGCTGAGCCAAGATTGGAGAGATTACAGCATTTGCCCAGGTTACACCAGTGATAAGCAGCAGGACCAGTACTCAGGTCTGTCTCACTCCAGAGCCCCAGTGCTTTCAGGAGTTGGAATCTACAGGGCTTGGTGAAGGATTAAATTTGTGGGAGGGCAGGAAAGAAAAGGTTTCAATTCCAGCTGGAGGGAAGTGACTCAGACATTAGGAACAATTCTGGGCCACGAAGAGCTGAGGGCCACTGAAAGGTGACACCGAGGGAGGGATATCTGGGGGCCTCCTGCTGGGCAGTGGCAGCCTCTCACGCAGCCTGGGCTCTTTGGGACACACCGCTACCAGAGGCCAGGGGCGAATGAGGGACTTCTGTTCCCGCCCCTCAGCGCTGTGCAGCCTCTGTGTGGACCGGGCCCTGGCTGGGTGAGCTTCCTTCTGGATGAAGGGTCTGGGCCCAGAAGGAGAAACTACCAGCGGCCCAGCTCTCCAGAGATGCGCCAGGCACTGAGTCGGCACTGCACATGCTTTATCCCGAGCAAGGCTCATCAAATCCCAGCAGGGTCGGGGTGCTATCCTCATGCTTACAGATAGGAAATGGGGGCTCAGAGAGGTCAGGAAGTGGGGCAGCTGGGGGAGACCCGAGACTGTGTAGCTACAGAGTGCTGGCTCTTAACCACTTGGCTCCTGCTACCTTTCTACTCATCCCCCTTGAGAGTCTCATAAGGGCAGGCTGCTCACCTGGTCTGTGGCCTACATGGAAGAGAAGCACATAAACTGTCATGCAAAGGCATTTCTAGCCCCATCATTGGGGACATCTGGGGCTTGGGGCCAAGTGTGAAAAGGGGTTGAGGGAGAACCCATGAACAACCTGGAGTCGGGCTCTGGGTTCTTCCAGAAGTCTTCCATCCCTGGGAGAGAACGGCCAGCTCCCACAAGTCCCTAAGCAATTCAACCGCTGTCCATTAACAGCAGGGGAGGCAGCGCCCCCTAGTGGTTGAGCTCTAAACTGAGTCTGGACCGACAGCACCGGGCGAGGGATCAGGAGGCCCACGCACCTTCTATGGCTAGCAATTTAGTGCCCGGTGGTTATAGGAACAGGCTCTGGAGTCACACTACACCTGGGTTTCAAATACTGGTTTTTTCTAGCTAAATGATGACGGCCAAAATAGCAAATTAGTCTGTAAGCCTCAGTTCCTTCATCTATAAGATAGGGATGATAATAATACTAATTTAACAGGGTAATTGTATGGATTAAATGAGACAATACATGTAAAACACTTAGCAGAGTACTTGGCACATTACAGATATGAGATAATACATCTGTGTGTGTGGTGTGTGTGTATATATATATATATCTAATGTGTGCATATATATAATCATTTTCCTTTTTTGACAGATGCTGTCATTTCAGTAATTACATCTTTGACTCCTCTTGACTTCCCCTGGTGCCTCCAAGCCTGCTGTCTTGCCGAGGGAAGTGCTGTCAACACTTACCTAAGGCTTGTGGGCGAGACATGGGCTAAGACACTTGCTTTTCTCCAGGGATACTTTCAAGTACCTTGGACTGTACATCTTTGTCCTTCACTATTCTGTGAATGTTAGTAAGCTTGTTTTACACACATGCTGGGCTCTTTCTGCACTTCAGAGCAGCTTGGCTTCCATGATCTCATTTGAGTCTCTTACTACGCTCCCTGAGATATTCCCATTTTTCAACGAGGAAATTGAATATGGTGGGAAGAGAAGTGATTGGCTCAGGGTTGCACGGCAAGTCAGTACAGGAGCCAAGACTGGACCCCCGAATCTTATGCTGAGTCCAGGGTTTTTCCACCAACGCTTGCAATCGTCCAGGGCCTTGAGCTCCGGCTAAACGGGACGTGTCTATAACCCAGGGTACAGCTTTATTGTTTGGTAGCCACATCACTGCACTCTGACAACAGGTTTCCTGCTTCTACTGAGGCCAGGGTATCTCCAATAAACTGTCAAACTATGTTATTTTCCTAAAAGAAATGACAGCAAGTTACTAGGACTGGTGACCCAAGATAACCACATCTCCAACACATACCAATAATACAATTAAATGTCAGATGACAGATTTGAGGAGAGATGAACATTATCTCCCCAGCCAAGCTGTGGGCACTGCTGAGAAATTAACTGCTGTCCTGTACTCACAGCCAACTTGATTTAGCCACTCATCTCATGTTGGACAGAGCCATCAGGGGCTCAGAAGGGCAACTCTGCCCTGAGTCAGTACAAAGATTGGGAGGTGTTGATATGTGTCATCAGCGTGGGTCCCAATGGCAGCACCTGTGTGCAGGCACTAAGGGAAGCAGTATGATAATAGCTTTTGGTGTCGTTTGACATGACTCTGGGGGGTAGAGAATGCATGCCCGAGTGTCAGTACCGGAGGCAGGGCTCCTCTCATTCTGAGACACTGGCAGCAGCACAAGCCCTATTGGGATAACAGATCATTGAGCCCAAAGACCTCCTCCTCAGGCCCTATGTTACTTGGAAACCCTGGCAAGCTTGTTTCTGCTATGAGGGGAATCTTGTTACTTCCTCCTGGAGCATTGGATCTCTGAGTGGCACTGAATTTGTTTCTGCTGTCACTTGCTCCTCACTCTGTCATTACCATGGCAACCTGAAAGGGAGGCAGCATCAAAATCAACTCCTCCACAACAGACATGTGTGGAACAGCAAGTGTACTCTCTCTCATATTAGGGAAAGGGAACTTTTGTGTGTGTGTGTGTGGTACACGGGCCTCTCACTGTTGTGACCTCTCCTGTTGCGGAGTACAGGCTCCGGACGCGCAGGCTCAGCGGCCATGGCTCAAGGGCCCAGTCGCTCCGTGGCATGTGGGATCCTCCCGGACTGGGGCACGAACCCGTGTCCCCTGCATCGGCAGGCAGACTCTCAACCACTACGCCACCAGGGAAGCCCAGGAAAGGGAACATTTTTAACCCTCTCACCACACTTCAGTCTTGGTCCATGGCAGAGAGCAAAGTTTTTCACCTACAATTCCGGTGTTTGATATACCTCTTTCTTAGATCTTCCTGCATAAGAGCTGCTAATCTGATTGAGAGCAATCATTAGGGTACCAGGGAGCATGGTCATCACAGTGAAAAGTGATATACATCTGTGACCATATTGTTGGGTCCACCCGCTCTGGATGATTGGCACAGGCCACATTTGTTCTGAAGACCTAGCTTCTCAGATTCGGAGAAGGAGTAGCTTAAGTTGTGTTTTCCAATCCATTTGTTAAACCAGAGAAACCTACAACAGAAAGAGAGAAAGAGGGGAGGAGGGGTTACCTAGTGTATGCTGAATTCTCGATTCAAGCCCTTATTAATAAATGACACTTTGCTTGCTGTTTTAATCGTTCTGTGCTTTCTCAGTGGAAAGCCTTGAAGAGAAGCAGGGTGAGTGGTGGGATTCAGCCATGAAATCTCCTCCTTCAACCCACAACACCTAGGAAGGTTTGCCAAGGGCCAGAGTCTTGTCCTAGCCCATGTCTATGCTGGACAGAGAGGGTGTACTTGTTCCATTTCCTCACCTTCCCCTGAGGTCCTCTGAGGACCTGAGGAGCAACTTCAATTTAAATTCAAATTTCATATTGAGCTTCTAGTTGTGTGTAGCTCTTTCATGGACACCCAGGAGTGACGGGACTATGTCATGAAATTATGAGCCTGGGAGTAGGGGCTTTGCCTTGGGCTAACAGTGAGAATATCCCCTGCTTAAACTGATCCATGGAAACTTGTTTAATTATCAAGCACTTTTGGAAAACTGATGACAATTTCCATACGTAAGAAAAGTTTACAATAAAAATCCCTTATTTGTAAACTTATCAGATTTTATTAATGGCTAGTAGTTTCTGAGGTAGGGGCAGTGTTGTGGAAAGGAAAGAGCAGCAGAATCAGGAGACTTGACTCAGGTACTTGTTCAGGTTCTGTAATATGTTGGACTATTGACTAAGTGTCCTCATCTCTAAAATGGGGACAGTCCTTAGCCTATCAACCTCTTTAGGTTTGCTGGATATGAGGTTTGAGTGAATAGTTAGATGATGAAGTCAGTCTGAAAATTGTAAAATGTTATATAGAGTTGCATTTTAATAAGCACTGTGAAAGAAACTTCAGTATAATAATCTGCCTTTCAAAATGCAGGCATAGGGGCTTCCCTGGTAGCACAGTGGTTGAGAGTCCGCCTGCCGATGCAGGGGACACGGGTTCGTGCCCTGGTCCGGGAGGATCCCACATGCCGCGGAGCGGCTGGGCCCGTGAGCCATGGCCGCTGAGCCTGCACGTCCGGAGCCTGTGCTCTGCAACAGGAAAGGCCACGACGGTGTGAGGCCCGCGTACCGCAAAAAAAAAAAAAAAAAAAAAAAAAAAAAAAAAAAAAAGCAGGCATAAGCCCCAGACATTTCTGAGAGAAACCCTTGGAGATCTGGCATAAAAGCAGTTCAGGTAAATTACTTGAGGAACTGAAGCTCGTGGCTTCACTCCTAGAGGTAGCTGAAATATTTCCATTTTTCTGTCTGCCCAACTTTCCTGGATACTCCATTTCCTAATCAACTTGGGGAAGCTGTCCAAGAGGCTCTGTGTACAAAACTGTGCATATTGGAGCAGTAGCTTTGCTCGAATTGCTGGGGGTGGTGACGTTTGGTAGCTGCCATTGGCAATAGCTTACAAAATCCTCAATTCATGCTATTTCTCCAAAGCTAAGCTGCCTTCACATATGAGTATAATGAACATATTATGCCATTCCAAACGTACTCAGCATGTTAGCAAAATGAATTCTTTTTCTAGAAACCACCTTAAGGACTCACGCTATTCAAATTCCAAAAAGATACTGGAAATTTTAAAAAGTGCTCTAAAATAGTGGAAAAACTTACAAATAGTCTATAAAAGAATTACCGCAGGCACAAGAGCAACAGTAAAAATGGTAGAAGACATCCCAACTGACCAAAACGTTTGCTGAATGAAACATAAAAAGTAAGATTAAAGGAGAGTAATGGGGGGCTTCCCTGGTGGCGCAGTGGTTGAGAGTCCGCCTGCCGATGCAGGGGACACGGGTTTGTGCCCCGGTCTGGGAAGATCCCACATACCGCGGAGCGGCTGGGCCCGTGAGCCATGGCCGCTGAGCCTGCGCGTCCGGAGCCTGTGCTCCGCAACAGGAGAGGCCACAACAGTGAGAGGCCCACGTACCGCAAAAAAAAAAAAAAAAAAAAAAGGAGAGTAATGGGAATAAAAATAAAATTATTAAAAGTACCACAGGGAGAGTCATATACGAAGACTGTGGACTCGTGGAAGGACAGGAACTTGAGGGATCAGCTTCAAGAGTAAGTGAGGAAAAAGACAGGAGCAGTGAGATGGCAGATGGCTATGTGCTCCTTGATACGGACTTTCTCTCCTATAACCTCACAAATCTTGAGGGAAAATACAAAAATCATCATGTACTACTTATTGTATTTTGATTTCTTTTAGAAGATAGTGAGAAGGGTGGAGTTTTTGGCCAGGTTCTGATTAGAGGCACCAGAAAGCCTGTGTGTGTTTAGAAGCAGAGAATGATTCAGAGAAACACAAGAAAATAGAGACAAAATCACAGAAAGAACTCTGGATTTCCTGTGATCCTGGAATTGGGGTTCAAGGCAAATATACCAAATCTTTGATGAGGTAGATATGGTAGCTTTGTATTCAACTCCATTCTACCCTCATCCTAGTGTGTCACGCAGTTGATAGAAAGTATATAAAGACACACACACTCACACATACACACTTTCCAGATTTCCTTGCAGCTGAGATTCTGAATATGATTTAGGTGCAGCTAATCAGATGCACAGGCATGAGATTTGGAAGGTGTAACACGGCTTTTGCTTCATTTCTGCTGCCAAGCATAGCGGTTGAGATGTTTAGTTATTCTGCAGGAGGGTTAGCAGAAGTCCCACGGTCCAGTCATTAAATACATGGGAGTCAAGAAGCAGTGCATGTGGCACCCATTTTGCTGGTGCAGGTTGTACTATATGTGGCATGTTTCTGGAGCTGGTGGCAGTAGTCATGGCTTCCAGATTGTGGCAATAGTGACATGGCTCTGGAGCCAGAAATTTCTTGACTGTATGGAGAGATAGCAGCACTCTTTGATGGCTTGGTTTTGTGATGTGGCCTTGAGAATCATTTTTAAAATTAATTAATTTATTTATTTATTTTTGGCTGCGTTGAGTCTTTGTTGCTGCACTCGGGTTTTCTCTAGTTGCGGCGAGCGGGGGCTACTCTTTGTTGTGGTGCACGGGCTTCTCATTGCCATGGCTTCTCTTGTTGTGGAGCACAGGCTCCAGGCTCACGGGCTTCAGTAGTAGTGGCACGCGGACTCAGTAGTTGTGGCATGGGGGCTCAGTAGTTGTGGTGCACGGGCCTAGTTGCTCCGCGGCATGGGGGATCTTACCGGACTAGGGCTCGAACCCGTGTCCCCTGCATTGGCAGGAGGATTCTTAACCACTGTGCCACCAAGGAAGTCCCAAGAATCGTTCTTGAAGGCTCAACATAGCATCTGTTTCTTCAGCCCTCCTAAATATAATTCTATACCTATTGATACCCTGTAATAAATTGCTTCCTCTTTAAACTAGCTAGAGTGG
Organism: Grampus griseus; assembly: GCF_964374135.1. Lineage (NCBI taxonomy): Eukaryota > Metazoa > Chordata > Mammalia > Artiodactyla > Delphinidae > Grampus > Grampus griseus. Next base: position 92,177,632 of record NC_138999.1, on the reverse strand, counting down.
CTTCTGCTCTCTGAAACTGAACCATGACCAATGAAGGATGTAGTACCAGGAGTGCTCAGAGGCGATAGTGTTTCAAGAAAATGGGGGGACTTCCCTGGTGGCGCAGTGGTTAAGAATTTGCCTGCCAATGCAGGGGACAATTGTTCGAGCCCTGGTCCAGGAAGATCCCACATGCTGCAGAGCAACTAGGCCCGTGCGCCACAACTACTGAGCATGCGCTCTAGAGCCTGCGAGCCATAACTACTGAAGCCCGCGCATCTAGAGCCCGTGCTCGGCAACAAGAGAAGCCACCACAATGAGAAGTCCGCACACTGTAACGAAGAGTAGCCCCGCTCGCCGCAACTAGAGAAAGCCTGTGTGCAGCAACAAAGACCCCACACAGCCAATAAATAAATAAAAATTTATTTTAAAAAAAAAGAAAAGAAAATGCAGAACTGGAATTGATTAGATAGCCTGATTGGATTTGAAAGCAGTGATAATTCTGTTAGTATTAGAAGATGAGATGCTGGTAGTTCATGACACATAACGGCAAACCAATCAGATCATCACTGGTGGGCATCTACAATGAAGTGCCTATTGAACGCAAGGCTTGATGGTCCAAGTAGCTGCTACTACAGATTATTTGGGCACTAATGATGAACTCAAGAACTGTGGAGTGGGATAACTTCTAACTGTGCTGTAGAGGTTTGAAAAAAGAAAATGGCAGAAAATGGCAATCTTAGGATTTAAATTCCCAGCTCAAGAAACAGAGGACAGTAAGTTTGTATTCTCTTATCTCTTGTTGACAAAGACCCCAGACCGGTTGGAACCAGAAGGTTGATGATGCTCACTCCCACTTACCTGACCACCAACCAATCAGAGGAATGTCCACGAGCTGCTCATGCCATCTTTGAACCATTACTATAAAACTTCTCATTACCCCCTCCAGGTCAGGACAGACAGTTTTGAGGGCATTAGCCCCTTGTGGCCCCCTTTGCCTGGCAAAGCAATAAAGCTATTCTTTTCTACTTTACCCAAAACTCTATCTCCAAGAATTCAGTGTAGGGGTACAGAGGCCAGATGTGGCTTCACATAGCTGAAAATTAGAGTCTTATCCTATGGGTTTTTGAATTGCAATATACGTTGAACTCACAGCCTTTCCAGGTGTCACTTTTGGGAAAGTAAGGGCATTTGTTTGGCCAGATGAGACCTCCTAGAATAGAAATGAGGATGTTTGGGTGAATTCAGATAACTCTAAGTACTTCACCAATGAGACTTCTTTGCACTAGAAGCATCCCTAGTTTGATGAGGCTGGTCCTGCCTTACCTGAACACCCTCAGGTTACTTGCAAGGGAATGCCAATTTTCCTCACGTACCATGCCTACCACCTCTCGTGGCTTCCAGACCTATAACTAGAGTTAGAACACAGTATGCTCCAAGGATACAAATATAAGTCTGAACTGGAAGGAGGAAATTGCAAAATTTTGCTAACTTATAATGGCAGAAATTTGGAGAATATGTGTGGGAATGTATTTTAAGGATACTATACCTTGGAGGAAGGAATGTAATTTTAGATTGGACCAAATATATCAACATCTGAATACTTACCAGAGGTTCTGGATTCAATTACTAGCTTGCCCAATTGGCAGTGGTTCTATTTGCTTGGTTGATTGAAGCCAAGGCTGAAAATTAGCCCATAGTAAATGAAGTTGATATGCCAGATATCCTTGGTATAATGTAGAGGAAGTTCTCCAAAGGCTTAAGGAAATAGAAACATTGGAATACATTTATGATATATGATCCACTCACCTACGTCCTAACCATGTCCCCCAATAGGACCTAGGGGATGTTCTCTTCCCCAAGACATTGAAAAATACACTCATGAAAGGAGCCTTATCACTCTTGGAACATGCTACAGTGGTAGTCTTGAGTAGGCCAGAGATAGAGATGAGAGATGCTGCCACTGAAAGTAATTTGCTAATTTCAATGAGAATAATGGGATCTTAGAATAGCAAAGAACAAGCGGCAGCACTTAATGACCAGAGATGGGGTGAGCATGGTGAACATGACAGAAGCATGGTCAGAGAAGTAATCTGAATGTTTTTGACCTGCAGAGAAATTTGGTAATGGCTAATTGTTCTTCAGATACTTTAGATGGAAATAGATGAGCAACCTACTAATTCCTACTTGATCCGCGTAGCCGAAACAGTTCTCTCTGGTGAATAAAGATCTAATTTGAGTTATTATGATGGAGATTCATGGCCTCTTGAAGCCGAATCCTGCCTCTGTACCCTGACACTGAATTAAATCTCAGACAGAGTTTTGGGTGAAGCAGAAAAGAATAGCTTTATTGCTTTGCCAGGCAAAGGGGGCCACAGCGGGCTAATGCCCTCAAACTGTGTGTCCCCGACCTGGAGGGGGTACTGAGAAGTTTTATAGTAATGGTTCAAAGAGGGCGTGATCAGCTCGTGGACATGCTTCTGATTGGTTGGTGGTGAAGTAAGTGGTCGTCAGCATCATCAACCTTCTGTTTCCAGCTGGTCTGGGGTCTACGTGCGTGTGGGCAACATACAGTTAACTTCTCCCAGCTACTGGTGGTTTCAGTATCTGCAAAACAGGTCAAAGATATTGTAATATATGTCCCTCAAGGGGGAACCAGGACCCTGCCCCAAGGCTGCACTATTGTTTCTCTTGACTGTTCCTTCCTTGTCTCCGCGTCCCCTTCCTTCCCTGATTAGCAACTGTTTGAACCTGCTCCCTGGAACCCAGGGAAGGTCATGGAGGCCGAATGAAGCCTATTTCCTGTAATCAAGAAATGGGGGACACAGGAAGGCTTTTGTGTGCCCAGGAGCCCCACAGGGTCCTGCTCGATATGAGTCTCACCTATTTGCAGATATGAGTCAGTTCACACACCCAGAGGCCCTGGAAGGGAAAGCCAGGTACCCTTGAGGAAGGACTCAGCAATACCATAAGCATGTGTTGTAGATTTTCTTCCTAGATTTCCTTTATCTTTCTAGCCAGAGGGGCCTGTGGTCATTTACCAGGGTAGCCATGCACTGGGCAACTGGAAACACTCATACTTCTCAGTCTTTTGGACACTATGAGTTCACATTCATCCAGGACCAGTGTTGGGGGCAGCGGGAGAGTTTAGAACACAACGGTCATCCATTGGTTGGAGTCAGGGCTCATGGAGTTAAGAAATATAATTTTACCCTGAATCCATCTACAATGGGTCCAGTGGATCTGCAAGTACATCATATGGTTCTTAGTTTATGAATGAATATTTGAAATAGCAATACCCAGCCACTGGCAGACCTACCACTTTTGCTCCCTGACCGGTGTAATAAGGGCTATTTATGGTAGGAAGGGCCAGGTAGAATTCACTGTATCTGTTAATACTGTATCCCTGGGGAAATCACACAGATGAGTGCCCGCCAAAGATTTGAAGGATGTGTGTGTGTGTATGTGAGGTGGGAGGTGGTTTCTAGTACATCCTCATTTAACTTGCCTGTTTGGCCTGTGCAAAAGGTATGCAGGTCTTGGAAAATGATAGTTGATAATCAAAATTTAATAATTAATGCCAAACATGACTTTTTTAAAAGCTAGATAAATCGTAAGAAACTGCAGAACATTGGCAACACCAAGATCTTAAAAGCAGCCATAAAGAAAAGACATTACCCTCAAAGGAAGACAAACAGAATTAGAGGCTAGGAAATCTACTGCTTGGTGCTTTTGGGATGGCGGAAAAGGTATAGTTCTGATGACAGAAATGGAAGCTGCAGTATAATGTGAGATTAAGGATAAAATGCCCTTCTGCCAGTGATTGGAAGCCCAGGAATGCAGCTACCAGGATAATTTGCTTACCTGACCTCGAGGGATTCAGTGCTACAGGGCTCCTGGTGTCACATGTATCAATCTTACTTTAGATAGCCAATGAAATAGATTCTGGCTGGCAAAAGCAGAAAAAGACTTTATTGAACTGTTGGGGCTCAAAGATGCACTAAGAAGCTCCCCCCTCAAAAAAAGGGGGGATGAAGTCTGGGCATCCACAAGCACCTTAAGTCCTACTTCGGAACCAGAGTGTTGATGTGGAGATGCCACCACTGCCACCAGAATGTATTCTCCACGTTCCCTCCTGCTTTGCTATAGATTGAGAAATTCAGGCAGAAGCATCTGATTAACCAGTCCTTGGTCACATGGCTACAAGGGGCAGGGATTCTGGGAAAGCAAACATCTGGTCTTTTATATGTTGGGCAGAAAACTGATGAGTGGTTGTTAGGGGTGGGGAGAGAGTGGTGACTATGAAGGGATGGACCGTATGAGGGAGTTTTATGGGGTGAGGGAATTCTAATTGTGCTCTGTATTCTAATTGTGCTGATGGTCACAGGAATACATACCTGCCTTAAAAATTCATAGAATTGTACACCAAAAAGTAGTTAATTTATTGTATACTTTAAATAAATAAAACACAACTATGGTCTGATGACCAGTTGCAGAAATGAGGACTGCAGTAGCTACCCATAGTTTCTGCCTTTCTCTTTTAGGTACATAATTATATAGAGTAATCAATTTATTTCCCTACTTCTCCTCTACTATTTTATATAAGGTGAGTTGATAGTAGTTAACTTTTTGCAGTCCACACGTTACAGGATATCAAGATGGGACTGAGATTGAATTAGGAGGAGTGGACATTACCCATCGATGGATCCAAGTGACCAACAGAAAATTGGATTTTCCCTTAGGAGAGAAGATTACTGCATTTTTGTTGGTATGAGGGAGATTTACGTTATGACAGGCAGCAGCATACCACTGATGCTATTAGTTCTTATGTAGAAGTATGGGAAGAAGGGTGTGCTGCGTGGGAAAAGAGGTGAATAACATAGATGCTTGTGGTGGGCAGACTCTACAACGCACCCCCTACAACCCCTGCCTCCTGATGCTCATGCCCTGTGTAATCCTCCCCCCTTGAAAGTGCATGGGACCTGTGACTTGCCTTTAACCAACAGAATATGGCAAAGGGGATATGTCACTACTGTGAGACTATATTATTATTTTTTTAAACGTCTTTATTGGAGTATAATTGCTTTACAATGGTGTGTTAGTTTCTGCTTTATAACAAAGTGAATCAGCTATACATATACATATATCCCCATATCTCCTCCCTTTTGCATCTCCCTCCCTCCCACCCTCCCTATCCCACCCCTCTAGGTGGTCACAAAGCACGGAGCTGATGTCCCTGTGCTATGCGGCTGCTTCCCACTAGCTATCTATTTTACATTTGGTAGTGTATGTATATCCATGCCACTCTCTCACTTCATCCCAGCTTACCCTTCCCCCTCCCCGTGTCCTCAAGTCCATTCTCTACATCGGCGTCATTATTCCTGTCCTGCCCCTAGGTTCTTATTATATAAGACGCTACCTTGCTAGCAGACTTGCTTTAGAAACTCTCCTTGCTAGACTGATGAAGTAAGTGGCCATTTGAGGGCAGCCCACACGGCAAGGTTGGGCAGCCTGAAGAAGTTGAGGGCAGTTGCTGGGAGCTGAGTAAAGCCTCTAGGAGCTGAGGGTGGCCTCCAGGAGACCACCTACAAGAAGCTGGGGCCTCCAGACCTATAACCATATGGAAATGATTTCTGTCAATAGCCTGAGTGAGCTTGGAAGTGGATTCTTCCCCAGTTAAGCCTCTACATGAGAACCAGCTTGGCTGACACCTTGGTTTTGCAGCCTTATGAGATCCTAAGCAGAGGACCCAGCTAAGCTGAGCCCAGAGGCCTGACGCATTGAAATGGTGAGATAATGTGTGTTGTGATAATTTGTTACACAGCAAGAGAAAGCAAATATAGTGCTCGATGTCCATTCCAGCCTCTTAGTATGCCTTCCTGTACTGCAGGGGCTAAAAAGCTAAGAGTACATTTCCCAGATTCCCTTGCAACTAAAATTCTGGAGATATTACAGGCCAATGAGATGCACACTCGTGAGACTTAAATGGCAGAAGGAAGGTGGAGGCTAAGTTTCTGCCATTTCTGCCGGTGAACATGGTTGTTCAGATGTTTGGTTGTTCTATTGCAATTTAGCCACTAGCTTGTGGGTGCTGAGAGGCAGGACGCTTGGCATCCATTTTGCTGGTATAAATCATAGCAGGTGGAGCGTGGTTCTGGAAGTAGCAGCTGTAGTGCTGGCTTTTCATCATGGAGTAGGAAGCAGCAGTTTCCTAACAGCAGAAGAATTAGCAACTCCCTTGGTGGCCTGGTTCTGTGGTATAGTTTTGGAAATTGTTCTTGAAAGCTCAATTTAGAGTCAGTCCTCTTGATAATTCTGTAAGCCACTTAATATCTGGTAATAAATCTTTTCCTGCCTAAACTAATGAGAATTAATTCTGTTCTCTGCAACTGAAACTTAACTAATATAGGAGGGAAGTCCTCAAGTGATAACTGAGTTAAGTATCTATAAAAGTACATCATAATAAATAATAGTAAGATCTTTAAGTAAGCCATTCTTCATATTTATTTAACAGATTTTTAACATTTTTTTATAAAGACCAGTAAAGCCACCTTAACAATTTAATGCATAAGGTATAATGCACTAGTTCAGTGTGACACAACTACATAAGATTTTAAACATTAAGAACAACCCATTTGCTTAACAAGGTAGCAACTACAAAACTATGTGTTCAGCTTATGTCTCCTGCAGATTCATAAAATAAATGTTCGTCTTTTTAACTTGCATTTATAATCTTTCTGCAATTCAGAAATCTTTAGGTATTCAATTTTAATTAATCTAGGCTAAAATACAATACTAAGTAATCTTCAATATTCTGGTTTAAAAATCACCAAATGTTAATAACGTATGTTCTTAAGAAAGTATTTTTTTGTAAATACAATTGACAAAATGTTCAACAAAGTATGTGCAATAGTGCCTTTGTATATAAGCATAGAGCCTTGTGTCTTTATAGAGCTACTGTAGTGTAATTTAACAATCATTGCTTAATAGCAGGTGTGTGCTAGTTCACATATAAACTATTAACTAAACTCTAAAATTTGGACATGTTTCAGGCAAGTAGTTTCTGAGAAAAGGCACAGATGTTTATTTACCAACCATCTCTTTAAGTGGTAATTTCCTTGAGAAGACAAAGTTGACAAAATAATTTTCAAGACACTACTAGTAAGTGTTTGGCCAAGCTCAATTTACAAAATTTTCAAAGGGTCAACTTGAAAATTCTTGAATATCTCTGAAAATAACATATCCTGTGGTGATGAAGCCCTCTGTGTTAGGCTTTGTTCACATTGGATTCTTGCCAAAGGCTGACTATACTAATTCTTTTCCAGAAAGGGAGACTTCTTGGGTTGTCCTAAAGGATATCTGCCCTTTCATTGTTTCAAATCTGAAAAGTCAAAAGGCTTAAAACCAAAGTCTTTTGTGAAGAAAGAAGCTCCAGTGGATGACTTCTCCCCACAATTTCCTAAATCAACTGATTAATAAATTGTTCTTATCAGAAACAGCACAGAAGATTGGATAGGTGTGTTTTTTTTCTTTAAAGTGCTAACAAAGCCCATTATCTCTAAATGAACTTTCATTGTAATGACTGAAATATAAGCAGCATAAAGTATATAGAAATTACACATCTAAATCAAATAGATTACAACTTTTTAGATAGATGCCAAAATTCTATACATTATCTTAACAATCATTATGCACAAGTACAGGCATACCTTGGATGTTGCAGGTTTGGTTCCAGATCACTTCGATGAAAGCAAATATTGCAATAAAGCGAGTCACATGAATTTTTTGTTTTCCCAGGGCGTACAAAACTTACGTTTACACTATAGTGTAGTCTATTAAGTGTGCAATAGCATTATGTCTAAAATAATGATGTACATACTTTAATTAAACATTTTATTGCTAAAAAATGCTAACCATCACCTAGGCCTTCAGTGAGTCCTGTTAGTAACATCAAAGATCACTGATCATTTAACTCTTTTGTCATTTACAGACAGTAAATGGGTGCACTCTGATGCTTTTGCAAAAATGTTCCTATAAAAGGGTTTCATCTTCAAGGAATTCATGGAAAAGACTGACAAGTACAGGTTTCTGGTAACTGACTATACTGCTGAACTGAATAAATAAGCATTTTCAGAACTCTAGTGGAAAACTGATGAATTCATAAAAATGCTAGCAAAAGATCAAGATGAAAAAAAAATTAATTACATGGGATTGAGTGAACTGATGAGGATGATTATAATTTTTGTGACTTTCTGTTTGAATAAAAAAAAAACCCACAAGGAAAAAAAAAAGACCACTGATCACAGATCACCATGACAAACATAATGATAATGAAAAAGTTCCAAATATTGCGAGAATTACCAAAATGTGACACAGAGATGCAAAGTGAGCAAATGTTGTTGGAAAAATGGCACTGATAGACTTGCTCAACGCAGGGTTGTCACAAGCCTTCATTTTCAGTAAAACTGTAGTATCTGTGGGAATTCCCTGGCAGCCCAGTGGTTAGGACTCTGCGCTTTCACTGCCGAGGGCCTGGGTTCAATCCCTGCAGGCAACTAAAATCCTGCAAGCTGCAGCAGCCAAAAAAACCCAAAACCCAAAACCCAAAAAAATGTAGTGTCTATGAAGCGCAATAAAGTGAAGCACAATAAAATGAGGTATGCCTATATACCTTACGAACTTGCCAGACTAATACAATAATTCAGTCTATCTAATGTAACTTAAAATATGACTGGTGAAAATCCAAAATCTAAAACTAGAACCAAAGCAGTCTCAAGCTACTCTGAGACAAATGCCACAAAGAGCAGTGCTCGGAATTTCAAGTAATTTCTCAGTCTAATGAGAGACCTGTACACAGTTTATTGTACTGTTTATTAACCCTTCTGAATTGGCTGGCTTTACCAGCTCAAATCCAAATCCAAAATCGTTTTTCCTTGTATCGGCCCAGAGTTTTGAGTTCTTTATTTTTATCAGCAACAGAGCTACAAGTGTGTCAGCAGCTTCTGAACTGCTCAGGTAGGGAGAAGATAGAATTCATTAAAAAGCCATTTATTATTAGAAGACTGAATGAGATTAACTTTAAAAAGTTAATATTATTTCAGTTAGATAACGTGAAAATGAGGTTCCCATATGGTAATCTTCTAGATAATTAAGGCTACAGATCTAAGAGCCTGCTTTTCTAAAGCATTCTAATAGGACTGAGGCAATTTGGAAAGTAGGATTTATCAATATGATGTGTCAGCATCACTAACACTCAAACATAACACCACATTTTCAAAAATCATCAGTAATTCATATGTAAATAGCAGCACAAACTAGTAATTTCCTTGCTAAAAGTGATATGGTGGTGCCCTCTGGTGGTAAAATTTAGCATTTAGCATACTCCCCCTGATATTGCATACCTTGTGAAATATAAAAAGTATATTTGTATTAGAGAATATCAAAATTAGACACCACCACAAAGGAATGAATCATTGTGCTTCCAAATATCTTCTTTTTAACCTTCAAATACATTGGTAACAAGAAAATCCCTGATCCCTACTCCTAGAAATCAAGCTGACGCCTATGAGAATCTTGGTAAATGTCTATAATAAGCAATTCCTGTTAAAAGATTTACTTCCTGGTTCTAGAACTTAACTGAGAGGTTTTTGCATTTTCTAGTTTGGCTTTTAGATCTATGGGTTTCTCAAAAAACTTCACCAATGCTGGTTCATTCAACAAAGAGGCGAGAATCTGTTCAAATGCAAATGACCACTGAGGTTCTTCCCTGAGAGAGGAGGGATCTTTCTCTAAGTGGCTCTCTGTTTGCCCCTCACTGGGTCCTCCAGAAGCACAGACTGCACCAGACAATCCTTTGGTTGATGACGCAGGGTTATGGAGTTTCCTTCCAACTTCTTCCATCCTGAGCAAAAGGCTGGTTACAACAGCAATGGCTTGATATAATGACTCTTCTTCAGGGTCCCCGTGAAATAAGTTATATAGTGTCTTTGAAAACTGAATAAATTGTGACTAGAAGACACAAGTTAGAAATATCACATTTGATATTAGACTTAGCAAATATCAGGAGAACTTAGAAGTGAATAGTCTTCTATTTAGAATTTGTACCATATAACCTTCACCACAGAAGTTATAAGAACTGATGATTAATCCACAAATAAATCTTGATTCTAGAAAGATGGGTATGAACCATGAAAGAAAATTCCACTTAAGACTTCTCATCTGTTGCCTAATAACAGTAAATTATATACATATATTATATATACAATAATTCTTGGACAGTATCTGCCAGCATTCCATCAATGTTAGGTGGTACTTTTAATTAGGCAAAGTCCCATATTTCCTTACATGTAAATCATTCATTCATTAACCAATCTTAATGAACAGATTAAGAATGAGTTCCCCTTGATCTCCCCAAAGGGCTAGAGTAGGCAGCTCAACTAGGATGACTTAAATATAAGGAAGAATGTTTTGGGACCTATCTAGTAGTACAAGGTAGCTCTAAGGAGCCCATTTGGACATGTTTCTCTTTAAAAGCTAAGGTGGGGCCCAAGTAAAGAAATAACCTGGATTGTCTGCTAATTGCCTCTAGATAATCCATAGACATTCCTAGAAGATGTTTGTCAATTAAAAAAGAAACTATTCCAACACAAAAGTCCTATAAGTCAATCATGCTACCAGAAAAGTTTATATGTAAATAAAAAGCAAATAAAAAAGATAAACTTCATAAAAATGTATTGTACCATACTTTAAGTTTTCTCTTTCTTTCTTAGTCTGTAATACTGTTTATTTATTAAAAATTTAGAATAAATATATCATGATTAATTTTAAAAAGTACTTATTTAACTATCAAATTACCTAGTCCACTGAGAAAAACTACGCTATTTCATATTTCTCATTTTGGTAAAGTTCTGGGAATCCTCAGTATCTATACCAAAAGATTTAACAATTTTTTTAAATTTATTTTTTGGCCATGCCGTGTGGCATGCGGGATCTTAGTTCCCCGATCAGGGATCAAACCTGTGCCCCCTGCACTGGGAACGCAGAGTCTTAACCACTGGACTGCCAGGGAAGTCCCTATACCAACAGATTTTAATTAAAAAAATATAAGAACATATAATGACTGAATAGTGTGTAAGAAAGAGATGGATTTAGAATTGTGTCAATAGGGCTTCCCTGGTGGCGCAGTGGTTGAAAGTCCGCCTGCTGATTCAGGGGACACGGGTTCGTGCCCCGGTCCAGGAAGATCCCACAGGCCGTGGCGCGGCTGGGCCCATGAGCCATGGCCGCTGAAGCCTGCGCGTCTGGAGCCTGTGCACAGCAACGGGAGAGGCCACAATAGTGAGAGGCCCGCGTATCGCAAAAAAAAAAAAAAAAAAATAGAATTGTGTCAATAGTAGTCATTAATACTGTCTGAGCAGGTTTAAGATGATTAGGAACTAGGGTGTGACCCATTTTAATTATTATTCCCACTACCTAGCATTGGGCATGTCATCTAGTAGGCACTAAGAAATGTTTACTGAATAAGTGAACATTTCTAATAAAGCGGGAAATAAAAAACACTGAAATATATGTTATACACACATCTTTTCTATAGGTACAAATGTCACAGCAGAGGACTGTGATGAAACTCTAGATGCATTTAAATGTTTACAGCAGAAAATCATTTAAAAATTTACTCCCACTCTTCTATACTCATTTGAAACTTACAGAGATGATGCATAGATTATTTATTTTTGTAATAGCATGTTAGCTATTTTAGATTTGGATACACCCACATTCATTTATACAAAAACACACAAGTAAACCAGAATTTTTCTTTGAAAATACTATACCTGATTCATTCTTGGTAAATCCTTAATGTTTTCTTCTTTTTTCAAAAGCTCCTCTTGCCATTGACTTAGATATGCTTGAATGTCAACTTTTTCTTTTCCTCAATGAGGGGAATAAAACCATTTCATAATGAACAGCCCATTATATTTTCCCAAATCCCCAAAAGAACAATTTTGATTGAAAGATATTTCATTGAGATATAAGATTCCACATTTTTTACTCCAGAAATTGATCTGACTATACTTTTTATTTCACTCACTGGCTCTCAAAATACATTCTCCACTTCCGTTAAACTAAAACTTTTACTTTGGAAAGGTTGGGGACTAGAGGAAGAAGGATGCCTTTTAGATTAAACAGTACATGATGTAAATTTCATGTAGATGTTCTCATGCATACCACTAAGTTTAAAATAGCTTCTATATGATGTTCTTAGCATGCAGTTACCATAGCATACTATGGTGACTCTTTTTCAAAAATTCAAAACAGTACTTATTCATTCATTCCTTTGAAGAGTTTAATCACAATGATATTAATGGGACTTTATTAATAATTATTTAGATCTCTTAGAAAACTAGGATATACTGAACAACCTGGCAAAGTTATCATATTTAAGCAGATCTTCAGCAATTATTTTTTAACTAAATGTTACTCAAAAACATAAAAAGAATGATGGACCTTTGGAGAACAATTTGACAACCTCTATCAAAATATTAAATGTACATATTCTTTGTTATCCAGCATTCTCATACCTCTATGAATTTATCCTATCCTAAAGAAATATGTGCAAAAGTATTATAAAATGTAAGTATAAAAATGTTTGTTGGAGAATAGTTTGCAATATAATTAATTGGAAACAACCTAAATGTTCATCAATATTGAGCTAGTTACTGAAATAAATGATGGTACAACCAAACAGTGGAATACTCTGCACCCATTAAAAGGAATAAGATAGATCCAAATGTACTGACATGAAAAGATGTCCATGATATACTACAAAATCAAAAAAGCAAATTGTACAACAATATTTATGAAATGTTTCTTTTTTAAAAGAGAGATGTCTATATTTGTTTATACATTGAAACAGGTCTGGAAAGAATACAGACCAAAATGTTTTCACATTTACTTCAGGGTGGGGTTGGGTGAGGGTATGAGGATTTCTGTACCATTTAAATTCCTTTTATAAGGATTATCTATTACTTATGTAATTAAAATTAATATTTTCAAATAATAAAATTAAATAAATACAGGTCATTTACAGTTGTATTTTCTATAACTTCTGAGACTTAAGTATCAAGAGAAGAAGAAGAAATTGTTAAACTAAAACAAAGGAACTGAAAAAGCTCTCAGGACAAATCAATCAATAGACTTTAAAAGGAATCCACGTTTCCCCTTTGTGTAGTTAACCCTATTTACAAAAACAATAATTTAAACTAAATGATACTCCTAGATCATATACCTTTTTCAGGGCTGTTTTTTGCTGACTCTGCTTCCTTCTCCTTTGCAGGCTTGGAAACTAGAGGAAAAGAGGACAATTGCATTTTGTAAAATATTTAACAAATACCTTTTGAAAGTAAAATAATATTTTATATAAAGACTTATAAGCACACTTTATGTTCTTCAATTCATCAAACCAATTATAGCTAACCTGACCTCCTATCATTAGATGGCAAAGTATTCAAGAACTTTAAAAAGAACACTGGGGAAAAATCCATATAAAAAATCTCAGGGCTTCCCTGGTGGCGCAGTGCTTGGGAGTCCACCTGCTGATGCAGAGGACATGGGTTCGTGCCCCGGGCCGGGAAGATCCCACATGCCACGGAGCGGCTGGGCCCGTGAGCCATGGCCGCTGAGCCTGCGCTCCGCAACGGGAGAGGCCACAACAGTGAGAGGCCCGCGTACCGCAAAAAACAAACAAACAAAAATCTTAGAAGGAAGTATACCAAATATTAAGTATTTATTTCTGGGTGGTATGTGGTATTTTCTTCCTTGTGATTTTCTTCGAATTAAATTGTATTACTTCTTTTATTAGGGAAAAAACACACACACACCGGAAGTCAAAAGACTGAGCTACTAGTCCTGATTGTGGTAAAACCTCATTGAAAACTCTTACACGAGTCATTTCTCCTTTCTTGGCCTCAGTGCCCTCTATATAATTAAGGGACTTGACTAGATGATTTGTAAGGTCACTTCAAACACTAACATACAGTAACATAAACATACATTAATAAGAACTTATCCCTCTTTAAGACATTCATATTTATGAAAAAGAAGCAAAAGACACAAAAATTAGCTCATAACCCTTCCAAATTATGTCTTGGAGACAGACTCATCCCGGTCTCCTACACCTACAGTGATTTATGATAAGTATTCACTGTTTGAATAATAGCTATGACCTTCAATCATCAAAGATTCTATTGTCTTCATCGCATTTTAACAAGGCATAAAAAATGGTTGGATACCTTTTAGAAATTTCTGCTACAGAAGTAGAAACAAAATGCATTTTCTTTCTAATTCTCCAGTAAATAAGAAAGTCCATAAATCAAAACCCAAAATGTAGTTTAGTTAATCAGTCAAATATTTATAGAGTACTTACCATGCATTTAGGACTGTACTAAGTGTTATGGTAGCACAAAAGAAGTATAAGGTATAATTAACCCAAATTTTACTAGTGGTAGCTGGGTAAAGAATGTTTAAGCCAGAAAGACCTCTGGGTGACTAATAATCAAGACAGATAAATTTATTTATTTATTTAGGCTGCGCCAGCTCTTAGTTGCAGCACGCAGGCTCTTAGTTGTGGCATGTAGACTTCTTAGTTGCAGCATGCGGACCTCCTAGTTGTGGCATGCAGACTCTTAGTTGCAGCATGCATGCGGGATCTAGTTCCCTGACCAGGGATTGAACCTGGGTCCCCTGCATTGGAAGCAGGGAGTCTCACCCACTGGACCACCAGGGAAGTCCCAAAACAGATAAATTTAAAACAGATATTTACCATGGAGCTGACTGAAATAAAGTAATTCTTCCTTGGAAAGTTCATCTCCCTTTGAAGGGTCCTTATACTTCACTTCAGTATAAGCTGAAAACAGATAACCCAAATCACATTTATAACAATGAGGGACAGAAACGAGTCCTATAATAGATCAATTAAATCTGGGGGCAGAGAATCAAACAAAGGGTCCCTGTCAAAAAAAGACATACGTGAAGAAATGTGGAAGTAGTATTACTCTACCGTATAGCAAATAACAAGAAGTACTTGATCACTTTGAGTTCTATTATTTTTCCAAATTTCTTGCTTTTTAATAGTTTTCCAAGAGCCACTACAAGTTGAAAGTTAAAAATATGGGTTAATTGGATATACTCCAATATAAAATAAAAAGTTTTAAAAAATGTTTAAAAAATCTGGCACTTGGGAATCTCTGAAAACGTGACCTCAGTCATTTAAAAACGTCTTTAATAAGAAGGAAAACACGAAGTTGAGTGCTCTAACAGATACACAGTGTTTTTTCTATTTTTGATCCTTCTATTGAAAGCGTACTCATTCCATGGCAATATTAGACATTCTAATTTGACTTGACAATGTAAAGTCCTTCATAGTTATTATTTGGTTTGTCTTTTGTTTTAAATGCTGTGATTGTGACTTGAGTTTGTGAAGGGTTAAAGATGGCTTTTAGATTTCTGGTCTGGTAAAGAATGGTTCCCAGCTATCCTGGGAAGGCTCTAAAAGATCTTAGGTGTAGCTTTAGACAAATTATGAGGTACTTTTGTGTGTGTGTGTGTGAATCACCCTATCTAAGCTAAAAGGTACTTTTGCAATGTTCCTTTAAAGTCTAAGACTGGTTTCCCAATTATGGATCAGGCCTGGAAAAGGCTGCCTCTTAAGGTCAGAGGGAAATACTTAAGTAAAGTGGAATGATGTGGTAACATTAAGGCAGTATGGTAGAATAGAAAGAAACCTGTGCTTTGGAGTCAGACTTCAGTTTGAATCTCAGCTAACCAATTTATTAGCTATGTGATCTTCAGCAAATTTAATCTTTCCCTTAGTTTCCGTATCATCAAAATTGGAAGGATAATACCACCTTTCAAGGATATCATGAGAACTAAATAAAAGACTGCACGTAAAGCAAACACCTCGACAGAGCAAGTGCTCAATAAATGGTAGCTTTTATTTTGCTTCCTTTTTTTAAAAAAAAATATTTATTTTTAGCTGCATTGGGTCTTCGTTGCTGTGCACGGGCTTTCTCTAGTTGTGGTGAGCAGGGGCTACTCTTCATTGCGGTGTGTGGGCTTCTCATTGCGGTGGCTTCTCTTGTTGCAGAGCACGGGCTCTAGAGCACAGGGTCAGTAGCTGTGGCACGCGGGCTCAGTAGTTGTGGCTCATGGGCTCTAGAACGCAGGCTCAGTAGTTGTGGCACATGGGCTTAGTTGCTCCGCGGCATGTGGGATCTTCCTGGACCAGGGCTCAAACCCGTGTCCCCTGCATTGGCGGGAGGATTCTTAACCACTGTGCCACCAGGGAAGCCCTATTTTGCTTCCTTTTCCAAATGTTTAATATCCCTGTTGCCTGGTCTCATTTTTCTGAATAATTTGTAGTATTTCACAAGTTTAGCAGTTTGTCTAAAGTTAAATTCAACTCTCTAATAACAACAACAACAATAAAAATTCAACATTATGACAATATTCAAATGATAGATAGTTCCTACACACAAACTACTTATCATTAAATTGATTGAACACTAACAGGAAGGAAACTTGTGAACCCATCTGTTGCACAGAAACTCTTCCATAGATGTCAGTGTAACTATATATCAGCAAAAATATTGCTAATATGATCCATGGGCCACAATGAAGCAATGACCTTATATCATATGGAAAATTACGTTATTTGTTAAAATGGAATGATATCTGTAATTATACTTGTTAAAATGGAGTCAACTCCTATATATCACTAACAACTGTTAAATTCTTACCTGGAGGAATATGCAGCTTAAAAAGCACCTTAAGCTTCTCAGTAAAACTTCCATTGTACATTATGTCTGTTCAATAAAATTAAATTGCAAATAATCACAGCCAAAGAACATTCAATCAATTCCAGCAACACAGATTAATTAAGACACAGATACTAGCCAGGAATTAGGATTCAGAAACCTTCTGTTACTTAAACTAACTGTTAAACAACTACCCAGTAGGCCAGATTCTCTCCTTGAAGTATATAAGCAAAATACCCTTTATCAGAGGGATAAATAAAATGCTCTTCTGCTGAACTCTTTCCCCCAATCCCAATCTAAAATTTACTTTTTCTTTTGAATGAGGCCTTATGCTTCATCTGAGGAGAGAACTCCTCTTCAAGGGGCAATCCCTGATAAGAAAGCATGCTAGGTTGTCTGGAAAAGCAAAGGAATGATATAACCAGTGGACTATCTACAGGCACAAAATGTTCATTGAATATTTCTCTACCACTTTTCTAGGCTATGTGGTTGGATTTTTATTGAGGGAGAACGTCCTCCTGAAGAATCCATGTGCCTGAAGGTGGGAAAATCAGGACATTCTCTTCCTTCATTAAATCATCCACATCTAACAGCTTGTTTTTCTGGGAGGGTTGGGGCAAAATGAGATGAATATATTTAGACTTAGCAAAAAACAAAGAAAATGGTCCAGTTATTGCTAAAGTTGGAGACAATGTAAATCTGATAAAAAAAATCTGATATCAGGCTGATAAAATCTGACTAAATTGGCAATGATAGGCAGTACTAAGTATTTCTAGGGGTACCTTTATTTTTTTGCTTTAAAAAAGAAGATTATTGGACATCATCCTACCAATTGCAGAGGAGAATTCTTTGAAGTTTATAAGGCAGTCGGAGTTTTCATCCAACAATCTGAATGTCCATAAAGCTAGTGAGTCTCTGTTTGCAGAATGAGCCCAGGGACTCAACAAGTGATACAACACTCTGAACTGCTGGCAGTCAATCTGATACTGTTCCAAATATGGCAGACTAGGATCATGGTGCTTCAATACTGGAGAACTCAAACACCAATAGTAAGAAAAAAACAACTCTCTCTATTTAAGAAATGGGGAAAAAAAAAAAAAGCAAAGTCATTATATCAGAAAAAGTAACTTTATAAGATTTTTTTCTTTTAAACATGTCTACTAAAGTAATTAAAGATAAAATAGTTGAACAGTTGTGGTAAAATTCTGCTAAGAATATTATTTTTCATTTAAAGAAGGAAAACAGTACCTTAAAGATGACATAAAGTTCATCCAATTCATGAAGGCTCAATTTCACATCTTGTGATACAACACGCAACTTTAAAAGGATTAAAAGCAATTTAGAATTTAACACTTCAGCATATTCTCTTTGAATCAATTTAGAAATCTCCCTCTGCCAGAATAAAATATATTTTTTTTAACTTTTTAAAGGAATAACAAAGTAAATGTACATATTTTCCCTTTTAAAAAGTTGTACAGAGACTATAGCTCAATTCTATTCTGATATGTAATTTGACCTTCATCTCTTCATATCCAGAGATAACTGCCAAAGGACAGCCACTTAATGTCTATAAATATAAGCAACAATATTCTATAGTTTTTTTCCATATATTCCTGTCTTGCTATATAAGCAATCTGTCAAGTCACCATATGGGGTTGTCATTAAACACTTCAAAGTCACTGGGAGATGTACATTCCCTCTCTGTGCCAAAAAACGTAATCTATCCCAGAGCATAGAAAAATATGATTTGTTCCAAAATCCATTCTATGACGTGAGCACAATTCTAATATGAAAACTAAAGTTAGCACACACACACTGTAAGCCAATGTCACTTTAACACAGATATAAAGAACCAAGCTAAACTATTTAGGAAAATTATCAAAGCAGAATATTAAAAGAATAATACAACACGAACAAATAGGACTCATTTCAAGAATCCAACAGAAGTCTAATATTAGGAATTCTTTAATGTACTTTACTACATTAATAAATATAACCTCAAGATATGGAAAAGTTATTTGATCAAAGTTAACATTCAATATAGATTTTTTTTTAAATGTCCCAAATCCCTTAACCTAGAAACTGAATGAAACTCCTTAATTTGCTAAAAGGCATCCTTCAAAAATCAACAGCAAATATCATACTTAATAATAAAATACCAGAGGCACTTCTATTAAATTCCAGAATGAGACAAGGAAGGCTACTTCCACTGCTATTATTTAATACTTCTCTGAAGGTCCTACCCACTACAATAACACCAAAAAACTGAAAACAGGTATATATATTAGGAAGCGCCAAAACTCTAAGACTAGAAATGATATGCTTGTCTATTCAGAAATTCAACTGAAAAAAATTAGAATTAATGAGAGTCAGTAACACAGCCACTTAAAAAAGCAACATGTGCAAATCAATGGCTTTTACATATACTATAATAAACAAATTAGAAAATGTAAAGAAAAAAGATCTCATTCATATTAGTAACAAAACCATAAAATATATAGGAGTAGACAAACCCAACAAGAAATGTGTAAGATCTATATGATGAAAACAATAAATGCTTACTAAAGGACATTTAAAAAGACATCATTAAAATGGATATTAAAAAGGAATATTAAAAGCCTTACCAGATTTCAAAATGGACTATAAAGCCACAATAATTAAAACAGTGTGGGGCTTCCCTGGTGGCGCAGTGGTTAAGAATCCACCTGCTAAGGCAGGGGACATGGGTTTGAGCCCTGGTCTGGGAAGATCCCACATGCCACAGAGCAACTAAGCCCGTGCGCCACAACTACTGAGCCTGCGTGACACAACTACTGAAGCCCACGTGCCTAGAGCCTGTGCTCCGCAACAAGAGAAGCCACCGCAATGAGAAGCCCACCCACCACAAGGAAGAGTAGCCCCCACTCACCGAAACTAGAGAAAGCCCGCATGCAACAACAAAGAGCCAACGCAGCCAAAAATAAATAAATAAATAAAATAAATTAAAAAAAAAAAAAGAAACAGTTACAGAAAAAAAAGAAACTACAGAAATAAACCCATATTAGCATATGAAAAAGGCAGAGTAGAGTACAGTAACAATGGAGGATTCAATAAATGGTATTCAAATAATGGGCTATTTCAGTTGGAAAAAAATACCATTAGAGTCCTATATCACACTATAAACAAAATATATACTTTACGTGTATTCAAGATCTAAATGTTAAAAAAAAAACAGGGCTTCCCTGGTGGCACAGTGGTTAGGAATCTGCCTGCCAATGCGGGGGACACAGGTTCAAGCCCCGGTCTGGGAAGATCCCACATGCCGCAGAGCAACTAAGCCCATGCGCCACAACTACTGAGCCTGCGCCCTAAAGCCCGCAAGCCACAACTACTGAAGCCTGTGTGCCTAGAGCCCGTGCTCCACAACAAGAGAAGCCACCGCAGTGAGAAGCCCACGCACTGCAACGAAGAGTAGCCCCTGCTCGAAGCAACTAGAGAAAGCCCGCGCGCAGCAACAAACACCCAACACAGCCAAAAATAAGTAAATAAATTAATTTTTAAAAAAACAAAGCAATACCAGTACTATAAGCCAATATGAGAAAGTATGTTTATAAATTATATAATTTTATATGGGGAAGGCCTTGCTAAGTTTGACATGAAACACACACAATATGTAAAAAAAGAAGAGATTTGACTACATAAAATTTTGAAAGTTATATACTCTGAAATACATCATAATACATCATAAAAATTAAAGAAACAACAAGATTGGGGGAAATGTTAGCCACAAATATAATTGACAAAGAATTAATACCACTAATATTTTTAAAATGTGACGCTAGTGGGAGTGTGGGGAAAAAGGCATTCTTACACACTGTTGGTGGGATTATAATTTGATACAAATCTTTTAGAGGATAATTTAGCAGGACCTGTCAATGTTTAAATACTCTTACAAATGTGTAAGATTAGATATACAGTTGACCCTTGAACAACTCGGGGGTTAAGGGTGCTGACCTTCCACACAGTCAAAAATCTGCATATACTTTACAGTTGGCCCTTCATATCCATGGTTCCACATCTACAGATTCAACCAACCATGGATCTTGTAGTACTGTAGTACATGTTTATTGAAAACAATCCTCATGTAGGTGAACCTGTGCAGTTCAAACCCATGTTGTTTATATAAGGTATTACTTGCAAAAGCGAAAAAACATTAAAATGAAAGAGAGAGGGAGACCTACTAAATGGAGACCTACTATTCAGTGCATTAAGAGAAGCGAGGTATGCAATAATATGCAATGACCATGATATAGCTCTGAGTGAAAAAAGTTGCAGAACAAAGTAACTGGTATGATCTCATTTGAAAAGCTATATTGTCCCCCTCCCCCCCCACCACATACACATTTATGTCTATAGATATTTAGAAAAAAGATCTGGAAGGATACATGCCAAATCATTTTAATGTTAGTTACTCCTGGGGTAGGAAACTTCTACTTTTTTACATTTCTATAATGTTTGAATTATTCACAATGAGCATGTATTCAGAAATGTTAATTTTCCCAGATTTGTACCTCTGAGGACTTAACCTTTAAGCAAGTAGGTTTACAAAAACAATACATGATCATGATAAAAGCTCAAACAGCACAGAAGGATTCATACAGCAAAGTAAAACACTCTCTCTTCCGACCAGAAATCTATTAATTCCACTCACCAGAAGCAACCAATATTAACAGCTTCTAATGCAGTCATCCAAATACTAAAAAGGAGTACTTAAAACACACTGTTTATTCCTTTTTCACTTTATCTTGGGTATCCAAGGATAATAATACATATTAGCAGCCTAGAGTACTATGTAGGTCAGCTGTTCTTATTGATGAAGTACATCACAAATATGTTATGCTTAAATGCCTACATCATAGCATTCAATATTAAAGGTCACATAACACAAAACATGTTGGAAAACCAATGCTTCAACCAGAAGAAAATCACTTATTTCCTCTCAAAAAATTTACAGTAAGCTAAGCTGTGGCAAGAATCTAGCTCAAATGTATAGTTATTTTATTTTCTTAACATGAAATGATAATTTTTAAATGAAGTTCAGGAAAAAAATGTTACTCCAATTGGTTTTCCCCCATTGGGTAATACTCACCACATTCTGCTTTGTTGTTTCCTCTAGGGTCTGTATCACATACAACCTATTTCGACAGCGCATGCTGTATATATCTTCACAGCGAATACTCCCATATTTCTGCAAAAAATATGATTTCAGTGGATACTCATTCATAATAAATATCCACTTTTCTTACAATTGAATTTCATCAGATTCAATTCTCAGAGGCCTTGGTTCTATTCCTAGCTATTTTCCCAACTTCTTCAGTGATTATGCAAATTTTCACCTCCTACGTTTCAGTTTTTCTGTATATTCACAGGAGAGGATTCCATCTACTATGGGTCTAGACTAAGTACAAGAACACTGGTAAAATTCTTAGTCTCTAAGAAGAGAATATTTTTCACCTTTTTATGCAGCGATAGATATTTAAAAGTGGTCATTATTTGTAAAACTATGTGAATAGTTTCATTTAATGAAAAGCAAACTGAAGCAGAGGAAGCTATATAACGTAGGAACAGTTCATAGAACTCATTTTTAAAGTGAAATCAGATTTTACATTACTGCATCTTTACATGTATTATTATCTTACTCTTAATATACCACTAGAGATATAACTATAGTATCTATCATTTTAAATATGCTATGTAATTATATTTATGGTATAAGAAAAACTTACCTCATTTGACTCTCTAATCAAATCTGTAATATCCACTCTAATATGACTGCTTTTTTCATCACTTACATTTGAACCCTGCTGCACACTTGAAGGCAACGGGCTATCCTTATTAGTGACATTGTCAAAGAACCTATCCAAAAGTGACAGTAATACAAGAATCAGTAGAAGTAAAATACAGAGAAAATGACAGCTAATTTCTCCCTAGTTCAAGATTAATTTCTACCGAGAGGACAAGAGACAGTCTTATGAGGGAGGAGAATTTGAAGATGGTTGGGAATTAGGAGGACATGGGAGTGGGAAATGGGATGGTGATGAAATGACTTCAGAGGTGGGGAGGAGAGCATGGGGAAGCAGATAGGCTCAGAGTTTTCTCAGAAAATACCACATGGCCCAGTAAGGGTGGAATATACGGTATGTAGAGGCACGTGAGGAGAAATAATTTAAGAAAGATACATTGAGGCCTTAACACTGAGAGTTCTAAATACCAGAGTGAGGTGTTTATACTTTATTCTTTATAAATAAATGGGATTTGATGCACCATTACAAGTTACCCAAATATTCATATATTCATTCATTTAACATATACTGTGTATACACAAACACACACACACATATCCCACACATGTGTTTCAGTACAAAATAGAATTCACAGAAAAGGCACCAGGAAAATAAAGCTCAGCTTACCTGATTGAAACCACTTGAAAACCAGAACAATTTCCCCCCACTGGACATTTAATATTATCAACCACCTCCCCCACCTCAAATTACTCTTACACACTTTATAGCTCGAACTGGGACTATGAAAGTCCCAGCATACCGAATCAACCATATTAGATGTTAGTGTAAATGTATATATAACCTAGTGGTTTACTTCAAAGTGACTGACTTACTTTTGTTATATTCTATTTAGAAACAGAGGAGTGGACTTTAGGCCTAGCGTTTTCATTCAACCAGCTTTGTGACTTTGGGCAAATTATTTAAAGTTTCTAGGGCTCAGTTTCCTCATCTATAAAATAAGGGGTTTGAACAACATAAGCTCTAAGGGGCTCTCCAGATTTAAATGTTATGATTCTCACAGTACCTGTTTAAAGCTGTCACAGCTTCAGCATCATCTTTACATGCCAGAAGTTTGTCTAAATTATAGTCAAGTATTGCCAATCCCAGTTGTAAAATGGCCTTTATTCCATCATAGAAGAAACAGTCCACCACATTCACTGCACTTTCAATAGGTAGCACACTAATAAAAAGTGTGAGGAACCATGAGAGAGAAACTGAGGAAAAGAATGTCATATCAGTCATATGTTCAGTCAGCTGGGGAAGGTGATCTCTGATAAGTTCTTCAAAGACTGCCTGATCCACCAAGGCACCTGGAGAACATAAAAAGAAATTTTAAAATGAACACCTTTCAAAAGGACTTGTTTCCAATACCTTCCCACTTCTATTAGTAGGCTGATATATCTCATTTCTCTTCCTTAAATTATGAACTTCTTCAGTGCCTTTTCTATATTTCATGCATCTCTTTATCTGCTAGCAGTATCATGCATCAAGAAGCACTTGAGAAACTCAATTCATATTCATTGGAACAGTTATTTATGGAATCTTTATTATGTGCAGAAACCTGTAATAGGTACTATAAGAGATACATCAATTAATTAAATGGTCTCATCTTCAAAGCGTTTAATCTCTAATAGAACTTGCAATAAATAGACAAATAATTATAACACAAGACAATACAGTCAACGACCTAGCCATGACACCGAAGGCTTATGAGGGTACAAAGGAGGCCACCTATGGTTTTAAGGTAGGGGATCATGGATCTACAAATATTTGATGACTGAAGAAAATATTATATAAGTAACAAACTAAGAACTTGATCCTTCTTTCAAAGCTTGAATATATCTATACAATTCATAAAAATGTGGAGATTTTAAGCTGATTAAAATCTCTCTCACATAAAGAGACTATTAAAATTTTTCCAGTAACTCCAGATGCTTCAGATTACCACTGTTTTAGCAATACAGAGATAGTAAACTTAAAACTTCTATTTTATATGGAAACAGACCAGGCACTTTATTTTTAAAAAGCAACGTATTAAATAATACGTTTTTCCAATCATACGTTCAGTGCAAAAAGCTCTTCTCTTGAGCATGTCAGTGAATGTGACATTTGATATTGCTTGCATTTTGTATATTTTGCAACTTAATTATCAGTTCTTCCACTTGATAGATAACTGGATAGACAAGAGGCCTATAAATTGTTTAGAAAAGAAATATGTGTTCATATATGTATATGTGTTTTGTTTTTTACCAATGATTCGACGATTAAAATAATCAGGTAACATTCGTTCACATACAGCAACCAGAAGCCAAAAAGCTTCTTCCTCTTTTGCATACAGAAGCAATACTGAAGTCAAAATGTTCATTGCCTAAAATTCATAGAAAAATAAAAAATAAATATTGTTGGGGTAATAATTACATTTCTTATTCAAACATAGTAATTTTCAGCAATAACAACAACTATGAGAGTAATCTTAATGGAAACATGAGAACTCTGAGCCAGTCCAAAGCAAAACAAGGTGAAGTCACACTAACATTTGCTAATCAGTTATTTTACACGGTACATTCAAGGAAAATGAAGCAATAGTATCATGAACATAGCATACAATAAGTAAAACCTCTCTAAATTTAGACTAATTTCAATGAGTAAAAAATATTAATTATCGCCAAGTCTTAAAAAAAAACACTACATACTTTCAAGGACATACTAACATTGGAGAAACAAACTTCACCTGTATTTTCAACTACCTACAGGAGAACATCCCTTAGATGTCAATCATCCTCAATTGTGTCTAAAACTAAATCTTTCCTCTATTAAATAGGATTCTCTTCTTTGCTACCTTAATTTTGATCACGCTAGAAACCCTTTATCTGCCACATCCAATTTGTCTTCACATCCTAGAGTTTCTTCTTATAAAATGTTTTTTTATTTTTATTTATTTATTTATTTGGCTGCACCACGCAGCATGCAGGATCTTAGTTCCCCGACCAGGGATTGAACCTGTGCCCCCTGCAGTGGGAGCGCAGAGCCCTAACCACTGGACTGCCAGGGAATTCCTAAAATGACTTTTAGATTTTCTTTATCCTCTCCATTCCCACTACCACCCTAACTTTCTCCTTCTTCTAATCTATCTTCCATACAAATGTCAGATCACTACATTTATATAACATTTGGCCATAGCCCTTATTATAAAGTTAATAAACCCATAATGTATAGAATCTGGGAAGAATGGAAAGGTGTGAAGAAAACTAAATCTCCTGTATCTTACCTACCTAGAGATCACCACCATTAACAAGTTGATGTACTTTTTTTGTGTTTGTATTTCCTTCCTTTTTCCCCTTCTAAAATTTAGACCAAACTGTATATTAAAGTTTGATTTTTCACTTAACATTATATTATACATTTTCAATGCCATTAAATAAGTCTTCTAAAACAGTATTTTTAATGACTGTAAAAAATCTATTAAGTTGAATATACTATAAATTATTTAGCTATTCTATTATTGAACATTTAGGTTGATTTCAACTCTTCACTATTATATATAACAATGCAATGAATATCTCTGTATATAAATCTTCATCCAAGTGGTTTACTATTTTCTCAGTAAAGATACATAGAAATTAAATTATTTGGTCAATGAATATTATTATTTTTGTGGTATGTGTGTAAGAAGTACTAAATATTCTCTATTTGATGCTATACATAAACCACACTAAAATGCCTTTCATTAAGTAAAAGGCAATATTTTAGATAGATAGAGAATTTTAATTAAATTGGCATAGTTAAGCCCAAAAAGAGAAAGTGGACATTGCCAGTGTATCTTCAGCCCTTGCCTTAACAGGCGAACGAACACAACTTGAAACACAGGTGAATCCTACTGTTCTATGAGACAGTGAAAAGATCTTCTCAATATTTAAATATATTAATATAAACAGTTATATAAATCTAAATATAAAACCAATCTCCTATAGGGTTTGAGAAGGCATTCACTATATGCCTGAAAAGTTTAACATTTCTTATTCAAGTTTAATCATCTCTTTAGAAGGGGAAAAGAGTGATAGTACTTGTTGAACCGGAATCACTATCAAAATTCAAAAAGCTGACCATATTCTTTTTTTTTTAAATAATCAACATGCCATTTAGGTGCATATATATATATTTTTTAACAGCAATTTATTTATTTATTTTTAAAATTTTATTTATTTATTTATTTTTGGCTGTGTTGCGTCTTCGTTGCTGCGTGCAGGCTTCTTCTGGTTGTGGCGAGCGGAAGCTACTCTTCATTACGGTGCACGAGTTTCTCATTGCAGTGGCTTCTCTTGCTGCGGAGCACGGGCTCTAGGCGCACGGGCTCAGTAGTTGTGCCTTGCGGGCTCTAGAGAGCAGGCTCAGTAGTTGTGGCGCATGGGCTTAGTTGCTCCGTGGCATGTGGGATCTTCCCGGATCAGGGCTCGAACCCGTGTCCCCTGCCTTGGCAGGCAGATTCTTAACCACTGTGCCTCCAGGGAAGTCCAAGCTGATCATATTCTTTTAGCCACAAACCAATCTTATTTAAATCAGGACAGAAATATTACCTCAGCCATTCATGATCTGAATTGCAGTGTATGAGATCAATTTAAATATGGTACACATAAAAAATCATGAGACATTTGTTTCGTAATAAATATGGCAGTGGCCAACTGCTACTCATTAGTAGCTTTTTTGAGATAAGCTATCAAGTCTGCCCTTTCTCCCTTCTTCTTAAACCCAGTGAAGATCATTTTTGTTCCAGGGATGTACTTCTTGGGATTCCCCAAATACTCCATCAGCATCTCCTCTCCCCAGGTGATGCCTTTGTTCTTGTTGGCATCTGTGTAAGAGAATCTGAAAGTCTGACCTGTCTTTCACCCAAACAGACCATGGAGATTTGGCCCAGTCTTGTGCTTGCCTCCCTTTTCCACAGTATGGCACTGAGCACACTTCTGAACAAAAATCTTCTTGCCCTTCTCAACATCACCTATTTTTTAAATCGTTCTTTCTCCGTGCACAACTAAGAGGTTCCCCTGAATATTATTATTAAACGACTTGATATTACTGCCAAATTGTATTCCAGAAATTGACTGTACCAATTTGTTTTTCTGACCTATAGCATTTGAATGTTTACTTCACTGCTCCTTTGCCAATACTAAGAATTGTAATAATTAAAATTGCTTTTGCTGATTTGATAGTGAAAATGGTATCTCATGGTTTGAATTTGAGTTTCTTTGATATTGAACTTCCTTTTCTAAACTTTATTATCAATCTGTATTTTTTTCTGTGATTCATCTTTTCATGTCCATTGTTCTTTTTTTTTTTTTTTTTTGCGGTACGCGGGCCTCTCACTGTTGTGGCCTCTCCTGTTGCGGAGCACAGGCTCAGCGGCCATGGCTGACGGGCCCAGCCGCTCCGCGGCATGTGGGATCCCCCCAGACCGGGGCATGAACCCGCATCCCCTGCATCGGCAGGTGGACTCTCAACCACTGCGCCACCAGGGAAGCCCCCATTGTTCATTTTTATAATTCAACACTTTTCTTATAGGTTTTTATATTAAGTATGTCAATCCTTTGTCAGATCTGGTACAATATTTGACTTCAAGTTCAGTTTTTACTCCATCACTTTCCTGTTCAAGAAGCCATAATGGGAGGAGCATCAGTGAAAATGGCAGAGTAAGGCTTTCCAAAAATGCTTTCCTCTATAAAAGCAACAAGAACACTAGCAAAAATCATCAAAATCAATTTTTCAGAACTCTGAAAATGCACCAAAAGCTTACAGCAATTCAGGAAGCCTTTACTTAATGAAATGGTTGAATCTCAGTAAAAACAGTGAGCTCTGTGGCATTTTAAATCGTCCAAGTCCCATTCCTCCTCAGCTCTACAAAAGCCTGAAAAACCAACACTCAGCAATCATGGTGAAAAGCAGCACCTAGCAGGCATGGGAGGAAACAGAATGGGGCTGGAGCGCCTTCACAGTCTCATTCCCAGAGATCTGTCATTATTTGACCCGTCTGGTCATTCCCTGGAAAACCGCACTCATAAGGCTGTCTTTATTTGACCTGACACAGAGCTCACCCAAGGCAAACAGCCTTTCCTTGAAAAAATGTTCCTTGAAAAAATCAGAAGCAGTTGTTGAACATGCATCTGCCTGAGGCAGTGGATAACAACTGGGCCAAACAATAGGCTAATAAAGGGTTAAAATAAAAAGCTGGGGAATGGGATATCCAAAAGGGGCTTTGGAACACTCTAACTTATTCCTGGGAATCTAGAAGGCAAAGTGCATGATATGGCTTCATGCCTGCCCAGAGCTGTATGCATGCTCATGATAGAACACAAAAAGCCCTAAGCTCTTACCTCTGGCTAATCTTGAGGCTCTGCACAAACAGGAAGTGATAGAGAATAGAAAAAAAATAAGGAAAACTCAACAAAACCAAAAGTTGGTTCTTTGAAAAGATTAAAAAACCTGAAACACATGTAGGTAGTCTAACCAAAAAGATAAAAAACAGAAAGATACAGAGAGACAGAGAGAGAGAAAGAGAGAGAGACTCAAATTAAAATCAGGAAATAGAGAACATTACTACCAACCTTAACAAAAATAAAAAGGATTATAAGGGAATACAATGAACAACTATATGCTAACAAATTAGACAACCTAGATAAAATGGACAATTTCCTAGAAAAACCACCAAGACCAACTCAAGAAGAAACAGAAAAATCTGAACAGACTTATAAGTAAAGAGACTGAATTAATAATGAAAAAACTTCCTTCAAAGGAAACTCTAGAAACAGATGGCTTCACTGGCCAATTCTACCACAATTTAAAGAATTAACACCAATCCTTCATTAACTCTTCAAAAAATAGGCATGGAAGAAACACTACCTAGCTCATTCTTTGACACCCTGACACTAAAACCAGACAAAGACATCAAGAGAAAACTATTATCAATACATTTTATGAATATAAATGCAAAAATCCCAAACAAAATACTAGAAAACTGAACTAACATATAAAAAGGATTACACATCATGACCCAGTAAGATTTATCCCGGGGATACAAGAGTGGTAAAACATGAAAGTCCACAAGGGGAGGACCTTCAAGATGGCGGAGGAGTAAGACGTGGAGATCACCTTCCTCCTTACAAATACATCAAAAATACATCTACATGTGGAACAACTCCTACAGAACACCTACTAAATGCTGGCAGAAGACCTCAGACTTCCCAAAAGGCAAGAAACTCCCCACGAACCTGGGTAGGGCAAAAGAAAAAACAGAGACAAAAGAATAGGGATGGGGCTTGCCTGGTGGCGCAGTGGTTGAGAGTCCGCCTGCCAATGCAGGGGACACGGGTTCATGCCCCAGTCTGGGAAGATCCCACATGCCGCGGAGCGGATAGGCCCGTGAGCCATGGCTGCTAGGCCTGCACGTCCAGAGCCTGTGCTCCACAACGGGAGAGGCCACATCAGTGAGAGGCCCGCGTACAGCAAAAGCAAAAAAAAAAAAAAAAAAAAAAAAACCACTTAAAGCTGGTTCTTTGAGAAGATAAACAAAATTGATAAACCATTAGCCAGAGTCATCAAGAAAAAAGGGAAAACACTCAAATCAACAGAAATAGAAATGAAAAAGGAGAAGTAACAACTGACCCTGCAGAAATACAAAGGATCATGAGAGATTACTACAAGCAACTCTATGCCAATAAAGTGGACAACCTGGAAGAAATGGACAAATTCTTAGAAAAGCACAACCTTCCGAGACTGAACCAGGAAGAAATAGAAAATATAAACAGACCAATCACAAGCACTGAAATTGAAACTGTGATTAAAACTGTTCCAACAAACAAAAGCCCAGGACCAGATGGCTTCACAGGCGAATTCTATCAAACATTTA
Source organism: Grampus griseus (assembly GCF_964374135.1). Lineage (NCBI taxonomy): Eukaryota > Metazoa > Chordata > Mammalia > Artiodactyla > Delphinidae > Grampus > Grampus griseus. The sequence goes on along the minus strand of NC_138999.1, from coordinate 92,147,123 downwards.
CAGAAGAGCTAACACCTATCTTTCTCAAACTCTTCCAAAATACAGCAGAGGGAGGAACACTCCCAAACTCATTCTATGAGGCCACCATCACCCTGATACCAAAACCAGACAAAGATGTCAAGAAAAAGGAAAACTACAGGCCAATATCACTGATGAATACAGATGCAAAAATCCTCAACAAAATACTAGTAAACAGAATCCAACGGAACACTAAAAGGATCATACACCATGAGCAAGTGGGGTTTATCCCAGGAATGCAAGGATTCTTCAATATATGCAAATCAATCAATGTGATACATCATATTAACAAACTGAAGGATAAAAACCATATGATCATCTCAATAGATGCAGAAAAAGCTTTTGACAAAATTCAACACCCATTTATGATAAAAACCCTCCAGAAAGTAGGCATAGAGAGAACTTACCTCAACATAATAAAGGCCATATATGACAAACCCACAGCCAACATCATTCTCAATGGTGAAAAAGTGAAATCATTTCCACTAAGATCAGGAAAAAGACGAGGCTTCCCACTCTCACCACTGTTATTCAAAATAGTTTTGGAAGTTTTAGCCACAGAAATCAGAGAAGAAGAATAAAAGGAATCCAAATCAGAAAAGAAGTAAAACTGTCACTGTTTGCAGATGACGTGATACTATACATAGTGAATCCTAAAGATGCCACCAGAAAACTACTAGAGCTAATCAATGAATTTGGTAAAGTTGCGGGATACAAAATTAATGCACAGAAATCTCTCGCATTCCTCCTATACACTAACAACGAAAGACCAGAAAGAGAAATTAAGGAAACACTCCCATTCACCATTGCAACAAAAAGAAAAAAATACCTAGGAAGAAACCTACCTAAGGAGACAAAAGACCTATATGCAGAAAACTATAAGACACTGATGAAAGAAATTAAAGACGATACAAACAGATAGAGAGATATACCATGTTCCTGGATTGGAATAATCAATATGGTGAAAATGACTATACTACCCAAAGCAATCTACAGATTCAATGCAATCTCTATCAAACCACCAACGGCACTTTTCACAGAACTAGAAAAACAATTTCACAATTTGTATGGAAACACAAAAGACCCCAACTAGCCAAAGCAATCTTGAGAACGAAAAACAGAGCTGGAGGAATCAGGCTCCTTGACTTCAGACTATACTACAAAGCTACAGTAATCAAGACAGTATGGTACTGGCACAAAAATAGAAATATATATCAATGGAACAGGATAGAAAGCACAGAGATAAACCCACACACATATGGTCACCTTGTCTTTGATAAAGGAGACAAGAATGTACAATGGAGTAAAGACAGTCTCTTCAATAAGTGGTGCTGGGAAAACTGAACAGCTACATATAAAAGAATGAAATTAGAACATTCCCTAAAACCATACACACGAAGAAAAATAAACTCAAAATAGATTAAAGACCTAAATGTAAGGCCAGACACTATAAAACTTAGAGGAAAACATAGGCAGTACATTCTATGACATAAATCACAGCAAGATCCTTTTTGACGCACCTCCTAGAGAAATAGAAACAAAAATAAACAAATGGGACCTAATGAAACTTAAAAGCTTTTGCACAGCAAAGGAAACCATAAACAAGATGAAAAGACAACCCTCAGAATGGGAGAAAATATTTCCAAACGAAGCAACTGAGAAGGATTAATCTCCAAAATATACAAGCAGCTCATGCAGCTCAATATCAAAAAAACAAACAACCCAATCCAATAATGGGCAGAAGACCTAAATAGACATTTCTCATAAGAAGATATACAGATTGCCAACAAACAGATGAAAGGATGCTCAACATCACTAATCATTAGAGAAATGCAAATCAAAACTACAATGAGGTATCACCTCACACCAGTCAGAGTGGCCATCATCAAAAAAATCCACAAACAATAAATGCTAGGGAGGGTGTGGTAAAAAGGGAACCCTCTCACACTGTTGGTGGGAATGTAAATTGATACAGCCACTATGGAGAACAGTATGGAGGTTCCTTAAAAAACTAAAAATAGAACTACCAAACAACCCAGCTATCTCACTACTGGGCATATACCCTGAGAAAACCATAATTCACAAAGAGTCATGTACCACAATGTTCACTTCAGTACTATTTACAATAGCCAGGACATGGAAGCAACTTAAGTGTCCATCAACAGATGAATGGATAAAGAATATGTGGCACATATATACAAGGGAATATTACTCAGCCATAAAAAGAAACAAAATCGAGTTTTTTGTAGTGACGTGGATGGACCTAGAGTCTGTCATGCAGAGTGAAGCAAGGCAGAAAGATAAAAACAAATACTGTAGGCTAACACATATATATGGAACCTAAAGAAAAACAAAAAAAAAAACAGTTCTGATGAACCTAGGGGCAGGACAGGAATAAAGACACCGATTTAGAGAACAGACTTGAGGACACAGTGAGGGGGAAGGGTAAGCTGGGACAAAGTGAGAGAGTAGCATTACATATATACACTACCAAATGTAAAATAGATAGCTAGTGGGAAGCAGCTGCATAGCACAGGGAGATCAGCTCGGTGCTTTGTGACCACCTAGAGGGGTGGGATAGAGATGCAAGGGGGAGGGGATATGGGGATATACGTGTACATACAGCTGATTCACTTTGTTATACGGCAGAAACTAACACAACATTGTAAAGCAACTATACTCCAATAAAGATGTTAGAAAAAAAAACCAAGACACAAAAAGGACAAATATTATATGATTCCACTTAAATTAGGTACCTGTAATAGGCAAATTCATAGAGATAATAGGTAGAGTAGAGATTAACAGGGCCTGGGAGAAGAGGAATGGGGAGTTGCTTTATGGGTAGAGAATTTTTGCTTGAGATGATGAAAAAGTTCTGGAAATAGCCAGTGGTGATAGCTACACAATGTTGTAAATGTACTTAATGCCACTGCATTTTTACTTATAAAGTGATTAAAATATGTATATTTTATCACAATTTTTTTAATGTTAATAAGAGGCCTAAGAAAGAATATTTTTTTTGGACAAAGCAATTATTCTTGCAAGAAATTGTCCTAAGGAAAATACAAGGAGTTATGTAAAGATTTAGTCACAAGGATGTTTTGTTAAGAGTAGTTTTACAAAACAAAACGAGACAACATAAAACAAAAATAAAGAATACAATTTTCTTTTTTTGGCCACAACATGTGGCTTGTGGGATCTTAGTTCTCCAACCAGGGATTGAACCCGGGCCCTCAGCAGTGAAAGTGTGGAGTCCTGACCACTGGACAACCAGGGAATTCACAAGAATACAATTTTAATGTCCCCAAACAAGCCATTGATGAAATATACTATGATGTATAACAGAGTGCCATAGAGAAATTTAGGAAAGAACTATGTTCTTTTTAAGAACACTTAAGTACATGGAAAGACTAAGAGGAAATACTGAAAAATGTTAGTGGTGGTTATTTCTGGGTAGTGGGATTATAGATGATTTTTCTTTTCTTTTATGTAATTTTTATGTTCTAAATTTATTACAATAAATATGCACTTTTAATAAACTAAAAAAAAAAGTCAGCAAAAGTAATACACAATGTAAAAAATTAAAAAACGGAAACCTCAATTAAAGAATTGGGAGACCAGAAGGGGGCGCTCTTGTACCCTGCAACTACAGCAGAGACCAACAGGCAGAAAAAAGACTCTTCTTTCCTGGCAAGGCCAATGAAAAGCCATGGACTCTTAGTTTACTATAGCCCTTCCAACTTCCTTTTCTTCTCTATAAAAGTGTTCTCCTCCCCTTGCCATTGGGGGACTTGCCCATGGCTCGCCATGGTTGTAGACCCCAAATTGCAATTCTCTGCTCATCCTGAATAAATCCATCTTTGCTGAAGAAATATCTGGTGGTCTATTTGTTTCAGGTCAACAATGATATTACTAAAATAAAGGGAAAAAATCACATGATTATCTCGATAGACACAGAAAAATTACTTAACAAAATCCACCACCCTTTCATGATAAAAACACTCAACAAACTAGCAATATAAGGGAACTTCCTCAACATGATAAAAAGAATCTATAAAACGCCCACAGTTAACCTCATACTTAATGATGAAAGACTGATTGCTTCCCCTTAAGGTAAATAACAAGACAAGAATATGCATTCTCACCACTTCTCTTCAACACTGTACTGAAGGTTATAGCCAGGTCAATCAGGCAATAAAAAGAGGAAAAAAAGGCATCCAGGTTGGAATGGAAGAAGTAAAAAATATCACTATTCAGATTCCATGATCTTGTATATAGAAAATTCTAAATAAGGAATCCACAAAAAAAATCTACTAGAACTAATAAGCTTAGCAAGATTGCAGGATACAAGATCAATATATACAAAAATCAATTGTATTTCTATATACTGGCATTGAGCAATCCAAGAATAAAATCAAGAAAACAATTCCGTTTACTGTAATGTCAAAAAGAATAAAAAACTCAGAAATAAAATTAACAAAGGAAGTAAAGTCTTGCACATAGGGAACTATGAAACAACCTTGAATGAAATTTTAAAAGAATTAAATAAATGGAAAAGAAAAACATCCTGTGTTCATGTATTAGAAGATTTAATATTGTTAATATACAATATCCCCCAAGTTGATCTACAGATTCAATGCAATGACTAAGAAAATTCCAGCTGGATTTTTCTTCTTTATCCAGAAATTGACAACAGAGCCTAAAATTCATATGGAAATGCAAGAGACCTAAAAAGCCAAAACAATTTTGGAAAAAAAAAGCTAAAGGACTCACAGTTCCCAATTTCAAAACTTACTACACAGCTGTAGTAAAAAAGACAGGGTGATACTGGCATGAGAACAGAAACATAAGTCAATAGAATAGAATTGTGAGTCAAGAAATAAACCCTAGGGCTTCCCTGGTGGTGCAGTGGTTGAGAGTCTGCCTGCTAATGCAGGGGACACGGGTTCGAGCCCTGGTCTGGGAGGATCCCACATGCCACAGAGCAACTAGGCCCATGAGCCACAACTACTGAGCCTGCACGTCTGGAGCCTGTGCTCCGCAACAAGAGAGGCCACGACAGTGAGAGGCCCGCGCACCGCGATGAAGAGTGGCCGCAACTAGAGAAAGCCCTCGCACAGAAACGAAGACCAACACAGCAAAAATTAATTAATTAATTAATAAACTCCTACCCCCAACATCTTCTAAAAAAAAAGAAAAGAAAAAGAAATAAACCCTAACATTTATAGTCAAGTGATTTTCAGCAAGGGTGCCAAGACAATTCAATGAGTCAAAGACTGCTTTTTTTTCAACAAATGGCACTGGGACAACTGGCTATCCACAAGTAAAAGAATGAAGCTGAACCTTTTCCATACACCACACACAAAAACTAAGACAAAATGGTCAAGAAACCTAAATTTAAGCATTAAAACTATAAAACCCTTAGAAGAAAACATAGGACTAAATCTTCTTGACCTTGGATTAGGCACTGGCTTCTTAGATATGCCATCAAAAGCACACACAACAAACGAAAAACATACAAAGACAAATATTAAAACTTTTGTGCTTCAAAGAACACCATCAAGAAAGTGAAAAAACTGGGCTTCCCTGGTGGCGCAGTGGTTGACAGTCTGCCTGCCGATGCAGGGGACATGGGTTCGTGCCCCGGTCCGGGAAGATCCCACATGCCGCGGAGCGGCTAGGCCCGTGAGCCATGGCCACTGAGCCTGCGCGTCCAGAGCCTGTGCTCCGCAACGGGAGAGGCCACAGCAGTGAGAGGCCCGTGTACCACAAAAAAAAAAAGAAAGTAAAAAAACAATCCACAGAACAGGAGAAAAATTTTGCAAATACTATATCTGATAAAGGATTAGTATCCAAAATATATAAAGAACCATTACAACTCAACAGTAACAAGATAAATAATCCAATTTTTAAAATGGGCAAAGGATTTGAATAGACATTTCTCCTAAGAAGATATACAAATGGCCCATAATCATGTTAGGGAAATGCAAATCAAAACCACAACGAGATACCACTTCACATTCACTAGGATGGCTATAATCAAAAAGAGAGATAATAACAAGTGTCACCGAGGATGTGGAGAAATTGGAACCATCACACACATTGCTGGTGGGAATGTAAAATGGTACGGTCTCTTTTTAAAATAGTTTGGCATTGCCCCAAAATGTTAAAGTTACATAAAGTTACCACATAACTCAGCAATTCCACTTCTAGCTAAATACACAAAAGAATGAAAAAACACATCCACACAAAAAATTGTACACGAATATCCATGGCAACGTTATTCACAATAGCAAAAATGTGGAAACAACCCAAAATGCCTACCAACTGTTGAACAAAATGTTGTATATCCATACCATGGACTATTATTCAGCCATAGCAAGGAATGAAGTATTGTACTAATACATGCTACAACATGGGTGGACCTTGAAAACAATATGCTAAATGAAATCAGGCAGACACAAAAGACCACATATTGTATCACTCCATTTAGATAAAATATCCATAACAGGCAAATCCATAGAAACAGAAAAGTAGATTAGTGATTGCCTAGGGTTGGGAGTAGGGAGAAATGGGGAGTAACTACTAATGGATGTGGGGCTTCCTTCTGGGGTGATGAAAGTGTTATGGAGGTTAAGACTGTGATGATGGTTGCATGGCTTGGTGAATATACTAAAAAACACTAATGGGTGAAGTTTCTGGTGTGTGAATTCTATCTCTAGATAGATGAAAGGAAAAAGGAATGAAAAAAGGAAAGGAAGGAAGAAAAGAAGGAAGAAGATAGATCAGATAGATGGAAGGAAGGGAGGGAAGGATGGAAGAAGAAAAGATAAACAAAGCCAGTCAGCCAGCCATGAGTCAGTATGGCTCACCTGAGTTTTTGGTCAAAAGCAACAAAACCTGCTTATCATATTAAATTCAAACTTCTCCCAAGCTTGAAAGATTCACCATGATCTTGCCTCACACAAACTTATTTACTTCTTGATTCCAGCACGAACCTAGCCAGTCTGATCTCCATGACAGGCTTCTTTTCACCTGAATGGTATTGCTTATAGTGTTACCTAACTCTGAATAACTTTCCTCTGGCCCTCCATGTTTCTAATTTTGCTTTCATTTTTTAGAAGTCAAAAATCAAGTGTTGCCTACTTTGAAGCTGCCTTTAAACTACCACATATAGATAACATTATAGGCTGAGTGTAAGCTCTTTGAGAAAAGAAGCATTATGCTTCTTTATTACCTTTCAGAGATCCTAAAACATGCTAAATACTGGTCATTCAGATGATCCACTCACTTAAATTGCTTTTCAAAAATACCTCTCTATTGATAAGTTTCAATGGATAGGTAGGACTGATATGTAATCATTATGGGTACTCAACCCCATCATAAATGAATGTGTGGCTTAGAGTGCTAGCTATCCACCATAACCCAATCTCCCCTTCTTCCATAGTATCTGGATGTACATGTGCTCAACCACGCTACATTTTGCAGACTTCTTTATGAATAGGTGTGGCCATGAGACCAAGATCCTCCAATAAAATGTGGGTGAAGTGATGTATGCAACTTCCAGGCCTGGCCAATATAATTTCTCATAATTGTTTCTCCATGCTCTCTCCCCTCTTCCTGTGAGTAGTAATGGCAATGAAAGAGCACCTTGGAAGCCATGTTTTGAAGATGACAGAGCCTGTTGTCAGCCTAAATCCCTGAATAATCACATGGAGGAGAGCTACCTACTGACTTGAATATTTGCTCTCCTCTGTTTATTCCTTTAAGTAAACTTCTATTGTGTTTGAGATTATTTGTGTTAGCAGTTTGGCATACCCTTTAGTGTCCTAAAGGATTTTTTTCAGCGATTCCCCCACTGCCTACAAAGTAACATTCAAACTCCTGACCTATCCCAATCTACCTTTTTGATTTTTTCCCTCAATTACCTCACTTGATTCACTCTACAATTCTACTAAACAGAACATGGTCCTACATATATTCCACATTTACCTCTGTGTTTGGTTACACTGATCCCTTCACCTACAAATGGTATTTCATTCCATCTCCATACATCTAAAATTCACCAATTTCAAGACCTAAAAATGCCACTTCTTCCATGCAGCCTTCTCTGCTCCTCCAACTTATCCCTATTATAAATCCTGGTGAGACTTAATATTTCTCTAATAAATTGTCTCATTTGTTTTTCTTTTGCCAATGAATATGCTTTTTTGTTTGTTTTTGTTTTTAAATTTTTTATTTATTTTTGGCTGCATTGGGTCTTTGTTGCTGCACACGGGCTTTCTCTAGTTGCAGCAAGCGGAGGCTACTCTTGAGGTGCGCGGGCTTCTCACTGCAGTGGCTTCTCTTGTTGCGGAGTATGGGCTCTAGGTGCGTGGGCTTCAGTAGTTGTGGTGTGTGGGCTCAGCAGTTGCGGCGTGTGGGCTCTAGAGTGCAGGCTCAGTAGTTGTGGCACACAGGCTTAGCTGCTCCATGGCATGGGGGATCTTCCCAGACCAGGGATTGAACCAGTGTCCCCTGCACTAGCAGGTAGATTCACAACTACTACACCACCAGGGAAGTCCTTGAATATGTTTTAATACCTACCAGTCCATATATTTTTAAGGGCACGATTATTATCTGATTCAGCTTTATATAGTCTTGAGCACCTAGCACAGTATCTTTTACAGAGCAGGAATTCAGTAAATATTTGTTAAATTAAAAGAAAAATGAATTAATGGAATATCAATTCTAAGTATTCCCACTATCATTCTTGCATTAATAATATCCACTATCAATCTCAGCCCAATCTCTGTCCTTATTAGTAGAGTTGGATTTGATGTGATTTTATCATTTGGAACACGATAACAGTTGAGCTCATAATGAAATCATACCTGGCAGTATCCAATTTTGGGATTCCTGAATGCATAAGCAGTGAGTACCCGCCTCAGAGCAGATATGCCAGTGTCACTCTGAAAGGCTGGATGCTCAGGCAGGGAGCGACGCAAATCACGTTCAATTTCTTCAGTAGCCAAGTTGCAGGTCCCTAAAGACTGCTCAACCACTTCAGCATAATAGCCAGGATTAGCAGCCATGTCATTAACAGCACCTGTACAGATGATCACATTAACATACAAAAGAAGAGGAACATAACAAAGCTACTACTTGCCTATATACATGAAGAACTGGATTACTTTTAAATTAAGCTTTATGCTCAAGTGTTATCTGAGTACAAACAAATAAAAGGAAAAGCTTCCCACTAGAATCTATAACATCAGGACAGGAATCTTATCCAAAAGAATAACATTTTCATGAACTGTCTTTTCCCTTTAACTTCCTTCTGACACTAGAGATTCCCACCCTGTCTCTTGCAGTTAGCTATTGCCTAATAAACTAATCTGCTCAGACAATGGATGTATGGATATATAGGTAAGTACACATAACTACCGTACTCTCTGTGACTAGTCTGAACTCATGATAAGACTTAGTCCTAGCCATCTTTGTAATTATTTTTATTTAGCTTAGTACATAACTCCTAGAAGGGGCATAGATAATGTCTGTTAAATGAATAAAGTGAATAAATGTAATACCTGAAAAAAGCATCCAGAGCTCTCCTCTTAAGGTCTCTGGAATCCCTCTTACAACCAGATCTTGAGTCTTTTTGGTCCGAAACATGCTAACACCACGCCCACATTCTGTAAACAGGATGTTCCAGGACTGTTCCTTCATCTTTTCTTTCAACTATAACAAAAAAAATCAAAGCAACTAAACATGGTGAGAAATTAACTTAATTTGAAATTAAGTTTCAAATAACTCAATAACTCTCTTCACCATGAAACAATACCTATGGAAAACAAGAACACAGAAAGTCAAAATCAGTATTCACAGATGCGCTAAACCCTGCACCACTGTCATCACAAAAATCTTTAAAATCCATGTGAGAATAACAGGTTTAATTTACTATTTTAGTTCTTCTCATATTAAAATGGTAAAACCATGACACCTAGGAGGTAAAGCTTTGAACCATCATTCTCACCAATCACCCCAATTAGGATTGACTGTTAGAAATCTATGCAAATAAAGCCCAAGGTTCAACTTTCATCTTAATTCTTGATAACAGTCCTATTTTGTAATGGAACCAAACATGTCACACAGTAGTACCTGCTGGAAAACCTCTTCAAGACCAAAAAGAAGAGTTTTCAGTCTGATCTAAGATTTTTATTTTTGATCAACTGTTTCAATCTATAGATTTAAATATTTTGTTTTCCTACCATTTTGGAATTAAGGGTCTCCAAATTCTGAGGGTGAAATACTGTCATTAAGGCTTCAGTGTTCACAGTTTTGCTGCATTCTCTCTGACATATCAAAGATTGTACCTCAATATCATCAGATGGGTCTACAGACTCAAAACTAATAGGAACCTGAAAAAGAAAGAATATAATTGTCCCAAATGTGTGCCTAAAAGTTTCCGCAAAAAGAAAAAGTGCTAATGTTTTATCTGTCATTTACAAACCACAATT